>NW_027488367.1:26720357-27963571 GCF_051014445.1 Colletes latitarsis | reverse complement strand
CTTCAGTGAGGTACCACATTACTACGTGATCGAAACCAGAAAAAACCCAGGATCTGTTCAAGAAGTATGTGAAGAATACGAAAGTATGAGACTGATGCGGGCAAATCCTAGACCTAACCTAGACATAACATGCGTTATCCTCTAAAATATTGATCGAAACCAGGTTTAATGGACAGTTTCAGTGTGGTACCACATTACTACGTGGTCCAAACCAGAAAAACCCAGGATCTGTTCAACAAGTATGAGAAATATGCGAAAGTACGTGCCTGATGATAGCAAATCCCCGACCTTACCAAGACCTAACATGAATTATTCTCTAAGATATTGATCGAAACCAGGTTTAATGGACTGTTTCAGTGTGGTACCACATTACTACGTGATCCAAACCAGAAAATACTCAGGATCAGTTAAACAAGTACGTGAATAACGCGAAAAAAAGACCCAGATGAGGGCAAATCCCAGACCTATCCCAGACCTAACTTGCGTTATCCTATAAAATATTGATCGAAACCAGGTTTAATTGACTGTTTCAGTGTGGTACCACATTACTACGTGATCCAATCCAGAAAAGCCCAGGATATAGCCATGAAGTATGAGAAGTATGCGAAAGTATGAGCCTGACGAGGGCAAATCCTAGACCTAACCCAGACCTAACATGCGTTATCCTCTAAAATATTTATCAAGACCAGGTTTAATTGAATGTTTCAGTGTGGTACCACATTACTAAGTGATCCAATCCAGAAAAAGCCCATGATGTAGCCATGAAGTATGAGAAATATGCGAAAGTATGAGCCTGACGAGGGCATATCCTAGACCTAACCCAGACCTAACATGCGTTATCCTCTAAAATATTTATCAAGACCAGGTTTAATTGAATGTTTCAGTGTGGTACCACATTACTACGTGATCCAAACCAGCAAAAACCCAGGATCTGTTCTACATGTATGAGAAATATGCGAAAGAATGAGCCTGATGGGAGCAAATCCCAGACCTAACCTAGACCAAACATGAATTATTCTCTAAAATATTGATCGAAACCAGGTTTAATTGACTGTTTCAGTGTGGTCCCACATTACTACGTGATCCAAACCAGAAAAAACCCAGAATCCGTTCAACAAGTATGTGAAGAACGCGAAAGTATGAGTCTGATGAGGTCAAATCCCAGGCCTAACCTAGACCTAACATGCGTTATCCTCAAAAATATTGATCGAAACCTGGTTTAATCGACTGTTTCAGTGAGGTACCACATTACTATGTGATCCAAACCAGAAAATAACCCAGGATCTGTTCAACGAGTATGTGAAGTGTGCGACAGTATGAGTCTGATGAGGTCAAATCCCAGACCATTCCCAGACTTAAGTTGCGTTATCCTCTAAAATATTGTTCGAAACCAGGTTTAATCGACTGCTTCAGTGTGGTACCACATTACTACGCGATCCAACCCAGAAAAAACCCAGGATCTAGCCATCAAGTATGAGAAATATGCGAAATAATGAGCATGATGAGAGCAAATCCCAGACCTAACCTAGACCTAACATGAATTATTCTCTAAAATATTGATCGAAACCAGGTTTAATTGACTGTTTCAGTGTGGTACCACATTACTACGTGATCCAAACCAGAAAAAACCCAGGATCCGTTCAACAGGTATGTGAAGACTGCGAAAGTATGAGTCTGATGAGTGAAAATCCCAGACCTAACCTAGACCTAACATCCGTTATCCTCTAATATATTGATCCAAACCAGGTATAATGGACTGTTTCAGTGTGGTACCACACTACTACGTGATCCAAACCAGAAAAAACCCAGGATCTGTTCAACAAGTATGTGAAAAACGCGAAAGTATGAGCCTGATGAGGGCAAATCCAAGACCTATCCCAGACCTAACTTGCGTTGTCCTCTAAGATATTGATGGAAACCAGGTTTAATTGCCTGTTTCCGTGTTGTACTTCATTACTATGTGATGCAATCCAGAAAAAGCCCAGGATCTAGCCATCAAGTTTGAGAAATATGCGAAAGAATGAGCCTGATGAGGGCAAATCCCAGACCTAACCTAGACCTAACATGAATTATTCTCTAAAATATTGATCGAAACCAGGTTTAATTGACTGTTTCAGTGTGGTCCCACATTACTACGTAATCCAAACCAGAAAAAACCCAGGATCCGTTCAACAAGTATGTGAAGAATGCGAAAGTATGAGTCTGATGAGTGAAAATCCCAGGCCTAACCTAGACCTAACATGCGTTATCCTCAAAAATATAGATCGAAACCTGGTTTAATCGACTGTTTCAGTGTGGTACCACATTACTATGTGATCCAAACCAGAAAAAACCCAGGATCTGTTCAACAAGTATGTGAAGAACGCTAAACTGTGAGCCTGATGAGGGCAAATCTTAGACCTAACCCAGACCTAAGATGCGTTAACCACTAATATATTTACCCAGACCAGGTTTCATTGAATGTTTCAGTGTGGTACCACATTACTACGTGATCCAAACCAGAAAAAACCCAGGATCCGTTCAACAAGTATGTGAAGAATGCGAAAGTATGAGTCTGATGAGGGCAAATCCTAGACCTAACCCAGACCTAACATGCGTTATCCTCTTAAATATTTATCAAGACCAGGTTTAATTGAATGTTTCAGTGTGGTACCACATTACTACGTGATGCAATCCAGAAAAAGCCCAGGATCTAGCCACCAAGTTTGAGAAATATGCGAAAGAATGAGCCTGATGAGGGCAAATCCTAGACCTAACCCAGACCTAACATGCGCTATCCTCTAGAATATTGATCGCAACCAAGTTTAATGGACTGTTTCAGTGTGGTACCACACTACTACGTGATCCAAAGCAGAAAAAACCCAGGATCTGTTCAACAAGTATGTGCAAATCGCGAAAGTATGAGTCTGATGAGGTCAAATCCCAGACCTATCTCAGACTTAACTTGCGTTATCCTCCAAAATATTGATCGAAACCAGGTTTAATCGACTGTTTCAGCGTGGTATCACATTACTACGTGATACAATCCAGAAACAGCCCAGGATCTAGCCATGAAGTATGAGAAATATGCGAAAGGATGAGCCTGATGAGGGAATATCCTAGACCTAACCCAGACCTAACATGCGTTATCCTCTAAAATATTTATCAAGACCAGGTTTAATTGAATGTTTCAGTGTGGTACCACATTACTACGTGATGCAATCCAGAAAAAGCCCAGGATCTAGCCACCAAGTTTGAGAAATATGCGAAAGAATGAGCCTGATGAGGGCAAATCCTAGACCTAACCCAGGCCTAACATGCGCTATCCTCTAGAATATTGATCGCAACCAAGTTTAATGGACTGTTTCAGTGTGGTATCACACTACTACGTGATCCAAACCAGAAAAAACCCAGGATCTGTTCAACAAGTATGTGAAAAACGCGAAAGTATGAGTCTGATGAGGTCAAATCCCAAACCTATCCCAGACTTAACTTGCGTTATCCTCTAAAATATTGATCGAAACCAGGTTTAATCGACTGTTTCAGCGTGGTATCACATTACTACGTGATACCATCCAGAAATAGCCCAGGATCTAGCCATGAAGTATGAGAAATATGCGAAAGCATGAGTCTGATGAGTGAAAATCCCAGGCCTAACCTAGACCTAACATGCGTTATCCTCAATAATATTGATCGAAACCAGGTTTAATCGACTGTTTCAGTGTGGTACCACATTACTACGTGATCCAAACCAGAAAAAAACCCAGGATCTGTTCAACGAGTATGTCAAGTGTGCGACAGTATGACCCTGATGAGGGCTGATCCCAGACCTATCCCAGACCTACCATGCGCTATCCTCTAAAATATTTATCAAGACCAGGTTTAATTGATTGTTGCAGTGTGGTCCCACATTACTACGTGATCCAATCCAGAAAAAGCCCAGGATCTAGCCATCAAGTATGAGTAATATGCGAAAGAATGAGCCTGATGAGGGCAAATCCTAGACCTAACCCAAACCTAGCATGCGTTATCCTCTAAAATATTTATCAAGACCAGGTTTAATTGAATGTTTCAGTGTCGTACCACATTACTACGTGACCCAAACCAGAAAAAACCCAGGATCTGTTCAACAAGTATGTGAAAAACGCGAAAGTATGAGCCTGATGAGGGCAAATCCTAGACCTAACCCAGACCTAACACGCGTTATCCTCTAAAATATTTATCAAGACCAGGTTTAATTGATTGTTTCAGTGTGGTCCCACATTACTACGTGATACAATCCGGAAACAGCCCAGGATCTAGCCACGAAGTATGAGAAATATGCGAAAGTATGAGCCTGATGGGGGCAAATCCTAGACCTATCCCAGACCCAACTTGCGTTATCCTCTAAAATATTGATCGAAACCAGGTTTAATTGACTGTTTCAGCGTGGTACCACATTACTACGTGATACAATCCAGAAACAGCCCAGGATCTAGCCACGAAGTATGAGAAATATGCGAAAGTATGAGCCTGATGAGGGCAAATCCTAGACCTATCCCAGACCCAACTTGCGTTATCCTCTAAAATATTGATCGAAACCAGGTTTAATTGACTGTTTCAGCGTGGTACCACATTACTACGTGAAACAATCCAGAAACAGCCCAGGATCTAGCCATGAAGTATGAGCAATATGCGAAAGTATGAGCCTGATGAGTGCAAATCCTAGACTTAACCCAGACCTAACTTGCGTTATCCTCTAAAATATTGATCGAAACCAGGTTTAATCGACTGTTTCAGCGTGGTATCACATTACTACGTGATACAATCCAGAAACAGCCCAGGATCTAGCCATGAAGTATGAGAAATATGCGAAAGGATGAGCCTGATGAGGGAATATCCTAGACCTAACCCAGACCCAACTTGCGTTATCCTCTAAAATATTGATCGAAACCAGGTTTAATTGACTGTTTCAGCGTGGTACCACATTACTACGTGATACAATCCAGAAACAGCCCAGGATCTAGCCACGAAGTATGAGAAATATGCGAAAGTATGAGCCTGATGAGGGCAAATCCTAGACTTAACCCAGACCTAACATGCGTTATCCTCTAACATATTTATCAAGACCAGGTTTAATTGATTGTTTCAGTGTGGTCCCACATTACTACGTGATCCAAAACAGAAAAAAACCCAGGATCTGTTCTACATGTATGAGAAATATGCGAAAGAATGAGCCTGATGGGAGCAAATCCCAGACCTAACCTAGACCAAACATGAATTATTCTCTAAAATATTGATCGAAACCAGGTTTAATTGACTGTTTCAGTGTGGTCCCACATTACTACGTGATCCAAACCGGAAAAAACCCAGGTTCCGTTCAACAAGTATGTGAAGAATGCGAAAGTATGAGTCTGATGAGGGAAAATCGCAGGCCTAACCTGGACATAACATGCGTTATCCTCTACAATATTGATCGAAACCAGGTTTAGTCGACTGTTTCAGTGTGGTCCCACATTACTACGTGATCCACACCAGAAAAAACCCAGGATCCGTTCAACAAGTATGTGAAGAATGCGAAGGTATGAGTCTGATGAGGTCAAATCCCAGACCTATCCCAGACATAACTTGCGTTATCCTCTAAAATATTGATCGAAACCAGGTTTAATCGACTGTTTCAGCGTGGTACCACAATACTACGTGATACAATCCAGAAACAGCCCAGGATCTAGCCATGAAGTATGAGAAATATGCGAAAGTATGAGCCTGATGAGGGCAAATCCTAGACCTAACCCAAACCTAACATGAATTATTCTCTAAAATATTGATCGAAACCAGGTTTAGTTGACTGTTTCAGTGTTGTACTTCATTACTACGTGATGCAATCCAGAAAAAGCCCAGGATCTAGCCATCAAGTATGAGAAATATGCGAAAGAATGAGCCTGATGAGAGCAAATCCCAGACCTAACCTAGACCTAACATGAATTATTCTCTAAAATATTGATCGAAACCAGGTTTAATTGACTGTTTCAGTGTGGTCCCACATTACTACGTGATCCAAACCAGAAAAAACCCAGAATCCGTTCAACAAGTATGTGAAGAACGCGAAAGTATGAGTCTGATGAGGTCAAATCCCAGGCCTAACCTAGACCTAACATGCGTTATCCTCAAAAATATTGATCGAAACCTGGTTTAATCGACTGTTTCAGTGAGGTACCACATTACTATGTGATCCAAACCAGAAAATAACCCAGGATCTGTTCAACGAGTATGTGAAGTGTGCGACAGTATGAGTCTGATGAGGTCAAATCCCAGACCATTCCCAGACTTAAGTTGCGTTATCCTCTAAAATATTGATCGAAACCAGGTTTAATCGACTGTTTCAGTGTGGTACCACATTACTACGCGATCCAACCCAGAAAAAACCCAGGATCTAGCCATCAAGTATGAGAAATATGCGAAATAATGAGCCTGATGAGAGCAAATCCCAGACCTAACCTAGACCTAACATGAATTATTCTCTAAAATATTGATCGAAACCAGGTTTAATTGACTGTTTCAGTGTGGTACCACATTACTACGTGATCCAAACCAGAAAAAACCCAGGATCCGTTCAACAGGTATGTGAAGACTGCGAAAGTATGAGTCTGATGAGTGAAAATCCCAGACCTAACCTAGACCTAACATCCGTTATCCTCTAATATATTGATCCAAACCAGGTATAATGGACTGTTTCAGTGTGGTACCACACTACTACGTGATCCAAACCAGAAAAAACCCAGGATCTGTTCAACGAGTATGTGAAGTGTGCGACAGTATGAGTCTGATGAGGTCAAATCCCAGACCATTCCCAGACTTAAGTTGCGTTATCCTCTAAAATATTGATCGAAACCAGGTTTAATCGACTGTTTCAGTGTGGTACCACATTACTACGCGATCCAACCCAGAAAAAACCCAGGATCTAGCCATCAAGTATGAGAAATATGCGAAATAATGAGCCTGATGATTGCAAATCCTAGACCTAACCCTGACCTAACATGCGTTATCCTCTAAAATATTTATCAAGACCAGGTTTAATGGTATGCTTCAGTGAGGTACCACATTACTACGTGATCGAAACCAGAAAAAACCCAGGATCTGTTCAAGAAGTATGTGAAGAATACGAAAGTATGAGACTGATGCGGGCAAATCCTAGACCTAACCTAGACATAACATGCGTTATCCTCTAAAATATTGATCGAAACCAGGTTTAATGGACAGTTTCAGTGTGGTACCACATTACTACGTGGTCCAAACCAGAAAAACCCAGGATCTGTTCAACAAGTATGAGAAATATGCGAAAGTACGTGCCTGATGATAGCAAATCCCCGACCTTACCAAGACCTAACATGAATTATTCTCTAAGATATTGATCGAAACCAGGTTTAATGGACTGTTTCAGTGTGGTACCACATTACTACGTGATCCAAACCAGAAAATACTCAGGATCAGTTAAACAAGTACGTGAATAACGCGAAAAAAAGACCCAGATGAGGGCAAATCCCAGACCTATCCCAGACCTAACTTGCGTTATCCTATAAAATATTGATCGAAACCAGGTTTAATTGACTGTTTCAGTGTGGTACCACATTACTACGTGATCCAATCCAGAAAAGCCCAGGATATAGCCATGAAGTATGAGAAGTATGCGAAAGTATGAGCCTGACGAGGGCAAATCCTAGACCTAACCCAGACCTAACATGCGTTATCCTCTAAAATATTTATCAAGACCAGGTTTAATTGAATGTTTCAGTGTGGTACCACATTACTAAGTGATCCAATCCAGAAAAAGCCCATGATGTAGCCATGAAGTATGAGAAATATGCGAAAGTATGAGCCTGACGAGGGCATATCCTAGACCTAACCCAGACCTAACATGCGTTATCCTCTAAAATATTTATCAAGACCAGGTTTAATTGAATGTTTCAGTGTGGTACCACATTACTACGTGATCCAAACCAGCAAAAACCCAGGATCTGTTCTACATGTATGAGAAATATGCGAAAGAATGAGCCTGATGGGAGCAAATCCCAGACCTAACCTAGACCAAACATGAATTATTCTCTAAAATATTGATCGAAACCAGGTTTAATTGACTGTTTCAGTGTGGTCCCACATTACTACGTGATCCAAACCGGAAAAAACCCAGGTTCCGTTCAACAAGTATGTGAAGAATGCGAAGGTATGAGTCTGATGAGGTCAAATCCCAGACCTATCCCAGACATAAC
Source organism: Colletes latitarsis (assembly GCF_051014445.1). Taxonomy (NCBI): domain Eukaryota; kingdom Metazoa; phylum Arthropoda; class Insecta; order Hymenoptera; family Colletidae; genus Colletes; species Colletes latitarsis. Next base: position 27,955,346 of record NW_027488367.1, on the reverse strand, counting down.
TTGCGTTATCCTCTAAAATATTGATCGAAACCAGGTTTAATCGACTGTTTCAGCGTGGTACCACAATACTACGTGATACAATCCAGAAACAGCCCAGGATCTAGCCATGAAGTATGAGAAATATGCGAAAGTATGAGCCTGATGAGGGCAAATCCTAGACCTAACCCAAACCTAACATGAATTATTCTCTAAAATATTGATCGAAACCAGGTTTAATTGACTGTTTCAGTGTGGTACCACATTACTACGTGATCCAAACCAGAAAAAACCCAGGATCCGTTCAACAGGTATGTGAAGACTGCGAAAGTATGAGTCTGATGAGTGAAAATCCCAGACCTAACCTAGACCTAACATCCGTTATCCTCTAATATATTGATCCAAACCAGGTATAATGGACTGTTTCAGTGTGGTACCACACTACTACGTGATCCAAACCAGAAAAAACCCAGGATCTGTTCAACGAGTATGTGAAGTGTGCGACAGTATGAGTCTGATGAGGTCAAATCCCAGACCATTCCCAGACTTAAGTTGCGTTATCCTCTAAAATATTGATCGAAACCAGGTTTAATCGACTGTTTCAGTGTGGTACCACATTACTACGCGATCCAACCCAGAAAAAACCCAGGATCTAGCCATCAAGTATGAGAAATATGCGAAATAATGAGCCTGATGATTGCAAATCCTAGACCTAACCCAGACCTAACATGCGTTATCCTCTAAAATATTTATCAAGACCAGGTTTAATTGAATGTTTCAGTGTGGTACCACATTACTACGTGATCCAAACCAGAAAAAAACCCTGGATCTGTTCAACAAGTATGTGAAAATCACGAAAGTATGAGCCTGATGAGGGCAAATCCAAGACCTATCCCACACCTAACTTGCGTTGTCCTCTAAAATATTGATGGAAACCAGGTTTAAATGACTGTTTCAGTGTGGTACCACATTACTACGTGATCCAATCCAGAAAAAGTGCAGGATCTAGCCACCAAGTATGAGAAATATGCCAAAGAATGAGCCTGATGAGTGCAAATCCTAGACCTAACCCAGACCTAACATGCGTTATCCTCTAAAATATTTATCAAGACCAGGATTAATTGACTGTTCAGTGTGGCATCACATTACTACGTGATACAAACCAGTGGAAGCCTTGGATCTGGCCAACAAGAATGAGAAATATGCGAAAGTATGAGCCTGGTGAGGGCAAATCCTCGACCTAACCCTGACCTAACATGCGTTATCCTCTAAAATATTTATCAAGACCAGGTTTAATGGTATGCTTCAGTGAGGTACCACATTACTACGTGATCGAAACCAGAAAAAACCCAGGATCTGTTCATGAAGTATGTGAAGAATACGAAAGTATGAGACTGATGCGGGCAAATCCTAGACCTAACCTAGACATAACATGCGTTATCCTCTAAAATATTGATCGAAACCAGGTTTAATGGACAGTTTCAGTGTGGTACCACATTACTACGTGGTCCAAACCAGAAAAACCCAGGATCTGTTCAACAAGTATGAGAAATATCCCTCAGGGGCTGCCAGCCTTTCAGCTGCAGTACGGGCTTAACGAACCCGGGGTACCCGAGTCATACACACACCGTAAGCCTCCTGTTGGTCGTCACAACGACCCATTCACAATTCCCTATTGGTTTTGTGAATGGTACGTGACGGCAGGAGGAACGGGGGTCTTGGCTTAACCGCCTGGGCCACGAGTATGGCGACTCTATAAAATCGCCCTCCAATCCTAAGCTATGGTGCGCGGCGATGGGATGCATGGTTGGGGGAGAAGGCCCAATCCCAAGCGACCACCTCCGGGGAACCTGCCGAACCCCCGGAGTATTAGGCTTACCCGGGTAAGGCGGCTCTGCCCGGGTGGACCTTTATTTCCGACCATCTCGTGGGACTATTATGGACACAGAAAATAAAATGGGGATGGGGCGGGTTTTGTCGGTTGGGGAGGACGGAGACGGGGTTGGGGTTAGGGTGGCGGCGCTCGCGCCCCACTCAGCGCCAGGTCCGGCTTCGTGGAGGGTGGAGGAGGACGACGAGACGGCGTCGGTCTCGTCCTTCTCCTCCAGCACGAGCCACATAGGCTCTAAGAGGAAGAGGACGGGGCAGGCCGTCGTCGAGGTGGGCGGGGCGATGAGCCCGTCGGTGAGGCTGAGTTGCCTCAGGGACGAGGTGACCGAGGAGATATCGGAGAGGATCTCCTCGTCCCTGAGGCGGGTGGAGAAAGTCGCCGCTGCCTGCGCCTTTAAGGGGCAGAAAAGCGGTGGCGCGGAGGCCCTGAAGGCCGCGGCGGAGGAAATGAGGGAGGCGGCGCGGGAGCTCAGAGGGCGGAACGCCCGTCTGCAGCTCCTGTTGGAGGAGGAGCGACAGGGGAGGAGGAGGGCAGAGGCGCTGTGGAACAGCGCGGCCCTCCCTCCCATCCTCCCTCCTCCTCCACCGCCGCGTCCCTCGGCGGAGGTAAATAAGCGGAATGCGGCGGCAGTGGTGCGGGGCACCGCGGGCCCCTCCACCCGCACTCCGCCCGTGAAGAAGTCCCCGTCCTCCTCAGAAGACGATCTTCTGAGGAGAATTGGGGACATGATTGATGGCAAGCTGGCCGCCTTCCGGGAGGAGCTCCTCGCCGGAAGAGCGGTCAGCAGGCAGGCGGTGCCACCCCGATCTGTTCCGGTACAGTCGGGGAAGGCAAAGAAGGGCGGAGTGAAGGCTCCGCCCAGCGTTGCGGCACCAGGGCCCCGGGTCGCGACCCCCAAGGGGGGTGGTGTACCTGTGGTCGCGGTGGTCGCTTCCTCCACAGCACCCTCCCAAGGGGGGGTGGCGTGGAGTGAGGTGGTGGGGCGGAAGGCGAAGCGGGCGGCGAGGAAGGCCTCGCAACCGCAGCCTCCGCCTCCGCCGGCGGCGGCCAAGGTAAAGGCCGCGAAGGTCGGGAAGGCACGACCAGGTCGTCCCCCAAAAACGGCAGCGGTGACGCTGACCGTTGCGCAGGGGGGCGACCTGACCCTCGCGGAGGCGATGCGGCTCGCCAGGGAGAATATCTCCCTGGAAGAGCTGGGCATCGCCTCCGTAAGGGCGAAGAGGGCCGTGACCGGGGGTCTCTTGCTGGAGATCCCCGGTGCAGAAAGCGGCGCGAAGGCGGATCGTCTCGCCCAGAGGCTCCGGGAGCAGCTGGGCGAGCGAGGTGTCCGGGTCGCCCGGCCCACGAAGCGCACGGAGATGCGCGTTTGTGGGCTGGACGACTCGGTCAGCGCACAGGATGTGTCCCGTGCCCTTGCGAGGGCGGGGGACTGTCCTGTGGAGGACCTGCGGATCGGAGAGATCCGCAGGTCGCCCTCCGCCCTCGGGTCGGTGTGTGTCCGGTGCCCCCTCTCCGCCGCCCGTAAGGTGGCGGAATCCGGGAGGGTGTTGGTGGGGTGGGTTTCGGCGCGAGTGGAAATCCTCGCGCCGCGCCCGCTCCAGTGTCACCGCTGCCTCGCATTGGGGCACGTGAGGCAGTGGTGCACCTCGCCGGTGGACCGCAGCGGTCAGTGTTACCGCTGCGGTGCCAAAGAGCACCGTGCGAGCCAGTGCTCGGCGGCCCCCCACTGCCCGCTGTGTGCGGACATGGGGAGGGCAGCCGATCACAGGGTGGGGAGCAAGAAGTGCTCCCCCCCCTCCCGGAAGGAGAGGAAGAGGCGGGCTGCACCGGCTCCGGTGCCGAGGGCGGTGGCATCGTCCTCCATGGAGGTGGACGGTGCTACGGGGACGGACGGCCGGGAGGAGGCTGGCGCGGCCATTAATTAATGCCGCCCCGCCTCCTCCTCCAGGCCAACCTCAACCACTGCCGCGCGGCACAGGACTTGATGTCCCAAGTCCTCGCGGAGTGGGGGGTTGGCCTGGCGGTCGCCGCCGAGCCGTACCGCGTCCCTGATCACCCTCATTGGGTGGGCGACGCGGACGGCTTGGTGGCGACGGTATGGGGAGGGGGCGACGGGTCCCCACCGTTCTCCTTGTTGGAGCGCGGTCGGGGATTCGTCGCCGTGGACTGGGGGGGAGTCGCTGTGGTGGGGTGCTACATTTCGCCCCGTAGCGGTCACGCTGCGTTCGAGCTGTACTTGGCCGAGGTCGCGGCATGCGTGCAGCGCTACGCGGCCCGGCCGGTGCTGGTCCTGGGGGATTTTAATGCCAAGTCGGTGGCTTGGGGATCCCCCAGGACCTCCGTTCGCGGCGGGATCCTGGGCGATTGGGCGGCGGGGCTCGACCTCCGGGTATTGAACCGGGGGTCGGAGCACACATGCGTGCGGCGATATGGGGGGTCCATCGTGGATGTTGGATTCGCGACCCCCAACGCCGTGCGCATGGTGTCGGGTTGGCACGTGGTCGCGGGGGCGGAGACACTCTCCGATCACCGGTACATCCGGATGGAGGTCTCTGCCGCCGCGAGTGCATCCCGACACGGCCGCCTGCGTGGCACCCCACCACGCCGCTGGGCGCTTCGGCGCCTGGACAAGGACGCCCTGATGGCAGCTGCCCTCGCTGCAACTTGGCCGCAGGGAGCGGCCGAGTTGCCGAGCATAGAGGAGGAGGTCGCCCGGCTCGGAGCATTGGTCGCAGGTATTTGCGACGCGGCGATGCCTCGGGTCGGGCGGGCTTCTCCTCGTCGGGCGGTGTACTGGTGGTCGGACGCGATCGCGGAGTTGCGAGTCGCGACTGTCCGCGCCCGACGCCAGTACACCCGCGCGCGCCGTCGTCAACGTACAGGCGACGGCGTGGCGCGAGCGAGGGCAACTGATGACCTGTATGGAGCATACCGCGTGGCGCGGGTTGCTCTGCAGGTCGCCATCAAACGGGCCAAGACCCAGGCATGGAAGGAGCTCCTCCAGACCCTTGATGACGATCCATGGGGGCGCCCATATAAGGTGGTGCTGAATAAGCTCCGCCCGTGGGCGCCCCCCGTCACCGAGGGTCTTGACCCCCGGCTGCTGGAGGACGTGGTCAATACACTCTTCCCAATTGGGGAGAGGGGACCGCGTCCTCCGGCGGCGGCGGCTGTCCCAGTGGAGTGGACGGCCGAGCTGGGGGTCACGCAGGAGGAGCTGGCAGCGGCCATCAGACGGCTCGGGGTTCGTAACACGGCCCCGGGTCCGGATGGTGTGCCCGGCCGGGTTTGGGTCTTGACCCAGGGCGTCCTTGGGGCCGACCTCAGGCGGTTGTTCGACCGCTGCCTGAGGGACGGGCGATTCCCCCCCAGTTGGAAGGTGGCGAGGATGGTCCTCCTCCGGAAGGAGGGTCGGCCCGCGGAGTCTCCCTCCGCATACCGGCCCATTTGTCTCCTCGACGAGGTGGGCAAGCTCTTCGAGCGTGTGATTGCTGCCCGCCTCGTCGAGCACCTGTCGCGGGGTGATCCCGGTCTGGCCGACTGCCAGTTCGGTTTCCGGGGGGGCCGATCGACTATCGACGCGATAGGTCGTGTGAGGGCCCTCTCGGAGGCGGCCGTCTCCCGGGGAGGGGTGGCATTGGCAATATCCTTGGATATTGCCAATGCCTTTAACACCCTCCCCTGGGAAGAGATAAGGAGGGGACTCGAATATCATCGAGTCCCCCCTTGTCTCAGGGCGGTCGTCGGGGATTATCTCCGCGGCAGGTGGATCGAGTATCCGGGCCGGGATGGTGATATGCGGAGGGAGGTGTACTGCGGTGTTCCGCAGGGGTCGGTCCTCGGGCCACTCCTGTGGAACATCGCGTACGACTCGGTGTTGCGGGCCGGCCTCCCCGACGGCGTCAGCACGGTGTGTTATGCGGATGACACACTGGTGCTGGCCGTCGGGGCGCACTGGGGGAGCGCCATGCGTCGCGCGGAGGAGGGGTCGCAACGCGTCGTCGACCGGATCAGGGGGATGGGGATGACGGTGGCGGTCCATAAGACCGAGGTGATTGCGTTTCATTCACCTCGGCAGGATCCGCCACCCCCTCTGATTCGGGTGGGTGGGGCTGACATCGAGGTGAAGCCCCAGATCAGGTATCTAGGGCTGATCCTCGATAGCCACTGGCGTTTCGAGAAGCATTTCCGCTGCCTGGTCCCCCGGTTGGAAAGGATGGTTGCGGCTCTGGGCCGGATCCTGCCCAACCTGGGGGGCCCGGCGGGCCGAGTTCGTCGCCTCTATGTGGCAATGGTCCAGTCGGTGGCCCTATACGGGGCCCCCGTCTGGGCGGACGACCTGGCTGCCTCCCGGCGCAGCATGACTATGCTGCGTCGGGTGCAGAGGCGCATGGCGCTCAGGGTCGTCCGCGGGTATCGGACCATGTCACATGAGGCGGCGACGGTTCTAGCGGGGATGCCGCCCATGGACCTGCTCGCGCGGTCGCACGCGGTGATGTACCGGCACCGCGTCGACCGTCGCGCGGGGGTGGGGGCGGTCCCGGGCGGGCAGGAACCTGCTTGGGGCGATTTGAAGCGCCAGGCCCGGCAGTCCGTGTTGCTCGCGTGGCAGGAGCGGCTGGCTCTGCCAACCGCGGGGCACCGGACTGTCGGGGCGGTTCGGCCACTCCTGAAGGAGTGGCTGGACAGAGGCCATGGCAGCCTCACCTACCGGATGGCACAGGTATTTTCCGGGCATGGCAGCTTCGGAAGATACCTGTGCCGGATAGGGAAGGAGCCGACGGCGCGTTGCTGCCACTGCGACGCTGAGCAGGACACGGCGGATCATACCCTGGAGGTATGCCCCGCGTGGGAGGGGGAGCGCCGTGTCCTGGTCGGCGTCGTCGGGCGGGATGTCTCGCTGCCGGGCGTGGTGCGCGCCATGCTCGGCAGCGAGGAGAAGTGGAGGGCCGTGGCCTCCTTCTGCGAGAACGTAATGTTGCAGAAGGAGGCCGCGGGGAGGGAGCGCGAGCTTCAGCGGCGCGCTGAAGCTCGCGCTCGTGCGGTGGCCCGAGGTCGTCGCCCGGTCGCGAGGCGTCGCGGGCGGCCGCCTCGGCGTGGCGGATGACCTAGGCTGGGAGGGGGGTCCTGAGGGGACCCTCCTCCCGCCAGGCGGCGCCGGGTCGGACCGGTTGGGGGTAGGAGTGCCTCCCCCTACCGGTCCGACGCAAGGGGAGGCACCCTCGGCGGTCTGGTGCGGCCATGAACGCCCGGCCGCCGAGGGGTGGAAACGGGGTCGCGGGCGGTTGCGAGTTGGGGCTCGCAGCCGCCACTAAACGCGGCCCCGGGACGGATAGCGGCGGGATGGAGTGGCCCCGTCCCGCCGCTATGAGGCAGTGTGTCTACTGGGGGGACCGATTGTCCCCCCGGGGGATGGGCGCGAAAGCGCGGGCACGGGGAGGATACCGGAAGAATGCTTCGAGCGATTCCCGGTATCCTCCCAAAGCGTGCCGAAGGGTCACCGTGGGGTTTTTAGTGGGTAGGTCCCGCGCCTGTCGTTGTACGGGCGCGGGGAATCCCACACACCATCCCACCTCTCCCCAAGGAGGTGGGAGGGAGTCTTTCGAAGATTTTCCCCACGACAAAAAAAAAAAAAAAAAAAAAAAAAAGTATGAGAAATATGCGAAAGTACGTGCCTGATGATAGCAAATCCCCGACCTTACCAAGACCTAACATGAATTATTCTCTAAGATATTGATCGAAACCAGGTTTAATGGACTGTTTCAGTGTGGTACCACATTACTACGTGATCCAAACCAGAAAATACTCAGGATCTGTTAAACAAGTACGTGAATAACGCGAAAAAAAGACCCAGATGAGGGCAAATCCCAGACCTATCCCAGACCTAACTTGCGTTATCCTATAAAATATTGATCGAAACCAGGTTTAATTGACTGTTTCAGTGTGGTACCACATTACTACGTGATCCAATCCAGAAAAGCCCAGGATATAGCCATGAAGTATGAGAAGTATGCGAAAGTATGAGCCTGACGAGGGCAAATCCTAGACCTAACCCAGACCTAACATGCGTTATCCTCTAAAATATTTATCAAGACCAGGTTTAATTGAATGTTTCAGTGTGGTACCACATTACTAAGTGATCCAATCCAGAAAAAGCCCATGATGTAGCCATGAAGTATGAGAAATATGCGAAAGTATGAGCCTGACGAGGGCATATCCTAGACCTAACCCAGACCTAACATGCGTTATCCTCTAAAATATTTATCAAGACCAGGTTTAATTGAACGTTTCAGTGTGGTACCACATTACTACGTGATCCAAACCAGCAAAAACCCAGGATCTGTTCAAAAAGTATGTGAAGAACGCGAAAGTATGAGCCTGATGAGGGCAAATGCCAGACCTATCCCACACCTAACTTGCGTTGTCCTCTAAAATATTGATCGAAACCAGGTTTAAATGACTGTTTCAGTGTGGTACCACAATACTACGTGATCCAGAAAAAGTCCAGGATCTAGCCATCAAGTATGAGAAATATGCGAAAGTATGAGCCTGACGAGGGCAAATCCTAGACCTAACCCAGACCTAACATGCGTTATCCTCTAAAATATTTATCAAGACCAGGTTTAATGGACTGTTTCAGTGTGGTACCACGTTACTACGTGATCCTATCCAGAAAAACCCCAGGATCTAGCCATGAAGTATGAGAAATATGCGAAAGTATGAGCCTGACGAGGGCAAATCCTAGACCTAACCCTGTCCTAGCATGCGTTATCCTGTAAAATATTGATCGAAACCAGGTTTAATTGAATGTTTCAGCGTAGCATCACATTACTATGTGATCCAAACCAGTGGAAGCCCAGGATCTGGCCAACAAGAAAGAGAAATATGCGAAAGTACGAGCCTGATGACAGCAAATCCCAGACCTAACCAAGACCTAACATGAAGTATCCTCTAAAATATTGATCGAAACCAGGTTTAATTGACTGTTTCAGTGTGGTACCACATTACTACATGATCCAAGCCAGAAAAAGCCCATGATGTAGCCATGAAGTATGAGAAATATGCGAAAGTATGAGCCTGACGAGGGCATATCCTAGACCTAACCCAGACCTAACATGCGTTATCCTCTAAAATATTTATCAAGACCAGGTTTAATTGAACGTTTCAGTGTGGTACCACATTACTACGTGATCCAAACCAGCAAAAACCCAGGATCTGTTCAAAAAGTATGTGAAGAACGCGAAAGTATGAGCCTGATGAGGGCAAATGCCAGACCTATCCCACACCTAACTTGCGTTGTCCTCTAAAATATTGATCGAAACCAGGTTTAAATGACTGTTTCAGTGTGGTACCACAATACTACGTGATCCAGAAGAAGTCCAGGATCTAGCCATCAAGTATGAGAAATATGCGAAAGTATGAGCCTGACGAGGGCAAATCCTAGACCTAACCCAGACCTAACATGCGTTATCCTCTAAAATATTTATCAAGACCAGGTTTAATGGACTGTTTCAGTGTGGTACCACGTTACTACGTGATCCTATCCAGAAAAACCCCAGGATCTAGCCATGAAGTATGAGAAATATGCGAAAGTATGAGCCTGACGAGGGCAAATCCTAGACCTAACCCTGTCCTAGCATGCGTTATCCTGTAAAATATTGATCGAAACCAGGTTTAATTGAATGTTTCAGCGTAGCATCACATTACTATGTGATCCAAACCAGTGGAAGCCCAGGATCTGGCCAACAAGAAAGAGAAATATGCGAAAGTACGAGCCTGATGACAGCAAATCCCAGACCTAACCAAGACCTAACATGAAGTATCCTCTAAAATATTGATCGAAACCAGGTTTAATTGACTGTTTCAGTGTGGTACCACATTACTACATGATCCAAGCCAGAAAAAGCCCAGGATCTAGCCATGAAGTATGAGAAATATGCGAAAGTATGAGCCTGACGAGGGCAAATCCTAGACCTAACCCTGTCCTAGCATGCGTTATCCTGTAAAATATTGATCGAAACCAGGTTTAATTGAATGTTTCAGTGTGGTACCACATTACTACGTGATCCAAACCGGCAAAAACCCAGGATCTGTTCAACAAGTATGTGAAAAACGCGAAAGTATGAGCCTGATGAAGGCAAATCCCAGACCATTCCCAGACATAACTTGCGTTATCCTCCAAAATATTGATCGAAACCAGGTTTAAATGACTGTTTCACTGCGGTACCACATTACTACGTGATACAGAGCAGAAAAAACCCAAGATCTAGCCATCAAGTATGAGAAATATTCGAAAGTATGTCCCTGATGAGGGCAAATCCCAGACCTAACCCAGACCTAACATGCGTTGTCCTCTAAAATATTTATCAAGACCAGGATTAATTGACTGTTTCAGTGTGGCATCACATTACTACGTGATCCAAACCAGTGTAAGCCCAGGATCTGGCCAACAAGTATGAGAAATATGCGAAAGTACGAGCCTGATGAGAGCAAATCCCAGACCTAACCAAGACCTAACATGAATTATCCTCTAAAATATTGATCGATTCGAGGTTTAATGGACTGTTTCAGTGTGGTACCACATTAGTACGTGATCCAAACCAGAAAAAGCCAGGGATCTGTTCAACAAGTATGTGAATAACGCGAAAATATGACCCTGATGAGGGCAAATCCCGGACCTATCCCAGACCTAACTTGCGTTATCCTAAAAAATATTGATCGGAACCAGGTTTAATTGACTGTTTCAGTGTGGTACCACATTAGTACGTGATCCAAACCAGAAAAAGCCCAAAATCTGGCCATCAAGTATGAGAAATATGCGAAAGTATGACCCTGATGAGAGCAAATCCCAGACCTATCCCAGACCTAACTTGCGTTATCCTATGAAATATTGATCGAAACCAGGTTTAATTGACTGTTTCAGTGTGGTACCACATTAGTACGTGATCCAAACCAGAAAAAGCCCAGAATCTGGCCATCAAGTATGAGAAATATGCGAAAGTATGACCCTGATGAACGGCAAATCCCAGACCTATCCCAGACCTAACTTGCGTTATCCTATAAAATATTGATCGAAACAAGGTATAATTGACTGTTTCATTGTGGTACCACTTTCCTACGTGATCCAAAGCAGAAAAAACCATCAATCAGGTCAACAAGTATGTCAAGTATGCGAAAGTATGACCCTGATGTGGGCAATTCCCAGATCTAACCTATACCTAACATGCTTTATCCTCTAAAATATTAATTGAAACCAGGTTTAAATGACTGTTTCAGTGTGGTACCACATTACTACGTGATCCAATCCAGAAAAAGTCCAGGATCTAGCCATCAAGTATGAGAAATATGCGACAGGACGAGCCTGATGGGAGCAAATCCCAAACCTATCCTAGATCTAATATGCGTTATCCTCTAAAATATTGATCGAAACCGGATTGAATGGACTGTTTCTCTGTGGTACCACATTACTACGTGATCCAAACCAGAAAGAACCCACGATCTATTCGACAAGTATGTGAAAAACGCGAAAGTATGAGCCTGATGAGGGCAAATCCCAGACCTATCCCAGACATAACTTGCGTTATCCTCTAAAACATTGATCGAAACCAGGTTTAATTGACTGTTTCAGTGTGGTACCACGTTACTACGTGATCCAATCCAGAAGAAGCCCAGGATCTAGACATCAAGTATGAGAAATATGCGAAAGTACGAGCCTGAAGAGAGCAAATCCCAGACATATCCTAGGCCTAACATGCGTTATCCTCTAAAATATTGATCGAAACCAGATTCAATGGACTGTTTCTGTGTGGTACCACATTACTACGTGATCCAAACCAGAAAGAACCCAGGACCTGTTCAACAAGTATGTGAAAAACGCGAAAGTATGAGCCTGATGAAGGCAAATCCCAGACCTATCCCGGACCTAACTTGCGTTATCCTAAAAAATATTGATCGAAACCAGGTTTAATTGACTGTTTCAGTGTGGTACCACATTAGTACGTGATACAAACCAGAAAAACCCCAGAATCTGGTCATCAAGTATGAGAAATATGCGAAAGTATGACCCTGATGAGGGCAAATCCCAGACCTATCCCAGACCTAACTTGCGTTATCCTATAAAATATTGATCGAAACCAGGTTCAATGGACTGTTTCAGCGTGGCATCACATTACTACGTGATCCAAACCAGTGGAAGCCCAGGATCTGGCCAATAAGAAAGAGAAATACGCGAAAGTACGAGCCTGATGAGAGCAAATCCCAGACCTAACCAAGACCTGACATGAATTATTCTCTAAGATATTGATCGAAACCGGGTTCAGTGGACTGTTTCAGTGTGGTACCACGTTACTACGTGATCCAATCCAGAAAAAACCCAGGATCTAGCCATCAAGTATGAGAAATATGCGAAAGAATGAGCCTGATGAGGGCAAATCCTAGACCTAACCCAGACCTAACACGCGTTATCCTCTAGAATATTTATCAAGACCAGGATTAATTGACTGTTTCAGCGTGGCATCACATTACTACGTGATCCAAACCAGTGGAAGCCCAGGATCTGGCCAACAAGAAAGAGAAATACGCGAAAGTACGAGCCTGATGAGAGCAAATCCCAGACCTAACCAAGACCTAACATGAATTATTCTTTAAGATATTGATCGAAACCAGGTTCAATGGACTGTTTCAGTGTGGCACCACGTTACTACGTGATCCGATCCAGAAAAAGCCCAGGATCTAGCCATCAAGTATGAGAAATATGCGAAAGTATGACCCTGATGGGGGCAATTCCCAGACCTAACCTAGACCTAACATGCGTTATCCTCAAAAATATTAATTGAAACCAGGTTTAATGGACTGTTTCAGTGTGGCACCACACTACTACGTGATCCAAACCAGAAAAAACCGAGGACCTGTTCAACAATTATGAGAAATATGCGAAAGTACGAGCCTGATGAGAGCAAATCCCAGAGCTCTCCCAGACCTAACTTGCGTTATCCTCTAAAATATTGATCGAAACCAGGTTTAGTTGACTGTTTCAGTGTCATACCACATTACTACGTGATCCAATCCAGAAAAAGCCCAGGATCTAGCCATGAAGTATGAGAAATATGCGAAAGTATGAGCCTGATGAGGGCAAATTTCAGAACTATGCCAGACATAACTTGCGTTATCCTCTAAAATAATGATCAAACCAGGTTTAATTGACTGTTTCAGTGTGATGCCACATTACTACGTGATCCAATCCAGAAAAAGCCCAGGATATAGCCATGAAGTATGAGAAATATGCGAAAGTATGAGCCTGACGAGGGCATATCCTAGACCTAACCCAGACCTAACATGTGTTATCCCCTAAATTGTTATCAAGACCAGATTTAATTGAATGTTTCAGTGTGGTACCACATTACTACGTGATCCAAACCAGCAAAGAACCAGGACCTGTTCAACAAGTATGTGAAAAACGCGAAAGTATGAGCCTGATGAAGGCAAATCCCAGACCAATCCCAGACATAACTTGCGTTATCCTCTAAAATATTGATTGAAACCAGGTTTAATTGACTGTTTCAGTGTGATACCACATTACTAAGTGATCCAATCCAGAAAAAGCCCATGATATAGCCATGAAGTATGAGAAATATGCGAAAGTATGAGCCTGACGAGGGCATATCCTAGACCTAACCCAGACCTAACATGCGTTATCCTCTAAAATATTTATCAAGACCAGGTTTAATTGAATGTTTCAGTGTGGTACCACATTACTACGTGATCCAAACCAGCAAAAACCCAGGATCTGTTCAACAAGTATGTGAAAAACGCGAAAGTATGAGCCTCATGAGGGCAAATGCCAGACCTATCCCACACCTAACTTGCGTTGTCCTCTAAAATTTTGATGGAAACCAGGTTTAAATGACTGTTTCAGTGTGGTACCACATTACTACGTGATCCAATCCAGAAAAAGTCCAGGATCTAGCCATCAAGTATGAGAAATATGCGAAAGTACGAGCCTGATGAGAGCAAATCCCAGAGATCTCCCAGACCTAACTTGCGTTATCCTCTAAAATATTGATCGAAACCAGGTTTAATTGACTGTTTCAGTGTGGTACCACATTACTACGTGAACCAAACCAGAAAAAAACCCTGGATCTGTTCAACAAGTATGTGAAAATCGCGAAAGTATGAGCCTGATGAGGGCAAATCCCAGACCTATCCCACACCTAACTTGCGTTGTCCTCTAAAATATTTATCAAGACCAGGATTAATTGACTGTTTCAGTGTGGCATCACATTACTACGTGATACAAACCAGTGGAAGCCCAGGATCTGGCCAACAAGAATGAGAAATACGCGAAAGTATGAGCTCGACGAGGGCAAATCCTAGACCTAACCCAGACCTAACATGCGTTATCCTCTAAAATATTTATCAAGACCAGGTTTAATGGTCTGCTTCAGTGTGGTACCACATTACTACGTGATCGAAACCAGAAAAAACCCAGGATCAGTTCAAGAAGTATGTGAAGAATGCGAAAGTATGAGCCTGATGAAGGCAAATCCCAGACCTATCCCAGACATAACTTGCGTTATCCACTAAAATATTGATCGAAACCAGGTTTAATTGACAGTTTCAGTGTGATACCACATTACTACGTGATCCAATCCAGCAAAGCCCAGGATCTAGCCATGAAGTATGAGAAATATGCGAAAGTACGAGGGGCGGTCGAGGGCAAATCTTAGACCTAACCTAGACATAACATGCGTTATCCTCTAAGACATTGATCGAAACCAGGTTTAATTGACTGTTTTAGTGTGGTACTACTTTACTACGTGATCCAAAGCAGAAAAAACCCTGGATCAGATCAACATGTATGTTAAAACTGCGAATGTATGACCCTGATGAGGGCAAATCCCAGGCCTAACCCAAACCTAACATGCGTTATCCTCTAAAATATTGATCGAAACCAGGTTTAGTGGACTGTTTCAGTGTGGTACCACATTACTACGTGATCCAAACCAGCAAAAACCCAGGATCTGTTCAACAAGTATGTGAAAAACGAGAAAGTATGAGCCTGATGAGGGCAAATCTCAGACCTATCCCAGACATAACTTCCGTTATCCTCTAAAATAATGATCGAAACCAGGTTTAATTGACTGTTTCAGTGTGATACCACATTACTACGTGATCCAATCCAGAGAAAGCCCAGGATATAGCCATGAAGTATGAGAAATATGCGAAAGTACGAGGGGCGGTCGAGGGCAAATCTTAGACCTAACCTACACATAACATGCGTTATCCTCTAAAACATTGATCGAAACCAGGTTTAGTGGACTGTTTCAGTGTGGTACCACATTACTACGTGATCCAAACCAGCAAAAACCGAGGATCTGTTCAACAAGTATGTGAAAAACGCGAAAGTATGAGCCTGATGAGGGCAAATCCCAGACCTAACCTAGACCTAACATGCGATATCCTCAAAAATATTGATCGAAACCATGTTTAATCGACCGTTTCAGTGTGGTACCACATTACTACGTTATCCAAACCAGAAAAAGCGCAGAATCTGGCCATCAAGTATGAGAAATATGCGAAAGTACGAGCCTGATGAGAGCAAATCCCAGACCTATCCCAGACCTAACTTGCGCTATCCTCTAAAATATTGATCGAAACCAGGTTTAATTGACTGTTTCAGTTTGGTACCACTTTACTACGTGATCCAAAGTAGAAAAAACCCTCGATCAGGTCAACATGTATGTTAAAACTGCGAAAGTATGACCCTGATTAGGGCAAATCCCATACCTATCCCAGACCTAACTTGCGCTATCCTCTAAAATATTGATCGAAACCAGGTTTAATGGACTGTTTCAGTGTGGTACCACATTACTACGTGATCCAAACCAGAAAAAACCCAGGACCTGTTCAACAAGTATGTGAAAAACGCGAAAGTATGAGCCTCATGAAGGCAAATCCCAGACCTATCCCAGACATAACTTTTTTTTTTTTTTTTTTTTTTTTTTTGTCGTGGGGAAAATCTTCGAAAGACTCCCTCCCACCTCCTTGGGGAGAGGTGGGAGGGGTGTGTGGGATTCCCCGCGCCCGTACAACGACAGGCGCGGGACCTACCCACTAAAAACCCCACGGTGACCCTTCGGCACGCTTTGGGAGGACACCGGGAATCGCTCGAAGCATTCTTCCGGTATCCTCCCCGTGCCCGCGCTTTCGCGCCCATCCCCCGGGGGGACAATCGGTCCCCCCAGTAGACACACTGCCTCATAGCGGCGGGACGGGGCCACTCCATCCCGCCGCTATCCGTCCCGGGGCCGCGTTTAGTGGCGGCTGCGAGCCCCAACTCGCAACCGCCCGCGACCCCGTTTCCACCCCTCGGCGGCCGGGCGTTCATGGCCGCACCAGACCGCCGAGGGTGCCTCCCCTTGCGTCGGACCTGTAGGGGGAGGCACTCCTACCCCCAACCGGTCCGACCCGGCGCCGCCTGGCGGGAGGAGGGTCCCCTCAGGACCCCCCTCCCAGCCTAGGTCATCCGCCACGCCGAGGCGGCCGCCCGCGACGCCTCGCGACCGGGCGACGACCTCGGGCCACCGCACGAGCGCGAGCTTCAGCGCGCCGCTGAAGCTCGCGCTCCCTCCCCGCGGCCTCCTTCTGCAACATTACGTTCTCGCAGAAGGAGGCCACGGCCCTCCACTTCTCCTCGCTGCCGAGTATGGCGCGCACCACGCCCGGCAGCGAGACATCCCGCCCGACGACGCCGACCAGGACACGGCGCTCCCCCTCCCACGCGGGGCATACCTCCAGGGTATGATCCGCCGTGTCCTGCTCAGCGTCGCAGTGGCAGCAACGCGCCGTCGGCTCCTTCCCTATCCGGCACAGGTATCTTCCGAAGCTGCCATGCCCGGAAAATACCTGTGCCATCCGGTAGGTGAGGCCGCCATGGCCTCTGTCCAGCCACTCCTTCAGGAGTGGCCGAACTGCCCCGACAGTCCGGTGCCCCGCGGTTGGCAAAGCGAGCCGCTCCTGCCACGCGAGCAACACGGACTGCCGGGCCTGGCGCTTCAAATCGCCCCAAGCAGGTTCCTGCCCGCCCGGGACCGCCCCCACCCCCGCGCGACGGTCGACGCGGTGCCGGTACATCACCGCGTGCGACCGCGCGAGCAGGTCCATGGGCGGCATCCCCGCTAGAACCGTCGCCGCCTCATGTGACATGGTCCGATACCCGCGGACGACCCTGAGCGCCATGCGCCTCTGCACCCGACGCAGCATAGTCATGCCGCGCCGGGAGGCAGCCAGGTCGTCCGCCCAGACGGGGGCCCCGTATAGGGCCACCGACTGGACCATTGCCACATAGAGGCGACGAACTCGGCCCGCCGGGCCCCCCAGGTTGGGCAGGATCCGGCCCAGAGCCGCAACCATCCTTTCCAACCGGGGGACCAGGCAGCGGAAATGCTCCTCGAAACGCCAGTGGCTATCGAGGATCAGCCCCAGATACCTGATCTGGGGCTTCACCTCGATGTCAGCCCCACCCACCCGGATCAGAGGGGGTGGCGGATCCTGCCGAGTTGAATGAAACGCAATCACCTCGGTCTTATGGACCGCCACCGTCATCCCCATCCCCCTGATCCGGTCGACGACGCGTTGCGACCCCTCCTCCGCGCGACGCATGGCCCTCCCCCAGTGCGACCCGACGGCCAGCACCAGTGTGTCATCCGCATAACACACCGTGCTGACGCCGTCGGGGAGGCCGGCCCGCAACACCGAGTCGTACGCGATGTTCCACAGGAGTGGCCCGAGGACCGACCCCTGCGGAACACCGCAGTACACCTCCCTCCGCATATCACCATCCCGGCCCGGATACTCGATCCACCTGCCGCGGAGATAATCCCCGACGACCGCCCTGAGACAAGGGGGGACCCGATGATATTCGAGTCCCCTCCTTATCTCTTCCCAGGGGAGGGTGTTAAAGGCATTGGCAATATCCAAGGATATTGCCAATGCCACCCCTCCCCGGGAGACGGCCGCCCCCGAGAGGGCCCTCACACGACCTATCGCGTCGATAGTCGATCGGCCCCCCCGGAAACCGAACTGGCAGTCGGCCAGACCGGGATCACCCCGCGACAGGTGCTCGACGAGGCGGGCAGCAATCACCCGCTCGAAGAGCTTGCCTACCTCGTCGAGGAGACAAATGGGTCGGTATGCGGATGGAGACTCCGCGGGCCGACCCTCCTTCCTGAGGAGGATCCCAGACATAACTTGCGATATCCTCTAAAATATTGATCGAAACCAGGTTTAATTGACAGTTTCAGTGTGATACCACATAACTACGTGATCCAATCCAGAAAAAGCCCAGGATCTAGCCATGAAGTATGAGAAATATGCGAAAGCAAGAGCCTGACGAGGGCAAATCCTAGACCTAACCCAGACCTAACATGCGTTATCCTCTAAAATATTTATCAAGACCAGGTTTAATGGTCTGCTTAAGTGTGGTACCACATTACAACGTGATCGAAACCAGAAAAAACCCAGGATCAGTTCAAGAAGTATGTGAAGAATGCGAAAGTATGAGCCTGATGAAGGCAAATCCCAGACCTATCCCAGACATAACTTGCGTTATCCACTAAAATATTGATCGAAACCAGGTTTAATTGACAGTTTCAGTGTGATACCACATTACTACGTGATCCAATCCAGAAAAAGCCCAGGATCTAGCCATGAAGTATGAGAAATATGCGAAAGTATGAGACTGACGAGGGCAAATCCTAGACCTAACCCAGACCTAACATGCGTTATCCTCTATAATATTTATCAAGACCAGGTTTAATGGTCTGCTTCAGTGTGGTACAACATTACTACGTGATCGAAACCAGAAAAACCCAGGATCAGTTCAAGAAGTATGTGAAGAATGCGAAAATATGAGAGTGATGCGGGCAAATCCTAGACCTAACCTAGACATAACATGCGTTATCCTCTAAAATATTGATCGAAACCAGGTCTAATGGACTGTTTCAGTGTGGTACCACATTATTACGTTATCCAAACCAGAAAAAACCCAGGATCTGTTCAACAAGTATGTGAAAAACGCGAAAGTATGAGCCTGATGAGGGCAAATCTTAGACCTAACCTAGACCTAACATGCGTTATCCTCAAAAATATTGATCGAAACCAGGTTTAATCGACTGTTTCAGTGTGGTACCACATTACTACGTTATCTAAACCAGAAAAAGCGCAGAATCTGGCCATCAAGTATGTGAAAAACGCGAAAGTACGAGCCTGTCGAGGGCAAATCTTAGACCTAACCTAGACCTAACATGCGATATCCTCAAAAATATTGATCGAAACCAGGTTTAATGGACTGTTTCAGTTTGGTACCACTTTACTACGTGATCCAAAGTAGAAAAAACCCTCGATCAGGTCAACATGTATGTTAAAACTGCGAAAGTATGACCCTGATTAGGGCAAATCCCAGGCCTAACCTAGATCTAACATGCGTTATCCTCTAAAATCCTTATCGAAACCAGGTTTAATGGACTGTTTCAGAGTGGTACCACGTTACTACGTGATCCAAACCAGAAAAAACGCAGGATCCGTTCAAACAAGTATGTGAAAAACGCGAAAGTATGAGCCTGATGAGGGCAAATCTCAGACCTATCCCAGACATAACTTGCGTTATCCTCTAAAATAATGATCGAAACCAGGTTTAATTGACTGTTTCAGTGTGGTACCACATTACTACGTGATCCAATCCAGAAAAAGTCCAGGATCTAGCCATCAAGTATGAGAAATATGCGAAAGAATGAGCCTGATGAGGGCAAATCCTAGACCTAACCCAGACCTAACATGCGTTATCCTCTAAAATATTTATCAAGACCAGGATTAATTGACTGTTTCAGTGTGGCATCACATTACTACGTGATACAAACTAGTGGAAGCCCAGGATCTGGCCAACAAGAATGAGAAATATGCGAAAGTATGAGCTCGACGAGAGCAAATCCCAGACCTAACCTAGACCTAACATGCGTTATCCTCAAAAATATTGATCGAACCCAGGTTTAATGGACTGTTTCAGTGTGGTACCACATTACTACGTGATCCAATCCAGAAAAAGTCCAGGATCTAGCCATCAAGTATGAGAAATATGCGAAAGAATGAGCCTGATGAGGGCAAATCCTAAACCTAACCCAGACCTAACATAAGTTATCCTCTAAAATATTTCTCAAGACGAGGATTAATTGACTGTTTCAGTGTGGCATCACGTTACTACGTGATCCAAACCAGTGGAAGCCCAGGATCTGGTCAACAAGAATGAGAAATATGCGAAAGTATGAGCCTGACGAGAGCAAATCCCAGACCTGACCTAGACCTAACATGCGTTGTCCTCTAAAATATTTATCGAAACCAGGTTTAATTTACTGCTTCAGTGTGGTACCACTTTGCTACGTGATCCAATCCAGAAAAAGCCCAGGATATAGGCATGAAGTATGAGAAATATGCGAAAGTATGAGGCTGACGAGTGCAAATCCTAGACCTAACCCAGACCTAACATGCGTTATCCTCTAAAATATTGGTCGAAAGCAGGTTCAATGGACTGTTTCAGTGTGGTACCACGTTACTACGTGATCCTACCCAACAAAAGCCCAGGATCTAGCCATCAAGTATGAGAAATATGCGAAAGTACGAGCCTGATGATAGCAAATCCCCGACCTAACCAAGACCTAACATGAATTATTCTCTAAGATATTGATCGAAACCAGGTTTAATGGACTGTTTCAGTGTGGTACCACATTACTACGTGATCCAAACCAGAAAATACTCAGGATCTGTTAAACAAGTATGTGAAAAACGCGAAAGTATGACCCTGATGTGGCCAAATCCCAGGCCTAACCTAGACCTAACATGCGTTATCCTCTAAAATATTGATCGAAAGCAGGTTCAATGGACTGTTTCAGTGTGGTACCACGTTACTACGTGATCCTATCCAGAAAAACCCCAGGATCTAGCCATCAAGTATGAGAAATATGCGAAAGAATGAGCCTGATGAGGGCAAATCCTAGACCAAATCCAGACCTAACACGCGTTATCCTCCAAAATATTTATCAAGACCAGGATTAATTGACTGTTTCAGCGTGGCATCACATTACTACGTGATCCAAACCAGTGGAAGCCCAGGATCTGGCCAACAAGAAAGAGAAATATGCGAAAGTACGAGCCTGATGAGAGCAAATCCCAGACCTAACCAAGACCTAACATGAAGTGTTCTCTAAGATATTGATCGAAACCAGGTTTAATGGACTGTTTCAGGATGGCATCACATTACGACGTGATCCAAACCAGTGGAAGCCCAGGATCTGGCCAACAAGAATGAGAAATATGCGAAAGTATGACCCTGATGGGGGCAATTCCCAAACCTAACCTAGACCTAACATGTGTTATCCTCTAAAATAATAATCGAAACCAGGTTTAATGGTCTCCTTCGGTGTGGTACCACATTACTACGTGATCCAAACCAGAAAAAACCCAGGACCTGTTCAACAATTATGTGAAAAACGCGAAAGTATGACCCTGATGAAGGCAAATCCCAGACCTATCCCAGACAAAACTTGCGTTATCCTCTAAAATATTGATCGAAACCAGGTTTAGTTGACTGTTTCAGTGTGATACCACATTACTACGTGATCCAATCCAGAAAAAGCCCAGGATCTAGCCATGAAGTATGAGAAATATGCGAAAGTATGAGCCTGATGAGGGCAAATTTCAGACCCATCCCAGACATAACTTGCGTTATCCTCTAAAATAATGATCAAACCAGGTTTAATTGACTGTTTCAGTGTGATACCACATTACTACGTGATCCAATCCAGAAAAAGCCCAGGATATAGCCATGAAGTATGAGAAGTATGCGAAAGTATGAGCCTGACGAGGGCAAATCCTAGACCTAACCCAGACCTAACATGCGTTATACTCTAAAATATTTATCAAGACCAGGTTTAATTGAATGTTTCAGTGTGGTACCACATTACTACGTGATCCAAACCAGCAAAAACCCAGGATCTGTTCAACAAGTATGTGAAGGACGCGAAAGTATGAGCCTGATGAGGGCAAATGCCAGACCTATCCCACACCTAACTTGCGTTGTCCTCTAAAATATTGATGGAAACCAGGTTTAAATGACTGTTTCAGTGTGGTACCACAATACTGCGTGATCCAATCCAGAAAAAGTCCAGGATCTAGCCATCAAGTATGAGAAATGTGCGAAAGTATGTGCCTGACGAGGGCAAATCCTAGACCTAACACAGACCAAACATGCGTTATCCCCTAAAATATAGATCGAAACCAGGTTCAATGGACTGTTTCAGCGTGGCATCACATTACTGCGCGATCCAAACCAGAAAAAGCCCAGGATCTAGCCATCAAGTATGAGAAATATGCGAAAGAATGAGCCTGATGAGTGCAAATCCTAGACCTAACCCAGACCTAACATGCGTTATCCTCTAAAATATTTATCAAGACCAGGTTTAATTAAATGTTTCAGTGAGGTACCACATTACTACGTGAACCAAACCAGAAAAAAACCCTGGATCTGCTCAACAAGTATGTGAAAATCGCGAAAGTATGAGCCTGATGAGGGCAAATCCCAGACCTATCCCACACCTAACTTGCGTTGTCCTCTAAAATATTTATCAAGACCAGGATTAATTGACTGTTTCAGTGTGGCATCACATTACTACGTGGTACATACCAGTGGAAGCCCAGGATCTGGCCAACAAGGATGAGAAATATGCGAAAGTATGAGCCTGGTGAGGGCATATCCTCGACCTAACCCTGACCTAACATGCGTTATCCTCTAAAATATTTATCAAGACCAGGTTTAATGGTCTGCTTCAGTGAGGTACCACATTACTACGTGATCGAAACCAGAAAAAACCCAGGATCTGTTCAAGAAGTATGTGAAGAATGCGAAAGTATGAGACTGATGCGGGCAAATCCTAGACCTAACCTAGACATAACATGCGTTATCCTCTAAAATATTGATCGAAACCAGGTTTAATGGACTGTTCCAGTGTGGTACCACACTACTACGTGGTCCAAACCAGAAAAAACCCAGCATCTGTTCAACAAGTATGTGAAAAACGCGAAAGTATGAGCCTGATGAGGGCAAATCTCAGACCTATCCCAGACATAACTTGCGTTATCCTCTAAAAGAATGATCGAAACCAGGTTTATTTGGCTGTTCAGTGTGATACCACATTTCTACGTGATCCAATCCAGAAAAAGCCCAGGATATAGCCATGAAGTATGAGAAATATGCGAAAGTATGAGGCTGACGAGTGCAAATCCTAGACCTAACCTAGACCTAACATGCGTTATCCTCTAAAATATTGATCGAAAGCAGGTTCAATGGACTGTTTCAGTGTGGTACCACGTTACTACGTGATCCTATCCAGAAAATGCCCAGGATCTAGCCATCAAGTATGAGAAATATGCGAAAGAATGAGCCTGATGAGGGCAAATCCTAGACCTAATCCAGACCTAACACGCGTTATCCTCCAAAATATTTATCAAGACCAGGATTAATTGACTGTTTCAGCGTGGCATCACATTACTATGTGATCCAAACCTGTGGAAGCCCAGGATCTGGCCAACAAGAAAGAGAAATAAGCGAAAGTACGAGCCTGATGACAGCAAATCCCAGACCTAACCAACACCTAACATGAAGTATTCTTTAAGATATTGATCGAAACCAGGTTTAATGGACTGTTTCAGTGTGGCATCACATTACGACGTGATCCAAACCAGTGGAAGCCCAGGATCTGACCAACAAGAATGAGAAATATGCGAAAGTATGACCCTGATGGGGGCAATTCCCAAACCTAACCTTGACCTAACATGTGTTATCCTCTAAAATAATAATCGAGACCAGGTTTAATGGTCTGCTTCAGTGTGGTACCACATTACTACGTGATCGAAGCCAGAAAAAACCCAGGACCTGTTCAAAAAGTATGTGAAGAATTCGAAAGTATGAGACTGATGAGGGCAAATGCCAGGCCTATCCTAGACATAACATGCGTTATCCTCTAAAATATTGATCGAAACCAGGTTTAATGGACTGTTTCAGTGTGGTACCACATTACTACGTGATCCAAACCAGAACAAACCCAGGATCTATTCAACAAGTATGTGAAGTATGCGAAAGTATGACTCTGATGAGGGCAAATCCCAGGCTTAACCTAGACCTAACATGCGTTATCCTCCAAAATCTTGATCGAAACCAGGTTTAATGGACTGCTTCAGTGTGGTACCACATTACTACGTGATCCAAACCAGAAAAAACCCAGGACCTGTTCAACAAGTTTGTGAAAAACGCGAAAGTATGAGCCTCATGAAGGCAAATCCCAGACCTATCCCAGACATAACTTGCGTTATCCTCTAAAATATTGATCGAAACCAGGTTTAATTGACAGTTTCAGTGTGATACCACATTACTACGTGACCCAATCCAGAAAAAGCCCAGGATCTAGCCATGAAGTATGAGAAATATGCGAAAGTATGAGCCTGACGAGGGCAAATCCTAGACCTAACCCAGACCTAACATGCGTTATCCTCTAAAATATTTATCAAGACCAGGTTTAATGGTCTGCTTCAGTGTGGTACCACATTACTACGTGATCGAAACCAGAAAAAACCCAGGATCAGTTCAAGAAGTATGTGAAGAATGCGAAAGTATGAGCCTGATGAAGGCAAATCCCAGATCTATCCCAGACATAACATGCGTTATCCTCTAAAATATTGATCGAAACCAGGTTTAATGGTCTGCTTCAGTGTGGTACAACATTACTACGTGATCGAAACCAGAAAAAACCCAGGATCTAGCCATCAAGTATGAGAAATATGCGAAAGTACGAGCCTGATGATAGCAAATCCCCGACCTAACCAAGACCTAACATGAATTATTCTCTAAGATATTGATCGAAACCAGGTTTAATGGACTGTTTCAGTGTGGTACCACATTACTACGTGATCCAAACCAGAAAATACTCAGGACCTGTTCAACAAGTATGTGAAAAACGCGAAAGTATGAGCCTCATGAAGGCAAATCCCAGACCTATCCCAGACATAACATGCGTTATCCTCTAAAATATTGATCGAAAGCAGGTTCAATGTACTGTTTCAGTGTGGTACCACGTTACTACGTGATCCTACCCAACAAAAGCCCAGGACCTGTTCAACAAGTATGTGAAAAACGCGAAAGTATGAGCCTCATGAAGGCAAATCCCAGGCCTAACCTAGACCTAACATGCGTTATCCTCTAAAATATTGATCGAAAGCAGGTTCAATGGACTGTTTCAGTGTGGTACCACGTTACTACGTGATCCTATCCAGAAAAACCCCAGGATCTAGCCATCAAGTATGAGAAATATGCGAAAGAATGAGCCTGATGAGGGCAAATCCTAGACCAAATCCAGACCTAACACGCGTTATCCTCCAAAATATTTATCAAGACCAGGATTAATTGACTGTTTCAGCGTGGCATCACATTACTACGTGATCCAAACCAGTGGAAGCCCAGGATCTGGCCAACAAGAAAGAGAAATATGCGAAAGTACGAGCCTGATGAGAGCAAATCCCAGACCTAACCAAGACCTAACATGAAGTATTCTCTAAGATATTGATCGAAACCAGGTTTAATGGACTGTTTCAGGGTGGCATCACATTACGACGTGATCCAAACCAGTGGAAGCCCAGGATCTGGCCAACAAGAATGAGAAATATGCGAAAGTATGACCCTGATGGGGGCAATTCCCAAACCTAACCTAGACCTAACATGTGTTATCCTCTAAAATAATAATCGAAACCAGGTTTAATGGTCTCCTTCGGTGTGGTACCACATTACTACGTGATCCAAACCAGAAAAAACCCAGGACCTGTTCAACAATTATGTGAAAAACGCGAAAGTATGACCCTGATGAAGGCAAATCCCAGACCTATCCCAGACAAAACTTGCGTTATCCTCTAAAATATTGATCGAAACCAGGTTTAGTTGACTGTTTCAGTGTGATACCACATTACTACGTGATCCAATCCAGAAAAAGCCCAGGATCTAGCCATGAAGTATGAGAAATATGCGAAAGTATGAGCCTGATGAGGGCAAATTTCAGACCTATCCCAGACAAAACTTGCGTTATCCTCTAAAATAATGATCAAACCAGGTTTAATTGACTGTTTCAGTGTGATACCACATTACTACGTGATCCAATCCAGAAAAAGCCCAGGATATAGCCATGAAGTATGAGAAGTATGCGAAAGTATGAGCCTGACGAGGGCAAATCCTAGACCTCACCCAGACCTAACATGCGTTATACACTAAAATATTTATCAAGACCAGGTTTAATTGAATGTTTCAGCGTGGTACCACATTACTACGTGATCCAAACCAGAAAAAAACCCTGGATCTGTTCAACAAGTATGTGAAGTATGCGAAAGTATGAGTCTGATGAGTGCAAATCCGAGGCCTAACCTAGACATAACATGCGTTATCCTCTAAAATATTGATCGAAACCAGGTTTAGTGGACTGTTTCAGTGTGGTGCCACATTACTACGTGATCCAAACCAGCAAAAACCCAGGATCTGTTCAACAAGTATGTGAAGAACGCGAAAGTATGAGCCTGATGAGGGCAAATGCCAGACCTATCCCACACCTAACTTGCGTTGTCCTCTAAAATATTGATGGAAACCAGGTTTAAATGACTGTTTCAGTGTGGTACCACAATACTACGTGATCCAATCCAGAAAAAGTCCAGGATCTAGCCATCAAGTATGAGAAATATGCGAAAGTATGAGCCTGACGAGGGCAAATCCTAGACCTAACACAGACCTAACATGCGTTATCCCCTAAAATATAGATCGAAACCAGGTTCAATGGACTGTTTCAGCGTGGCATCACATTACTGCGTGATCCAAACCAGAAAAAGCCCAGGATCTAGCCATCAAGTATGAGAAATATGCGAAAGAATGAGCCTGATGAGTGCAAATCCTAGACCTAACCCAGACCTAACATGCGTTATCCTCTAAAATATTTATCAAGACCAGGTTTAATTAATTGTTTCAGTGAGGTACCACATTACTACGTGAACCAAACCAGAAAAAAACCCTGGATCTGTTCAACAAGTATGTGAAAATCGCGAAAGTATGAGCCTGATGAGGGCAAATCCCAGACCTATCCCACACCTAACTTGCGTTGTCCTCTAAAATATTTATCAAGACCAGGATTAATTGACTGTTTCAGTGTGGCATCACATTACTACGTGATACAAACCAGTGGAAGCCTAGGATCTGGCCAACAAGGATGAGAAATATGCGAAAGTATGAGCCTGGTGAGGGCATATCCTCGACCTAACCCTGACCTAACATGCGTTATCCTCTAAAATATTTATCAAGACCAGGTTTAATGGTCTGCTTCAGTGAGGTACCACATTACTACGTGATCGAAACCAGGAAAAACCCAGGATCTGTTCAAGAAGTATGTGAAGAATGCGAAAGTATGAGACTGATGCGGGCAAATCCTAGACCTAACCTAGACATAACATGCGTTATCCTCTAAAATATTGATCGAAACCAGGTTTAATGGACTGTTCCAGTGTGGTACCACACTACTACGTGGTCCAAACCAGAAAAAACCCAGCATCTGTTCAACAAGTATGTGAAAAACGCGAAAGTATGAGCCTGATGAGGGCAAATCTCAGACCTATCCCAGACATAACTTGCGTTATCCTCTAAAATAATGATCGAAACCAGGTTTATTTGGCTGTTCAGTGTGATACCACATTTCTACGTGATCCAATCCAGAAAAAGCCCAGGATATAGCCATGAAGTATGAGAAATATGCGAAAGTATGAGGCTGACGAGTGCAAATCCTAGACCTAACCTAGACCTAACATGCGTTATCCTCTAAAATATTGATCGAAAGCAGGTTCAATGGACTGTTTCAGTGTGGTACCACGTTACTACGTGATCCTAACCAGAAAAAGTCCAGGATCTAGCCATCAAGGATGAGAAATATGCGAAAGAATGAGCCTGATGAGTGCAAATCCTAGACCTAACCCAGACCTAACATGCGTCATCCTCTAAAATATTTATCAAGACCAGGATTAATTGACTGTTTCAGTGTGGCATCACATTACTACGTGATACAAACCAGTGGAAGCCCAGGATCTGGCCAACAAGAATGAGAAATATGCGAAAGTATGAGCCCGACGAGAGCAAATCCCAGACCTAACCTAGACCTAACATGCGTTATCCTCAAAAATATTGATCGAAACCAGGTTTAATCGACTGTTTCAGTGTGGTACCACATTACTACGTTTTCCAAACCAGAAAAAGCCCAGAATCTGGCCATCAAGTATGAGAAATATGCGAAAGTACGAGCCTGATGAGTGCAAATCCCAGACCTATCCCAGACCTAACTTGCGTTATCCTCTAAAATATCGATCGAAACCAGGTTTAATTGACTGTTTCAGTTTGGTACCACATTACTACGTGATCCAAACCAGAAAAAACCCAGGATCTGTTCTAGAAGTATGTGAAGAATGCGAAAGTATGAGACTGATGCGGGCAAATCCTAGACCTAACCTAGATCTAACATGCGTTATCCTCTAAAATCTTGATCGAAACCAGGTTTAATGGACTGTTTCAGAGTGGTACCACATTACTACGTGATCCAAACCAGAAAAAACCCAGGATCCGGTCAAACAAGTATGTGAAAAACGCGAAAGTATGAGCCTGATGAGCGCAAATCCCAGACCTATCCCAGACATAACTTTTTTTTTTTTTTTTTTTGTCGTGGGGAAAATCTTCGAGAGACTCCCTCCCACCTCTTTGGGGAGAGGCGGGAGGGTTGTGTGGGATTCCCCGCGCCCGTAGAATGAAGGACGCGGGACCTACCCACTAAAAACCCCACGGTGACCCTTCCGCACGATTTGGGAGGATACCGGGAATCGCTCGAAGCATTCTTCCGGTATCCTTCCCGTGCCCGCGCTTTGCGCCCATCCCCGGGGGGACAAACGGTCCCCCCGGTAGACACACTGTCTCATAGCGGCAGGACGGGGCCACTCCATCCCGCCGCCATCCGTCCCGGGGCCGCATTTAGTGGCGGGCTGCGAGCCCCAACCCGCAACCGCCTGCGACCCCGTTTCTACCCCTCAGCGGCCGGGAGCTGATGGCCGCTCCAGGCCACCGAGGGTGCCTCCCCGTGGGCCGGACCCACCCGGTCCGACCCATCGCCGCCTGGCGGGAGGAGGCTCCCCTCAGGGCCCGTCTCCCAGCCAGGGTCATCCGCCGCGCAAAGGCCGCCGCCCGCGACGCCTGGCGACCAGGCGACGCCCTCGCGCCACCATACGAGCGCGAGCCTCAGCGCGCCGCTGAAGCTCGCGCTCCCTTCCCGCGACCTCCTTTTGCAGCATTACGGTCTCGCAGATGGAGGCCACGGCCTTCCACTTCCTCTCGCTGCCGAGCATGGCGCGCACCTCACCCGGCAGCGAGACATCCCGCCCTATGACGCCGACCAGGACACGTCGCTCCCCCTCCCAAGCTGGGCATACCTGGAGGGTATGATCAGCCGTGTCCTGCTCGGCGTCACAATGGCAGCAACGTGCCGTCGGCTCCTTCCCTATCCGGCACAGGTATCTTCCGAAGCTACCATGCCCGGAAAATACCTGTGCCATCCGGTAAGTAAGGCTTCCATGGCCTCTGTCCAGCCACTCACACAGGAGTGGCCGAACAGCCCCGACTGTCCGGTGCCCCGCAGTTGGCAGGGCCAACCGCTCCTGTCACGCGAGCACCACGAACTGCCGGGCCTGGCGCTTCAAATCGCCCCAAGCAGGTTCCTGCTCTCCCGGGACCGCCCCCACTCCCGCGCGACGGTCGACACGATCCCAGACATAACTTGCGTTATCCTCTAAAATATTGATCGAAACCAGGTTTAATTGACTGTTTTAGTGTGGTACCACTTTATTACGTGATCCAAAGCAGAAAAAACCCTGGATCAGATCAACATGTATGTTGAAACTGCGAATGTATGATCCTGATGAGGGCAAATCCCAGACCTAACCCAAACCTAACATGCGTTATCCTCTAAAATATTGATCGAAACCAGGTTTAATGGACTGTTTCAGTGTGATACCACATTACTACGTGATCCAATCCAGAAAAAGTCCAGGATCTAGCCATCAAGTATGAGAAATACGCGAAAGAATGAGCCTGATGAGGGCAAATCCTAAACCTAACCCAGACCTAACATAAGTTATCCTCTAAAATATTTCTCAAGACCAGGATTAATTGACTGTTTCAGTGTGGCATCACGTTACTACATGATCCAAACCAGTGGAAGCCCAGGATATGGTCAACAAGAATGAGAAATATGCGAAAGTATGAGCCTGACGAGAGCAAATCCCAGACCTGACCTAGACCTAACATGCGTTGTCCTCTAAAATATTTATCGAAACCAGGTTTAATTTACTGTTTCAGTGTGGTACCACTTTGCTACGTGATCCAAAGCAGAAAAAACCATCGATCAGGTCAACATGTATGTTAAAACTGCGAAAGTATGACCCTGATGAGGGCAAATCCCAGACCTAACCTAGACCTAACATGTGTTATCCTCTGAAATAATAATCGAAACCAGGTTTAATGGTCTGCTTCAGTGCGGTACCACATTACTACGTGATCCAAACCAGAAAAAACCCAGGATCTGTTCAACAAGTATGTGAAAAACGCGAAAGTATGAGCCTGATGAGGGCAAATCCCAGAACTATCCCAGACATAACTTGTGTTATCCTCTAAAATATTGATCGAAACCAGGTTTAATTGACCGTTTCAGTGTGATACCACATTGCTACGTGATCCAATCCAGAAAGAGCCCGGGATATAGTCATGTAGTATGAGAAATATGCGAAAGTATGAGCCTGACGAGGGCAAATCCTAGAACTAACCCAGACCGAACATGCGTTATCCTCTAAAATATTTATCAAGACCAGGTTTAATTGAATGTTTCAGTGTGGTACCACATTACCACGTTATCCAAACTATTAAAAACCCAGGATCTGTTCAACAAGTATGTGTAAAACGCGAAAGTATGAGCCTGATGAGGGCAAATCCCAGACCTATCCCTCACCTAACTTGCGTTGTCCTCTAAGATGTTGATGGAAACCAGGTTTAAATGACTGTTTCAGGGTGGTACCACATTACTACGTGATCCAATCCAGAAAAAGTCCAGGATCTGTTCAACAAGTATGTGTGAAACGCGAAAGTATGAGACTGATGAGGGCAAATCCCAGACCTATCCCACACCTAACTTGCGTTGTCCTCTAAGATATTGATGGAAACCAGGTTTAAATGACTGTTTCAGGGTGGTACCACATTACTACGTGATCCAACCCAGAAAAAGTCCAGGATCTAGCCATCAAGTATGAGAACTATGCGAAAGTATGAGTCTGATGAGGGCAAATCCCAGGCCTAACCTAGACATAACATGCGTCATCCACAAAAATATTGACCGAAACCAGGTTTACTGGACTGTTTCAGTGTGGTACCACAATACTGCGTGATCCAAACCAGACAAAACCTAGGATCTGTTCAACAAGTATGTGAAAAACGCGAAAGTATGAGCCTTATGAGGGCAAATCCCAGACCTATCCCAGACATAACTTGCGTTATCCTCTAAAATATTGATCGAAACCAGGTTTAATGGACTGTTTGAGTGTGGTACCACATTACCACGTGATCCAAACCAGAAAAAACCCAGGATCTGTTCAAGAATTATGTGAAGAATGCGAAAGTATGAGAGTGATGCGGGCAAATCCTAGACCTAACGTAGACATAACATGCGTTATCCTCTAAAATATTGATCGAAACCAGGTCTAATGGACTGTTTCAGTGTGGTACCACATTATAACGTGATCCAAACCAGAAAAAACCCAGGATCTGTTCAACAAGTATGTGAAAAACGCGAAAGTATGAGCCTGATGAGGGCAAATCTCAGACCTATCCCAGACATAACTTGCGTTATCCTCTAAAATAATGATCGAAACCAGGTTTAATTGACTGTTTCAGTGTGATACCACATTACTACGTGATCCAATCCAGAAAAAGCCCAGGATATAGCCATGAAGTATGAGAAATATGCGAAAGTATGAGCCTGACGAGGGCAAATCTTAGACCTAACCTAGACATAACATGCGTTATCCTCTAAAACATTGATCGAAACCAGGTTTAGTGGACTGTTTCAGTGTGGTACCACATTACTACGTGATCCAAAGCAGAAAAAACCCTGGATCAGAGCAACATGTATGTTAACACTGCGAATGTATGACCCTGATGATGGCAAATCCCAGGCCTAACCCAAACCTAACATGCGTTATCCTCTAAAATATTGATCGAAACCAGGTTTAATGGACTGTTTCAGTGTGATACCACATTACTACGTGATCCAATCCAGAAAAAGTCCAGGATCTAGCCATCAAGTATGAGAAATATGCGAAAGAATGAGCCTGATGAGGGCAAATCCTAAACCTAACCCAGACCTAACATAAGTTATCCTCTAAAATATTTCTCAAGACCAGGATTAATTTACCGTTTCAGTGTGGTACCACTTTGCTACGTGATCCAAAGCAGAAAAAACCATCGATCAGGTCAACATGTATGTTAAAACTGCGAAAGTATGACCCTGATGAGGGCAAATCCCAGACCTAACCTAGACCTAACATGTGTTATCCTCTGAAATAATAATCGAAACCAGGTTTAATGGTCTGCTTCAGTGCGGTACCACATTACTACGTGATCGAAACCAGAAAAAACCCAGGATCTGTTCAAGAAGTATGTGAAGAATGCGAATGTATGAGACTGATCATGGCAAATCCCAGACCTATCCCAGACCTAACATGCGTCATCCTCTACAATATTTATCAAGACCAGGTTTACCTGAATGTTTCAGTGTGGTACCACATTACTACGTGATCCCAACCACAAAAAACCCAGGATCCGTTGAACAGGTATGTGAAGAATGCGAAAGTATGAGTCTGGTGAGTGAAAATCCCACGACTAACCTAGACCTAACATGCGTTATCCTTTAAAATCTTGATCGAAACCAGGTTTAATGGACTGTTTCAGTGTGGTACCACATTACTACGTGATCCAAACCAGAAAAAACCCAGGATCCGATCAACAAGTATGTGGAAAACACGAAAGTATGAGACTGATGAGGGCAAATCCCAGACCTATCCCAGACATAACTTGCGTTGTCCTCTAATATATTGATCCAAACCAGGTTTAATTGACTGTTTTAGTGTGGTACCTCTTTACTACCTGATCCAAAGCAGAAAAAACCCTCGATCAGGTCAACATGTATGATAAAACTGCGATTGTATGACCCTGATGAGGGCAAATCCTAGGCCTAACCTAGACCAAAAATGCGTTATCCTCTAAAATATTGATCGAAACCAGGTTTAATTGTCTGCTTCAGTGTGGTATCACATTACTACGCGATCGAAACCAGATAAAGCCCAGGATCTGTTCAAGAAGTATGTGAAGAATGCGAAAGTATGAGACTGATGAGTGCAAATCCTAAACCTAACCTAGACCTAACTTGCGTTGTCCTCTAAAATATTGATGGAATCCAGGTTTAATCGACTGTTTCAGTGAGGTAACACTTTACAACGTGATCCAAACCATAAAAAGCCAGGGATCTGTTCAACAAGTATGTGAAAAATGCGAAAGTATGACCCTGATGAGGGCAAATCCCAGAACTATCCCAGACCTAACTTGCGTTGTCCTCTAAAATATTGTTGGAAACCAGGCTTAAATGACAGTTTCAGTGTGGTACCACATTATACGTGATCCAAACCAGAAAAAACCGAGGATCTGTTCAACAAGTATGTGAAAAACGCGAAAGTATGAGCCTGATGAGGGCAAATCTCAGACCTATCCCAGACATAACTTGCGTTATCCTCTAAAATAATGATCGAAACCAGGTTTAATTGACTGTTTCAGTGTGATACCACATTACTACGTGATCCAATCCAGAAAAAGCCCAGGATATAGCCATGAAGTATGAGAAATATGCGAAAGTATGAGCCTGACGAGGGCAAATCTTAGACCTAACTTAGACATAACATGCGTTATCCTCTAAAACATTGATCGAAACCAGGTTTAGTGGACTGTTTCAGTGTGGTACCACATTACTACGTGATCCAAAGCAGAAAAAACCCTGGATCAGATCAACATGTATGTTAACACTGCGAATGTATGACCCTGATGATGGCAAATCCCAGGCCTAACCCAAACCTAACATGCGTTATCCTCTAAAATATTGATCGAAACCAGGTTTAATGGACTGTTTCAGTGTGATACCATATTACTACGTGATCCAATCCAGAAAAAGTCCAGGATCTAGCCATCAAGTATGAGAAATATGCGAAAGAATGAGCCTGATGAGGGCAAATCCTAAACCTAACCCAGACCTAACATAAGTTATCCTCTAAAATATTTCTCAAGACCAGGATTAATTTACCGTTTCAGTGTGGTACCACTTTGCTACGTGATCCAAAGCAGAAAAAACCATCGATCAGGTCAACATGTATGTTAAAACTGCGAAAGTATGACCCTGATGAGGGCAAATCCCAGACCTAACCTAGACCTAACATGTGTTATCCTCTGAAATAATAATCGAAACCAGGTTTAATGGTCTGCTTCAGTGCGGTACCACATCACTACGTGATCGAAACCAGAAAAAACCCAGGATCTGTTCAAGAAGTATGTGAAGAATGCGAATGTATGAGACTGATCATGGCAAATCCCAGACCTATCCCAGACCTAACATGCGTCATCCTCTACAATATTTATCAAGACCAGGTTTACTTGAATGTTTCAGTGTGGTACCACATTACTACGTGATCCCAACCACAAAAAACCCAGGATCCGTTGAACAGGTATGTGAAGAATGCGAAAGTATGAGTCTGGTGAGTGAAAATCCCTGGACTAACCTAGACCTAACATGCGTTATCCTTTAAAATCTTGATCGAAACCAGGTTTAATGGACTGTTTCAGTGTGGTACCACATTACTACGTGATCCAAACCAGAAAAAACCCAGGATCCGATCAACAAGTATGTGGAAAACACGAAAGTATGAGACTGATGAGGGCAAATCCCAGACCTATCCCAGACATAACTTGCGTTGTCCTCTAATATATTGATCCAAACCAGGTTTAATTGACTGTTTTAGTGTGGTACCTCTTTACTACCTGATCCAAAGCAGAAAAAACCCTCGATCAGGTCAACATGTATGTTAAAACTGCGATTGTATGACCCTGATGAGGGCAAATCCCAGGCCTAACCTAGACCAAAAATGCGTTATCCTCTAAAATATTGATCGAAACCAGGTTTAATTGTCTGCTTCAGTGTGGTATCACATTACTACGCGATCGAAACCAGATAAAGCCCAGGATCTGTTCAAGAAGTATGTGAAGAATGCGAAAGTATGAGACTGATGAGTGCAAATCCTAAACCTAACCTAGACCTAACTTGCGTTGTCCTCTAAAATATTGATGGAATCCAGGTTTAATCGACTGTTTCAGTGAGGTAACACTTTACAACGTGATCCAAACCATAAAAAGCAAGGGATCTGTTCAACAAGTATGTGAAAAATGCGAAAGTATGAGTCTGATGAGGGCAAATCCCAGGCCTAACCTAGACATAACATGCGTCATCCACAAAAATATTGACCGAAACCAGGTTTACTGGACAGTTTCAGTGTGGTACCACATTATACGTGATCCAAACCAGAAAAAACCGAGGATCTGTTCAACAAATATGTGAAAAACGCGAAAGTATGAGCCGGATGAGGGCAAATCCCCGACTAATCCCAGACATAACTTGCGTTATCCTCCAAAATATTGATCGAAACCGGGTTTAATTGACTGTTTCAGTGTGTTACCACTTTACGACGTGATCCAAAGTAGAAAAAACCCTCGATCAGGTCAACATGTATGTTCAAACTGCGAAAGTATGACCCTGATTAGGGCAAATCCCAGGCCTAACCTAGACCTAACATGCGTTATCTTTTAAAATCTTGATCGTAACCAGGTTTAATGGACCGTTTCAGTGTGGTACCACATTACTACGTGATCCAAATTAGAAAAAACCCTCGATCATGTCAACATGTACGTTAAAACTGCGAATGTATGACCCTGATGAGGGCAAATCCCAGGCCTAACCTAGACCTAACATGCGTCATCCTCTACAATATTTATCAAGACCAGGTTTACTTGAATGTTTCAGTGTGGTACCACATTACTACGTGATCCCAACCAGAAAAAACCCAGGATCCGTTGAACAGGTATGTGTAGAATGCGAAAGTATGAGTCTGGTGAGTGAAAATCCCAGGACTAACCTAGACCTAACATGCGTTATCCTCAAAAATATTGATCGAGACCAGGTTTAATCGACAGTTTCAGTGTGGTAGCAAATTACTACGTGATCCGAACCAGAAAAAAACCCAGGACCTGTTCAACAAGTATGTAAAAAATGCGAATGTATGACCCTGATGAGGGCAAATCCCAGACCTATCCCAGACCTAACATGTGTTATCCTCTAAAATAATAATCAAAACCAGGTTTAATGGTCTGCTTCAGTGTGGTACCACATTACTACGTGATCGAAACAAGAAAAAACCCTCGATCAGGTCAACATGTATGTTAAAACTGCGATTGTATGACCCTGATGAGGGCAAA
Source organism: Colletes latitarsis (assembly GCF_051014445.1). Classification (NCBI taxonomy): domain Eukaryota; kingdom Metazoa; phylum Arthropoda; class Insecta; order Hymenoptera; family Colletidae; genus Colletes; species Colletes latitarsis. The sequence continues at coordinate 27,918,708 of NW_027488367.1, read as the reverse complement.
TCCCAGGCCTAACCTAGACCTAACATGCGTTACCCTCTAAAATATTGATCGAAACCAGGTTTAATGGTCTGCTTCTGTGTGGTACCACATTACTACGCGATCGAAACCAGAAAAAACCCAGGATCTGTTCAAGAAGTATGTGAAGAATGCGAAAGTATGAGACTGATGAGTGCAAATCCTAAAACTAACCTAGACCTAACTTGCGTTGTCCTCTAAAATATTGATGGAATCCAGGTTTAATCGACTGTTTCAGTGAGGTAACACTTTACAACGTGTTCCAAACCAGAAGAAGCCAGGGATCTGTTCAACAAGTATGTGAAAAATGCGAAAGTATGACCCTGATGAGGGCAAGTCCCAGACCTATCCCAGACCTAACTTGCGTTGTCCTCTAAAATATTGTTGGAATCCAGGCTTAAATGACAGTTTCAGTGTGGTACCTGATTACTACGTGATCCAAACCAGAAAAAACCGAGGATCTGTTCAATAAGTATGTGAAAAACGCGAAAGTATGAGCCGGATGAGGGCAAATCCCCGACTAATCCCAGACATAACTTGCGTTATCCTCTAAAATATTGATCGAAACCGGGTTTAATTGACTGTTTCAGTGTCGTACCACATTACTACGTGATCCAAACCAGAAAAAACCCAGGATCTGTTCAACAAGTATGTGAAAAATGCGAATGTATGACCCTGATAAGGGCAAATCCCAGACCTATCCCAGACCTAACTTGCGTTATCCTCTAAAATATTGATCGAAACCAGGTTTAATTGACTGTTTTAGTGTGGTACCTCTTTACTACCTGATCCAAAGCAGAAAAAACCCTCGATCAGGTCAACATGTATGTTAAAACTGCGATTGTATGACCCTGATGAGGGCAAATCCCAGGCCTAACCTAGACCAAAAATGCGTTATCCTCTAAAATATTGATCGAAACCAGGTTTAATTGTCTGCTTCAGTGTGGTATCACATTACTACGCGATCGAAACCAGATAAAGCCCAGGATCTGTTCAAGAAGTATGTGAAGAATGCGAAAGTATGAGACTGATGAGTGCAAATCCTAAACCTAACCTAGACCTAACTTGCGTTGTCCTCTAAAATATTGATGGAATCCAGGTTTAATCGACTGTTTCAGTGAGGTAACACTTTACAACGTGATCCAAACCATAAAAAGCAAGGGATCTGTTCAACAAGTATGTGAAAAATGCGAAAGTATGAGTCTGATGAGGGCAAATCCCAGGCCTAACCTAGACATAACATGCGTCATCCACAAAAATATTGACCGAAACCAGGTTTACTGGACAGTTTCAGTGTGGTACCACATTATACGTGATCCAAACCAGAAAAAACCGAGGATCTGTTCAACAAATATGTGAAAAACGCGAAAGTATGAGCCGGATGAGGGCAAATCCCCGACTAATCCCAGACATAACTTGCGTTATCCTCCAAAATATTGATCGAAACCGGGTTTAATTGACTGTTTCAGTGTGTTACCACTTTACGACGTGATCCAAAGTAGAAAAAACCCTCGATCAGGTCAACATGTATGTTCAAACTGCGAAAGTATGACCCTGATTAGGGCAAATCCCAGGCCTAACCTAGACCTAACATGCGTTATCTTTTAAAATCTTGATCGTAACCAGGTTTAATGGACCGTTTCAGTGTGGTACCACATTACTACGTGATCCAAATTAGAAAAAACCCTCGATCATGTCAACATGTACGTTAAAACTGCGAATGTATGACCCTGATGAGGGCAAATCCCAGGCCTAACCTAGACCTAACATGCGTCATCCTCTACAATATTTATCAAGACCAGGTTTACTTGAATGTTTCAGTGTGGTACCACATTACTACGTGATCCCAACCAGAAAAAGCCCAGGATCTGTTCAACAAGTATGTGAAAAACGCGAAAGTATGAGCCTGATGAGGGCAAATCCCAGACGTATCCCAGACCTAACACGCGTTATCCTCTAAAATATTTATCAAGACCAGGTTTAATGGACTGTTTCAGTATGGTACCACATTACTACGTGATCCAAACCAGAAAAAACCCAGGATCCGATCAACAAGTATGTGAAAAACGCGAATGTATGACCCTGATGAGGGCAAATCCCAGACCTATCCCAGACCTAACTTGCGTTATCCTCTAAAATATTGATCGAAACCGGGTTTAATTGACTGTTTCAGTGTGTTACCACTTTACGACGTGATCCAAAGTAGAAAAAACCCTCGATCAGGTCAACATGTATGTTCAAACTGCGAAAGTATGACCCTGATTAGGGCAAATCCCAGGCCTAACCTAGACCTAACATGCGTTATCCTTTAAAATCTTGATCGTAACCAGGTTTAATGGACCGTTTCAGTGTGGTACCACATTACTACGTGATCCAAATTAGAAAAAACCCTCGATCAGGTCAACATGTACGTTAACACTGCGAATGTATGACCCTGATGAGGGCAAATCCCAGGCCTAACCTAGACCTAACATGCGTCATCCTCTACAATATTTATCAAGGCCAGGTTTACTTGAATGTTTCAGTGTGGTACCACATTACTACGTGATCCCAACCAGAAAAAACCCAGGATCCGTTGAACAGGTATGTGAAGAATGCGAAAGTATGAGTCTGGTGAGTGAAAATCCCAGGACTAACCTAGACCTAACATGCGTTATCCTCAAAAATATTGATCGAAACCAGGTTTAATCGACAGTTTCAGTTTGGTACCACTTTACTACGTGATCCAAAGTAGAAAAAACCCTCGATCAGGTCAACATGTATGTTAAAACTGCGAAAGTATGACCCTGATTAGGGCACATCCCAGGCCTAACCTAGATCTAACATGCGTTATCCTCTAAAATCTGGATCGAATCCAGGTTTAATGGACTGTTTCAGTGTGGTACGACATTACTACGTGATCTAAACCAGAAAAAACCCAGTATCAGTTCAACAAATATGTGAAAAACGCGAAAGTATGAGCCTGATGATGGCAAATCCCAGACCTATCCCAGACCTAACGTGCGTTATCCTCTAAAATATTGATCGAAACCAGGTTTAATTGACTGTTTCAGTTTGGTACCACTTTACTACGTGATCCAAAGTAGAAAAAACCCTCGATCAGGTCAACATGTATGTTAAAACTGCGAAAGTATGACCCTGATTAGGGCACATCCCAGGCCTAACCTAGATCTAACATGCGTTATCCTCTAAAATCTGGATCGAATCCAGGTTTAATGGACTGTTTCAGTGTGGTACGACATTACTACGTGATCTAAACCAGAAAAAACCCAGTATCAGTTGAACAAGTATGTGAAAAACGCGAAAGTATGAGCCTGATGAGCGCAAATCCCAGACCTATCCCAGACATAACTTTTTTTTTTTTTTTTTTGTCGTGGGGAAAATCTTCGAGAGACTCCCTCCCACCTCTTTGGGGAGAGGCGGGAGGGTTGTGTGGGATTCCCCGCGCCCGTAGAATGAAGGACGCGGGACCTACCCACTAAAAACCCCACGGTGACCCTTCCGCACGATTTGGGAGGATACCGGGAATCGCTCGAAGCATTCTTCCGGTATCCTTCCCGTGCCCGTGCTTTGCGCCCATCCCCGGGGGGACAAACGGTCCCCCCGGTAGACACACTGTCTCATAGCGGCAGGACGGGGCCACTCCATCCCGCCGCCATCCGTCCCGGGGCCGCATTTAGTGGCGGGCTGCGAGCCCCAACCCGCAACCGCCTGCGACCCCGTTTCTACCCCTCAGCGGCCGGGAGCTGATGGCCGCTCCAGGCCACCGAGGGTGCCTCCCCGTGGGCCGGACCCACCCGGTCCGACCCATCGCCGCCTGGCGGGAGGAGGCTCCCCTCAGGGCCCGCCTCCCAGCCAGGGTCATCCGCCGCGCAAAGGCCGCCGCCCGCGACGCCTGGCGACCAGGCGACGCCCTCGCGCCACCATACGAGCGCGAGCCTCAGCGCGCCGCTGAAGCTCGCGCTCCCTTCCCGCGACCTCCTTTTGCAGCATTACGGTCTTGCAGATGGAGGCCACGGCCTTCCACTTCCTCTCGCTGCCGAGCATGGCGCGCACCTCACCCGGCAGCGAGACATCCCGCCCTATGACGCCGACCAGGACACGTCGCTCCCCCTCCCAAGCTGGGCATACCTGGAGGGTATGATCAGCCGTGTCCTGCTCGGCGTCACAATGGCAGCAACGTGCCGTCGGCTCCTTCCCTATCCGGCACAGGTATCTTCCGAAGCTACCATGCCCGGAAAATACCTGTGCCATCCGGTAAGTAAGGCTTCCATGGCCTCTGTCCAGCCACTCACACAGGAGTGGCCGAACAGCCCCGACTGTCCGGTGCCCCGCAGTTGGCAGGGCCAACCGCTCCTGTCACGCGAGCACCACGAACTGCCGGGCCTGGCGCTTCAAATCGCCCCAAGCAGGTTCCTGCTCTCCCGGGACCGCCCCCACTCCCGCGCGACGGTCGACACGATCCCAGACATAACTTGCGTTATCCTCTAAAATATTGATCGAAACCAGGTTTAATTGACTGTTTTAGTGTGGTACCACTTTATTACGTGATCCAAAGCAGAAAAAACCCTGGATCAGATCAACATGTATGTTGAAACTGCGAATGTATGATCCTGATGAGGGCAAATCCCAGACCTAACCCAAACCTAACATGCGTTATCCTCTAAAATATTGATCGAAACCAGGTTTAATGGACTGTTTCAGTGTGATACCACATTACTACGTGATCCAATCCAGAAAAAGTCCAGGATCTAGCCATCAAGTATGAGAAATACGCGAAAGAATGAGCCTGATGAGGGCAAATCCTAAACCTAACCCAGACCTAACATAAGTTATCCTCTAAAATATTTCTCAAGACCAGGATTAATTGACTGTTTCAGTGTGGCATCACGTTACTACATGATCCAAACCAGTGGAAGCCCTGGATATGGTCAACAAGAATGAGAAATATGCGAAAGTATGAGCCTGACGAGAGCAAATCCCAGACCTGACCTAGACCTAACATGCGTTGTCCTCTAAAATATTTATCGAAACCAGGTTTAATTTACTGTTTCAGTGTGGTACCACTTTGCTACGTGATCCAAAGCAGAAAAAACCATCGATCAGGTCAACATGTATGTTAAAACTGCGAAAGTATGACCCTGATGAGGGCAAATCCCAGACCTAACCTAGACCTAACATGTGTTATCCTCTGAAATAATAATCGAAACCAGGTTTAATGGTCTGCTTCAGTGCGGTACCACATTACTACGTGATCCAAACCAGAAAAAGCCCAGGATCTGTTCAACAAGTATGTGAAAAACGCGAAAGTATGAGCCTGATGAGGGCAAATCCCAGAACTATCCCAGACATAACTTGTGTTATCCTCTAAAATATTGATCGAAACCAGGTTTAATTGACCGTTTCAGTGTGATACCACATTGCTACGTGATCCAATCCAGAAAGAGCCCAGGATATAGTCATGTAGTATGAGAAATATGCGAAAGTATGAGCCTGACGAGGGCAAATCCTAGAACTAACCCAGACCGAACATGCGTTATCCTCTAAAATATTTATCAAGACCAGGTTTAATTGAATGTTTCAGTGTGGTACCACATTACCACGTTATCCAAACTATTAAAAACTCAGGATCTGTTCAACAAGTATGTGTAAAACGCGAAAGTATGAGCCTGATGAGGGCAAATCCCAGACCTATCCCTCACCTAACTTGCGTTGTCCTCTAAGATGTTGATGGAAACCAGGTTTAAATGACTGTTTCAGGGTGGTACCACATTACTACGTGATCCAATCCAGAAAAAGTCCAGGATCTGTTCAACAAGTATGTGTGAAACGCGAAAGTATGAGCCTGATGAGGGCAAATCCCAGACCTATCCCACACCTAACTTGCGTTGTCCTCTAAGATATTGATGGAAACCAGGTTTAAATGACTGTTTCAGGGTGGTACCACATTACTACGTGATCCAACCCAGAAAAAGTCCAGGATCTAGCCATCAAGTATGAGAACTATGCGAAAGTATGAGTCTGATGAGGGCAAATCCCAGGCCTAACCTAGACATAACATGCGTCATCCACAAAAATATTGACCGAAACCAGGTTTACTGGACTGTTTCAGTGTGGTACCACAATACTGCGTGATCCAAACCAGACAAAACCTAGGATCTGTTCAACAAGTATGTGAAAAACGCGAAAGTATGAGCCTTATGAGGGCAAATCCCAGACCTATCCCAGACATAACTTGCGTTATCCTCTAAAATATTGATCGAAACCAGGTTTAATGGACTGTTTCAGTGTGGTACCACAATACTGCGTGATCCAAACCAGACAAAACCTAGGATCTGTTCAACAAGTATGTGAAAAACGCGAAAGTATGAGCCTGATGAGGGCAAATCTCAGACCTATCCCAGACATAACTTGCGTTATCCTCTAAAATAATGATCGAAACCAGGTTTAATTGACTGTTTCAGTGTGATACCACATTACTACGTGATCCAATCCAGAAAAAGCCCAGGATATAGCCATGAAGTATGAGAAATATGGGAAAGTATGAGCCTGACGAGGGCAAATCTTAGACCTAACCTAGACATAACATGCGTTATCCTCTAAAACATTGATCGAAACCAGGTTTAGTGGACTGTTTCAGTGTGGTACCACATTACTACGTGATCCAAAGCAGAAAAAACTCTGGATCAGATCAACATGTATGTTAACACTGCGAATGTATGACCCTGATGATGGCAAATCCCAGGCCTAACCCAAACCTAACATGCGTTATCCTCTAAAATATTGATCGAAACCAGGTTTAATGGACTGTTTCAGTGTGATACCACATTACTACGTGATCCAATCCAGAAAAAGTCCAGGATCTAGCCATCAAGTATGAGAAATATGCGAAAGAATGAGCCTGATGAGGGCAAATCCTAAACCTAACCCAGACCTAACATAAGTTATCCTCTAAAATATTTCTCAAGACCAGGATTAATTTACCGTTTCAGTGTGGTACCACTTTGCTACGTGATCCAAAGCAGAAAAAACCATCGATCAGGTCAACATGTATGTTAAAACTGCGAAAGCATGACCCTGATGAGGGCAAATCCCAGACCTAACCTAGACCTAACATGTGTTATCCTCTGAAATAATAATCGAAACCAGGTTTAATGGTCTGCTTCAGTGCGGTACCACATTACTACGTGATCGAAACCAGAAAAAACCCAGGATCTGTTCAAGAAGTATGTGAAGAATGCGAATGTATGAGACTGATCATGGCAAATCCCAGACCTATCCCAGACCTAACATGCGTCATCCTCTACAATATTTATCAAGACCAGGTTTACTTGAATGTTTCAGTGTGGTACCACATTACTACGTGATCCCAACCACAAAAAACCCAGGATCCGTTGAACAGGTATGTGAAGAATGCGAAAGTATGAGTCTGGTGAGTGAAAATCCCAGACCTATCCCAGACATAACTTGCGTTGTCCTCTAATATATTGATCCAAACCAGGTTTAATTGACTGTTTTAGTGTGGTACCTCTTTACTACCTGATCCAAAGCAGAAAAAACCCTCGATCAGGTCAACATGTATGTTAAAACTGCGATTGTATGACCCTGATGAGGGCAAATCCCAGGCCTAACCTAGACCAAAAATGCGTTATCCTCTAAAATATTGATCGAAACCAGGTTTAATTGTCTGCTTCAGTGTGGTATCACATTACTACGCGATCGAAACCAGATAAAGCCCAGGATCTGTTCAAGAAGTATGTGAAGAATGCGAAAGTATGAGACTGATGAGTGCAAATCCTAAACCTAACCTAGACCGAACTTGCGTTGTCCTCTAAAATATTGATGGAATCCAGGTTTAATCGACTGTTTCAGTGAGGTAACACTTTACAACGTGATCCAAACCATAAAAAGCCAGGGATCTGTTCAACAAGTATGTGAAAAATGCGAAAGTATGACCCTGATGAGGGCAAATCCCAGAACTATCCCAGACCTAACTTGCGTTGTCCTCTAAAATATTGTTGGAAACCAGGCTTAAATGACAGTTTCAGTGTGGTACCACATTATACGTGATCCAAACCAGAAAAAACCGAGGATCTGTTCAACAAGTATGTGAAAAACGCGAAAGTATGAGCCGGATGAGGGCAAATCCCCGACTAATCCCAGACATAACATGCGTTATCCTCTAAAATATTGATCGAAACCGGGTTTAATTGACTGTTTCAGTATGGTACCACATTACTACGTGATCCAAACCAGAAAAAACCCAGGATCCGATCAACAAGTATGTGAAAAACGCGAATGTATGACCCTGATGAGGGCAAATCCCAGACCTATCCCAGACCTAACTTGCGTTATCCTCTAAAATATTGATCGAAACCGGGTTTAATTGACTGTTTCAGTGTGTTACCACTTTACGACGTGATCCAAAGTAGAAAAAACCCTCGATCAGGTCAACATGTATGTTCAAACTGCGAAAGTATGACCCTGATTAGGGCAAATCCCAGGCCTAACCTAGACCTAACATGCGTTATCCTTTAAAATCTTGATCGTAACCAGGTTTAATGGACCGTTTCAGTGTGGTACCACATTACTACGTGATCCAAATTAGAAAAAACCCTCGATCAGGTCAACATGTACGTTAACACTGCGAATGTATGACCCTGATGAGGGCAAATCCCAGGCCTAACCTAGACCTAACATGCGTCATCCTCTACAATATTTATCAAGGCCAGGTTTACTTGAATGTTTCAGTGTGGTACCACATTACTACGTGATCCCAACCAGAAAAAACCCAGGATCCGTTGAACAGGTATGTGAAGAATGCGAAAGTATGAGTCTGGTGAGTGAAAATCCCAGGACTAACCTAGACCTAACATGCGTTATCCTCAAAAATATTGATCGAAACCAGGTTTAATCGACAGTTTCAGTGTGGTAGCACATTACTACGTGATCCGAACCAGAAAAAAACCCAGGACCTGTTCAACAGGTATGTGAAGAATGCGAAAGTATGAGTCTGGTGAGTGAAAATCCCAGGACTAACCTAGACCTAACATGCGTTATCCTCAAAAATATTGATCGAAACCAGGTTTAATCGACAGTTTCAGTGTGGTAGCACATTACTACGTGATCCGAACCAGAAAAAAACCCAGGACCTGTTCAACAAGTATGTGAAAAATGCGATTGTATGACCCTGATGAGGGCAAATCCCAGGCCTAACCTAGACCTAACATGCGTTATCCTCTAAAATATTGATCGAAACCAGGTTTAATGGTCTGCTTCTGTGTGGTACCACATTACTACGCGATCGAAACCAGAAAAAACCCAGGATCTGTTCAAGAATTATGTGAAGAATGCGAAAGTATGAGACTGATGAGGGCAAATCCCAGACGTATCCCAGACCTAACACGCGTTATCCTCTAAAATATTTATCAAGACCAGGTTTAGTGGACTGTTTCAGTATGGTACCACATTACTACGTGATCCAAACCAGAGAAAACCCAGGATCCGATCAACAAGTATGTGAAAAACGCGAATGTATGACCCTGATGAGGGCAAATCCCAGACCTATCCCAGACCTAACTTGAGTTATCCTCTAAAATATTGATCGAAACCAGGTTTAATTGACTGTTTCAGTTTGGAACCACTTTACTACGTGATCCAAAGTAGAAAAAACCCTCGATCAGGTCAACATGTATGTTAAAACTGCGAAAGTATGACCCTGATTAGGGCACATCCCAGGCCTAACCTAGATCTAACATGCGTTATCCTCTAAAATCTGGATCGAATCCAGGTTTAATGGACTGTTTCAGTGTGGTACGACATTACTACGTGATCTAAACCAGAAAAAACCCAGTATCAGTTCAACAAGTATGTGAAAAACGCGAAAGTATGAGCCTGATGATGGCAAATCCCAGACCTATCCCAGACCTAACGTGCGTTATCCTCTAAAATATTGATCGAAACCAGGTTTAATTGACTGTTTCAGTTTGGTACCACTTTACTACGTGATCCAAAGTAGAAAAAACCCTCGATCAGGTCAACGTGTATGTTAAAACTGCGAAAGTATGACCCTGATTAGGGCAAATCCCAGGCCTAACCTAGATCTAACATGCGTTATCCTCTAAAATCTGGATCGAATCCAGGTTTAATGGACTGTTTCAGAGTGGTACCACATTACTACGTGATCCAAACCAGAAAAGACCCAGGATCCGTTCAACATGTATGTGAAAAACGCGAATGTATGACCCTGATGAGGGCAAATCCCAGGCCTAACCCAAACCGAACATGCGTTATCCTCTAAAATATTGATCGAAACTAGGTTTAATGGACTGTTTCAGTGTCGTACCACATTACTACGTGATCCAAACCAGAAAAAACCCACGATCTGTTCAACAAGTATGTGAAAAACGCGAAAGTATGAGCCTGATGAGGGCAAATCCCAGACGTATCCCAGACCTAACATGCGTTATCCTCTAAAATATTTATCAAGACCAGGTTTAATGGACTGTTTCAGTATGGTACCACATTACTACGTGATCCAAACCAGAAAAAACCCAGGATCCGATCAACAAGTATGTGAAAAACGCGAATGTATGACCCTGATGAGGGCAAATCCCAGACCTATCCCAGACATAACTTGCGTTATCCTCTAAAATATTGATCGAAACCATGTTTAATCGACTGTTTCAGTGAGGTAACACATTACAACGTGATCCAAACCAGAAAAAGCCAGGGATCTGTTCAACAAGTATGTGAAAAATGAGAAAGTATGACCCTGATGAGGGCAAATCCCAGACCTATCCCAGACATAACTTGCGTTATCCTCTAAAATATTGATCGAAACCGGGTTTAATTGACCGTTTCAGTGTGTTACCACTTTACGACGTGATCCAAAGTAGAAAAAACCCTCGATCAGGTCAACATGTATGTTCAAACTGCGAAAGTATGACCCTGATTATGGCAAATCCCAGGCCTAACCTAGACCTAACATGCGTTATCTTTTAAAATCTTGATCGAAACCAGGTTTAATGGACTGTTTCAGTGTGGTACCATATTACTACGTGATCTAAACCAGAAAAAGCCAGGGATCTGTTCAACAAGTATGTGAAAAATGCGAAAGTATGACCCCGATCAGGGCAAATCCCAGACCTATCCCAGACATAACTTGCGTTATACTCTAAAATATTGATCGAAACCGGGTTTAATTGACTGTTTCAGTGTGTTACCACTTTACGACGTGATCCAAAGTAGAAAAAACCCTCGATCAGGTCAACATGTATGTTCAAACTGCGAATGTATGACCCTGATGACGGCAAATCCCAGGCCTAACCTAGACCAAACATGCGTCATCCTCTAAAATATTTATCAAGACCAGGTTTACTTGAATGTTTCAGTGTGGTACCACGTTACTACGTGATCCAAACCAGAAATAACCCAGGATCCGTTCAACAAGTATGTGAAGAATGCGAAAGTATGAGTCTGGTGAGTGAAAATCCCAGGCCTATCCCAGACCTAACTTTCGTTATCCTATAAAATATTGATCGAAAACAGGTTTAAATGACTGTTTCAGTGTGGTACCACTTTGCTACGTGACCCAAAGCAGAAAAAACTATCGATCAGGTCAACAAGTATGTGAAAAACGCGAAAGTATGAGCCTGATGAGGGCAAATCCCAGACCTATCCCAGACAAAACGTGCGTTATCCTCTAAAATATTGATCGAAACCAGGTTTAATTGACTGTTTTAGTGTGGTACCACCTTACTACGTGACCCAAAGCAGAAAAAACCCAGGATTTGTTCAACAAGTATGTGAAAAATACGAATGTATGACCCTGATGAGGGCAAATCCCAGACCTATCCCAGACCTAACTTGCGTTATCCTCTAAAATATTGATCGAAACCAGGTTTAATTGACTGTTTCAGTTTGGTACCACATTACTACGTGATCCAAACCAGAAAAAACCCAGGATCTGTTCAACAAGTATGTGAAAAACGCGAAAGTATGAGCCTGATGATGGCAAATCCCAGACCTATCCCAGACATAACTTGCGTTATCCTCTAAAATATTGATCGAAACCAGGTTTAATTGACTGTTTCAGTTTGGTACCACATTACTACGTGATCCAAACCAGAAAAAACCCAGGATCTGTTCAACAAGTATGTGCAAAACGCGAAAGTATGAGCCTGATGATGGCAAATCCCAGACCTATCCCAGACATAACTTGCGTTATCCTCTAAAATATTGATCGAAACCAGGTTTAATTGACTGTTTTAGTGTGGTACCACCTTACTACGTGACCCAAAGCAGAAAAAACCCAGGATTTGTTCAACAAGTATGTGAAAAATACGAATGTATGACCCTGATGAGGGCAAATCCCAGACCTATCCCAGACCTAACATGCGTTATCCTCTAAAATATTTATCAAGACCAGGTTTAATTGAATGTATCAGTCTGGTACCACATTACTACGTGATCCAAACCAGAAATAACCCAGGATCCGTTCAACAAGTATGTGAAGAATGCGAAAGTATGAGTCTGGTGAGTGAAAATCCCAGGCCTAACCTAGACCTAACATGCGTTATCCTCTAAAATATTGATCGAAACCAGGTTTAATCGACCGTTTCAGTGTGGTAGCACATTACTACGTTATCCGAACCAGAAAAAGCCAGAGATCTGTTCAACAAGATTGTGAAAAACGCGAAAATATGACCCTGATCATGGCAAATCCCAGACCTATCCCAGACCTAACTTGCGTTATCCTATATAATATTGATCGAAACCAGGTATAGTTGACTGTTTCAGTGTGGTACCACTTTGCTACGTGATCCAAAGCAGAAAAAACTATCGATCAGGTCAACAAGTATGTGAAAAACGCGAAAGTATGAGCCTGATGAGGGCAAATCCCAGACCTATCCCAGACAAAACGTGCGTTATCCTCTTCAATATTGATCGAGACCAGGTTCAATGGACTGTTTCAGTGTGGTACCACATTACTGCGTGATCCAAACCAGGAAAAAACCAGGATCTGTTCAACAAGTATGTGAAAAATGCGAAAGTATGACCCTGTTGAGGGCAAATCCCAGACCTATCCCAGACCTAACTTTCGTTATCCTATAAAATATTGATCGAAAACAGGTTTAAATGACTGTTTCAGTGTGGTACCACTTTGCTACGTGACCCAAAGCAGAAAAAACCCAGGATCTGTTCAACAAGTCCCTGAAAAACGCGGACGTATGAGTCTGGTGAGGGCAAATCCCAGGACTAACCTAGACCAAACATGCGTCATCCTCTAAAATATTTATCAAGACCAGGTTTACTTGAATGTTTCAGTGTGGTACCACATTACTACGTGATCCCAACCAGAAAAAACCCAGCATCTGTACAACAAGTATGAGAAATATGCGAAAGTATGAGTCTGGTGAGTGAAAATCCCAGGCCTAACCTAGACCTAACATGCGTTATCCTCTAATATATTGATCGCCACCAGGTTTAATCGACAGTTTCAGTGTGGTACCACATTACTACGTGATACAAACCAGTGGAAGCCCAGGATCTGGCCAACAAGAGTAAGAAATAGGCGAAAGTATGAGCCTGACGAGAGCAAATCCCAGACCTAACCTAGACCTAACATGCGTTATCCTCTAAAATATTGATCGAAACCAGGTTTAATGGACGGTTTCAGTGTGGTACCACATTGGTACGTGATCCAAACCAGAAAAAGCCAGGGATCTGTTCAACAAGTATGTGAAAAACGCGAAAGTATGAGCCTGATGAGGGCGAATCCCAGGACTAACCCAGACCTAACATGCGTTATCCTCTAAAATATTTATCAAGACCAGGTTTAATGGTTTGCTTCAGTGTGGTACTACATTACAACGTGATCGAAACCAGAAAAAACCCAGGGTCTGTTCAACAAGTATGTGAAAAACGCGGAAGTATGAGCCTGATGAGGGCAAATCCCAGACGTATCCCAGACCTAACGTGCGTTATCCTCTAAAATATTTATCAAGACCAGGATTAATTGACTGTTTCAGTGTGATACCACATTACTACGTGATCCAATCCAGAAAAAGTCCAGGATCTAGCCATCAAGTATGAGAAATATGCGAAAGAATGAGCCTGATGAGGGCAAATCCTAGACCTAACCCAGACCTAACATAAGTTATCCTCTAAAATATTTATCAAGTCCAGGATTAATTGACTGTTTCAGTGTGGCATCTCGTTACTACGTGATCCAAACCAGTGGAAGCCCAGGATCTGGTCAACATGAATGAGAAATATGCGAAAGTATGAGCCTGACGAGAGCAAATCCCAGACCTGACCTAGACCTAACATGCGTTGTCCTCTAAAATATTTAACGAAACCAGGATTAATTTACTGTTTGAGTGTGGTACCACTTTGCTACGTGATCCAAAACAGAAAAAACCATCGATCAGGTCAACATGTATGTTAAAACTGCGAAAGTATGACCCTGATGAGGGCAGATCCCAGGCCAAACCTAGTCCTAACATGCGTTATCCTCTAAAATATTGATCGAAACCAGGTTTAATGGACGGTTTCAGTGTGGTACCACATTAGTACGTGATCCAAACCAGAAAAAGCCAGGGATCTGTTCAACAAGTATGTGAAAAACGCGAAAGTATGAGCCTGATGAGGGCAAATCCCAGGACTAACCCAGACCTAACATGCGTTATCCTCTAAAATATTTATCAAGACCAGGATTAATTGACTGTTTCAGTGTGGCATCACATTACTACGTGGTCCAAACCAGTGGAAACCCAGGATCTGGCCAACAAGAATGAGAAATATGCGAAAGTACGGGCCTGACGAGAGCAAATCCCAGACCTAACCTAGACCTAACATGTGTTATCCTCAAAAATATTGACCGAAACCAGGTTTAGTGGACTGTTTCAGTGTGGTACCACATTACTGCGTGATCCAAACCAGAAAAAACCCAGGATATGTTCAACAAGTATGTGGAATATGCGAAAGTATGACCCTGATGAGGGCAAATCCCAGACCTATCCCAGACCTAACTTGCGTTGTCCTCTAAAATATTGATGGAAACCAGGTTTAATTGACTGTTTCAGTGTGGTACCACTTTGCTACGTGATCCAAAGCAGAAAAAACCCAGGATCTGTTCAACAGGTATGTGAAGTATGCGAAAGTATGAGCCTGATGAGGGCAAATCACAGGCCTAACCTAGACATAACATGCGTTATCCTCTAAAATATTGATCGAAACCAGGTTTAGTGGACTGTTTCAGTGTGGTACCACATTACTACGTGATCGAAACCAGAAAAAACCCAGGATCTGTTCAAGAAGTATGTGAAGAATGCGAAAGTATGGGACTGATGAGGGCAAATCCTTGACCTAACCCAGACCTAACGTGCGTTATCCTCAAAAATATTGACCGAAACCAGGTTTAGTGGACTGTTTCAGTGTGGTACCACATTACTGCGTGATCCAAACCAGATAAAACCCAGGATCTGTTCAACAGGTATGTGAAGTATGCGAAAGTATGAGCCTGATGAGGGCAAATCCCAGACCTATCCCAGACCTAACTTGCGTTAACCTCTAAAATATAGATCGAAACCAAGTTTAATTGACTGTTAAAGTGTGGTACCACTTTACTACGTGATCCAAAGCAGAAAAAAACCCAGGATCTTTTCAACAAGTATGTGAAGTATGCGAAAGTATGAGTCTGATGAGGGCAAATCACAGGCCTAACCTAGACATACATGCGCTATCCTCAAAAATAATTGATCGAAACCAGGTTTAGTGGACTGTTTCAGTGTGGTACCACTTTACTACGTGATCCAAAGCAGAAAAAAACCCAGGATCTTTTCAACAAGTATGTGAGGTATGCGAAATTATGAGTCTGATGAGGGCAAATCACAGGCCTAACCTAGACATAACATGCGTTATCCTCTAAAATATTGATCGAAACCAGGTTTAGTGGACTGTTTCAGTGTGGTACCACATTACTACGTGATCCAAACCAGCAAAAACCCAGGATCTGTTCAACAAGTATGTGAAAAACGCGAAAGTATGAGCCTGATGAGGGCTAATCCCAGACCTATCCCACACCTAACTTGCGTTAACCTCTAAAATATTGATCGAAACCAAGTTTAATTGACTGTTTCAGTGTGGTACCACATTACTGCGTGATCCAAACCAGATAAAACCCAGGATCTGTTCAACAAGTATGTGAAGTATGCGAAAGTATGAGTCTGATGAGGGCAAATCCCAGACCTATCCCAGACATAACTTGCGTTAACCTCTAAGATATTGATCGAAACCAGGTTTAATGGACTGTTTCAGTGTGGTACCACTTTGCTACGTGATCCAAAGCAGAAAAAACCATCGATGAGGTCAACATGTATGTTAAAACTGCGAAAGTATGATCCTGATGAGGGCAAATCCCAGACCTAACCGAGACCTAACATGTGTTATCCTCTAAAATAATAATCAAAACCAGGTATAATGGTCTGCTTCAGTGTGGTACCACATTACTACGTGATCGAAACCAGAAAAAACCCAGGATCTGTTCAAGAAGTATGTGAAGAATGCGAAAGTATGGGACTGATGAGGGCAAACCCTTGACCTAACCCAGACCTAACATGCGTTATCCTCAAAAATATTGACCGAAACCAGGTTTAGTGGACTGTTTCAGTGTGGTACCACATTACTGCGTGACCCAGACCAGAAAAAAACCAGGATCTGTTCAACAAGTATGTGAAAAACGCGAAAGTATGATCCTGATGAGGGCAAATCCCAGACCTAACCGAGACCTAACATGTGTTATCCTCTAAAATAATAATCAAAACCAGGTTTAATGGTCTGCTTCAGTGTGGTACCACATTACTACGTGATCGAAACCAGAAAAAACCCAGGATCCGTTCGACAAGTATGTGAAAAACGCGAAAGTATGAGACTGATGAGGGCAAATCCCACACCTATCCCAGACATAACTTGCGTTATCCTCTAAAATATTGATCGAAACCAGGTTTAATGGACTGTTTCAGTGTGGTACCACTTTGCTACGCGATCCAAAGCAGAAAAAACCATCGATCAGGTCAACATGTATGTTAAAACTGCGAAAGAATGACCCTGATGAGGGCAAATCCCAGACCTAACCTAGACCGAACATGTGTTATCCTCAAAAATATTGATCGAAACCAGGTTTAATCGACTGTTTCAGTGTGGTACCACATTACTACGTGATCCAAACCAGAGAAAACCCAGGATCTGTTCAACAAGTATATGAATAACGCGAATGACTGAGCCTGATGAGGGCAAATCCCAGAACTAACCCAGACATAACTTGCGTTATCCTCTAAAATATTTATCATGACCAGGATTAATTGACTGTTTCAGTGTGGTAGCACATTACTACGTTATCCGAACCAGAAAAAGCCAGAGATCTGTTCAACAAGTATGTGAAAAACGCGAAAATATGAACCTGATCATGGCAAATCCCAGACCAATCCCAGACCTAACTTGCGTTATCCTATATAATATTGATCGAAACCAGGTTTAAATGACTGTTTCAGTGTGGTACCACTTTGCTACGTGATCCAAAGCAGACAAAACCATCGATCATGTCAACATGTATGTTAAAACTGCGAAAGTATGATCCTGATGAGGGCAAATCCCAGACCTAACCTAGACCTAACATGTGTTATCCTCTAAAATAATAATCGAAACCAGGTTTAATGGTCTGCTTCATTGTGGTACCACATTACTACGTGATCGAAGCCAGAAAAAACCCAGGATCTGTTCAAGAAGTATGTGAAGAATGCGAAAGTATGAGACTGATGCGGGCAAATCCTAGACCGAACCTAGACATAACATGCGTTATCCTCTAAAATATTGATCCAAACCGGGTTTAGTGGACTGTTTCAGTGTGGTACCACATTCTTACGTTATCCAAACCAGAAAGAACCCGGGATCTGTTCAACAAGTATGTGAAAAACGCGAAAGTATGAGCCTGATGAGGGCAAATCCCAGGCCTAACCTTGACCTAACATGCGTTATCCTCTAAAATATTGATCGAAACCGGGTTTAATTGACTGTCTCAGTGTGTTACCACTTTACTACGTGATCCAAAACAGACAAAACCATCGATCATGTCAACATGTATGTTAAAACTGCGAAAGTATGATCCTGATGAGGGCAAATCCCAGACCAAACCTAGACCTAACATGTGTTATCCTCTAAAATAATAATCAAAACCAGGTTTAATGGTCTGCTTCAGTGTGGTACCACATTACTACGTGACCGAAACCAGAAAAAACCCAGGATCAGGCCAACAAGAATGTGAAAAGCGCGAAAGTATGAGACTGATGAGTGCAAATCCCAGACCTATCCCAGTCATAACTTGCGTTATCCTCTAAAATATTGATCGAAAGCAGGTTTAATTGACTGTTTTAGTGTGGTATCACTTTACTACGTGATCCAAAGCAGAAAAAACCCTCGATCAGGTCAACATGTATGTTAAAACTGCGAATGTATGACCCTGATGAGGGCAAATCCCAGGCCTTACCTAGACCTAACATGCGTTATCCACTAAAATATTGATCGAAACCAGGTTTAATCGACTGTTTCAGTGTGGTACCACATTACTACGTGATCCAAACCAGAGAAAACCCAGGATCTGTTCAACAAGTATATGAATAACGCGAATGACTGAGCCTGATGAGGGCAAATCCCAGAACTAACCCAGACATAACTTGCGTTATCCTCTAAAATATTTATCATGACCAGGATTAATTGACTGTTTCAGTGTGGTAGCACATTACTACGTTATCCGAACCAGAAAAAGCCAGAGATCTGTTCAACAAGTATGTGAAAAACGCGAAAATATGAACCTGATCATGGCAAATCCCAGACCAATCCCAGACCTAACTTGCGTTATCCTATATAATATTGATCGAAACCAGGTTTAAATGACTGTTTCAGTGTGGTACCACTTTGCTACGTGATCCAAAGCAGACAAAACCATCGATCATGTCAACATGTATGTTAAAACTGCGAAAGTATGATCCTGATGAGGGCAAATCCCAGACCTAACCTAGACCTAACATGTGTTATCCTCTAAAATAATAATCGAAACCAGGTTTAATGGTCTGCTTCATTGTGGTACCACATTACTACGTGATCGAAGCCAGAAAAAACCCAGGATCTGTTCAAGAAGTATGTGAAGAATGCGAAAGTATGAGACTGATGCGGGCAAATCCTAGACCGAACCTAGACATAACATGCGTTATCCTCTAAAATATTGATCCAAACCGGGTTTAGTGGACTGTTTCAGTGTGGTACCACATTCTTACGTTATCCAAACCAGAAAGAACCCGGGATCTGTTCAACAAGTATGTGAAAAACGCGAAAGTATGAGCCTGATGAGGGCAAATCCCAGGCCTACCCCAGACCTAACTTGCGTTGTCCACTAAAATATTGATGGAAACCAGGTTTAAATGACTGTTTCAGTGTGGTACCCCATTACTACGTGATCCAAACCAGAAAAAACCCAGGATCTGTTCAACATGTATGTTAAAACTGCGAATGTATGACCCTGATGAGGGCAAATCCCAGGCCTTACCTAGACCTAACATGCGTTATCCACTAAAATATTGATCGAAACCAGGTTTAATGGACTGCTTCAGTGTGGTACCACTTTGCTACGTGATCCAAAGCTGACAAAACCATCGATCAGGTCAACATGTATGTTAAAACTGCGAAAGTATGATCCTGATGATGGCAAATCCCAGACCTAACCTAGACCTAACATGTGTTATCCTCTAAAATAATAATCAAAACCAGGTTTAATGGTCTGCTTCAGTGTGGTACCACATTACTACGTGATCGAAACCAGAAAAAACCCAGGATCTGTTCAAGGAGTATGTGAAGAATGCGAAAGTATGGGACTGATGAGTGCAAATCCTAGACCTAACCTAGACCTAACTTGCGTTGTCCTCTAAAATATTGATGGAAACCAGGTTTAAATGACTGTTTCAGTGTGGTACCCCATTACTACGTGATCCAAACCAGAAAAAACCCAGGATCTGTTCAACAAGTATGTGAAAAACGCGAATGTAAGACCCTGATGAGGGCAAATCCCAGACCTACCCCAGACCTAACTTGCGTTGTCCACTAAAATATTGATGGAAACCAGGTTTAAATGACTGTTTCAGTGTGGTACCACATTACTACGTGATCCAATCCAGAAAAAGTCCTGGATCTAGCCATCAAGTATGAGAAATATGCGAAGGAATGAGCCTGATGAGGGCAAATCCTAGACCTAACACAGACCTAACATGCGTTATCCTCTAAAATATTATTCAAGACCTGGATTAATTGACTGTTTCAGTGTGGCATCACTATACTACGTGGTCCAAACCTGTGGTAGCCCAGGATCTGGCCAACAAGAATGAGCAATATGCGAAAGTATGAGCCTGACGAAAGCAAATCCCAGGCCTAACCTAGACCTAACATGCGTTATCCTTTAAAATTTTGATCGAAACCAGGTTTAATGGACTGTTTCAGTGTGGTACCATATTACTACGTGATCCAAACCAGAAGGAACCCAGGATCCGTTCAACAAGTATGTGAAAAACGCGAAAGTATGAGACTGATGAGGGCAAATCCCACACCTATCCCAGACATAACTTGCGTTATCCTCTAAAATATTGATCGAAACCAGGTTTAATGGACTGTTTCAGTGTGGTACCACTTTGCTACGTGATCCAAAGCAGAGAAAACTATCGATCAGGTCATCATGTATGTTAAAACTGCGAAAGAATGACCCTGATGAGGGCAAATCCCAGACCTAACCTAGACCTAACATGTGTTATCCTCTAAAATATTGATCGAAACCAGGTTTAACCGACTGTTTCAGTGTGGTACCACATTACTACGTGATCCAAACCAGATAAAACCCAGGATCTGTTCAACAAGTATGTGAAGTATGCGAAAGTATGAGCCTGATGAGGGCAAATCCCAGAACTAACCCAGACATAACATGCGTTATCCTTTAAAATATTGATCGAAACCAGGTTTAGTGGACTGTTTCAGTGTGGTACCACATTACTACGTGATCCAAACCAGAAAAAACCCAGGATCTGTTCAACAAGTATGTGAAAAACGCGAAAGTATGAGCCTGATGAGGGCAAATCCCAGGCCTGTCCCAGACATAACTTGCGTTATCCTCTAAAATATTGATCGAAACCAGGTTTAATCGACTGTTTCAGTGTGGTAACACTTTTTTCTTTTTTATGTTAACTTTTAACGTCGCATCGACCTTACGGTCATTGGCGACGGTTATATCTAGCGTTCTCTTGTAGGGGTGGTTAGATTTCCTTGTACATGTTAATTTCTTTTAGGTAATTCAGGGTAGCATCGGTGCACCCTGGCGCCGTCAAGGCTGTTGGTTTTTCTATATTGTACTTTTGTCTTGAGGTCTGGAATCTCCTACATTCATACAGCATGTGGTTGGTCGATAACGGTTGGTCGCATACATTGCAGAATGGTGGGTCCGTCTTCTTGATCAAATACTCGTGCGTCAGTCTGCAGTATCCTGTGCGCAGTCGTGCCATGATTATTCTTTCTCTTCTGGTCATGGCGGAAGGCATTGGCTGGTAGAAATCTTGCACTGTATCGTGTGTTTTTGTTTTTTTGGAGGTGGTCCATATAATGTTCCATTCTTGTTTTTCAGCGTGTTTCAGCGAAGTGACGAGGTCTTGATATGGTATTCTTCCCTCCACTTCATTGGGTGGGTGGGATGCTGCTTCTTTGGCTGCTGTGTCAGCTTTTTCGTTACCTATTATCCCTTGATGGGAAGGCGCCCATATTAGAATTACTTGTTTGCCATTGTGGATAAGGTCTGTGTATATTTCTTGGATGTTCAATATGGTATCATGTTTGTTCTTATTGTCGGTGTTTTCTATTGCATTTATTACGCTTATAGAGTCAGTATAGATGACAGCGTGTTGGAGATTTTGGCTTTGAATATAGTGTAGTGCTTTAAGAACTGCGTATGCTTCAGCTGAGAAGATGGATGAGGCATTAGGAAGACGAAGTTTTCTGGTCATGTTGTCACATATAATGGCAATTCCTACACCCTGGTCGGTCTTGGATGCATCGGTGTATAGCTTTACACAGTTCGGGTATTTTTTATCTAGTTGTAGGAAATCAACTCTGTGTTCTAGGCTACTTTTTTGGTCTTTGACAACATTCGCAAGAGTCACGTCTATTTTGGGGGTTTGTATGGTCCAGGGTGCTATTTTTCCAACGCTGCGTGTAATAGCTAGTGTCGACATTATTTTAACTAGGTTCCGGTATTTGTTGATTCTACCGTAGAATGGTATTGGTAGCTTTGGTTTTTTATTTAGTAATGGAGTGTATCTGTTTCCGATTACGTAGTTGTAGGTGGGGTTATTCGGAGTAGATGACATTTTGGCTGTATATTTAAGGCTCAAAAATTTTCTTCTTTGGTCGAGTGGTGGTTCTTTAGCTTCGAATAATATACTGTTTATTGGGCTGGTGCGGTAGTTTCCAGTGGCTATTCTCAGAGCTGTATGGTGGATTGTATCGATCATTTTTAATGTGTTGGGTTTTGCGGAATTATACACTATTGAGCCGTAATCGATTTGGGATCTAATCATCGCTTGGTAGGTTTTAAGGATAGTTTCTTGGTCTACTCCCCAGTTATTGTTTGCTAGTGTCTTGATGACATTCATCTTTTTGGTGCATGTATTTTTCAAGTGTTTCATGTATGGAACCCATGTCAGTTTGGAATCAAATGTAAGTCCAAGGAGTTTAATATTGTCTACTTTTTTAACTTCGATGTTTTCGATATATAGTTTTGGCAAGTTTTGGTTTTGCTTACGTTGTTTGGAGAATATTATGTACTGCGTTTTTTTGGTGGAAAGTCTAAGCCCCGATTGTTCGGACCATGTTTGGAGTTTGTTTATGGTTGTTTGCAGCAGTTTTATTACTGTTTTAATGTTTCTTCCACTGCAGGTTAATGTTAAGTCGTCAGCAAACAAGTGTCCTTGAATCGGTGGTGGTATATTTTCCATTATGTTATTGATTCCTACCAGGAATAGTGTGACACTGATTACTGATCCTTGTGGTACTCCATTTTGGATGACTGTTGGGTTGGACAGAGTTCCATTTGCTCTGACTTGGATGGATCTGTGGTGGAGGAAGTTTTTGATGAAGGCAACCATGTTGCCATTTATTTTTAAGTTGGTGAGGATATCGATGATTCTTTGTCTGTGTATCTTATCGTACGCTTTTTCAATATCTAGACATACTGTAGCAAGTAGTTCGTTTTTTAGGAACGCTTCTGATATACTTGTTTCTATGTTGATGAGGACGTCTGTCGTTGATCTGAACTGTCTGAATCCATATTGGTTGGGTGCTAAGATGTTGTTTGTCTCGAGAAACCACCTAAGTCTTCTGTTAATGATTTTTTCTATGAGTTTGCATAGGCAGTTGGTTAGAGCAATCGGTCTGTAACTTTCTGGATTGTGTTTGTTTTTATTCGGTTTAAGTATGGGTACTACTATGGCTTTCCTCCAGTTTTCAGGGAATACTTGGTGGGTCCATATGCAGTTGAAAATACGTAATAGGTATTCGATGCCAGTTGGCGGTAGTTCTTTTAACAGTTTGTTTGGTATGTTGTCTGGTCCCGGGGAGGAGTTTTTTGTTGTCTGGAGGGTGTCTTTTAGTTCTTCTATTGTCATATTTGTATTAAGGATAGGGTCTATACAGGTGTCGTCTGTTGCGATGGGATTGTTGTCGGAGTGGGTTACTGGAGGATAGTGGTCATGGTTTAAGTTGTTTGAATGGCTTTGAAAAGTCATCGCAAGGATATCGGCTATGTCCTTTGGATTGGTTATGATGTTATCGTTGCCGAAGTTGAGGAACTGTATTTCTGTGTAGTTGGGTCTTCCATTGATATTTTTGATTTTTTTCCATATTGTACTCGTTGGGGTTCGATTAGTGATAGTGGATATGTACGTTTGCCAGAAGTGTCGTTTGCTTGCTTTGATTATTTTGCGGAAATTTGCTCGTAGCTTTTTGAAATTTATTAGGTTTTCGGTTGTAGGGTGTTTCTTTGCCCTGTTGAAGGCTTTGTGGCTTTCTTTCATGGCAGATTGACAGTTTTCGTTCCACCATGGCACATTTCTTCTCTTGTCGGTTCGAATTTTTATTGGTTCAGAAGATTCCTTTGCTGCTGTTTGAATAGTTGTTTCTAATGAATCGATTGTTTGATTTATAGAGGAAGGGTCAATGTCTTGGTTTAGAGATTCCTGGAGGTTATTTGCTATTATTGATTTGTACTTGTGCCAGTCTATTTTTTTAAGGTTCCATTTTGGTGCAGGTTGGTTTTTTGGAGATTGGGCAAGGTCTTCGTAGCTGATTATTATTGGGAGGTGGTCACTGTCGTGGAGGTCATCAAGAGTATTCCATTCCATATATTGTGCCAGTCTGCTACTACAGATTGCCAAGTCTATTGCGCTAAACTTTCCGGTGCTGATGGTGAAGTGTGTTGGATTTCCTGCATTGAGCAAGATTATCTCTGGACTTTTGAGCAGGTTCTCTATGATTATTCCGCGGCTATCTGTTTTATGCGAACCCCAAAGATGATGATGGCTATTAAAGTCGCCCATTAATATAAATGGGGGTGGAAGTTGGTTTAATTGTCCGTTCCAGTGTGATACCACATTACTACGTGATCCAATCCAGAAAGAGCAGGGATATAGACATGAAGTATGAGAAATATGCGAAAGTATGAGCCTGACGAGGGCAAATCCTAGACCTAACCCAGACCTAACATGCGTTATCCTCTAAAATATTTATCAAGACAAGGTTTAATTGAATGTTTCAGTGTGGTAACACATTAATACGTGATCCAAACCAGCAAAAACCCAGGATCTGTTCAACAAGTATGTGAAAAACGCGAAAGTATGAGCCTGATGAGGGCAAATCCCAGACCTATCCCAGACATAACTTTTTTTTTTTTTTTTTTTTTTTTTTTGTCGTGGGGAAAATCTTCGAAAGACTCCCTCCCACCTCCTTGGGGAGAGGTGGGAGGGGTGTGTGGGATTCCCCGCGCCCGTACAACGACAGGCGCGGGACCTACCCACTAAAAACCCCACGGTGACCCTTCGGCACGCTTTGGGAGGATACCGGGAATCGCTCGAAGCATTCTTCCGGTATCCTCCCCGTGCCCGCGCTTTCGCGCCC
Organism: Colletes latitarsis; assembly: GCF_051014445.1. Classification (NCBI taxonomy): domain Eukaryota; kingdom Metazoa; phylum Arthropoda; class Insecta; order Hymenoptera; family Colletidae; genus Colletes; species Colletes latitarsis. Next base: position 27,893,436 of record NW_027488367.1, on the reverse strand, counting down.
ATCCCCCGGGGGGACAATCGGTCCCCCCAGTAGACACACTGCCTCATAGCGGCGGGACGGGGCCACTCCATCCCGCCGCTATCCGTCCCGGGGCCGCGTTTAGTGGCGGCTGCGAGCCCCAACTCGCAACCGCCCGCGACCCCGTTTCCACCCCTCGGCGGCCGGGCGTTCATGGCCGCACCAGACCGCCGAGGGTGCCTCCCCTTGCGTCGGACCGGTAGGGGGAGGCACTCCTACCCCCAACCGGTCCGACCCGGCGCCGCCTGGCGGGAGGAGGGTCCCCTCAGGACCCCCCTCCCAGCCTAGGTCATCCGCCACGCCGAGGCGGCCGCCCGCGACGCCTCGCGACCGGGCGACGACCTCGGGCCACCGCACGAGCGCGAGCTTCAGCGCGCCGCTGAAGCTCGCGCTCCCTCCCCGCGGCCTCCTTCTGCAACATTACGTTCTCGCAGAAGGAGGCCACGGCCCTCCACTTCTCCTCGCTGCCGAGCATGGCGCGCACCACGCCCGGCAGCGAGACATCCCGCCCGACGACGCCGACCAGGACACGGCGCTCCCCCTCCCACGCGGGGCATACCTCCAGGGTATGATCCGCCGTGTCCTGCTCAGCGTCGCAGTGGCAGCAACGCGCCGTCGGCTCCTTCCCTATCCGGCACAGGTATCTTCCGAAGCTGCCATGCCCGGAAAATACCTGTGCCATCCGGTAGGTGAGGCTGCCATGGCCTCTGTCCAGCCACTCCTTCAGGAGTGGCCGAACCGCCCCGACAGTCCGGTGCCCCGCGGTTGGCAGAGCCAGCCGCTCCTGCCACGCGAGCAACACGGACTGCCGGGCCTGGCGCTTCAAATCGCCCCAAGCAGGTTCCTGCCCGCCCGGGACCGCCCCCACCCCCGCGCGACGGTCGACGCGGTGCCGGTACATCACCGCGTGCGACCGCGCGAGCAGGTCCATGGGCGGCATCCCCGCTAGAACCGTCGCCGCCTCATGTGACATGGTCCGATACCCGCGGACGACCCTGAGCGCCATGCGCCTCTGCACCCGACGCAGCATAGTCATGCTGCGCCGGGAGGCAGCCAGGTCGTCCGCCCAGACGGGGGCCCCGTATAGGGCCACCGACTGGACCATTGCCACATAGAGGCGACGAACTCGGCCCGCCGGGCCCCCCAGGTTGGGCAAGATCCGGCCCAGAGCCGCAACCATCCTTTCCAACCGGGGGACCAGGCAGCGGAAATGCTCCTCGAAACGCCAGTGGCTATCGAGGATCAGCCCTAGATACCTGATCTGGGGCTTCACCTCGATGTCAGCCCCACCCACCCGGATCAGAGGGGGTGGCGGATCCTGCCGAGGTGAATGAAACGCAATCACCTCGGTCTTATGGACCGCCACCGTCATCCCCATCCCCCTGATCCGGTCGACGACGCGTTGCGACCCCTCCTCCGCGCGACGCATGGCCCTCCCCCAGTGCGCCCCGACGGCCAGCACCAGTGTGTCATCCGCATAACACACCGTGCTGACGCCGTCGGGGAGGCCGGCCCGCAACACCGAGTCGTACGCGATGTTCCACAGGAGTGGCCCGAGGACCGACCCCTGCGGAACACCGCAGTACACCTCCCTCCGCATATCACCATCCCGGCCCGGATACTCGATCCACCTGCCGCGGAGATAGTCCCCGACGACCGCCCTGAGACAAGGGGGGACTCGATGATATTCGAGTCCCCTCCTTATCTCTTCCCAGGGGAGGGTGTTAAAGGCATTGGCAATATCCTTGGATATTGCCAATGCCACCCCTCCCCGGGAGACGGCCGCCTCCGAGAGGGCCCTCACACGACCTATCGCGTCGATAGTCGATCGGCCCCCCCGGAAACCGAACTGGCAGTCGGCCAGACCGGGATCACCCCGCGACAGGTGCTCGACGAGGCGGGCAGCAATCACACGCTCGAAGAGCTTGCCCACCTCGTCGAGGAGACAAATGGGCCGGTATGCGGAGGGAGACTCCGCGGGCCGACCCTCCTTCCGGAGGAGGACCATCCTCGCCACCTTCCAACTGGGGGGGAATCGCCCGTCCCTCAGGCAGCGGTCGAACAACCGCCTGAGGTCGACCCCAAGGACGCCCTGGGTCAAGACCCAAACCCGGCCGGGCACACCATCCGGACCCGGGGCCGTGTTACGAACCCCGAGCCGTCTGATGGCCGCTGCCAGCTCCTCCTGCGTGACCCCCAGCTCGGCCGTCCATTCCACTGGGACAGCCTCCGCCGCCGGAGGACGCGGTCCCCTGTCCCCAATTGGGAAGAGTGTATTGACCACGTCCTCCAGCAGCCGGGGGTCAAGACCCTCGGTGACGGGGGGCGCCCACGGGCGGAGCTTATTCAGCACCACCTTATATGGGCGCCCCCATGGATCGTCATCAAGGGTCTGGAGGAGCTCCTTCCATGCCCGGGTTTTGGCCCGTTTGATGGCGACCTGCAGAGCAACCCGCGCCACGCGGTATGCTCCATACAGGTCATCAGCTGCCCTCGCTCGCGCCACGCCGTCGCCTGTACGTTGACGACGGCGCGCGCGGGTGTACTGGCGTCGGGCGCGGACAGTCGCGACTCGCAACTCCGCGATCGCGTCCGACCACCAGTACACCGCCCGGCGAGGAGAAGCCCGCCCGACCCGAGGCATCGCCGCGTCGCAAATACCCGTGACCAATGCTCCGAGACGGGCGACCTCCCCCTCTATGCTCGGCAACTCGGCCGCTCCCTGCGGCCAAGTTGCAGCGAGGGCAGCTGCCATCAGGGCGTCCTTGTCCAGGCGCCGAAGCGCCCAGCGGCGTGGTGGGGTGCCACGCAGGCGGCCGTGTCGGGATGCACTCGCGGCGGCAGAGACCTCCATCCGGATGTACCGGTGATCGGAGAGTGTCTCTGCCCCCGCGACCACGTGCCAACCCGACACCATGCGCACGGCGTTGGGGGTCGCGAATCCAACATCCACGATGGACCCCCCATATCGCCGCACGCATGTGTGCTCCGACCCCCGGTTCAATACCCGGAGGTCGAGCCCCGCCACCCAATCGCCCAGGATCCCGCCGCGAACGGAGGTCCTGGGGGATCCCCAAGCCACCGACTTGGCATTAAAATCCCCCAGGACCAGCACCGGCCGGGCCGCGCAGCGCTGCACGCATGCCGCGACCTCGGCCAAGTACAGCTCGAACGCAGCGTGACCGCTACGGGGCGAAATGTAGCACCCCACCACAGCGACTCCCCCCCAGTCCACGGCGACGAATCCCCGACCGCGCTCCAACAAGGAGAACGGTGGGGACCCGTCGCCCCCTCCCCATACCGTCGCCACCAAGCCGTCCGCGTCGCCCACCCAATGAGGGTGATCAGGGACGCGGTACGGCTCGGCGGCGACCGCCAGGCCAACCCCCCACTCCGCGAGGACTTGGGACATCAAGTCCTGTGCCGCGCGGCAGTGGTTGAGGTTGGCCTGGAGGAGGAGGCGGGGCGGCATTAATTAATGGCCGCGCCAGCCTCCTCCCGGCCGTCCGTCCCCGTAGCACCGTCCACCTCCATGGAGGACGATGCCACCGCCCTCGGCACCGGAGCCGGTGCAGCCCGCCTCTTCCTCTCCTTCCGGGAGGGGGGGGAGCACTTCTTGCTCCCCACCCTGTGATCGGCTGGCCTCCCCATGTCCGCACACAGCGGGCAGTGGGGGGCCGCCGAGCACTGGCTCGCACGGTGCTCTTTGGCACCGCAGCGGTAACACTGACCGCTGCGGTCCACCGGCATCCCAGACATAACTTGCGTTATCCTCTAAAATATTGATCGAAACCAGGTTTAATTGACTGTTTTAGTGTGGTACCACTATACTACGTGATCCATAGCAGAAAAAACCCTCGATTAGGTCAACATGTATGTTAAAACTACGAAAGTGTGACCCTGATGAGGGCAAATCCCAGGCCTAACCTAGACCTAACATGCGTTATCCTCTAAAATATTTATCAAGACCAGGTTTAATTGAATGTTTCAGTGTGGTACCACACTACTGCGTGATCCAAACCAGAAAAAACCCAGGATCTGTTCAACAAGTATGTGAAAAATGCGAAAGTATGATCCTGACGAGGGCAAATCCCAGACCTATCCCAGACCTAACTTGAGTTGTCGTCTAAAATAGTGATGGAAACCAGGTTTAATTGACTGTTTCAGTGTGGTACTACATTACTGCGTGATGCAATCCAGAAATAGCCCAGGATCTAGCCATGAATTATGAGAAATATGCGAAAGTATGAGCCTGATGAGGGCAAATCCTAGACCTAACCCAGACCTAACATGCGTTATCCTCAAAAATATTGATCGAAACCAGGTTTAATGGACTGTTTCAGTGTGGTACCACATTACTACGTTATCCAAACCAGAAAAGGCCCAGAATCTGGCCATCAAGTGTGAGAAATATGCGAAAGCATGACCCTGATGAGACTATCCCAGACCTAACTTGAGTTGTCCTCTAAAATAGTGATGGAAACCAGGTTTAATTGACTGTTTCAGAGTGGTACTACATTACTACGTGATGCAATCCAGAAATAGCCCAGGATCTAGCCATGAATTATGAGAAATATGCGAAAGTATGAGCCTGATGAGGGCAAATCCTAGACCTCACCCAGACCTAACATGCGTTATCCTCAAAAATATTGATCGAAACCAGGTTTAATGGACTGTTTCAGTGTGGTACCACATTACTACGTGATCCAAACCAGAAAAGGCCCAGAATCTGGCCATCAAGTATGAGAAATATGCGAAAGTATGACCCTGATGAGGGCAAATCCCAGGCCTAACCTAGACCTAACATGCGTTGTCCTCTACAATATTGATGGAAACCAGGTTTAATTGACTGTTTCAGTGTTGTACTACATTACTGCGTGACGCAATCCAGAAAAAGCCTAGGATCTAGCCATCAAGTATGAGAAATATGCGAAAGAATGAGCCTGACGAGAGCAAATCCCAGACCTAACCTAGACCTAACATGAATTATTCTCTAAAATATTGATCGAAACCAGGTTTCATGGACTGTTTTAGTGTGGTACCACATTACTACGTGATCCAAACCACAAAAAACCCAGGATCTGTTCAACAAGTATGTGAAAAATCCGAAAGTATGAGTCTGATCAGGGCAAATCCCAGGCCTAACCTAGACATAACATGCGTTATCCTCTAAAATATTGATAGAAACCACGTTGAGTGGACTGTTTCAGTGTGGTACCACATTACTACGTGATCCAATGCAGAAATAGCTCAGGATCTAGCTATGAAGTATGAGAAATATGCGAAAGTATGAGCCTGATGAGGGCAAATCCCAGGCTTAACCTAGACCTAACATGCGTTATCCTCAAAAGTATAGATCGAAACCAGGTTTAATCGACTGTTTCAGTGTGGTACCACATTACTACATGACCCAAACCAGAAAAAAGCCCAGGATCTGTTCAACAAGTATGTGAAGTATGCGAAAGTATGAATCTGATGAGAGCTAATCCCAGGCCTAACCTAGACATAACATGCGTTATCCTATAAAATATTCATCGAAACCAGGTTGAGTGGACTGTTTCAGTGTGGTACCACATTACTGCCTGATCCAAACCAGGAAAAACCCAGTATCTAGCCATCAAGTATGTGAAATATGCGAAAGAATGAGCCTGATGAGAGCAAATCCCAGACCTAACCTAGACCTAACATGTGTTATCCTCAAAAATATTGATCGAAACCAGGTTTAATGGACTGTTTCAGTGTGGTACCACATTACTACGTGATCCAATCCAGGAAGAGCCCAGGATCTAGCCATGAAGTATTAGAAATATGCGAAAGTATGATCCTGACGAGGGCAAATCCTAGAACTAACCCAGACCTAACATGCGTTATCCTCAAAAATATTGATCGAAACCAGGTTTAATGGACTGTTTCAGTGTGGTACCACATTACTACGTGATCCAAACTAGAAAAAACCCAGGATCTGTTCAACAAGTATGTGAAAAGCGCGAAAGTATGACCCTGATGAGGCCAAATCGCAGGCCTAACCTAGACCTAACATGCGTTATCCTCTAAAATATTCATCGAAACCAGGTTTAATGGACTGTTTCAGTGTGGTACCACATTACTATGTGATCCAAACCAGAAAAAACCCAGGATCTGTTCCAGAAGTATGTGAAGAACGCGATAGTATGAGCCTGATGGGGGCGAATCCCAGACCTATCCCAGACCTAACTTGCGTTATCCTCTAAAATATTGATCGAAACCAGGTTTAATGGACTGTTTCAGTGTGGTACCACATTACTACGTGATCCAATCCAGGAAGAGCCCAGGATCTAGCCATGAAGTATTAGAAGTATGCGAAAGTATGATCCTGACGAGGGCAAATCCTAGAACTAACCCAGACCTAACATGCGTTATCCTCAAAAATATTGATCGAAACCAGGTTTAATGGACTGTTTCAGTGTGGTACCACATCACTATGTGATCCAAACCAGAAAAAACCCAGGATCTGTTCCAGAAGTATGTGAAGAACGCGATAGTATGAGCCTGATGGGGGCGAATCCCAGACCTATCCCAGACCTAACTTGCGTTATCCTCTAAAATATTGATCGAAACCAGGTTTAATCGACTGTGTCAGTGTGGCACCGCATTATTACGTGATCCAAACCAGAAAAAAAACCAGGATCTGTTCAGCGAGTACGTGAAGTGTGCGAAACTATGAGTCTGATGAGGGCAAATCCCAGAACTATCCCATACCTAACTTGCGTTATCCTCTAAAATATTGATCGAAACCAGGTTTAATCGACTGTGTCAGTGTGGCACCGCATTATTACGTGATCGAAACCAAAAAAAAAACCAGGATCTGTTCAACAAGTATGTGAAAAATGCGAAAGTATGATCCTGACGAGGGCAAATCCCAGACCTATCCCAGACCTAACTTGCGTTGTCCTCTAAAATATTGATGGAAACCAGGTTTAATTGACTGTTTCAGTGTGGTACTACATTACTACGTGATGCAATCCAGAAATAGCCCAGGATTTAGCCATGAATTATGAGAAATATGCGAAAGTATGAGCCTGATGAGGGCAAATCCCAGGCCTAACCTAGACCTAACATGCATTATCCTCTAAAATATTGATCGAAACCAGGTTTAATGGACTGTTTCAGTGTGGTACCACATTACTATGTGATCCAAACCAGAAAAAACCCAGGATCTGTTCATGAAGTATGTGAAGAACGCGATAGTATGAGCCTGATGGGGGCGAATCCCAGACATATCCCAGACCTAACTTGCGCTATCCTCTAAAATATTGATCGAAACCAGGTTTAATGGACTGTTTCAGTGTGGTACCACTTTACTACGTGATCCAAAGCAGAAAAAACCCTCGATCAGGTCAACGTGTATGTTGAAACTGCGAAAGTATGACCCTGATGAGGGCAAATCGCAGGCCTAACCTAGACCTAACATGCGTTATCCTCTAAAATATTCATCGAAACCAGGTCTAATGGATTGTTTCAGTGTGGTAACACATTACTACGTGATCCAAACCAGAAAAAACCGAGATCTGTTCAACAAGTATGTGAAAAACGAGAAAGTATGAGCCTGATGAGGGCGTATCCCAGACTTATCCCAGACCTAACTTGCGTTATCCTCTAAAATATTGATCGAAACCAGGTTTACTTTACTGTTTCATTGTGGTAACACATTACGACATGATCCAATCCAGAAATAGCCCAGGATCTAGCCATGAAGTATGAGAAATATGCGAAAGTATGAGCCTGATGAGGGCAAATCCTAGTCATAACCCAGACCTAACATGCGTTATCCTCTAAAATATTTATCAAGACCAGGTTTAATTGATTGCTTCAGTGTGGTACCACATTACTACATGATCCACACCAGAAAAAACCCAGGATCCGTTCAAGAAGTATGTGAAAAATGCGAAAGTATGAGTCTGATGAGTGAAAATCTCAGGCCTAACATAGACCTAACATGCGTTATCCTCTAAAATATTGATCGAATCCAGGTTTAATTGACTGTTTTAGTGTGGTACCACATTACTACGTGATCCAAACCAGAAAAAAACCCAGGAGTTGTTCAACAAGTACGTAAAGAATGCGAAAATATGTGTCTGATGAGGGCAAATCCCAGGCCTAACCTAGACCTAACATGCGTTATCCTCTAAAATATTCATTGAAACCAGGTTTAATGGACTGTTTCAGTGTGGTACCACGTTACTACGTGATCCAAACCAGAAAAAAACCCAGGATCTTGTCAACGAGTATGTGAAGTGTGCGAAAGTATGAGTCTGATGGGTGAAAATCCCAGACCTATCCCAGACCTAACATGCGTTGTCCTCTAAAATATTGATCGAAACCAGAGTTAATTGACTGTTTCAGTGTGGTTCTACATTACTACGTGATCGAATCCAGAAAAAGCTCAGGATCTAGCCATCAAGTATGAGAAATATGCGAAAGAATGAGCCTGATGAGAGCAAATCCCAGACCTAACCTAGACCTAACGTGTGTTATCCTCAAAAATATTGATCGAAACCAGGTTTGATGGACGGTTTCAGTGTGGTACAACAATAATACGTGATCCAATCCAGAAGAGCCCAGGATCTAGCCATGAAGTATTAGAAATATGCGAAAGTATGAGCCTGATGAGGGCAAATCCCAGGCCTAACCTAGACCTAACATGCGTTATCCTCTAAAATATTCATTGAAACCAGGTTTAATGGACTGTTTCAGTGTGGTACCACGTTACTACGTGATCCAAACCAGAAAAAAACCCAGGATCTTGTCAACGAGTATGTGAAGTGTGCGAAAGTATGAGTCTGATGGGTGAAAATCCCAGACCTATCCCAGACCTAACATGCGTTGTCCTCTAAAATATTGATCGAAACCAGAGTTAATTGACTGTTTCAGTGTGGTTCTACATTACTACGTGATCGAATCCAGAAAAAGCTCAGGATCTAGCCATCAAGTATGAGAAATATGCGAAAGAATGAGCCTGATGAGAGCAAATCCCAGACCTAACCTAGACCTAACGTGTGTTATCCTCAAAAATATTGATCGAAACCAGGTTTGATGGACGGTTTCAGTGTGGTACAACAATAATACGTGATCCAATCCAGAAGAGCCCAGGATCTAGCCATGAAGTATTAGAAATATGCGAAAGTATGAGCCTGATGAGGGCAAATCCCAGGCCTAACCTAGACATAACATGCGTTATCCTCTAAAATATTGATGGAAACCAGGTTTAATTGACTGTTTCAGTGTGGTACTACATTACTACGTGATGCAATCCAGAAATAGCCCAGGATCTAGCCATGAAGTATGAGAGATATGCGAAAGTATGAGCCTGATGAGGGCAATTCCTAGACCTAACCCAGGCCTAACATGCGTTATCCTCAAAGATATTGATCGAAACCAGGTTTAATGGACTGTTTCAGTGTGGTACCACATTACTACGTGATCCAAACCAGAAAAAACCCAGGATCTGTTCAACAAGTATGTGAAAAATGCGAAAGTATGAGTCTGATGAGGGCAAATCCCAGACCTAACCTAGACCTAACATGAGTAATTCTCTAATATATTAATCGAAAGCAGGTTTAATCGACAGTTTCAGTGTGGTACCACATTACTACGTGATCCAAACTAGAAAAAGCCCAGAATCTGGTCATCAACTATGAGAAATATGCGAAAGTACGAGCCTGATGAGAGCAAATCCCAGGCCTAACCAAGACCTAACATGCGTTGTTCTCTAAAATATTGATCGAAACCAGGTTTAATGGACTGTTTCAGTGTGATACCACATTACTACGTGATCCAATCCAGAAAAAATCCAGGATCCGTTCAACAAGTATGTGAAGAATGCGAAAGTATGAGTCTGATGAAGGAAAATCCCAGACCTAACCTAGACCTAACATGAGTTATTCTCTAAAATATTGATCGAAACCAGGTTTAATGGACTGTTTCAGTGTGCTACCACATTACTACGTGATTTAAACCAGAAAAAACCCAGGATCCGTTCAACAAGTATGTGAAGAATGCGAAAGTATGTGTCGGATGAGGGAAAATCCCAGTCCTAACCTAGACCTAACATGCGTTATCCTCTAAAATATTGATCGAAACCAGGTTTAATGGACTGTTTCAGTGTGATACCACATTACTACGTGATCCAAACCAGAAAAAACCCAGGATCCGTTCAACAAGTATGTGAAGAATGCGAAAGTATGAGTCTGATGAAGGAAAATCCCAGACCTAACCTAGACCTAACATGAGTTATTCTCTAAAATATTGATCGAAACCAGGGTTAACCGACTGTTTCAGTGTGGTACCACATTATTGCGTGATCCAAACCAGAAAAATACCCAGGATCTGTTCAACAAGTATGTGAAGAACGCGGAAATATGACCCTGATGAGGGCAAATCCCGGGCCTAACCTAGACCTAACATGCGTTATCCTCAAAAATATTGATCGAAACCAGGTTTAATCGACTGCTTCAGTGTGGTACCACAATACTACCTGATCCATTCCAGAAAAAGCCCTGGGTCTAGCCATCAAGTATGAGAAATATGCGAAGGTATGAGCCTGATAAGGGCAAATCATAGGCCTAACCTAGACATAACATGCGTTATCCTCTAAAATATTGATCGAAACCAGGTTTAATGGACTGTTTCAGTGTGGCACCACATCACTACGTGATCCAAACGAGAAAAATACCCAGGATCCGTTCAACAAGTATGTGAGGAATGCGAAACTATGTGTCTGATGAGGGCAAATCACAGGCCTAACCTAGACATAACATGCGTTATCCTCAAAAATATTAATCGAAACCAGGTTTAATGGACTGTTTCAGTGTGGTACCACATTACTACGGGATCCAAACCAGAAAAAGCACAGAATCAGGCCATCAAGTATGAGAAATTTGCGAAAGTACGAGCCTGATGAGAGCAAATCCCAGACCTAACCTAGACCTAACATGAGTAATTCTCTAATATATTAATCGAAAGCAGGTTTAATCGACAGTTTCAGTGTGGTACCACATTACTACGTGATCCAAACCAGAAAAAACCCAGGATCCGTTCAACAAGTATGTGAAGAATGCGAAAGTATGTGTCTGATGAGGGCAAATCACAGGCCTAACCTAGACATAACATGCGTTATCCTCTAAAATATTGATCGAAACCAGGTTTAATGGACTGTTTCAGTGTGGTACCACATTACTACGGGATCAAATCCAGAAAAAGCCCTGGGTCTAGCCATCAAGTATGAGAAATATGCGAAAGTATGAGCCTGATGAGGGCAAATCCTAGACCTGACCCAGACCTAACATGCGTTATCCTCTAAAATATTTATCAAGACCAGGTTTAATTGGCCGTTTCAGTGTGGTACCACATCACTACGTGATCCAAACCAGAAAAATACCCAGGATCCGTTCAACAAGTATGTGAAGAATGCGAAAGTATGTGTCTGATGAGGGCAAATCACAGGCCTAACCTAGACATAACATGCGTTATCCTCAAAAATATTGATCGAAACCAGGTTTAATGGACTGTTTCATTGTGGTACCACATTACTACGGGATCCAAACCAGAAAAAGCACAGAATCAGGCCATCGAGTATGAAAAATTTGCGAAAGTACGAGCCTGATGAGAGCAAATCCCAGACCAATCCTAGACCTAACATGAGTTATTCTCAAATATATTGATCGAAAGCAGGTTTAATCGACAGTTTCAGTGTGGTACCACATTACTACGTGATCCAAACCAGAAAAAACCCAGGATACGTTCAACAAGTATGCGAAGAATGCGAAAGTATGTGTCTGATGAGGGAAAATCCCAGGCCTATCTTAGACCTAACATGCGTTCTCCTCTAAAATATTGATCGAAACCAGGTTTAATGGACTGTTTCAGTGTGGTACCATATTACTACACGATCGAAACCAGAAAAAACCCAGGATCTGTGCAACAAGTATGTGAAAAACGCGAAACTATGAGCGTGATGAGGGCAAATCCCAGACCCATCCTAGACCTAACATGAGTTATGCTCTAAAATATTGATCGAAAGCAGGTTTAATGGACTGTTTCAGTGTGGTACCACATCACTACGTGATCCAAACCAGAAAAATACCCAGGATCCGTTCAACAAGTATGTGAAGAATGCGAAAGTATGTTTCTGATGAGGGAAAATCCCAGGCCTAACCTAGACCTAACATGCGTTACCCGCAAAAATATTTATCAGTACCAGGTTTAGTTGAATGTTTCAGTGTGGTACCACATTTCTACGTGATCCAAACCAGAAAAAACCCAGGATCTGTGGAAGAAGTATGTGAAAAACGCGAAACGATGAGCGTGATGAGGGCAAATCCCAGACCTATCCTAGACCTAACATGCGTTACCCTCAAAAATATTGATAGAAACCAGGTTTAATCGACTATTTCAGTGTGGTACCACATTACTACGTGATCCAAACCAGAAAAAACCCAGAATCTGACCATCAACTACGAGAAATATGCGAAAGTACGAGCCTGATGAGAGCAAATCCCAGACCTAACCAAGAGCTAACATGAGTTATCCTCTAAAATATTGATCGAAACCAGGTTTAATCGACTATTTCTGTGTGGTGCCACATTACTACGTGATCCAAACCAGAAAAATACCCAGGATCGGTTCAACAAGTATGTGAAGAACCCGGAAATATGACCCTGATGAGGGCAAATCCCAGACCTATACCAGACCTAACTAGCGTTATCATCTTAGATATTGATCGAAACCAGGTTTAATCGACTGTTTCAGTGTGGTACCACATTACTACGTGATCCAAACCAGAAAAAGCACAGAATCTGGCCATCAAGTATGAGAAACTTGCGAAAGTACGAGCCTGATAAGAGCAAATCCCAGACCTAACCTAGACCTAACACGAGTTATTCTCAAAAGTATTGATCGAAACCAGGTTTTATGGACTGTTTCAGTGTGGTACCACATCATTACGTGATGCAAACCAGAAAAATACCCAGGATCCGTTCAACAAGTATGTGAAGTATGCGAAAGTATGAATCCGATGAGGGCAAATCCCAGGCCTAACCTAGACCTAACATGCGTTTCCCTCGAAAATATTTATCAGTACCAGGTTTAATTGAATGTTTCAGTGTGGTACCACATTTCTATGCGATCCAAACCGGAAAAAAACCCAGGATCTGTTCAACAAGTATGTGAAGTATGCGAAAGTATGAATCCGATGAGGGTAAATCCCAGGCCTAACCCAGACCTAACTTGCGTTGTCCTCTAAAATATTGATGGAAACCAGGTTTAATTGACTGTTTTAGTGTGGTACCACTTTACTACGTGATCCATAGCAGAAAAAACACTCGATTAGGTCAACATGTATGTTAAAACTGCGAAAGTATGACCCTGATGAGGGCAAATCCCAGGCCTAACCTAGACCTAACATGCGTTATCCTCTAAAATATTTATCAAGACCAGGTTTAATTGAATGTTTCAGTGTGGTACCACACTACTGCGTGATCCAAACCAGAAAAAACCCAGGATCTGTTCAACAAGTATGTGAAAAATGCGAAAGTATGATCCTGACGAGGGCAAATCCCAGACCTATCCCAGACCTAACTTGAGTTGTCGTCTAAAATAGTGATGGAAACCAGGTTTAATTGACTGTTTCAGTGTGGTACTACATTACTACGTGATGCAATCCAGAAACAGCCCAGGATCTAGCCATGAATTATGAGAAATATGCGAAAGTATGAGCCTGATGAGGGCAAATCCTAGACCTAACCCAGACCTAACATGCGTTATCCTCAAAAATATTGATCGAAACCAGGTTTAATGGACTGTTTCAGTGTGGTACCACATTACTACGTGATCCAAAACAGAAAAGGCCCAGAATCTGGCCATCAAGTATAAGAAATATGCGAAAGCATGACCCTGATGAGACTAACCCAGACCTAACTTGAGTTGTCCTCTAAAATAGTGATGGAAACCAGTTTTAATTGACTGTTTCAGTGTGGTACTACATTACTACGTGATGCAATCCAGAAATAGCCCGGGATCTAGCCACAAAATTATGAGAAATATGCGAAAGTATGAGCCTGATGAGGGCAAATCCTAGACCTCATCCAGACCTAACATGCGTTATCCTCAAAAATATTGATCGAAACCAGGTTTAATGGACTGTTTCAGTGTGGTACCACATTACTACGTGATCCAAACCAGAAATGGCCCAGAATCTGGCCATCAAGTATGAGAAATATGCGAAAGTATGACCCTGATGAGGGCAAATCCCAGGCCTAACCTAGACCTAACATGCGTTGTCCTCTAAAATATTGATGGAAACCAGGTTTAATTGACTGTTTCGGTGTTGTACTACATTACTGCGTGACGCAATCCAGAAAAAGCCCAGGATCTAGCCATCAAGTATGAGAAATATGCGAAAGAATGAGTCTGATGAGAGCAAATCCCACACCTAACCTAGACCTAACATGAATTATTCTCTAAAATATTGATCGAAACCAGGTTTAATGGACTGTTTTAGTGTGGTACCACATTACTACGTGATCCAAACCATAAAAAACCCAGGATACGTTCAACAAGTATGCGAAGAATGCGAAAGTATGTGTCTGATGAGGGAAAATCCCAGGCCTATCTTAGACCTAACATGCGTTATCCTCTAAAATATTTATCATGACCAGGTTTAATTGAATGTTTCAGTGTGGTACCACATTACTACGTGATCCAAACCAGAAATAGCCCAGGATCTAGCCATGAAGTATGAAAAATATGCGAAAGTATGAGCCTGATGAGGGCAAATCCTAGACATAACCCAGACATAACATACGTTATCCTCTAAAATATTGATCGAAACCAGGTTTAGTGGACAGTTTCAGTGTGGTACCACATTACTGCGTGATCCAAACCAGAAAAACCCAGGATCTTGTCAACGAGTATGTGAAGTGTGCGAAAGTATGAGTCTGATGGGTGAAAATCCCAGACCTATCCCAGACCTAACATGCGTTGTCCTCTAAAATATTGATCGAAACCAGAGTTAATTGACTGTTTCAGTGTGGTTCTACATTACTACGTGATCGAATCCAGAAAAAGCTCAGGATCTAGCCATCAAGTATGAGAAATATGCGAAAGAATGAGCCTGATGAGAGCAAATCCCAGACCTAACCTAGACCTAACGTGTGTTATCCTCAAAAATATTGATCGAAACCAGGTTTGATGGACGGTTTCAGTGTGGTACAACAATAATACGTGATCCAATCCAGAAGAGCCCAGGATCTAGCCATGAAGTATTAGAAATATGCGAAAGTATGAGCCTGATGAGGGCAAATCCCAGGCCTAACCTAGACATAACATGCGTTATCCTCTAAAATATTGATGGAAACCAGGTTTAATTGACTGTTTCAGTGTGGTACTACATTACTACGTGATGCAATCCAGAAATAGCCCAGGATCTAGCCATGAAGTATGAGAGATATGCGAAAGTATGAGCCTGATGAGGGCAATTCCTAGACCTAACCCAGGCCTAACATGCGTTATCCTCAAAGATATTGATCGAAACCAGGTTTAATGGACTGTTTCAGTGTGGTACCACATTACTACGTGATCCAAACCAGAAAAAACCCAGGATCTGTTCAACAAGTATGTGAAAAATGCGAAAGTATGAGTCTGATGAGGGCAAATCCCAGACCTAACCTAGACCTAACATGAGTAATTCTCTAATATATTAATCGAAAGCAGGTTTAATCGACAGTTTCAGTGTGGTACCACATTACTACGTGATCCAAACTAGAAAAAGCCCAGAATCTGGTCATCAACTATGAGAAATATGCGAAAGTACGAGCCTGATGAGAGCAAATCCCAGGCCTAACCAAGACCTAACATGCGTTGTTCTCTAAAATATTGATCGAAACCAGGTTTAATGGACTGTTTCAGTGTGATACCACATTACTACGTGATCCAATCCAGAAAAAATCCAGGATCCGTTCAACAAGTATGTGAAGAATGCGAAAGTATGAGTCTGATGAAGGAAAATCCCAGACCTAACCTAGACCTAACATGAGTTATTCTCTAAAATATTGATCGAAACCAGGTTTAATGGACTGTTTCAGTGTGCTACCACATTACTACGTGATTTAAACCAGAAAAAACCCAGGATCCGTTCAACAAGTATGTGAAGAATGCGAAAGTATGTGTCGGATGAGGGAAAATCCCAGTCCTAACCTAGACCTAACATGCGTTATCCTCTAAAATATTGATCGAAACCAGGTTTAATGGACTGTTTCAGTGTGATACCACATTACTACGTGATCCAAACCAGAAAAAACCCAGGATCCGTTCAACAAGTATGTGAAGAATGCGAAAGTATGAGTCTGATGAAGGAAAATCCCAGACCTAACCTAGACCTAACATGAGTTATTCTCTAAAATATTGATCGAAACCAGGGTTAACCGACTGTTTCAGTGTGGTACCACATTATTGCGTGATCCAAACCAGAAAAATACCCAGGATCTGTTCAACAAGTATGTGAAGAACGCGGAAATATGACCCTGATGAGGGCAAATCCCGGGCCTAACCTAGACCTAACATGCGTTATCCTCAAAAATATTGATCGAAACCAGGTTTAATCGACTGCTTCAGTGTGGTACCACAATACTACCTGATCCATTCCAGAAAAAGCCCTGGGTCTAGCCATCAAGTATGAGAAATATGCGAAGGTATGAGCCTGATAAGGGCAAATCATAGGCCTAACCTAGACATAACATGCGTTATCCTCTAAAATATTGATCGAAACCAGGTTTAATGGACTGTTTCAGTGTGGCACCACATCACTACGTGATCCAAACGAGAAAAATACCCAGGATCCGTTCAACAAGTATGTGAGGAATGCGAAACTATGTGTCTGATGAGGGCAAATCACAGGCCTAACCTAGACATAACATGCGTTATCCTCAAAAATATTAATCGAAACCAGGTTTAATGGACTGTTTCAGTGTGGTACCACATTACTACGGCATCCAAACCAGAAAAAGCACAGAATCAGGCCATCAAGTATGAGAAATTTGCGAAAGTACGAGCCTGATGAGAGCAAATCCCAGACCTAACCTAGACCTAACATGAGTAATTCTCTAATATATTAATCGAAAGCAGGTTTAATCGACAGTTTCAGTGTGGTACCACATTACTACGTGATCCAAACCAGAAAAAACCCAGGATCCGTTCAACAAGTATGTGAAGAATGCGAAAGTATGTGTCTGATGAGGGCAAATCACAGGCCTAACCTAGACATAACATGCGTTATCCTCTAAAATATTGATCGAAACCAGGTTTAATGGACTGTTTCAGTGTGGTACCACATTACTACGGGATCAAATCCAGAAAAAGCCCTGGGTCTAGCCATCAAGTATGAGAAATATGCGAAAGTATGAGCCTGATGAGGGCAAATCCTAGACCTGACCCAGACCTAACATGCGTTATCCTCTAAAATATTTATCAAGACCAGGTTTAATTGGCCGTTTCAGTGTGGTACCACATCACTACGTGATCCAAACCAGAAAAATACCCAGGATCCGTTCAACAAGTATGTGAAGAATGCGAAAGTATGTGTCTGATGAGGGCAAATCACAGGCCTAACCTAGACATAACATGCGTTATCCTCAAAAATATTGATCGAAACCAGGTTTAATGGACTGTTTCATTGTGGTACCACATTACTACGGGATCCAAACCAGAAAAAGCACAGAATCAGGCCATCAAGTATGAAAAATTTGCGAAAGTACGAGCCTGATGAGAGCAAATCCCAGACCAATCCTAGACCTAACATGAGTTATTCTCAAATATATTGATCGAAAGCAGGTTTAATCGACAGTTTCAGTGTGGTACCACATTACTACGTGATCCAAACCAGAAAAAACCCAGGATACGTTCAACAAGTATGCGAAGAATGCGAAAGTATGTGTCTGATGAGGGAAAATCCCAGGCCTATCTTAGACCTAACATGCGTTATCCTCTAAAATATTGATCGAAACCAGGTTTAATGGACTGTTTCAGTGTGGTACCATATTACTACACGATCGAAACCAGAAAAAACCCAGGATCTGTGCAACAAGTATGTGAAAAACGCGAAACTATGAGCGTGATGAGGGCAAATCCCAGACCCATCCTAGACCTAACATGAGTTATGCTCTAAAATATTGATCGAAAGCAGGTTTAATGGACTGTTTCAGTGTGGTACCACATCACTACGTGATCCAAACCAGAAAAATACCCGGGATCCGTTCAACAAGTATGTGAAGAATGCGAAAGTATGTTTCTGATGAGGGAAAATCCCAGGCCTAACCTAGACCTAACATGCGTTACCCGCAAAAATATTTATCAGTACCAGGTTTAGTTGAATGTTTCAGTGTGGTACCACATTTCTACGTGATCCAAACCAGAAAAAACCCAGGATCTGTGGAAGAAGTATGTGAAAAACGCGAAACGATGAGCGTGATGAGGGCAAATCCCAGACCTATCCTAGACCTAACATGCGTTACCCTCAAAAATATTGATAGAAACCAGGTTTAATCGACTATTTCAGTGTGGTACCACATTACTACGTGATCCAAACCAGAAAAAACCCAGAATCTGACCATCAACTACGAGAAATATGCGAAAGTACGAGCCTGATGAGAGCAAATCCCAGACCTAACCAAGAGCTAACATGAGTTATCCTCTAAAATATTGATCGAAACCAGGTTTAATCGACTATTTCTGTGTGGTGCCACATTACTACGTGATCCAAACCAGAAAAATACCCAGGATCGGTTCAACAAGTATGTGAAGAACCCGGAAATATGACCCTGATGAGGGCAAATCCCAGACCTATACCAGACCTAACTAGCGTTATCATCTTAGATATTGATCGAAACCAGGTTTAATCGACTGTTTCAGTGTGGTACCACATTACTACGTGATCCAAACCAGAAAAAGCACAGAATCTGGCCATCAAGTATGAGAAACTTGCGAAAGTACGAGCCTGATAAGAGCAAATCCCAGACCTAACCTAGACCTAACACGAGTTATTCTCAAAAGTATTGATCGAAACCAGGTTTTATGGACTGTTTCAGTGTGGTACCACATCACTACGTGATGCAAACCAGAAAAATACCCAGGATCCGTTCAACAAGTATGTGAAGTATGCGAAAGTATGAATCCGATGAGGGCAAATCCCAGGCCTAACCTAGACCTAACATGCGTTTCCCTCGAAAATATTTATCAGTACCAGGTTTAATTGAATGTTTCAGTGTGGTACCACATTTCTATGCGATCCAAACCGGAAAAAAACCCAGGATCTGTTCAACAAGTATGTGAAGTATGCGAAAGTATGAATCCGATGAGGGTAAATCCCAGGCCTAACCCAGACCTAACTTGCGTTGTCCTCTAAAATATTGATGGAAACCAGGTTTAATTGACTGTTTTAGTGTGGTACCACTTTACTACGTGATCCATAGCAGAAAAAACACTCGATTAGGTCAACATGTATGTTAAAACTGCGAAAGTATGACCCTGATGAGGGCAAATCCCAGGCCTAACCTAGACCTAACATGCGTTATCCTCTAAAATATTTATCAAGACCAGGTTTAATTGAATGTTTCAGTGTGGTACCACACTACTGCGTGATCCAAACCAGAAAAAACCCAGGATCTGTTCAACAAGTATGTGAAAAATGCGAAAGTATGATCCTGACGAGGGCAAATCCCAGACCTATCCCAGACCTAACTTGAGTTGTCGTCTAAAATAGTGATGGAAACCAGGTTTAATTGACTGTTTCAGTGTGGTACTACATTACTACGTGATGCAATCCAGAAACAGCCCAGGATCTAGCCATGAATTATGAGAAATATGCGAAAGTATGAGCCTGATGAGGGCAAATCCTAGACCTAACCCAGACCTAACATGCGTTATCCTCAAAAATATTGATCGAAACCAGGTTTAATGGACTGTTTCAGTGTGGTACCACATTACTACGTGATCCAAAACAGAAAAGGCCCAGAATCTGGCCATCAAGTATAAGAAATATGCGAAAGCATGACCCTGATGAGACTAACCCAGACCTAACTTGAGTTGTCCTCTAAAATAGTGATGGAAACCAGTTTTAATTGACTGTTTCAGTGTGGTACTACATTACTACGTGATGCAATCCAGAAATAGCCCGGGATCTAGCCACAAAATTATGAGAAATATGCGAAAGTATGAGCCTGATGAGGGCAAATCCTAGACCTCATCCAGACCTAACATGCGTTATCCTCAAAAATATTGATCGAAACCAGGTTTAATGGACTGTTTCAGTGTGGTACCACATTACTACGTGATCCAAACCAGAAATGGCCCAGAATCTGGCCATCAAGTATGAGAAATATGCGAAAGTATGACCCTGATGAGGGCAAATCCCAGGCCTAACCTAGACCTAACATGCGTTGTCCTCTAAAATATTGATGGAAACCAGGTTTAATTGACTGTTTCGGTGTTGTACTACATTACTGCGTGACGCAATCCAGAAAAAGCCCAGGATCCAGCCATCAAGTATGAGAAATATGCGAAAGAATGAGTCTGATGAGAGCAAATCCCACACCTAACCTAGACCTAACATGAATTATTCTCTAAAATATTGATCGAAACCAGGTTTAATGGACTGTTTTAGTGTGGTACCACATTACTACGTGATCCAAACCATAAAAAACCCAGGATACGTTCAACAAGTATGCGAAGAATGCGAAAGTATGTGTCTGATGAGGGAAAATCCCAGGCCTATCTTAGACCTAACATGCGTTATCCTCTAAAATATTTATCATGACCAGGTTTAATTGAATGTTTCAGTGTGGTACCACATTACTACGTGATCCAAACCAGAAATAGCCCAGGATCTAGCCATGAAGTATGAAAAATATGCGAAAGTATGAGCCTGATGAGGGCAAATCCTAGACATAACCCAGACATAACATACGTTATCCTCTAAAATATTGATCGAAACCAGGTTTAGTGGACAGTTTCAGTGTGGTACCACATTACTGCGTGATCCAAACCAGAAAAACCCAGGATCTGTTCAACACGTATGTGAAGAATGCGAAAGTATGACCCTGATGAGGGCAAATCCCATACCTATCTCAGACCTAACTCGCGTTGTCCTCTAAAATATTGATCGAAACCAGGTTTAATTGACTGTTTTAGTGTGGTACCACTTTACTACGTGATCCATAGCAGAAAAACCCTCGATTAGGTCAACATGTATGTTAAAACTACGAAAGTGTGACCCTGATGAGGGCAAATCCCATGCCTAACCTAGACCTAACATGCGTTATCCTCTAAAATATTTATCAAGACCAGGTTTAATTGAATGTTTCAGTGTGGTAACACACTACTGCGTGATCCAAACCAGAAAAAACCCAGGATCTGTTCAACAAGTATGTGAAAAATGCGAAAGTATGATCCTGACGAGGGCAAATCCCAGACCTATCCCAGACCTAACTTGAGTTGTCGTCTAAAATAGTGATGGAAACCAGGTTTAATTGACTGTTTCAGTGTGGTACTACATTACTGCGTGATGCAATCCAGAAATAGCCCAGGATCTAGCCATGAATTATGAGAAATATGCGAAAGTATGAGCCTGATGAGGGCAAATCCTAGACCTAACCCAGACCTAACATGCGTTATCCTCAAAAATATTGATCGAAACCAGGTTTAATGGACTGTTTCAGTGTGGTACCACATTACTACGTTATCCAAACCAGAAAAGGCCCAGAATCTGGCCATCAAGTGTGAGAAATATGCGAAAGCATGACCCTGATGAGACTATCCCAGACCTAACTTGAGTTGTCCTCTAAAATAGTGATGGAAACCAGGTTTAATTGACTGTTTCAGAGTGGTACTACATTACTACGTGATGCAATCCAGAAATAGCCCAGGATCTAGCCATGAATTATGAGAAATATGCGAAAGTATGAGCCTGATGAGGGCAAATCCTAGACCTCACCCAGACCTAACATGCGTTATCCTCAAAAATATTGATCGAAACCAGGTTTAATGGACTGTTTCAGTGTGGTACCACATTACTACGTGATCCAAACCAGAAAAGGCCCAGAATCTGGCCATCAAGTATGAGAAATATGCGAAAGAATGAGCCTGACGTGAGCAAATCCCAGACCTAACCTAGACCTAACATGAATTATTCTCTAAAATATTGATCGAAACCAGGTTTCATGGACTGCTTTAGTGTGGTACCACATTACTACGTGATCCAAACCATAAAAAACCCAGGATCTGTTCAACAAGTATGTGAAAAATCCGAAAGTATGAGTCTGATGAGGGCAAATCCCAGGCCTAACCTAGACATAACATGCGTTATCCTCTAAAATATTGATAGAAACCACGTTGAGTGGACTGTTTCAGTGTGGTACCACATTACTACGTGATCCAATGCAGAAATAGCTCAGGATCTAGCTATGAAGTGTGAGAAATATGCGAAAGTATGAGCCTGATGAGGGCAAATCCCAGGCTTAACCTAGACCTAACATGCGTTATCCTCAAAACTATAGATCGAAACCAGGTTTAATCGATTGTTTCAGTGTGGTACCACATTACTACATGATCCAAACCAGAAAAAAACCCAGGATCTGTTCAACAAGTATGTGAAGTATGCGAAAGTATGAATCTGATGAGAGCTAATCCCAGGCCTAACCTAGACATAACATGCGTTATCCTATAAAATATTCATCGAAACCAGGTTGAGTGGACTGTTTCAGTGTGGTACCACATTACTGCGTGATCCAAACCAGGAAAAACCCAGTATCTAGCCATCAAGTATGTGAAATATCCGAAAGAATGAGCCTGATGAGAGCAAATCCCAGACCTAACCTAGACCTAACATGTGTTATCCTCAAAAATATTGATCGAAACCAGGTTTAATGGACTGTTTCAGTGTGGTACCACATTACTACGTGATCCAATCCAGGAAGAGCCCAGGATCTAGCCATGAAGTATTAGAAATATGCGAAAGTATGATCCTGACGAGGGCAAATCCTAGAACTAACCCAGACCTAACATGCGTTATCCTCAAAAATATTGATCGAAACCAGGTTTAATGGACTGTTTCAGTGTGGTACCACATTACTACGTGATCCAAACCAGAAAAAACCCAGGATCTGTTCAACAAGTATGTGAAAAACGCGAAAGTATGACCCTGATTAGGCCAAATCGCAGGCCTAACCTAGACCTAACATGCGTTATCCTCTAAAATATTCATCGAAACCAGGTTTAATGGACTGTTTCAGTGTGGTACCACATTACTACGTGATCCAATCCAGGAAGAGCCCAGGATCTAGCCATGAAGTATTAGAAGTATGCGAAAGTATGATCCTGACGAGGGCAAATCCTAGAACTAACCCAGAACTAACATGCGTTATCCTCAAAAATATTGATCGAAACCAGGTTTAATGGACTGTTTCAGTGTGGTACCACATTACTATGTGATCCAAACCAGAAAAAACCCAGGATCTGTTCCAGAAGTATGTGAAGAACGCGATAGTATGAGCCTGATGGGGGCGAATCCCAGACCTATCCCAGACCTAACTTGCGTTATCCTCTAAAATATTGATCGAAACCAGGTTTAATCGACTGTGTCAGTGTGGCACCGCATTACTACGTGATCCAAACCAGAAAAAAAACCAGGATCTGTTCAGCGTGTATGTGAAGTGTGCGAAACTATGAGTCTGACGAGGGCAAATCCCAGAACTATCCCATACCTAACATGCGTTATCCTCTAAAATAGTGATCGAAACCAGGGTTAATTGACTGTTTCAGTGTGGTTCTACATTACTACGTGATCCAATCCAGAAAAAGCACAGGATCTAGCCATCAAGTATGAGTAATATGCGAAAGAATGTGCCTGATGGGAGCAAATCCCAGACCTAACCTAGACCTAACATGTGTTATCCTCAAAAATGTTGATCGAAACCAGGTTTAATGGACTGTTTCAGTGTGGTACTACATTACTACGTGATGCAATCCAGAAATAGCCCCGGATTTAGCCATGAATTATGAGAAATATGCGAAAGTATGAGCCTGATGAGGGCAAATCCCAGGCCTAACCTAGACCTAACATGCATTATCCTCTAAAATATTTATCAAGACCAGGTTTAATTGACTGTTTTAGTGTGGTACCACTATACTACGTGATCCATAGCAGAAAAAACCCACGATTAGGTCAACATGTATGTTAAAACTACGAAAGTGTGACCCTGATGAGGGCAAATCCCAGGCCTAACCTAGACCTAACATGCGTTATCCTCTAAAAGATTTATCAAGACCAGGTTTAATTGAATGTTTCAGTGTGGTACCACACTACTGCGTGATGCAATCCAGAAATAGCCCAGGATCTAGCCATGAATTATGAGAAATATGCGAAAGTATGAGCCTGATGAGGGCAAATCCTAGACCTAACCCAGACCTAACATGCGTTATCCTCAAAAATATTGATCGAAACCAGGTTTAATGGACTGTTTCAGTGTGGTACCACATTACTACGTTATCCAAACCAGAAAAGGCCCAGAATCTGGCCATCAAGTGTGAGAAATATGCGAAAGCATGACCCTGATGAGACTATCCCAGACCTAACTTGAGTTGTCCTCTAAAATAGTGATGGAAACCAGGTTTAATTGACTGTTTCAGAGTGGTACTACATTACTACGTGATGCAATCCAGAAATAGCCCAGGATCTAGCCATGAATTATGAGAAATATGCGAAAGTATGAGCCTGATGAGGGCAAATCCTAGAGCTCACCCAGACCTAACATGCGTTATCCTCAAAAATATTGATCGAAACCTGGTTTAATGGACTGTTTCAGTGTGGTACCACATTACTACGTGATCCAAACCAGAAAAGGCCCAGAATCTGGCCATCAAGTATGAGAAATATGCGAAAGTATGACCCTGATGAGGGCAAATCCCAGGCCTAACCTAGACCTAACATGCGTTATCCTCTAAAATATTTATCAAGACCAGGTTTAATTGAATGTTTCAGTGTGGTACCACATTACTGCGTGATCCAAACCAGAAAAAACCCAGGATCTGTTCAACAAGTATGTGAAGAATGCGAAAGTATGATCCTGACGAGGGCAAATCCCAGACCTATCCCAGACCTAACTTGAGTTGTCGTCTAAAATAGTGATGGAAACCAGGTTTAATTGACTGTTCAGTGTGGTACTACATTACTGCGTGATGCAATCCAGAAATAGCCCAGGATCTAGCCATGAATTATGAGAAATATGCGAAAGTATGAGCCTGATGAGGGCAAATCCTAGACCTAACCCAGACCTAACATGCGTTATCCTCAAAAATATTGATCGAAACCAGGTTTAATGGACTGTTTCAGTGTGGTACCACATTACTACGTTATCCAAACCAGAAAAGGCCCAGAATCTGGCCATCAAGTGTGAGAAATATGCGAAAGCATGACCCTGATGAGACTATCCCAGACCTAACTTGAGTTGTCCTCTAAAATAGTGATGGAAACCAGGTTTAATTGACTGTTTCAGAGTGGTACTACATTACTACGTGATGCAATCCAGAAATAGCCCAGGATCTAGCCATGAATTATGAGAAATATGCGAAAGTATGAGCCTGATGAGGGCAAATCCTAGACCTCACCCAGACCTAACATGCGTTATCCTCAAAAATATTGATCGAAACCAGGTTTAATGGACTGTTTCAGTGTGGTACCACATTACTACGTGATCCAAACCAGAAAAGGCCCAGAATCTGGCCATCAAGTATGAGAAATATGCGAAAGTATGACCCTGATGAGGGCAAATCCCAGGCCTAACCTAGACCTAACATGCGTTGTCCTCTACAATATTGATGGAAACCAGGTTTAATTGACTGTTTCAGTGTTGTACTACATTACTGCGTGACGCAATCCAGAAAAAGCCTAGGATCTAGCCATCAAGTATGAGAAATATGCGAAAGAATGAGCCTGACGTGAGCAAATCCCAGACCTAACCTAGACCTAACATGAATTATTCTCTAAAATATTGATCGAAACCAGGTTTCATGGACTGTTTTTGTGTGGTACCACATTACTACGTGATCCAAACCACAAAAAACCCAGGATCTGTTCAACAAGTATGTGAAAAATCCGAAAGTATGAGTCTGATCAGGGCAAATCCCAGGCCTAACCTAGACATAACATGCGTTATCCTCTAAAATATTGATAGAAACCACGTTGAGTGGACTGTTTCAGTGTGGTACCACATTACTACGTGATCCAATGCAGAAATAGCTCAGGATCTAGCTATGAAGTATGAGAAATATGCGAAAGTATGAGCCTGATGAGGGCAAATCCCAGGCTTAACCTAGACCTAACATGCGTTATCCTCAAAAGTATAGATCGAAACCAGGTTTAATCGACTGTTTCAGTGTGGTACCACAATACTACATGACCCAAACCAGAAAAAAACCCAGGATCTGTTCAACAAGTATGTGAAGTATGCGAAAGTATGAATCTGATGAGAGCTAATCCCAGGCCTAACCTAGACATAACATGCGTTATCCTATAAAATATTCATCGA
This sequence comes from Colletes latitarsis, assembly GCF_051014445.1. Classification (NCBI taxonomy): domain Eukaryota; kingdom Metazoa; phylum Arthropoda; class Insecta; order Hymenoptera; family Colletidae; genus Colletes; species Colletes latitarsis. Next base: position 27,866,809 of record NW_027488367.1, on the reverse strand, counting down.
AACCAGGTTGAGTGGACTGTTTCAGTGTGGTACCACATTACTGCCTGATCCAAACCAGGAAAAACCCAGTATCTAGCCATCAAGTATGTGAAATATGCGAAAGAATGAGCCTGATGAGAGCAAATCCCAGACCTAACCTAGACCTAACATGTGTTATCCTCAAAAATATTGATCGAAACCAGGTTTAATGGACTGTTTCTGTGTGGTACCACATTACTACGTGATCCAATCCAGGAAGAGCCCAGGATCTAGCCATGAATTATGAGAAATATGCGAAAGTATGATCCTGACGAGGGCAAATCCCAGACCTATCCCAGACCTAACTTGAGTTGTCGTCTAAAATAGTGATGGAAACCAGGTTTAATTGACTGTTCAGTGTGGTACTACATTACTGCGTGATGCAATCCAGAAATAGCCCAGGATCTAGCCATGAATTATGAGAAATATGCGAAAGTATGAGCCTGATGAGGGCAAATCCTAGACCTCACCCAGACCAAACATGCGTTATCCTCAAAAATATTGATCGAAACCAGGTTTAATGGACTGTTTCAGTGTGGTACCACATTACTACGTGATCCAAACTAGAAAAAACCCAGGATCTGTTCAACAAGTATGTGAAAAGCGCGAAAGTATGACCCTGATGAGGCCAAATCGCAGGCCTAACCTAGACCTAACATGCGTTATCCTCTAAAATATTCATCGAAACCAGGTTTAATGGACTGTTTCAGTGTGGTACCACATTACTATGTGATCCAAACCAGAAAAAACCCAGGATCTGTTCCAGAAGTATGTGAAGAACGCGATAGTATGAGCCTGATGGGGGCGAATCCCAGACCTATCCCAGACCTAACTTGCGTTATCCTCTAAAATATTGATCGAAACCAGGTTTAATGGACTGTTTCAGTGTGGTACCACATTACTACGTGATCCAATCCAGGAAGAGCCCAGGATCTAGCCATGAAGTATTAGAAGTATGCGAAAGTATGATCCTGACGAGGGCAAATCCTAGAACTAACCCAGACCTAACATGCGTTATCCTCAAAAATATTGATCGAAACCAGGTTTAATGGACTGTTTCAGTGTGGTACCACATCACTATGTGATCCAAACCAGAAAAAACCCAGGATCTGTTCCAGAAGTATGTGAAGAACGCGATAGTATGAGCCTGATGGGGGCGAATCCCAGACCTATCCCAGACCTAACTTGCGTTATCCTCTAAAATATTGATCGAAACCAGGTTTAATCGACTGTGTCAGTGTGGCACCGCATTATTACGTGATCCAAACCAGAAAAAAAACCAGGATCTGTTCAACAAGTATGTGAAAAATGCGAAAGTATGATCCTGACGAGGGCAAATCCCAGACCTATCCCAGACCTAACTTGCGTTGTCCTCTAAAATATTGATGGAAACCAGGTTTAATTGACTGTTTCAGTGTGGTACTACATTACTACGTGATGCAATCCAGAAATAGCCCAGGATTTAGCCATGAATTATGAGAAATATGCGAAAGTATGAGCCTGATGAGGGCAAATCCCAGGCCTAACCTAGACCTAACATGCATTATCCTCTAAAATATTGATCGAAACCAGGTTTAATGGACTGTTTCAGTGTGGTACCACATTACTATGTGATCCAAACCAGAAAAAACCCAGGATCTGTTCATGAAGTATGTGAAGAACGCGATAGTATGAGCCTGATGGGGGCGAATCCCAGACATATCCCAGACCTAACTTGCGTTATCCTCTAAAATATTGATCGAAACCAGGTTTAATGGACTGTTTCAGTGTGGTACCACTTTACTACGTGATCCAAAGCAGAAAAAACCCTCGATCAGGTCAACATGTATGTTGAAACTGCGAAAGTATGACCCTGATGAGGGCAAATCGCAGGCCTAACCTAGACCTAACATGCGTTATCCTCTAAAATATTCATCGAAACCAGGTCTAATGGATTGTTTCAGTGTGGTAACACATTACTACGTGATCCAAACCAGAAAAAACCGAGATCTGTTCTACAAGTATGTGAAAAACGAGAAAGTATGAGCCTGATGAGGGCGTATCCCAGACTTATCCCAGACCTAACTTGCGTTATCCTCTAAAATATTGATCGAAACCAGGTTTACTTTACTGTTTCATTGTGGTAACACATTACGACATGATCCAATCCAGAAATAGCCCAGGATCTAGCCATGAAGTATGAGAAATATGCGAAAGTATGAGCCTGATGAGGGCAAATCCTAGTCATAACCCAGACCTAACATGCGTTATCCTCTAAAATATTTATCAAGACCAGGTTTAATTGATTGCTTCAGTGTGGTACCACATTACTACATGATCCACACCAGAAAAAACCCAGGATCCGTTCAAGAAGTATGTGAAAAATGCGAAAGTATGAGTCTGATGAGTGAAAATCTCAGGCCTAACATAGACCTAACATGCGTTATCCTCTAAAATATTGATCGAATCCAGGTTTAATTGACTGTTTTAGTGTGGTACCACATTACTACGTGATCCAAACCAGAAAAAAACCCAGGAGTTGTTCAACAAGTACGTAAAGAATGCGAAAATATGTGTCTGATGAGGGCAAATCCCAGGCCTAACCTAGACCTAACATGCGTTATCCTCTAAAATATTCATTGAAACCAGGTTTAATGGACTGTTTCAGTGTGGTACCACGTTACTACGTGATCCAAACCAGAAAAAAACCCAGGATCTTGTCAACGAGTATGTGAAGTGTGCGAAAGTATGAGTCTGATGGGTGAAAATCCCAGACCTATCCCAGACCTAACATGCGTTGTCCTCTAAAATATTGATCGAAACCAGAGTTAATTGACTGTTTCAGTGTGGTTCTACATTACTACGTGATCGAATCCAGAAAAAGCTCAGGATCTAGCCATCAAGTATGAGAAATATGCGAAAGAATGAGCCTGATGAGAGCAAATCCCAGACCTAACCTAGACCTAACATGAGTAATTCTCTAATATATTAATCGAAAGCAGGTTTAATCGACAGTTTCAGTGTGGTACCACATTACTACGTGATCCAAACCAGAAAAAACCCAGGATCCGTTCAACAAGTATGTGAAGAATGCGAAAGTATGTGTCTGATGAGGGCAAATCACAGGCCTAACCTAGACATAACATGCGTTATCCTCTAAAATATTGATCGAAACCAGGTTTAATGGACTGTTGCAGTGTGGTACCACATTACTACGGGATCAAATCCAGAAAAAGCCCTGGGTCTAGCCATCAAGTATGAGAAATATGCGAAAGTATGAGCCTGATGAGGGCAAATCCTAGACCTGACCCAGACCTAACATGCGTTATCCTCTAAAATATTTATCAAGACCAGGTTTAATTGGCCGTTTCAGTGTGGTACCACATCACTACGTGATCCAAACCAGAAAAATACCCAGGATCCGTTCAACAAGTATGTGAAGAATGCGAAAGTATGTGTCTGATGAGGGCAAATCACAGGCCTAACCTAGACATAACATGCGTTATCCTCAAAAATATTGATCGAAACCAGGTTTAATGGACTGTTTCATTGTGGTACCACATTACTACGGGATCCAAACCAGAAAAAGCACAGAATCAGGCCATCAAGTATGAAAAATTTGCGAAAGTACGAGCCTGATGAGAGCAAATCCCAGACCAATCCTAGACCTAACATGAGTTATTCTCAAATATATTGATCGAAAGCAGGTTTAATCGACAGTTTCAGTGTGGTACCACATTACTACGTGATCCAAACCAGAAAAAACCCAGGATACGTTCAACAAGTATGCGAAGAATGCGAAAGTATGTGTCTGATGAGGGAAAATCCCAGGCCTATCTTAGACCTAACATGCGTTATCCTCTAAAATATTGATCGAAACCAGGTTTAATGGACTGTTTCAGTGTGGTACCATATTACTACACGATCGAAACCAGAAAAAGCCCAGGATCTGTGCAACAAGTATGTGAAAAACGCGAAACTATGAGCGTGATGAGGGCAAATCCCAGACCCATCCTAGACCTAACATGAGTTATGCTCTAAAATATTGATCGAAAGCAGGTTTAATGGACTGTTTCAGTGTGGTACCACATCACTACGTGATCCAAACCAGAAAAATACCCAGGATCCGTTCAACAAGTATGTGAAGAATGCGAAAGTATGTTTCTGATGAGGGAAAATCCCAGGCCTAACCTAGACCTAACATGTGTTACCCGCAAAAATATTTATCAGTACCAGGTTTAGTTGAATGTTTCAGTGTGGTACCACATTTCTACGTGATCCAAACCAGAAAAAACCCAGGATCTGTGGAAGAAGTATGTGAAAAACTCGAAACGATGAGCGTGATGAGGGCAAATCCCAGACCTATCCTAGACCTAACATGCGTTACCCTCAAAAATATTGATAGAAACCAGGTTTAATCGACTATTTCAGTGTGGTACCACATTACTACGTGATCCAAACCAGAAAAAACCCAGAATCTGACCATCAACTACGAGAAATATGCGAAAGTACGAGCCTGATGAGAGCAAATCCCAGACCTAACCAAGAGCTAACATGAGTTATCCTCTAAAATATTGATCGAAACCAGGTTTAATCGACTATTTCTGTGTGGTGCCACATTACTACGTGATCCAAACCAGAAAAATACCCAGGATCGGTTCAACAAGTATGTGAAGAACCCGGAAATATGACCCTGATGAGGGCAAATCCCAGACCTATACCAGACCTAACTAGCGTTATCATCTAAGATATTGATCGAAACCAGGTTTAATCGACTGTTTCAGTGTGGTACCACATTACTACGTGATCCAAACCAGAAAAAGCACAGAATCTGGCCATCAAGTATGAGAAACTTGCGAAAGTACGAGCCTGATAAGAGCAAATCCCAGACCTAACCTAGACCTAACACGAGTTATTCTCAAAAGTATTGATCGAAACCAGGTTTTATGGACTGTTTCAGTGTGGTACCACATCACTACGTGATGCAAACCAGAAAAATACCCAGGATCCGTTCAACAAGTATGTGAAGTATGCGAAAGTATGAATCCGATGAGGGCAAATCCCAGGCCTAACCTAGACCTAACATGCGTTTCCCTCGAAAATATTTATCAGTACCAGGTTTAATTGAATGTTTCAGTGTGGTACCACATTTCTATGCGATCCAAACCGGAAAAAAACCCAGGATCTGTTCAACAAGTATGTGAAGTATGCGAAAGTATGAATCCGATGAGGGCAAATCCCAGGCCTAACCCAGACCTAACTTGCGTTGTCCTCTAAAATATTGATGGAAACCAGGTTTAATTGACTGTTTTAGTGTGGTACCACTTTACTACGTGATCCATAGCAGAAAAAACACTCGATTAGGTCACCATGTATGTTAAAACTGCGAAAGTATGACCCTGATGAGGGCAAATCCCAGGCCTAACCTAGACCTAACATGCGTTATCCTCTAAAATATTTATCAAGACCAGGTTTAATTGAATGTTTCAGTGTGGTACCACACTACTGCGTGATCCAAACCAGAAAAAACCCAGGATCTGTTCAACAAGTATGTGAAAAATGCGAAAGTATGATCCTGACGAGGGCAAATCCCAGACCTATCCCAGACCTAACTTGAGTTGTCGTCTAAAATAGTGATGGAAACCAGGTTTAATTGACTGTTTCAGTGTGGTACTACATTACTACGTGATGCAATCCAGAAACAGCCCAGGATCTAGCCATGAATTATGAGAAATATGCGAAAGTATGAGCCTGATGAGGGCAAATCCTAGACCTAACCCAGACCTAACATGCGTTATCCTCAAAAATATTGATCGAAACCAGGTTTAATGGACTGTTTCAGTGTGGTACCACATTACTACGTGATCCAAAACAGAAAAGGCCCAGAATCTGGCCATCAAGTATAAGAAATATGCGAAAGCATGACCCTGATGAGACTAACCCAGACCTAACTTGAGTTGTCCTCTAAAATAGTGATGGAAACCAGTTTTAATTGACTGTTTCAGTGTGGTACTACATTACTACGTGATGCAATCCAGAAATAGCCCGGGATCTAGCCACAAAATTATGAGAAATATGCGAAAGTATGAGCCTGATGAGGGCAAATCCTAGACCTCATCCAGACCTAACATGCGTTATCCTCAAAAATATTGATCGAAACCAGGTTTAATGGACTGTTTCAGTGTGGTACCACATTACTACGTGATCCAAACCAGAAATGGCCCAGAATCTGGCCATCAAGTATGAGAAATATGCGAAAGTATGACCCTGATGAGGGCAAATCCCAGGCCTAACCTAGACCTAACATGCGTTGTCCTCTAAAATATTGATGGAAACCAGGTTTAATTGACTGTTTCGGTGTTGTACTACATTACTGCGTGACGCAATCCAGAAAAAGCCCAGGATCTAGCCATCAAGTATGAGAAATATGCGAAAGAATGAGTCTGATGAGAGCAAATCCCACACCTAACCTAGACCTAACATGAATTATTCTCTAAAATATTGATCGAAACCAGGTTTAATGGACTGTTTTAGTGTGGTACCACATTACTACGTGATCCAAACCATAAAAAACCCAGGATACGTTCAACAAGTATGCGAAGAATGCGAAAGTATGTGTCTGATGAGGGAAAATCCCAGGCCTATCTTAGACCTAACATGCGTTATCCTCTAAAATATTTATCATGACCAGGTTTAATTGAATGTTTCAGTGTGGTACCACATTACTACGTGATCCAAACCAGAAATAGCCCAGGATCTAGCCATGAAGTATGAAAAATATGCGAAAGTATGAGCCTGATGAGGGCAAATCCTAGACATAACCCAGACATAACATACGTTATCCTCTAAAATATTGATCGAAACCAGGTTTAGTGGACAGTTTCAGTGTGGTACCACATTACTGCGTGATCCAAACCAGAAAAACCCAGGATCTGTTCAACACGTATGTGAAGAATGCGAAAGTATGACCCTGATGAGGGCAAATCCCATACCTATCTCAGACCTAACTCGCGTTGTCCTCTAAAATATTGATCGAAACCAGGTTTAATTGACTGTTTTAGTGTGGTACCACTTTACTACGTGATCCATAGCAGAAAAAACCCTCGATTAGGTCAACATGTATGTTAAAACTACGAAAGTGTGACCCTGATGAGGGCAAATCCCAGGCCTAACCTAGACCTAACATGCGTTATCCTCTAAAATATTTATCAAGACCAGGTTTAATTGAATGTTTCAGTGTGGTAACACACTACTGCGTGATCCAAACCAGAAAAAACCCAGGATCTGTTCAACAAGTATGTGAAAAATGCGAAAGTATGATCCTGACGAGGGCAAATCCCAGACCTATCCCAGACCTAACTTGAGTTGTCGTCTAAAATAGTGATGGAAACCAGGTTTAATTGACTGTTTCAGTGTGGTACTACATTACTGCGTGATGCAATCCAGAAATAGCCCAGGATCTAGCCATGAATTATGAGAAATATGCGAAAGTATGAGCCTGATGAGGGCAAATCCTAGACCTAACCCAGACCTAACATGCGTTATCCTCAAAAATATTGATCGAAACCAGGTTTAATGGACTGTTTCAGTGTGGTACCGCATTACTACGTTATCCAAACCAGAAAAGGCCCAGAATCTGGCCATCAAGTGTGAGAAATATGCGAAAGCATGACCCTGATGAGACTATCCCAGACCTAACTTGAGTTGTCCTCTAAAATAGTGATGGAAACCAGGTTTAATTGACTGTTTCAGAGTGGTACTACATTACTACGTGATGCAATCCAGAAATAGCCCAGGATCTAGCCATGAATTATGAGAAATATGCGAAAGTATGAGCCTGATGAGGGCAAATCCTAGACCTCACCCAGACCTAACATGCGTTATCCTCAAAAATATTGATCGAAACCAGGTTTAATGGACTGTTTCAGTGTGGTACCACATTACTACGTGATCCAAACCAGAAAAGGCCCAGAATCTGGCCATCAAGTATGAGAAATATGCGAAAGAATGAGCCTGACGTGAGCAAATCCCAGACCTAACCTAGACCTAACATGAATTATTCTCTAAAATATTGATCGAAACCAGGTTTCATGGACTGTTTTAGTGTGGTACCACATTACTACGTGATCCAAACCATAAAAAACCCAGGATCTGTTCAACAAGTATGTGAAAAATCCGAAAGTATGAGTCTGATGAGGGCAAATCCCAGGCCTAACCTAGACATAACATGCGTTATCCTCTAAAATATTGATAGAAACCACGTTGAGTGGACTGTTTCAGTGTGGTACCACATTACTACGTGATCCAATGCAGAAATAGCTCAGGATCTAGCTATGAAGTATGAGAAATATGCGAAAGTATGAGCCTGATGAGGGCAAATCCCAGGCTTAACCTAGACCTAACATGCGTTATCCTCAAAACTATAGATCGAAACCAGGTTTAATCGATTGTTTCAGTGTGGTACCACATTACTACATGATCCAAACCAGAAAAAAACCCAGGATCTGTTCAACAAGTATGTGAAGTATGCGAAAGTATGAATCTGATGAGAGCTAATCCCAGGCCTAACCTAGACATAACATGCGTTATCCTATAAAATATTCATCGAAACCAGGTTGAGTGGACTGTTTCAGTGTGGTACCACATTACTGCGTGATCCAAACCAGGAAAGACCCAGTATCTAGCCATCAAGTATGTGAAATATGCGAAAGAATGAGCCTGATGAGAGCAAATCCCAGACCTAACCTAGACCTAACATGTGTTATCCTCAAAAATATTGATCGAAACCAGGTTTAATGGACTGTTTCAGTGTGGTACCACATTACTACGTGATCCAATCCAGGAAGAGCCCAGGATCTAGCCATGAAGTATTAGAAATATGCGAAAGTATGATCCTGACGAGGGCAAATCCTAGAACTAACCCAGACCTAACATGCGTTATCCTCAAAAATATTGATCGAAACCAGGTTTAATGGACTGTTTCAGTGTGGTACCACATTACTACGTGATCCAAACCAGAAAAAACCCAGGATCTGTTCAACAAGTATGTGAAAAACGCGAAAGTATGACCCTGATTAGGCCAAATCGCAGGCCTAACCTAGACCTAACATGCGTTATCCTCTAAAATATTCATCGAAACCAGGTTTAATGGACTGTTTCAGTGTGGTACCACATTACTACGTGATCCAATCCAGGAAGAGCCCAGGATCTAGCCATGAAGTATTAGAAGTATGCGAAAGTATGATCCTGACGTGGGCAAATCCTAGAACTAACCCAGAACTAACATGCGTTATCCTCAAAAATATTGATCGAAACCAGGTTTAATGGACTGTTTCAGTGTGGTACCACATTACTATGTCATCCAAACCAGAAAAAACCCAGGATCTGTTCCAGAAGTATGTGAAGAACGCGATAGTATGAGCCTGATGGGGGCGAATCCCAGACCTATCCCAGACCTAACTTGCGTTATCCTCTAAAATATTGATCGAAACCAGGTTTAATCGACTGTGTCAGTGTGGCACCGCATTACTACGTGATCCAAACCAGAAAAAAAACCAGGATCTGTTCAGCGAGTATGTGAAGTGTGCGAAACTATGAGTCTGACGAGGGCAAATCCCAGACCTAACCTAGACCTAACATGCATTATCCTCTAAAATATTCATCGAAACCAGGTCTAATGGATTGTTTCAGTGTGGTACCACATTACTACGTGATCCAATCCAGGAAGAGCCCAGGATCTAGCCATGAAGTATTAGAAATATGCGAAAGTATGATCCTGACGAGGGCAAATCCTAGAACTAACCCAGACCTAACTTGCGTTATCCTCTAAAATATTGATCGAAACCAGGTTTAATCGACTGTGTCAGTGTGGCACCACATTACTGCGTGATCCAAACCAGGAAAGACCCAGTATCTAGCCATCAAGTATGTGAAATATGCGAAAGAATGAGCCTGATGAGAGCAAATCCCAGACCTAACCTAGACCTAACATGCGTTATCCTCTAAAATATTCATCGAAACCAGGTTTAATGGACTGTTTCAGTGTGGTACCACATTACTACGTGATCCAATCCAGGAAGAGCCCAGGATCTAGCCATGAAGTATTAGAAGTATGCGAAAGTATGATCCTGACGTGGGCAAATCCTAGAACTAACCCAGAACTAACATGCGTTATCCTCAAAAATATTGATCGAAACCAGGTTTAATGGACTGTTTCAGTGTGGTTCTACATTACTACGTGATCCAATCCAGAAAAAGCACAGGATCTAGCCATCAAGTATGAGTAATATGCGAAAGAATGTGCCTGATGGGAGCAAATCCCAGACCTAACCTAGACCTAACATGTGTTATCCTCAAAAATGTTGATCGAAACCAGGTTTAATGGACTGTTTCAGTGTGGTACTACATTACTACGTGATGCAATCCAGAAATAGCCCCGGATTTAGCCATGAATTATGAGAAATATGCGAAAGTATGAGCCTGATGAGGGCAAATCCCAGGCCTAACCTAGACCTAACATGCATTATCCTCTAAAATATTCATCGAAACCAGGTCTAATGGATTGTTTCAGTGTGGTACCACATTACTATGTGATCCAAACCAGAAAAAACCCAGGATCTGTTCATGAAGTATGTGAAGAACGCGATAGTATGAGCCTGATGTGGGCGAATCCCACACATATCCCAGACCTAACTTGCGTTATCCTCTAAAATATTGATCGAAACCAGGTTTAATGGACTGTTTCATTGTGGTACCACTTTACTACGTGATCCAAAGCAGAAAAACCCCTCGATCAGGTCAACATGTATGTTGAAACTGCGAAAGTATGACCCTGATGAGGGCAAATCGCAGGCCTAACCTAGACCTAACATGCGTTATCCTCTAAAATATTCATCGAAACCAGGTCTAATGGATTGTTTCAGTGTGGTAACACATTACTACGTGATCCAAACCAGAAAAAACCGAGATCTATTCAACAAGTATGTGAAAAACGAGAAAGTATGAGCCTGATGAGGGCGTATCCCAGACTTATCCCAGACCTAACTTGCGTTATCCTCTAAAATATTGATCGAAACCAGGTTTACTTTACTGTTTCATTGTGGTAACACATTACCACATGATCCAATCCAGAAATAGCCCAGGATCTAGCCATGAAGTATGAGAAATATGCGAAAGTATGAGCCTGATGAGGGCAAATCCTAGTCATAACCCAGACCTAACATGCGTTATCCTCTAAAATATTGATCGAATCCAGGTTTAATTGACTGTTTTAGTGTGGTACCACATTACTACGTGATCCAAACCAGAAAAAAACCCAGGAGTTGTTCAACAAGTACGTAAAGAATGCGAAAATATGTGTCTGATGAGGGCAAATCCCAGGCCTAACCTAGACCTAACATGCGTTATCCTCTAAAATATTGATCGAAACCAGGGTTAATCGACAGTTTCAGAGTGGTACAACAATTACTACGTGATCCAATCTAGAAAAAGCCCAGGATCTAGCCATCAAGTATGAAAATTTGCGAAAGTATGAGCCTGATGAGGGCAAATTCTAGACCTATCCCAGACCTAACATGCGTTATCCTCTAAAATATTCATTGAAACCAGGTTTAATGGACTGTTTCAGTGTGGTACCACATTACTACGTGATCCAAACCAGAAAAAAGCCCAGGATCTTGTCAACGAGTATGTGAAGTGTGCGAAAGTATGAATCTGATGGGTGAAAATCCCAGACCTATCCCAGACCTAACATGCGTTGTCCTCTAAAATATTGATCGAAACCAGAGTTAATTGACTGTTTCAGTGTGGTTCTACATTACTACGTGATCGAATCCAGAAAAAGCTCAGGATCTAGCCTTCAAGTATGAGAAATATGCGAAAGAATGAGCCTGATGAGAGCAAATCCCAGACCTAACCTAGACCTAACGTGTGTTATTCTCAAAAATATTGATCGAAACCAGGTTTGATGGACGGTTTCAGTGTGGTACAACAATAATACGTGATCCAATCCAGAAGAGCCCAGGATCTAGCCATGAAGTATTAGAAATATGCGAAAGTATGAGCCTGATGAGGGCAAATCCCAGGCCTAACCTAGACATAACATGCGTTATCCTCTAAAATATTGATGGAAACCAGGTTTAATTGACTGTTTCAGTGTGGTACTACATTACTACGTGATGCAATCCAGAAATAGCCCAGGATCTAGCCATGAAGTATGAGAAATATGCGAAAGTATGAGCCTGATGAGGGCAATTCCTAGACCTAACCCAGGCCTAACATGCGTTATCCTCAAAGATATTGATCGAAACCAGGTTTAGTGGACTGTTTCAGTGTGGTACCACATTACTTCGTGATCCAAACCAGAAAAAACCCAGGATCTGTTCAACAAGTATGTGAAATATGCGAAAGAATGAGCCTGATGAGAGCAAATCCCAGACCTAACCTAGACCTAACATGTGTTATCCTCAAAAATATTGATCGAAACCAGGTTTAATGGACTGTTTCAGTGTGGTACCACATTACTACGTGATCCAATCCAGGAAGAGCCCAGGATCTAGCCATGAAGTATTAGAAATATGCGAAAGTATGATCCTGACGAGGGCAAATCCTAGAACTAACCCAGACCTAACATGCGTTATCCTCAAAAATATTGATCGAAACCAGGTTTAATGGACTGTTTCAGTGTGGTACCACATTACTACGTGATCCAACCCAGAAAAAACCCAGGATCTGTTCAACAAGTATGTGAAAAACGCGAAAGTATGACCCTGATGAGGCCAAATCGCAGGCCTAACCTAGACCTAACATGCGTTATCCTCTAAAATATTCGTCGAAACCAGGTTTAATGGACTGTTTCAGTGTGGTGCCACATAACTACGTGATACAAACCAGAAAAAAACCCAGGATCTGCCCATCAAGTATGAGAAATATGCGAAAGTACGAGCCTGATGAGAGCAAATCCCTTACCTAACCTAGACCCAACATGAATTATTCTCTAAAATATTGATCGATACCAGGTTTAATGGACTGTCTCAGTGTGGTACCACATTACTAGGTGATCCAAACCAGAAAAAACCCAGGATCTGTTCAACAAGTATGTGAAAAACGCGAAAGTATAAGCCTGATGAGGGCTAATCCCAGACCTATCCCAGACCTAACATGCGTTATCCTCAAAAATATTGATCGAAACCAGGTTTAATGGACTGTTTCAGTGTGGTACCACATTACTATGTGATCCAAACCAGAAAAAACCCAGGATCTGTTCCAGAAGTATGTGAAGAACGCGATAGTATGAGCCTGATGGGGGCGAATCCCAGACCTATCCCAGACCTAACTTGCGTTATCCTCTAAAATATTGATCGAAACCAGGTTTAATCGACTGTGTCAGTGTGGCACCGCATTATTACGTGATCCAAACCAGAAAAAAAACCAGGATCTGTTCAGCGAGTATGTGAAGTGTGCGAAACTATGAGTCTGACGAGGGCAAATCCCAGAACTATCCCATACCTAACATGCGTTATCCTCTAAAATAGTGATCGAAACCAGGGTTAATTGACTGTTTCAGTGTGGTTCTACATTACTACGTGATCCAATCCAGAAAAAGCCCAGGATCTAGCCATCAAGTATGAGTAATATGCGAAAGAATGTGCCTGATGGGAGCAAATCCCAGACCTAACCTAGACCTAACATGTGTTATCCTCAAAAATGTTGATCGAAACCAGGTTTAATGGACTGTTTCAGTGTGGTACTACATTACTACGTGATGCAATCCAGAAATAGCCCGGGATCTAGCCATGAATTATGAGAAATATGCGAAAGTATGAGACTGATGAGGGCAAATCCTAGACCTAACCCAGACCTAACTTGCGTTATCCTGTAAAATATTGATCGAAACCAGGTTGACTGGACTGTTTCAGTGTGGTACCACACTACTGCGTGATCCAAACCAGAAAAGACCCAGGATCTGTTCAACAAGTATGTGAAAAATGCGAAAGTATGATCCTGACGAGGGCAAATCCCAGACCTATCCCAGACCTAACTTGCGTTGTCCACCAAAATATTGATGGAAACCAGGTTTAATTGACTGTTTCAGTGTGGTACTACATTACTACGTGATGCAATCCAGAAATAGCCCAGGATTTAGCCATGAATTATGAGAAATATGCGAAAGTATGAGCCTGATGAGGGCAAATCCCAGGCCTAACCTAGACCTAACATGCATTATCCTCTAAAATATTGATCGAAACCAGGTTTAATGGACTGTTTCAGTGTGGTACCACATTACTATGTGATCCAAACCAGAAAAAACCCAGGATCTGTTCATGAAGTATGTGAAGAACGCGATAGTATGAGCCTGATGGGGGCGAATCCCAGACATATCCCAGACCTAACTTGCGTTATCCTCTAAAATATTGATCGAAACAAGGTTTAATGGACTGTTTCAGTGTGGTACCACTTTACTACGTGATCCAAAGCAGAAAAAACCCTCGATCAGGTCAACATGTATGTTGAAACTGCGAAAGTATGACCCTGATGAGGGCAAATCGCAGGCCTAACCTAGACCTAACATGCGTTATCCTCTAAAATATTCATCGAAACCAGGTCTAATGGATTGTTTCAGTGTGGTAACACATTACTACGTGATCCAAACCAGAAAAAACCGAGATCTGTTCAACAAGTATGTGAAAAACGAGAAAGTATGAGCCTGATGAGGGCGTATCCCAGACTTATCCCAGACCTAACTTGCGTTATCCTCTAAAATATTGATCGAAACCAGGTTTACTTTACTGTTTCATTGTGGTAACACATTACCACATGATCCAATCCAGAAATAGCCCAGGATCTAGCCATGAAGTATGAGAAATATGCGAAAGTATGAGCCTGATGAGGGCAAATCCTAGTCATAACCCAGACCTAACATGCGTTATCCTCTAAAATATTTATCAAGACCAGGTTTAATTGATTGCTTCAGTGTGGTACCACATTACTACATGATCCACACCAAAAAAAACCCAGGATCCGTTCAAGAAGTATGTGAAAAATGCGAAAGTATGAGTCTGATGAGTGATAATCTCAGGCCTAACATAGACCTAACATGCGTTATCCTCTAAAATATTGATCGAATCAAGGTTTAATTGACTGTTTTAGTGTGGTACCACATTACTACGTGATCCAAACCAGAAAAAAACCCAGGAGTTGTTCAACAAGTACGTAAAGAATGCGAAAATATGTGTCTGATGAGGGCAAATCCCAGGCCTAACCTAGACCTAACATGCGTTATCCTCTAAAATATTGATCGAAACCAGGGTTAATCGACAGTTTCAGAGTGGTACAACAATTACTACGTGATCCAATCTAGAAAATGCCCAGGATCTAGCCATCAAGTATGAAAATTTGCGAAAGTATGAGCCTGATGAGGGCAAATTCTAGACCTATCCCAGACCTAACATGCGTTATCCTCTAAAATATTCATTGAAACCAGGTTTAATGGACTGTTTCAGTGTGGTACCACATTACTACGTGATCCAAACCAGAAAAAAGCCCAGGATCTTGTCAACGAGTATGTGAAGAGTGCGAAAGTATGAATCTGATGGGTGAAAATCCCAGACCTATCCCAGACCTAACATGCGTTGTCCTCTAAAATATTGATCGAAACCAGAGTTAATTGACTGTTTCAGTGTGGTTCTACATTACTACGTGATCGAATCCAGAAAAAGCTCAGGATCTAGCCTTCAAGTATGAGAAATATGCGAAAGAATGAGCCTGATGAGAGCAAATCCCAGACCTAACCTAGACCTAACGTGTGTTATTCTCAAAAATATTGATCGAAACCAGGTTTGATGGACGGTTTCAGTGTGGTACAACAATAATACGTGATCCAATCCAGAAGAGCCCAGGATCTAGCCATGAAGTATTAGAAATATGCGAAAGTATGAGCCTGATGAGGGCAAATCCCAGGCCTAACCTAGACATAACATGCGTTATCCTCTAAAATATTGATGGAAACCAGGTTTAATTGACTGTTTCAGTGTGGTACTACATTACTACGTGATGCAATCCAGAAATAGCCCAGGATCTAGCCATGAAGTATGAGAAATATGCGAAAGTATGAGCCTGATGAGGGCAATTCCTAGACCTAACCCAGGCCTAACATGCGTTATCCTCAAAGATATTGATCGAAACCAGGTTTAGTGGACTGTTTCAGTGTGGTACCACATTACTTCGTGATCCAAACCAGAAAAAACCCAGGATCTGTTCAACAAGTATGTGAAATATGCGAAAGAATGAGCCTGATGAGAGCAAATCCCAGACCTAACCTAGACCTAACATGTGTTATCCTCAAAAATATTGATCGAAACCAGGTTTAATGGACTGTTTCAGTGTGGTACCACATTACTATGTGATCCAAACGAGAAAATAACCCAGGATCTGTTCAACGAGTATGTGAAGTGTGCGAAAGTATGAGTCTGATGAGGGCAAATCCCAGACCTATTCCAGACCTAACATGCATTATCCTCTAAAATATTGATCGAAACCAGGTTTAGTGGACTGTTTCAGTGTGGTACCGCATTACTACGTTATCCAAACCAGAAAAGGCCCAGAATCTGGCCATCAAGTGTGAGAAATATGCGAAAGCATGACCCTGATGAGACTATCCCAGACCTAACTTGAGTTGTCCTCTAAAATAGTGATGGAAACCAGGTTTAATTGACTGTTTCAGAGTGGTACTACATTACTACGTGATCCAATCCAGAAAAAGCCCAGGATCTAGCCATCAAGTATGAGTAATATGCGAAAGAATGTGCCTGATGGGAGCAAATCCCAGACCTAACCTAGACCTAACATGTGTTATCCTCAAAAATGTTGATCGAAACCAGGTTTAATGGACTGTTTCAGTGTGGTACTACATTACTACGTGATGCAATCCAGAAATAGCCCGGGATCTAGCCATGAATTATGAGAAATATGCGAAAGTATGAGACTGATGAGGGCAAATCCTAGACCTAACCCACACCTAACTTGCGTTATCCTGTAAAATATTGATCGAAACCAGGTTGAGTGGACTGTTTCAGTGTGGTACCACACTACTGCGTGATCCAAACCAGAAAAGACCCAGGATCTGTTCAACAAGTATGTGAAAAATGCGAAAGTATGATCCTGACGAGGGCAAATCCCAGACCTATCCCAGACCTAACTTGCGTTGTCCACCAAAATATTGATGGAAACCAGGTTTAATTGACTGTTTCAGTGTGGTACTACATTACTACGTGATGCAATCCAGAAATAGCCCAGGATTTAGCCATGAATTATGAGAAATATGCGAAAGTATGAGCCTGATGAGGGCAAATCCCAGGCCTAACCTAGACCTAACATGCATTATCCTCTAAAATATTGATCGAAACCAGGTTTAATGGACTGTTTCAGTGTGGTACCACATTACTATGTGATCCAAACCAGAAAAAACCCAGGATCTGTTCATGAAGTATGTGAAGAACGCGATAGTATGAGCCTGATGGGGGCGAATCCCAGACATATCCCAGACCTAACTTGCGTTATCCTCTAAAATATTGATCGAAACAAGGTTTAATGGACTGTTTCAGTGTGGTACCACTTTACTACGTGATCCAAAGCAGAAAAAACCCTCGATCAGGTCAACATGTATGTTGAAACTGCGAAAGTATGACCCTGATGAGGGCAAATCGCAGGCCTAACCTAGACCTAACATGCGTTATCCTCTAAAATATTCATCGAAACCAGGTCTAATGGATTGTTTCAGTGTGGTAACACATTACTACGTGATCCAAACCAGAAAAAACCGAGATCTGTTCAACAAGTATGTGAAAAACGAGAAAGTATGAGCCTGATGAGGGCGTATCCCAGACTTATCCCAGACCTAACTTGCGTTATCCTCTAAAATATTGATCGAAACCAGGTTTACTTTACTGTTTCATTGTGGTAACACATTACCACATGATCCAATCCAGAAATAGCCCAGGATCTAGCCATGAAGTATGAGAAATATGCGAAAGTATGAGCCTGATGAGGGCAAATCCTAGTCATAACCCAGACCTAACATGCGTTATCCTCTAAAATATTTATCAAGACCAGGTTTAATTGATTGCTTCAGTGTGGTACCACATTACTACATGATCCACACCAGAAAAAACCCAGGTTCCGTTCAAGAAGTATGTGAAAAATGCGAAAGTATGAGTCTGATGAGTGAAAATCTCAGGCCTAACATAGACCTAACATGCGTTATCCTCTAAAATATTGATCGAATCCAGGTTTAATTGACTGTTTTAGTGTGGTACCACATTACTACGTGATCCAAACCAGAAAAAAACCCAGGAGTTGTTCAACAAGTACGTAAAGAATGCGAAAATATGTGTCTGATGAGGGCAAATCCCAGGCCTAACCTAGACCTAACATGCGTTATCCTCTAAAATATTGATCGAAACCAGGGTTAATCGACAGTTTCAGTGTGGTACAACAATTACTACGTGATCCAATCTAGAAAATGCCCAGGATCTAGCCATGAAGTATTAGAAATATGCGAAAGTATGAGCCTGATGAGGGCAAATCCCAGGCCTAACCTAGACATAACATGCGTTATCCTCTAAAATATTGATGGAAACCAGGTTTAATTGACAGTTTCAGTGTGGTACTACATTACTACGTGATGCAATCCAGAAATAGCCCAGGATCTAGCCATGAAGTATGAGAAATATGCGAAAGTATGAGCCTGATGAGGGCAATTCCTAGACCTAACCCAGGCCTAACATGCGTTATCCTCAAAGATATTGATCGAAACCAGGTTTAGTGGACTGTTTCAGTGTGGTACCACATTACTTCGTGATCCAAACCAGAAAAAACCCAGGATCTGTTCAACAAGTATGTGAAATATGCGAAAGAATGAGCCTGATGAGAGCAAATCCCAGACCTAACCTAGACCTAACATGTGTTATCCTCAAAAATATTGATCGAAACCAGGTTTAATGGACTGTTTCAGTGTGGTACCACATTACTACGTGATCCAATCCAGGAAGAGCCCAGGATCTAGCCATGAAGTATTAGAAATATGCGAAAGTATGATCCTGACGAGGGCAAATCCTAGAACTAACCCAGACCTAACATGCGTTATCCTCAAAAATATTGATCGAAACTAGGTTTAATGGACTGTTTCAGTGTGGTACCACATTACTACGTGATGCAAACCAGAAAAAACCCAGGATCTGTTCAACAAGTATGTGAAAAACGCGAAAGTATGACCCTGATGAGGCCAAATCGCAGGCCTAACCTAGACCTAACATGCGTTATCCTCTAAAATATTCGTCGAAACCAGGTTTAATGGACTGTTTCAGTGTGGTGCCACATAACTACGTGATACAAACCAGAAAAAAACCCAGGATCTGCCCATCAAGTTTGAGAAATATGCGAAAGTACGAGCCTGATGAGAGCAAATCCCTTACCTAACCTAGACCCAACATGAATTATTCTCTAAAATATTGATCGATACCAGGTTTAATGGACTGTCTCAGTGTGGTACCACATTACTAGGTGATCCAAACCAGAAAAAACCCAGGATCTGTTCAACAAGTATGTGAAAAACGCGAAAGTATAAGCCTGATGAGGGCTAATCCCAGACCTATCCCAGACCTAACATGCGTTATCCTCAAAAATATTGATCGAAACCAGGTTTAATGGACTGTTTCAGTGTGGTACCACATTACTATGTGATCCAAACCAGAAAAAACCCAGGATCTGTTCCAGAAGTATGTGAAGAACGCGATAGTATGAGCCTGATGGGGGCGAATCCCAGACCTATCCCAGACCTAACTTGCGTTATCCTCTAAATTATTGATCGAAACCAGGTTTAATCGACTGTGTCAGTGTGGCACCGCATTATTACGTGATCCAAACCAGAAAAAAAACCAGGATCTGTTCAGCGAGTATGTGAAGTGTGCGAAAGTATGAGTCTGACGAGGGCAAATCCCAGAACTATCCCATACCTAACATGCGTTATCCTCTAAAATAGTGATCGAAACCAGGGTTAATGGACTGTTTCAGTGTGGTACTACATTACTACGTGATGCAATCCAGAAATAGCCCAGGATTTAGCCATGAATTATGAGAAATATGCGAAAGTATGAGCCTGATGAGGGCAAATCCCAGGCCTAACCTAGACATAACATGCGTTATCCTCTAAAATATTCATTGAAACCAGGTTTAATGGACTGTTTCAGTGTGGTACCACATTACTTCGTGATCCAAACCAGAAAAAACCCAGGATCTGTTCAACAAGTATGTGAAATATGCGAAAGAATGAGCCTGATGAGAGCAAATCCCAGACCTAACCTAGACCTAACATGTGTTATCCTCAAAAATATTGATCGAAACCAGGTTTAATGGACTGTTTCAGTGTGGTACCACATTACTACGTGATCCGAATCAGAAAAAACCCAGGATCTGTTCAACAAGTATGTGAAAAAGCTAAAGTATGAGCCTGATGAGGGCATATCCCAGCCCTATCCTAGACCTAACGTGTGTTATCCTCAAAAATATTGATCGAAACCAGGTTTGATGGACGGTTTCAGTGTGGTACAACAATAATACGTGATCCAATCCAGAAGAGCCCAGGATCTAGCCATGAAGTATTAGAAATATGCGAAAGTATGAGCCTGATGAGGGCAAATCCCAGGCCTAACCTAGACATAACATGCGTTATCCTCTAAAATATTGATGGAAACCAGGTTCAATTGACTGTTTCAGTGTGGTACTACATTACTACGTGATGCAATCCAGAAATAGCCCAGGATCTAGCCATGAAGTATGAGAGATATGCGAAAGTATGAGCCTGATGAGGGCAATTCCTAGACCTAACCCAGGCCTAACATGCGTTATCCTCAAAGATATTGATCGAAACCAGGTTTAATAGACTCTTTCAGTGTGGTACCACATTACTACGTGATCCGAATCAGAAAAAACCCAGGATCTGTTCAACAAGTATGTGAAAAACGCGAAAGTATGAGCCTGATGAGGGCATATCCCAGCCCTATCCTAGACATAACTTGCGCTATCCGCTAAAATATTGATCGAAACCAGGTTTAATTGACTGTTTCAGTGTGGTGCCACATTCCTACCTGATCCAATCCATTAATAGCCCAGGATCTAGCCATGAAGTATGAGAAATATGCGAAAGTATGGGTCTGATGGGGGCAAATCTCAGGCCTAACCTAGACCTAGCATGAGTTATCCTCTAAAATATTGGTCGAAACCAGGTTTAGTGGACTGTTTCAGTGTGGTACCACATTACTTCGTGATCCAAACCAGAAAAAACCCAGGATCTGTTCAACAAGTATGTGAAAAATGCGAAAGTATGACCCTGATGAGGGCAAATCCCAGACCTATCCCAGACCTAACATGCGTTATCCTCTAAAATATTCGTCGAAACCAGGTTTAATGGACTGTTTCAGTGTGGTGCCACATAACTACGTGATACAAACCAGAAAAAAACCCAGGATCTGCCCATCAAGTATGAGAAATATGCGAAAGTACGAGCCTGATGAGAGCAAATCCCTTACCAAACCTAGACCCAACATGAATTATTCTCTAAAATATTGATCGAAACCAGGTTTAATGGACTGTCTCAGTGTGGTACCACATTACTAGGTGATACAAACCAGAAAAAACCCAGGATCTGTTCAACAAGTATGTGAAAAACGCGAAAGTATAAGCCTGATGAGGGCTAATCCCAGACCTATCCCAGACCTAACTTGCGTTGTCCTCTAAAATATTGATGGAAACCAGGTTTAATCGAATGTTTCTGTGTGGTCCCACATTACTACGTGACCCAAACCAGAAAAAACCCAGGATCAGTTCAACAAGTATGTGAAAAACGCGAAAGTATGAGCCTGATGAGGGCGAATCCCAGACCTATCCCAGACGTAACTTGCGTTATCCTCTAAAATATTGATCGAAACCAGGTTTAATTGACTGCTTCAGTGTGGTACCACATTACTACGTGATCCAATCCAGAAATAGCCCAGGATCTAGCCATGAAGTATGAGAAATATGCGAAAGTATGAGCCTGATGAGGGCAAATCCTAGACCTAACCCAGACCTATCATGCGTTATCCTCAATAATATTGATCGAAACCAGGTTTAATGGACTGGTTCAGTGTGGTACCACATTACTACGTGATCCAATCCAGAAATAGCCGAGGATCTAGCCATGAAGTATTAGAAATATGCGAAAGTATGAGCCTGATGAGGGCAAATCCTAGACCTTACCCAGACCTAACATGCGTTATCCTCTAAAATATTTATCAAGACCAGGTTTAATTGAATGTTTCACTGTGGTACCACATTACTACGTGAACCAAACCAGTAAAAACCCAGGACCCGTTCAACGAGTATGTGAAGAATGCGAAAGTATGAGTCTGATGAGGGCAAATCCCAGACCTATCCCAGACCTAACTTTTTTTTTTTTTTTTTTTTTTTTTTTTTTTTTCGTGGGGAAAATCTTCGAAAGACTCCCTCCCACCTCCTTGGGGAGAGGTGGGAGGGGTGTGTGGGATTCCCCGCGCCCGTACAACGACAGGCGCGGGACCTACCCACTAAAAACCCCACGGTGACCCTTCGGCACGCTTTGGGAGGATACCGGGAATCGCTCGAAGCATTCATCCGGTATCCTCCCCGTGCCCGCGCTTTCGCGCCCATCCCCCGGGGGGACAATCGGTCCCCCCAGTAGACACACTGCCTCATAGCGGCGGGACGGGGCCACTCCATCCCGCCGCTATCCGTCCCGGGGCCGCGTTTAGTGGCGGCTGCGAGCCCCAACTCGCAACCGCCCGCGACCCCGTTTCCACCCCTCGGCGGCCGGGCGTTCATGGCCGCACCAGACCGCCGAGGGTGCCTCCCCTTGCGTCGGACCGGTAGGGGGAGGCACTCCTACCCCTAACCGGTCCGACCCGGCGCCGTCTGGCGGGAGGAGGGTCCCCTCAGGACCCCCCTCCCAGCCTAGGTCATCCGCCACGCCGAGGCGGCCGCCCGCGACGCCTCGCGACCGGGCGACGACCTCGGGCCACCGCACGGGCGCGAGCTTCAGCGCGCCGCTGAAGCTCGCGCTCCCTCCCCGCGGCCTCCTTCTGCAACATTACGTTCTCGCAGAAGGAGGCCACGGCCCTCCACTTCTCCTCGCTGCCGAGCATGGCGCGCACCACGCCCGGCAGCGAGACATCCCGCCCGACGACGCCGACCAGGACACGGCGCTCCCCCTCCCACGCGGGGCATACCTCCAGGGTATGATCCGCCGTGTCCTGCTCAGCGTCGCAGTGGCAGCAACGCGCCGTCGGCTCCTTCCCTATCCGGCACAGGTATCTTCCGAAGCTGCCATGCCCGGAAAATACCTGTGCCATCCGGTAGGTGAGGCTGCCATGGCCTCTGTCCAGCCACTCCTTCAGGAGTGGCCGAACCGCCCCGACAGTCCGGTGCCCCGCGGTTGGCAGAGCCAGCCGCTCCTGCCACGTGAGCAACACGGACTGCCGGGCCTGGCGCTTCAAATCGCCCCAAGCAGGTTCCTGCCCGCCCGGGACCGCCCCCACCCGCGCGCGACGGTCGACGCGGTGCCGGTACATCACCGCGTGCGACCGCGCGAGCAGGTCCATGGGCGGCATCCCCGCTAGAACCGTCGCCGCCTCATGTGACATGGTCCGATACCCGCGGACGACCCTGAGCGCCATGCGCCTCTGCACCCGACGCAGCATAGTCATGCTGCGCCGGGAGGCAGCCAGGTCGTCCGCCCAGACGGGGGCCCCGTATAGGGCCACCGACTGGACCATTGCCACATAGAGGCGACGAACTCGGCCCGCCGGGCCCCCCAGGTTGGGCAGGATCCGGCCCAGAGCCGCAACCATCCTTTCCAACCGGGGGACCAGGCAGCGGAAATGCTTCTCGAAACGCCAGTGGCTATCGAGGATCAGCCCTAGATACCTGATCTGGGGCTTCACCTCGATGTCAGCCCCACCCACCCAAATCAGAGGGGGTGGCGGATCCTGCCGAGGTGAATGAAACGCAATCACCTCGGTCTTATGGACCGCCACCGTCATCCCCATCCCCCTGATCCGGTCGACGACACGTTGCGACCCCTCCTCCGCGCGACGCATGGCGCTCCCCCAGTGCGCCCCGACGGCCAGCACCAGTGTGTCATCCGCATAACACACCGTGCTGACGCCGTCGGGGAGGCCGGCCCGCAACACCGAGTCGTACGCAATGTTCCACAGGAGTGGCCCGAGGACCGACCCCTGCGGAACACCGCAGTACACCTCCCTCCGCATATCACCATCCCGGCCCGGATACTCGATCCACCTGCCGCGGAGATAATCCCCGACGACCGCCCTGAGACAAGGGGGGACTCGATGATATTCGAGTCCCCTCCTTATCTCTTCCCAGGGGAGGGTGTTAAAGGCATTGGCAATATCCAAGGATATTGCCAATGCCACCCCTCCCCGGGAGACGGCCGCCTCCGAGAGGGCCCTCACACGACCTATCGCGTCGATAGTCGATCGGCCCCCCCGGAAACCGAACTGGCAGTCGGCCAGACCCGGATCACCCCGCGACAGGTGCTCGACGAGGCGGGCAGCAATCACACGCTCGAAGAGCTTGCCCACCTCGTCGAGGAGACAAATGGGCCGGTATGCGGAGGGAGACTCCGCGGGCCGACCCTCCTTCCGGAGGAGGACCATCCTCGCCACCTTCCAACTGGGGGGGAATCGCCCGTCCCTCAGGCAGCGGTCGAACAACCGCCTGAGGTCGGCCCCAAGGACGCCCTGGGTCAAGACCCAAACCCGGCCGGGCACACCATCCGGACCCGGGGCCGTGTTACGAACCCCGAGCCGTCTGATGGCCGCTGCCAGCTCCTCCTGCGTGACCCCCAGTTCGGCCGTCCACTCCACTGGGACAGCCGCCGCCGCCGGAGGACGCGGTCCCCTCTCCCCAATTGGGAAGAGTGTATTGACCACGTCCTCCAGCAGCTGGGGGTCAAGACACTCGGTGACGGGGGGCGCCCACGGGCGGAGCTTATTCAGCACCACCTTATATGGGCGCCCCCATGGATCGTCATCAAGGGTCTGGAGGAGCTCCTTCCATGCCTGGGTCTTGGCCCGTTTGATGGCGACCTGCAGAGCAACCCGCGCCACGCGGTATGCTCCATACAGGTCATCAGCTGCCCTCGCTCGCGCCACGCCGTCGCCTGTACGTTGACGACGGCGCGCGCGGGTGTACTGGCGTCGGGCGCGGACAGTCGCGACTCGCAACTCCGCGATCGCGTCCGACCACCAGTACACCGCCCGACGAGGAGAAGCCCGCCCGACCCGAGGCATCGCCGCGTCGCAAATACCCGCGACCAATGCTCCGAGCCGGGCGACCTCCTCCTCTATGCTCGGCAACTCGGCCGCTCCCTGCGGCCAAGTTGCAGCGAGGGCAGCTGCCATCAGGGCGTCCTTGTCCAGGCGCCGAAGCGCCCAGCGGCGTGGTGGGGTGCCACGCAGGCGGCCGTGTCGGGATGCACTCGCGGCGGCAGAGACCTCCATCCGGATGTACCGGTGATCGGAGAGTGTCTCTGCCCCCGCGACCACGTGCCAACCCGACACCATGCGCACGGCGTTGGGGGTCGCGAATCCAACATCCACGATGGACCCCCCATATCGCCGCACGCATGTGTGCTCCGACCCCCGGTTCAATACCCGGAGGTCGAGCCCCGCCGCCCAATCGCCCAGGATCCCGCCGCGAACGGAGGTCCTGGGGGATCCCCAAGCCACCGACTTGGCATTAAAATCCCCCAGGACCAGCACCGGCCGGGCCGCGTAGCGCTGCACGCATGCCGCGACCTCGGCCAAGTACAGCTCGAACGCAGCGTGACCGCTACGGGGCGAAATGTAGCACCCCACCACAGCGACTCCCCCCCAGTCCACGGCGACGAATCCCCGACCGCGCTCCAACAAGGAGAACGGGGGGGACCCGTCGCCCCCTCCCCATACCGTCGCCACCAAGCCGTCCGCGTCGCCCACCCAATGAGGGTGATCAGGGACGCGGTACGGCTCGGCGGCGACCGCCAGGCCAACCCCCCACTCCGCGAGGACTTGGGACATCAAGTCCTGTGCCGCGCGGCAGTGGCTGAGGTTGGCCTGGAGGAGGAGGCGGGGCGGCATTAATTAATGGCCGCGCCAGCCTCCTCCCGGCCGTCCGTCCCCGTAGCACCGTCCACCTCCATGGAGGACGATGCCACCGCCCTCGGCACCGGAGCCGGTGCAGCCCGCCTCTTCCTCTCCTTCCGGGAGGGGGGGGAGCACTTCTTGCTCCCCACCCTGTGATCGGCTGGCCTCCCCATGTCCGCACACAGCGGGCAGTGGGGGGCCGCCGAGCACTGGCTCGCACGGTGCTCTTTGGCACCGCAGCGGTAACACTGACCGCTGCGGTCCACCGGCGAGGTGCACCACTGCCTCACGTGCCCCAATTCGAGGCAGCGGTGACACTGGAGCGGGCGCGGCGCGAGGATTTCCACTCGCGCCGAAACCCACCCCACCAACACCCTCCCGGATTCCGCCACCTTACGGGCGGCGGAGAGGGGGCACCGGGCCCACACCGACCCGAGGCCGGAGGGCGACCTGCGGATCTCTCCGATCCGCAGGTCCTCCACAGGACAGTCCCCCGCCCTCGCAAGGGCACGGGACACATCCTGAGCGCTGACCGAGTCGTCTAGCCCACAAACGCGCATCTCCGTGCGCTTCGTGGGCCGGGCGACCCGGACACCTCGCTCGCCCAGCTGCTCCAGGAGCCTCTGGGCGAGACGATCCGCCTTCGCGCCGCTTTCTGCACCGGGGATCTCCAGCAAGAGACCCCCGGTCACGGCCCTCTTCGCCCTCACGGAGGCGATGCCCAGCTCTTCCAGGGAGATATTCTCCCTGGCGAGCCGCATCGCCTCCGCAAGGGTCAGGTCGCCCCCCTGCGCAACGGTCAGCGTCACCGCTGCCGTTTTTGGGGGACGACCTGGTCGTGCCTTCCCGACCTTCGCGGCCTTTACCTTGGCCGCCGGCGGCGGAGGCGGAGGCTGCGGTTGCGAGGCCTTCCTCGCCGCCCGCTTCGCCTTCCGCCCCACCACCTCACTCCACGCCACCACCCCTTGGGAGGGTGCTGTGGAGGACGCGACCACCGCGACCACGGGTACACCACCCCCCTTGGGGGTCGCGACCCGGGGCCCTGGTGCCGCAACGCTGGGCGGAGCCTTCACTCCGCCCTTCTTTGCCTTCCCCGACTGTACCGGAACAGGTCGGGGAGGCACCGCCTTCCTGCTGACCGCTCTTCCGGCGAGGAGCTCCTCCCGGAAGGCGGCCAGCTTGCCATCAATCATGTCCCCAATTCTCCTCAGAAGATCGTCTTCTGAGGAGGACGGGGACTTCTTCACGGGCGGAGTGCGGGTGGAGGGGCCCGCGGTGCCCCGCACCACTGCCGCCGCACTCCGCTTACTTACCTCCGCCGAGGGACGCGGCGGTGGAGGAGGAGGGAGGATGGGAGGGAGGGCCGCGCTGTTCCACAGCGCCTCTGCCCTCCTCCTCCCCTGTCGCTCCTCCTCCAACAGGAGCTGCAGACGGGCGTTCCGCCCTCTGAGCTCCCGCGCCGCCTCCCTCATTTCCTCCGCCGCGGCCTTCAGGGCCTCCGCGCCACCGCTTTTCTGCCCCTTAAAGGCGCAGGCAGCGGCGACTTTCTCCACCCGCCTCAGGGACGAGGAGATCCTCTCCGATATCTCCTCGGTCACCTCGTCCCTGAGGCAACTCAGCCTCACCGACGGGCTCATCGCCCCGCCCACCTCGACGACGGCCTGCCCCGTCCTCTTCCTCTTAGAGCCTATGTGGCTCGTGCTGGAGGAGAAGGACGAGACCGACGCCGTCTCGTCGTCCTCCTCCACCCTCCACGAAGCCGGACCTGGCGCTGAGTGGGGCGCGAGCGCCGCCACCCTAACCCCAACCCCGTCTCCGTCCTCCCCAACCGACAAAACCCGCCCCATCCCCATTTTATTTTCTGTGTCCATAATAGTCCCACGAGATGGTCGGAAATAAAGGTCCACCCGGGCAGAGCCGCCTTACCCGGGTAAGCCTAATACTCCGGGGGTTCGGCAGGTTCCCCGGAGGTGGTCGCTTGGGATCGGGCCTTCTCCCCCAACCATGCATCCCATCGCCGCGCACCATAGCTTAGGATTGGAGGGCGATTTTATAGAGTCGCCATACTCGTGGCCCAGGCGGTTAAGCCAAGACCCCCGCTCCTCCTGCCGTCACGTACCATTCACAAAACCAATAGGCAATTGTGAATGGGTCGTTGTGACGACCAACAGGAGGCTTACGGTGTGTGTATGACTCGGGTACCCCGGGTTCGTTAAGCCCGTACTGCAGCTGAAAGGCTGGCAGCCCCTGAGGGAATCCCAGACCTAACTTGCGTTATCCTCTAAAGTATTGATCGAAACCAGGTTTAATTGACTGTTTCAGTGCGGTACCACACTACTACGTGATCCAAACCAGAAAAAAACCCAGGAGCTGTTCAACAAGTTCGTGAAAAATGCGAAAGTATGTGTCTGATGAGGGCATATCCCAGGCCTAACCTAGACCTAACATGCGTTATCCACTAAAATATTGTTGGAAACCAGGTTTAATTGAAAGTTTCAGTGTGGTACCACATTACTACGTGATCCAAACCAGTAAAAACCCAGGATCCGTTCAACGAGTATGTGAAGAATGCGAAAGTATGAGTCTGATTCCCCGACGGCGTCAGCACGGTGTGTTATGCGGATGACACACTGGTGCTGGCCGTCGGGGCGCACTGGGGGAGGGCCATGCGTCGCGCGGAGGAGGGGTCGCAACGCGTCGTCGACCGGATCAGGGGGATGGGGATGACGGTGGCGGTCCATAAGACCGAGGTGATTGCGTTTCATTCACCTCGGCAGGATCCGCCACCCCCTCTGATTCGGGTGGGTGGGGCTGACATCGAGGTGAAGCCCCAGATCAGGTATCTGGGACTGATCCTCGATAGCCACTGGCGTTTCGAGAAGCATTTCCGCTGCCTGGTCCCCCGGTTGGAAAGGATGGTTGCGGCTCTGGGCCGGATCCTGCCCAACCTGGGGGGCCCGGCGGGCCGAGTTCGTCGCCTCTATGTGGCAATGGTCCCTATACGGGGCCCCCGTCTGGGCGGACGACCTGGCTGCCTCCCGGCGCAGCATGACTATGCTGCGTCGGGTGCAGAGGCGCATGGCGCTCAGGGTCGTCCGCGGGTATCGGACCATGTCACATGAGGCGGCGACGGTTCTAGCGGGGATGCCGCCCATGGACCTGCTCACGCGGTCGCACGCGGTGATGTACCGGCACCGCGTCGACCGTCGCGCGGGGGTGGGGGCGGTCCCGGGCGGGCAGGAACCTGCTTGGGGCGATTTGAAGCGCCAGGCCCGGCAGTCCGTGTTGCTCGCGTGGCAGGAGCGGCTGGCTCTGCCAACCGCGGGGCACCGGACTGTCGGGGCTGTTCGGCCACTCCTGAAGGAGTGGCTGGACAGAGGCCATGGCAGCCTCACCTACCGGCTGGCACAGGTATTTTCCGGGCATGGCAGCTTCGGAAGATACCTGTGCCGGATAGGGAAGGAGCCGACGGCGCGTTGCTGCCACTGCGACGCTGAGCAGGACACGGCGGATCATACCCTGGAGGTATGCCCCGCGTGGGAGGGGGAGCGCCGTGTCCTGGTCGGCGTCGTCGGGCGGGATGTCTCGCTGCCGGGCGTGGTGCGCGCCATGCTCGGCAGCGAGGAGAAGTGGAGGGCCGTGGCCTCCTTCTGCGAGAACGTAATGTTGCGTAACATGCGCTGTCCTTTAAAATATTGATGGAAACCAGGTTTAATTGACTGTTTCGGTGTTGTACTTCATTACTACGTGATGCAATCCAGAAAAAGCCCAGGATCTAGCCATGAAGTATGAGAAATATGCGAAAGTATGGGTCTGATGAGGGCAAATCCCAGACCTGTCCCAGACCTAGCATGCGTTATCCTCTAAAATATTGATGGGAACCACGTTTAATTGACTGTTTCAGTGTGGTACTACATTACTACGTGATGCAATCCAGAAAAAGCCCAGGATCTAGACATCAAGTATGAGAAATATGCGAAAGTATGATCCTGACGAGGGCAAATCCTAGACCTAACCTAGACATAACATGTGTTACCCTCTAAAATAAAAATCGAAACCAGGTTTATTGGTATGCTTCAGTGTGGTACCACATTACTACGTGATCGAAACCAGAAAAAACCCGGGATCTGTTCAAGAAGTATGTGAGGAATGCGAAAGTATGAGACTGATGAGGGCAAATCCCCAGACCTATCCCAGACATAACTTGCGTTATCCTCAAAAATATTGATCGAAACCATGTTTAATCGACTGGTTCAGAGTGGTACCACATTACTACGTGATCCAAACCAGAAAAAAACCCAGGATCTGTTTAACAAGTATGTGAAGTATGCGTAAGTATGAGTCTGAAGAGCGCAAATCCCAGGCCTAACCTAGACATAACATACGTTATCCTCTAAAATATTGATCGAAACCAGGTTTAGTGGACAGTTCCAGTGTGGTACCACATTACTGCGTGATCCAATCCAGAAAAAACCCAGGATCTGTTCAACAAGTATGTGTAAAATGCGAAAGTATGATCCTGACGAGGGCAAATCCCAGACCTATCCCAGACCTAACTTGAGTTGTCCTCTAAAATAGTGATGGAAACCAGGTTTAATTGACTGTTTCAGTGTGGTACTTCATTACTACGTGATGCAATCCAGAAATAGCCCAGGATCTAGCCATGAATTATGAGAAATATGCGAAAGTATGAGCCTGATGAGGGCAAATCCTAGACCTAACCCAGACCTAACATGCGTTATCATCAAAAATATTGATCGAAACCAGGTTTAATGGACTGTTTCAGTGTCGTACCACATTACTACGTGATCCAAACCAGAAAAGGCCCAGAATCTGGCCATCAAGTATGCGAAATATGCGAAAGCATGACCCTGATGAGACTATCCCAGACATAACTTGAGTTGTCCTCTAAAATTGTGATGGAAACCAGGTTTAATTGACTGTTTCAGTGTGGTACTACATCACTACGTGATGCAATCCAGAAATAGCCCAGGATCTAGCCATGAATTAACAGAAAAAAGCGAAAGTATGAGCCTGATGAGGGCAAATCCTAGACCTCACCCAGATCTAACATGCGTTATCCTCAAAAATATTGATCGAAACCAGGTTTAATGGACTGTTTCAGTGTGGTACCACATTACTACGTGATCCAAACCAGAAAAGGCCCAGAATCTGGCCATCAAGTATGAGAAATATGCAAAAGTATGACCCTGATGAGGGCAAATCCCAGGCCTAACCTAGACCTAACATGCGTTGTCCTCTAAAATATTTATCAAGACCAGGTTTAATTGAATGTTTCAGTGTGGTACCACACCACTGCGTGATCCAAACCGGAAAAAACCCAGGATCTGTACAACAAGTATGTGAAAAATGCGAAAGTATGATCCTGACGAGGGCAAATCCCAGACCTATCCCAGACCTAACTTGAGTTGTCCTCTAAAATAGTGATGGAAACCAGGTTTAATTGACTGTTTCAGTGTGGTACTACATTACTACGTGATGCAATCCAGAAATAGCCCAGGATCTAGCCATGAAGTATGAGAAATATGCGAAAGTATGAGCCTGATTGGGGCAAATCCTAGACCTAACCCAGACATAACTTGCGTTATCCTCTAAAATATTGATCGAAACCAGGTTTAATTGACTGTTTCAGTGTGGTGCCACATTACTACGTGATCCAATCTATAAATAGCCCAGGATCTAGCCATGAAGTATGAGAAATATGCGAAGGTATGGGTCTGATGGGGGCAAAACCCAGGCCTAACCTAGACCTAGCATGCGTTATCCTCTAAAATATTTATCAAGACCAGGTTTAATTGAATGCTTCAGTGTGGTAACACATTACTACGTGAACCAACCCAGAAAAAACCCAGGATCCGTTCAACAAGTATGTGAAGAATGCGAAAGTATGAGTCTGATGAGTGAAAATCCCAGGGCTAACCTAGACCGAACATGCGTTATCCTCTAAAATATTGATCCAAACCAGGTTTAATGGACTGTTTCAGTGTGGTACCACTTTACTACGTGATCCAAAGCCGAAAAAACCCTCGATCAGGTCTTCATGTATGTTAAAACTGCGAAAGTATGACCCTGATGAGGGCAAATCCCAGGCCTAACCTAGACCTAACATGTGCTGTCCTCTAAAATATAGATCGAAACCAGGTTTAATTGACTGTTTCAGTGCGGTACCACACTACTACGTGATCCAAACCAGTTAAAAACCCAGGAGCTGTTCAACAAGTACGTGAAGAATGCGAAAGTATGTGTCTGATGAGGGCATATCCCAGGCCTAACCTAGACCTAACATGCGTTATCTTCTCAAATATTGATCGAAAGCAGGTTTAATGGTCTGTTTCCGTGTGGTACCACATTACTACGTGATCCAATCTAGAAAAAGCCCAGGATCTAGCCATCAAGTATGAGAAATATGCGAAAGTACGAGCCTGATGAGAGCAAATCCCAGACCTAACCTGGACCTAACATGCGTTATGCTCAAACATATTGATCGAAACCATGTTTAATCGACTGTTTCAGAGTGGTACCACACTACTACGTGATCCAAACCGGAACAAAACCCAGGATCTGTTCAACAAGTATGTGAAGTATGCGAAAACATAAGTCTGATGAGGGCAAATCCCAGGCCTAACCCAGACCTAACAAGCGTTGTCCTCTAAAATATTGTTGGAAACCAGGTTTAATTGAATGTTTCAGTGTGGTACCACATTACTACGTGATCCAAACCAGTAAAAACCCAGGATCCGTTCAACGAGAATGTGAAGAATGCGAAAGTATGAGTCTGATGAGTGAAAATCCCAGGCGAACCTAGGTCTAACTTGCGTTGACCTCTAAAATATTGATGGGAACCACGTTTAATTGACTGTTTCAGTGTGGTACTACATTACTACGTGATGCAATCCAGAAAAAGCCCAGGATCTAGCCATCAAGTATGAGAAATATGCGAAAGTATGATCCTGACGAGGGCAAATCCTAGACCTAACCTAGACATAACATGCCTTATCCTCTAAAATATTAATCGAAACCAGGTTTAATGGAATGTTTCAGTCTGGTACCACATTACTACGTGATCCAAAACCAGAAAAATCCCAGGATCTGTTAAACATGTATGTGAAAAACGCGAAAGTATGAGCCTGATGAGGGCAAATCCCAGACCTATCCCAGACCTAACATGCGTTATCCTCTAAAATATTGATCGAAACCAGGTTTAATTGACTGTTTCAGTGTGGTCCCACATTACTACGTGATCCAATCCAGAAATAGCCGAGGATCTAGCCATGAAGTATGAGAAATATGCGAAAGAATGAGCCTGATGAGAGCAAATCCCAGACATAACCTAGACCTAACATGTGTTATCCTCTAAAATAAAAATCGAAACCAGGTTTATTAGTATGCTTCAGTGTGGTACCACATTACTACGAGATCGAAACCAGAGAAAACCCGGGATCTGTTCAAGAAGTATGTGAAGAATGCGAAAGTATGAGACTGATGAGGGCAAATCCCCAGACCTATCCCAGACATAACTTGCGTTATCCTCTAAAATATTGATCGATACCAGGTTTAATTGAGAGTTTTAGTGTGGCACCACTTTACTACGTGATCCAAAGCAGAAAAAACCCTCGATGAGGTCAACATGTATGTTAAAACTGCGAAAGTATGACACTGATGAGGGCATATCCCAAGCCTAACCTAGACCTAACATGCGTTATCCTCTAAAATATTGATCGAAACCAGGGTTAATCGACTGTTTCAGTGTGGTACTACATTACTACGTGATCCAATCCAGAAAAAGCCCAGGATCTAGCCATCAAGTATGAGAAATATGCGAAAGAATGAGCCTGATGAGAGCAAATCCCAGTCCTAACCTAGACCTAACATGTGTTATCCTCAAAAATATTGATCGAAACCAGGTTTAATGGACTGTTTCAGTGTGGTACCACATTACTACGTGATCCAATCCAGAAAGAGCCCAGGATCTAGCCATGAAGTATTAGAAATATGCGAAAGTATGAGCCTGATGGGGGCAAATCCT
Source organism: Colletes latitarsis (assembly GCF_051014445.1). Classification (NCBI taxonomy): domain Eukaryota; kingdom Metazoa; phylum Arthropoda; class Insecta; order Hymenoptera; family Colletidae; genus Colletes; species Colletes latitarsis. The sequence continues at coordinate 27,832,552 of NW_027488367.1, read as the reverse complement.
AGACCTTACCCTGACCTAACATGCGTTATCCACAAAAATATTTATCAAGACCAGGTTTAATTGAATGTTTCAGTGTGGTACCACATTACTACGTGATCCAAACCAGTAAAAGCACTGGATCCGTTCAACAAGTATGTGAAGAATGCGAAAGTATGAGTCTGATGAGTGAAAATCCCAGGCCTAACCTAGACCTAACATGCGTTATCCTCAAAAATATAGATCGAAACCAGGTTTAATCGACTGTTTCAGTGTGGTACCACATTACTACGTGATCCAAACCAGAAAAAAAACCAGGATCTGTTCAACAAGTATGTGAAGTATGCGAAAGTATGAATCTGATGAGGGCTAGTCCCAGGCCTAACCTAGACATAACATGCGTTATCCTCTAAAATATTGATCGAAACCAGGTTGAGTGGACTGTTTCAGTGTGGTACCACATCACTGCGTGATCCAAACCAGGAAAAACCCAGTATCTAGCCATCAAGTATGTGAAATATGCGAAAGAATGAGCCTGATGAGAGCAAATGCCAGACCTAACCCAGACCTAACATGCGTTATCCTCAAAAATATTGATCGAAACCAGGTTTAATGGACTGTTTCTGTGTGGTACCACATTACTACGTGATCCAAACTAGAAAAAACCCAGGATCTGTTCAACAAGTATGTGAAAAACGCGAAAGTATGACCCAGATGAGGGCAAATCCCAGGCCTAACATAGACCTAACATGCATTATCCTCTAAAATATTGATCGAAACCAGATTTAATGGACTGTTTCAGTGTGGTACCACATTACTATGTGATCCAAACCAGAAAAAACCCAGGATCTGTTCAAGAAGAATGTGAAAAACGCGAAAGTATGAGCCTGACGAGGGCGACTCCCAGACCTATCCCAGACCTAACTTGCGTTATCCTCTAAATTATTGATCGAAACCAGGTTTAATGGACTGTTTCAGTGTGGTACCACTTTACTACGTGATCCAAAGCAGAAAAAACCCTCGATCGGGTCAACATGTATGTTAAAACTGCGAAAGTATGACCCTGATGAGGGCAAATCGCAGGCCTAACCTAGACCTAACATGCGTTATCCTCTAAAATATTGATCGAAACCAGGGTTAATCGACTGTTTCAGTGTGGTACTACATTACTACGTGATCCAATCCAGAAAAAGCCCAGGATCTAGCCATCAAGTATGAGAAATATGCGAAAGAATGAGCCTGATGAGAGCAAATCCCAGTCCTAACCTAGACCTAACATGTGTTATCCTCAAAAATATTGATGGGAACTACGTTTAATTGACTGTTTCGGTGTGGTACCACATTACTACGTGATCCAATCCAGAAATAGCCGAGGATCTAGCCATGAAGTATGAGAAATATGCGAAAGTATGTGTCTGATGAGGGCAAATCCCAGATCTGTCCCAGACCTAGCATGCGCTATCCTCTAAAATAAAAATCGAAACCAGGTTTATTGGTATGCTTCAGTGTGGTACCACATTACTACGAGATCGAAACCAGAGAAAACCCGGGATCTGTTCAAGAAGTATGTGAAGAATGCGAAAGTATGAGACTCATGAGGGCAAATCCCCAGACCTATCCCAGACATAACTTGCGTTATCCTCTAAAATATTGATCGATACCAGGTTTAATTGAGAGTTTTAGTGTGGCACCACTTTACTACGTGATCCAAAGCAGAAAAAACCCTCGATGAGGTCAACATGTATGTTAAAACTGCGAAAGTATGACACTGATGAGGGCATATCCCAAGCCAAACCTAGACCTAACATGCGTTATCCTCTAAAATATTGATCGAAGCCAGGGTTAATCGACGGTTTCAGTGTGGTACTACATTACTACGTGATCCAATCCAGAAAAAGCCCAGGATCTAGCCATCAAGTATGAGATATATGCGAAAGAATGAGCCTGATGAGAGCAAATCCCAGTCCTAACCTAGACCTAACATTTGTTATCCTCAAAAATATTGATCGAAACCAGGTTTAATGGACTGTTTCAGTGTGGTACCACATTACTACGTGATCCAATCCAGAAAGAGCCCAGGATCTAGCCATGAAGTATTAGAAATATGCGAAAGTATGAGCCTGATGGGGGCAAATCCTAGACCTTACCCTGACCTAACATGCGTTATCCTCAAAAATATTTATCAAGACCAGGTTTAATTGAATGTTTCAGTGTGGTACCACATTACTACGTGATCCAAACCAGTAAAAGCACTGGATCCGTTCAACAAGTATGTGAATAATGCGAAAGTATGAGTCTGATGAGTGAAAATCCCAGGCCTAACCTAGACCTAACATGCGTTATCCTCAAAAATATAGATCGAAACCAGGTTTAATCGACTGTTTCAGTGTGGTACCACATTACTACGTGATCCAAACCAGAAAAAAACCCAGGATCTGTTCAACAAGTATGTGAAGTATGCGAAAGTATGAATCTGATGAGGGCTAGTCCCAGGCCTAACCTAGACATAACATGCGTTATCCTCTAATATATTGATCGAAACCAGGATGAGTGGACTGTTTCAGTGTGGTACCACATCACTGCGTGATCCAAACCAGGAAAAACCCAGTATCTAGCCATCAAGTATGTGAAATATGCGAAAGAATGAGCCTGATGAGAGCAAATCCCAGACCTAACCCAGACCTAACATGCGGTATCCTCAAAAATATTGATCGAAACCAGGTTTAATGGACTGTTTCAGTGTGGTACCACATTACTACGTGATCCAAACTAGAAAAAACCCAGGATCTGTTCAACAAGTATGTGAAAAACGCGAAAGTATGACCCAGATGAGGGCAAATCCCAGGCCTAACATAGACCTAACATGCATTATCCTCTAAAATATTGATCGAAACCAGATTTAATGGACTGTTTCAGTGTGGTACCACATTACTATGTGATCCAAACCAGAAAAAACCCAGGATCTGTTCAAGAAGAATGTGAAAAACGCGAAAGTATGAGCCTGACGAGGGCGACTCCCAGACCTATCCCAGACCTAACTTGCGTTATCCTCTAAAATATTGATCGATACCAGGTTTAATTGAGAGTTTTAGTGTGGCACCACTTTACTACGTGATCCAAAGCAGAAAAAACCCTCGATGAGGTCAACATGTATGTTAAAACTGCGAAAGTATGACACTGATGAGGGCATATCCCAAGCCTAACCTAGACCTAACATGCGTTATCCTCTAAAATATTGATCGAAACCAGGGTTAATCGACTGTTTCAGTGTGGTACTACATTACTACGTGATCCAATCCAGAAAAAGCCCAGGATCTAGCCATCAAGTATGAGAAATATGCGAAAGAATGAGCCTGATGAGAGCAAATCCCAGTCCTAACCTAGACCTAACATGTGTTATCCTGAAAAATATTGATCGAAACCAGGTTTAATGGACTGTTTCAGTGTGGTACCACATTACTACGTGATCCAATCCAGAAAGAGCCCAGGATCTAGCCATGAAGTATTAGAAATATGCGAAAGTATGAGCCTGATGGGGGCAAATCCTAGACCTTACCCTGACCTAACATGCGTTATCCTCAAAAATATTTATCAAGACCAGGTTTAATTGAATGTTTCAGTGTGGTACCACATTACTACGTGATCCAAACCAGTAAAAGCACTGGATCCGTTCAACAAGTATGTGAAGAATGCGAAAGTATGAGTCTGATGAGTGAAAATCCCAGGCCTAACCTAGACCTAACATGCGTTATCCTCAAAAATATAGATCGAAACCAGGTTTAATCGACTGTTTCAGTGTGGTACCACATTACTACGTGATCCAAACCAGAAAAAAACCCAGGATCTGTTCAACAAGTATGTGAAGTATGCGAAAGTATGAATCTGATGAGGGCTAGTCCCAGGCCTAACCTAGACATAACATGCGTTACCCTCTAAAATATTGATCGAAACCAGGTTGAGTGGACTGTTTCAGTGTGGTACCACATCACTGCGTGATCCAAACCAGGAAAAACCCAGGATCTGTTCAAAAAGTATGTGAAAAACGCGAAAGTATGACCCAGATGAGGGCAAATCCCAGGCCTAACATAGACCTAACATGCATTATCCTCTAAAATATTGATCGAAACCAGATTTAATGGACTGTTTCAGTGTGGTACCACATCACTGCGTGATCCAAACCAGGAAAAACCCAGGATCTGTTCAACAAGTATGTGAAAAACGCGAAAGTATGACCCAGATGAGGGCAAATCCCAGGCCTAACATAGACCTAACATGCGTTATCCTCTAAATTATTGATCGAAACCAGGTTTAATGGACTGTTTCAGTGTGGTACCACTTTACTACGTGATCCAAAGCAGAAAAAACCCTCGATCGGGTCAACATGTATGTTAAAACTGCGAAAGTATGACCCTGATGAGGGCAAATCGCAGGCCTAACCTAGACCTAACATGCGTTATCCTCTAAAATATTCATCGGAACCAGGTTTAATGGATTGTTTCAGTGTGGTAACACATTATTACGTGATCCAAACCAGAAAAACCCGAGATCTGTTCCACAAGTATGTGAAAAACGCGAAAGTATGAGCCTGATGAGGGCGTATCACAGACTTATCCCAGACCTAACTTGCGTTATCCTCTAAAATATTGATCGAAACCAGGTTTAATCGACTGCTTCAGTGTGGTACCACATTACTACCTGATCCATTCCAGAAATAGCCCAGGATCTAGCCATGAAGTATGAGAAATATGCGAAAGTATGAGCCTGATGAGGGCAAATCCTAGACCTAACCCAGACCTAACATGCGTTATCCACTAAAATATTTATCATGACCAGGTTTAATTGAATGTTTCAGTGTGGTACCACATTACTACGTGATGCAATCCAGAAAAAGCCCAGGATCTAGCCATCAAGTATGAGAAATATGCGAAAGAACGAGCCTGATGGGGGCAAATCCCAGACCTAACCTAGACCTAACATGAATTATTCTCTAAAATATTGATCGAAACCAGGTTTAATCGACTGTTTCAGTGTGGTACCACATTACTATGTGATCCAAACCAGAAAAAACCCAGTATCCGTTCAACAAGTATGTGAAGAATGCGAAAGTATAAGTCTGATGAGTGAAAATCCCAGGCCTGACCTAGACCTAACATGCGTTATCCTCAAAAATATTGATCGAAACCTGGTTTAATGGACTGTTTCAGTGTGGTACCACGCTACTACGTGATACAAACCAGAAAAAACCCAGGATCTGTTCAACAAGTATGTGAAAAACGCGAAAGTATGAGCCTGATGAGGGCGAATCCCAGACCTATGCCAGACCTAACTTGCGTTATCCTCTAAAATATTGATCGAAACCAGGTTTAATGGACTGTTTCAGTGTGGTACCACTTTACTACGTGATCCAAAGCAGAAAAAACCCTCGATCGGGTCAACATGTTTGTTAAAACTGCGAAAGTATGACCCTGATGAGGGCAAATCGCAGGCCTAACCTAGACCTAACATGCGTTATCCTCTAAAATATTCATCGGAACCAGGTTTAATGGATTGTTTCAGTGTGGTAACACATTATTACGTGATCCAAACCAGAAAAACCCGAGATCTGTTCAACAAGTATGTGAAAAACGCGAAAGTATGAGCCTGATGAGGGCGTATCACAGACTTATCCCAGACCTAACTTGCGTTATCCTCTAAAATATTGATCGAAACCAGGGTTAATCGACTGTTTCAGTGTGGTACTACATTACTACGTGATCCAATCCAGAAAAAGCCCAGGATCTAGCCATCAAGTATGAGAAATATGCGAAAGAATGAGCCTGATGAGAGCAAATCCCAGTCCTAACCTAGACCTAACATGTGTTATCCTCAAAAATATAGATCGAAACCAGGTTTAATCGACTGTTTCAGTGTGGTACCACATTACTACGTGATCCAAACCAGAAAAAAACCCAGGATCTGTTCAACAAGTATGTGAAGTATGCGAAAGTATGAATCTGATGAGGGCTAGTCCCAGGCCTAACCTAGACATAATATGCGTTATCCTCTAAAATATTGATCGCAACCAGGTTGAGTGGACTGTTTCAGTGTGGTACCACATCACTGCGTGATCCAAACCAGGAAAAACCCAGTATCTAGCCATCAAGTATGTGAAATATGCGAAAGAATGAGCCTGATGAGAGCAAATCCCAGACCTAACCCAGACCTAACATGCGTTATCCTCAAAAATATTGATCGAAACCAGGTTTAATGGACTGTTTCAGTGTGGTACCACATTACTACGTGATCCAAACTAGAAAAAACCCAGGATCTGTTCAACAAGTATGTGAAAAACGCGAAAGTATGACCCAGATGAGGGCAAATCCCAGGCCTAACATAGACCTAGCATGCATTATCCTCTAAAATATTGATCGAAACCAGATTTAATGGACTGTTTCAGTGTGGTACCACATTACTATGTGATCCAAACCAGAAAAAACCCAGGATCTGTTCAAGAAGAATGTGAAAAACGCGAAAGTATGAGCCTGACGAGGGCGACTCCCAGACCTATCCCAGACCTAACTTGCGTTATCCTCTAAATTATTGATCGAAACCAGGTTTAATGGACTGTTTCAGTGTGGTACCACTTTACTGCGTGATCCAAAGCAGAAAAAACCCTCGATCGGGTCAACATGTATGTTAAAACTGCGAAAGTATGACCCTGATGAGGGCAAATCGCAGGCCTAACCTAGACCTAACATGCGTTATCCTCTAAAATATTCATCGGAACCAGGTTTAATGGATTGTTTCAGTGTGGTAACACATTATTACGTGATCCAAACCAGAAAAACCCGAGATCTGTTCAACAAGTATGTGAAAAACGCGAAAGTATGAGCCTGATGAGGGCGTATCACAGACTTATCCCAGACCTAACTTGCGTTATCCTCTAAAATATTGATCGAAACCAGGTTTAATCGACTGCTTCAGTGTGGTACCACATTACTACCTGATCCATTCCAGAAATAGCCCAGGATCTAGCCATGAAGTATGAGAAATATGCGAAAGTATGAGCCTGATGAGGGCAAATCCTAGACCTAACCCAGACCTAACATGCGTTATCCACTAAAATATTTATCATGACCAGGTTTAATTGAATGTTTCAGTGTGGTACCACATTACTACGTGATGCAATCCAGAAAAAGCCCAGGATCTAGCCATCAAGTATGAGAAATATGCGAAAGAACGAGCCTGATGGGGGCAAATCCCAGACCTAACCTAGACCTAACATGAATTATTCTCTAAAATATTGATCGAAACCAGGTTTAATCGACTGTTTCAGTGTGGTACCACATTACTATGTGATCCAAACCAGAAAAAACCCAGTATCCGTTCAACAAGTATGTGAAGAATGCGAAAGTATGAGTCTGATGAGTGAAAAACCCAGGCCTGACCTAGACCTAACATGCGTTATCCTCAAAAATATTGATCGAAACCTGGTTTAATGGACTGTTTCAGTGTGGTACCACGCTACTACGTGATACAAACCAGAAAAAACCCAGGATCTGTTCAACAAGTATGTGAAAAACGCGAAAGTATGAGCCTGATGAGGGCGAATCCCAGACCTATGCCAGACCTAACTTGCGTTATCCTCTAAAATATTGATCGAAACCAGGTTTAATTGACTGTTTTAGCGTGGTACCACATTACTACGTGATACAATCCAGAAACAGCCCAGGATCTAGCCATGAAGTATGAGAGATATGCGAAAGTATGAGCCTGCTGAGGGCAAATCCTAGACCTAACCCAAGCCTAACATGCGTTACCCTCTAAAATATTTATCAAGACCAGGTTTAATTGATTGTTTCAGTGTGGTCCCACATTACAACGTGATCCAAACCAGAAAAAACCCAGGATCCGTTCAACAAGTATATGAAGAATGCGAAAGTATGAGTCTGATGAGTGAAAAACCCAGGCCTGACCTAGACCTAACATGCGTTATCCTCTAAAATATTGAGCGAAACCTGGTTTAATGGACTATTTCAGTGTGGTACCACATTACTACGTGATCCAAGCCAGAAAAAACCGAGGATCTGTTCAACAAGAATGTGAAAAACGCGAAAGTATAAGCCTGATGAGGGCAAATCCCCAGACCTATCCCAGACATAACTCGCGTAATCCTCTAAAATATTGATGGAAACCAGGTTTAATTGTCTGTTTCAGAGTTGTACTACATTACTACGTGATCCAATGCAGAAATAGCCCAGGATCTAGCCATCAAGTATGAGAAATATGCGAAAGAATGAGCCTGATGAGAGCAAATGCCAGACCTACCCTAGACCTAACTTGCGTTATCCTCTAAAATATTGATCGAAACCCAGGTTTAATTGACTGCTTCAGTGTGGTACCACATTACTACGTGATCCAATCCAGAAATAGCCCAGGATCTAGCCATGAAGTATGAGAAATATGCGAAAGTATGAGCCTGATGAGGGCAAATCCTAGACCTAACCCAGACCTATCATGCGTTATCCTCAATAATATTGATCGAAACCAGGTTTAATTGACTGTTTCAGTGTTGTACTTAATTACTACGTGATGCAATCCAGAAAAAGCCCAGGATCTAGCCATCAAGTATGAGAAATATGCGAAAGAACGAGCCCGATGAGAGCAAATCCCAGACCTAACCTAGACCTAACATGAATTATTCTCTAAAATATTGATCGAAACCAGGTTTAATTGACTGTTTCAGTGCGGTACCACACTACTACGTGATCCAAACCAGAAAAAAACCCAGGAGGTGTTCAACAAGTACGTGAAGAATGCGAAAGTACGTGTCTGATGAGGGCATATCCCAGGCCTAACCTAGGTCTAACTTGCGTTGACCTCTAAAATATTGATGGAAACCAGGTTTAATTGACTGTTTCAGTGTTGTACTTCATTACTACGTGATGCAATCCAGAAAAAGCCCAGGATCTAGCCATCAAGTATGAGAAATATGCGAAAGAACGAGCCTGATGAGAGCAAATCCCAGACCTAACCTAGACCTAACATGAATTATTCTCTAAAATATTGATCGAAACCAGGTTTAATCGACTGCTTCAGTGTGGTACCACATTACTACGTGATCCAAACCAGAAAAAACCAAGGATCCGTTCAACAAGTATGTGAAGAATGCGAAAGTATGAGTCTGATGAGTGAAAATCCCAGGCCTAACCTAGACCTAACATGCGTTATCCTCAAAAATATTGATCGAAACCTGGTTTAATCGACTGTTTCAGTGTGGTACCACATTACTATGTGATCCAAACCAGAAAATAACCCAGGATCTGTTCAACGAGTATGTGAAGTGTGCGAAAGTATGAGTCTGATGAGGTCAAATCCCAGACCTATCCCAAACCTAACTATGCGTTATCCTCTAAAATATTGATCATAACCAGGTTTAATCGACTGCTTCAGTGTGGTACCACATTACTACGTGATCCAAACCAGAAAAAACCAAGGATCTGTTCAACAAGTATGTGAAAAACGCGAAAGTATGAGCCAGATGAGGGCGAATCCCAGACCTATGCCAGACCTAACTTGCGTTGTCCTCTAAAATATTGATCGAAACCAGGTTTAATTGACTGTTTTAGCGTGGTACCACATTACTACGTGATACAATCCAGAAACAGCCCAGGATCTAGCCATGAAGTATGAGAGATATGCGAAAGTATGAGCCTGCTGAAGGCAAATCCTAGACCTAACCCAAGCCTAACATGCGTTACCCTCAAATATATTTATCAAGACCAGGTTTAATTGATTGTTTCAATGTGGTCCCACATTACAACGTGATCCAAACCAGAAAAAACCCAGGATCCGTCCAACAAGTATGTGAAGAATGCGAAAGTATGAATCTGATGAGTGAAAATCCCAGGCCTAACCTAGACCTAACATGCGTTATCCTCTAAAATATTTATAAAGACCAGGTTTAATTGATTGGTTCAGTGTGGACCCACATTACTACGTGATCCAAACCAGAAAAAACCCAGCACCCGTTCAACAAGTATGTGAATAATGCGAAAGTATGAGTCTGATGAGTGAAAATGCCAGGCCTGTCCTAGACCTAACATGCGTTATCCTCTAAAATATTGAGCGAAACCAGGTTTAATGGACTGTTTCAGTGTGGTACCACATTACTACGTGATCCAAGCCAGAAAAAACCGAGGATCTGTTCAACAAGTATGTGAAAAACGCGAAAGTATAAGCCTGATGAGGGCAAATCCCCAGACCTATCCCAGACATAACTCGCGTAATCCTCTAAAATATTGATGGAAACCAGGTTTAATTGTCTGTTTCAGTGTTGTACTACATTACTACGTGATCCAATCCAGAAATAGCCCAGGATCTAGCCATCAAGTATGAGAAATATGCGAAAGAATGAGCCTGATGAGAGCAAATCCCAGACCTACCCTAGACCTAACTTGCGTTATCCTCTAAAATATTGATCGAAACCAGGTTTAATTGACTGCTTCAGTGTGGTACCACATTACTACGTGATCCAATCCAGAAATAGCCCAGGATCTAGCCATGAAGTATGAGAAATATGCGAAAGTATGAGCCTGATGAGGGCAAATCCTAGACCTAACCCAGACCTATCATGCGTTATCCTCAATAATATTGATCGAAACCAGGTTTAATGGACTGTTTCAGTGTGGTACCACATTACTACGTGATCTAATCCAGAAATAGCCTAGGATCTAGCCATGAAGTATTAGAAATATGCGAAAGTATGAGTCTGATGAGGGCAAATCCCAGACCTATCCCAGACCTAACTTGCGTTATCCTCTAAAATATTGATCGAAACCAGGTTTAATTGACTGTTTCAGTGCGGTACCACACTACTACGTGATCCAAACCAGAAAAAAACCCAGGAGCTGTTCAACAAGTACGTGAAGAATGCGAAAGTATGTGTCTGATGAGGGCTAATCCCAGACCTAACCTAGACCTAGCATGCGTTATCTTCTAAAATATTGATCGAAAGCAGGTTTAATGGTCTGTTTCCGTGTGGTACCACATTACTACATGATCCAATCTTGAAAAAGCCCAGGATCTAGCCATCAAGTATGAGAAATATGCGAAAGTACGAGCCTGATGAGAGCAAATCCCAGACCTAACCTGGACCTAACATGCGTTATGCTCAAACGTATTGATCGAAACCAGGTTTAATCGACTGTTTCAGTGTGGTACCACACTACTACGTGATCCAAACCGGAACAAAACCCAGGATCTGTTCAACAAGTATGTGAAGTATGCGAAAACATAAGTCTGATGAGGGCAAATCCCAGGCCTAACCCAGACCTAACTAGCGTTGTCCTCTAAAATATTGTTGGAAACCAGGTTTAATTGAATGTTTCAGTGTGGTACCACATTACTACGTGATCCAATCCAGAAAAAACCCAGGATCCGTTCAACAAGTATGTGAAGAATGCGAAAGTATGAGTCTGATGAGTGAAAATCCCAGACCTAACATGCGTTATCCTCAAAAATATTGATCGAAACCTGGTTTAATCGACTGTTTCAGTGTGGTACCACATTACTATGTGATCCAAACCAGAAAAGAACACAGGATCTGTTCAACGAGTATGTGAAGAAAGCGAACGTATGAGTCTGATGAGGGCTAATCCCAGACCTATCCCAGACCTAACTTGCGTTGTCCTCTAAAATATTGATGGAAACCAGGTTTAATTGATTGTTTCAGTGTGGTCCCACATTACTACGTGATCCAAACCAGATGAAACCCAGGATCTGTTCAACATGTATGACAAATATGCGAAAGAATGAGCCTGATGAGAGCAAACCCCAGACCTAACCTAGACCTAACATGAATTATTCTCTAAAATATTGATCGAAACCAGGTTTAATTGACTGTTTCAGTGTGGTCCCACATTACTACGTGATCCAAACCAGAAAAAACCCAGGATCCGTTCAACAAGTATGTGAAGAAAGCGAAAGTATGAGTCTGATGAGGTCAAATCCCAGACCGATCCCAGACTTAACTTGCGTTATCCTCTAAGATATTGATCGAAACCAGGTTTAATCGTCTGTTTCAGTGTGATACCACATTACTACGTGATCCAAACCAGAAAAAACCCAGGATCAGATCCACAAGTATGAGAAGAATGCGAAAGTATGAGTCTGATGAGTGAAAATCCCAGGGCTAACCTAGACCTTACATGCGTTATCCTCTAAAATATTCATCCAAACCAGGTTTAATGGACTGTTTCAGTGTGGTACCACACTACTACGTGATACAAACCAGAAAAAACCCAGGATCTGTTCAACAAGTATGTGAAAAACGCGAAAGTATGAGCCTGATGAGGGCGAATCCCAGACCTATGCCAGACCTAACTTGCGTTATCCTCTAAAATATTGATCGAAACCAGGTTTTATTGACTGTTTCAGCGTGGTACCACATTACTACGTGACACAATCCAGAAACAGCCCAGGATCTAGCCATGAAGTATGAGAGATATGCGAAAGTATGAGCCTGCTGATGGCAAATCCTAGACCTAACCCAAGCCTAACATGCGTTATCCTCTAAAATATTTATCAAGACCAGGTTTAATTGATTGTTTCAGTGTGGTCCCACATTACAACGTGATCCAAACCAGAAAAAACCCAGGATCCGTTCAACAAGTATGTGAAGAATGCGAAAGTATGAGTCTGATGTGTGAAAATCCCAGGCCTAACCTAGACCTAACATGCGTTATCCTCAAAAATATTGATCGAAACCTGGTTTAATCGACTGTTTCAGTGTGGTACCACATTACTATGCGATCCAAACCAGAAAATAACCCAGCATCCGTTCAACAAGTATGTGAAGAATGCGAAAGTATGAGTCTGATGAGTGAAAATCCCAGGCCTGACCTAGACCTAACATGCGTTGTCCTCTAAGATATTGATGGAAACCAGGTTTAATTGACTGTTTCAGTGTTGTACTTCATTACTACGTGATGCAATCCAGAAAAAGCCCAGGATCTAGCCATCAAGTATGAGAAATATGCGAAAGAACGAGCCTGATGAGAGCAAATCCCACACCTAACCTAGACCTAACATGAATTATTCTCTAAAATATTGATCGAAACCAGGTTTAATCGTCTGTTTCAGTGTGATACCACATTACTACGTAATCCAAACCAGAAAAAAACCAGGATCAGTTCCACAAGTATGAGAAGAATGCGAAAGTATGAGTCTGATGAGTGAAAATCCAAGGGCTAACCTAGACCTTACATGCGTTATCCTCTAAAATATTCATCCAAACCAGGTTTAATGGACTGTTTCAGTGCGGTACCACACTACTACGTGATACAAACCAGAAAAAACCCAGGATCTGTTCAACAAGTATGTGAAAAACGCGAAAGTATGAGCCTGATGAGGGCAAATCCCAGACCTAACCCAAACCTAACATGCGTTATCCTCTAAACTATTTATCAAGACCAGGTTTAATTGAATGTTTCAGTGTGATACCACATTACTACGTGATCCAAAGCAGAAAAAACCCTCGATCAGGTCAACATGTATGTTAAAACTGCGAAAGTATGACCCTGATGAGGGCAAATCCCAGGCCTAACCTAGACCTAACTTGCGTTATCCTCTAAAATATTGATCGAAACCAGGTTTAATTCGCTGTTTCAGCGTGGTACCACATTACTACGTCATACAATCCAGAAACAGCCCAGGATCTAGCCATCAAGTATGAGAAATATGCGAAAGAATGAGCCTGATGAGAGCAAATCCCAGACCTAACCTAGACCTAACATGAATTATTCTCTAAAATATTGATCGAAGCCAGGTTTAATCGACTGTTTCAGTGTGGTACCACATTACAATGTGATCCAAACCAGAAAATAACCCAGGATCTGTTCAACGAGTATGTGAAGTGTGCGAAAGTATGAGTCTGATGAGGTCAAATCCCAGACCTATCCCAAACCTAACTATGCGTTATCCTCTAAAATACTGATCATAACCAGGTTTAATCGACTGCTTCAGTGTGGTACCACATTACTACGTGATCCAAACCAGAAAAAACCAAGGATCCGTTCAACAAGTATGTGAAGAATGCGAAAGTATGAGTCTGAAGAGTGAATATCCCAGGCCTAACCTAGACCTAACATGCATTGTCCTCAAAAATATTGATCGAAACCTGGTTAAATCGACTGTTTCAGTGTGGTACCACATTACTATGTGATCCAAACCAGAAAATAACCCAGGATCTGTTCAACGAGTATGTGAAGTGTGCGAAAGTATGAGTCTGATGAGGGCAAATCCCAGACCTATCCCAGACCTAACATGCGTTATCCTCTAAAATATTTATCAAGACCAGGTTTAATTGATTGTTTCAGTGTGGACCCACATTACTACGTGATCCAAACCAGAAAAACCCAGGATCCGTTCAACAAGTATGTGAAGAATGCGAAAGTATGAGTCTGATGAATGAAAATCCCAGGCCTAACCTAGACCTAACATGCGTTATCCTCAAAAATATTGATCCAAACCTGGTTTAATCGGCTGTTTCAGTGTGGTACCACATTACTATGTGATCCAAACCAGAAAATAACCCAGGATCTGTTCAACGAGTATGTGAAGTGTGCGAAAGTAAGAGTCTGATGAGGGCAAATCCCAGACCTATCCCAGACCTAACTTGCGTTGTCCTCTAAAATATTGATGGAAACCAGGTTTAATTGACTGTTTCAGTGTGGTACCACACTACTACGGGAGCCAAACCAGAAAAAACCCAGGATCTGTTCAACAAGTATGTGAAGTGTGCGAAAGTATGAGTCTGATGAGGTCAAATCCCAGACCAATCCCAGACCTAAGATGCGTTATCCTCTGAAATATTTATCCAGACCAGGTTTCATTGAGTGTTTCAGTGTGGTACCACTTTACTACGTGATCCAATCCAGAAATAGCCCAGGATCTAGCCATGAAGTATGAGAAATATGCGAAAGTAAGAGCCTGATGAGGGCAAATCCTAGACCTATCCCAGACCTAACTTGCGTTATCCTCTAAAATATTGATCGAAACCAGGTTTAATTGACTGTTTCAGCGTGGTAGCACATTACTACGCGATACAATGCAGAAACAGCCCAGGATCTAGCCATGAAGTATGAGAAATATGCGAAAGTATGAGCCTGATGAGGGCAAATCCTAGACGTAACTCAGACCTAACATGCGTTATCCTCTAAAATATTTATCAAGACCAGGTTTAATTGAATGTTTCAGTGTGGTACCATACTACTACGGGATCCAAACCAGAAAAAACCCAGGATCTGTTCAACAAATATGTGAAAAACGCGAAACTGTGAGCCCGATGAGGGCAAAACTTAGACCTAACCCAGACCTAAGATGCGTTGTCCTCTAAAATATTTATCCAGACCTGGTTTCATTGAATGTTTCAGTGTGGTACCTGTTTACTACGTGATCCAAACCAGAAAATAACGCAGGATCTGTTCAACGAGTATGTGAAGTGTGCGAAAGTATGAGTCTGATGAGGGCAAATCCCAGACCTATCCCAGACCTAACATGCGTTATCCTCTAACATATTTATCAAGACCAGGTTTAATTGATTGTTTCAGTGTGGACCCACATTACTACGTGATCCAAACCAGAAAAAACCCAGGATCCGTTCAACAAGTATGTGAAGAATGCGAAAGTATGAGTCTGATGAGTGAAAATCCCAGGACTGACCTAGACCTAACATGCGTTATCCTCTAAAATATTGAGCGAAACCAGGTTTAATTGACTGTTTCGGCGTGGTACCACATTACTACGTGATACAATGCAGAAACAGCCCAGGATCTAGCCATGAAGTATGAGAAATATGCGAAAGTATGAGCCTGATGGGGGCAAATCCTAGACGTAACCCAGACCTAACATTCGTTATCCTCTAAAATATTTATCTTGACCAGGTTTAATTGAAAGTTCAGTGTGGTACCACATTACTACGTGATCCAAACCAGAAGAAACCCAGGATCCGTTCAACAAGTATGTGAAGAATGCGAATGTATGAGTCTGATCAGTGAAAATCTCAGGCCTTACCTAGACCTAACATGCGTTATCCTCTAAAATATTGAGCGAAACCAGGTATAATTGACTGTTTCGGCGTGGTACCACATTACTACGTGATACAATGCAGAAACAGCCCAGGATCTAGCCATGAAGTATGAGAAATATGCGAAAGTATGAGTCTGATGAGGGCTAATCCCAGACCTATCCCAGACCTAACATGCGTTATCCTCAAAAATATTGATCGAAACCAGGTTTAATCGACTGTTTCAGTGTGGAACCACATTACTACGTGATCCAAACCAGAAAAAACCCAGGATCCGTTCAACAAGTATGTGAAGAATGCGAAAGTATGAGTCTGAAGAGTGAAAATCCCAGACCTAACCTAGACCTAACATGCGTTATCCTCTAAAATATTGATCCAAACCAGGTTTAATGGACTGTTTCAGTGTGGTACCACACTACTACGTGATACAAACCAGAAAAAACCCAGGAACTGTTCAACAAGTATGTGAAAAACGCGAAAGTATGAGCCTGATGAGGGCGAATCCCAGACCTATGCCAGACCTAACTTGCGTTATCCTCTAAAATATTGATCGAAACCAGGTTTAATTGACCGTTTCAGCGTGGTACCACATTACTACGTGACACAATCCAGAAACAGCCCAGGATCTAGCCATGAAGTATGAGAGATATGCGAAAGTATGAGCCTGCTGATGGCAAATCCTAGACCTAACCCAAGCCTAACATGCGTTATCCTCTAAAATATTTATCAAGACCAGGTTTAATTGATTGTTTCAGTGTGGTCCCACATTACAACGTGATCCAAACCAGAAAAAACCCAGGATCCGTTCAACATGTATGTGAAGAATGCGAAAGTATGAGTCTGATGAGTGAATATCCCAGGCCTAACCTAGACCTAACATGCATTGTCCTCAAAAATATTGATCGAAACCTGGTTAAATCGACTGTTTCAGTGTGGTACCACATTACTATGTGATCCAAACCAGAAAATAACCCAGGATCTGTTCAACGAGTATGTGAAGTGTGCGAAAGTATGAGTCTGATGAGGGCAAATCCCAGACATATCCCAGACCTAACATGCGTTATCCTCTAAAATATTTATCAAGACCAGGTTTAATTGATTGTTTCAGTGTGGACCCACATTACTACGTGATCCAAACCAGAAAAAACCCAGTATCCGTTCAACAAGTATGTGAAGAATGCGAAAGTATGAGTCTGATGAGTGAAAATCCCAGGCCTAACCTAGACCTAACATGCGTTATCCTCAAAAATATTGATCCAAACCTGGTTTAATCGGCTGTTTCAGTGTGGTACCACATTACTATGTGATCCAAACCAGAAAGTAACCCAGGATCTGTTCAACGAGTATGTGAAGTGTGCGAAAGTATGAGTCTGATGAGGGCAAATCCCAGACATAACCTAGACCTAACATGCGTTATCCTCTAAAATATTGATCCAAACCAGGTTTAATGGACTGTTTCAGTGTGGTACCACACTACTACGTGATCCAAACCAGAGAAAACCCAGGATCTGTTCAACAAGTATGTGAAAAACGCGAAAGTATGAGCCTGATGAGGGCAAATCCCAGACCTATCCCAGACCTAACTTGCGTTGTCCTCTAAGATATTGATGGAAACAAGGTTTAATTGACTGTTTCAGTGTTGTACCTCATTACTACGTGATGCAATCCAGAAAAAGCCCAGGATCTAGCCATCAAGTATGAGAAATATGCGAAAGAACGAGCCTGATGAGAGCAAATCCCAGACCTAATATAGACCTAACATGAATTATTCTCTAAAATATTGATCGAAACCAGGTTTAATCGACTGTTTCAGTGTGGCACCACATTACTATGTGATCCAAACCAGAAAATAACCCAGGATCTGTTCAACGAGTATGTGAAGTGTGCGAAAGTATGAGTCTGATGAGGTCAAATCCCAGACCTATCCCAAACCTAACTATGCGTTATCCTCTAAAATATTGATCAAAACCAGGTTTAATCGACTGTTTCAGTGTGGTACCACATTACTACGTGATCCAAACCAGAAAATAACCCAGGATCTGTTCAACGAGTATGTGAAGTGTGCCAAAGTATGAGTCTGATGAGGTCAAATCCCAGACCAATCCCAGACTTAACTCGCATTATCCCCTAAGATATTGATCGAAACCAGGTTTAATCGACTGTTTCAGTGTGGTACCACATTACTACGTGATCCAAACCAGAAAATAACCCAGGATCTGTTCAACGAGTATGTGAAGTGTGCCAAAGTATGAGTCTGATGAGTGAAAATCCCAGGCCTAACCTAGACCTAACATGCGTTATCCTCAAAAATAATGATCGAAACCTGGTTTAATCGACTGTTTCAGTGTGGTACCACATTACTACCTGATCCAAACCAGAAAAGACCGAGGATCCGTTCAACAAGTATGTGAAGAATGCGAAAGTATGAGTCTGATGAGTGAAAATCCCAGGCCTAACCTAGACCTAACATGCGTTATCCTCAAAAATATTGATCGAAACCTGGTTTAATCGACTGTTTCAGTGTGGTACCACATTACTATGTGATCCAAACCAGAAAATAACCCAGGATCTGTTCAACGAGTATGTGAAGTGTGCGAAAGTATGAGCCTGATGAGGGCAAATCCCAGACCTATTCCAGACCTAACATGCGTTATCCTCTAAAATATTGATCGAAACCTGGTTTAATCGACTGTTTCAGTGTGGTACCACATTACTACGTGATCCAAACCAGAAAAAACCCAGGATCAGTTCAACAAGTATGTGAAGTATGCGAAGGTATGAGTCTCATGAGCGAAAATCCCAGACCTAACCTAGACCTAACATGCGTTATCCTCTAAAATATTGATCCAAACCAGGTTTAATGGACTGTTTCAGTGTGGTACCACACTACTACGTGATCCAAACCGGAAAAAAACCCAGGATCTGCTCAACAAGTATGTGAAAAACGCGAAAGTATGAGCCTGATGAGGGCGAATCCCAGACCTATGCCAGACCTAACATGCGTTGTCCTCTAAAATATTGATCAAAACCAGGTTTAATCGACTGTTTCAGTGTGGTACCACATTACTACGTGATCCAAACCAGAAAAAACCCAGGATCAGTTCCACAAGTATGAGAAGAATGCGAAAGTATGAGTCTGATGAGTGAAAATCCCAGGGCTAACCTAGACCGTACATGCGTTATCCTCTAAAATATTCATCCAAACCAGGTTTAATGGACTGTTTCATTGTGGTACCACACTACTGCGTGATACAAACCAGAAAAAACCCAGGATCTGTTCAACAAGTATGTGAAGTGTGTGAAAGTATGAGTCTGATGAGGTCAAATCCCAGACCTATCCCAAACCTAACTATGCGTTATCCTCTAAAATATTGATCAAAACCAGGTTTAATCGACTGTTTCAGTGTGGTACCACATTACTACGTGATCCAAACCAGAAAAAACCCAGGATCCGTTCAACAAGTATGTGAAGAATGCGAAAGTATGAGTCTGAAGAGTGAAAATCCCAGACCTAACCTAGACCTAACATGCGTTATCCTCTAAAATATTGATCCAAACCAGGTTTAATGGACTGTTTCAGTGTGGTACCACACTACTACGTGATACAAACCAGAAAAAACCCAGGATCTGTTCAACAAGTATGTGAAAAACGCGAAAGTATGAGCCTGATGAGGGCGAATCCCAGACCTATGCCAGACCTAACTTGCGTTATCCTCTAAAATATTGATCGAAACCAGGTTTAATTGACCGTTTCAGCGTGGTACCACATTACTACGTGACACAATCCAGAAACAGCCCAGGATCTAGCCATGAAGTATGAGAGATATGCGAAAGTATGAGCCTGCTGATGGCAAATCCTAGACCTAACCCAAGCCTAACATGCGTTATCCTCTAAAATATTTATCAAGACCAGGTTTAATTGATTGTTTCAGTGTGGTCCCACATTACAACGTGATCCAAACCAGAAAAAACCCAGGATCCGTTCAACATGTATGTGAAGAATGCGAAAGTATGAGTCTGATGAGTGAATATCCCAGGCCTAACCTAGACCTAACATGCATTGTCCTCAAAAATATTGATCGAAACCTGGTTAAATCGACTGTTTCAGTGTGGTACCACATTACTATGTGATCCAAACCAGAAAATAACCCAGGATCTGTTCAACGAGTATGTGAAGTGTGCGAAAGTATGAGTCTGATGAGGGCAAATCCCAGACATATCCCAGACCTAACATGCGTTATCCTCTAAAATATTTATCAAGACCAGGTTTATTTGATTGTTTCAGTGTGGACCCACATTACTACGTGATCCAAACCAGAAAAAACCCAGTATCCGTTCAACAAGTATGTGAAGAATGCGAAAGTATGAGTCTGATGAGTGAAAATCCCAGGCCTAACCTAGACCTAACATGCGTTATCCTCAAAAATATTGATCCAAACCTGGTTTAATCGGCTGTTTCAGTGTGGTACCACATTACTATGTGATCCAAACCAGAAAGTAACCCAGGATCTGTTCAACGAGTATGTGAAGTGTGCGAAAGTATGAGTCTGATGAGGGCAAATCCCAGACCTATCCCAGACCTAACACGCGTTATCCTCTAAAATATTTATCAAGACCAGGTTTAATTGATTGTTTCAGTGTGGACCCACATAACTACGTGATCCAAACCAGAAAAAACCCAGGATCCGTTCAACAAGTATGTGAAGTGTGCGAAAGTATGAGTCTGATGAGCTCAAATACCAGACCAATCCCAGACTTGACTTGCGTTATCCTCTAAAATATTGATCGAAACCAGGTTTAATCGACTGCTTCAGTGTGGTACCACATTACTACGTGATGCAATCCAGAAACAGCCCAGGATCCGTTCAACGAGTATGTGAAGTGTGCGAAAGTATGAGTCTGATGAGTGAAAATCCCAGACCTAACCTAGACCTAACATGAATTATTCTCTAAAATATTGATCGAAACCACGTTTAATTCGCTGTTTCAGCGTGGTACCACATTACTACGTCATACAATCCAGAAACAGCCCAGGATCTAGCCATCAAGTATGAGAAATATGCGAAAGAATGAGCCTGATGAGAGCAAATCCCAGACCTAACCTAGACCTAACATGAATTATTCTCTAAAATATTGATCGAAACCAGGTTTAATCGTCTGTTTCAGTGTGATACCACATTACTACGTGATCCAAACCAGAAAAAACCCAGGATCAGTTCCACAAGTATGAGAAGAATGCGAAAGTATGAGTCTGATGAGTGAAAATCCCAGGGCTAACCTAGACCGTACATGCGTTATCCTCTAAAATATTCATCCAAACCAGGTTTAATGGACTGTTTCATTGTGGTACCACACTACTGCGTGATACAAACCAGAAAAAACCCAGGATCTGTTCAACAAGTATGTGAAGTGTGCGAAAGTATGAGTCTGATGAGGTCAAATCCCAGACCAATCCCAGACTTGACTTGCGTTATCCTCTAAAATATTGATCGAAACCAGGTTTAATCGACTGTTTCAGTGTGGTACCACATTACTACGTGATGCAATCCAGAAACAGCCCAGGATCTAGCCATGAAGTATGAGAAATATGCGAAAGTATGAGCCTGATGAGGGCAAATCCTAGACCTAACCCAAACCTAACATGCGTTATCCTCTAAAATATTTATCAAGACCAGGTTTAATTGTATGTTTCAGTGTGGTACCACTTTACTACGTGATCCAAAGCAGAAAAAACCCTCGATCAGGTCAACATGTATGTTAAAGCTGCGAAAGTATGACCCTGATGAGGGCAAATCCCAGGCCTAGCCTAGACCTAACTTGCGTTATCCTCTAAAATATTGATCGAAACCAGGTTTAATTCGCTGTTTCAGCGTGGTACCACATTACTACGTCATACAATCCAGAAACAGCCCAGGATCTAGCCATCAAGTATGAGAAATATGCGAAAGAATGAGCCTGATGAGAGCAAATCCCAGACCTAACCTAGACCTAACATGAATTATTCTCTAAAATATTGATCGAAACCAGGTTTAATCGACTGTTTCAGTGTGGTACCACATTACTATGTGATCCAAACCAGAAAATAACCCAGGATCTGTTCAACGAGTATGTGAAGTGTGTGAAAGTATGAGTCTGATGAGGTCAAATCCCAGACCTATCCCAAACCTAGCTATGCCTTATCCTCTAAAATATTGATCAAAACCAGGTTTTATCGACTGTTTCAGTGTGGTACCACATTACTACGTGATCCAAACCAGAAAATAACCCAGGATCTGTTCAACGAGTATGTGAAGTGTGCCAAAGTATGAGTCTGATGAGGTCAAATCCCAGACCAATCCCAGACTTAACTCGCATTATCCCCTAAGATATTGATCGAAACCAGGTTTAATCGACTGTTTCAGTGTGGTACCACATTACTACGTGATCCAAACCAGAAAATAACCCAGGATCTGTTCAACGAGTATGTGAAGTGTGCCAAAGTATGAGTCTGATGAGTGAAAATCCCAGGCCTAACCTAGACCTAACATGCGTTATCCTCAAAAATAATGATCGAAACCTGGTTTAATCGACTGTTTCAGTGTGGTACCACATTACTACCTGATCCAAACCAGAAAAGACCGAGGATCCGTTCAACAAGTATGTGAAGAATGCGAAAGTATGAGTCTGATGAGTGAAAATCCCAGGCCTAACCTAGACCTAACATGCGTTATCCTCAAAAATATTGATCGAAACCTGGTTTAATCGACTGTTTCAGTGTGGTACCACATTACTATGTGATCCAAACCAGAAAATAACCCAGGATCTGTTCAACGAGTATGTGAAGTGTGCGAAAGTATGAGTCTGATGAGGGCAAATCCCAGACCTATTCCAGACCTAACATGCGTTATCCTCTAAAATATTGATCGAAACCTGGTTTAATCGACTGTTTCAGTGTGGTACCACATTACTACGTGATCCAAACCAGAAAAAACCCAGGATCAGTTCAACAAGTATGTGAAGTATGCGAAGGTATGAGTCTCATGAGCGAAAATCCCAGACCTAACCTAGACCTAACATGCGTTATCCTCTAAAATATTGATCCAAACCAGGTTTAATGGACTGTTTCAGTGTGGTACCACACTACTACGTGATCCAAACCGGAAAAAAACCCAGGATCTGCTCAACAAGTATGTGAAAAACGCGAAAGTATGAGCCTGATGAGGGCGAATCCCAGACCTATGCCAGACCTAACATGCGTTGTCCTCTAAAATATTGATCAAAACCAGGTTTAATCGACTGTTTCAGTGTGGTACCACATTACTACGTGATCCAAACCAGAAAAAACCCAGGATCAGTTCCACAAGTATGAGAAGAATGCGAAAGTATGAGTCTGATGAGTGAAAATCCCAGGGCTAACCTAGACCGTACATGCGTTATCCTCTAAAATATTCATCCAAACCAGGTTTAATGGACTGTTTCATTGTGGTACCACACTACTGCGTGATACAAACCAGAAAAAACCCAGGATCTGTTCAACAAGTATGTGAAGTGTGTGAAAGTATGAGTCTGATGAGGTCAAATCCCAGACCTATCCCAAACCTAACTATGCGTTATCCTCTAAAATATTGATCAAAACCAGGTTTAATCGACTGTTTCAGTGTGGTACCACATTACTACGTGATCCAAACCAGAAAAAACCCAGGATCCGTTCAACAAGTATGTGAAGAATGCGAAAGTATGAGTCTGAAGAGTGAAAATCCCAGACCTAACCTAGACCTAACATGCGTTATCCTCTAAAATATTGATCCAAACCAGGTTTAATGGACTGTTTCAGTGTGGTACCACACTACTACGTGATACAAACCAGAAAAAACCCAGGATCTGTTCAACAAGTATGTGAAAAACGCGAAAGTATGAGCCTGATGAGGGCGAATCCCAGACCTATGCCAGACCTAACTTGCGTTATCCTCTAAAATATTGATCGAAACCAGGTTTAATTGACCGTTTCAGCGTGGTACCACATTACTACGTGACACAATCCAGAAACAGCCCAGGATCTAGCCATGAAGTATGAGAGATATGCGAAAGTATGAGCCTGCTGATGGCAAATCCTAGACCTAACCCAAGCCTAACATGCGTTATCCTCTAAAATATTTATCAAGACCAGGTTTAATTGATTGTTTCAGTGTGGTCCCACATTACAACGTGATCCAAACCAGAAAAAACCCAGGATCCGTTCAACATGTATGTGAAGAATGCGAAAGTATGAGTCTGATGAGTGAATATCCCAGGCCTAACCTAGACCTAACATGCATTGTCCTCAAAAATATTGATCGAAACCTGGTTAAATCGACTGTTTCAGTGTGGTACCACATTACTATGTGATCCAAACCAGAAAATAACCCAGGATCTGTTCAACGAGTATGTGAAGTGTGCGAAAGTATGAGTCTGATGAGGGCAAATCCCAGACATATCCCAGACCTAACATGCGTTATCCTCTAAAATATTTATCAAGACCAGGTTTATTTGATTGTTTCAGTGTGGACCCACATTACTACGTGATCCAAACCAGAAAAAACCCAGTATCCGTTCAACAAGTATGTGAAGAATGCGAAAGTATGAGTCTGATGAGTGAAAATCCCAGGCCTAACCTAGACCTAACATGCGTTATCCTCAAAAATATTGATCCAAACCTGGTTTAATCGGCTGTTTCAGTGTGGTACCACATTACTATGTGATCCAAACCAGAAAGTAACCCAGGATCTGTTCAACGAGTATGTGAAGTGTGCGAAAGTATGAGTCTGATGAGGGCAAATCCCAGACCTATCCCAGACCTAACACGCGTTATCCTCTAAAATATTTATCAAGACCAGGTTTAATTGATTGTTTCAGTGTGGACCCACATAACTACGTGATCCAAACCAGAAAAAACCCAGGATCCGTTCAACAAGTATGTGAAGTGTGCGAAAGTATGAGTCTGATGAGCTCAAATACCAGACCAATCCCAGACTTGACTTGCGTTATCCTCTAAAATATTGATCGAAACCAGGTTTAATCGACTGCTTCAGTGTGGTACCACATTACTACGTGATGCAATCCAGAAACAGCCCAGGATCCGTTCAACGAGTATGTGAAGTGTGCGAAAGTATGAGTCTGATGAGTGAAAATCCCAGACCTAACCTAGACCTAACATGAATTATTCTCTAAAATATTGATCGAAACCACGTTTAATTCGCTGTTTCAGCGTGGTACCACATTACTACGTCATACAATCCAGAAACAGCCCAGGATCTAGCCATCAAGTATGAGAAATATGCGAAAGAATGAGCCTGATGAGAGCAAATCCCAGACCTAACCTAGACCTAACATGAATTATTCTCTAAAATATTGATCGAAACCAGGTTTAATCGTCTGTTTCAGTGTGATACCACATTACTACGTGATCCAAACCAGAAAAAACCCAGGATCAGTTCCACAAGTATGAGAAGAATGCGAAAGTATGAGTCTGATGAGTGAAAATCCCAGGGCTAACCTAGACCGTACATGCGTTATCCTCTAAAATATTCATCCAAACCAGGTTTAATGGACTGTTTCATTGTGGTACCACACTACTGCGTGATACAAACCAGAAAAAACCCAGGATCTGTTCAACAAGTATGTGAAGTGTGCGAAAGTATGAGTCTGATGAGGTCAAATCCCAGACCAATCCCAGACTTGACTTGCGTTATCCTCTAAAATATTGATCGAAACCAGGTTTAATCGACTGTTTCAGTGTGGTACCACATTACTACGTGATGCAATCCAGAAACAGCCCAGGATCTAGCCATGAAGTATGAGAAATATGCGAAAGTATGAGCCTGATGAGGGCAAATCCTAGACCTAACCCAAACCTAACATGCGTTATCCTCTAAAATATTTATCAAGACCAGGTTTAATTGTATGTTTCAGTGTGGTACCACTTTACTACGTGATCCAAAGCAGAAAAAACCCTCGATCAGGTCAACATGTATGTTAAAGCTGCGAAAGTATGACCCTGATGAGGGCAAATCCCAGGCCTAGCCTAGACCTAACTTGCGTTATCCTCTAAAATATTGATCGAAACCAGGTTTAATTCGCTGTTTCAGCGTGGTACCACATTACTACGTCATACAATCCAGAAACAGCCCAGGATCTAGCCATCAAGTATGAGAAATATGCGAAAGAATGAGCCTGATGAGAGCAAATCCCAGACCTAACCTAGACCTAACATGAATTATTCTCTAAAATATTGATCGAAACCAGGTTTAATCGACTGTTTCAGTGTGGTACCACATTACTATGTGATCCAAACCAGAAAATAACCCAGGATCTGTTCAACGAGTATGTGAAGTGTGTGAAAGTATGAGTCTGATGAGGTCAAATCCCAGACCTATCCCAAACCTAGCTATGCCTTATCCTCTAAAATATTGATCAAAACCAGGTTTTATCGACTGTTTCAGTGTGGTACCACATTACTACGTGATCCAAACCAGAAAAAACCCAGGATCCGTTCAACAAGTATGTGAAGAATGCGAAAGTATGAGTCTGATGAGTGAAAATCCCAGGACTGACCTAGACCTAACATGCGTTATCCTCTAAAATATTGAGCGAAACCAGGTTTAATTGACTGTTTCGGCGTGGTACCACATTACTACGTGATACAATGCAGAAACAGCCCAGGATCTAGCCATGAAGTATGAGAAATATGCGAAAGTATGAGCCTGATGAGGGCAAATCCTAGACGTAACCCAGACCTAACATTCGTTATCCTCTAAAATATTTATCTTGACCAGGTTTAATTGAAAGTTCAGTGTGGTACCACATTACTACGTGATCCAAACCAGAAGAAACCCAGGATCCGTTCAACAAGTATGTGAAGAATGCGAATGTATGAGTCTGATCAGTGAAAATCTCAGGCCTTACCTAGACCTAACATGCGTTATCCTCTAAAATATTGAGCGAAACCAGGTTTAATTGACTGTTTCGGCGTGGTACCACATTACTACGTGATACAATGCAGAAACAGCCCAGGATCTAGCCATGAAGTATGAGAAATATGCGAAAGTATGAGTCTGATGAGGGCTAATCCCAGACCTATCCCAGACCTAACATGCGTTATCCTCAAAAATATTGATCGAAACCAGGTTTAATCGACTGTTTCAGTGTGGTACCACATTACTACGTGATCCAAACTAGAAAAAAACCCAGGACCTCGTCAACGAGTATGTGAAGTGTGCGAAAGTATGAGTCTGATGAGGGCTAATCCCAGACCTATCCCAGACCTAACATGCGTTATCCTCTAAAATATTTATCTTGACCAGGTTTAATTGAAAGTTCAGTGTGGTACCACATTACTACGTGATCCAAACCAGAAGAAACCCAGGATCCGTTCAACAAGTATGTGAAGAATGCGAATGTATGAGTCTGATCAGTGAAAATCTCAGGCCTTACCTAGACCTAACATGCGTTATCCTCTAAAATATTGAGCGAAACCAGGTTTAATTGACTGTTTCGGCGTGGTACCACATTACTACGTGATACAATGCAGAAACAGCCCAGGATCTAGCCATGAAGTATGAGAAATATGCGAAAGTATGAGTCTGATGAGGGCTAATCCCAGACCTATCCCAGACCTAACATGCGTTATCCTCAAAAATATTGATCGAAACCAGGTTTAATCGACTGTTTCAGTGTGGTACCACATTACTACGTGATCCAAACCAGAAAAAACCCAGGATCCGTTCAACAAGTATGTGAAGAATGCGAAAGTATGAGTCTGAAGAGTGAAAATCCCAGACCTAACCTAGACCTAACATGCGTTATCCTCTAAAATATTGATCCAAACCAGGTTTAATGGACTGTTTCAGTGTGGTACCACACTACTACGTGATACAAACCAGAAAAAACCCAGGATCTGTTCAACAAGTATGTGAAAAACGCGAAAGTATGAGCCTGAAGAGGGCGAATCCCAGACCGATGCCAGACCTAACTTGCGTTATCCTCTAAAATATTGATCGAAACCAGGTTTAATTGACCGTTTCAGCGTGGTACCACATTACTACGTGACACAATCCAGAAACAGCCCAGGATCTAGCCATGAAGTATGAGAGATATGCGAAAGTATGAGCCTGCTGATGGCAAATCCTAGACCTAACCCAAGCCTAACATGCGTTATCCTCTAAAATATTTATCAAGACCAGGTTTAATTGATTGTTTCAGTGTGGTCCCACATTACAACGTGATCCAAACCAGAAAAAACCCAGGATCCGTTCAACATGTATGTGAAGAATGCGAAAGTATGAGTCTGATGAGTGAATATCCCAGGCCTAACCTAGACCTAACATGCATTGTCCTCAAAAATATTGATCGAAACCTGGTTAAATCGACTGTTTCAGTGTGGTACCACATTACTATGTGATCCAAACCAGAAAATAACCCAGGATCTGTTCAACGAGTATGTGAAGTGTGCGAAAGTATGAGTCTGATGAGGGCAAATCCCAGACATATCCCAGACCTAACATGCGTTATCCTCTAAAATATTTATCAAGACCAGGTTTAATTGATTGTTTCAGTGTGGACCCACATTACTACGTGATCCAAACCAGAAAAAACCCAGTATCCGTTCAACAAGTATGTGAAGAATGCGAAAGTATGAGTCTGATGAGTGAAAATCCCAGGCCTAACCTAGACCTAACATGCGTTATCCTCAAAAATATTGATCCAAACCTGGTTTAATCGGCTGTTTCAGTGTGGTACCACATTACTATGTGATCCAAACCAGAAAGTAACCCAGGATCTGTTCAACGAGTATGTGAAGTGTGCGAAAGTATGAGTCTGATGAGGGCAAATCCCAGACATATCCCAGACCTAACATGCGTTATCCTCTAAAATATTTATCAAGACCAGGTTTAATTGATTGTTTCAGTGTGGACCCACATTACTACGTGATCCAAACCAGAAAAAACCCAGTATCCGTTCAACAAGTATGTGAAGAATGCGAAAGTATGAGTCTGATGAGTGAAAATCCCAGGCCTAACCTAGACCTAACATGCGTTATCCTCAAAAATATTGATCCAAACCTGGTTTAATCGGCTGTTTCAGTGTGGTACCACATTACTATGTGATCCAAACCAGAAAGTAACCCAGGATCTGTTCAACGAGTATGTGAAGTGTGCGAAAGTATGAGTCTGATGAGGGCAAATCCCAGACCTATCCCAGACCTAACACGCGTTATCCTCTAAAATATTTATCAAGACCAGGTTTAATTGATTGTTTCAGTGTGGACCCACATAACTACGTGATCCAAACCAGAAAAAACCCAGGATCCGTTCAACAAGTATGTGAAGTGTGCGAAAGTATGAGTCTGATGAGCTCAAATCCCAGACCAATCCCAGACTTGACTTGCGTTATCCTCTAAAATATTGATCGAAACCAGGTTTAATCGACTGTTTCAGTGTGGTACCACATTACTACGTGATGCAATCCAGAAACAGCCCAGGATCCGTTCAACGAGTATGTGAAGTGTGCGAAAGTATGAGTCTGATGAGTGAAAATCCCAGACCTAACCTAGACCTAACATGAATTATTCTCTAAAATATTGATCGAAACCACGTTTAATTCGCTGTTTCAGCGTGGTACCACATTACTACGTCATACAATCCAGAAACAGCCCAGGATCTAGCCATCAAGTATGAGAAATATGCGAAAGAATGAGCCTGATGAGAGCAAATCCCAGACCTAACCTAGACCTAACATGAATTATTCTCTAAAATATTGATCGAAACCAGGTTTAATCGTCTGTTTCAGTGTGATACCACATTACTACGTGATCCAAACCAGAAAAAACCCAGGATCAGTTCCACAAGTATGAGAAGAATGCGAAAGTATGAGTCTGATGAGTGAAAATCCCAGGGCTAACCTAGACCGTACATGCGTTATCCTCTAAAATATTCATCCAAACCAGGTTTAATGGACTGTTTCATTGTGGTACCACACTACTGCGTGATACAAACCAGAAAAAACCCAGGATCTGTTCAACAAGTATGTGAAGTGTGCGAAAGTATGAGTCTGATGAGGTCAAATCCCAGACCAATCCCAGACTTGACTTGCGTTATCCTCTAAAATATTGATCGAAACCAGGTTTAATCGACTGTTTCAGTGTGGTACCACATTACTACGTGATGCAATCCAGAAACAGCCCAGGATCTAGCCATGAAGTATGAGAAATATGCGAAAGTATGAGCCTGATGAGGGCAAATCCTAGACCTAACCCAAACCTAACATGCGTTATCCTCTAAAATATTTATCAAGACCAGGTTTAATTGTATGTTTCAGTGTGGTACCACTTTACTACGTGATCCAAAGCAGAAAAAACCCTCGATCAGGTCAACATGTATGTTAAAGCTGCGAAAGTATGACCCTGATGAGGGCAAATCCCAGGCCTAGCCTAGACCTAACTTGCGTTATCCTCTAAAATATTGATCGAAACCAGGTTTAATTCGCTGTTTCAGCGTGGTACCACATTACTACGTCATACAATCCAGAAACAGCCCAGGATCTAGCCATCAAGTATGAGAAATATGCGAAAGAATGAGCCTGATGAGAGCAAATCCCAGACCTAACCTAGACCTAACATGAATTATACTCTAAAATATTGATCGAAACCAGGTTTAATCGACTGTTTCAGTGTGGTACCACATTACTATGTGATCCAAACCAGAAAATAACCCAGGATCTGTTCAACGAGTATGTGAAGTGTGTGAAAGTATGAGTCTGATGAGGTCAAATCCCAGACCTATCCCAAACCTAGCTATGCCTTATCCTCTAAAATATTGATCAAAACCAGGTTTTATCGACTGTTTCAGTGTGGTACCACATTACTACGTGATCCAAACCAGAAAAAACCCAGGATCCGTTCAACAAGTATGTGAAGAATGCGAAAGTATGAGTCTGAAGAGTGAAAATCCCAGACCTAACCTAGACCTAACATGCGTTATCCTCTAAAATATTGATCCAAACCAGGTTTAATGGACTGTTTCAGTGTGGTACCACACTACTACGTGATCCAAACCAGAGAAAACCCAGGATCTGTTCAACAAGTATGTGAAAAACGCGAAAGTATGAGTCTGATGAGGTCAAATCCCAGACCAATCCCAGACCTAAGATGCGTTATCCTCTGAAATATTTATCCAGACCAGGTTTCATTGAGTGTTTCAGTGTGGTACCACTTTACTACGTGATCCAATCCAGAAATAGCCCAGGATCTAGCCATGAAGTATGAGAAATATGCGAAAGTAAGAGCCTGATGAGGGCAAATCCTAGACCTATCCCAGACCTAACTTGCGTTATCCTCTAAAATATTGATCGAAACCAGGTTTAATTGACTGTTTCAGCGTGGTAGCACATTACTACGCGATACAATGCAGAAACAGCCCAGGATCTAGCCATGAAGTATGAGAAATATGCGAAAGTATGAGCCTGATGAGGGCAAATCCTAGACGTAACTCAGACCTAACATGCGTTATCCTCTAAAATATTTATCAAGACCAGGTTTAATTGAATGTTTCAGTGTGGTACCATACTACTACGGGATCCAAACCAGAAAAAACCCAGGATCTGTTCAACAAATATGTGAAAAACGCGAAACTGTGAGCCCGATGAGGGCAAAACTTAGACCTAACCCAGACCTAAGATGCGTTGTCCTCTAAAATATTTATCCAGACCTGGTTTCATTGAATGTTTCAGTGTGGTACCACTTTACTACGTGATCCAAACCAGAAAATAACGCAGGATCTGTTCAACGAGTATGTGAAGTGTGCGAAAGTATGTGTCTGATGAGGGCAAATCCCAGACCTATCCCAGACCTAACATGCGTTATCCTCTAACATATTTATCAAGACCAGGTTTAATTGATTGTTTCAGTGTGGACCCACATTACTACGTGATCCAAACCAGAAAAAACCCAGGATCCGTTCAACAAGTATGTGAAGAATGCGAAAGTATGAGTCTGATGAGTGAAAATCCCAGGACTGACCTAGACCTAACATGCGTTATCCTCTAAAATATTGAGCGAAACCAGGTTTAATTGACTGTTTCGGCGTGGTACCACATTACTACGTGATACAATGCAGAAACAGCCCAGGATCTAGCCATGAAGTATGAGAAATATGCGAAAGTATGAGCCTGATGAGGGCAAATCCTAGACGTAACCCAGAC
Organism: Colletes latitarsis; assembly: GCF_051014445.1. Taxonomy (NCBI): domain Eukaryota; kingdom Metazoa; phylum Arthropoda; class Insecta; order Hymenoptera; family Colletidae; genus Colletes; species Colletes latitarsis. The sequence continues at coordinate 27,800,298 of NW_027488367.1, read as the reverse complement.
CTAACATTCGTTATCCTCTAAAATATTTATCTTGACCAGGTTTAATTGAAAGTTCAGTGTGGTACCACATTACTACGTGATCCAAACCAGAAGAAACCCAGGATCCGTTCAACAAGTATGTGAAGAATGCGAATGTATGAGTCTGATCAGTGAAAATCTCAGGCCTTACCTAGACCTAACATGCGTTATCCTCTAAAATATTGAGCGAAACCAGGTTTAATTGACTGTTTCGGCGTGGTACCACATTACTACGTGATACAATGCAGAAACAGCCCAGGATCTAGCCATGAAGTATGAGAAATATGCGAAAGTATGAGTCTGATGAGGGCTAATCCCAGACCTATCCCAGACCTAACATGCGTTATCCTCAAAAATATTGATCGAAACCAGGTTTAATCGACTGTTTCAGTGTGGTACCACATTACTACGTGATCCAAACTAGAAAAAAACCCAGGACCTCGTCAACGAGTATGTGAAGTGTGCGAAAGTATGAGTCTGATGAGGGCTAATCCCAGACCTATCCCAGACCTAACATGCGTTATCCTCTAAAATATTTATCTTGACCAGGTTTAATTGAAAGTTCAGTGTGGTACCACATTACTACGTGATCCAAACCAGAAGAAACCCAGGATCCGTTCAACAAGTATGTGAAGAATGCGAATGTATGAGTCTGATCAGTGAAAATCTCAGGCCTTACCTAGACCTAACATGCGTTATCCTCTAAAATATTGAGCGAAACCAGGTTTAATTGACTGTTTCGGCGTGGTACCACATTACTACGTGATACAATGCAGAAACAGCCCAGGATCTAGCCATGAAGTATGAGAAATATGCGAAAGTATGAGTCTGATGAGGGCTAATCCCAGACCTATCCCAGACCGAACATGCGTTATCCTCAAAAATATTGATCGAAACCAGGTTTAATCGACTGTTTCAGTGTGGTACCACATTACTACGTGATCCAAACCAGAAAAAACCCAGGATCCGTTCAACAAGTATGTGAAGAATGCGAAAGTATGAGTCTGAAGAGTGAAAATCCCAGACCTAACCTAGACCTAACATGCGTTATCCTCTAAAATATTGATCCAAACCAGGTTTAATGGACTGTTTCAGTGTGGTACCACACTACTACGTGATACAAACCAGAAAAAACCCAGGATCTGTTCAACAAGTATGTGAAAAACGCGAAAGTATGAGCCTGATGAGGGCGAATCCCAGACCTATGCCAGACCTAACTTGCGTTATCCTCTAAAATATTGATCGAAACCAGGTTTAATTGACCGTTTCAGCGTGGTACCACATTACTACGTGACACAATCCAGAAACAGCCCAGGATCTAGCCATGAAGTATGAGAGATATGCGAAACTATGAGCCTGCTGATGGCAAATCCTAGACCTAACCCAAGCCTAACATGCGTTATCCTCTAAAATATTTATCAAGACCAGGTTTAATTGATTGTTTCAGTGTGGTCCCACATTACAACGTGATCCAAACCAGAAAAAACCCAGGATCCGTTCAACATGTATGTGAAGAATGCGAAAGTATGAGTCTGATGAGTGAATATCCCAGGCCTAACCTAGACCTAACATGCATTGTCCTCAAAAATATTGATCGAAACCTGGTTAAATCGACTGTTTCAGTGTGGTACCACATTACTATGTGATCCAAACCAGAAAATAACCCAGGATCTGTTCAACGAGTATGTGAAGTGTGCGAAAGTATGAGTCTGATGAGGGCAAATCCCAGACATATCCCAGACCTAACATGCGTTATTCTCTAAAATATTTATCAAGACCAGGTTTAATTGATTGTTTCAGTGTGGACCCACATTACTACGTGATCCAAACCAGAAAAAACCCAGTATCCGTTCAACAAGTATGTGAAGAATGCGAAAGTATGAGTCTGATGAGTGAAAATCCCAGGCCTAACCTAGACCTAACATGCGTTATCCTCAAAAATATTGATCCAAACCTGGTTTAATCGGCTGTTTCAGTGTGGTACCACATTACTATGTGATCCAAACCAGAAAGTAACCCAGGATCTGTTCAACGAGTATGTGAAGTGTGCGAAAGTATGAGTCTGATGAGGGCAAATCCCAGACCTAACCTAGACCTAACATGCGTTATCCTCTAAAATATTGATCCAAACCAGGTTTAATGGACTGTTTCAGTGTGGTACCACACTACTACGTGATCCAAACCAGAGAAAACCCAGGATCTGTTCAACAAGTATGTGAAAAACGCGAAAGTATGAGCCTGATGAGGGCAAATCCCAGACCTATCCCAGACCTAACTTGCGTTGTCCTCTAAGATATTGATGGAAACAAGGTTTAATTGACTGTTTCAGTGTTGTACCTCATTACTACGTGATGCAATCCAGAAAAAGCCCAGGATCTAGCCATCAAGTATGAGAAATATGCGAAAGAACGAGCCTGATGAGAGCAAATCCCAGACCTAATATAGACCTAACATGAATTATTCTCTAAAATATTGATCGAAACCAGGTTTAATCGACTGTTTCAGTGTGGCACCACATTACTATGTGATCCAAACCAGAAAATAACCCAGGATCTGTTCAACGAGTATGTGAAGTGTGCGAAAGTATGAGTCTGATGAGGTCAAATCCCAGACCTATCCCAAACCTAACTATGCGTTATCCTCTAAAATATTGATCAAAACCAGGTTTAATCGACTGTTTCAGTGTGGTACCACATTACTACGTGATCCAAACCAGAAAATAACCCAGGATCTGTTCAACGAGTATGTGAAGTGTGCCAAAGTATGAGTCTGATGAGGTCAAATCCCAGACCAATCCCAGACTTAACTCGCGTTATCCCCTAAGATATTGATCGAAACCAGGTTTAATCGACTGTTTCAGTGTGGTACCACATTACTACGTGATCCAAACCAGAAAATAACCCAGGATCTGTTCAACGAGTATGTGAAGTGTGCCAAAGTATGAGTCTGATGAGTGAAAATCCCAGGCCTAACCTAGACCTAACATGCGTTATCCTCAAAAATAATGATCGAAACCTGGTTTAATCGACTGTTTCAGTGTGGTACCACATTACTACCTGATCCAAACCAGAAAAAACCGAGGATCCGTTCAACAAGTATGTGAAGAATGCGAAAGTATGAGTCTGATGAGTGAAAATCCCAGGCCTAACCTAGACCTAACATGCGTTATCCTCAAAAATATTGATCGAAACCTGGTTTAATCGACTGTTTCAGTGTGGTACCACATTACTATGTGATCCAAACCAGAAAATAACCCAGGATCTGTTCAACGAGTATGTGAAGTGTGCGAAAGTATGAGTCTGATGAGGGCAAATCCCAGACCTATTCCAGACCTAACATGCGTTATCCTCTAAAATATTGATCGAAACCTGGTTTAATCGACTGTTTCAGTGTGGTACCACATTACTACGTGATCCAAACCAGAAAAAACCCAGGATCAGTTCAACAAGTATGTGAAGTATGCGAAAGTATGAGTCTCGTGAGCGAAAATCCCAGACCTAACCTAGACCTAACATGCGTTATCCTCTAAAATATTGATCCAAACCAGGTTTAATGGACTGTTTCAGTGTGGTACCACACTACTACGTGATCCAAACCGGAAAAAAACCCAGGATCTGCTCAACAAGTATGTGAAAAACGCGAAAGTATGAGCCTGATGAGGGCGAATCCCAGACCTATGCCAGACCTAACATGCTTTGTCCTCTAAAATATTGATCAAAACCAGGTTTAATCGACTGTTTCAGTGTGGTACCACATTACTACGTGATCCAAACCAGAAAAAACCCAGGATCAGTTCCACAAGTATGAGAAGAATGCGAAAGTATGAGTCTGATGAGTGAAAATCCCAGGGCTAACCTAGACCGTACATGCGTTATCCTCTAAAATATTCATCCAAACCAGGTTTAATGGACTGTTTCATTGTGGTACCACACTACTGCGTGATACAAACCAGAAAAAACCCAGGATCTGTTCAACAAGTATGTGAAGTGTGTGAAAGTATGAGTTTGATGAGGTCAAATCCCAGACCTATCCCAAACCTAACTATGCGTTATCCTCTAAAATATTGATCAAAACCAGGTTTAATCGACTGTTTCAGTGTGGTACCACATTACTACGTGATCCAAACCAGAAAAAACCCAGGATCCGTTCAACAAGTATGTGAAGAATGCGAAAGTATGAGTCTGAAGAGTGAAAATCCCAGACCTAACCTAGACCTAACATGCGTTATCCTCTAAAATATTGATCCAAACCAGGTTTAATGGACTGTTTCAGTGTGGTACCACACTACTACGTGATACAAACCAGAAAAAACCCAGGATCTGTTCAACAAGTATGTGAAAAACGCGAAAGTATGAGCCTGATGAGGGCGAATCCCAGACCTATGCCAGACCTAACTTGCGTTATCCTCTAAAATATTCATCGAAACCAGGTTTAATTGACCGTTTCAGCGTGGTACCACATTACTACGTGACACAATCCAGAAACAGCCCAGGATCTAGCCATGAAGTATGAGAGATATGCGAAAGTATGAGCCTGCTGATGGCAAATCCTAGACCTAACCCAAGCCTAACATGCGTTATCCTCTAAAATATTTATCAAGACCAGGTTTAATTGATTGTTTCAGTGTGGTCCCACATTACAACGTGATCCAAACCAGAAAAAACCCAGGATCCGTTCAACATGTATGTGAAGAATGCGAAAGTATGAGTCTGATGAGTGAATATCCCAGGCCTAACCTAGACCTAACATGCATTGTCCTCAAAAATATTGATCGAAACCTGGTTAAATCGACTGTTTCAGTGTGGTACCACATTACTATGTGATCCAAACCAGAAAATAACCCAGGATCTGTTCAACGAGTATGTGAAGTGTGCGAAAGTATGAGTCTGATGAGGGCAAATCCCTGACATATCCCAGACCTAACATGCGTTATCCTCTAAAATATTGATCAAAACCAGGTTTAATTCGCTGTTTCAGCGTGGTACCACATTACTACGTCATACAATCCAGAAACAGCCCAGGATCTAGCCATCAAGTATGAGAAATATGCGAAAGAACGAGCCTGATGAGAGCAAATCCCAGACCTAATATAGACCTAACATGAATTATTCTCTAAAATATTGATCGAAACCAGGTTTAATCGACTGTTTCAGTGTGGCACCACATTACTATGTGATCCAAACCAGAAAATAACCCAGGATCTGTTCAACGAGTATGTGAAGTGTGCGAAAGTATGAGTCTGATGAGGTCAAATCCCAGACCTATCCCAAACCTAACTATGCGTTATCCTCTAAAATATTGATCAAAACCAGGTTTAATCGACTGTTTCAGTGTGGTACCACATTACTACGTGATCCAAACCAGAAAATAACCCAGGATCTGTTCAACGAGTATGTGAAGTGTGCCAAAGTATGAGTCTGATGAGGTCAAATCCCAGACCAATCCCAGACTTAACTCGCGTTATCCCCTAAGATATTGATCGAAACCAGGTTTAATCGACTGTTTCAGTGTGGTACCACATTACTACGTGATCCAAACCAGAAAATAACCCAGGATCTGTTCAACGAGTATGTGAAGTGTGCCAAAGTATGAGTCTGATGAGTGAAAATCCCAGGCCTAACCTAGACCTAACATGCGTTATCCTCAAAAATAATGATCGAAACCTGGTTTAATCGACTGTTTCAGTGTGGTACCACATTACTACCTGATCCAAACCAGAAAAAACCGAGGATCCGTTCAACAAGTATGTGAAGAATGCGAAAGTATGAGTCTGATGAGTGAAAATCCCAGGCCTAACCTAGACCTAACATGCGTTATCCTCAAAAATATTGATCGAAACCTGGTTTAATCGACTGTTTCAGTGTGGTACCACATTACTATGTGATCCAAACCAGAAAATAACCCAGGATCTGTTCAACGAGTATGTGAAGTGTGCGAAAGTATGAGTCTGATGAGGGCAAATCCCAGACCTATTCCAGACCTAACATGCGTTATCCTCTAAAATATTTATCAAGACCAGGTTTAATTGATTGTTTCAGTGTGGACCCACATAACTACGTGATCCAAACCAGAAAAAACCCAGGATCCGTTCAACAAGTATGTGAAGTGTGCGAAAGTATGAGTCTGATGAGCTCAAATCCCAGACCAATCCCAGACTTGACTTGCGTTATCCTCTAAAATATTGATCGAAACCAGGTTTAATCGACTGTTTCAGTGTGGTACCACATTACTACGTGATGCAATCCAGAAACAGCCCAGGATCCGTTCAACGAGTATGTGAAGTGTGCGAAAGTATGAGTCTGATGAGTGAAAATCCCAGACCTAACCTAGACCTAACATGAATTATTCTCTAAAATATTCATCGAAACCACGTTTAATTCGCTGTTTCAGCGTGGTACCACATTACTACGTCATACAATCCAGAAACAGCCCAGGATCTAGCCATCAAGTATGAGAAATATGCGAAAGAATGAGCCTGATGAGAGCAAATCCCAGACCTAACCTAGACCTAACATGAATTATTCTCTAAAATATTGATCGAAACCAGGTTTAATCGTCTGTTTCAGTGTGATACCACATTACTACGTGATCCAAACCAGAAAAAACCCAGGATCAGTTCCACAAGTATGAGAAGAATGCGAAAGTATGAGTCTGATGAGTGAAAATCCCAGGGCTAACCTAGACCGTACATGCGTTATCCTCTAAAATATTCATCCAAACCAGGTTTAATGGACTGTTTCATTGTGGTACCACACTACTGCGTGATACAAACCAGAAAAAACCCAGGATCTGTTCAACAATTATGTGAAGTGTGCGAAAGTATGAGTCTGATGAGGTCAAATCCCAGACCAATCCCAGACTTGACTTGCGTTATCCTCTAAAATATTGATCGAAACCAGGTTTAATCGACTGTTTCAGTGTGGTACCACATTACTACGTGATGCAATCCAGAAACAGCCCAAGATCTAGCCATGAAGTATGAGAAATATGCGAAAGTATGAGCCTGATGAGGGCAAATCCTAGACCTAACCCAAACCTAACATGCGTTATCCTCTAAAATATTTATCAAGACCAGGTTTAATTGTATGTTTCAGTGTGGTACCACTTTACTACGTGAACCAAAGCAGAAAAAACCCTCGATCAGGTCAACATGTATGTTAAAGCTGCGAAAGTATGACCCTGATGAGGGCAAATCCCAGGCCTAGCCTAGACCTAACTTGCGTTATCCTCTAAAATATTGATCGAAACCAGGTTTAATTCGCTGTTTCAGCGTGGTACCACATTACTACGTCATACAATCCAGAAACAGCCCAGGATCTAGCCATCAAGTATGAGAAATATGCGAAAGAATGAGCCTGATGAGAGCAAATCCCAGACCTAACCTAGACCTAACATGAATTATTCTCTAAAATATTGATCGAAACCAGGTTTAATCGACTGTTTCAGTGTGGTACCACATTACTATGTGATCCAAACCAGAAAATAACCCAGGATCTGTTCAACGAGTATGTGAAGTGTGTGAAAGTATGAGTCTGATGAGGTCAAATCCCAGACCTATCCCAAACCTAGCTATGCCTTATCCTCTAAAATATTGATCAAAACCAGGTTTTATCGACTGTTTCAGTGTGGTACCACATTACTACGTGATCCAAACCAGAAAAAACCCAGGATCCGTTCAACAAGTATGTGAAGAATGCGAAAGTATGAGTCTGAAGAGTGAAAATCCCAGACCTAACCTAGACCTAACATGCGTTATCCTCTAAAATATTGATCCAAACCAGGTTTAATGGACTGTTTCAGTGTGGTACCACACTACTACGTGATCCAAACCAGAGAAAACCCAGGATCTGTTCAACAAGTATGTGAAAAACGCGAAAGTATGAGCCTGATGAGGGCAAATCCCAGACCTATCCCAGACCTAACTTGCGTTGTCCTCTAAGATATTGATGGAAACAAGGTTTAATTGACTGTTTCAGTGTTGTACCTCATTACTACGTGATGCAATCCAGAAAAAGCCCAGGATCTAGCCATCAAGTATGAGAAATATGCGAAAGAACGAGCCTGATGAGAGCAAATCCCAGACCTAATATAGACCTAACATGAATTATTCTCTAAAATATTGATCGAAACCAGGTTTAATCGACTGTTTCAGTGTGGCACCACATTACTATGTGATCCAAACCAGAAAATAACCCAGGATCTGTTCAACGAGTATGTGAAGTGTGCGAAAGTATGAGTCTGATGAGGTCAAATCCCAGACCTATCCCAAACCTAACTATGCGTTATCCTCTAAAATATTGATCAAAACCAGGTTTAATCGACTGTTTCAGTGTGGTACCACATTACTACGTGATCCAAACCAGAAAATAACCCAGGATCTGTTCAACGAGTATGTGAAGTGTGCCAAAGTATGAGTCTGATGAGGTCAAATCCCAGACCAATCCCAGACTTAACTCGCGTTATCCCCTAAGATATTGATCGAAACCAGGTTTAATCGACTGTCTCAGTGTGGTACCACATTACTACGTGATCCAAACCAGAAAATAACCCAGGATCTGTTCAACGAGTATGTGAAGTGTGCCAAAGTATGAGTCTGATGAGTGAAAATCCCAGGCCTAACCTAGACCTAACATGCGTTATCCTCAAAAATAATGATCGAAACCTGGTTTAATCGACTGTTTCAGTGTGGTACCACATTACTACGTGATCCAAACCAGAAAAAACCCAGGATCAGTTCAACAAGTATGTGAAGTATGCGAAAGTATGAGTCTCATGAGCGAAAATCCCAGACCTAACCTAGACCTAACATGCGTTATCCTCTAAAATATTGATCCAAACCAGGTTTAATGGACTGTTTCAGTGTGGTACCACACTACTACGTGATCCAAACCGGAAAAAAACCCAGGATCTGCTCAACAAGTATGTGAAAAACGCGAAAGTATGAGTCTGATGAGGGCGAATCCCAGACCTATGCCAGACCTAACATGCGTTGTCCTCTAAAATATTGATCAAAACCAGGTTTAATCGACTGTTTCAGTGTGGTACCACATTACTACGCGATCCAAACCAGAAAAAACCCAGGATCAGTTCAACAAGTATGTGAAGTATGCGAAAGTATGAGTCTCATGAGCGAAAATCCCAGACCTAACCTAGACCTAACATGCGTTATCCTCTAAAATATTGATCGAAACCAGGTTCAATTGAATGTTTCAGTGTGGTACCACATTACTACCTGAACCAAACCAGAAAAAACCCAGGATCCGCCGAACAAGTAGGTGAAGTATGCGAAAGTATGAGTCTCATGAGCGAAAATCCCAGACCTAACCTAGACCTAACATGCGTTATCCTCTAAAATATTGATCCAAACCAGGTTTAATGGACTGTTTCAGTGTGGTACCACACTACTACGTGATCCAAACCGGAAAAAAACCCAGGATCTGCTCAACAAGTATGTGAAAAACGCGAAAGTATGAGCCTGATGAGGGCAAATCCCAGACCAATCCCAGACCTAACTGGCGTTGTCCTCTAAGATATTGATGGAAACCAGGTTTAATTGACTGTTTCAATGTTGTACTTCATTAGTACGTGATGCAATCCAGAAAAAGCCCAGGATCTAGCCATCAAGTATGAGAAATATGCGAAAGAACGAGCCTGATGAGAGCAAATCCCAGACCTAACCTAGACCTAACATGAATTATTCTCTAAAATATTGATCGAAACCAGGTTTAATTGACTGTTTCAGTGTGGTCCCACATTACTACGTGATCCAAACCAGAAAAAACCCAGGATCCGTTCAACAAGTATGTGAAGAATGCGAAAGTATGAGTCTGATGAGTGAAAATCCCAGGCCTAACCTAGACCTAACATGCGTTATCCTCTAAGATATTAATCGAAACCAGGTTTAATCGACTGTTTCAGTGTGGTACCACATTACTACGTGACCCAAACCAGAAAAAACCCAGGATCAGTTCAGCAAGTATGAGAAGAATGCGAAAGTATGAGTCTGATCAGTGAAAATCCCAGGGCTAACCTAGACCTAACATGCGTTATCCTCTAAAATATTCATCCAAACCAGGTTTAATGGACTGTTTCATTGTGGTACCACACTACTGCGTGATACAAACCAGAAAAAACCCAGGATCTGTTCAACAATTATGTGAAGTGTGCGAAAGTATGAGTCTGGTGAGGTCAAATCCCAGACCAATCCCAGACTTGACTTGCGTTATCCTCTAAAATATTGATCGAAACCAGGTTTAATCGACTGTTTCAGTGTGGTACCACATTACTACGTGATGCAATCCAGAAACAGCCCAAGATCTAGCCATGAAGTATGAGAAATATGCGAAAGTATGAGCCTGATGAGGGCAAATCCTAGACCTAACCCAAACCTAACATGCGTTATCCTCTAAAATATTTATCAAGACCAGGTTTAATTGTATGTTTCAGTGTGGTACCACTTTACTACGTGATCCAAAGCAGAAAAAACCCTCGATCAGGTCAACATGTATGTTAAAGCTGCGAAAGTATGACCCTGATGAGGGCAAATCCCAGGCCTAGCCTAGACCTAACTTGCGTTATCCTCTAAAATATTGATCGAAACCAGGTTTAATTCGCTGTTTCAGCGTGGTACCACATTACTACGTCATACAATCCAGAAACAGCCCAGGATCTAGCCATCAAGTATGAGAAATATGCGAAAGAATGAGCCTGATGAGAGCAAATCCCAGACCTAACCTAGACCTAACATGAATTATTCTCTAAAATATTGATCGAAACCAGGTTTAATCGACTGTTTCAGTGTGGTACCACATTACTATGTGATCCAAACCAGAAAATAACCCAGGATCTGTTCAACGAGTATGTGAAGTGTGTGAAAGTATGAGTCTGATGAGGTCAAATCCCAGACCTATCCCAAACCTAGCTATGCCTTATCCTCTAAAATATTGATCAAAACCAGGTTTTATCGACTGTTTCAGTGTGGTACCACATTACTACGTGATCCAAACCAGAAAAAACCCAGGATCCGTTCAACAAGTATGTGAAGAATGCGAAAGTATGAGTCTGAAGAGTGAAAATCCCAGACCTAACCTAGACCTAACATGCGTTATCCTCTAAAATATTGATCCAAACCAGGTTTAATGGACTGTTTCAGTGTGGTACCACACTACTACGTGATCCAAACCAGAGAAAACCCAGGATCTGTTCAACAAGTATGTGAAAAACGCGAAAGTATGAGCCTGATGAGGGCAAATCCCAGACCTATCCCAGACCTAACTTGCGTTGTCCTCTAAGATATTGATGGAAACAAGGTTTAATTGACTGTTTCAGTGTTGTACCTCATTACTACGTGATGCAATCCAGAAATAGCCCAGGATCTAGCCATCAAGTATGAGAAATATGCGAAAGAACGAGCCTGATGAGAGCAAATCCCAGACCTAATATAGACCTAACATGAATTATTCTCTAAAATATTGATCCAAACCAGGTTTAATTGTATGTTTCAGTGTGGTACCACTTTACTACGTGATCCAAAGCAGAAAAAACCCTCGATCAGGTCAACATGTATGTTAAAGCTGCGAAAGTATGACCCTGATGAGGGCAAATCCCAGGCCTAGCCTAGACCTAACTTGCGTTATCCTCTAAAATATTGATCGAAACCAGGTTTAATTCGCTGTTTCAGCGTGGTACCACATTACTACGTCATACAATCCAGAAACAGCCCAGGATCTAGCCATCAAGTATGAGAAATATGCGAAAGTATGACCCTGATGAGGTCAAATCCCAGACCAATCCCAGACTTAACTCGCGTTATCCCCTAAGATATTGATCGAAACCAGGTTTAATCGACTGTCTCAGTGTGGTACCACATTACTACGTGATCCAAACCAGAAAATAACCCAGGATCTGTTCAACGAGTATGTGAAGTGTGCCAAAGTATGAGTCTGATGAGTGAAAATCCCAGGCCTAACCTAGACCTAACATGCGTTATCCTCAAAAATAATGATCGAAACCTGGTTTAATCGACTGTTTCAGTGTGGTACCACATTACTACCTGATCCAAACCAGAAAAAACCGAGGATCCGTTCAACAAGTATGTGAAGAATGCGAAAGTATGAGTCTGATGAGTGAAAATCCCAGGCCTAACCTAGACCTAACATGCGTTATCCTCAAAAATATTGATCGAAACCTGGTTTAATCGACTGTTTCAGTGTGGTACCACATTACTATGTGATCCAAACCAGAAAATAACCCAGGATCTGTTCAACGAGTATGTGAAGTGTGCGAAAGTATGAGTCTGATGAGGGCAAATCCCAGACCTATTCCAGACCTAACATGCATTATCCTCTAAAATATTGATCGAAACCTGGTTTAATCGACTGTTTCAGTGTGGTACCACATTACTACGTGATCCAAACCAGAAAAAACCCAGGATCAGTTCAACAAGTATGTGAAGTATGCGAAAGTATGAGTCTCATGAGCGAAAATCCCAGACCTAACCTAGACCTAACATGCGTTATCCTCTAAAATATTGATCCAAACCAGGTTTAATGGACTGTTTCAGTGTGGTACCACACTACTACGTGATCCAAACCGGAAAAAAACCCAGGATCTGCTCAACAAGTATGTGAAAAACGCGAAAGTATGAGCCTGATGAGGGCGAATCCCAGACCTATGCCAGACCTAACATGCGTTGTCCTCTAAAATATTGATCAAAACCAGGTTTAATCGACTGTTTCAGTGTGGTACCACATTACTACGTGATCCAAACCAGAAAAAACCCAGGATCAGTTCAACAAGTATGTGAAGTATGCGAAAGTATGAGTCTCATGAGCGAAAATCCCAGACCTAACCTAGACCTAACATGCGTTATCCTCTAAAATATTGATCGAAACCAGGTTTAATCGACTGTTTCAGTGTGGCACCACATTACTATGTGATCCAAACCAGAAAATAACCCAGGATCTGTTCAACGAGTATGTGAAGTGTGCGAAAGTATGAGTCTGATGAGGTCAAATCCCAGACCTATCCCAAACCTAACTATGCGTTATCCTCTAAAATATTGATCAAAACCAGGTTTAATCGACTGTTTCAGTGTGGTACCACATTACTACGTGATCCAAACCAGAAAATAACCCAGGATCTGTTCAACGAGTATGTGAAGTGTGCCAAAGTATGAGTCTGATGAGGTCAAATCCCAGTCCAATCCCAGACTTAACTCGCGTTATCCCCTAAGATATTGATCGAAACCAGGTTTAATCGACTGTTTCAGTGTGGTACCACATTACTACGTGATCCAAAACAGAAAATAACCCAGGATCTGTTCAACGAGTATGTGAAGTGTGCCAAAGTATGAGTCTGATGAGTGAAAATCCCAGGCCTAACCTAGACCTAACATGCGTTATCCTCAAAAATAATGATCGAAACCTGGTTTAATCGACTGTTTCAGTGTGGTACCACATTACTACCTGATCCAAACCAGAAAAAACCGAGGATCCGTTCAACAAGTATGTGAAGAATGCGAAAGTATGAGTCTGATGAGTGAAAATCCCAGGCCTAACCTAGACCTAACATGCGTTATCCTCAAAAATATTGATCGAAACCTGGTTTAATCGACTGTTTCAGTGTGGTACCACATTACTATGTGATCCAAACCAGAAAATAACACAGGATCTGTTCAACGAGTATGTGAAGTGTGCGAAAGTATGAGTCTGATGAGGGCAAATCCCAGACCTATCCAAGACCTAACATGCGTTATCCTCTAAAATATTGATCGAAACCTGGTTTAATCGACTGTTTCAGTGTGGTACCACATTACTACGTGATCCAAACCAGAAAAAACCCAGGATCAGTTCAACAAGTATGTGAAGTATGCGAAAGTATGAGTCTCATGAGCGAAAATCCCAGACCTAACCTAGACCTAACATGCGTTATCCTCTAAAATATTGATCCAAACCAGGTTTAATGGACTGTTTCAGTGTGGTACCACACTACTACGTGATCCAAACCGGAAAAAAACCCAGGATCTGCTCAACAAGTATGTGAAAAACGCGAAAGTATGAGTCTGATGAGGGCGAATCCCAGACCTATGCCAGACCTAACATGCGTTGTCCTCTAAAATATTGATCAAAACCAGGTTTAATCGACTGTTTCAGTGTGGTACCACATTACTACGTGATCCAAACCAGAAAAAACCCAGGATCAGTTCAACAAGTATGTGAAGTATGCGAAAGTATGAGTCTCATGAGCGAAAATCCCAGACCTAACCTAGACCTAACATGCGTTATCCTCTAAAATATTGATCGAAACCAGGTTCAATTGAATGTTTCAGTGTGGTACCACATTACTACCTGAACCAAACCAGAAAAAACCCAGGATCCGCCGAACAAGTAGGTGAAGTATGCGAAAGTATGAGTCTCATGAGCGAAAATCCCAGACCTAACCTAGACCTAACATGCGTTATCCTCTAAAATATTGATCCAAACCAGGTTTAATGGACTGTTTCAGTGTGGTACCACACTACTACGTGATCCAAACCGGAAAAAAACCCAGGATCTGCTCAACAAGTATGTGAAAAACGCGAAAGTATGAGCCTGATGAGGGCAAATCCCAGACCAATCCCAGACCTAACTGGCGTTGTCCTCTAAGATATTGATGGAAACCAGGTTTAATTGACTGTTTCAATGTTGTACTTCATTAGTACGTGATGCAATCCAGAAAAAGCCCAGGATCTAGCCATCAAGTATGAGAAATATGCGAAAGAACGAGCCTGATGAGAGCAAATCCCAGACCTAACCTAGACCTAACATGAATTATTCTCTAAAATATTGATCGAAACCAGGTTTAATTGACTGTTTCAGTGTGGTCCCACATTACTACGTGATCCAAACCAGAAAAAACCCAGGATCCGTTCAACAAGTATGTGAAGAATGCGAAAGTATGAGTCTGATGAGTGAAAATCCCAGGCCTAACCTAGACCTAACATGCGTTATCCTCTAAGATATTAATCGAAACCAGGTTTAATCGACTGTTTCAGTGTGGTACCACATTACTACGTGACCCAAACCAGAAAAAACCCAGGATCAGTTCAGCAAGTATGAGAAGAATGCGAAAGTATGAGTCTGATGAGTGAAAATCCCAGGGCTAACCTAGACCTAACATGCGTTATCCTCTAAAATATTGATCCAAACCAGGTTTAATGGACTGTTTCAGTGTGGTACCACACTACTACGTGATACAAACCAGAAAAAACCCAGGATCTGTTCAACAAGTATGTGAAAAACGCGAAAGTATGAGCCTGATGAGGGCGAATCCCAGACCTATGCAAGACCTAACATGCGTTGTCCTCTAAGATATTGATGGAAACCAGGTTTAATTGACTGTTTCAGTGTTGTACTTCATTACTACGTGATGCAATCCAGAAAAAGCCCAGGATCTAGCCATCAAGTATGAGAAATATGCGAAAGAATGAGCCTGATGAGAGCAAATCCCAGACCTAACCTAGACCTAACATGAAATATTCTCTAAAATATTGATCGAAACCAGGTTTAATTGACTGTTGCAGTGTTGTACTTCATTACTACATGATGCAATCCAGAAAAAGCCCAGGATCTAGCCATCAAGTATGAGAAATATGCGAAAGAATGAGCCTGATGAGGGCAAATCCTAGACCTAACACAGACCTAACATGCGTTATCCACTAAAATGTTTATCAAGACCAGGTTTAATGGTCTGTTTCAGTGTAGTATCCCACTACTACGTGACCCAAACCAGAAAAAACCCAGGATCTGTTCAACAAGTATGTAAAAAACGCGAAAGTATCAGCCTGATGAGGGCAAATCCCGGACCTATCCCAGACCTAACTTGCGTTATCCTCTAAAATATTGATCGAAACCAGGTTTAATTGAATGTTTCAGTGTGGTACCACATTACTACGTGATCCAAACCAGTAAAAACCCTGGATCCGTTCTACAAGTATGTGAAGAATGCGAAAGTATGAGATAGATGAGTGAAAATCCCAGGCCTGACCTAGACCTAACATGCGTTATCCTCTAAAATATTGAGCGAAACTAGGTTTAATGGACTGTTTCAGTGTGGTACCACACTACTTTGGGATCCAAACCAGAAAAAACCCAGGATCTGTTCAACAAGTATGTGAAAAACGCGAAAGTATGAGCCTGATGAGGGCAAATCCCAGAACTATCCCAGACCTAACTTGCGTTGTCCTCTAAAATATTGATGGAAACCAGGTTTAATTGACTGTTTCAGTGTTGTACTTCATTGCTACGTGATGCAATCGAGAAAAAGCCCAGGATCTAGCCATCAAGTATGAGAAATATGCGAAAGAATGAGCCTGATGAGAGCAAATCCCAGACCTAACCTAGACCTAACATGCGTTATCCTCTAAAATATTTATCAAGACCAGGTTTAATTGAATGTTTCAGTGTGGTACCACTTTACAACGTGATCCAAAGCAGAGAAAACCCTCGATCAGGTCAACATGTATGATATAACTTCGAAAGTATGACCCTGATGAGGGCCAATCCCAGGCCTAACCTAGACCTAACTTGCGTTATCCTCTAAAATATTGATCGAAACCAGGTTTAATTGACTGTTTCAGTGTTGTACTTCATTACTACGTGATGCAATCCAGAAAAAGCCCAGGATCTAGCCATCAAGTATGAGAAATATGCGAAAGAATGAGCCTGATGAGGGCAAATCCAAGACCTAACCCAGACCTAACATGCGTTATCCACTAAAATGTTTATCAAGACC
This sequence comes from Colletes latitarsis, assembly GCF_051014445.1. NCBI lineage: Eukaryota > Metazoa > Arthropoda > Insecta > Hymenoptera > Colletidae > Colletes > Colletes latitarsis. The sequence goes on along the minus strand of NW_027488367.1, from coordinate 27,783,507 downwards.
AGGTTTAACTGAATGTTTCAGTGTAGTATCACACTACTACGTGACCCAAACCAGAAAAAACCCAGGATCTGTTCAACAAGTATGTGAAAAACGCGAAAGTATGAGCCTGATGAGGTCAAATCCCAGACCAATCCCAGACTTAACTCGCGTTATCCCCTAAGATATTGATCGAAACCAGGTTTAATCGACTGTTTCAGTGTGGTACCACATTACTACGTGATCCAAACTAGAAAATAACCCAGGATCTGTTCAACGAGTATGTGAAGTGTGCCAAAGTATGAGTCTGATGAGTGAAAATCCCAGGCCTAACCTAGACCTAACATGCGTTGTCCTCAAAAATAATGATCGAAACCTGGTTTAATCGACTGTTTCAGTGTGGTACCACATTACTACCTGATCCAAACCAGAAAAAACCGAGGATCCGTTCAACAAGTATGTGAAGAATGCGAAAGTATGAGTCTGATGAGTGAAAATCCCAGGCCTAACCTAGACCTAACATGCGTTATCCTCAAAAATATTGATCGAAACCTGGTTTAATCGACTGTTTCAGTGTGGTACCACATTACTATGTGATCCAAACCAGAAAATAACCCAGGATCTGTTCAACGAGTATGTGAAGTGTGCGAAAGTATGAGTCTGATGAGGGCAAATCCCAGACCTATTCCAGACCTAACATGCGTTATCCTCTAAAATATTGATCGAAACCTGGTTTAATCGACTGTTTCAGTGTGGTACCACATTACTACGTGATCCAAACCAGAAAAAACCCAGGATCAGTTCAACAAGTATGTGAAGTATGCGAAAGTATGAGTCTCATGAGCGAAAATCCCAGACCTAACCTAGACCTAACATGCGTTATCCTCGAAAATATTGATCCAAACCAGGTTTAATGGACTGTTTCAGTGTGGTACCACACTACTACGTGATACAAACCAGAAAAAACCCAGGATCTGTTCAACGAGTATGTGAAAAACGCGAAAGTATGAGCCTGATGAGGGCGAATCCCAGACCTATGCCAGACCTAACTTGCGTTATCCTCTAAAATATTGATCGAAACCAGGTTTAATTGACTGTTTCAGCGTTGTACCACATTACTACGTGATACAAACCAGAAACAGCCGAGGATCTAGCCATGAAGTATGAGAAATATGCGAAAGTATGAGCCTGCTGAGGGCAAATCCTGGACCTAACCCAAACCTAACATGCGTTATCCTCTAAAATATTTATCAAGACCAGGTTCAATTGAATGTTTCAGTGTGGTACCACATTACTACCTGAACCAAACCAGAAAAAACCCAGGATCCGCCGAACAAGTAGGTGAAGTATGCGAAAGTATGAGTCTCATGAGCGAAAATCCCAGACCTAACCTAGACCTAACATGCGTTATCCTCTAAAATATTGATCCAAACCAGGTTTAATGGACTGTTTCAGTGTGGCACCACACTACTACGTGATCCAAACCGGAAAAAAACCCAGGATCTGCTCAGCAAGTATGTGAAAAACGCGAAAGTATGAGCCTGATGAGGGCAAATCCCAGACCAATCCCAGACCTAACTGGCGTTGTCCTCTAAGATATTGATGGAAACCAGGTTTAATTGACTGTTTCAATGTTGTACTTCATTACTACGTGATGCAATCCAGAAGAAGCCCAGGATCTAGCCATCAAGTATGAGAAATATGCGAAAGAACGAGCCTGATGAGAGCAAATCCCAGACCTAACCTAGACCTAACATGAATTATTCTCTAAAATATTGATCGAAACCAGGTTTAATTGACTGTTTCAGTGTGGTCCCACATTACTACGTGATCCAAACCAGAAAAAACCCAGGATCCGTTCAACAAGTATGTGAAGAATGCGAAAGTATGAGTCTGATGAGTGAAAATCCCAGGCCTAACCTAGACCTAACATGCGTTATCCTCTAAGATATTAATCGAAACCAGGTTTAATCGACTGTTTCAGTGTGGTACCACATTACTACGTGACCCAAACCAGAAAAAACCCAGGATCAGTTCAGCAAGTATGAGAAGAATGCGAAAGTATGAGTCTGATGAGTGAAAATCCCAGGGCTAACCTAGACCTAACATGCGTTATCCTCTAAAATATTGATCCAAACCAGGTTTAATGGACTGTTTCAGTGTGGTACCACACTACTACGTGATACAAACCAGAAAAAACCCAGGATCTGTTCAACAAGTATGTGAAAAACGCGAAAGTATGAGCCTGATGAGGGCGAATCCCAGACCTATGCCAGACCTAACATGCGTTGTCCTCTAAGATATTGATCGAAACCAGGTTTAATTGACTGTTGCAGTGTTGTACTTCATTACTACATGATGCAATCCAGAAAAAGCCCAGGATCTAGCCATCAAGTATGAGAAATATGCGAAAGAATGAGCCTGATGAGGGCAAATCCTAGACCTAACACAGACCTAACATGCGTTATCCACTAAAATGTTTATCAAGACCAGGTTTAATGGTCTGTTTCAGTGTAGTATCCCACTACTACGTGACCCAAACCAGAAAAAACCCAGGATCTGTTCAACAGGTATGTAAAAAACGCGAAAGTATGAGCCTGATGAGGGCAAATCCCGGACCTATCCCAGACCTAACTTGCGTTATCCTCTAAAATATTGATCGAAACCAGGTTTAATTGAATGTTTCAGTGTGGTACCACATTACTACGTGATCCAAACCAGTAAAAACCCTGGATCCGTTCTACAAGTATGTGAAGAATGCGAAAGTATGAGATAGATGAGTGAAAATCCCAGGCCTGACCTAGACCTAACATGCGTTATCCTCTAAAATATTGAGCGAAACTAGGTTTAATGGACTGTTTCAGTGTGGTACTTCATTGCTACGTGATGCAATCGAGGAAAAGCCCAGGATCTAGCCATCAAGTATGAGAAATATGCGAAAGAACGAGCCTGATGAGAGCAAATCCCAGACCTAACCTAGACCTAACATGAATTATTCTCTAAAATATTGATCGAAACCAGGTTTAATTGACTGTTTCAGTGTGGTCCCACATTACTACGTGATCCAAACCAGAAAAAACCCAGGATCCGTTCAACAAGTATGTAAAGAATGCGAAAGTATGAGTCTGATGAGTGAAAATCCCAGGCCTAACCTAGACCTAACATGCGTTATCCTCTAAGATATTAATCGAAACCAGGTTTAATCGACTGTTTCAGTGTGGTACCACATTACTACGTGACCCAAACCAGAAAAAACCCAGGATCAGTTCAGCAAGTATGAGAAGAATGCGAAAGTATGAGTCTGATGAGTGAAAATCCCAGGGCTAACCTAGACCTAACATGCGTTATCCTCTAAAATATTGATCCAAACCAGGTTTAATGGACTGTTTCAGTGTGGTACCACACTACTACGTGATACAAACCAGAAAAAACCCAGGATCTGTTCAACAAGTATGTGAAAAACGCGAAAGTATGAGCCTGATGAGGGCGAATCCCAGACCTATGCCAGACCTAACATGCGTTGTCCTCTAAGATATTGATGGAAACCAGGTTTAATTGACTGTTTCAGTGTTGTACTTCATTACTACGTGATGCAATCCAGAAAAAGCCCAGGATCTAGCCATCAAGTATGAGAAATATGCGAAAGAATGAGCCTGATGAGAGCAAATCCCAGACCTAACCTAGACCTAACATGAATTATTCTCTAAAATATTGATCGAAACCAGGTTTAATTGACTGTTGCAGTGTTGTACTTCATTACTACATGATGCAATCCAGAAAAAGCCCAGGATCTAGCCATCAAGTATGAGAAATATGCGAAAGAATGAGCCTGATGAAGGCAAATCCTAGACCTAACACAGACCTAACATGCGTTATCCACTAAAATGTTTATCAAGACCAGGTTTAATGGTCTGTTTCAGTGTAGTATCCCACTACTACGTGACCCAAACCAGAAAAAACCCAGGATCTGTTCAACAAGTATGTAAAAAACGCGAAAGTATGAGCCTGATGAGGGCAAATCCCGGACCTATCCCAGACCTAACTTGCGTTATCCTCTAAAATATTGATCGAAACCAGGTTTAATTGAATGTTTCAGTGTGGTACCACATTACTACGTGATCCAAACCAGTAAAAACCCTGGATCCGTTCTACAAGTATGTGAAGAATGCGAAAGTATGAGATAGATGAGTGAAAATCCCAGGCCTGACCTAGACCTAACATGCGTTATCCTCTAAAATATTGAGCGAAACTAGGTTTAATGGACTGTTTCAGTGTGGTACCACACTACTTTGGGATCCAAACCAGAAAAAACCCAGGATCTGTTCAACAAGTATGTGAAAAACGCGAAAGTATGAGCCTGATGAGGGCAAATCCCAGAACTATCCCAGACCTAACTTGCGTTGTCCTCTAAAATATTGATGGAAACCAGGTTTAATTGACTGTTTCAGTGTTGTACTTCATTGCTACGTGATGCAATCGAGAAAAAGCCCAGGATCTAGCCATCAAGTATGAGAAATATGCGAAAGAATGAGCCTGATGAGAGCAAATCCCAGACCTAACCTAGACCTAACATGCGTTATCCTCTAAAATATTTATCAAGACCAGGTTTAATTGAATGTTTCAGTGTGGTACCACTTTACAACGTGATCCAAAGCAGAGAAAACCCTCGATCAGGTCAACATGTATGATAAAACTTCGAAAGTATGACCCTGATGAGGGCCAATCCCAGGCCTAACCTAGACCTAACTTGCGTTATCCTCTAAAATATTGATCGAAACCAGGTTTAATTGACTGTTTCAGTGTTGTACTTCATTACTACGTGATGCAATCCAGAAAAAGCCCAGGATCTAGCCATCAAGTATGAGAAATATGCGAAAGAATGAGCCTGATGAGGGCAAATCCAAGACCTAACCCAGACCTAACATGCGTTATCCACTAAAATGTTTATCAAGACCAGGTTTAACGGAATGTTTCAGTGTAGTATCACACTACTACGTGACCCAAACCAGAAAAAACCCAGGATCTGTTCAACAAGTATGTGAAAAACGCGAAAGTATGAGCCTGATGAGGGCAAATCCCGGACCTATCCCAGACCTAACTTGCGTTATCCTCTAAAATATTGATCGAAACCAGGTTTAATTGAATGTTTCAGTGTGGTACCACATTACTACGTGATCCAAACCAGTAAAAACCCAGGATCCGTTCTACAAGTATGTGAAGATTGCGAAAGTATGAGTCTGATGAGTGAAAATCCCAGGCCTAACCTAGACCTAACATGCGTTATCCTGAAAAATATTGATCGAAACCTGGTTTAATCGACTGTTTCAGTGTGGTACCACATTACTATGTGATCCAAACCAGAAAATAACCGAGGATCTGTTCAACGAGTATGTGAAGTGTGCGAAAGTATGAGTCTGATGAGGGCAAATCCCAGACCTATCCCAGACCTAACATGCGTTATCCTCTAAAATATTTATCAAGACCAGGTTTAATCGATTGTTTCAGTGTGGACCCACATTACTACGTGATCCAAACCAGAAAAAACCCAGGATCCGTTCAACAAGTATGTGAAGAATGCGAAGGTATGAGTCTGATAAGTGAAAATGCCAGGCCTGACCTAGACCTAACATGCGTTATCCTCTAAAATATTGAGCGAAACCAGGTTTAATGGACTGTTTCAGTGTGGTACCACACTACTATGCGATCCAAACCAGAAAAAACCCAGGATCTGTTCAACAAGTATGTGAAAAACGCGAAAGTATGAGCCTGATGTGGGCAAATCCCAGACCTATCCCAGACCTAACTTGCGTTGTCCTCTAAAATATTGATGGAAACCAGGTTTAATTGACTGTTTCAGTGTTGTACTTCATTACTACGCGATGCAATCCAGAAAAAGCCCAGGATCTAGCCATCAAGTATGAGAAATATGCGAAAGAATGAGCCTGATGAGAGCAAATCCCAGACCTAACCTAGACCTAACATGGATTATTCTCTAAAATATTGGTGGAAACCTTGTTTAATTGACTGTTTCAGTGTGGAACCACATTACTACGTGATCCAAACCAGAAAAAACCCAGGATCAGTTCAACAAGTATGTGAAGAATGCGAAAGTATGAGTCTGATGAGTGAAAACCCCAGGCCTAACCTAGACCTAACATGCGTTGTCCTCAAAAATATTGATCGAAACCTGGTTTAATCGACTGTTTCAGTGTGGTACCACATTACTATGTGATCCAAACCAGAAAATTACCCGGGATCTGTTCAACAAGTATGTGAAGTGTGCGAAAGTATGAGCCTGATGAGGGCAAATCCTAGACCTAACCCAAACCTAACATGCGTTACCCTCTAAAATATTTATCAAGACCAGGTTTCATCGATTGTTTCAGTGTGGACCCACATTACTACGTGATCCAAACCAGAAAGAACCCAGGATCCGTTCAACAAGTATGTGAAGAATGCGAAGGTATGAGTCTGATGAGTGAAAATCCCAGACCTAACCCAGACCTAACATGCGTTATCCTCAAAAATATTGATCGAAACCTGGTTTAATCGACTGTTTCAGTGTGGTACCACATTACTATGTGATCCAAACCAGAAAAAACCCAGGATCCGTTCAACAAGTATGTGAAGTGTGCGAAAGTATGAGCCTGATGAGAGCAAATCCCAGAATTAACCTAGACCTAACATGAATTATTCTCTAAAATAATGGTCGAAACCAGGTTTAATTGTCTGTTTCAGTGTGGTCCCACATTACTACGTGACCCAAACCAGAAAAAACCCAGGATCCGTTCAACAAGTATGTGAAGAATGCGAAAGTATGAGTCTGATGAGTGAAAAAACCAGGCCTGACCTAGACCTAACATGCGTTATCCTCTAAAATATTGAGCGAAACCAGGTGTGATGGACTGTTTCAGTGTAGTACCACACTACTACGGGATCCAAACCAGAAAAAACCCAGGATCTGTTCAACTAGTATGCGAAAAACGCGAAAGTATGAGCCTGATGAGGGCAAATCCCAGACCTATCCCAGACCTAACATGCGTTATCCACTAAAATGTTTATCAAGACCAGGTTTAACTGAATGTTTCAGTGTAGTATCACACTACTACGTGACCCAAACCAGAAAATAACCCAGGATCTGTTCAACGAGTATGTGAAGTGTGCCAAAGTATGAGTCTGATGAGTGAAAATCCCAGGCCTAACCTAGACCTAACATGCGTTGTCCTCAAAAATAATGATCGAAACCTGGTTTAATCGACTGTTTCAGTGTGGTACCACATTACTATGTGATCCAAACCAGAAAAAACCCAGGATCCGTTCAACAAGTATGTGAAGTGTGCGAAAGTATGAGCCTGATGAGAGCAAATCCCAGACCTAACCTAGACCTAACATGAATTATTCTCTAAAATATTGATCGAAACCAGGTTTAATTGACTGTTTCTGTGTGGTCCCACATTACTACGTGATCCAAACCAGAAAAAACCCAGGATCCGTTCAACAAGTATGTGAAGGATGCGAAAGTATGAGTCTGATGAGTGAAAATCCCAGGCCTAACCTAGACCTAACATGCGTTATCCTCTAAGATATTAATCGAAACCAGGTTTAATCGACTGTTTCAGTGTGGTACCACATTACTACGTGACCCAAACCAGAAAAAACCCAGGATCAGTTCAGCAAGTATGAGAAGAATGCGAAAGTATGAGTCTGATGAGTGAAAATCCCAGGGCTAACCTAGACCTAACATGCGTTATCCTCTAAAATATTGATCCAAACCAGGTTTAATGGACTGTTTCAGTGTGGTACCACACTACTACGTGATACAAACCAGAAAAAACCCAGGATCTGTTCAACAAGTATGTGAAAAACGCGAAAGTATTAGCCTGATGAGGGCGAATCCCAGACCTATGCCAGACCTAACATGCGTTGTCCTCTAAGATATTGATGGAAACCAGGTTTAATTGACTGTTTCAGTGTTGTACTTCATTACTATGTGATGCAATCCAGAAAAAGCCCAGGATCTAGCCATCAAGTATGAGAAATATGCGAAAGAATGAGCCTGATGAGAGCAAATCCCAGACCTAACCTAGACCTAACATGAATTATTCTCTAAAATATTGATCGAAACCAGGTTTAATTGACTGTTGCAGTGTTGTACTTCATTACTACATGATGCAATCCAGAAAAAGCCCAGGATCTAGCCATCAAGTATGAGAAATATGCGAAAGAATGAGCCTGATGAGGGCAAATCCTAGACCTAACACAGACCTAACATGCGTTATCCACTAAAATGTTTATCAAGACCAGGTTTAATGGTCTGTTTCAGTGTAGTATCCCACTACTACGTGACCCAAACCAGAAAAAACCCAGGATCTGTTCAACAAGTATGTAAAAAACGCGAAAGTATGAGCCTGATGAGGGCAAATCCCGGACCTATCCCAGACCTAACTTGCGTTATCCTCTAAAATATTGATCGAAACCAGGTTTAATTGAATGTTTCAGTGTGGTACCACATTACTACGTGATCCAAACCAGTAAAAACCCTGGATCCGTTCTACAAGTATGTGAAGAATGCGAAAGTATGAGATAGATGAGTGAAAATCCCAGGCCTGACCTAGACCTAACATGCGTTATCCTCTAAAATATTGAGCGAAACTAGGTTTAATGGACTGTTTCAGTGTCGTACCACACTACTTTGGGATCCAAACCAAAAAAAACCCAGGATCTGTTCAACAAGTATGTGAAAAACGCGAAAGTATGAGCCTGATGAGGGCAAATCCCAGAACTATCCCAGACCTAACTTGCGTTGTCCTCTAAAATATTGATGGAAACCAGGTTTAATTGACTGTTTCAGTGTTGTACTTCATTGCTACGTGATGCAATCGAGGAAAAGCCCAGGATCTAGCCATCAAGTATGAGAAATATGCGAAAGAATGAGCCTGATGAGAGCAAATCCCAGACCTAACCTAGACCTAACATGCGTTATCCTCTAAAATATTTATCAAGACCAGGTTTAATTGAATGTTTCAGTGTGGTACCACTTTACAACGTGATCCAAAGCAGAGAAAACCCTCGATCAGGTCAACATGTATGATAAAACTTCGAAAGTATGACCCTGATGAGGGCCAATCCCAGGCCTAACCTAGACCTAACTTGCGTTATCCTCTAAAATATTGATCGAAACCAGGTTTAATTGACTGTTTCAGTGTTGTACTTCATTACTACGTGATGCAATCCAGAAAAAGCCCAGGATCTAGCCATCAAGTATGAGAAATATGCGAAAGAATGAGCCTGATGAGGGCAAATCCAAGACCTAACCCAGACCTAACATGCGTTATCCACTAAAATGTTTATCAAGACCAGGTTTAACTGAATGTTTCAGTGTAGTATCACACTACTACGTGACCCAAACCAGAAAAAACCCAGGATCTGTTCAACAAGTATGTGAAAAACGCGAAAGTATGAGCCTGATGAGGTCAAATCCCAGACCAATCCCAGACTTAACTCGCGTTATCCCCTAAGATATTGATCGAAACCAGGTTTAATCGACTGTTTCAGTGTGGTACCACATTACTACGTGATCCAAACCAGAAAATAACCCAGGATCTGTTCAACGAGTATGTGAAGTGTGCCAAAGTATGAGTCTGATGAGTGAAAATCCCAGGCCTAACCTAGACCTAACATGCGTTGTCCTCAAAAATAATGATCGAAACCTGGTTTAATCGACTGTTTCAGTGTGGTACCACATTACGACCTGATGCAAACCAGAAAAAACCGAGGATCCGTTCAACAAGTATGTGAAGAATGCGAAAGTATGAGTCTGATGAGTGAAAATCCCAGGCCTAACCTAGACCTAACATGCGTTATCCTCAAAAATATTGATCGAAACCTGGTTTAATCGACTGTTTCAGTGTGGTACCACATTACTATGTGATCCAAACCAGAAAATAACCCAGGATCTGTTCAACGAGTATGTGAAGTGTGCGAAAGTATGAGTCTGATGAGGGCAAATCCCAGACCTATTCCAGACCTAACATGCGTTATCCTCTAAAATATTGATCGAAACCTGGTTTAATCGACTGTTTCAGTGTGGTACCACATTACTACGTGATCCAAACCAGAAAAAACCCAGGATCAGTTCAACAAGTATGTGAAGTATGCGAAAGTATGAGTCTCATGAGCGAAAATCCCAGACCTAACCTAGACCTAACATGCGTTATCCTCTAAAATATTGATCCAAACCAGGTTTAATGGACTGTTTCAGTGTGGTACCACACTACTACGTGATACAAACCAGAAAAAACCCAGGATCTGTTCAACAAGTATGTGAAAAACGCGAAAGTATGAGCCTGATGAGGGCGAATCCCAGACCTATGCCAGACCTAACTTGCGTTATCCTCTAAAATATTGATCGAAACCAGGTTTAATTGACTGTTTCAGCGTTGTACCACATTACTACGTGATACAAACCAGAAACAGCCGAGGATCTAGCCATGAAGTATGAGAAATATGCGAAAGTATGAGCCTGCTGAGGGCAAATCCTGGACCTAACCCAAACCTAACATGCGTTATCCTCTAAAATATTTATCAAGACCAGGTTCAATTGAATGTTTCAGTGTGGTACCACATTACTACCTGAACCAAACCAGAAAAAACCCAGGATCCGCCGAACAAGTAGGTGAAGTATGCGAAAGTATGAGTCTCATGAGCGAAAATCCCAGACCTAACCTAGACCTAACATGCGTTATCCTCTAAAATATTGATCCAAACCAGGTTTAATGGACTGTTTCAGTGTGGTACCACACTACTACGTGATCCAAACCGGAAAAAAACCCAGGATCTGCTCAGCAAGTATGTGAAAAACGCGAAAGTATGAGCCTGATGAGGGCAAATCCCAGACCAATCCCAGACCTAACTGGCGTTGTCCTCTAAGATATTGATGGAAACCAGGTTTAATTGACTGTTTCAATGTTGTACTTCATTACTACGTGATGCAATCCAGAAAAAGCCCAGGATCTAGCCATCAAGTATGAGAAATATGCGAAAGAACGAGCCTGATGAGAGCAAATCCCAGACCTAACCTAGACCTAACATGAATTATTCTCTAAAATATTGATCGAAACCAGGTTTAATTGACTGTTTCAGTGTGGTCCCACATTACTACGTGATCCAAACCAGAAAAAACCCAGGATCCGTTCAACAAGTATGTGAAGAATGCGAAAGTATGAGTCTGATGAGTGAAAATCCCAGGCCTAACCTAGACCTAACATGCGTTATCCTCTAAGATATTAATCGAAACCAGGTTTAATCGACTGTTTCAGTGTGGTACCACATTACTACGTGACCCAAACCAGAAAAAACCCAGGATCAGTTCAGCAAGTATGAGAAGAATGCGAAAGTATGAGTCTGATGAGTGAAAATCCCAGGGCTAACCTAGACCTAACATGCGTTATCCTCTAAAATATTGATCCAAACCAGGTTTAATGGACTGTTTCAGTGTGGTACCACACTACTACGTGATACAAACCAGAAAAAACCCAGGATCTGTTCAACAAGTATGTGAAAAACGCGAAAGTATGAGCCTGATGAGGGCGAATCCCAGACCTATGCCAGACCTAACATGCGTTGTCCTCTAAGATATTGATGGAAACCAGGTTTAATTGACTGTTTCAGTGTTGTACTTCATTACTACGTGATGCAATCCAGAAAAAGCCCAGGATCTAGCCATCAAGTATGAGAAATATGCGAAAGAATGAGCCTGATGAGAGCAAATCCCAGACCTAACCTAGACCTAACATGAATTATTCTCTAAAATATTGATCGAAACCAGGTTTAATTGACTGATGCAGTGTTGTACTTCATTACTACATGATGCAATCCAGAAAAAGCCCAGGATCTAGCCATCAAGTATGAGAAATATGCGAAAGAATGAGCCTGATGAAGGCAAATCCTAGACCTAACACAGACCTAACATGCGTTATCCACTAAAATGTTTATCAAGACCAGGTTTAATGGTCTGTTTCAGTGTAGTATCCCACTACTACGTGACCCAAACCAGAAAAAACCCAGGATCTGTTCAACAAGTATGTAAAAAACGCGAAAGTATGAGCCTGATGAGGGCAAATCCCGGACCTATCCCAGACCTAACTTGCGTTATCCTCTAAAATATTGATCGAAACCAGGTTTAATTGAATGTTTCAGTGTGGTACCACATTACTACGTGATCCAAACCAGTAAAAACCCTGGATCCGTTCTACAAGTATGTGAAGAATGCGAAAGTATGAGATAGATGAGTGAAAATCCCAGGCCTGACCTAGACCTAACATGCGTTATCCTCTAAAATATTGAGCGAAACTAGGTTTAATGGACTGTTTCAGTGTGGTACCACACTACTTTGGGATCCAAACCAGAAAAAACCCAGGATCTGTTCAACAAGTATGTGAAAAACGCGAAAGTATGAGCCTGATGAGGGCAAATCCCAGAACTATCCCAGACCTAACTTGCGTTGTCCTCTAAAATATTGATGGAAACCAGGTTTAATTGACTGTTTCAGTGTTGTACTTCATTGCTACGTGATGCAATCGAGAAAAAGCCCAGGATCTAGCCATCAAGTATGAGAAATATGCGAAAGAATGAGCCTGATGAGAGCAAATCCCAGACCTAACCTAGACCTAACATGCGTTATCCTCTAAAATATTTATCAAGACCAGGTTTAATTGAATGTTTCAGTGTGGTACCACTTTACAACGTGATCCAAAGCAGAGAAAACCCTCGATCAGGTCAACATGTATGATAAAACTTCGAAAGTATGACCCTGATGAGGGCCAATCCCAGGCCTAACCTAGACCTAACTTGCGTTATCCTCTAAAATATTGATCGAAACCAGGTTTAATTGACTGTTTCAGTGTTGTACTTCATTACTACGTGATGCAATCCAGAAAAAGCCCAGGATCTAGCCATCAAGTATGAGAAATATGCGAAAGAATGAGCCTGATGAGGGCAAATCCAAGACCTAACCCAGACCTAACATGCGTTATCCACTAAAATGTTTATCAAGACCAGGTTTAACTGAATGTTTCAGTGTAGTATCACACTACTACGTGACCCAAACCAGAAAAAACCCAGGATCTGTTCAACAAGTATGTGAAAAACGCGAAAGTATGAGCCTGATGAGGGCAAATCCCGGACCTATCCCAGACCTAACTTGCGTTATCCTCTAAAATATTGATCGAAACCAGGTTTAATTGAATGTTTCAGTGTGGTACCACATTACTACGTGATCCAAACCAGTAAAAACCCAGGATCCGTTCTACAAGTATGTGAAGATTGCGAAAGTATGAGTCTGATGAGTGAAAATCCCAGGCCTAACCTAGACCTAACATGCGTTATCCTGAAAAATATTGATCGAAACCTGGTTTAATCGACTGTTTCAGTGTGGTACCACATTACTGTGTGATCCAAACCAGAAAATAACCGAGGATCTATTCAACGAGTATGTGAAGTGTGCGAAAGTATGAGCCTGATGAGGGCAAATCCAAGACCTAACCCAGACCTAACATGCGTTACCCACTAAAATGTTTATCAAGACCAGGTTTAACTGAATGTTTCAGTGTAGTATCACACTACTACGTGACCCAAACCAGAAAAAACCCAGGATCTGTTCAACAAGTATGTGAAAAACGCGAAAGTATGAGCCTGATGAGGTCAAATCCCAGACCAATCGCAGACTTAACTCGCGTTATCCCCTAAGATATTGATCGAAACCAGGTTTAATCGACTGTTTCAGTGTGGTACCACATTACTACGTGATCCAAACCAGAAAATAACCCAGGATCTGTTCAACGAGTATGTGAAGTGTGCCAAAGTATGAGTCTGATGAGTGAAAATCCCAGGCCTAACCTAGACCTAACATGCGTTGTCCTCAAAAATAATGATCGAAACCTGGTTTAATCGACTGTTTCAGTGTGGTACCACATTACTACCTGATCCAAACCAGAAAAAACCGAGGATCCGTTCAACAAGTATGTGAAGAATGCGAAAGTATGAGTCTGATGAGTGAAAATCCCAGGCCTAACCTAGACCTAACATGCGTTATCCTCAAAAATATTGATCGAAACCTGGTTTAATCGACTGTTTCAGTGTGGTACCACATTACTATGTGATCCAAACCAGAAAATAACCCAGGATCTGTTCAACGAGTATGTGAAGTGTGCGAAAGTATGAGTCTGATGAGGGCAAATCCCAGACCTATTCCAGACCTAACATGCGTTATCCTCTAAAATATTGATCGAAACCTGGTTTAATCGACTGTTTCAGTGTGGTACCACATTACTACGTGATCCAAACCAGAAAAAACCCAGGATCAGTTCAACAAGTATGTGAAGTATGCGAAAGTATGAGTCTCATGAGCGAAAATCCCAGACCTAACCTAGACCTAACATGCGTTATCCTCTAAAATATTGATCCAAACCAGGTTTAATGGACTGTTTCAGTGTGGTACCACACTACTACGTGATACAAACCAGAAAAAACCCAGGATCTGTTCAACAGGTATGTGAAAAACGCGAAAGTATGAGCCTGATGAGGGCGAATCCCAGACCTATGCCAGACCTAACTTGCGTTATCCTCTAAAATATTGATCGTAACCAGGTTTAATTGACTGTTTCAGCGTTGTACCACATTACTACGTGATACAAACCAGAAACAGCCGAGGATCTAGCCATGAAGTATGAGAAATATGCGAAAGTATGAGCCTGCTGAGGGCAAATCCTGGACCTAACCCAAACCTAACATGCGTTATCCTCTAAAATATTTATCAAGACCAGGTTCAATTGAATGTTTCAGTGTGGTACCACATTACTACCTGAACCAAACCAGAAAAAACCCAGGATCCGCCGAATAAGTAGGTGAAGTATGCGAAAGTATGAGTCTCATGAGCGAAAATCCCAGACCTAACCTAGACCTAACATGCGTTATCCTCTAAAATATTGATCCAAACCAGGTTTAATGGACTGTTTCAGTGTGGTACCACACTACTACGTGATCCAAACCGGAAAAAAACCCAGGATCTGCTCAGCAAGTATGTGAAAAACGCGAAAGTATGAGCCTGATGAGGGCAAATCCCAGACCAATCCCAGACCTAACTGGCGTTGTCCTCTAAGATATTGATGGAAACCAGGTTTAATTGACTGTTTCAATGTTGTACTTCATTACTACGTGATGCAATCCAGAAAAAGCCCAGGATCTAGCCATCAAGTATGAGAAATATGCGAAAGAACGAGCCTGATGAGAGCAAATCCCAGACCTAACCTAGACCTAACATGAATTATTCTCTAAAATATTGATCGAAACCAGGTTTAATTGACTGTTTCAGTGTGGTCCCACATTACTACGTGATCCAAACCAGAAAAAACCCAGGATCCGTTCAACAAGTATGTGAAGAATGCGAAAGTATGAGTCTGATGAGTGAAAATCCCAGGCCTAACCTAGACCTAACATGCGTTATCCTCTAAGATATTAATCGAAACCAGGTTTAATCGACTGTTTCAGTGTGGTACCACATTACTACGTGACCCAAACCAGAAAAAACCCAGGATCAGTTCAGCAAGTATGAGAAGAATGCGAAAGTATGAGTCTGATGAGTGAAAATCCCAGGGCTAACCTAGACCTAACATGCGTTATCCTCTAAAATATTGATCCAAACCAGGTTTAATGGACTGTTTCAGTGTGGTACCACACTACTACGTGATACAAACCAGAAAAAACCCAGGATCTGTTCAACAAGTATGTGAAAAACGCGAAAGTATGAGCCTGATGAGGGCGAATCCCAGACCTATGCCAGACCTAACATGCGTTGTCCACTAAGATATTGATGGAAACCAGGTTTAATTGACTGTTTCAGTGTTGTACTTCATTACTACGTGATGCAATCCAGAAAAAGCCCAGGATCTAGCCATCAAGTATGAGAAATATGCGAAAGAATGAGCCTGATGAGAGCAAATCCCAGACCTAACCTAGACCTAACATGAATTATTCTCTAAAATATTGATCGAAACCAGGTTTAATTGACTGTTTCAGTGTTGTACTTCATTACTACGTGATGCAATCCAGAAAAAGCCCAGGATCTAGCCATCAAGTATGAGAAATATGCGAAAGAATGAGCCTGATGAGAGCAAATCCCAGAACTATCCCAGACCTAACTTGCGTTGTCCTCTAAAATATTGATGGAAACCAGGTTTAATTGACTGTTTCAGTGTTGTACTTCATTACTACGTGATGCAATCCAGAAAAAGCCCAGGATCTAGCCATCAAGTATGAGAAATATGCGAAAGTATGAGTCTGATGAGTGAAAATCCCAGGGCTAACCTAGACCTAACATGCGTTATCCTCTAAAATATTGAGCGAAACTAGGTTTAATGGACTGTTTCAGTGTGGTACCACACTACTTTGGGATCCAAACCAGAAAAAACCCAGGATCTGTTCAACAAGTATGTGAAAAACGCGAAAGTATGAGCCTGATGAGGGCAAATCCCAGAACTATCCCAGACCTAACTTGCGTTGTCCTCTAAAATATTGATGGAAACCAGGTTTAATTGACTGTTTCAGTGTTGTACTTCATTGCTACGTGATGCAATCGAGAAAAAGCCCTGGATCTAGCCATCAAGTATGAGAAATATGCGAAAGAATGAGCCTGATGAGAGCAAATCCCAGACCTAACCTAGACCTAACATGCGTTATCCTCTAAAATATTTATCAAGACCAGGTTTAATTGAATGTTTCAGTGTGGTACCACTTTACAACGTGATCCAAAGCAGAGAAAACCCTCGATCAGGTCAACATGTATGATAAAACTTCGAAAGTATGACCCTGATGAGGGCCAATCCCAGGCCTAACCTAGACCTAACTTGCGTTATCCTCTAAAATATTGATCGAAACCAGGTTTAATTGACTGTTTCAGTGTTGTACTTCATTACTACGTGATGCAATCCAGAAAAAGCCCAGGATCTAGCCATCAAGTATGAGAAATATGCGAAAGAATGAGCCTGATGAGGGCAAATCCAAGACCTAACCCAGACCTAACATGCGTTATCCACTAAAATGTTTATCAAGACCAGGTTTAACTGAATGTTTCAGTGTAGTATCACACTACTACGTGACCCAAACCAGAAAAAACCCAGGATCTGTTCAACAAGTATGTGACAAACGCGAAAGTATGAGCCTGATGAGGGCAAATCCCGGACCTATCCCAGACCTAACTTGCGTTATCCTCTAAAATATTGATCGAAACCAGGTTTAATTGAATGTTTCAGTGTGGTACCACATTACTACGTGATCGAAACCAGTAAAAACCCAGGATCCGTTCTACAAGTATGTGAAGATTGCGAAAGTATGAGTCTGATGAGTGAAAATCCCAGGCCTAACCTAGACCTAACATGCGTTATCCTGAAAAATATTGATCGAAACCTGGTTTAATCGACTGTTTCAGTGTGGTACCACATTACTATGTGATCCAAACCAGAAAATAACCGAGGATCTATTCAACGAGTATGTGAAGTGTGCGAAAGTATGAGTCTGATGAGTGCAAATCCCAGACCTATCCCAGACCTAACATGCGTTATCCTCTAAAATATTTATCAAGACCAGGTTTAATCGATTGTTTCAGTGTGGACCCACATTACTACGTGATCCAAACCAGAAAAAACCCAGGATCCGTTCAACAAGTATGTGAAGAATGCGAAGGTATGAGTCTGATAAGTGAAAATGCCAGGCCTGACCTAGACCTAACATGCGTTATCCTCTAAAATATTGAGCGAAACCAGGTTTAATGGACTGTTTCAGTGTGGTACCACACTACTATGGGATCCAAACCAGAAAAAACCCAGGATCTGTTCAACAAGTATGTGAAAAACGCGAAAGTATGAGCCTGATGTGGGCAAATCCCAGACCTATCCCAGACCTAACTTGCGTTGTCCTCTATAATATTGATGGAAACCAGGTTTAATTGACTGTTTCAGTGTTGTACTTCATTACTACGCGATGCAATCCAGAAAAAGCCCAGGATCTAGCCATCAAGTATGAGAAATATGCGAAAGAATGAGCCTGATGAGAGCAAATCCCAGACCTAACCTAGACCTAACATGGATTATTCTCTAAAATATTGGTGGAAACCTTGTTTAATTGACTGTTTCAGTGTGGAACCACATTACTACGTGATCCAAACCAGAAAAAACCCAGGATCAGTTCAACAAGTATGTGAAGAATGCGAAAGTATGAGTCTGATGAGTGAAAACCCCAGGCCTAACCTAGACCTAACATGCGTTGTCCTCAAAAATATTGATCGAAACCTGGTTTAATCGACTGTTTCAGTGTGGTACCACATTACTATGTGATCCAAACCAGAAAATTACCCGGGATCTGTTCAACAAGTATGTGAAGTGTGCGAAAGTATGAGCCTGATGAGGGCAAATCCTAGACCTAACCCAAACCTAACATGCGTTACCCTCTAAAATATTTATCAAGACCAGGTTTCATCGATTGTTTCAGTGTGGACCCACATTACTACGTGATCCAAACCAGAAAAAACCCAGGATCCGTTCAACAAGTATGTGAAGTGTGCGAAAGTATGAGCCTGATGAGGGCAAATCCTAGACCTAACCCAAACCTAACATGCGTTACCCTCTAAAATATTTATCAAGACCAGGTTTCATCGATTGTTTCAGTGTGGACCCACATTACTACGTGATCCAAACCAGAAAAAACCCAGGATCCGTTCAACAAGTATGTGAAGAATGCGAAGGTATGAGTCTGATGAGTGAAAATCCCAGACCTAACCCAGACCTAACATGCGTTATCCTCAAAAATATTGATCGAAACCTGGTTTAATCGACTGTTTCAGTGTGGTACCACATTACTATGTGATCCAAACCAGAAAAAACCCGGGATCCGTTCAACAAGTATGTGAAGTGTGCGAAAGTATGAGCCTGATGAGAGCAAATCCCAGAATTAACCTAGACCTAACATGAATTATTCTCTAAAATAATGGTCGAAACCAGGTTTAATTGTCTGTTTCAGTGTGGTCCCACATTACTACGTGACCCAAACCAGAAAAAACCCAGGATCCGTTCAACAAGTATGTGAAGAATGCGAAAGTATGAGTCTGATGAGTGAAAAAACCAGGCCTGACCTAGACCTAACATGCGTTATCCTCTAAAATATTGAGCGAAACCAGGTGTGATGGACTGTTTCAGTGTGGTACCACACTACTACGGGATCCAAACCAGAAAAAACCCAGGATCTGTTCAACTAGTATGCGAAAAACGCGAAAGTATGAGCCTGATGAGGGCTAATCCCAGACCTATCCCAGACCTAGCTTGCGTTATCCTCTAAAATATTGATCGAAACCAGGTTTAATTGACTGTTAAAGTGTGGTACCACATTACTACGTGATCCAAACCAGAAAAAACCCAGAATCTGTTTAACAAGTATGTGAAAAACGCGAAACTGTGAGCCTGATGAGGGCAAATCTTAGACCTAACCCAGACCTAAGATGCGTTATCCTCTAAAATATTTATCCAGAACAGGTCTCATTGAATGTTTCAGTGTGGTACCACTTTACTACGTGATCCAATCCAGAAATAGCCCAGGATCTAGCCATGAAGTATGAGAAATATGCGATAGTAAGAGCCTGATGAGGGCAAATCCTAGACCTATCCCAGACCTCACTTGCGTTATCCTCTAAAATATTGATCGAAACCAGGTTTAATTGACTGTTTCAGTGTGGTACCACACTGCTTCGTGATCCAAACCAGAAAAAAACCCAGGATCTGTTCAACAAGTATGTGAAAAACGCGAAAGTATGAGCCTGATGACGGCAAATCCCAGACCTATCCCAGACCTAACTTGCGTTGTCCTTTAAAATATTGATGGAAACCAGGTTTAATTGACTGTTTCAGTGTTGTACGTCATTACTACGTGATGCAATCCAGAAAAAGCCCAGGATCTAGCCATCAAGTATGAGAAATATGCGAAAGAATGAGCCTGATGAGAGCAAATCCCAGACCTGACCTAGACCTAACATGAATTATTCTCTAAAATATTGGTCGAAACCAGGTTTAATTGACTGTTTCAGTGTGGAACCACAGTACTACGTGATCCCAACCAGAAAAAACACAGGATCAGGTCAACAAGTATGTGAAGAATGCGAAAGTATGAGTCTGATGAGTGAAAACCCCAGGCCTAACCTAGACCTAACATGCGTTGTCCTCAAAAATATTGATCGAAACCTGGTTTAATCGACTGTTTCAGTGTGGTACCACATTACTATGTGATCCAAACCAGAAAATAACCCAGGATCTGTTCAACGAGTATGTGAAGTGTGCGAAAGTATGAGTCTTATGAGGACAAATCCCAGACCTATCCCAGACCTAACATGCGTTATCCTCTAAAATATTTATCAAGACCAGGCTTAATTGATTGTTTCAGAGTGGACCCACATTACTACGTGATCCAAACCAGAAAAAACCCAGGATCCGTTCAACAAGTATGTGAAGAATGCGAAAGTATGAGTCTGATGAGTGAAAATCCCAGGCCTAACCTAGACCTAACATGCGTTATCCTGAAAAATATTGATCGAAACCTGGTTTAATCGACTGTTTCAGTGTGGTACCACATTACTATGTGATCCAAACCAGAAAATAACCCAGGATCTGTTCTACGAGTATGTGAAGTGTGCGAAAGTATGAGTCTGATGAGGGCAAATCCCAGACCTATCCCAGACCTAACATGCGTTATCCTCTAAAATACTTATCAAGACCAGGTTTAATTGATTGTTTCAGTGTGGACCCACATAACTACGTGATCCAAACCAGAAAAAACCCAGGATCCGTTCAACAAGTATGTGAAGAATGCGAAAGTATGAGTCTGATGAGTGAAAAAACCAGGCCTGACCTAGACCTAACATGCGTTATCCTCTAAAATATTGAGCGAAACCAGGTTTAATGGACTGTTTCAGTGTGGTACGACACTACTACGGGATCCAAACCAGAAAAAACCCAGGATCTGTTCAACAAGTATGTGAAGTGTGCGAAAGTATGAGTCTGATGAGGGCAAATCCCAGACCTATCCCAGACCTAACATTCGTTATCCTCTAAAATATTTATCAAGACCAGGTTTAATTGATTGTTTCAGTGTGGACCCACATAACTACGTGATCCAAACCAGAAAAAACCCAGGATCCGTTCAACAAGTATGTGAAGAATGCGAAAGTATGAGTCTGATGAGTGAAAAAACCAGGCCTGACCTAGACCTAACATGCGTTATCCTCTAAAATATTGAGCGAAACCAGGTTTAATGGACTGTTTCAGTGTGGTACCACACTACTACGGGATCCAAACCAGAAAAAACCCAGGATCTGTTCAACAAGTATGTGAAAAACGCGACAGTATGAGCCTGATGAGGGCAAATCCCAGACCTATCCCAGACCCAACTTGCGTTGTCCTCTAAAATATTGACCGAAACCAGGTTTAATTGACTGTTTCAGTGTGGTACCACATTACTACGTGATCCAAACCAGAAAAAACCCAGGATCTGTCCAACAAGTATGTGAAAAACGCGAAACTGTGAGCCTGATGAGGGCAAATCTTAGACCTATCCCAGACCTAAGATGCGTTGTCCTCTAAAATATTTATGCAGACCAGGTTTCATTGAATGTTTCAGTGTGGTACCACTTTACTACGTGATCCAATCCAGAAATAGCCCAGGATCTAGCCATGAAGTATGAGAAATATGCGAAAGTATGAGCCTGATGAGGGCAAATCCTAGACCTAACCCAGACCTAACATGCGTTATCCTCTAAAATATTTATCAAGACCAGGTTTAATTGACTGTTTCAGTGTGGTACCACATTACTACATGATCCAATCCAGAAATAGCCCAGGATCTAGCCATGAAGTATGAGAAATATGCGATAGTAAGAGCCTGATGAGGGCAAATCCTAGATCTATCCCAGACCTAACTTGCGTTATCCTCTAAAATATTGATCGCAACCAGGTTTAATGGACTGTTTCTGTGTGGTACCACACAACTACGTGATCCAAACCAGAAAAAACCCAGGATCTGTTCAACAAGTATGTGAAAAACGCGAAAGTATGAGCCTGATGAGGGCAAATCCCAGACCTATCCCAGACCTAACTTGCGTTATCCTCTAAAATATTGATCGAAACCAGGTTTAATTGACTGTTTCAGTGTGGTACCACATTACTACAAGATCCAATCCAGAAATAGCCCAGGATCTAGCCATGAAGTATGAGAAATATGCGATAGTAAGAGCCTGATGAGGGCAAATCCTAGATCTATCCCAGACCTATCTTGCGTTATCCTCTAAAATATTGATCGCAACCTGGTTTAATGGACTGTTTCTGTGTGGTACCACACAACTACGTGATCCAAACCAGAAAAAACCGAGGATCCGTTCAACAAGTATGTGAAGAATGCGAAAGTATGGGTCTGATGAGTGAAAATCCCAGACCTAACCTAGACCTAACATGCGTTATCCTCTAAAATATTGATCCAAACCAGGTTTAATTGACAGTTTCAGTGTGGTACCACATCACTACGTGATCCAATCCAGAAATAGCCCAGGATCTAGCCATGAAGTATGAGAAATATGCGAAAGTATGAGCCTGACCAGGGCAAATCCTAGACCTAACCCAGACCTAACATGCGCTATCCTCTAAAATATTTATCAAGACCAGGTTTAATTGATTGTTTCAGTGTGGTCCCACATTACTACGTGATCCAAACCAGAAAAAACCCAGGATCCGTTCAACAAGTATGTGAAGAATGCGAAAGTATGAGTCTGATGAGTGAAAATCCCAGGCCTGACCTAGACCTATCATGCGTTATCCTCTAAAATAATGAGCGAAACCAGGTTTAATGGACTGTTTCAGTGTGGTACCACACTACTACGGGATCCAAACCAGAAAAAACCCAGGATCTGTTCAACAAGTATGTGAAAAACCCGAATGTATGAGCCTGACGAGGGCAAATCCCAGACCTATCCCAGACCTAACTTGCGTTGTCCTCTAAAGTATTGATGGAAACCAGGTTTAATTGACTGTTTCAGTGATGTACTTCATTACTACGTTATGCAATCCAGAAAAAGCCCAGGATCTAGCCATCAAGTATGAGAAATATGCGAAAGAATGAGCCAGATGAGAGCAAATCCCAGACCTAACCTAGACCTAACATGAATTATTCTCTAAAATATTGGTCGAAACCAGGTTTAATTGACTGTTTCAGTGTGGTCCCACATTACTACGTGATCCAAACCAGAAAAAACCCAGGATCTGCTCAACGAGTATGTGAAGGGTGGAAAGTATGAGTCTGATGAGGTCAAATCCCAGACCTATCCCAGATCTAACTTGCGTTATCCTCTAAGATATTGATCGAAACCAGGTTTATTCGACTGTTTCAGTGTGGTACCACATTACTACGTGATCCAAACCAGAAAAGACCCAGGATCAGTTCAACAAGTACGTGAAAAACGTGAAAGTATGAGCCTGATTATGGCGAATCCCAGACCTATCCCAGACCTAACATGCGCTATCCTCTAAAATATTTATCAAGACGAGGTTTAATTGATTGTTTCAGTGTGGTCCCACATTACGACATGATCCAATCCAGAAAAAGCCCAGGATCTAGCCATCAAGTGTGAGTAATATGCGAAAGAATGAGCCTGGTGAGAGTAAATCCCAGACCTAACCTCGACCTAACATGAATTATTCTCTAAAATATTGATCGAAACCAGGTTTGATTGACTGTTTCAGCGTGGTACCACATTACTACGTGATACAATCCAGAAACAGCCCAGGATCCAGCCATGAGGTATGAGAAATATGCGAAAGTATGAGCCTGATGAGGGCAAATCCTAGACCTAACCCAGACCTAACATGCGTTATCCTCTAAAATATTGATCGAAACCTGGTTTAATGCACTGTTTCAGTGTGGTACCACACTACTACGTGATCCGAACCAGAAAAAACCCAGGATCTGTTCAACAAGTATGTGAAAAACGCGAAAGTATGAGTCTGATGAGGTCAAATCCCAGACCTATCCCAGACCTAACTTGTGTTATCCTCTAAAATATTGATCGAAACCAGGCTTAGTCGACTGTTTCAGTGTGGTACCACATTACTACGTGATCCAAACCAGAAAAAACCCAGGATCCGTTCAACAAGTATGTGAAGTGTGCGAAAGTATGAGTCTGATTAGGGCAAATCGCAGACCTATCCCAGACCTAACATGCGCTATCCACTAAAATATTTATCAAGACCAGGTTTAATTGATTGTTTCAGTGTGGTCCCACATTACTACGGGATACAATCCAGAAACAGCCCAGGATCCAGCCATGAAGTATGAGAAATATGCGAAAGTATGAGTCTGATGAGGGCAAATCCCAGACCTATCCCAGACCTAACTTGCGTTATCCTCTAAAATATTGATCGAAACCAGGTTTAATTGACTGTTTCAGTGTGGTACCACATTACTACATGATCCAATCCAGAAATAGCCCAGGATCTAGCCATGAAGTATTAGAAATATGCGATAGTAAGAGCCTGATGAGGGCAAATCCTAGATCTATCCCACACCTAACTTGCGTTATCCTCTAAAATATTGATCGAAACCAGGTTTAATTGACTGTTTCAGTGTGGTACCACATTACTACATGATCCAATCCAGAAATAGCCCAGGATCTAGCTATGAAGTATTAGAAATATGCGATAGTAAGAGCCTGATGAGGGCAAATCCTAGATCTATCCCACACCTAACTTGCGTTATCCTCTAAAATACTGATCGAAACCAGGTTTAATTGACTGTTTCAGTGTGGTACCACATTACTACATGATCCAATCCAGAAATAGCCCAGGATCTAGCCATGAAGTATGAGAAATATGCGATAGTAAGAGCCTGATGAGGGCAAATCCTAGATCTATCCCAGACCTAACTTGCGTTATCCTCTAAAATATTGATCGCAACCTGGTTTAATGGACTGTTTCTGTGTGGTACCACACAACTACGTGATCCAAACCAGAAAAAACCGAGGATCCGTTCAACAAGTATGTGAAAAACGCGAAAGTATGAGTCTGATGAGGTCAAATCCCAGACCTATCCCAGACCTAACTTGTGTTATCCTCTAAAATATTGATCGAAACCAGGCTTAGTCGACTGTTTCAGTGTGGTACCACATTACTACGTGATCCAAACCAGAAAAAACCCAGGATCCGTTCAACAAGTATGTGAAGTGTGCGAAAGTATGAGTCTGATTAGGGCAAATCGCAGACCTATCCCAGACCTAACATGCGCTATCCACTAAAATATTTATCAAGACCAGGTTTAATTGATTGTTTCAGTGTGGTCCCACATTACTACGGGATACAATCCAGAAACAGCCCAGGATCCAGCCATGAAGTATGAGAAATATGCGAAAGTATGAGTCTGATGAGGGCAAATCCCAGACCTATCCCAGACCTAACTTGCGTTATCCTCTAAAATATTGATCGAAACCAGGTTTAATTGACTGTTTCAGTGTGGTACCACATTACTACATGATCCAATCCAGAAATAGCCCAGGATCTAGCCATGAAGTATTAGAAATATGCGATAGTAAGAGCCTGATGAGGGCAAATCCTAGATCTATCCCACACCTAACTTGCGTTATCCTCTAAAATATTGATCGAAACCAGGTTTAATTGACTGTTTCAGTGTGGTACCACATTACTACATGATCCAATCCAGAAATAGCCCAGGATCTAGCCATGAAGTATTAGAAATATGCGATAGTAAGAGCCTGATGAGGGCAAATCCTAGATCTATCCCACACCTAACTTGCGTTATCCTCTAAAATACTGATCGAAACCAGGTTTAATTGACTGTTTCAGTGTGGTACCACATTACTACATGATCCAATCCAGAAATAGCCCAGGATCTAGCCATGAAGTATGAGAAATATGCGATAGTAAGAGCCTGATGAGGGCAAATCCTAGATCTATCCCAGACCTAACTTGCGTTATCCTCTAAAATATTGATCGCAACCTGGTTTAATGGACTGTTTCTGTGTGGTACCACACAACTACGTGATCCAAACCAGAAAAAACCGAGGATCCGTTCAACAAGTATGTGAAGAATGCGAAAGTATGGGTCTGATGAGTGAAAATCCCAGACCTAACCTAGACCTAACATGCGTTATCCTCTAAAATATTGATGGAAACCAGGTTTAATGGACCGTTTCAGTGTTGTACTTCATTACTACGTGATGCGATCCAGAAAAAGCCCAGGATCTAGCCATCAAGTATGAGAAGTATGCGAAAGAATGAGCCTGATGAGAGCAAATCCCAGACCTAACCCAGGCCTAACATGCGTTAGCCTCAAAAATATTGATCGAAACCTGGTTTAATCGACTGTTTCAGTATGGTACCACATTACTATGTGATCCAAACCAGAAAATAACGCAGTATCTGTTCAACGAGTATGTGAAGTGTGCGAAAGTATGAGCCTGATGAGGGCAAATCCCAGACCTATCCCAGACCTAACATGCGTTATCCTCTAAAATATTTATCAAGACCAGGTTTAATTGATTGTTTCAGTGTGGACCCACATTACTACCTGATCCAAACCAGAAAAAACCCAGGATCCGTTCAACAAGTATGTGAAGAATGCGAAAGTATGAGTCTGATGAATGAAAATCCCAGGCCTGACCTAGACCTAACATGCGTTAGACTCTAAAATATTGAGCGAAACCAGGTTTAATGGACTCTTTCAGTGTGGTACCACACTACTACGTGATCCAAACCAGAAAAAACCCAGGATCCGTTCAACAAGTATGTGAAGTGTGCAAAAGTATGAGCCTGATGAGAGCAAATCCCAGACCTAACCTAGACCTAACATGAATTATTCTCTAAAATATTGGTCGAAACCAGGTTTAATTGACTGTTTCAGTGTGGTCCCACATTGCTACGTGACCCAAACCAGAAAAAACCCAGGATCCGTTCAACAAGTATGTGGAGAATGCGAAAGTATGAGTCTGATGAGGGCAAATCCCAGACCTATCCCAGACCTAACTTGCGTTATCCTCTAAAATATTGATCGAAACCAGGTTTAATTGACTGTTTCAGTGTGGTACCACATTACTACATGATCCAATCCAGAAATAGCCCAGGATCTAGCCATGAAGTATTAGAAATATGCGATAGTAAGAGCCTGATGAGGGCAAATCCGAAATCTATCCCAGACCTAACTTGCGTTATCCTCTAAAATATTGATCGAAACCAGGTTTAATTGACTGTTTCAGTGTGGTACCACATTACTACATGATCCAATCCAGAAATAGCCCAGGATCTAGCCATGAAGTATGAGAAATATGCGATAGTAAGAGCCTGATGAGGGCAAATCCTAGATCTATCCCAGACCTAACTTGCGTTATCCTCTAAAATATTGATCGAAACCAGGTTTAATTGACTGTTTCAGTGTGGTACCACATTACTACATGATCCAATCCAGAAATAGCCCAGGATCTAGCCATGAAGTATTAGAAATATGCGATAGTAAGAGCCTGATGAGGGCAAATTCGAAATCTATCCCAGACCTAACTTGCGTTATCCTCTAAAATATTGATCGAAACCAGGTTTAATTGACTGTTTCAGTGTGGTACCACATTACTACATGATCCAATCCAGAAATAGCCCAGGATCTAGCCATGAAGTATGAGAAATATGCGATAGTAAGAGCCTGATGAGGGCAAATCCGAAATCTATCCCAGACCTAACTTGCGTTATCCTCTAAAATATTGATCGAAACCAGGTTTAATTGACTGTTTCAGTGTGGTACCACATTACTACATGATCCAATCCAGAAATAGCCCAGGATCTAGCCATGAAGTATGAGAAATATGCGATAGTAAGAGCCTGATGAGGGCAAATCCTAGATCTATCCCAGACCTAACTTGCGTTATCCTCTAAAATATTGATCCAAACCAGGTTTAATTGACAGTTTCAGTGTGGTACCACATCACTACGTGATCCAATCCAGGAATAGCCCAGGATCTAGCCATGAAGTATGAGAAATATGCGAAAGTATGAGCCTGACCAGGGCAAATCCTAGACCTAACCCAGACCTAACATGCGTTATCCTCTAAAATATTTATCAAGACCAGGTTTAATTGATTGTTTCAGTGTGGTCCCACATTACTACGTGATCCAAACCAGAAAAAACCCAGGATCCGTTCAACAAGTATGTGAAGAATGCGAAAGTATGAGTCTGATGAGTGAAAATCCCAGGCCTGACCTAGACCTATCATGCGTTATCCTCTAAAATAATGAGCGAAACCAGGTTTAATGGACTGTTTCAGTGTGGTACCACACTACTACGGGATCCAAACCAGAAAAAACCCAGGATCTGTTCAGCAAGAATGTGAAAAACCCGAAAGTATGAGCCTGATGAGGGCAAATCCCAGACCTATCCCAGACCTAACTTGCGTTGTCCTCTAAAGTATTGATGGAAACCAGGTTTAATTGACTGTTTCAGTGTTGTACTTCATTACTACGTGATGCAATCCAGAAAAAGCCCAGGATCTAGCCATCAAGTATGAGAAATATGCGAAAGAATGAGCCATATGAGAGCAAATCCCAGACCTAACCTAGACCTAACATGAATTATTCTCTAAAATATTGGTCGAAACCAGGTTTAATTGACTGTTTCAGTGTGGTCCCACATTACTACGTGATCCAAACCAGAAAAAACCCAGGACCTGCTCAACGAGTATGTGAAGGGTGCGAAAGTATGAGTCTGATGAGGTCAAATCCCAGACCTATCCCAGATCTAACTTGCGTTATCCTCTAAGATATTGATCGAAACCAGGTTTAATCGACTGTTTCAGTGTGGTACCACATTACTACGTGATCCAAACCAGAAAAGACCCAGGATCAGTTCAACAAGTACGTGAAAAACGTGAAAGTATGAGCCTGATTAGGGCGAATCCCAGACCTATCCCAGACCTAACATGCGCTATCCTCTAAAATATTTATCAAGACGAGGTTTAATTGATTGTTTCAGTGTGGTCCCACATTACGACGTGATCCAATCCAGAAAAAGCCCAGGATCTAGCCATCAAGTGTGAGTAATATGCGAAAGAATGAGCCTGATGAGAGTAAATCCCAGACCTAACCTAGACCTAACATGAATTATTCTCTAAAATATTGATCGAAACCAGGTTTGATTGACTGTTTCAGCGTGGTACCACATTACTACGTGATACAATCCAGAAACAGCCAAGGATCCAGCCATGAGGTATGAGAAATATGCGAAAGTATGAGCCTGATGAGGGCAAATCCTAGACCTAACCTAGACCTAACATGCGTTATCCTCTAAAATATTTATCAAGACCAGGTTTAATTGAATGTTTCAGTGTGGTACCACATTACTACGTGACCCAAACCAGAAAAAACCCAGGATCTGTTCAACAAGTATATGAAAAACGCGAAAGTATGAGCCTGATGAGGGCAAATCCCAGACCTATCCCAGACGTAACTTGAGTTATCCTCTAAAATATTGATCGAAACAAGGTTTAATTGAATGTTTCAGTGTGGTACCACATTGCTACGTGATGCAATCCAGAAACAGCCCAGTATCTAGCCATGAAGTATGAGAAGTATGCGAAAGTATGAGCCAGATGAGGGCAAATCCTAGACCTAAACCAAACCTAACATGCGTTATCCTCTAAAATATTTATCATGAACAGGTTTAATTGAATGTTTCAGTGTGGTACCACATTACTACGTGAACCAAATCAGAAAAAACCCAGGATCCGTTCAACAAGTATGTTAAAACTGCGAGAGTATGACCCTGATGAGGGCAAATCCCAGGCCTAAACTAGACCTAACATGCGTTGTCCTCTAAAATATTGATCCAAACCAGGTTTGATGGACTGTTTCAGTGTGGCACCACATTACTACGTGATCCAAACCAGAAAAAACCCAGGATCCGTTCAACAAGTATGTGAAGAATGCGAAAGTATGAGTCTGATGAGTGAAAATCCCATGCCTAACCTAGACCTAACATGCGTTATCCTCAAAAATATTGATCGAAACCTGTTTTAGTCGACAGTTTCAGTGAGGTGCCACATTACTATGTGATCCAAACCAGAAAATAACCCAGGATCTGTTCAACGAGTATGTGAAGTGTGCGAAAGTATGAGTCTGATGAGGGCAAATCCCATGCCTAACCTAGACCCAACATGCGTTATCCTTAAAAATATTGATCGAAACCTGGTTTAATCGGCTGTTTCAGAGTGGTACCATATTACTATGTGATCCAAACCGGAAAATAACCCAGGATCTGTTCAACGAGTATGTGAAGTGTGCGAAAGTATGAGTCTGATGAGGGCAAATCCCAGACCGATCCCAGACCTAACATGCGTTATCCTCTAAAATATTTATCAAGACCAGGTTTAATTGATTGTTTCAGTGTGGGCCCACATTACGACGTGATCCAAACCAGAAAAAACCCAGGATCTGTCCAACAAGTATGTGAAAAACGCGAAACTGTGAGCCTGATGAGGGCAAATCTTAGACCTATCCCAGACCTAAGATGCGTTGTCCTCTAAAATATTTATGCAGACCAGGTTTCATTGAATGTTTCAGTGTGGTACCACTTTACTACGTGATCCAATCCAGAAATAGCCCAGGATCTAGCCATGAAGTATGAGAAATATGCGAAAGTATGAGCCTGATGAGGGCAAATCCTAGACCTAACCCAGACCTAACATGCGTTATCCTCTAAAATATTTATCAAGACCAGGTTTAATTGAATGTTTCAGTGTGGTACCACATTACTATGTGATCCAAACCAGAAAATAACGCAGGATCTGTTCAACGAGTATGTGAAGTGTGCGAAAGTATGAGCCTGATGAGGGCAAATCCCAGACCTATCCCAGACCTAACATGCGTTATCCTCTAAAATATTTATCAAGACCAGGTTTAATTGATTGTTTCAGTGTGGACCCACATTACTACCTGATCCAAACCAGAAAAAACCCAGGATCCGTTCAACAAGTATGTGAAGAATGCGAAAGTGAGTCTGATGAATGAAAATCCCAGGCCTGACCTAGACCTAACATGCGTTATCCTCTAAAATATTGAGCGAAACCAGGTTTAATGGACTGTTTCAGTGTGGTACCACACTACTACGTGATCCAAACCAGAAAAAACCCAGGATCCGTTCAACAAGTATGTGAAGTGTGCGAAAGTATGAGCCTGATGAGAGCAAATCCCAGACCTAACCTAGACCTAACATGAATTATTCTCTAAAATATTGGTCGAAACCAGGTTTAATTGACTGTTTCAGTGTGGTCCCACATTGCTACGTGACCCAAACCAGAAAAAACCCAGGATCCGTTCAACAAGTATGTGAAGAATGCGAAAGTATGAGTCTGATGAGGGCAAATCCCAGACCTATCCCAGACCTAACTTGCGTTATCCTCTAAAATATTGATCGAAACCAGGTTTAATTGACTGTTTCAGTGTGGTACCACATTACTACATGATCCAATCCAGAAATAGCCCAGGATCTAGCCATGAAGTATTAGAAATATGCGATAGTAAGAGCCTGATGAGGGCAAATCCGAAATCTATCCCAGACCTAACTTGCGTTATCCTCTAAAATATTGATCGAAACCAGGTTTAATTGACTGTTTCAGTGTGGTACCACATTACTACATGATCCAATCCAGAAATAGCCCAGGAACTAGCCATGAAGTATGAGAAATATGCGAAAGTATGAGCCTGACCAGGGCAAATCCTAGACCTAACCCAGACCTAACATGCGTTATCCTCTAAAATATTTATCAAGACCAGGTTTAATTGATTGTTTCAGTGTGGTCCCACATTACTACGTGATCCAAACCAGAAAAAACCCAGGATCCGTTCAACAAGTATGTGAAGAATGCGAAAGTATGAGTCTGATGAGTGAAAATCCCAGGCCTGACCTAGACCTATCATGCGTTATCCTCTAAAATAATGAGCGAAACCAGGTTTAATGGACTGTTTCAGTGTGGTACCACACTACTACGGGATCCAAACCAGAAAAAACCCAGGATCTGTTCAGCAAGTATGTGAAAAACCCGAAAGTATGAGCCTGATGAGGGCAAATCCCAGACCTATCCCAGACCTAACTTGCGTTGTCCTCTAAAGTATTGATGGAAACCAGGTTTAATTGACTGTTTCAGTGTCGTACTTCATTACTACGTGATGCAATCCAGAAAAAGCCCAGGATCTAGCCATCAAGTATGAGAAATATGCGAAAGAATGAGCCACATGAGAGCAAATCCCAGACCTAACCTAGACCTAACATGAATTATTCTCTAAAATATTGGTCGAAACCAGGTTTAATTGACTGTTTCAGTGTGGTCCCACATTACTACGTGATCCAAACCAGAAAAAACCCAGGATCTGCTCAACGAGTATGTGAAGGGTGCGAAAGTATGAGTCTGATGAGGTCAAATCCCAGACCTATCCCAGATCTAACTTGCGTTATCCTCTAAGATATTGATCGAAACCAGGTATAATCGACTGTTTCAGTGTGGTACCACATTACTACGTGATCCAAACCAGAAATGACCCAGGATCAGTTCAACAAGTACGTGTAAAACGTGAAAGTATGAGCCTGATTAGGGCGAATCCCAGACCTATCCCAGACCTAACATGCGTTATCCTCTAAAATATTGATCGAAACCTGGTTTAATGCACTGTTTCAGTGTGGTACCACACTACTACGTGATCCGAACCAGAAAAAACCCAGGATCTGTTCAACAAGTATGTGAAAAACGCGAAAGTATGAGTCTGATGAGTGAAAATCCCATGCCTAACCTAGACCTAACATGCGTTATCCTCAAAAATATTGATCGAAACCTGTTTTAGTCGACAGTTTCAGTGAGGTGCCACATTACTATGTGATCCAAACCAGAAAATAACCCAGGATCTGTTCAACGAGTATGTGAAGTGTGCGAAAGTATGAGTCTGATGAGGGCAAATCCCATGCCTAACCTAGACCCAACATGCGTTATCCTTAAAAATATTGATCGAAACCTGGTTTAATCGGCTGTTTCAGTGTGGTACCACATTACTACATGATCCAATCCAGAAATAGCCCAGGATCTAGCCATGAAGTATTAGAAATATGCGATAGTAAGAGCCTGATGAGGGCAAATCCGAAATCTATCCCAGACCTAACTTGTGTTATCCTCTAAAATATTGATCGAAACCAGGCTTAGTCGACTGTTTCAGTGTGGTACCACATTACTACGTGATCCAAACCAGAAAAAACCCAGGATCCGTTCAAGAAGTATGTGAAGTGTGCGAAAGTATGAGTCTGATTAGGGCAAATCGCAGACCTATCCCAGACCTAACATGCGCTATCCACTAAAATATTTATCAAGACCAGGTTTAATTGATTGTTTCAGTGTGGTACCACATTACTACGTGAACCAAATCAGAAAAAACCCAGGATCCGTTCAACAAGTATGTTAAAACTGCGAAAGTATGAGTCTGATGAGTGAAAATCCCATGCCTAACCTAGACCTAACATGCGTTATCCTCAAAAATATTGATCGAAACCTGTTTTAGTCGACAGTTTCAGTGAGATGCCACATTACTATGTGATCCAAACCAGAAAATAACCCAGGATCTGTTCAACGAGTATGTGAAGTGTGCGAAAGTATGAGTCTGATGAGGGCAAATCCCATGCCTAACCTAGACCCAACATGCGTTATCCTTAAAAATATTGATCGAAACCTGGTTTAATCGGCTGTTTCAGAGTGGTACCATATTACTATGTGATCCAAACCGGAAAATAACCCAGGATCTGTTCAACGAGTATGTGAAGTGTGCGAAAGTATGAGTCTGATGAGGGCAAATCCCAGACCGATCCCAGACCTAACATGCGTTATCCTCTAAAATATTTATCAAGACCAGGTTTAATTGATTGTTTCAGTGTGGGCCCACATTACGACGTGATCCAAACCAGAAAAAACCCAGGATCCGTTCAACAAGTATGTGAAGAATGCGAAAGTATGGGTCTGATGAGTGAAAAAACCAGGCCTGACCTAGACCTAACATGCGTTATCCTCTAAAATATTGAGCGAAACCAGGTTTAATTGACTGTTTCAGTGTTGTACTTCATTACTACGTGATGCAATCCAGAAAAAGCCCAGGATCTGTTCAACAAGTATATGAAAAACGCGAAAGTATGAGCCTGATGAGGGCAAATCCCAGACCTATCCCAGACCTAACTTGCGTTATCCTCTAAAATATTTATCCAGACCAGGTTTCATTGAATGTTTCAGTGTGGTACCACTTTACTACGTGAACCAATCCAGAAATAGCCCAGGATCTAGCCATGAAGTATGAGAAATATGCGATAGTAAGAGCCTGATGAGGGCAAATCCTAGACCTATCCCAGACCTAACTTGCGCTATCCTCTAAAATATTGATCGCAACCAGGTTTAATGGACTGTTTCTGTGTGGTACCACACAACTACGTGATCCAAACCAGAAAAAACCCAGGATCTGTTCAACAAGTATGTGAAAAACGCGAAAGTATGAGCCTGATGAGGGCAAATCCCAGACCTATCCCAGACCTAACTTGCGTTATCCTCTAAAATATTGATCGAAACCAGGTTTAATTGACTGTTTCAGTGTGGTACCACATTACTACATGATCCAATCCAGAAATAGCCCAGGATCTAGCCATGAAGTATGAGAAATATACGATAGTAAGAGCCTGATGAGGGCAAATCCTAGATCTATCCCAGACCTAACTTGCGTTATCCTCTAAAATATTGATCCAAACCAGGTTTAATTGAATGTTTCAGTGTGGTACCACATTACTACGTGACCCAACCCAGAAAAAACCCAGGATCTGTTCAACAAGTATGTGAAAAACGCGAAAGTATGAGCCTGATGAGGGCAAATCCCAGACCTATCCCAGCCCTAACTTGCGTTATCCTCTAAAATGTTGATCGAAACCAGGTTTAGTCGACTGTTTCAGTGTGGTACCACATTACTACGTGATCCAAACCAGAAAAAACCCAGGATCCGTTCAACAAGTATGTGAAGAATGCGAAAGTATGAGTCTGATGAGTGAAAATCCCAGACCTAACATGCGTTATCCTCTAAAATATTTATCAAGACCAGGTTTAATTGAATGTTTCAGTGTGGTACCACATTACTACGTGACCCAACCCAGAAAAAACCCAGGATCTGTTCAACAAGTATGTGAAGAATGCGAAAGTATGAGTCTGATGAGTGAAAATCCCAGACCTAACCTAGACCTAACATGCGTTATCCTCTAAAATATTTATCAAGACCAGGTTTAATTGAATGTTTCAGTGTGGTACCACATTACTACGTGACCCAAACCAGAAAAAACCCAGGATCTGTTCAACAAGTATATGAAAAAGGCGAAAGTATGAGCCTGATGAGGGCAAATCCCAGACCTATCCCAGACGTAACTTGCGTTATCCTCTAAAATATTGATCGAAACAAGGTTTAATCGACTGTTTCAGTGTGAAAACACATTACTACGTGATCCAAACCAGAAAAAAACCCAGGATCCGTTCAACAAGTATGTTAAAACTGCGACAGTATGACCCTGATGAGGGCAAATCCCAGGCCTAAACTAGACCTAACATGCGTTGTCCTCTAAAATATTGATCCAAACCAGGTTTAATGGACTGTTTCAGTGTGGCACCACATTACTACGTGATCCAAACCAGAAAAAACCCAGGATCCGTTCAACAAGTATGTGAAGAATGCGAAAGTATGAGTCTGATGAGTGAAAATCCCATGCCTAACCTAGACCTAACATGCGTTATCCTCAAAAATATTGATCGAAACCTGGTTTAATCGACTGTTTCAGTGTGGTACCACATTACTATGTGATCCAAACCAGAAAATAACCCAGGATCTGTTCAACGAGTATGTGTAGTGTGCGAAAGTATGAGTCTGATGAGGGCAAATCCCAGTCCTATCCCAGACCTAACATGCGTTATCCTCTAAAATATTTATCAAGACCAGGTTTAGTTGATTGTATCAGTGTGGACCCATATTACTACGTGATCCAAACCAGAAAAAACCCAGGATCCGTTCAACAAGTATGTGAAGAATGCGAAAGTATGAGTCTGATGAGTGAAAAAACCAGGCCTGACCTAGACCTAACATGCGTTATCCTCTAAAATATTGAGCGAAACCAGGTTTAATTGACTGTTTCAGTGTTGTACTTCATTACTACGTGATGCAATCCAGAAAAAGCCCAGGATCTGTTCAACAAGTATATGAAAAACGCGAAAGTATGAGCCTGATGAGGGCAAATCCCAGACCTATCCCAGACCAAACTTGCGTTATCCCCTAAAATATTGATCGAAACCAGGTTTAATCGACTGTTTCAGTGTGAAAACACATTACTACGTGATCCAAACCAGAAAAAAACCCAGGATCCGTTCAACAAGTATGTTAAAACTGCGACAGTATGACCCTGATGAGGGCAAATCCCAGGCCTAAACTAGACCTAACATGCGTTGTCCTCTAAAATATTGATCCAAACCAGGTTTAATGGACTGTTTCAGTGTGGCACCACATTACTACGTGATCCAAACCAGAAAAAACCCAGGATCCGTTCAACAAGTATGTGAAGAATGCGAAAGTATGAGTCTGATGAGTGAAAATCCCATGCCTAACCTAGACCTAACATGCGTTATCCTCAAAAATATTGATCGAAACCTGGTTTAGTCGACAGTTTCAGTGAGGTGCCACATTACTATGTGATCCAAACCAGAAAATAACCCAGGATCTGTTCAACGAGTATGTGAAGTGTGCGAAAGTATGAGTCTGATGAGGGCAAATCCCATGCCTAACCTAGACCCAACATGCGTTATCCTTAAAAATATTGATCGAAACCTGGTTTAATCGGCTGTTTCAGTGTGGTACCACATTACTATGTGATCCAAACCAGAAAATAACCCAGGATCTGTTCAACGAGTATGTGAAGTGTGCGAAAGTATGAGTCTGATGAGGGCAAATCCCAGTCCTATCCCAGACCTAACATGCGTTATCCTCTAAAATATTTATCAAGACCAGGTTTAGTTGATTGTATCAGTGTGGACCCATATTACTACGTGATCCAAACCAGAAAAAACCCAGGATCCGTTCAACAAGTATGTGAAGAATGCGAAAGTATGAGTCTGATGAGTGAAAAAACCAGGCCTGACCTAGACCTAACATGCGTTATCCTCTAAAATATTGAGCGAAACCAGGTTTAATTGACTGTTTCAGTGTTGTACTTCATTACTACGTGATGCAATCCAGAAAAAGCCCAGGATCTGTTCAACAAGTATATGAAAAACGCGAAAGTATGAGCCTGATGAGGGCAAATCCCAGACCTATCCCAGACCTAACTTGCGTTATCCTCTAAAATATTGATCGAAACCAGGTTTAATCGACTGTTTCAGTGTGGAAACACATTACTACGTGATCCAAACCAGAAAAAAACCCAGGATCTTGTCATCCAGTATGTGAAGTTTGCGAAAGTATGAGTCTGATGAGGGCTAATCCCAGACCTATCCCAGACCTAACTTGCGTTATCCTCTAAAATATTGAACGAAACCAGGTTTAATTGACTGTTTTAGTGTGGTACCACATTACTACGTGATCCAAACCAGAAAAAACCCAGGATCTGTTCAACAAGTATGTGAAAAACACGAAACTGTGAGCCTGATGAGGGCAAATCTTAGACCTAACCCAGACCTAAGATGCGTTATCCTCTAAAATATTTATCCAGACCAGGTTTCATTGAATGTTTCAGTGTGGTACCACTTTACTACGTGAATCAATCCAGAAATAGCCTAGGATCTAGCCATGAAGTATGAGAAATATGCGATAGTAAGAGCCTGATGAGGGCAAATCCTAGACCTATCCCAGACCTAACTTGCGCTATCCTCTAAAATATTGATCGCAACCAGGTTTAATGGACTGTTTCTGTGTGGTACCACACAACTACGTGATCCAAACCAGAAAAAACCCAGGATCTGTTCAACAAGTATGTGAAAAACGCGAAAGTATGAGCCTGATGAGGGCAAATCCCAGACCTATCCCAGACCTAACTTGCGTTATCCTCTAAAATATTGATCGAAACCAGGTTTAATTGACTGTTTCAGTGTGGTACCACATTACTACATGATCCAATCCAGAAATAGCCCAGGATCTAGCCATGAAGTATGAGAAATATACGATAGTAAGAGCCTGATGAGGGCAAATCCTAGATCTATCCCAGACCTAACTTGCGTTATCCTCTAAAATATTGATCCAAACCAGGTTTAATTGATTGTTTCAGTGTGGTACCACATTACTACGTGACCCAACCCAGAAAAAACCCAGGATCTGTTCAACAAGTATGTGAAAAACGCGAAAGTATGAGCCTGATGAGGGCAAATCCCAGACCTATCCCAGCCCTAACTTGCGTTATCCTCTAAAATGTTGATCAAAACCAGGTTTAGTCGACTGTTTCAGTCTGGTACCACATTACTACGTGATCCAAACCAGAAAAAACCCAGGATCCGTTCAACAAGTATGTGAAGAATGCGAAAGTATGAGTCTGATGAGTGAAAATCCCAGACCTAACCTAGACCTAACATGCGTTATCCTCTAAAATATTTATCAAGACCAGGTTTAATTGAATGTTTCAGTGTGGTACCACATTACTACGTGACCCAAACCAGAAAAAACCCAGGATCTGTTCAACAAGTATATGGAAAAGGCGAAAGTATGAGCCTGTTGAGGGCAAATCCCAGACCTATCCCAGACGTAACTTGCGTTATCCTCTAAAATATTGATCGAAACAAGGTTTAATTGAATGTTTCAGTGTGGTACCACATTGCTACGTGATGCAATCCAGAAACAGCCCAGGATCTAGCCATGAAGTATGAGAAGTATGCGAAAGTATGAGCCAGATGAGGGCAAATCCTAGACCTAACCCAAACCTAACATGCGTTATCCTCTAAAATATTTACCATGAACAGGTTTAATTGAATGTTTCAGTGTGGTACCACATTACTACGTGAACCAAATCAGAAAAAACCCAGGATCCGTTCAACAAGTATGTTAAAACTGCGACGGTATGACCCTGATGAGGGCAAATCCCAGGCCTAAACTAGACCTAACATGCGTTGTCCTCTAAAATATTGATCCAAACCAGGTTTAATGGACTGTTTCAGTGTGGCACCACATTACTACGTGATCCAAACCAGAAAAAACCCAGGATCCGTTCAACAAGTATGTGAAGAATGCGAAAGTATGAGTCTGATGAGTGAAAATCCCATGCCTAACCTAGACCTAACATGCGTTATCCTCAAAAATATTGATCGAAACCTGGTTTAATCGACTGTTTCAGTGTGGTACCACATTACTATGTGATCCAAACCAGAAAATAACCCAGGATCTGTTCAACGAGTATGTGAAGTGTGCGAAAGTATGAGTCTGATGAGGGCAAATCCCATGCCTAACCTAGACTTAACATGCGTTATCCTTAAAAATATTGATCGAAACCTGGTTTAATCGACTGTTTCAGAGTGGTACCATATTACTATGTGATCCAAACCAGAAAATAACCCAGGATCTGTTCAACGAGTATGTGAAGTGTGCGAAAGTATGAGTCTGATGAGGGCAAATCGCAGACCTATCCCAGACCTAACATGCGTTATCCTCTAAAATATTTATCAAGACCAGGTTTAATTGATTGTTTCAGTGTGGGCCCACATTACGACGTGATCCAAACCAGAAAAAACCCAGGATCCGTTCAACAAGTATGTGAAGAATGCGAAAGTATGAGTCTGATGAGTGAAAATCCCATGCCTAACCTAGACCTAACATGCGTTATCCTCAAAAATATTGATCGAAACCTGGTTTAATCGACTGTTTCAGTGTGGTACCACATTACTATGTGATCCAAACCAGAAAATAACCCAGGATCTGTTCAACGAGTATGTGAAGTGTGCGAAAGTATGAGTCTGATGAGGGCAAATCCCAGTCCTATCCCAGACCTAACATGCGTTATCCTCTAAAATATTTATCAAGACCAGGTTTAGTTGATTGTATCAGTGTGGACCCATATTACTACGTGATCCAAACCAGAAAAAACCCAGGATCCGTTCAACAAGTATGTGAAGAATGCGAAAGTATGAGTCTGATGAGTGAAAAAACCAGGCCTGACCTAGACCTAACATGCGTTATCCTCTAAAATATTGAGCGAAACCAGGTTTAATTGACTGTTTCAGTGTTGTACTTCATTACTACGTGATGCAATCCAGAAAAAGCCCAGGATCTGTTCAACAAGTATATGAAAAACGCGAAAGTATGAGCCGGATGAGGGCAAATCCCAGACCTATCCCAGACCAAACTTGCGTTATCCTCTAAAATATTGATCGAAACCAGGTTTAATCGACTGTTTCAGTGTGAAAACACATTACTACGTGATCCAAACCAGAAAAAAACCCAGGATCTTGTCATCCAGTATGTGAAGTTTGCGAAAGTATGATTCTGATGAGGGCTAATCCCAGACCTATCCCAGACCTATCCCAGACCTAACTTGCGTTATCCTCTAAAATATTGATCGAAACCAGGTTTAATTGATTGTTTTAGTGTGGTAACACATTACTACGTGACCCAACCCAGAAAAAACCCAGGATCTGTTCAACAAGTACGTGAAGGGTGCGAAAGTATGAGTCTGATGAGGTCAAATCCCAGACCTATCCCAGATCTAACTTGCGTTATCCTCTAAGATATTGATCGAAACCAGGTTTAATCGACTGTTTCAGTGTGGTACCACATTACTACGTGATCCAAACCAGAAAAGACCCAGGATCAGTTCAACAAGTACGTGAAAAACGTGAAAGTATGAGCCTGATTAGGGCGAATCCCAGACCTATCCCAGACCTAACATGTGCTATCCTCTAAAATATTTATCAAGACGAAGTTTAATTGATTGTTTCAGTGTGGTCCCACATGACGACGTGATCCAATCCAGAAAAAGCCCAGGATCTAGCCATCAAGTGTGAGTAATATGCGAAAGAATGAGCCTGATGAGAGTAAATCCCAGACCTAACCTAGACCTAACATGAATTATTCTCTAAAATATTGATCGAAACCAGGTTTGATTGACTGTTTCAGCGTGGTACCACATTACTACGTGATACAATCCAGAAACAGCCCAGGATCCAGCCATGAGGTATGAGAAATATGCGAAAGTATGAGCCTGATGAGGGCAAATCCTAGACCTAACCCAGACCTAACATGCGTTATCCTCTAAAATATTGATCGAAACCTGGTTTAATGCACTGTTGCAGTGTGGTACCACACTACTACGTGATCCGAACCAGAAAAAACCCAGGATCTGTTCAACAAGTATGTGAAAAACGCGAAAGTATGAGTCTGATGAGGTCAAATCCCAGACCTATCCCAGACCTAACTTGTGTTATCCTCTAAAATATTGATCGAAACCAGGTTTAGTCGACTGTTTCAGTGTGGTACCGCATTACTACGTGATCCAAACCAGAAAAAACCCAGGAACCGTTCAACAAGTATGTGAAGTGAGCGAAAGTATGAGTCTGATGAGGGCAAATCCCATGCCTAACCTAGACTTAACATGCGTTATCCACTAAAATATATATCAAGACCAGGTTTAATTGATTGTTTCAGTGTGGTCCCACATTACTACGGGATACAATCCAGAAACAGCCCAGGATCCAGGCATGAAGTATGAGAAATATGCGAAAGTATGAGTCTGATGAGTGAAAATCCCAGACCTAACCTAGACCTAACATGCGTTATCCTCTAAAATATTGATGGAAACCAGGTTTAATGGACCGTTTCAGTGTTGTACTTCATTACTACGTGATGCGATCCAGAAAAAGCCCAGGATCTAGCCATCAAGTATGAGAAATATGCGAAAGAATGAGCCTGATGAGAGCAAATCCCAGACCTAACCCAGACCTAACATGCGTTAGCCTCAAAAATATTGATCGAAACCTGGTTTAATCGACTGTTTCAGTGTGGTACCACATTACTATGTGATCCAAACCAGAAAATAACCCAGGATCAGTTGAACGAGTATGTCAAGTGTGCGAAAGAATGAGCCTGATGAGAGTAAATCCCAGACCTAACCTAGACCTAACTTGCGTTATCCTCTAAAATATTGATCGAAACCAGGTTTAGTCGACTGTTTCAGTGTGGTACCACATTACTACGTGATCCAAACCAGAAAAAACCCAGGATCCGTTCAACAAGTATGTGAAGAATGCGAAAGTATGAGTCTGATGAGTGAAAATCCCAGACCTAACCTAGACCTAACATGCGTTATCCTCTAAAATATTTATCAAGACCAGGTTTAATTGAATGTTTCAGTGTGGTACCACATTACTACGTGACCCAAACCAGAAAAAACCCAGGATCTGTTCAACAAGTATATGAAAAAGGCGAAAGTATGAGCCTGATGAGGGCAAATCCCAGACCTATCCCAGACGTAACTTGCGTTATCCTCTAAAATATTGATCGAAACAAGGTTTAATTGAATGTTTCAGTGTGGTACCACATTGCTACGTGATGCAATCCAGAAACAGCCCAGGATCTAGCCATGAAGTATGAGAAGTATGCGAAAGTATGAGCCAGATGAGGGCAAATCCTAGACCTAACCCAAACCTAACATGCGTTATCCTCTAAAATATTTATCATGAACAGGTTTAATTGAATGTTTCAGTGTGGTACCACATTACTACGTGAACCAAATCAGAAAAAACCCAGGATCCGTTCAACAAGTATGTTAAAACTGCGACAGTATGACCCTGATGAGGGCAAATCCC
Source organism: Colletes latitarsis (assembly GCF_051014445.1). Classification (NCBI taxonomy): domain Eukaryota; kingdom Metazoa; phylum Arthropoda; class Insecta; order Hymenoptera; family Colletidae; genus Colletes; species Colletes latitarsis. Next base: position 27,740,582 of record NW_027488367.1, on the reverse strand, counting down.
AGGCCTAACCTAGACCTAACATGCGTTGTCCTCTAAAATATTGATCCAGGTTTAATGGACTGTTTCAGTGTGGCACCACATTGCTACGTGATCCAAACCAGAAAAAACCCAGGATCTGTTCAACGAGTATGTGAAGGGTGCGAAAGTATGAGTCTGATGAGGTCAAATCCCAGACCTATCCCAGATCTGACTTGCGTTATCCTCTAAAATATTGATCGAAACCAGGTTTAATCGACTGTTTCAGTGTGGTACCACATTACTACGTGATCCAAACCAGAAAAGACCCAGGATCAGTTCAACAAGTAAGTGAAAAACGCGAAAGTATGAGGCTGATGAGGGCAAATCCTAGACCTAACTCAAACCTAACATGCGTTATCCTCTAAAATATTTATCAAGACCAGGTTTAATTGACTGTTTCAGCGTGGTACCACATTACTACGTGATACAATCCAGAAACAGCCCAGGATCTAGCCATGAAGTATGAGAGATATGCGAAAGTATGAGCCTGATGAGGGCAAATCCTAGGCCTAACCCAAACCTAACATGCGTTATCCTCTAAAATATTTATCATGACCAGGTTTAATTGAATGTTTCAGTGTGGCACCACATTACTACGTGATCCAATCCAGAAATAGCCCAGGATCTAGCCATGAAGTATGAGAAATATGCGCAAGTATGAGCCTGACGAGAGCAAATCCTAGACCTAACCCAGACCTAACATGCGTTATCCTCAAAACAATTGATCGAACCTGGTTTAATCGACTGTTTCAGTGTGGTACCACATTACTATGTGATCCAAACCAGAAAATAACCCAGGATGAGTTCAACGAGTATGTGAAGTGTGCGAAAGTATGAGTCTGATTAGGGCAAATCCCAGACATATCCCAGACGTAACATGCGCTATCCTCTAAGATATTTATCAAGACCAGGTTTAATTGATTGTTTCAGTGTGGTCCCACATTACTACGTGATCCAATCCAGAAAAAGCCCAGGATCTAGCCATCAAGTATGAGTAATATGCGAAAGAATGAGCCTGATGAGAGTAAATCCCAGACCTAACCTAGACCTAACATGAATTATTCTCTAAAATATTGATCGAAACCAGGTTTAATTGACTGTTTCAGCGTGGTACCACATTAGTACGTGATACAATCCAGAAACAGCCCAGGATCCAGCCATGAAGTATGAGAAATATGCGAAAGTATGAGCCTGATGAGGGCAAATCCTAGACCTAACCCAGACCTAACATGCGTTATCCTCTAAAATATTGATCGAAACCTGGTTTAATGCACTGTTTCAGTGTGGTACCACACTACTACGTGATCCAAACCAGAAAAAACCCAGGATCTGTTCCACAAGTATGTGAAAAACGCGAAAGTATGAGTCTGATGAGGTCAAATCCCAGACCTATCCCAGACCTAACTTGTGTTATCCTCTAAAATATTGATCGAAACCAGGTTTAGTCGACTGTTTCAGTGTGGTACCACATTACTACGTGATCCAAACCAGAAAAAACCCAGGATCTGCTCAACGAGTATGAGAAGGGTGCGAAAGTATGAGTCTGATGAGGTCAAATCCCAGACCTATCCCATATCTAACTTGCGTTATCCTCTAAAATATTGATCGAAACCAGGTTTAATCGACTGTTTCAGTGTGGTACCACATTACTACGTGATCCAAGCCAGAAAAGACCCAGGATCAGTTCAACAAGTACGTGAAAAACGTGAAAGTATGAGCCTGATTAGGGCGAATCCCAGACCTATCCCAGACCTAACATGCGCTATCCTCTAAAATATTTATCAAGACGAGGTTTATTTGATTGTTTCAGTGTGTTCCCACATTACTACGTGATCCAATCCAGAATCAGCCCAGGATCTAGCCATCAAGTGTGAGTAATATGCGAAAGAATGAGCCTGATGAGAGTAAATCCTAGACCTAACCTAGACATAACATGAATTATTCTCTAAAATATTCATCGAAACCAGGTTTAATTGACTGTTTCAGCGTGGTACCACATTACTACGTGATACAATCCAGAAACAGCCCAGGATCCAGCCATGAGGTATGAGAAATATGCGAAAGTATGAGCCTGACGAGAGCAAATCCTAGACCTAACCCAGACCTAACATGCGTTATCCTCAAAAATATTGATCGAAACCTGGTTTAATTGATTGTTTCAGTGTGGTCCCACATTACTACGGGATACAATCCAGAAACAGCCCAGGATCCAGCCATGAAGTATGAGAAATATGCGAAAGTATGAGTCTGATGAGTGAAAATCCCAGACCTAACCTAGACCTAACATGCGTTATCCTCTAAAATATTGATGGAAACCTGGTTTAATTGACTGTTTCAGTGTTGTACTTCATTACCACGTGATGCGATCCAGAAAAAGCCCAGGATCTAGCCATCAAGTATGAGAAATATGCGAAAGAATGAGCCTGATGAGAGCAAATCCCAGACCTAACCCAGACCTAACATGCGTTATCCTCAAAAATATTCATCGAAACCTGGTTTAATCGACTGTTTCTACGTGATGCGATCCAGAAAAAGCCCAGGATCTAGCCATCAAGTATGAGAAATATGTGAAAGTATGAGTCTGATTAGGGCAAATCCCAGACCTATCCCAGACCTAACTTGCGCTATCCTCTAAAATATTTATCAAGACCCGGTTTAATTGATTGTTTCAGTGTGGTCCCACATTACTACGTGATCCAATCCAGAAAAAGCCCAGGATCTAGCCATCAAGTATGAGTAATATAAGAAAGAATGAGCCTGATGAGAGTAAATCCCAGACCTAACCTAGACCTAACATGAATTATTCTCTAAGATATTGATCGAAACCTGGTTTAATCGACTGTCCCAGAGTGGTACCACATTACTATGTGATCCAAACCAGAAAATATCCCAGCATCTGTTCAACAAGTATGTGAAGAATGTGAAAGTATGAGTCTGATGAGTGAAAATCCCAGACCTAACCCAGACCTAACTTGCGTTATCCTCTAAAATATTTATCCAGACCATGTTTCATTGAATGTTTCAGTGTGGTACCACTTTACTATGTGATCCAATCCAGAAATAGCCCAGCATCTAGCCATGAAGTATGAGAAATATTGCGAAAGTAGAAGCATGATGAGGGCAAATCCTAGACCTAACCCAGACCTAACAAGCGTTATCCTCTAAAATATTTATCAAGACTAGGTTTAATTGAATGTTTCAGTGTGGTACCACATTACTACGTGATCCACACCAGAAAAAACCCAGGATCCGTTCAACAAGTATGTGAAGAATGCGAAAGTAGAAGCATGATGAGGGCAAATCCTAGACCTAACCCAGACCTAACAAGCGTTATCCTCTAAAATATTTATCAAGACTAGGTTTAATTGAATGTTTCAGTGTGGTACCACATTACTTCGCGATCCACACCAGAAAAAACCCAGGATCCGTTCAACAAGTATGTGAAGAATGCGAAAGTATGAGTCTGATGAGTGAAAATCCCAGACCTAACCTAGACCTAACATGCGTTATCCTCTAAACTATTCATCCAAACCAGGTTTAATGGACTGTTTCAGTGTGGTACCACACTACTACGTGATCCACACCAGAAAAAACCCAGGATCCGCTCAACAAGTATGTGAAAAACGCGAAAGTATGAGCCTGATGAGGGCAAATCCCAGACCTATCCCAGTCCTAACTAACGTTATCCTTTAAAATATTGATCGAAACCAGGTTTAATTGACTGTTTCAGTGTTGTACTTCATTACTACGTGATGCAATCCATAAAAAGCCCAGGATCTAGCCATCAAGTATGAGAAATATGCGAAAGTATGAGCCTGATGATGGCAAATCCTAGACCTAACCCAGACCTAACATGCGTTCTCCTCTAAAATATTTATCAAGACCAGGTTTAATTGATTATTTCAGTGTGGTGCCACATTACTACGTGATACAATCCAGAAACAGCCCAGGATCTGTTCAACAAGTATGTGAAAAACGCAAAAGTATGAGCCTGATGAGGGCAAATCCCAGACCTATCCCAGACCTAACTTGCGTTATCCTCTAAGATATTGATCGAAACCAGGTTTAATTGACTGTTTCAGCGTGGTACCACATTACTACGTGATACAATCCAGAAACAGCCCAGGATCTAGCCATGAAGTATGAGCAATATGCGAATGTATGAGCCTGATGATGGCAAATCCTAGACCTAACCCAGACCTAACATGCGTTCTCCTCCAAAATATTTATCAAGACCAGGTTTAATTGATTGTTTCAGTGTGGTCCCACATTACTACGTGATCCAAAACAGAAAAAACCCAGGATCTGTTCTACATGTATGAGAAATATGCGAAAGAATGAGCCTGATGAGAGCAAATCCCAGACCTAACCTAGACCTAACATGAATTATTCTCTAAAATATTGATCGAAACCAGGTTTAATTGACAGTTTCAGTGTGGTACCACATTACTACGTGATCCAATCCAGAAATAGCCCAGGATCTAGCCATGAAGTATGAGAAATATGCGAAAGTATGAGCCTGATGAGGGCAAATCCTAGACCAAACCCAAACCTAACATGCGTTATCCTCTAAAATATTTATCAAGACCAGGTTTAATTGAATGTTTCAGTGTGGTACCACATTACTACGTGATCCAAACCAGAAAAGACCCAGGATCCGTTCAACAAGTATGTGAAAAATGCGAAAGTATGAGTCTGATGAGTGAAAATCCCAGACCTAACCTAGACCTAACATGCGTTATCCTCTAAAATATTGATGGAAACCAGGTTTAATTGACAGTTTCAGTGTGGTACCACATTACTACGTGATCCAATCCAGAAATAGCCCAGCATCTAGCCATGAAGTATGAGAAATATGCGAAAGTAAGAGCCTGATGAGGGCAAATCCTAGATCTATCCCAGACCTAACATGCGTTATCCTCTAAAGTATTGATCGAAACCAGGTTTAATTGACTGTTTCAGCGTGGTACCACTTTACTACGTGATACAATCCAGAAACAGCCCAGGATCTAGCCATGAAGTATGAGAAATATTGCGAAAGTAGAAGCATGATGAGGGCAAATCCTAGACCTAACTCAGACCTAACATGCGTTATCCTCTAAAATATTTATCAAGACTAGGTTTAATTGAATGTTTCAGTGTGGTACCACATTACTACGGGATCCACACCAGAAAAAACCCAGGATCCGTTCAACAAGTATGTGAAGAATGCGAAAGTATGAGTCTGATGAGTGAAAATCCCAGACCTAACCTAGACCTAACACGCGTTATCCTCTAAACTATTGATCCAAACCAGGTTTAATGGACTGTTTCAGTGTGGTACCACACTACTACGTGATCCACACCAGAAAAAACCCAGGATCTGCTCAACAAGTACGTGAAAAACGTGAAAGTATGAGCCTGATTAGGGCGAATCCCAGACCTATCCCAGACCTAATTTGCGTTATCCTCTAAAATATTGATCGAAACCAGGTTTAATTGACTGTTTCAGCGTGGTACCACATTACTACGTAATACAATCCAGAAACAGCCCAGGATCTATCCATGAAGTATGAGAAATATGCGAAAGTATCAGCCTGATGAGGGCAAATCCTAGACCTAACTCAAACCTAACATGCGTTATCCTCTAAAATATTTATCAAGACCAGGTTTAATTGAATGTTTCAGTGTGGTACCACATTACTACGTGATCCAATCCAGAAATAGCCCAGGATCTAGCCATGAAGTATGAGAAATATGCGAAAGTATGAGCCTGACGAGAGCAAATCCTAGACCTAACCCAAACCTAACATGCGTTATCCTCAAAAATATTGATCGAAACCTGGTTTAATCGACTGTTTCAGTGTGGTACCACACTTCTATGTGATCCAAACCAGAAAATAACCCAGGATCAGTTCAACGAGTATGTGAAGTGTGCGAAAGTATGAGTCTGATTAGGGCAAATCCCAGACCTACCCCAGACCTAACATGCGCTATCCTCTAAAATATTTATCAAGACGAGGTTTATTTGATTGTTTCAGTGTGGTCCCACATTACTACGTGATCCAATCCAGAAAAAGCCCAGGATCTAGCCATCAAGTGTGAGTAATATGCGAAAGAATGAGCCTGATGAGAGTAAATCCTAGACCTAACCTAGACATAACATGAATTATTCTCTAAAATATTGATCGAAACCAGGTTTAATTGACAGTTTCAGCGTGGTACCACATTACTACGTGATACAATCCAGAAACAGCCCAGGATCCAGCCATGAGGTATGAGAAATATGCGAAAGTATGAGCCTGACGAGAGCAAATCCTAGACCTAACCCAGACCTAACATGCGTTATCCTCAAAAATATTCATCGAAACCTGGTTTAATTGACTGTTTCAGCGTGGTACCACATTACTACGTGATACAATCCAGAAACAGCCCAGGATCCAGCCATGAGGTATGAGAAATATGCGAAAGTATGAGCCTGACGAGAGCAAATCCTAGACCTAACCCAGACCTAACATGCGTTATCCTCAAAAATATTGATCGAAACCTGGTTTAATCGACTGTTTCAGTGTGGTACCACAGTACTACGTGATCCAAACCAGAAAAAACCCAGGATCTGTTCAACAAGTATGTGAAAAACGCGAAAGTATGAGTCTGATGAGGTCAAATCCCAGACCTATCCCAGACCTAACTTGTGTTATCCTCTAAAATATTGATCGAAACCAGGTTTAGTCGACTGTTTCAGTGCGGTACCACATTACTACGTGATCCAAACCAGAAAAATCCCAGGATCCGTTCAACAAGTATGTGAAGTGTGCGAAAGTATGAGTCTGATTAGGGCAAATCGCAGACCTATCCCAGACCTAACATGCGCTATCCACTAAAATATTTATCAAGACCAGGTTTAATTGATTGTTTCAGTGTGGCCCCACATTACTACGGGATACAATCCAGAAACAGCCCAGGATCCAGCCATGAAGTATGAGAAATATGCGAAAGTATGAGTCTGATGAGTGAAAATCCCAGACCTAACCTAGACCTAACATGCGTTATCCTCTAAAATATTGATGGAAACCTGGTTTAATTGACTGTTTCAGTGTTGTACTTCATTACCACGTGATGCGATCCAGAAAAAGCCCAGGATCTAGCCATCAAGTATGAGAAATGTGCGAAAGTAAGAGCCTGATAAGGGCAAATCCTAGATCTATCCCAGACCTAACATGCGTTATCCTCTAAAGTATTGATCGAAACCAGGTTTAATTGACTGTTTCAGCGTGGTACCACTTTACTACGTGATACAATCCAGAAACAGCCCAGGATCTAGCCATGAAGTATGAGAAATATTGCGAAAGTAGAAGCATGATGAGGGCAAATCCTAGATCTATCCCAGACCTAACATGCGTTATCCTCTAAAGTATTGATCGAAACCAGGTTTAATTGACTGTTTCAGCGTGGTACCACTTTACTACGTGATACAATCCAGAAACAGCCCAGGATCTAGCCATGAAGTATGAGAAATATTGCGAAAGTAGAAGCATGATGAGGGCAAATCCTAGACCTAACCCAGACCTAACAAGCGTTATCCTCTAAAATATTTATCAAGACTAGGTTTAATTTGAATGTTTCAGTGTGGTACCACATTACTACGCGATCCACACCAGAAAAAACCCAGGATCCGTTCAACAAGTATGTGAAGAATGCGAAAGTATGAGTCTGATGAGTGAAAATCCCAGACCTAACCTAGACCTAACATGCGTTATCCTCTAAACTATTCATCCAAACCAGGTTTAATGGACTGTTTCAGTGTGGTACCACACTACTACGTGATCCACACCAGAAAAAACCCAGGATCTGCTCAACAAGTATGTGAAAAACGCGAAAGTATGAGCCTGATGAGGGCAAATCCCAGACCTATCCCAGTCCTAACTTGCGTTATCCTCTAAAATATTGATCGAAACCAGGTTTAATTGACTGTTTCAGTGTTGTACTTCAATACTACGTGATGCGATCCAGAAAAAGCCCAGGATCTAGCCACCAAGTATGAGAAATATGCGAAAGAATGAGCCTGATGAGAGCAAATCCCAGACCTAACCTAGACCTAACATGAATTATTCTCTAAAATATTGATCGAAACCAGGTTTAATTGACTGTTTCAGTGTTGTACTTCATTACTACGTGATGCAATCCATAAAAAGCCCAGGATCTAGCCATCAAGTATGAGAAATATGCGAAAGTATGAGCCTGATGAGGGCAAATCCTAGACCTAACCCAGACCTAACATGCGTTATCCTCTAAAATATTTATCAAGACCAGGTTTAATTGATTGTTTCAGTGTGGTCCCACATTACTACGTGATACAATCCAGAAACAGCCCAGGATCTAGCCATGAAGTATGAGCAATATGCGAAAGTATGAGCCTGATGATGGCAAATCCTAGACCTAACCCAGACCTAACATGCGTTATCCTCTAAAATATTTATCAAGACCAGGTTTAATTGATTATTTCAGTGTGGTGCCACATTACTACGTGATACAATCCAGAAACAGCCCAGGATCTGTTCAACAACTATGTGAAAAACGCAAAAGTATGAGCCTGATGAGGGCAAATCCCAGACCTATCCCAGACCTAACTTCCGTTATCCTCTAAAATATTGATCGAAACCAGGTTTAATTGACTATTTCAGTGTTGTACTTCATTACTACGTTATGCAATCCAGAAAAAGCCCAGGATCTAGCCATCAAGTATGAGAAATATGCGAAAGAATGAGCCTGATAAGAGCAAATCCCAGACCTAACCTAGACCTAACATGAATTATTCTCTAAAATATTGATCGAAACCAGGTTTAATTGACTGTTTCAGTGTTGTACTTCATTACTACGTGATCCAAAACAGAAAAAACCCAGGATCTGTTCTACATGTATGAAAAATATGCGAAAGAATGAGCCTGATGAGAGCAAATCCCAGACCTAACCTAGACCTAACATGAATTATTCTCTAAAATATTGATCGAAACCAGGTTTAATTGACAGTTTCAGTGTGGTACCACATTACTACGTGATCCAATCCAGAAATAGCCCAGGATCTAGCCATGAAGTATGAGAAATATGCGAAAGTATGAGCCTGATGAGGGCAAATCCTAGACCAAACCCAAACCTAACATGCGTTATCCTCTAAAATATTTATCAAGACCAGGTTTAATTGAATGTTTCAGTGTGGTACCACATTACTACGTGATCCAAACCAGAAAAGACCCAGGATCCGTTCAACAAGTATGTGAAAAATGCGAAAGTATGAGTCTGATGAGTGAAAATCCCAGACCTAACCTTGACCTAACATGCGTTATCCTCTAAAATATTGATGGAAACCTGGTTTAATTGACTGTTTCAGTGTTGTACTTCATTACTACGTGATGCGATCCAGAAAAAGCCCAGGATCTAGCCATGAAGTATGAGAAATATGCGAAAGAATGAGCCTGATAAGAGCAAATCCGAGACCTAACCTAGACCTAACATGAATTATTCTCTAAAATATTGATCGAAACCAGGTTTAATTGACTGTTTCAGTGTGGTCCCACATTACTACGTGTTCCAAAGCAGAAAAAACCCTCGATCAGGTCAACATGTATGTTAAAACTGCGAAAGTATGACCCTGATGAGGGCAAATCCCAGGCCTAACCTAGACCTAACATGCGTTGTCCTCTAAAATATTGATGGAAACCAGGTTTAATTGACTATTTCAGTGTTGTACTTCATTACTACGTTATGCAATCCAGAAAAAGCCCAGGATCTAGCCATCAAGTATGAGAAATATGCGAAAGAATGAGCCTGATAAGAGCAAATCCCAGACCTAACCTAGACCTAACATGAATTATTCTCTAAAATATTGATCGAAACCAGGTTTAATTGACTGTTTCAGTGTGGTCCCACATTACTACGTGATCCAAACCAGAAAAAACCCAGGATCCGTTCAACAAGTATGTGTAGAATGCGAAAGTATGAGTCTGATGTGGGCAAATCCTAGACCTAACCCAGACCTAACATGCGTTATCCTCTAAAATATTTATCAAGACCAGGTTCAATTGAATGTTTCAGTGTGGTGCCACATTACTACGTGATGCAATCCAGAAAAAGCCCAGGATCTAGCCAACAAGTTTGAGAAATATGCGAAAGAATGAGCCTGATGAGGGCAAATCCTAGACCTAACCCAGACCTAACATGCGCTATCCTCTAGAATATTGATCGCAACCAAGTTTAATGGACTGTTTCAGTGTGGTACCACACTACTACGTGATCCAAACCAGAAAAAAACCCAGGATCTGATCAACGAGTATGTCAAGTGTGCGAAAGTATGAGTCAGATGAGGGAAAATCCCAGGCCTAACCTAGACATAACATGTGTTATCCTCTAAAATATTGATCGAAACCAGGTTTAGTCGACTGTTTCAGTGTGGTCCCACATTACTACGTGATCCACACCAGAAAAAACCCAGGATCCGTTCAACAAGTATGTGAAGAATGCGAAAGTATGAGTCTGATGAGGTCAAATCCCAGACCTATCCCAGACATAACTTGCGTTATCCTCTAAAATATTGATCGAAACCAGGTTTAATCGACTGTTTCAGCGTGGTACCACATTACTACGTGATACAATCCAGAAACAGCCCAGGATCTAGCCATGAAGTATGAGAAATATGCGAAAGTATGAGCCTGATGAGGGCAAATCCTAGACCTAACCCAAACCTAACAAGAATTATTCTCTAAAATATTGATCGAAACCAGGTTTAATTGACTGTTTCAGTGTTGTTCTTCATTACTACGTGATGCAATCCAGAAAAAGACCAGGATCTAGCCATCAAGTATGAGAAATATGCGAAAGAATGAGCCTGATAAGAGCAAATCCCAGACCTAACCTAGACCTAACATGAATTATTCTCTAAAATATTGATCGAAACCAGGTTTAGTTGACTGTTTCAGTGTTGTACTTCATTACTACGTGATGCAATCCAGAAAAAGCCCAGGATCTAGCCATGAAGTATGAGAAATATGCGAAAGAATGAGCCTGATGAGGGCAAATCCTAGACCTAACCCAGACCTAACATGCGTTATTCCGTAATATATTGATGGAAACCAGGTTTAATTGACTGTTTCAGTGTTGTACTTCATTACTACGTGATCCAAAACAGAAAAAACCCAGGATCTGTTCTACATGTATGAAAAATATGCGAAAGAATGAGCCTGATGAGAGCAAATCCCAGACCTAACCTAGACCTAACATGAATTATTCTCCAAAATATTGATCGAAACCAGGTTTAATTGACTGTTTCAGTGTGGTACCACATTACTACGTGATCCAATCCTGAAATAGCCCAGGATCTAGCCATGAAGTATGAGAAATATGCGAAAGTATGAGCCTGATGAGGGCAAATCCTAGACCTAACCCAGACCTAACATGCGTTATTCTGTAAAATTTTTATCAAGACCAGGTTTAATTGAATGTTTCATTGTGGTACCTCATTACTACGTGATCAAAACCAGAAAAAACCCTGGATCCGTTCTACAAGTATGTGAAGAATGCGAAAGTATGAGTCTGATCAGTGAAAATCTCAGGCCTTACCTAGACCTAACTTGCGTTGCCCTCTAAAATATTGATGGAAACCAGGTTTAATCGACTGTTTCAGCGTGGTACCACATTACTACGTGACACAATCCAGAAACAGTCCAGGATCTAGCCATGAAGTATGAGAAATATGCGAAAGTATGAGCCTGATGAGGGCAAATCCTAGACCTAACCCAAACCTAACATGAATTATTCTCTAAAATATTGATCGAAACCAGGTTTAATTGACTATTTCAGTGTTGTACTTCATTACTACGTGATGCAATCCAGAAAAAGACCTGGATCTAGCCATCAAGTATGAGAAATATGCGAAAGAATGAGCCTGACGAGAGCAAATCCCAGACCTAACCTAGACCTAACATGAATTATTCTCTAAAATATTGATCGAAACCAGGTTTAGTTGACTGTTTCAGTGTTGTACTTCATTACTACGTGATGCAATCCAGAAAAAGCCCAGGATCTAGCCATCAAGTATGAGAAATATGCGAAACAATGAGCCTGATGAGAGCAAATCCCAGACCTAACCTAGACCTAACATGAATTATTCTTTAAAATATTGATCGAAACCAGGTTTAATTGACTGTTTCAGTGTTGTCCCACATTACTACGTGAACCAAACCAGAAAAAACCCAGAATCCGTTCAACAAGTATGTGAAGAATGCGAAAGTATGAGTCTGATGAGGTCAAATCCCAGGCCTAACCTAGACCTAACATGCGTTATCCTCAAAAATATTGATCGAAACCTGGTTTAATCGACTGTTTCAGTGAGGTACCACATTACTATGTGATCCAAACCAGAAAATAACCCAGGATCTGTTCAACGAGTATGTGAAGTGTGCGAAAGTATGAGTCTGATGAGGTCAAATCCCGGACCATTCCCAGACTTAAGTTGCGTTATCCTCTAAAATATTGATCGAAACCAGATTTAATCGACTGTTTCAGTGTGGTACCACATTACTACGTGATCCAAACCAGAAAAAACCCAGGATCAGTTCAACAAGTATGTGAAGAATGCGAAAGTATGAGCCTGATGAGGGCAAATCCCAGACCTATCCCAGACCTAACTTGCGTTATCCTCTAAAATATTGATCGAAACCAGGTTTAATTGACCGTTTCAGTGTGGTACCACATTACTACGTGATCCAAACCAGAAAAAACCCAGGATCCGTTCAACAAGTATGTGAAGAATGCGAAAGTATGAGTCTGATGAGTGAAAATCCCAGGCCTAACCTAGACCTAACATGCGTTATCCTCTAAAATATTGATCGAAACCTGGTTTAATCGACTGTTTCAGTGTGGTACCACTTTACTACGTGATCCAATCCAGAAATAGCCCAGGATCTAGCCATGAGGTATGAGAAATATGCGAAAGTAAGAGCCTGATGAGGGCAAATCCTAGACCTATCCCAGACCTAACTTGCGTTATTCTCTAAAATATTGATCGAAACCAGGTTTAATTGACTGTTTCAGCGTGGTACCACATTACTACGTGATACAATCCAGAAACAGCCCAGGATCTAGCCATGAAGTATGAGAAATATGCGAAAGAATGAGCCTGATGAGAGCAAATCCCAGACCTAACCTAGACCTAACATGAATTATTCTCTAAAATATTGATCGAAACCAGGTTTAATTGACTGTTTAAGTGTGGTACCACATTACTACGTGATCCAAACCAGAAAAAACCCAGGATCCGTTCAACAAGAATGTGAAGAATGCGAAAGTATGAGTGTGATGAGTGAAAATCCCAGGCCTAACCTAGACCTAACATGCGTTCTCCTCTAAAATATTGATCGAAACCTGGTTTAATCGACTGTTTCAGTGTGGTACCACATTACTATGTGATCCAAACCTGAAAATAACCCAGGATCTGTTCAACGAGTATGTGTAGTGTGCGAAAGCTTGAGTCTGATGAGGTCAAATCCCAGACCTATCCCAGACCTAACTTGCGTTATCCTCTAAAATATTGATCGGTACCAGGTTTAATTGACCGTTTCAGTGTGGTACCACATTACTACGTGATCCAAACCTGAAAAAACCCAGGATCAGTTCAACAAGTATGTGAAGAATGCGAAAGTATGAGCCTGATGAGGGCAAATCACAGACCCATCCCAGACATAACTTGCCTTATCCTCTAAAATATTGATCGAAACCAGGTTTAATTGACCGTGTCAGTGTGGTACTTCATTACTACGTGATCCAAACCAGAAAAAACCCAGGATCCGTTCAACAAGTATGTGAAGAATGCGAAAGTATGAGTCTGGTGAGTGAAAATCCCAGGCCTGACCTAGACCTAACATGCGTTATCCTCAATAATATTGATCGAAACCTAGTTTAATCGACTGTTTCAGTGTGGTACCACATTACTATGTGATCCCAACCAGAAAATAACCCAGGATCTGTTCAACGAGTATGTGAAGTGTGCGAAAGTATGAGTCTGATGAGGTCAAATCCCAGACCAATCCCAGACTTAACTTGCGTTATCCTCTAAAATATTGATCGAAACCAGGTTTAATCGACTGTTTCAGTGTGGTACCACATTACTACGTGATCCAAACCAGAAAAAACCCAGGATCTAGCCATCAAGTATGAGAAATATGCGAAAGTATGAGCCTGTTGAGGGCAAATCCTAATCCTAACACAGACCTAGCATGCGTTATCCTCTAAAATATTTATCAAGACCAGGTTTAATTGATTGTTTCAGTGTGGTCCCACATTACTACGTGATCCAAACCAGAAAAAGCCCAGGATCTAGCCATCAAGTATGAGAAATATGCGAAAGAATGAGCCTGATGAGAGCAAATCCCAGACCTAACCTAGACCTGACATGGATTATTCTCTAAAATATTGATCGAAACCAGGTTTAATTGACTGCTTCAGTGTGGTCCCACATTACTACGTGATCCAAACCAGAAAAAACCAAGGATCCGTTCAACAAGTATGTGAAGAATGCGAAAGTATGAGTCCGATGAGTGAAAATCCCAGGCCTAACCTAGACCTAACATGCGTTATCCTCAAAAATATTGATCGAAGCCTGGTTTAATCGACTGTTTCTGTGTGGTACCATATTACTATGTGATCAAAACGAGAAAATAACCCAGGATCTGTTCAACAAGTATGTGAAAAACGCGAAAGTATGAGTCTGATGAGTTCAAATCCCTGACCTATCCCAGACTTAACTTGTGCTATCCTCTAAAATATTGATCGAAACCAGGTTTAATCGACTGTTTCAGCGTGGTACCACATTACTACGTGATACAATACAGAAACAGCCCAGGATCTAGCCATGAAGTATGAGAAATATGCGAAAGTATGAGCCTGATGAGGGCAAATCCTAGACCTAACCTAGACCTAACATGCGTTATCCTCTAAAATATTGAGCGAAACCAGGTTTAGTGGACTGTTTCAGTGTGGTACCACACTACTTCGTGATCCAAACCAGAGAAAGCCCAGGATCTGTTTTAGAAGTATGTGAAAAACGCTAAACTGTGAGCCTGACGAGGGCAAATCTTAGACCTAACCCAGACCTAAGATGCGTTATCCTCTAAAATTTTTATCCAGACCAGGTTTCATTGAATGTTTCAGTGTGGTACCACTTTACTACGTGATCCAATCCATAAATAGCCCAGGATCTAGCCATGAAGTATGAGAAATATGCGAAAGTAAGAGCCTGATGAGGGCAAATCCTAGACCTATCCCAGACCTAACTTGCGTTATCCTCTAAAATATTGATCGAAACCAGGTTTAATTGACCGTTTCAGCGTGGTACCACATTACTACGTGATACAATCCAGAAACAGCCCAGGATCTAGCCATGAAGTATGAGAAATATGCGAAAGTATGAGCCTGATGAGAGCAAATCCTAGACCTAACCCGGACCTAACATGCGTTATCCTCTAAAATATTTATCAAGATCATGTTTAATTGATTGTTTCAGTGTGGTACCACATTACTACGTGATCCAAACCAGAAAAAAGCCAGGACCCGTTCAACAAGTATGTGAAGAATGCGAAAGTATGAGTCTGATGAGTGAAAATCCCAGACCTAACCTAGACCTAACATGAATTATTCTCTAAAATATTGATCGAAACCAGGTTTAATTGACTGTTTCAGTGTGGTCCCACATTACTACGTGATGCAATCCAGAATAAGACCAGGATCTAGCCATCAAGTATGAGAAATATGCGAAAGAATGAGCCTGATGAGAGCAAATCCCAGACCTAACCTAGACCTAACATGCGTTATCCTCAAAAATATTGATCGAAACCTGGTTTAATCGACTGTTTCAGTGTGGTACCACAGTACTACGTGATCCAAACCAGAAAAAACCCAGGATCTGTTCAACAAGTATGTGAAAAACGCGAAAGTATGAGTCTGATGAGGTCAAATCCCAGACCTATCCCAGACCTAACTTGTGTTATCCTCTAAAATATTGATCGAAACCAGGTTTAGTCGACTGTTTCAGTGCGGTACCACATTACTACGTGATCCAAACCAGAAAAATCCCAGGATCCGTTCAACAAGTATGTGAAGTGTGCGAAAGTATGAGTCTGATTAGGGCAAATCGCAGACCTATCCCAGACCTAACATGCGCTATACACTAAAATATTTATCAAGACCAGGTTTAATTGATTGTTTCAGTGTGGCCCCACATTACTACGGGATACAATCCAGAAACAGCCCAGGATCCAGCCATGAAGTATGAGAAATATGCGAAAGTATGAGTCTGATGAGTGAAAATCCCAGACCTAACCTAGACCTAACATGCGTTATCCTCTAAAATATTGATGGAAACCTGGTTTAATTGACTGTTTCAGTGTTGTACTTCATTACCACGTGATGCGATCCAGAAAAAGCCCTGGATCTAGCCATCAAGTATGAGAAATATGCGAAAGAATGAGCCTGATGAGTGCAAATCCCAGACCTAACCCAGACCTAACATGCGTTATCCTCAAAAATATTGATCGAAACCTGGTTTAATCGACTGTTTCAGTGTGGCACCACATTACTATGTGATCTAAACCAGAAAATAACCCAGGATCAGTTCAACGAGTATGTGAAGTGTGCGAAAGTATGAGTCTGATTAGGGCAAATCCCAGACCTATCCCAGTCCTAACTTGCGTTATCCTCTAAAATATTTATCCAGACCATGTTTCATAGAATGTTTCAGTGTGGTACCACTTTACTATGTGATCCAATCCAGAAATAGCCCAGCATCTAGCCATGAAGTATGAGAAATGTGCGAAAGTAAGAGCCTGATGAGGGCAAATCCTAGATCTATCCCAGACCTAACATGCGTTATCCTCTAAAGTATTGATCGAAACCAGGTTTAATTGACTGTTTCAGCGTGGTACCACTTTACTACGTGATACAATCCAGAAACAGCCCAGGATCTAGCCATGAAGTATGAGAAATATTGCGAAAGTAGAAGCATGATGAGGGCAAATCCTAGACCTAACCCAGACCTAACAAGCGTTATCCTCTAAAATATTTATCAAGACTAGGTTTAATTGAATGTTTCAGTGTGGTACCACATTACTACGCGATCCACACCAGAAAAAACCCAGGATCCGTTCAACAAGTATGTGAAGAATGCGAAAGTATGAGTCTGATGAGTGAAAATCCCAGACCTAACCTAGACCTAACATGCGTTATCCTCTAAACTATTCATCCAAACCAGGTTTAATGGACTGTTTCAGTGTGGTACCACACTACTACGTGATCCACACCAGAAAAAACCCAGGATCTGCTCAACAAGTATGTGAAAAACGCGAAAGTATGAGCCTGATGAGGGCAAATCCCAGACCTATCCCAGTCCTAACTTGCGTTATCCTCTAAAATATTGATCGAAACCAGGTTTAATTGACTGTTTCAGTGTTGTACTTCAATACTACGTGATGCGATCCAGAAAAAGCCCAGGATCTAGCCACCAAGTATGAGAAATATGCGAAAGAATGAGCCTGATGAGAGCAAATCCCAGACCTAACCTAGACCTAACATGAATTATTCTCTAAAATATTGATCGAAACCAGGTTTAATTGACTGTTTCAGTGTTGTACTTCATTACTACGTGATGCAATCCATAAAAAGCCCAGGATCTAGCCATCAAGTATGAGAAATATGCGAAAGTATGAGCCTGATGAGGGCAAATCCTAGACCTAACCCAGACCTAACATGCGTTATCCTCTAAAATATTTATCAAGACCAGGTTTAATTGATTGTTTCAGTGTGGTCCCACATTACTACGTGATACAATCCAGAAACAGCCCAGGATCTAGCCATGAAGTATGAGCAATATGCGAAAGTATGAGCCTGATGATGGCAAATCCTAGACCTAACCCAGACCTAACATGCGTTATCCTCTAAAATATTTATCAAGACCAGGTTTAATTGATTATTTCAGTGTGGTGCCACATTACTACGTGATACAATCCAGAAACAGCCCAGGATCTGTTCAACAACTATGTGAAAAACGCAAAAGTAAGCCTGATGAGGGCAAATCCCAGACCTATCCCAGACCTAACTTGCGTTATCCTCTAAGATATTGATCGAAACCAGGTTTAATTGACTGTTTCAGCGTGGTACCACATTACTACGTGATACAATCCAGAAACAGCCCAGGATCTAGCCATGAAGTATGAGCAATATGCGAATGTATGAGCCTGATGATGGCAAATCCTAGACCTAACCCAGACCTAACATGCGTTATCCTCTAAAATATTTATCAAGACCAGGTTTAATTGATTGTTTCAGTGTGGTCCCACATTACTACGTGATCCAGAACAGAAAAAACCCAGGATCTGTTCTACATGTATGAGAAATATGCGAAAGAATGAGCCTGATGAGAGCAAATCCCAGACCTAACCTAGACCTAACATGAATTATTCTCTAAAATATTGATCGAAACCAGGTTTAATTGACTGTTTCAGTGTGGTCCCACATTACTACGTGATGCAATCCAGAAAAAGACCAGGATCTAGCCATCAAGTATGAGAAATATGCGAAAGAATGAGCCTGATGAGAGCAAATCCCAGACCTAACCTAGACCTAACATGAATTATTCTCTAAAATATTGATCGAAACCAGGTTTAGTTGACTGTTTCAGTGTTGTACTTCATTACTACGTGATGCAATCCAGAAAAAGCCCAGGATCTAGCCATGAAGTATGAGAAATATGCGAAAGAATGAGCCTGATGAGGGCAAATCCTAGACCTAACCCAGACTTAACATGCGTTACTCTGTAAAATATTGATGGAAACCAGGTTTAATTGACTGTTTCAGTGTTGTACTTCATTACTACGTGATCCAAAACAGAAAAAACCCAGGATCTGTTCTACATGTATGAAAAATATGCGAAAGAATGAGCCTGATGAGAGCAAATCCCAGACCTAACCTAGACCTAACATGAATTATTCTCTAAAATATTGATCGAAACCAGGTTTAATTGACAGTTTCAGTGTGGTACCACATTACTACGTGATCCAATCCAGAAATAGCCCAGGATCTAGCCATGAAGTATGAGAAATATGCGAAAGTATGAGCCTGATGAGGGCAAATCCTAGACCAAACCCAAACCTAACATGCGTTATCCTCTAAAATATTTATCAAGACCAGGTTTAATTGAATGTTTCAGTGTGGTCCCACATTACTACGTGATCCAAACCAGAAAAAACCCAGGATCCGTTCAACAAGTATGTGAAGAATGCGAAAGTATGAGTCTGATGAGTGAAAATCCCAGGCCTAACCTAGACCTAACATGCGTTATCCTCAAAAATATTGATCGAAACCTGGTTTAATCGACTGTTTCAGTGTGGTACCACATTACTATGTGATCCCAACCAGAAAATAACCCAGGATCTGTTCAACGAGTATGTGAAGTGTGCGAAAGTAAGAGTCTGATGAGGTCAAATCCCAGACCAATCCCAGACTTAACATGCGTTATCCTCTAAAATATTGATCGAAACCAGGTTTAATCGACTGTTTCAGTGTGGTACCAGATTACTACGTGATCCAAACCAGAAAAAACCCAGGATCTAGCCTTCAAGTATGAGAAATATGCGAAAGAATGAACCTGATGAGAGCAAATCCCAGACCTAACGTAGACCTTACATGCGTTATCCTCTAAAATATTGAGCGAAACCAGGTTTAATGGACTGTTTCAGTGTGGTACCACACTACTTCGCGATCCAAACCACAAAAAACCCAGGATCTGTTCAACAAGTATGTGAAAAACGCTAAACTGTGAGCCTGATGAGGGCAAATCCTAGACCTATCCCAGACCTAACTTGCGATATTCTCTAAAATATTCATCGAAACCAGGTTTAATTGACTGTTTCAGTGTGGTCCCACATTACTACGTGATCCAAACCAGAAAAAACGAAGGATCCGTTCAACAAGTATGTGAAGAATGCGAAAGTATGAGTCCGATGAGTGAAAATCCCAGGCCTAACCTAGACCTAACATGCGTTATCCTCAAAAATATTGATCGAAACCTGGTTTAATCGACTGTTTCAATGTGGTACCACATTACTATGTGATCCAAACCAGAAAATAACCCAGGATCTGTTCAACAAGTATGTGAAAAACGCGAAAGTATGAGTCTGATGAGGTCAAATTCCAGACCTATCCCAGACTTAACTTGTGTTATCCTCTAAAATATTGAGCGAAACCAGGTTTAATGGACTGTTTCAGTGTGGTACCACATTACTTCGTGATCCAAACCAGAAAAAACCCAGGATCTGTTCAACAAGTATGTGAAAAACGCTAAACTGTGAGCCTGATGAGGGCAAATCGTAGACCTAACCCAGACCTAAGATGCGTTAACCTCTAAAATATTTATCCAGACCATGTTTCATTGAATGTTTCAGTGTGGTACCACTTTACTACGTGATGCAATCCAGAAAAAGCCCAGGATCTAGCCATGAAGTATGAGAAATATGCGAAAGTATGAGCCTGATGAGGGCAAATCCTAGACCTAACCCAGACCTAACATGCGTTAGCCTCTAAACTATTTATCAAGACCTGGTTTAATTGAAAGTTTCAGTGTGGTACCACATTACTACGTGATGCAATCCAGAGAAAGCCCAGGATCTAGCCATCAAGTTTGAGAAATATGCGAAAGAATGTGCCTGATGAGGGCAAATCCCAGACCTAACCTAGACCTAACATGAATTATTCTCTAAAATATTGATCGAAACCAGGTTTAATTGACTGTTTCAGCGTGGTCCCACATTACTACCTGATCCAAACCAGAAAAAACCCAGGATCCGTTCAACATGTATGTGAAGAATGCGAAAGTATGAGTCTGATGAGTGAAGATCCCAGGCCTAACCTAGACCTAACATGCGTTATCCTCAAAAATATTGATCGAAACCTGGTTTAATCGACTGTTTCAGTGTGGTACCACATTACTATGTGATCCCAACCAGAAAATAACCCAGGATCTGTTCAACGAGTATGTGAAGTGTGCGAAAGTATGAGTCTGATGAGGTCAAATCTCAGACCAATCCCAGACTTAACTTGCGTTATCCTCTAAAATATTGATCGAAACCAGGTTTTATCGACTATTTCAGTGTGGTACCACATTACTACGTGATCCAAACCAGAAAAAACCCAGGATCTAGCCATCAAGTATGAGAAATATGCGAAAGAATGAACCTGATGAGAGCAAATCCCAGACCTAACCTAGACCTTACATGCGTTATCCTCTAAAATATTGAGCGAAACCAGGTTTAATGGACTGTTTCAGTGTGGTACCACACTACTTCGTGATCCAAACCAGAAACAGCCCAGGATCTAGCCATGAAGTATGAGAAGTATGCGAAAGTATGAGCCTGATGAGGGCAAATCCTAGACCTAACCCAGACCTAACATGCGTTATCCTATAAAATATTTATCAAGACCAGGTTTAATTGAATGTTTCAGTGTGGTAACACATTACTACGTGAAGCAAACCAGAAAAAACCCAGGATCCGTTCAACAAGTATGTTAAAACTGCGACTGCATGACCCTGATGAGGGCAAATCCCAGGCCTAAGCTAGACCTAACATGAATTATTCTCTAAAATATTGATCGAAACCAGGTTTAATTGACTGTTTCAGTGTTGTACTTCATTACTACGTGATGCAATCCAGAAAAAGCCCAGGATCTAGCCATCAAGTATGAGAAATATGCGAAAGAATGAGCCTGATGAGAGCAAATCCCAGACCTAACCTAGACCTAACATGAATTATTCTCTAAAATATTGATCGAAACCAGGTGTAATTGACTGTTTCAGTGTTGTACTTCATTACTACGTGATGCAATCCAGAAAAAGCCCAGGATCTAGCCATCATGTATGAGAAATATGCGAAAGAATGAGCCTGATGAGAGCAAATCCCTGACCTAACCTAGACCTAACATGGATTATTCTCTAAAATATTGATCAAAACCAGGCTTAATTGACTGTTTCAGTGTAGTACCACATTACTGCGTGATCCAATCCAGAAATAGCCCAGGATCTAGCCATGAAGTATGAGAAATATGCGAAAGTATGAGCCTGATGAGGGCAAATCCTAGACCTAACCTAGACCTAACATGCGTTATCCTCTAAAATATTGAGCGAAACCAGGTTTAATGGACAGTTTCAGTGTGGTACCACACTACTTCGTGATCCAAACCAGAGAAAGCCCAGGATCTGTTTTAGAAGTATGTGAAAAACGCTAAACTGTGAGCCTGACGAGGGCAAATCTTAGACCTAACCCAGACCTAAGATGCGTTATCCTCTAAAATATTTATCCAGACCAGGTTTCATTGAATGTTTCAGTGTGGTACCACTTTACTACGTGATCCAATCCATAAATAGCCCAGGATCTAGCCATGAAGTATGAGAAATATGCGAAAGTAAGAGCCTGATGAGGGCAAATCCTAGACCTATCCCAGACCTAACTTGCGTTATCCTCTAAAATATTGATCGAAACCAGATTTAATTGACTGTTTCAGCGTGGTACCACATTACTACGTGATACAATCCAGAAACAGCCCAGGATCTAGCCATGAAGTATGAGAAATATGCGAAAGTATGAGCCTGATGAGAGCAAATCCTAGACCTAACCCAGACCTAACATGCGTGATCCTCTATAACATTTATCAAGTTCAGGTTTAATTGATTGTTTCAGTGTGGTCCCACATTACTACGTGATCCAAACCAGAAAAAACCCAGTATCTTTTCAAGATGTATGAGAAATATGCGAAAGAATGAGCCTGATGAGAGCTAATCCCAGACCTAACCTAGACCTAACATGAATTATTCTCTAAAATATTGATCGAAACCTGGTTTACTTGACTGCTTCAGTGTGGTCCCACAGTACTACGTGATCCAAACCAGAAAAAGCCCAGGATCCGTCCAAGAAGAATGTGAAGAATGCGAAAGTATGAGTCTGATGAGGGAAAATCCCAGGCCTAACCTAGACCTAACATGCGTTATCCTCTAAGATATTGATCGAAAACAGGTTTAGTCGACTGTTTCAGTGTGGTCCCACATTACTACGTGATCCAAGTCAGAAAAAACCCGGGATCCGTTCAACAAGTGTGTGACAAACGCGAAAGTATGAGCCTGATGAGGGCAAATCCCAGACATATCCCAGACCTAACTTGCGTTGTCCTCTAAGATATTGATGGAAACCAGGTTTAATTGACTGTTTCGGTGTTGTACTTCATTACTACGTGATCCAAACCAGAAAAACCCAGGATCTCTTCAACAAGTACGTGAAAAACGCTAAACTGTGAGCCTGATGAAGGCAAATCGTAGACCTAACCCAGACCTAAGATGCGTTAACCTCTAAAATATTTATCCAGACCAGGTTTCATTGAATGTTTCAGTGTGGTACCACTTTACTACGTGATGCAATCCAGAAAAAGCCCAGGATCTAGCCATGAAGTATGAGAAATATGCGAAAGTATGAGCCTGATGAGGGCAAATCCTAGACCTAACCCAGACCTAACATGCGTTAGCCTCTAAAATATTTATCAAGACATGGTTTAATTGAAAGTTTCAGTGTGGTACCACATTACTACGTGATGCAATCCAGAAAAAGCCCAGGATCTAGCCATCAAGTTTGAGAAATATGCGAAAGGATGTGGCTGATGAGAGCAAATCCCAGACCTAACCTAGACCTAACATGAATTATTCTCTAAAATATTGATCGAAACCAGGTTTAATTGTCTGTTTCAGTGTGGTCCCACATTACTACGTGATCCAAACGAGAAAAAACCCAGGATCCGTTCAACAAGTATGTGAAGAATGCGAAAGTATGAGTCTGATGAGTGAAATTCCCAGGCCTAACCTAAACCTAACATGCGTTATCCTCAAAAATATTGATCGAAACCTGGTTTAATCGACTGTTTCAGTGTGGTGCCACATTTCTATGTGATCCCAACCAGAAAATAACCCAGGATCTGTTCAACGAGTATGTGAAGTGTGCGAAAGTATGAGTCTGATGAGGTCAAATCCCAGACCAATCCCAGACTTAACTTGCGTTATCCTCTAAAATATTGATCGTAACCAGGTTTAATCGACTGTTTCAGTGTGGTACCACATTACTACGTGATCCAAACCAGAAAAAACCCAGGATCTAGCCATCAAGTATGAGAAATATGCGAAAGAATGAGCTTGATGAGATCAAATACCAGAGCTAACCTAGACCTAACATGCGTTATCCTCTAAAACATTGAGCGAATCCAGGTTTAATAGACTGTTTCAGTGTGGTACCACACTACTTCGTGATCCATAGCAGAAAAAACCCAGGATCTGTTCAACAAGTATGTGAAAAACGCTAAACTGTGAGCCTGGTGAGGGCAAATCTTAGACCTAACCCAGACCTAAGATGCGTTGACCTCTAAAATATTTATCGAGACCAGGTTTCATTGAATGTTTCAGTGTGGTACCACTTTACTACGTGATCCAGTCCAGAAATAGCACAGGATCTAGCCATGAGGTATGAGAAATATGCGAAAGTAAGAGCCTGATGAGGGCAAATCCTAGACCTAACCTAGACCTAACATGAATTATTCTCTAAAATATTGATCGAAACCAGGTTTAATTGACTGTTTCAGTGTGGTCCCACATTACTACGTGATCCAAACCAGAAAAAACCCAGGATCCGTTCTACAAGTATGTGAAGAATGCGAAAGTATGAGTCCGTTGAGTGAAAATCCCAGGCCTAACCTAGATCTAACATGCGTTATCCTCTAAAATATTGATCGAAACCAGGTTTAATCGACTGTTTCAGCGTGGTACCACATTACTACGTGATACAATCCAGAAACAGCCCAGGATCTAGCCATGAAGTATGTGAAATATGCGAAAGTATGAGCCTGATGCGGGCAAATCCCAGACCTAATCCAAACCTAACATGCGTTATCCTATAAAATATTTATCAAGACCAGGTTTAGTTGAATGTTTCAGTGTGGTAACACATTACTACGTGAACCAAACCAGAAAAAACCCAGGATCCGTTCAACAAGTATGTTAAAACTGCGACAGTATGACCCTGATGAGGGCAAATCCCAGGCCTAACCTAGACCTAACATGCGTTGTCCTCTAGAATATTGATGCAAACCAGGTTTAATTGACTGTTTCAGTGTTGTACTTCATTACTACGTGATGCAATCCAGAAAAAGCCCAGGATCTAGCCATCAAGTATGAGAAATATGCGAAAGAATGAGCCTGATGAGAGCAAATCCCAGACCTAACCTAGACCTAACATGAATTATTCTCTAAAATATTGATCGAAACCAGGTTTAATTGTCTGTTTCAGTGTGGTCCCACATTACTACGTGATCCAAACGAGAAAAAACCCAGGATCCGTTCAACAAGTATGTGAAGAATGCGAAAGTATGAGTCTGATGAGTGAAATTCCCAGGCCTAACCTAAACCTAACATGCGTTATCCTCAAAAATATTGATCGAAACCTGGTTTAATCGACTGTTTCAGTGTGGTGCCACATTTCTATGTGATCCCAACCAGAAAATAACCCAGGATCTGTTCAACGAGTATGTGAAGTGTGCGAAAGTATGAGTGTGATGAGGTCAAATCCCAGACCAATCCCAGACTTAACTTGCGTTTTCCTCTAAAATATTGATCGTAACCAGGTTTAATCGACTGTTTCAGTGTGGTACCACATTACTACGTGATCCAAACCAGAAAAGCCCAGGATCTAGCCATCAAGTATGAGAAATATGCGAAAGAATGAGCCTGATGAGATCAAATACCAGAGCTAACCTAGACCTAACATGCGTTATCCTCTAAAACATTGAGCGAATCCAGGTTTAATAGACTGTTTCAGTGTGGTACCACACTACTTCGTGATCCATAGCAGAAAAAACCCAGGATCTGTTCAACAAGTATGTGAAAAACGCTAAACTGTGAGCCTGGTGAGGGCAAATCTTAGACCTAACCCAGACCTAAGATGCGTTGACCTCTAAAATATTTATCCAGACCAGGTTTCATTGAATGTTTCAGTGTGGTACCACTTTACTACGTGATCCAGTGCAGAAATAGCACAGGATCTAGCCATGAAGTATGAGAAATATGCGAAAGTAAGAGCCTGATGAGGGCAAATCCTAGACCTATCCCAGACCTAACTTACGTTATCCTCTAAAATATTGATCGATACCAGGTTTAATTGACTGTTTCAGCGTGGTACCACATTACTACGTGATACAATCCAGAAACAGCCCAGGATCTAGCCTTGAAGTATGAGAAATATGCGAAAGTATGAGCCTGATGAGGGCAAATCCTAGACCTAACCCAGACCTAACATGCGTTATCCTCTAAAATATTTATCAAGACCAGGTTTAATAGATTGTTTCAGTGTGGTCCCACATTACTACGTGATCCAAATCGGAAAAAACCCAGGATCTGTTCAAAATGTATGAGGAATATGCGAAAGAATGAGCCTGATGAGAGCAAATCCCAGACCTAACATAGACCTAACATGAATTAATCTCTAAAATATTGATCGAAACCTGGTTTAATTGACTGTTTCAGTGTGGTCCCACATTACTACGTGATGCAATCCAGAAAAAGACCAGGATCTAGCCATCAAGTATGAGAAATATGCGAAAGAATGAGCCTGATGAGAGCAAATCCCAGACCTAACCTAGACCTAACATGAATTATTCTCTAAAATATTGATCGAAACCAGGTTTAGTTGACTGTTTCAGTGTTGTACTTCATTACTACGTGATGCAATCCAGAAAAAGCCCAGGATCTAGCCATGAAGTATGAGAAATATGCGAAAGAATGAGCCTGATGAGGGCAAATCCTAGACCTAACCCAGACTTAACATGCGTTACTCTGTAAAATATTGATGGAAACCAGGTTTAAATGACTGTTTCAGTGTTGTACTTCATTACTACGTGATCCAAAACAGAAAAAACCCAGGATCTGTTCTACATGTATGAAAAATATGCGAAAGAATGAGCCTGATGAGAGCAAATCCCAGACCTAACCTAGACCTAACATGAATTATTCTCTAAAATATTGATCGAAACCAGGTTTAATTGACAGTTTCAGTGTGGTACCACATTACTACGTGATCCAATCCAGAAATAGCCCAGGATCTAGCCATGAAGTATGAGAAATATGCGAAAGTATGAGCCTGATGAGGGCAAATCCTAGACCAAACCCAAACCTAACATGCGTTATCCTCTAAAATATTTATCAAGACCAGGTTTAATTGAATGTTTCAGTGTGGTCCCACATTACTACGTGATCCAAACCAGAAAAAACCCAGGATCCGTTCAACAAGTATGTGAAGAATGCGAAAGTATGAGTCTGATGAGTGAAAATCCCAGGCCTAACCTAGACCTAACATGCGTTATCCTCAAAAATATTGATCGAAACCTGGTTTAATCGACTGTTTCAGTGTGGTACCACATTACTATGTGATC
The DNA here is from genome assembly GCF_051014445.1 of Colletes latitarsis. Lineage (NCBI taxonomy): Eukaryota > Metazoa > Arthropoda > Insecta > Hymenoptera > Colletidae > Colletes > Colletes latitarsis. Next base: position 27,713,036 of record NW_027488367.1, on the reverse strand, counting down.
CCAACCAGAAAATAACCCAGGATCTGTTCAACGAGTATGTGAAGTGTGCGAAAGTATGAGTCTGATGAGGTCAAATCCCAGACCAATCCCAGACTTAACATGCGTTATCCTCTAAAATATTGATCGAAACCAGGTTTAATCGACTGTTTCAGTGTGGTACCAGATTACTACGTGATCCAAACCAGAAAAAACCCAGGATCTAGCCTTCAAGTATGAGAAATATGCGAAAGAATGAACCTGATGAGAGCAAATCCCAGACCTAACGTAGACCTTACATGCGTTATCCTCTAAAATATTGAGCGAAACCAGGTTTAATGGACTGTTTCAGTGTGGTACCACACTACTTCGCGATCCAAACCACAAAAAACCCAGGATCTGTTCAACAAGTATGTGAAAAACGCTAAACTGTGAGCCTGATGAGGGCAAATCCTAGACCTATCCCAGACCTAACTTGCGATATTCTCTAAAATATTCATCGAAACCAGGTTTAATTGACTGTTTCAGTGTGGTCCCACATTACTACGTGATCCAAACCAGAAAAAACGAAGGATCCGTTCAACAAGTATGTGAAGAATGCGAAAGTATGAGTCCGATGAGTGAAAATCCCAGGCCTAACCTAGACCTAACATGCGTTATCCTCAAAAATATTGATCGAAACCTGGTTTAATCGACTGTTTCAATGTGGTACCACATTACTATGTGATCCAAACCAGAAAATAACCCAGGATCTGTTCAACAAGTATGTGAAAAACGCGAAAGTATGAGTCTGATGAGGTCAAATTCCAGACCTATCCCAGACTTAACTTGTGTTATCCTCTAAAATATTGAGCGAAACCAGGTTTAATGGACTGTTTCAGTGTGGTACCACATTACTTCGTGATCCAAACCAGAAAAAACCCAGGATCTGTTCAACAAGTATGTGAAAAACGCTAAACTGTGAGCCTGATGAGGGCAAATCGTAGACCTAACCCAGACCTAAGATGCGTTAACCTCTAAAATATTTATCCAGACCATGTTTCATTGAATGTTTCAGTGTGGTACCACTTTACTACGTGATGCAATCCAGAAAAAGCCCAGGATCTAGCCATGAAGTATGAGAAATATGCGAAAGTATGAGCCTGATGAGGGCAAATCCTAGACCTAACCCAGACCTAACATGCGTTAGCCTCTAAACTATTTATCAAGACCTGGTTTAATTGAAAGTTTCAGTGTGGTACCACATTACTACGTGATGCAATCCAGAGAAAGCCCAGGATCTAGCCATCAAGTTTGAGAAATATGCGAAAGAATGTGCCTGATGAGGGCAAATCCCAGACCTAACCTAGACCTAACATGAATTATTCTCTAAAATATTGATCGAAACCAGGTTTAATTGACTGTTTCAGCGTGGTCCCACATTACTACCTGATCCAAACCAGAAAAAACCCAGGATCCGTTCAACATGTATGTGAAGAATGCGAAAGTATGAGTCTGATGAGTGAAGATCCCAGGCCTAACCTAGACCTAACATGCGTTATCCTCAAAAATATTGATCGAAACCTGGTTTAATCGACTGTTTCAGTGTGGTACCACATTACTATGTGATCCCAACCAGAAAATAACCCAGGATCTGTTCAACGAGTATGTGAAGTGTGCGAAAGTATGAGTCTGATGAGGTCAAATCTCAGACCAATCCCAGACTTAACTTGCGTTATCCTCTAAAATATTGATCGAAACCAGGTTTTATCGACTATTTCAGTGTGGTACCACATTACTACGTGATCCAAACCAGAAAAAACCCAGGATCTAGCCATCAAGTATGAGAAATATGCGAAAGAATGAACCTGATGAGAGCAAATCCCAGACCTAACCTAGACCTTACATGCGTTATCCTCTAAAATATTGAGCGAAACCAGGTTTAATGGACTGTTTCAGTGTGGTACCACACTACTTCGTGATCCAAACCAGAAACAGCCCAGGATCTAGCCATGAAGTATGAGAAGTATGCGAAAGTATGAGCCTGATGAGGGCAAATCCTAGACCTAACCCAGACCTAACATGCGTTATCCTATAAAATATTTATCAAGACCAGGTTTAATTGAATGTTTCAGTGTGGTAACACATTACTACGTGAAGCAAACCAGAAAAAACCCAGGATCCGTTCAACAAGTATGTTAAAACTGCGACTGCATGACCCTGATGAGGGCAAATCCCAGGCCTAAGCTAGACCTAACATGAATTATTCTCTAAAATATTGATCGAAACCAGGTTTAATTGACTGTTTCAGTGTTGTACTTCATTACTACGTGATGCAATCCAGAAAAAGCCCAGGATCTAGCCATCAAGTATGAGAAATATGCGAAAGAATGAGCCTGATGAGAGCAAATCCCAGACCTAACCTAGACCTAACATGAATTATTCTCTAAAATATTGATCGAAACCAGGTGTAATTGACTGTTTCAGTGTTGTACTTCATTACTACGTGATGCAATCCAGAAAAAGCCCAGGATCTAGCCATCATGTATGAGAAATATGCGAAAGAATGAGCCTGATGAGAGCAAATCCCTGACCTAACCTAGACCTAACATGGATTATTCTCTAAAATATTGATCAAAACCAGGCTTAATTGACTGTTTCAGTGTAGTACCACATTACTGCGTGATCCAATCCAGAAATAGCCCAGGATCTAGCCATGAAGTATGAGAAATATGCGAAAGTATGAGCCTGATGAGGGCAAATCCTAGACCTAACCTAGACCTAACATGCGTTATCCTCTAAAATATTGAGCGAAACCAGGTTTAATGGACAGTTTCAGTGTGGTACCACACTACTTCGTGATCCAAACCAGAGAAAGCCCAGGATCTGTTTTAGAAGTATGTGAAAAACGCTAAACTGTGAGCCTGACGAGGGCAAATCTTAGACCTAACCCAGACCTAAGATGCGTTATCCTCTAAAATATTTATCCAGACCAGGTTTCATTGAATGTTTCAGTGTGGTACCACTTTACTACGTGATCCAATCCATAAATAGCCCAGGATCTAGCCATGAAGTATGAGAAATATGCGAAAGTAAGAGCCTGATGAGGGCAAATCCTAGACCTATCCCAGACCTAACTTGCGTTATCCTCTAAAATATTGATCGAAACCAGATTTAATTGACTGTTTCAGCGTGGTACCACATTACTACGTGATACAATCCAGAAACAGCCCAGGATCTAGCCATGAAGTATGAGAAATATGCGAAAGTATGAGCCTGATGAGAGCAAATCCTAGACCTAACCCAGACCTAACATGCGTGATCCTCTAAAACATTTATCAAGTTCAGGTTTAATTGATTGTTTCAGTGTGGTCCCACATTACTACGTGATCCAAACCAGAAAAAACCCAGTATCTTTTCAAGATGTATGAGAAATATGCGAAAGAATGAGCCTGATGAGAGCTAATCCCAGACCTAACCTAGACCTAACATGAATTATTCTCTAAAATATTGATCGAAACCTGGTTTACTTGACTGCTTCAGTGTGGTCCCACAATACTACGTGATCCAAACCAGAAAAAGCCCAGGATCCGTCCAAGAAGAATGTGCAGAATGCGAAAGTATGAGTCTGATGAGGGAAAATCCCAGGCCTAACCTAGACCTAACATGCGTTATCCTCTAAGATATTGATCGAAAACAGGTTTAGTCGACTGTTTCAGTGTGGTCCCACATTACTACGTGATCCAAGTCAGAAAAAACCCGGGATCCGTTCAACAAGTGTGTGACAAACGCGAAAGTATGAGCCTGATGAGGGCAAATCCCAGACATATCCCAGACCTAACTTGCGTTGTCCTCTAAGATATTGATGGAAACCAGGTTTAATTGACTGTTTCGGTGTTGTACTTCATTACTACGTGATCCAAACCAGAAAAACCCAGGATCTCTTCAACAAGTACGTGAAAAACGCTAAACTGTGAGCCTGATGAAGGCAAATCGTAGACCTAACCCAGACCTAAGATGCGTTAACCTCTAAAATATTTATCCAGACCAGGTTTCATTGAATGTTTCAGTGTGGTACCACTTTACTACGTGATGCAATCCAGAAAAAGCCCAGGATCTAGCCATGAAGTATGAGAAATATGCGAAAGTATGAGCCTGATGAGGGCAAATCCTAGACCTAACCCAGACCTAACATGCGTTAGCCTCTAAAATATTTATCAAGACATGGTTTAATTGAAAGTTTCAGTGTGGTACCACATTACTACGTGATGCAATCCAGAAAATGCCCAGGATCTAGCCATCAAGTTTGAGAAATATGCGAAAGGATGTGGCTGATGAGAGCAAATCCCAGACCTAACCTAGACCTAACATGAATTATTCTCTAAAATATTGATCGAAACCAGGTTTAATTGTCTGTTTCAGTGTGGTCCCACATTACTACGTGATCCAAACGAGAAAAAACCCAGGATCCGTTCAACAAGTATGTGAAGAATGCGAAAGTATGAGTCTGATGAGTGAAATTCCCAGGCCTAACCTAAACCTAACATGCGTTATCCTCAAAAATATTGATCGAAACCTGGTTTAATCGACTGTTTCAGTGTGGTGCCACATTTCTATGTGATCCCAACCAGAAAATAACCCAGGATCTGTTCAACGAGTATGTGAAGTGTGCGAAAGTATGAGTCTGATGAGGTCAAATCCCAGACCAATCCCAGACTTAACTTGCGTTATCCTCTAAAATATTGATCGTAACCAGGTTTAATCGACTGTTTCAGTGTGGTACCACATTACTACGTGATCCAAACCAGAAAAAACCCAGGATCTAGCCATCAAGTATGAGAAATATGCGAAAGAATGAGCTTGATGAGATCAAATACCAGAGCTAACCTAGACCTAACATGCGTTATCCTCTAAAACATTGAGCGAATCCAGGTTTAATAGACTGTTTCAGTGTGGTACCACACTACTTCGTGATCCATAGCAGAAAAAACCCAGGATCTGTTCAACAAGTATGTGAAAAACGCTAAACTGTGAGCCTGGTGAGGGCAAATCTTAGACCTAACCCAGACCTAAGATGCGTTGACCTCTAAAATATTTATCGAGACCAGGTTTCATTGAATGTTTCAGTGTGGTACCACTTTACTACGTGATCCAGTCCAGAAATAGCACAGGATCTAGCCATGAGGTATGAGAAATATGCGAAAGTAAGAGCCTGATGAGGGCAAATCCTAGACCTAACCTAGACCTAACATGAATTATTCTCTAAAATATTGATCGAAACCAGGTTTAATTGACTGTTTCAGTGTGGTCCCACATTACTACGTGATCCAAACCAGAAAAAACCCAGGATCCGTTCTACAAGTATGTGAAGAATGCGAAAGTATGAGTCCGTTGAGTGAAAATCCCAGGCCTAACCTAGATCTAACATGCGTTATCCTCTAAAATATTGATCGAAACCAGGTTTAATCGACTGTTTCAGCGTGGTACCACATTACTACGTGATACAATCCAGAAACAGCCCAGGATCTAGCCATGAAGTATGTGAAATATGCGAAAGTATGAGCCTGATGCGGGCAAATCCCAGACCTAATCCAAACCTAACATGCGTTATCCTATAAAATATTTATCAAGACCAGGTTTAGTTGAATGTTTCAGTGTGGTAACACATTACTACGTGAACCAAACCAGAAAAAACCCAGGATCCGTTCAACAAGTATGTTAAAACTGCGACAGTATGACCCTGATGAGGGCAAATCCCAGGCCTAACCTAGACCTAACATGCGTTGTCCTCTAGAATATTGATGCAAACCAGGTTTAATTGACTGTTTCAGTGTTGTACTTCATTACTACGTGATGCAATCCAGAAAAAGCCCAGGATCTAGCCATCAAGTATGAGAAATATGCGAAAGAATGAGCCTGATGAGAGCAAATCCCAGACCTAACCTAGACCTAACATGAATTATTCTCTAAAATATTGATCGAAACCAGGTTTAATTGTCTGTTTCAGTGTGGTCCCACATTACTACGTGATCCAAACGAGAAAAAACCCAGGATCCGTTCAACAAGTATGTGAAGAATGCGAAAGTATGAGTCTGATGAGTGAAATTCCCAGGCCTAACCTAAACCTAACATGCGTTATCCTCAAAAATATTGATCGAAACCTGGTTTAATCGACTGTTTCAGTGTGGTGCCACATTTCTATGTGATCCCAACCAGAAAATAACCCAGGATCTGTTCAACGAGTATGTGAAGTGTGCGAAAGTATGAGTGTGATGAGGTCAAATCCCAGACCAATCCCAGACTTAACTTGCGTTTTCCTCTAAAATATTGATCGTAACCAGGTTTAATCGACTGTTTCAGTGTGGTACCACATTACTACGTGATCCAAACCAGAAAAGCCCAGGATCTAGCCATCAAGTATGAGAAATATGCGAAAGAATGAGCCTGATGAGATCAAATACCAGAGCTAACCTAGACCTAACATGCGTTATCCTCTAAAACATTGAGCGAATCCAGGTTTAATAGACTGTTTCAGTGTGGTACCACACTACTTCGTGATCCATAGCAGAAAAAACCCAGGATCTGTTCAACAAGTATGTGAAAAACGCTAAACTGTGAGCCTGGTGAGGGCAAATCTTAGACCTAACCCAGACCTAAGATGCGTTGACCTCTAAAATATTTATCCAGACCAGGTTTCATTGAATGTTTCAGTGTGGTACCACTTTACTACGTGATCCAGTGCAGAAATAGCACAGGATCTAGCCATGAAGTATGAGAAATATGCGAAAGTAAGAGCCTGATGAGGGCAAATCCTAGACCTATCCCAGACCTAACTTACGTTATCCTCTAAAATATTGATCGATACCAGGTTTAATTGACTGTTTCAGCGTGGTACCACATTACTACGTGATACAATCCAGAAACAGCCCAGGATCTAGCCTTGAAGTATGAGAAATATGCGAAAGTATGAGCCTGATGAGGGCAAATCCTAGACCTAACCCAGACCTAACATGCGTTATCCTCTAAAATATTTATCAAGACCAGGTTTAATAGATTGTTTCAGTGTGGTCCCACATTACTACGTGATCCAAATCGGAAAAAACCCAGGATCTGTTCAAAATGTATGAGGAATATGCGAAAGAATGAGCCTGATGAGAGCAAATCCCAGACCTAACATAGACCTAACATGAATTAATCTCTAAAATATTGATCGAAACCTGGTTTAATTGACTGTTTCAGTGTGGTCCCACATTACTACGTGATACAAACCAGAAATAACCCAGGATCCGTTCAACAAGTATGTGAAGAATGCGAAAGTATGAGTCTGATGAGTGAAAATCCCAGGCCTAACCTAGACCTAACATGCGTTATCCTCTAAAATATTGATCCAAACCAGGTTTAATGGACTGTTTCAGCGTGGTACCACACCACTACGGGATCCAAACCAGAAAAAACCCAGGATCTGTTCAACAAGTATGTGAAAAACGCGAAAGTATGAGCCTGATGAGGGCAAATCCCAGACATATCCCAGACCTAACTTGCGTTGGCCTCTAAGATATTGATGGAAACCAGGTTTAATTGACTGTTTCAGTGTTGTACTTCATTACTACCTGATGCAATCCAGAAAAAGCCCAGGATCTAGCCATCAAGTATGAGAAATATGCGAAAGAATGAGCCTGATGAGAGCAAATCCCAGACCTAACCTAGACCTAACATGAATTATTCTCTAAAATATTGATCGAAACCAGGTTTAATTGACTGTTTCAGTGTGGTACCACATTACTATGTGATCCAAACCAGAAAATAACCCAGGATCTGTTCAACAAGTATGTGAAAAACGCGAAAGTATGAGTCTGATGAGGTCAAATCCCAGACCTATCCCAGACTTAACTTGTGTTATCCTCTAAAATATTGATCGAAACCAGGTATAATCGACTGTTTCAGCGTGGTACCACATTACTACGTGATACAATCCAGAAACAGCCCAGGATCTAGCCATGAAGTATGTGAAATATGCGAAAGTATGAGCCTGATGAGGGCAAATCCCAGACCTAATCCAAACCTAACATGCGTTATCCTATAAAATATTTATCAAGACCAGGTTTAGTTGAATGTTTCAGTGTGGTAACACATTACTACGTGAACCAAACCAGAAAAAACCCAGGATCCGTTCAACAAGTATGTTAAAACTGCGACAGTATGACCCTGATGAGGGCAAATCCCAGGCCTAACCTAGACCTAACATGCGTTGTCCTCTAGAAAATTGATGCAAACCAGGTTTAATTGACTGTTTCAGTGTTGTACTTCATTACTACGTGATGCAATCCAGAAAAAGCCCAGGATCTGGCCATCAAGTATGAGAAATATGCGAAAGAATGAGCCTGATGAGAGCAAATCCCAGACCTAACCTAGACCTAACATGAATTATTCTCTAAAATATTGATCGAAACCAGGTTAAAGTGACTGTTTCAGTGTTGTACTTCATTACTACGTGATGCAATCCAGAACAAGCCCAGGATCTTGCCATCAAGTATGAGAAATATGCGAAAGAATGAGCCTGATGGGAGCAAATCACTGACCTAACCTAGACCTAACATGAATTATTCTCTAAAATATTGATCAAAACCAGGTTTATTTGACTGTTTCAGTGTGGTACCACATTACTACGTGATCCAATCCAGAAATAGCCCAGGATCTAGCCATGAAGTATGAGAAATATGCGAAAGTATGAGCCTGATGAGGGCAAATCCTAGACCTAACCCAGACCTAACATGCGTTATTCTCTAAAATATTTATCAAGACCAGGTTTAATTGAATGTTTCAGTGTGGTACCACATTACTACGTGATCAAAACCAGAAAAAACCCAGGATCCGTTCAACAAGTATGTGAAGAATGCGAAAGTATGAGTCTGATCGGATAGGGAAGGAGCCGACGGCGCGTTGCTGCCACTGCGACGCTGAGCAGGACACGGCGGATCATACCCTGGAGGTATGCCCCGCGTGGGAGGGGGAGCGCCGTGTCCTGGTCGGCGTCGTCGGGCGGGATGTCTCGCTGCCGGGCGTGGTGCGCGCCATGCTCGGCAGCGAGGAGAAGTGGAGGGCCGTGGCCTCCTTCTGCGAGAACGTAATGTTGCAGAAGGAGGCCGCGGGGAGGGAGCGCGAGCTTCAGCGGCGTGCTGAAGCGCGCGCTCGTGCGGTGGCCCGAGGTCGTCGCCCGGTGGCGAGGCGTCGCGGGCGGCCGCCTCGGCGTGGCGGATGACCTAGGCTGGGAGGGGGGTCCTGAGGGGACCCTCCTCCCGCCAGGCGGCGCCGGGTCGGACCGGTTGGGGGTAGGAGTGCCTCCCCCTACCGGTCCGACGCAAGGGGAGGCACCCTCGGCGGTCTGGTGCGGCCATGAACGCCCGGCCGCCGAGGGGTGGAAACGGGGTCGCGGGGGGTTGCGAGTTGGGGCTCGCAGCCGCCACTAAACGCGACCCCGGGACGGATAGCGGCGGGATGGAGTGGCCCCGTCCCGCCGCTATGAGGCAGTGTGTCTACTGGGGGGACCGGTCCCCCCCGGGGGATGGGCGCGAAAGCGCGGGCACGGGGAGGATACCGGAAGAATGCATCGAGCGATTCCCGGTATCCTCCCAAAGCGTGCCGAAGGGTCACCGTGGGGTTTTTAGTGGGTAGGTCCCGCGCCTGTCGTTGTACGGGCGCGGGGAATCCCACACACCCCTCCCACCTCTCCCCAAGGAGGTGGGAGGGAGTCTTTCGAAGATTTTCCCCACGACAAAAAAAAAAAAAAAAAAAAAAGTATGAGTCTGATCAGTGAAAATCTCAGGCCTTACCTAGTCCTAACTTGCGTTGTCCTCTAAAATATTCATGGAAACCAGGTTTAATTGACTGTTTCAGTGTGGTCCCACATTACTACGTGATCCAAACCAGAAAAAACCCAGGATCCGTTCAACAAGTATGTGAAGAATGCGAAAGTATGAGTCTGATGAGGTCAAATCCCAGACCTATCCCCGACTTAACTTGCGTTATCCTCTAAAATATTGATCGAAACCAGGTTTAATCGACTGTTTCAGCGTGGTACCACATTACTACGTGATACAATCCAGAAACAGCCCAGGATCTAGCCATGAAGTATGAGAAATATGTGAAAGTATGAGCCTGATGAGGGCAAATCCTAGACCTAACCCAGACCTAACATGCGTTATTCTGTAAAATTTTTATCAAGACCAGGTTTAATTGAATGTTTCATTGTGGTACCTAATTACTACGTGATCAAAACCAGAAAAAACCCAGGATCCGTTCAACAAGTATGTGAAGAATGCGAAAGTATGAGTCTGATCAGTGAAAATCTCAGGCCTTACCTAGACCAAACTTGCGTTGTCCTCTAAAATATTGATGGAAACCAGGTTTCATTGACTGTTTCAGCGTGGTACCACATTACTACGTGATGCAATCCAGAAAAAGCCCAGGATCTAGCCATGAAGTATGAGAAATATGCGAAAGTAAGAGCCTGATGAGGGCAAATCCTAGACCTATCCCAGACCTAACTTGCGTTATCCTCTAAAATATTGATCGAAACCAGGTTTAATTGACCGTTTCAGCGTGGTACCACATTACTACGTGATACAATCCAGAAACAGCCCAGGATCTAGCCATGATGAATGAGAAATATGCGAAAGTATGAGCCTGATGAGAGCAAATCCTAGACCTAACCCAGACCTAACATGCGTTATCCTCTAAAATATTTATCAAGATCATGTTTAATTGATTGTTTCAGTGTGGTACCACATTACTACGTGATACTATCCAGAGACAGCCCAGGATCTAGCCATGAAGTATGAGAAATATGCGAAAGAATGAGCCTGATGAGGGCAAATCCTAGACCTAACCCAGACCTAACATGCGTTATCCTATAAAATATTTATCAAGACCAGGTTTAATTGAATGTTTCAGTGTGGTAACACATTACTACGTGAACCAAACCAGAAAAAACCCAGGATCCGTTCAACAAGTATGTGAAGAATGCGAAAGTATGAGTCTGATCAGTGAGAATCTCAGGCCTTACCTAGACCTAACTTGCGTTGTCCTCTAAAATATTGATGGAAACCAGGTTTCATTGACTGTTTCAGTGTGGTACTACATTACTACGTGATGCAATCCAGAAAAAGCCCAGGATCTAGCCATCAAGTATGAGAAATATGCGAAAGAATGAGCCTGATGAGAGCAAATCCCAGACCTAACCTAGACCTAACATGCGTTATCCTCTAAAATATTAAGCGAAACCAGGTTTAATGGACTGTTTCAGTGTGGTACCACACTACTTCGTGATCCAAACCAGAAAAAACCCAGGATCCGTTCAACAAGTACGTGAAGAATGCGAAAGTATGAGTCTGATCAGTGAAAATCTCAGGCCTTACCTATACCTAACTTGCGTTGCCCTCTAAAATATTGATGGAAACCAGGTTTCATTGACTGTTTCAGCGTGGTACCACATTACTACGTGATCCAATCCAGAAACAGCCCAGGATCTAGCCATGAAGTATGAGAAATATGCGGAAGTATGAGCCTGATGAGGGCAAATCCTAGACCTGACCCAGACCTAACATGCGTTATCCTATAAAATATTTATCAAGACCAGGTTTAATTGAATGTTTCAGTGTGGTAACACATTACTACGTGAACCAAACCAGAAAAAACCCAGGATCTGTTCAACAAGTATGTGAAAAACGCTAAACTGTGAGCCTGATGAGGGCAAATCTTAGACCTCACCCAGACATAAGATGCGTTATCCTCTAAGATATTGATCGAAACCATGTTTAATTGACTGTTTCTGCGTGGTACCACATTACTACGTGATCCAATCCAGAAACAGCCCAGGATCTAGCCATGAAGTATGAGAAATATGCGAAAGTATGAGCCTGATGAGGGCAAATCCTAGACCTAACCCAGACCTAACATGCGTTATCCTATAAAATATTTATCAAGACCAGGTTTAACTGAATGTTTCAGAGTGGTAACACATTACTACGTGAACCAAACCAGAAAAAACCCAGGATCCGTTCAACAAGTATGTTAAAACTGCGACAGTATGACCCTGATGAGTGCAAATCCCAGGCCTAACCTAGACCTAACATGCGTTGTCCTCTAGAATATTGATGGAAACCAGGTTTAATTGACTGTTTCAGTGTTGTACTTCATTACTACCTGATGCAATCCAGAAAAAGCCCAGGATCTAGCCATCAAGTATGAGAAATATGCGAAAGAATGAGCCTGATGAGAGCAAATCCCAGACCTAACCTAGACCTAACATGAATTATTCTCTAAAATATCGATCGAAACCAGGTTAAATTGACTGTTTCAGTGTTGTACTTCAATACTACGTGATGCAATCCAGAACAAGCCCAGGATCTAGCCATCAAGTATGAGAAATATGCGAAAGAATGAGCCTGATGGGATCAAATCCCTGACCTAACCTAGACCTAACATGAATTATTCTCTAAAATGTTGATCAAAACCAGGTTTAATTGACTGTTTCAGTGTAGTACCACATTACTACGTGATCCAATCCAAAAATAGCCCAGGATCTAGCCATGAAGTATGAGAAATATGCGAAGGTATGAGCCTGATGAGGGCAAATCCTAGACCTAACCCAGACCTAACATGCGTTATTCTCTAAAATATTTATCAAGACCAGGTTTAATTGAATGTTTCAGTGTGGTACCACATTACTACGTGATCAAAACCAGAAAAAACCCAGGATCCGTTCAACAAGTATGTGAAGAATGCGAAAGTATGAGTCTGATGAGGTCAAATCCCAGACCTATCCCCGACTTAACTTGCGTTATCCTCTAAAATATTGATCGAAACCAGGTTTAATCGACTGTTTCAGCGTGGTACCACATTACTACGTGATACAATCCAGAAACAGCCCAGGATCTAGCCATGAAGTATGAGAAATATGCGAAAGTATGAGCCTGATGAGGGCAAATCCTAGACCTAACCCAAACCTAACATGCGTTATCCTCTAAAATATTTATCAAGACCAGGTTTAATTGAATGTTTCAGTGTGGTACCACATTACTACGTGAACCGAACCAGAAAAAACCCAGTATCCGTTCAACAAGTATGTTAAAACTGCGACAGTGTGACACTGATGAGGGCAAATCCCAGGCCTAACCTAGACCTAACATGCGTTGTCCTCTAAAATATTGATGGAAACCAGGTTTAATCGACTGTTTCAGTGTTGTACTTCATTACTACGTGATGCAATCCAGAAAAAGCCCAGGATCTAGCCATCAAGTATGAGAAATATGCGAAACAATGAGCCTGATGAGAGCAAATCCCAAACCTAACCTAGACCTAACAAGAATTATTCTCTAAAATATTGATCGAAACCAGGTGTAATTGACTGTTTCAGTGTTGTACTTCATTACTACGTGATGCAATCCAGAAAAAGCCCAGGATCTAGCCATCAAGTATGAGAAATATGCGAAAGAATGAGCCTGATGAGAGCAAATCCCTGACCTAACCTAGACCTAACATGAATTATTCTCTAAAATATTGATCAAAACCAGGTTTAATTGACTGTTTCAGTGTGGTACCACATTACTACGTGATCCAATCCAGAAATAGCCCAGGATCTAGCCATGAAGTATGAGAAATATGCGAAAGTATGAGCCTGATGAGGGCAAATCCTAGACCTAACCCAGACCTAACATGCGTTATTCTGTAAAATTTTTATCAAGACCAGGTTTAATTGAATGTTTCATTGTGGTACCTAATTACTACGTGATCAAAACCAGAGAAAACCCAGGATCCGTTCAACAAGTATGTGAAGAATGCGAAAGTATGAGTCTGATCAGTGAAAATCTCAGACCTTACCTAGACCTAACTTGCGTTGTCCTCTAAAATATTGATGGAAACCAGGTTTCATTGACTGTTTCAGTGTGGTACTACATTACTACGTGATGCAATCCAGAAAAAGCCCAGGATCTAGCCATCAAGTATGAGAAATATGCGAAAGAATGAGCCTGATGAGAGCAAATCCCAGACCTAACCTAGACCTAACATGCGTTATCCTCTAAAATATTGAGCGAAACCAGGTTTAATGGACTGTTTCAGTGTGGTACCACACTACTTCGTGATCCAAACCAGAAAAAACCCAGGATCAGTTCAACGAGTATGTAAAGTGTGCGAAAGTATGAGTCTGATGAGGTCAAATCCCAGCCCAATCCCAGACTTAACATGCGTTATCCTCTAAAATATTGAGCGAAACCAGGTTTAATGGACTGTTTCAGTGTGGTCCCACATTACTACGTGATCCAAACCAGAAAAAACCCAGGATCTGTTCAACATGTATGAGAAATATGCGAAAGAATGAGCCTGATGAGAGCAAATCCCAGACCTAACCTAGACCTTACATGCGTTATCCTCTAAAATATTGATCGAAACCAGGTTTAATTGACTGTTTCAGCGTGGTACCACATTACTACGTGATCCAATCGAGAAACAGCCCAGGATCTAGCCATGAAGTATGAGAAATATGCGAAAGTATGAGCATGATGAGGGCAAATCCTAGACCTAACCCAGACCTAACATGCGTTATCCTCTAAAATATTTATCAAGACCAGGTTTAATTGAATGTTTCATTGTGGTACCACATTACTACGTGAACCAAACCAGAAAAAACCCAGGATCCGTTCAACAAGTATGTTAAAACTGCGACAGTATGACCCTGATGAGGGCAAATCCCAGGCCTAACCTAGACCTAACATGCGTTGTCCTCTAAAATATTGATGGAAACCTGGTTTAATTGACTGTTTCAGTGTTGTACTTCATTACTACGTGATGTAATCCAGAAAAAGCCCAGGATCTAGCCATCAAGTGTGAGAAATATGCGAAAGAATGAGCCTGATGAGAGCAAATCCCAGACCTAACCTAGACCTAACATGAATTATTCTCTAAAATATTGATCGAAACCAGGTTTAATTGACTGTTTCAGTGTTGTACTTCATTACTACGTGATGCAATCCAGAAAAAGCCCAGGATCTAGCCATCAAGTATGAGAAATATGCGAAAGAATGAGCCTGATGAGAGCAAATCCCAGACCTAACCTAGACCTAACATGCGTTATCCTCTAAAATATTGAGCGAAACCAGGTTTAATGGACTGTTTCAGTGTGGTACCACACTACTTCGTGATCCAAACCAGAAAAAACCCAGGATCTGTTCAACAAGTATGTGAAAAACGCTAAACTGTGAGCCTGATGAGGGCAAATCTTAAACCTAACCCAGACCTAAGATGCGTTATCCTCTAAAATATTTATCCAGACCAGGTTTAATGGACTGTTTCAGTGTGGTACCACACTACTTCGTGATCCAAACCAGAAAAAACCCAGGATCTGTTCAACAAGTATGTGAAAAACGCTAAACTGTGAGCCTGATGAGGGCAAATCTTAGACCTAACCCAGACCTAAGATGCGTTATCCTCTAAAATATTTATCCAGACCAGGTTTTATTGAATGTTTCAGTGTGGTCCCACATTACTACGTGATCCAAACCAGAAAAAACCCAGGATCCGTTCAACAAGTATGTGAAGAATGCGAAAGTATGAGTCTGATCAGTGAAAATCTCAGGCCTTACCTAGACCTAACTTGCGTTGCCCTCTAAAATATTGATGGAAACCAGGTTTCATTGACTGTTTCAGTATGGTACTACATTACTACGTGATGCAATCCAGAAAAAGCCCAGGATCTAGCCATCAAGTATGAGAAATATGCGAAAGAATGAGCCTGATGAGAGCAAATCCCAGACCTAACCTAGACCTAACATGCGTTATCCTCTAAAATATTGAGCGAAACCAGGTTTAATGGACTGTTTCAGTGTGGTACCACACTACTTCGTGATCCAAACCAGAAAAAACCCAGGATCTGTTCAACAAGTATGTGAAAAACGCTAAACTGTGAGCCTGATGAGGGCAAATCTTAGACCTAACCCAGACCTAAGATGCGTTATCCTCTAAAATATTTATCCAGACCAGGTTTAATGGACTGTTTCAGTGTGGTACCACACTACTTCGTGATCCAAACCAGAAAAAACCCAGGATCTGTTCAACAAGTATGTGAAAAACGCTAAACTGTGAGCCTGATGAGGGCAAATCTTAGACCTAACCCAGACCTAAGATGCGTTATCCTCTAAAATATTTATCCAGACCAGGTTTCATTGAATGTTTCAGTGTGGTCCCACATTACTACGTGATCCAAACCAGAAAAAACCCAGGATCCGTTCAACAAGTATGTGAAGAATGCGAAAGTATGAGTCTGATGAGTGAGAATCCCAGGCCTAACCTAGACCTAACATGCGTTATCCTCTAAAATATTGATCGAAACCAGGTTTCATTGAATGTTTCAGTGTGGTACCACTTTACTACGTGATGCAATCCAGAAAAAGCCCAGGATCTAGCCATGAAGTATGAGAAATATGCGAAAGTATGAGCCTGATGAGGGCAAATACTAGACCTAACCCAGACCTAACATGCGTTAGCCTCTAAAATATTTATCAAGACCTGGTTTAATTGAAAGTTTCAGTGTGGTACCACATTACTACGTGATGCAATCCAGATAAAGCCCAGGATCTAGCCATCAAGTTTGAGAAATATGCGAAAGAATGTGCCTGATGAGAGCAAATCCCAGACCTAACCTAGATCTAACATGCGTTATCCTCAAAAATATTGATGGAAACCAGGTTTAATTGACTGTTTCAGTGTGGTACCACATTACAACATGATCCAATCCAGAAAAAAACCCAGGATCTGTACAACAAGTATGCGAAGAATGCGAAAGTATGAGCCTGACGAGGGCAAATTCCGGACCTATACCAGACATAACTTGCGTTATCCTCAAAAATATTGATCGAAACCTGGTTTCATCGACAGTTTCAGTGTGGTACCACATTACTATGTGATCCAAACCAGAAAATAACCCAGGATCAGTTCAACGAGTATATAAAGTGTGCGAAAGTATGAGTCTGATGAGGTTGTGGCGCTGCTTCGCTGCGACGGAGGGGCTGCTCGTGTGATTTCTTTAGGACAGACGGACAGGCTAGGAAAGGAGGGGGCGCGTTTCGTCCGGGCCTGCTAGTGGACTCATCAGTAAGGCTTTCTAGCAGGCCCTGCCTTAGACGACGGGATATTGGGAAGTCGTTCGAGGAGTGTATATATAGGAACTGAGGGGTCGGTCGAGCGCTTGCGAGAGCGCGACCCCTCTGGTGGCGAGCATGGGAGGTGACGCCACATTACCCCCTGCCAGTGCCTAACGATACCGGATTAAGCCTACTATATACAGGACTTATCGAATACTATTTACATTCTTCTATTTACAATGCTCCGTTCCTCTTGGACTTTGTCGTCGTCGTGTCTTCGTCTAGCGCCTCTATCTCGATTGACGATCTCTGGAGTTTTTTCGATCCTGGCCTAGAACTTCGGTTCTATTTCGCCGTAGGATATGCTGCGTGGTCGTTCTCTGATCATCTGGCGTTATTTAGCCGCGGCGAGTCTTTTTCCTCGAGCCTTGCGTTGCTGTAGCCATCGAGCGTATATGCTGCTGTCCTACCTGTGGCCCCACTATGCGGTTGGTTGCTTGCTGCTGCTCCGAATCCTGCGAATCTATGTTCTCCTGGAGACGACGGCCTCGACAGGTAGATTTTTGTCAGGACGAGCGATTGAGTGATCGAAAGGCCACCTTAGGAGAGGGATTACGAAAGAGCTATTTTACTAGTACGATTAGTAGACTCGTTTCCTGGCGCTGCCTCCTTCGTCCTACGCTGCGTGCGGTCTGCGTTTTCCTGAAAATTTTCTCGAGAGCTGCCATCCTAGTTGCGTGTCCTTATCACGTCGGGGTCACCAATTGTGGCGCTGCTTCGCTGCGACGGAGGGGCTGCTCGTGTGATTTCTTTAGGACAGACGGACAGGCTAGGAAAGGAGGGGGCGCGTTTCGTCCGGGCCTGCTAGTGGACTCATCAGTAAGGCTTTCTAGCAGGCCCTGCCTTAGACGACGGGATATTGGGAAGTCGTTCGAGGAGTGTATATATAGGAACTGAGGGGTCGGTCGAGCGCTTGCGAGAGCGCGACCCCTCTGGTGGCGAGCATGGGAGGTGACGCCACAAGGTCAAATCCCAGCCCAATCCCAGACTTAACTTGCGTTATCCTCTAAAATATTGATCGAAACCAGGTTTAATCGACTGTTTCAGAGTGGTACCACATTACTACGTGATCCAAACCAGAAAAAACCCAGGATCTAGCCATCAAGTATGAGAAATATGCGAAAGAATGAGCCTGATGAGAGCAAATCCCAGACCTAACCTAGACCTTACATGCGTTATCCTCTATAATATTGAGCGAAACCAGGTTTAATGGACTGCTTCAGTGTGGTACCACACTACTTCGTGATCCAAACCAGAAAAAACCCAGGATCTGTTCAACAAGTATGTGAAAAACGCTAAACTGTGAGCCTGATGAGGGCAAATCTTAGACCTAACCCAGACATAAGATGCGTTATCCTCTAAAATATTTATCCAGACCAGGTTTCGTTGAATGTTTCAGTGTGGTACCACTTTACTACGTGATCCAATCCAGAAGTAGCCCAGGATCTTAGGCTGGAAGTATGAGAAATATGCGAAAGTAAGAGCCTGATGAGGGCAAATCCTAGACCTATCCCAGACGTAACTTACGTTATCCTCTAAGATATTGATCGAAACCAGGTTTAATTGACTGTTTCAGCGTGGTACCACATTACTACGTGATCCAATCCAGAAACAGCCCAGGATCTAGCCATGAAGTATGAGAAATATGCGAAAGTATGAGCCTGATGAGGGCAAATCCTAGACCTAACCCAGACCTAACATGCGTTATCCTCTAAAATATTTATCAAGATCAGGTTTAATTGATTGTTTCAGTGTGGTCCCACATTACTACGTGATCCAAACCAGAAAAAACCCAGGATCTGTTCAACATGTATGAGAAATATGCGAAAGAATGAGCCTGATGAGAGCAAATCCCAGACCTAACCTAGACCTAACATGAATTATTCTCTAAAATATTGATCGAAACCTGGTTTACTTGACTGTTTCAGTGTGGTCCCACATTACTACGTGATCCAATCCAGAAATAACCCAGGATCTAGCCATGAAGTATGAGAAATATGCGAAAGTATGAGCCTGATGAGGGCAAATCCCAGACCTATCCCAGACCTAACTTGCGTTATCCTCTAAAATATTGATCGAAACCAGGTTTAATTGACTGTTTCAGCGTGGTACCACATTACTACGTGATCCAATCCAGAAACAGCCCAGGATCTAGCCATGAAGTATGAGAAATATGCGAAAGTATGAGCCTGATGAGGGCAAATCCTAGACCTAACCCAGACCTAACATGCGTTATCCTATAAAATATTTATCAAGACCAGGTTTAATTGAATGTTTCAGTGTGGTAACACATTACTACGTGAACCAAACCAGAAAAAACCCAGGATCCGTTCAACAAGTATGTTAAAACTGCGACAGTATGACCCTGATGAGGGCAAATCCCAGGCCTAACCTAGACCTAACATGCGTTGTCCTCTAAAATATTGATGGAAACCAGGTTTAATTGACTGTTTCAGTGTTGTACTTCATTACTACGTGATGCAATCCAGAAAAAGCCCAGGATCTAGCCATCAAGTATGAGAAATATGCGACAGAATGAGCCTGATGAGAGCAAATCCCAGACCTAACCTAGACCTAACATGCGTTGTCCTCTAAAATATTGATGGAAACCAGGTTTAATTGACTGTTTCAGTGTTGTACGTCATTACTACGTGATGCAATCCAGAAAAAGCCCAGGATCTAGCCATCAAGTTTGTTAAATATGCGAAAGACTGAGCCTGATGAGAGCAAATCCCTGACCAAACCTAGACCTAACATGAATTACTCTCTAAAATATTGATCAAAACCAGGTTTAATTGACTGTTTCAGTGTGGTACCACATTACTACGTGATCCAATCCAGAAATAGCCCAGGATCTAGCCATGAAGTATGAGAAATATGCGAAAGTATGAGCCTGATAAGGGCAAATCCTAGACCTAACCCAGACGTAACATGCGTCATTCTGTAAAATTTTTATCAAGACCAGGTTTAATTGGATGTTTCATTGTGGTACCTCATTACTACGTGATCAAAACCAGAAAAAACCCAGGATCCGTTCAACAAGTATGTGAAGAATGCGAAAGTATGAGTCTGATCAGTGAAAATTTCAGGCCTTACCTAGACCTAACTTGCGTTGCCCTCTAAAATATTGATGGAAACCAGGTTTCATTGACTGTTTCAGTGTGGTACTACATTACTACGTGATGCAATCCAGAAAAAGCCCAGGATCTAGCCATCAAGTATGAGAAATATGCGAAAGAATGAGCCTGATGAGAGCAAATCCCAGACCTAACCTAGACCTAACATGCGTTATCCTCTAAAATATTGAGCGAAACCAGGTTTAATGGACTGTTTCAGTGTGGTACCACACTACTTCGTGATCCAAACCAGAAAAAACCCAGGATCTGTTCAACAAGTATGTGAAAAACGCTAAACTGTGAGCCTGATGAGGGCAAATCTTAGACCTAACCCAGACCTAAGATGCGTTATCCTCTAAAATATTTATCCAGACCAGGTTTAATGGACTGTTTCAGTGTGGTACCACACTACTTCGTGATCCAAACCAGAAAAAACCCAGGATCTGTTCAACAAGTATGTGAAAAACGCTAAACTATGAGCCTGATGAGGGCAAATCTTAGACCTAACCCAGACCTAAGATGCGTTATCCTCTAAAATATTTATCCAGACCAGGTTTCATTGAATGTTTCAGTGTGGTCCCACATTACTACGTGATCCAAACCAGAAAAAACCCAGGATCCGTTCAACAAGTATGTGAAGAATGCGAAAGTATGAGTCTGATGAGTGAAAATCCCAGGCCTAACCTAGACCTAACATGCGTTATCCTCTAAAATATTGATCGAAACCAGGTTTCATTGAATGTTTCAGTGTGGTACCACTTTACTACGTGATGCAATCCAGAAAAAGCCCAGGATCTAGCCATGAAGTATGAGAAATATGCGAAAGTATGAGCCTGATGAGGGCAAATCCTAGACCTAACCCAGACCTAACATGCGTTAGCCTCTAAAATATTTATCAAGACCTGGTTTAATTGAAAGTTTCAGTGTGGTACCACATTACTACGTGATGCAATCCAGATAAAGCCCAGGATCTAGCCATCAAGTTTGAGAAATATGCGAAAGAATGTGCCTTATGAGAGCAAATCCCAGACCTAACCTAGATCTAACATGCGTTATCCTCAAAAATATTGATGGAAACCAGGTTTAATTGACTGTTTCAGTGTGGTACCACATTACAACATGATCCAATCCAGAAAAAAACCCAGGATCTGTACAACAAGTATGCGAAGAATGCGAAAGTATGAGCCTGACGAGGGCAAATCCCGGACCTATACCAGACATAACTTGCGTTATCCTCAAAAATATTGATCGAAACCAGGTTTAATCGACTGTTTCAGTGTGGTACCACATTACTATGTGATCCAAACCAGAAAATAACCCAGGATCAGTTCAACGAGTATGTAAAGTGTGCGAAAGTATGAGTCTGATGTGGTCAAATCCCAGACCAATCCCAGACTTAACTTGCGTTATCCTCTAAAATATTGATCGAAACCAGGTTTAATCGACTGTTTCAGTGTGGTACCACATTACTACGTGATCCAAACCAGAAAAAAACCCAGGATCTAGCCATCAAGTATGAGAAATATGCGAAAGAATGAGCCTGATGAAAGCAAATCCCAGACCTAACCTAGACCTTACATGCGTTATCCTCTATAATATTGAGCGAAACCAGGTTTAATGGACTGCTTCAGTGTGGTACCACACTACTTCGTGATCCAAACCAGAAAAAACCCAGGATCTGTTCAACAAGTATGTGAAAAACGCTAAACTGTGAGCCTGATGAGGGCAAATCTTAGACCTAACCCAGACATAAGATGCGTTATCCTCTAAAATATTTATCCAGACCAGGTTTCGTTGAATGTTTCAGTGTGGTACCACTTTACTACGTGATCCAATCCAGAAATAGCCCAGGATCTAGGCTTGAAGTATGAGAAATATGCGAAAGTAAGAGCCTGATGAGGGCAAATCCTAGACCTATCCCAGACGTAACTTGCGTTATCCTCTAAGATATTGTTCGAAACCAGGTTTAATTGACTGTTTCAGCGTGGTACCACATTACTACGTGATCCAATCCAGAAACAGCCCAGGATCTAGCCATGAAGTATGAGAAATATGCGAAAGAATGAGCCTGATGAGAGCAAATCCCAGACCTAACCTAGACCTTACATGCGTTATCCTCTATAATATTGAGCGAAACCAGGTTTAATGGACTGCTTCAGTGTGGTACCACACTACTTCGTGATCCAAACCAGAAAAAACCCGGGATCTGTTCAACAAGTATGTGAAAAACGCGAAAGTATGAGCCTGATGAGGGCAAATCCTAGACCTAACCCAGACCTAACATGCGTTATCCTCTAAAATATTGATCGAAACCTGGTTTAATCGACTGTTTCAGTGTGGTACCACATTACTATGCGATCCAAAGCAGAAAAAACCCTCGATCAGGTCAACATGTATGTTAAAACTGCGAAAGTATGACCCTGATGAGAGCAAATCCCAGACCTAACCTAGACCTAACATGAATTATTCTCTAATATATTGATCGAAACCAGGTTTAATTGACTGTCTCAGTGTTGTACTTCATTACTACGTGATGCAATCCAGAAAAAGCCCAGGATCTAGCCATCAAGTATGAGAAATATGCGAAAGAATGAGCCTGATGAGAGCAAATCCCAGACCTAACCTAGACCTAACATGAATTATTCTCTAAAATATTGATGGAAACCAGGTTTAATTGACTGCTTCAGTGTTGTACATCATTACTACGTGATGCAATCCAAAAAAAGCCCAGGATCTAGCCATCAAGTATGAGAAATATGCGAAAGAATGAGCCTGATGAGAGCAAATCCCTGACCTTACCTAGACCTAACATGAATTATTCTCAAAAATATTTATCAAGACCAGGTTTAATTGAATGTTTCAGTGTGGTACCACATTACTACGTGATCCAAACCAGTAAAAACCCAGGATCCGTTCAACAAGTATGTGAAGAATGCGAAAGTATGAGTCTGATGAGTGAAAATCCCCGGCCTAACCTAGACCTAACATGCGTTATCCTCAAAAATATTGATCCAAACCAGGTTTAATGGACTGTTTCAGTGTGGTACCACATTACTACGTGCTCCAATCCAGAAATAGCCCAGGATCCAGCCATGAAGTATGAGAAATATGCGAAAGTATGCGCCTGATGAGCGCAAATCCTAGACCTAACCTAGACCTAACATGCGTTATCCTCTAAAATATTTATCGAGATCAGGTTTAATTGGTTGTTTCAGTGTGGTACCACATTACTACGTGATCCAATCCAGAAATAGCCCAGGATCCAGCCATGAAGTATGAGAAATATGCGAAAGTATGAGCCTGATGAGGGCAAATCCTAGACCTAACCCAGACCTAACATGCGTTATCCTCTAAAATATTTATCAAGACCAGGTTTAATTGAATGTTTCAGTGTGGTACCACATTACTACGTGATCCAAACCAGCAAAAACCCAGGATCCGTTCAACAAGTATGTGAAGAATGCGAAAGTATGAGTCTGATGAGGGCAAATCCCAGACGTATCCCAGACCTAACATGCGTTATCCTCTAAAATATTTATCAAGACCAGGTTTAATTGATTGTTTCAGTGTGGTACCACATTACTATGTGATCCAAACCAGAAAATAACCCAGGATCTGTTCAACGAGTATGTGAAGTGTGCGAAAGTTTCAGTCTGATGAGGGCAAATCCCAGACTTATCCCAGACCTAACTTGCGTTATCCTCTAAAATATTGATCGAAACCAGGTCTAATTGACTGTTTCAGCGTGGTACCACATAACTACGTGACACAATCCAGAAAAAGCCCAGGGTCTAGCCATTTAGTATGAGAAATATGCGAAAGAATGAGCCTGATGAGAGCAAATCCCAGGCCTAACCTAGACCTAACATGAATTATTCTCTAAAATATTCATCAAAACCAGGTTTAATTGACTGTTTCAGTGTGGTACCACATTACTACGTGATCCAAACCAGTAAAAACCCAGGATCCGTTCAACAAGTATGTGAAGAATGCGAAAGTATGAGTCTGATGAGTGAAAATCCCCGGCCTAACCTAGACCTAACATGCGTTATCTTCAAAAATATTCATCCAAACCAGGTTTAATGGACTGTTTCAGTGTGGTACCACATTACTACGTGCTGCAATCCAGAAATAGCCCGGGATCCAGCCATGAAGTATGAGGAATATGCGAAAGTATGCGCCTGATGAGGGCAAATCCTAGACCTAACCCAGACCTAACATACGTTATCCTCTAAAATATTTATCGAGATCAGGTTTAATTGATTGTTTCAGTGTGGTACCACATTACTACGTGATCCACACCAGAAAAAACCCAAGATCCGTTCAACAAGTATGTGATGAATGCGAAAGTATGAGTCTGATGAGTGAAAATCCCAGGCCTAACCTGGACCTAACATGCGTTGTCCTCAATAATATTGATCGAAACCAGGTTTAATTGAGTGTTTCAGTGTTGTACTTCATTACTACGTGATGCAATCCAGAAAAAGCCCAGGATCTAGCCATCTAGTATGAGAAATATGCGAAAGAATGAGCCTGATGAGAGCAAATCCCAGGCCTAACCTAGACCTAACATGAATTATTCTCTAAAATATTCATCAAAACCAGGTTTAATTGACTGTTTCAGTGTGGTACCACATTACTACGTGATCCAATCCAGAAATAGCCCAGGATCCAGCCATGAAGTATGAGAAATATGCGAAAGGATGAGCCTGATGAGGGCAAATCCTAGACCTAACCCAGACCTAACATGCGTTATCCTCTAAAATTTTTATCAAGACCAGGTTTAATTGAATGTTTCAGTGTGGTACCACATTCCTACGTGATCCAAACCAGCAAAAACCCAGGATCCGTTCAACAAGTATGTGAAGAATGCGAAAGTATGAGTCTGATGAGTGAAAATCCCCGGCCTAACCTAGACCTAACATGCGTTATCCTCAAAAATATTGATCGAAACCACGTTTAATCGACTGTTTCAGTGTGGTACCACACTGCTACGTGACCCAAACCAGAAAAAACCCAGGATCTGTTCAACAAGTATGTGAAAAACGCGAAGGTATGAGCCTGATGAGGGCAAATCCTAGACCTAACCCAGACCTAACATGCGTTATCTTGTAAAATATTGATCGCAACCAGGTTTAATGGACTGTTTCAGTGTGGTACCACGTTACTACGTGATACAATCCAGAAATAGCCCAGGATCTAGCCATGAAGTATGAGAAATATCTGAAGTATGAACCTGACGAGGGCAAATCCTAGACCTAACCCAGACCTAACATGCGTTATCCTCTAAAATATTTATCAAGACCAGGATTAATTGATTGCTCCTGTGTGGTCCCACATTACTACGTGATCCAAACCAGAAAAAACCCAGGATCCGTCCAACAAGTATGTGAAGAATGCGAAAGTATGAGCCTGATGAGAGCAAATCCCTGACCTTACCTAGACCTAACATGAATTATTCTCTAAAATATTTATCAAGACCAGGTTTAATTGAATGTTTCAGTGTGGTACCACATTACTACGTGATCCAAACCAGTAAAAACCCAGGATCCGTTCAACAAGTATGTGAAGAATGCGAAAGTATGAGCCTGATGAGAGCAAATCCCAGACCTAACCTAGACCTAACATGAATTATTCTCTAAAATATTTATCAAGACCAGGTTTAATGGACTGTTTCAGTGTGGTACCACATTACTACGTGCTCCAATCCAGAAATAGCCCAGGATCCAGCCATGAAGTATGAGAAATATGCGAAAGTATGCGCCTGATGAGGGCAAATCCTAGACCTAACCCAGACCTAACATGTGTTATCCTCTAAAATATTTATCAAGACCAGGTTTAATTGATTGCTCCTGTGTGGTCCCACATTACTACGTGATCCAAACCAGAAAAAACCCAGGATCCGTTCAACAAGTATGAGAAGAATGCGAAAGTATGAGTATGATGAGTGAAAATCCCAGGCCTAACCTAGACCTAACATGCGTTATCCTCTAAAATATTTATCAAGACCAGGTTTAATTGATTGTTTCAGTGTGGTCCCACATTACTACGTTATCCAAACCAGAAAAAACCTAGGATCCGTTCAACAAGTATGTGAAGAATGCGAAAGTATGAGTCTGATGAGTGAAAATCCCAGACCTAACCTAGGCCTAACATGCGTTATCCTCTAAAATATTGATCCAAACCAGGTTTAATGGACTGTTTCAGTGTGGTACCACACTACTACGTGATACAAACCAGAAAAAGCCCAGGATCTAGCCATCAAGTATGAGAAATATGCGAAAGAATGAGCCTGATGAGAGCAAATCCCAGACCTAACCTAGACCAAACATGAATTATTCTCTAAAATATTGATCAAAACCAGGTTTAATTGACTGTTTCAGTGTGGTACCACATTACTGCGTGATCCAATCCAGAAATAGCCCAGGATCCAGCCATGAAGTATGAGAAATATGCGTAAGTATGAGCCTGATGAGGGCAAATCCTAGAACTAACTCAGACCTAACATGCGTTATCCTGTAAAATATTGATCGCAACCAGGTTTAGTGGACTGTTTCAGTGTGGTACCACAATACTACGTGATCCAAACCAGAAAAAACCCAGGATCTGTTCAACAAGTATGTGATAAACGCGAAAGTATGAGTCTGATGAGGTCAAATCCTAGACCTAACCCAAACCTAACATGCGTTATCCTCTAAAATATTTATCAAGGCCAGGTTTAATTGAATGTTTCAGTGTGGTACCACATTACTACGTGAACCAAACCAGAAAAAACCCAGGATCCGTTCAACAAGTAAGTTAAAACTGCGAAAGTATGACCCTGATGAGAGCAAATCCCAGACCTAACCTAGACCTAACATGAATTATTCTCTAATATATTGATCGAAACCAGGTTTAATTGACTGTTTCAGTGTTGTACTTCATTACTACGTGATGCAATCCAGAAAAAGCCCAGGATCTAGCCATCAAGTATGAGAAATATGCGAAAGAATGAGCCTGATGAGAGCAAATCCCTGACCTAACCTAGACCTAACATGAATTATTCTCTAAAATATTGATGGAAACCAGGTTTAATTGACTGCTTCAGTGTTGTACATCATTACTACGTGATGCAATCCAAAAAAAGCCCAGGATCTAGCCATCAAGTATGAGAAATATGCGAAAGAATGAGCCTGATGAGAGCAAATCCCTGACCTTACCTAGACCTAACATGAATTATTCTCAAAAATATTTATCAAGACCAGGTTTAATTGAATGTTTCAGTGTGGTACCACATTACTACGTGATCCAAACCAGTAAAAACCCAGGATCCGTTCAACAAGTATGTGAAGAATGCGAAAGTATGAGTCTGATGAGTGAAAATCCCCGGCCTAACCTAGACCTAACATGCGTTATCCTCAAAAATATTGATCCAAACCAGGTTTAATTGAATGTTTCAGTGTGGTACCACATTACTACGTGTACCAAACCGGAAAAAACCCAGGATCCGTTCAACAAGTATGTGAAGAATGCGAAAGTATGAGTCTGATGAGTGAAAATCCCAGGCCTAACCTAGACCTAACATGCGTTATCCTCTAAAATATTGATCGATACCAGGTTTAATTGACTGTTTCAGTGTCGTACTTCATTACTACGTGATGCAATCCAGAAAAAGCCCCGGATCTAGCCATCAAGTATGAGAAATATGCGAAAGAATGAGCCTGATGAGAGCAAATCCCAGGCCTAACCTAGACCTAACATGCGTTATCCTCAAAAATATTGATCGAAACCTGGTTTAATCGACTGTTTCAGTGTGGTACCACATTACTGCGCGATCCAATCCAGAAAAAACCCAGGATCTGTTCAACAAGTATGTGAAAAATGCGAAAGTATGACCCTGATGTGGGCAAATCCCAGACCTATCCCAGACCTAACTTGCATTGTCCTCTAAAATATTGATCGAAACCAGGTTTAATTGACTGTTTCAGTGTGGTACCACATTACTACGTGATCCAATCCAGAAATAGCCCAGGATCTAGCCATGAAGTATGAGAAATATGCGAAAGTATGAGCCTGATGAGGGCAAACCTAGACCTAACCCAGACCTAACATGTGTTATCACCTAAAATATTTATCAAGACCTGGTTTAATTGATTGTTTCAGTGTGGTACCACATTACTACGTGAACCATACCAGAAAAAACCCAGGATCTGTTCAACAAGTATGTGAAAAACGCGAAAGTATGAGCCTGATGAGAGCAAATCCCAGACCTATCCCAGACCTAACTTGCGTTATCCACTAAAATATTGATCGAAACCAGGTTTAATTGACTGTTTCTGTGTGGTACCACATTACTACGTGATACAATCCAGAAATAGCCCAGGATCTAGCCATGAAGTATGAGAAATATCTGAAGTATGAACCTGACGAGGGCAAATCCTAGACCTAACCCAGACCTAACATGCGTTATCCTCTAAAATATTTATCAAGACCAGGTTTAATTAATTGCTCCTGTGTGGTCCCACATTACTACGTGATCCAAACCAGAAAAAACCCAGGATCCGTTCAACAAGTATGAGAAGAATGCGAAAGTATGAGTATGATGAGTGAAAATCCCAGGCCTAACCTAGACCTAACATGCGTTATCCACAAAAATATTGATCGAAACCTGGTTTAATCGACTGTTTCAGTGTGGTACCACATTACTATGTGATCCAAAACAGAAAATAACCCAGGATCTGTTCAACAAGTATGTGAAGTGTGCGAAAGTATGAGTCTGATGAGGGCAAATCCCAGACCTATCCCAGACCTAACATGCGTTATCCTCTAAAATATTTATCAAGACCAGGTTTAATTGATTGTTTCAGTGTGGTCCCACATTACTACGTTATCCAAACCAGAAAAAACCCAGGATCCGTTCAACAAGTATGTGAAGAATGCGAAAGTATGAGTCTGATGAGTGAAAATCCCAGACCTAACCTAGGCCTAACATGCGTTATCCTGTAAAATATTGATCCAAACCAGGTTTAATGGACTGTTTCAGTGTGGTACCACACTACTACGTGATACAAACCAGAAAAAACCCAGGATCTGTTCAACAAGTATGTGAAAAACGCGAAAGTATGAGCCTGATGTGGGCAAATCCCAGACCTACCCCAGACCTAACTTGCGCTGTCCTCTAAGATATTGATGGAAACCAGGTTTAATTGACTGTTTCAGTGTTGTACTTCATTACTACGTGATGCAATCCAGAAAAAGCACAGGATCTAGCCATCAAGTATGAGAAATATGCGAAAGAATGAGCCTGATGAGAGCAAATCCTAGACCTAACCCAGACCTAACATGCGTCATCCTGTAAAATATTGATCGCAACCAGGTTTAATGGACTGTTTCAGTGTGGTACCACACTACTACGTGATCCAAACCAGAAAAAACCCAGGATCTGTTCAACAAGTATGTGAAAAACGCGAAAGTATGAGCCTGATGTGGGCAAATCCCAGACCTACCCCAGACCTAACTTGCGCTGTCCTCTAAGATATTGATGGAAACCAGGTTTAATTGACTGTTTCAGTGTTGTACTTCATTACTACGTGATGCAATCCAGAAAAAGCACAGGATCTAGCCATCAAGTATGAGAAATATGCGAAAGAATGAGCCTGATGAGAGCAAATCCTAGACCTAACCCAGACCTAACATGCGTCATCCTGTAAAATATTGATCGCAACCAGGTTTAATTGACTGTTTCAGTGTGGTACCACATTACTACGTGATCCAATCCAGAAATAGCCCAGGATCTAGCCATGAAGTATGAGAAATATGCGAAAGTATGAGCCTGATGAGGGCAAACCTAGACCTAACCCAGACCTAACATGTGTTATCACCTAAAATATTTATCAAGGCCAGGTTTAATTGAATGTTTCAGTGTGGTACCACATTACTACGTGAAACAAACCAGAAAAAACCCAGGATCCCTTCAACAAGTAAGTTAAAACTGCGACAGTATGACCCTGATGAGAGCAAATCCCAGACCTAACCTATACCTGACATGCGTTGTCCTCTAAAATATTGATGGAAACCAGGTTTAATCGACAGTTTCAGTGTTGAACTTCATTACTACGTGATGCAATCCAGAAAAAGCCCCGGATCTAGCCATCAAGTATGAGAAATATGCGAAAGAATGAGCCTGATGAGAGCAAATCCCAGGCCTAACCTAGACCTAACATGCGTTATCCTCAAAAATATTGATCGAAACCTGGTTTAATCGACTGTTTCAGTGTGGTACCACATTACTATGTGATCCAAACCAGAAAATAGCCCAGGATCTATCCATGAAGTATAAGAAATATGCGAAAGTATGAGCCTGATGAGGGCAAATCCTAGACCTAGCCCAGACCTAACATGCGTTATCCTCAAATATATTTATCAAGACCAGGTTTAACTGAATGTTTCAGTGTGGTACCACATTACTACGTGATCCATACCAGAAAAAACCCAGGATCTGTTCAACAAGTATGTGAAAAATGCGAAAGCATGAGTCTGATGAGGGCAAATCCCAGGCCAAACCTAGACATAACTTTCGTTATCCTCTAAAATATTGATCGAAACCAGGTTTAGTGGGCTGTTTCAGTGTGGTACCACATTACTGCACGATCCAATCCAGAAAAAACCCAGGATCTGTTCAACAAGTATGTGAAAAATGCGAAAGTATGACCCTGTTGTGGGCAAATCCCAGACCTATCCCAGACCTAACTTGCATTGTCCTCTAAAATATTGATCGAAACCAGGTTTAATTGACTGTTTCAGTGTGTTACCACATTACTACGTGATCCAATCCAGAAATAGCCCAGGATCTAGCCATGAAGTATGTGAAATATGCGAAAGTATGTGTCTGATGAGGGCAAATCCCAGGCGTAACCTTGACCTAACATGCATTATCCTCTAAAATATTGATCGAAACCAGGCTTCATGGACTGTTTCAGTGTGATACCACATTACCACATGATTCAAACATGAAAAAGCCAGGGATCTGATCAACAAGTATGTGAAATACGCAAAACTATGAGTCTGATGAGGGCAAATCCCAGGCCTAACCTAGACCTAACATGCGTTATCCTCTAAAATATTGATCGAAACCAGGTTTCATGGACTGTTTCAGTGTGATACCACATTACCACGTGATCCAAACCAGAAAAAGCAACGGATCTGGCTAACAAGTATGAGAAATATGCGACAGTATGAGCCTGATGAGGGCAAATCCCTCACCTAACAGTGTCCTAAACGGCGTTATCCTATAAAATATTGTTCGAGACCAGGATTAATCGACTGTTTCGGTGTGGTACCACTTTACGACGTGATCCAAACCAGAAAAAGCCAGGGATCTGTACAACAAGTATGTGAAAAATGCGAACGTATGAGCCTGACGAGGGCAAATCCCAGACCTATCCCAGACATAACGTGCGTTATCCTCTAAAATATTGGTCGAAACCAGGTTTCATGGACTGATTCAGTGTGATACCACAGTACCACGTGATCCAAACCAGAAAAAGCAATGGATCTGGCTAACAAGTATGAGAAATATGCGACAGTATGAGCCTGATGAGGGTAAATCCGACACCTAACCGTGTCCTAACCGGCGTTATCCTATAAAATGTTGAACGAGACCAGGAGTAATCGACTGTGGTTGTGTGGTACCACTTTACTACGTGATCCAAACCAGAAAAAGCCAGGGATCTGTTCAACAAGTATGTGAAGTATGCGAAAGTATGAGTCTGATGAGGGCAAATCTCAGGCCTAACCTATACCTAAGATGCGTTATCCTCTAAAATATTGATCGAAACCAGCTGTAATGAACTGTTTCAGTGTGGTACCACATTAGTACGTGATCCAAACCAGAATAAGCCAGGGATCTGTTCAACAAGAATGTGAAAAACGCGAATGTATGACCCTGATGAGAGCAAATCCCAGACCTAACCAAGACCTAACATGCGTTATTCTCTAAAATATTGATCGAAACCAGGTTTAATGGACTGTTTCACTGTGGTACCACATTACTACGAGATCCAGACCTGTGACAGCACAGGATCTGGCCAACAAATATGCGAGAAATGCGAAGGTATGACCCTGACGAGGGCAAATCCCACACCTAACCGAGTCCTAACCGGCGTTATCCTCTAAAATGTTGATCGTGACCAGGTTTAATCGACTGTTTCAGTGTGGTACCACATTACTACCTGATCCAAACCAGAAATAACCCAGGATCTGTTCAACAAGTATGTGAAGAATGCGAAAGTATGAGTCTGATGAGGGCAAATCCCACGCCTAACCTAGACCGAACATGCGTTATCATCTAAAATATTGATCGAAACCAGGTTTAATGGACTGTTTCTGTGTTGTACCACATTACTATGTGATCCAGACTAGAAAAAAACCCAGGATCTGTTCAACAAGTATGTGAAGAATGCGAAAGTATGAGTCTGATGAGGGCAAATCCCACGCCTAACCTAGACCGAACATGCGTTATCATCTAAAATATTGATCGAAACCAGGTTTAATGGACTGTTTCACTGTGGTACCACATTACTACGAGATCCAGACCTGTGACAGCACAGGATCTGGCCAACAAATATGCGAGAAATGCGAAGGTATGACCCAGATGAGGGCAAATCCCACACCTAACCTAGACCTAACATGAGTTATTCTCTAAAATATTGATCGAAACCATGTTTAATGGACTGTATCAGTGTGGTACCACATTACTACATGATCCTAACCAGAAAAAACCCAGGATACGTTCAACAAGTATGTGAAGAATGCGAAAGTATGAGTCTGACGAGGGCAAATCCCAGGCCTAACCTAGACCTAACATGCGTTACCCTCAAAAATATTGATAGAAACCAGGTTTAATCGACTATTTCAGTGTGGTACCACATTACGACGTGATCCAAACCAGAAAAAGCCCAGAATCTGGCCATCAACTATGAGAAATATGCGAAAGTACGAGCCTGATGAGAGCAAATCCCAGACCTAACCAAGACCTAACATGCGTTATCCTCTAAAATATTGATTGAAACCAGCTGTAATGACTGTTTCAGTGTGGTACCACATTAGTACGTGATCCAAACCAGAATAAGCCAGGGATCTGTTCAACAAGAATGTGAAAAACGCGAATGTATGACCCTGATGAGAGCAAATCCCAGACCAAACCAAGACCTAACATGCGTTATCCTCAAAAATATTGATCGAAACCAGGTTTAATGGACTGTTTCAGTGTGGTACCACATTACTACGAGATCCAGACCTGTGAAAGCACAGGATCTGGCCAACAAATATGCGAGAAATGCGAAGGTATGACCCAGATGAGGGCAAATCCCACACCTAACCGAGTCCTAACCGGCGTTTTCCTCTAAAATGTTGATCGTGACCAGGTTTAATCGACTGTTTCAGTGTGGTACCACATTACTACCTGATCCAAACCAGAAATAACCCAGGATCTGTTCAACAAGTATGAGAAGAATGCGAAAGTATGAGTCTGATGAGGGCAAATCCCAGGCCTAACCTAGACCGAACATGCGTTATCGTCTAAAATATTGATCGAAACCAGGTTTAATGGACTGTTTCTGTGTTGTACCACATTACAACGTGATCCAGACTAGAAAAAAACCCAGGATCTGGCCAACAAGTATGAGAAATATGCGAAAGTATGAGCCTGATGAGAGCAAATCCCAGACCTTATCCAGACCTAACATGCGCTATCCTCAAAAGTATTGATCGAAACCAGGTTTAATGGACTGTTTCAGTGTGGTACCACGTTACTACGTGATCCAAACCAGTGAAAGCACAGAATCTGGCCAACAAGTTTGAGAAATATGCGAAAGTATGACCCAGATGAGGGCAAATCCTAGACCTAACCGAGACCTAACATGCGTTATCCTCTAAAATATTGATCGGATCCAGGTTTAGTTGGCTGTTTCTGTGTGGTACCACTTTACTACGTTATCCAAAGTAGGAAAAACCCTCGATCAGGTCAACATGTATGATAAAACTGCGAAAGTATGACCCTGATTAGGGCAAATCCCAGGCCTAGCCTAGGCCTAACATGCGTTATCCTCTAAGATATTGGTTGAAAACAGGTTTAATGGACTGTTACAGTGTTGTACTACATTACTACGTGATCCAAATCAGAAAAAGCCCCGAATCTGGCCATCAAGTATGAGAAATATGCGAATGTACAAGCCTGATGAGAGCAAATCCCAGACCTAACCTAGACCTAACATGAGTTATTCTCTAAAATATTGATCGAAACCATGTTTAATGGATTGTTTCAGTGTGGTACCACATTACTACGAGATCCAAACCAGAAAAAACCCAGGATCTGTTCACCAAGTATGTGAAAAACGCGAAACTATGAGCCTGATGAGGGCAAATCCCAGACCTATCACTGACCTAACATGCGTTATCCTCTAAAATATTGATCGAAACCAGGTTTAATGGACTGTTTCAGTGTGGTACCACATTAGTACGTGATCCAAACCAGAATAAGCCAGGGATCTGTTCAACAAGAATGTGAAAAACGCGAATGTATGACCCTGATGAGAGCAAATCCCAGACCTAACCAAGACCTAACATGCGTTATTCTCTAAAATATTGATCGAAACCAGGTTTAATCGACTGTTTCAGTGTGGTACCACATTACTACGTGATCA
Organism: Colletes latitarsis; assembly: GCF_051014445.1. Taxonomy (NCBI): domain Eukaryota; kingdom Metazoa; phylum Arthropoda; class Insecta; order Hymenoptera; family Colletidae; genus Colletes; species Colletes latitarsis. The sequence continues at coordinate 27,678,089 of NW_027488367.1, read as the reverse complement.
AAACCAGAAAAGACCCTGGATCTGTACAAGTATGAGAAGAATGCGAAGGTATGAGCCTGACGAGGTCAAATTCCAGGCCTAACCTAGACCTAACATGACTTATCATCTATAACATTTATCGAGACCAGGTTGAATTGACTGTTTCAAGGCGGTACAACATTACTACGTGATCCAAACCAGTGAAAGAACAGAATCTGTCCAACAAGTTTGAGAAATATGCGAAGCTATGAGCCTGATGAGGACAAATCCCAGGCCTAACCTAGACCTAACATGCGTTATCATCTAAAATATTGATCGAAACCAGGTTTAATGGACTGTTACAGTGTTGTACTACATTACTACGTGATCCAAACCAGAAAAAGCCCCGAATCTGGCCATCAAGTATGAGAAATATGCGAATGTACAAGCCTGATGAGAGCAAATCCCAGACCTAACCTAGACCTAACATGAGTTATTCTCTAAAATATTGATCGAAACCATGTTTAATGGACTGTTTCAGTCTGGTACCACATTACTACGAGATCCAAACCAGAAATAACCCAGGATCTGTTCAACAAGTATGTGAAGAATGCGAAAGTATGAGTCTGATGAGGGCAAATCCCAGGCCTAACCTAGACCGAACATGCGTTATCACCTAAAATATGGATCGAAACCAGGTTTAATGGACTCTTTCTGTGTTGTACCACATTACTATGTGATCCAGACTAGAAAAAAACCCAGGATCTGGCCAACAAGTATGAGAAATATGCGAAAGTATGAGTCTGATGAGGGCAAATCCCAGGCCTAACCTAGACCTAACATACGTTATCATCTAAAATATTTATCGAGACCAGGTTGAATTGGCAGTTTCAGGGCGGTACAACATTACTACGTGATCCAAACCAGTGAAAGCACAGAATCTGGCCAACAAGTTTGAGAAATATGCGAAAGTATGAGCCTGATGCGGGCGAATCCTGGACCTAACCCAGGCCTAACATGCGTTATCCTCTAAAATATTGATCGAGACCAGGTATAATTGACTGTTTCAGTGTGGTACCACATTACTACGAGATCCAAACCAGAAGAACGCAGGATCTGTTCAACAAGCATGTGAAGAATGCGAAGGTATGAGTCTGATGAGAGCAGATTCCAGACCTAACATGCGTTATCATCTAAAATATTGATCAAAACCAGGTTTCATGGACTGTTTCAGTGTGATACCGCATTACTACATGATTCAAACATGAAAAAGCCGGGGATCTGTTCAACAAGTATGTGAAAAATGCGAAAATATGACCCTGATGTGGGCAAATCCCAGACTTATCCCAGACCTAACTTGCGTTATCCTACAAAATATTGATCGCGACCAGGATTAATCGACTGTTTCAGTGTGGTACCACTTTTCTACGTGATCCAAACCAGAAAAAGCCAGGTATCTGTTCAATAAGTATGTGAAATATGCGAAAGTATGTGTCTGATGAGGGCAAATCCCAGGCGTAACCTTGACCTAACATGCATTATCCTGTAAAATATTGATCGAACCAGGTTTCATGGACTGTTTCAGTGTGATACCACATTACCACATGATTCAAACATGAAAAAGCCAGGGATCTGATCAACAAGTATGTGAAATACGCAAAACTATGAGTCTGATGAGGGCAAATCCCAGGCCTAACCTAGACCTAACATGCGTTATCCTCTAAAATATTGATCGAAACCAGGTTTCATGGACTGTTTCAGTGTGATACCACATTACCACGTGATCCAAACCAGAAAAAGCAACGGATCTGGCTAACAAGTATGAGAAATATGCGACAGTATGAGCCTGATGAGGGCAAATCCCTCAGCTAACCGTGGCCTAAACGGCGTTATCCTATAAAATATTGTTCGAGACCAGGATTAATCGACTGTTTCGGTGTGGTACCACTTTACGACGTGATCCAAACCAGAAAAAGCCAGGGATCTGTACAACAAGTATGTGAAAAATGCGAACGTATGAGCCTGACGAGGGCAAATCCCAGACCTATCCCAGACATAACGTGCGTTATCCTCTAAAATATTGGTCGAAACCAGGTTTCATGGACTGATTCAGAGTGATACCACAGTACCACGTGATCCAAACCAGAAAAAGCAATGGATCTGGCTAACAAGTATGAGAAATATGCGACAGTATGAGCCTGATGAGGGTAAATCCGACACCTAACCGTGTCCTAACCGGCGTTATCCTATAAAATGTTGAACGAGACCAGGAGTAATCGACTGTGGTTGTGTGGTACCACTTTACTACGTGATCCAAACCAGAAAAAGCCAGGGATCTGTTCAACAAGTATGTGAAGTATGCGAAAGTATGAGTCTGATGAGGGCAAATCCCAGGCCTAACCTATACCTAAGATGCGTTATCCTCTAAAATATTGATCGAAACCAGCTGTAATGAACTGTTTCAGTGTGGTACCACATTAGTACGTGATCCAAACCAGAATAAGCCAGGGATCTGTTCAACAAGAATGTGAAAAACGCGAATGTATGACCCTGATGAGAGCAAATCCCAGACCTAACCAAGACCTAACATGCGTTATTCTCTAAAATATTGATCGAAACCAGGTTTAATGGACTGTTTCACTGTGGTACCACATTACTACGAGATCCAGACCTGTGACAGCACAGGATCTGGCCAACAAATATGCGAGAAATGCGAAGGTATGACCCTGACGAGGGCAAATCCCACACCTAACCGAGTCCTAACCGGCGTTATCCTCTAAAATGTTGATCGTGACCAGGTTTAATCGACTGTTTCAGTGTGGTACCACATTACTACCTGATCCAAACCAGAAATAACCCAGGATCTGTTCAACAAGTATGTGAAGAATGCGAAAGTATGAGTCTGATGAGGGCAAATCCCACGCCTAACCTAGACCGAACATGCGTTATCATCTAAAATATTGATCGAAACCAGGTTTAATGGACTGTTTCTGTGTTGTACCACATTACTATGTGATCCAGACTAGAAAAAAACCCAGGATCTGTTCAACAAGTATGTGAAGAATGCGAAAGTATGAGTCTGATGAGGGCAAATCCCACGCCTAACCTAGACCGAACATGCGTTATCATCTAAAATATTGATCGAAACCAGGTTTAATGGACTGTTTCACTGTGGTACCACATTACTACGAGATCCAGACCTGTGACAGCACAGGATCTGGCCAACAAATATGCGAGAAATGCGAAGGTATGACCCAGATGAGGGCAAATCCCACACCTAACCTAGACCTAACATGAGTTATTCTCTAAAATATTGATCGAAACCATGTTTAATGGACTGTATCAGTGTGGTACCACATTACTACATGATCCTAACCAGAAAAAACCCAGGATACGTTCAACAGGTATGTGAAGAATGCGAAAGTATGAGCCTGACGAGGGCAAATCCCAGGCCCAACCTAGACCTAACATGCGTTACCCTCAAAAATATTGATAGAAACCAGGTTTAATCGACTATTTCAGTGTGGTACCACATTACTACGTGATCCAAACCAGAAAAAGCCCAGAATCTGGCCATCAACTATGAGAAACATGCGAAAGTACGAGCCTGATGAGAGCAAATCCCAGACCTAACCAAGACCTAACATGCGTTATCCTCTAAAATATTGATTGAAAGCAGCTGTAATGACTGTTTCAGTGTGGTACCACATTAGTACGTGATCCAAACCAGAAAAAACCCAGGATCTGTTCAACAAGCATGGGAAGAATGCGAAGGTAAGAGTCTGATGAGGGCAGATCCCAGACCTATCCCAGACCTAACATGCGTTATCATTTAAAATATTGATCGAAACCAGGTTTAATGGACTGTTTCTGTGTCATACCACATTACTATGTGATCCAGACTAGAAAAAAACCCAGGATCTGGCCAACAAGTATGAGAAATATGCGAAAGTATGAGTCTGATGAGGGCAAATCCCAGGCCTAACCTAGACCTAACATGCGTTATCATATAAAATATTTATCGAGACCAGGTTGAATTGGCAGTTGCAGGGCGGTACAACATTACTACGTGATCCAAACCAGTGAAAGCACAGAATCTGGCCAACAAGTTTGACAAATATGCGAAAGTATGAGCCTGATGCGGGCAAATCCTGGACCTAACCTAGACCGAACATGCGTTATCATCTAAAATATTGATCGAAACCAGGTTTAATGGACTGTTTCTGTGTTGTACCACATTACTATGTGATCCAGACTAGAAAAAAACCCAGGATCTGTTCAACAAGTATGTGAAGAATGCGAAAGTATGAGTCTGATGAGGGCAAATCCCACGCCTAACCTAGACCGAACATGCGTTATCATCTAAAATATTGATCGAAACCAGGTTTAATGGACTGTTTCACTGTGGTACCACATTACTACGAGATCCAGACCTGTGACAGCACAGGATCTGGCCAACAAATATGCGAGAAATGCGAAGGTATGACCCAGATGAGGGCAAATCCCACACCTAACCTAGACCTAACATGAGTTATTCTCTAAAATATTGATCGAAACCATGTTTAATGGGCTGTATCAGTGTGGTACCACATTACTACATGATCCTAACCAGAAAAAACCCAGGATACGTTCAACAGGTATGTGAAGAATGCGAAAGTATGAGCCTGACGAGGGCAAATCCCAGGCCTAACCTAGACCTAACATGCGTTACCCTCAAAAATATTGATAGAAACCAGGTTTAATCGACTATTTCAGTGTGGTACCACATTACTACGTGATCCAAACCAGAAAAAGCCCAGAATCTGGCCATCAACTATGAGAAATATGCGAAAGTACGAGCCTGATGAGAGCAAATCCCAGACCTAACCAAGACCTAACATGCGTTATCCTCTAAAATATTGATTGAAACCAGCTGTAATGACTGTTTCAGTGTGGTACCACATTAGTACGTGATCCAAACCAGAAAAAACCCAGGATCTGTTCAACAAGCATGGGAAGAATGCGAAGGTAAGAGTCTGATGAGGGCAGATCCCAGACCTATCCCAGACCTAACATGCGTTATCATTTAAAATATTGATCGAAACCAGGTTTAATGGACTGTTTCTGTGTCATACCACATTACTATGTGATCCAGACTAGAAAAAAACCCAGGATCTGGCCAACAAGTATGAGAAATATGCGAAAGTATGAGTCTGATGAGGGCAAATCCCAGGCCTAACCTAGACCTAACATGCGTTATCATATAAAATATTTATCGAGACCAGGTTGAATTGGCAGTTGCAGGGCGGTACAACATTACTACGTGATCCAAACCAGTGAAAGCACAGAATCTGGCCAACAAGTTTGACAAATATGCGAAAGTATGAGCCTGATGCGGGCAAATCCTGGACCTAACCTAGACCGAACATGCGTTATCATCTAAAATATTGATCGAAACCAGGTTTAATGGACTGTTTCTGTGTCATACCACATTACTATGTGATCCAGACTAGAAAAAAACCCAGGATCTGGCCAACAAGTATGAGAAATATGCGAAAGTATGAGTCTGATGAGGGCAAATCCCAGGCCTAACCTAGACCTAACATGCGTTATCATATAAAATATTTATCGAGACCAGGTTGAATTGGCAGTTGCAGGGCGGTACAACATTACTACGTGATCCAAACCAGTGAAAGCACAGAATCTGGCCAACAAGTTTGACAAATATGCGAAAGTATGAGCCTGATGCGGGCAAATCCTGGACCTAACCCAGGCCTAACATGCGTTATCCTCTAAAATATTGATCGAGGCCTGGTATAATTGACTGTTTCAGTGTGGTACCACATTACTACGAGATCCAGACATGTGAAAGCATAGGAGCTGGCGAACAAATATGCGAGAAATGCGAAGGTATGCCCCTGATGAGGGCAAATCCCACACCTAACCGAGTCCTAACCGGCGTTATCATCTAAAATATTGATCGAGACCAGGTTTAATGGACTGTTTCAGTATGGTACCACATCACTACGTGGTCCAAACCAGTGGGAGCCCAGTATCTAGCCAACAAGAATGAGAAATATGCGCTAGTATGAGCCTGATGAGAGCAAATCCCAGACCTTATCCAGACCTAACATGAGTTATTCTCTAAAATATTGATCGAAACCATGTTTAATGGACTGTATCAATGTGGTACCACATTACTACATGATCCTAACCAGAAATAACCCAGGATCTGTCCAACAAGTATGTGAAAAACGCGAAACTATGAGCCTGATGAGAGCAAATCCCAGACCTAACCAAGACCTAACATGCGTTATTCTCTAAAATATTGGTCGAAACCAGGTTTAATGGACTGTTTCAGTGTGGTACCACATTACTACATGATCCAAACCAGAAAAAACCCAGGATCTGTTCAACAAGCATGGGAAGAATGCGAAGGTAAGAGTCTGATGAGGGCAGATCCCAGACCTATCCCAGACCTAACATGCGTTATCATTTAAAATATTGATCGAAACCAGGTTTAATCGACTGTTTCAGAGTGGTACCACATTACTACGTGATCCAAACCAGAAAAAGCCAGGGATCTGTTCAACAAGTATGAGAAATATGCGAAAGTATGAGCCTGATGAGGTCAAATCCCAGGCCTAACCTACACCTAAGATGCGTTATCCTCTAAAATATTGATCGAAACCAGCTGTAATGAACTGTTTCAGTGTGGTTCCACATTAGTACGTGATCCAAACCAGAAAAAACCCAGGATCTGTTCAACAAGCATGGGAAGAATGCGAAGGTAAGAGTCTGATGAGGGCAGATCCCAGACCTATCCCAGACCTAACATGCGTTATCCTCTAAAATATTGATCGAAACCAGGTTTAATGGACTGTTTCAGTGTGGTACCACATTACTACGGGATCCAATCCAGAAAAAGCACAGAATCAGGCCATCAAGTATGAGAAATTTGCGAAAGTACGAGCCTGATGAGAGCAAATCCCAGACCTAACCTAGACCTAACATGAGTAATTCTCAAATATATTGATCGAAAGCACGTTTAATCGACAGTTTCAGTGTGGTACCACATTACTACGTGATCGAAACCAGAAAAAACCCAGGATCCGTCCAACAAGTATGTGAAGAATGCGAAAGTATGTGTCTGATGAGGGCAAATCCCAGGCCTACCTAGACAGAACATGGGTTATCCTCTAAAATATTGATCGAAACCAGGTTTAATGGACTGTTTCAGTGTGCTACCACATTACTACGTGATCCAAACCAGAAAAAACCCAGGATCCGTTCAACAAGTATGTGAAGAATGCGAAAGTATGAGTCTGATGAGGGCAAATCCCACGCCTAACCTAGACCGAACATGCGTTATCATCTAAAATATTGATCGAAACCAGGTTTAATGGACTGTTTCTGTGTTGTACCACATTACTATGTGATCCAGACTAGAAAAAAACCCAGGATCTGTTCAACAAGTATGTGAAGAATGCGAAAGTATGAGTCTGATGAGGGCAAATCCCACGCCTAACCTAGACCGAACATGCGTTATCATCTAAAATATTGATCGAAACCAGGTTTAATGGACTGTTTCACTGTGGTACCACATTACTACGAGATCCAGACCTGTGACAGCACAGGATCTGGCCAACAAATATGCGAGAAATGCGAAGGTATGACCCAGATGAGGGCAAATCCCACACCTAACCTAGACCTAACATGAGTTATTCTCTAAAATATTGATCGAAACCATGTTTAATGGACTGTATCAGTGTGGTACCACATTACTACATGATCCTAACCAGAAAAAACCCAGGATACGTTCAACAGGTATGTGAAGAATGCGAAAGTATGAGCCTGACGAGGGCAAATCCCAGGCCTAACCTAGACCTAACATGCGTTACCCTCAAAAATATTGATAGAAACCAGGTTTAATCGACTATTTCAGTGTGGTACCACATTACTACGTGATCCAAACCAGAAAAAGCCCAGAATCTGGCCATCAACTATGAGAAATATGCGAAAGTACGAGCCTGATGAGAGCAAATCCCAGACCTAACCAAGACCTAACATGAGTTATTCTCTAAAATATTGATCGAAACCATGTTTAATGGACTGTTTCAGTGTGCTACCACATTACTACGTGATCCAAACCAGAAAAAACCCAGGATCCGTTCAACAAGTATGTGAAGAATGCGAAAGTATGAGCCTGATGAGGGCAAATCCCAGGCCTAACCTAGACCTAACATGAGTTATTCTCTAAAATATTGATCGAATCCAGGTTTAATGAACTGTTTCAGTGTGCTACCACATTACTACGTGATCCAAACCAGAAAAAACCCAGGATCCGTTCAACAAGTATGTGAAGAATGCGGAAATATGACCCTGATGGGGGCAAATCCCGGGCCTAACCTAGACCTAACATGCGTTATCCTCAAAAATATTGATCGAAACCAGGTTTAATGGACTGTTTCAGTGTGGTACCACATTACTACGTGATCCAAACCAGAAAAAGCCCAGAATCTGGCCATCAACTATGAGAAATATGCGGAAGTACGAGCCTGATGAGAGCAAATCCCAGACCTAACCGAGACCTAACATGCGTTATTCTCTAAAATACTGATCGAAACCAGGTTTAATGGGCTCTTTCAGTGTGATACCACACTACTACGTGATCCAAACCAGAAAAAACCCAGGATCCGTTCAACAAGTATGTGAAGAATGCGAAAGTATGAGTCTGATGAAGGAAAATCCCAGACCTATCCTAGACCTAACATGAGTTATCCTCTAAAATATTGATCGAAACCAGGTTTAATCGACTATTTCTGTGTGGTGCCACATTACTACGTGATCCAAACCAGAAAAATACCCAGGATCTGTTCAACAAGTATGTGAAGATCGCGGAAATATGACCCTGTTGAGGGCAAATCCCAGGCCTAACCTAGACCTAACATGCGTTATCCTCAAAAATATTTATCGAAACCAGGTTTAATCGACTGTTTCACTGTGGTACCACATTACTACCTGATCCAAACCAGAAAAATACCCAGGATCTGTTCAACAAGAATGTGAAGAACGCGAAAATATGACCCTGAGGAGGGCAAATCCCAGACCTAACCTAGACCTAACATGAGTTATTCTCAAAAATATTGATCGAAAGCAGGTTTAATCGAATGTTTCAGTGTGGTACCACATTACTACGTGATCCAATCCAGAAAAAGCCCTGGATCTAGCCATCAAGTATAAGAAATATGCGAAAGTATGTGTCTGATGAGGGCAAATCCCGGGCCTAACCTAGACATAACATGCGTTATCCTCTAAAATATTGATCGAAACCAGGTTAAATGGACTGTTTCAGTGTGGTACCACATTACTACGTGATCCAAACCAGTAAAAGCACAGAATCTGGCCATCAAGTATGAGAAATTAGCGAAAGTACGAGCCTGATAAGAGCAAATCCCAGACCTTACCTAGACCTAACATGAGTTATTCTCAAAAATATTGATCGAAAGCAGGTTTAATCGACAGTTTCAGTGTGGTACCACATTACTACGTGATCCAAACCAGAAAAAACCCAGGATCCGTTCAACAAGTATGTGACGAATGCGAAAGTATGTGTCTGATGAGGGCAAATCCCAGGCCTAACCTAGATCTAACATGCGTTATCCTCAAAAGTATTGATCGAAACCAGGTTTAATGGACTGTTTCAGTGTGCTACCACATTACTACGTGATCCAAAGCAGAAAAAACCAAGGATCCGTTCAACAAGTATGTGAAGAATGCGAAAGTCTGTGTCTGATGAGGGAAAATCCCAGGCCTAACCTAGACCTAACATGCGTTACCCTCAAAAATATTTATCAAGACCAGGTTTAATTGAATGTTTCAGTGTGGTACCACATTACTACAGGATCCAAACTAGAAAAAGTCCAGAATCTGGCCATCAAGTATGAGAAATATGCGAAAGTACGAGCCTGATGAGAGCAAATCCCAGACCTAACCTAGACCTAACATGAGTTATTCTCAAAAATATTGATCGAAAGCAGGTTTAATAGACAGTTTCAGTGTGGTACCACATTACTACGTGATCCAAACCAGAAAAAGCCCAGAATCTGGCCATCAACTATGAGAAATATGCGGAAGTACGAGCCTGATGAGAGCAAATCCCAGACCTAACCAAGACCTATCATGCGTTATTCTCTAAACTATTGATCGAAACCGGGTTTAATGGACTGTTTGAGTGAGGTACCACATTACTACGTGATCCAAACCTGAAAAAACCCAGGATCTGTTCAACAGGTATGTGAAAAACGCGAAACTATGAGCCTGATGAGGGCAAATCCCAGACCCATCCCAGACCTAACATGCGTTATCCTCAAAATATTTATCAAGACCAGGTTTAATTGAATGTTTCAGTGTGGTACCACATTACTACGTGATCCAAACCACAAAAAACCCAGGATCCGTTCAACAAGTATGTGAAGAACACGCAAATATGACCCTGATGATGGCAAATCCCAGACCTATCCCAGACCTAACTTGCGTTGTCCTCTAAAATATTGATGGAAACCAGGTTTAATTGACTGCTTCAGTGTGGTACCACATTACTACGTGATCCAATCCAGAAAAAGCCCTGGATCTAGCCATCAAGTATGAGTAACATGCGAAAGTATGAGCCTGATGAGGGCAAATCCTAGACCTAACCCAGACCTAACATGCGTTATCCTCTAAAATATTTATCAAGACCAGGATTAATTGAATGTTTCAGTGTGGTACCACATTACTACGTGATCCAAACCACAAAAAACCCAGGATCTGTTCAACATGTATGTGGAAAATGCGAAAGTATGTGTCTGATGAGGGCAAATCCCAGGCCTAACCTAGACAGAACATGCGTTATCCTCTAAAATATTGATCGAAACCAGGTTTAATCGACTGTTTCAGTGTGGTACCACATTACTACGTGATCCAAAACAGAAAAAACCCAGGATCTCTTCAACAAGTATGTGAAAAACGCGAAACTATGAGCCTGATGAGGGCAAATCCCAGACCTATCCCAGACCCAACATGCGTTATCCTCTAAAACATTTATCAAGACCAGGATTAATTGAATGTTTCAGTGTGGTACCGCATTACTACGTGATCCAAACCACAAAAAACCCAGGATCCGTTCAACAAGTATGTGACGAATGCGAAAGTATGTGTCTGATGAGGGCAAATCCCAGGCCTAAACTAGATCTAACATGCGTTATCCTCAAAAATATTGATCGAAACCAGGTTTAATGGACTGTTTCAGTGTGGTACCACATCACTACGTGATCCAAACCAGAAAAATACCCAGGATCCGTTCAACAAGTATGTGAAGAATGCGAAAGTATGTGTCTGATGAGGACAAATCCCAGGCCTGACCTAGACAGAACATGCGTTATCCTCTAAAATATTGATCGAAACCAGGTTTAATGGACTGTTTCAGTGTGCTACCACATTACTACGTGATCCAAACCAGAAAAAACCCAGGATCCGTTCAACAAGTATGTGAAGAATGCGAAAGTATGTGTCTGATGAGGGCAAATCACAGGCCTAACCTAGACATAACATGCGTTATCCTCTAATATATTGATCGAAACCAGGTTTAATGGACTGTTTCAGTGTAATACCACGTTACTACGGGATCCAAACCAGAAAAAGCACAGAATCAGGCCATCAAGTATGAGAAATTTGCGAAAGTGCGAGCCTGATGAGAGCAAATCCCAGACCTAACCTAGACCTAACATGAGTTATTCTCAAAAATATTGATCGAAAGCAGGTTTAATAGACAGTTTCAGTGTGGTACCACATTACTACGTGATCCAAACCAGAAAAAACCCAAGATACGTTCAACAAGTATGTCAAGAATGCGAAAGTATGAGCCTGACGAGGGCAAATCCCAGACCTATACCAGACATAACTAGCGTTATCATCTTAGATATTGATCGAAACCAGGTTTAATGGACTGTTTCAGTGTGCTACCACATTACTACGTGATCCAATCCAGAAAAGGCACAGAATCTGGCCATCAAGTATGAGAAATTTGCGAAAGTACGAGCCTGATAAGAGCAAATCCCAGACCTAACCTAGACCTAACATGAGTTATTCTCAAAAATATTCATCGAAAGCAGGTTTAATCGACAGTTTCGGTGTGGTGCCACATTACTACGTGATCCAAACCAGAAAAAACCCAGGATACGTTCATCAAGTATGTGAAGAATGCGAAAGTATGTGTCTGATGAGGGAAAATCCCAGGCCTAACTTAGACCTAACATGCGTTATCCTCTAAAATAACGATCGCAACTGGGTTTCATTTACTGTTTCAGTGTGGTACCACATTACTACGTGATCCAATCCAGAAAAAGCCCTGGATCTAGCCATCAAGTATGAGAAATATGCGAAAGTAGGAGCCTGATGAGGGCAAATCCTAGACCTAACCCAGACCTAACATGCGTTATCCTCTAAAATATTTATCAAGACCAGGTTTAATTGAATGTTTCAGTGTGGTACCACATTACTACGTGATCCAAACCTGAAAAAACCCAGGATCCGTTCAACAAGTATGTGAAGAATCCGAAAGTATGTTTCTGATGAGGGAAAATCCCAGGCCTAACCTAGACCTAACATGCGTTACCCTCAAAAATATTGATAGAAACCAGGTTTAATCGACTATTTCAGTGTGGTGCCACATTACTACGTGATACAAACAGAAAAAGCCCAGAATCTGGCCATCAACTATGAGAAATATGCGAAAGTACGAGCCTGATGAGAGCAATTCCCAGACCTAACCTAGACCTAACATGAGTTATTCTCAAAAATATTGATCGAAACCAGGTTTAATCGACAGTTTCAGTGTGGTACCACATTACTACGTGATCCAAACCAGAAAAAACCCAGGATACGTTCAACAAGTATGTGAAGAATGCGAAAGTATGAGCCTGACGAGGGCAAATCCCAGACCTATCGCAGACATAACTAGCGTTATCATCTTAGATATTGATCGAAACCAGGTTTAATGGACTGTTTCAGTGTGCTACCACATTACTACGTGATCCAATCCAGAAAAAGCCCTGGACCTAGCCATCAAGTATGAGATATATGCGAAAGTATGAGCCTGATGAGGGCAAATCCTAGACCTAACCCAGACCTAACATGTGTTATCCTCTAAAATATTTATCAAGACCAGGTTTAATTGAATGTTTCAGTGTGGTACCACATTACTATGTGTCCAAACCTGAAAAAACCCAGGATCTGTTCAACAAGTATGTGGAGAATGCGAAAGTATGTGTCTGATGAGGGCAAATCCCTGGCCTAACCTAGACCTAACATGCATTACCCTCAAAAATATTGATAGGAACCAGGTTTAATCGACTATTTCAGTGTGGTACCACATTACTACGTGATCCAAACCAGAAAAAACCCAGGATCCGTTCAACAAGTATGTGAAGAATGCGAAAGTATGAGTCTGATGAAGGAAAATCCCAGACCTAACCTAGACCTAACATGAGTTATTCTCTAAAATATTGATCGAAACCAGCTGTAATGAACTGTTTCAGTGTGGTTCCACATTAGTACGTGATCCAAACCAGAAAAAACCCAGGATCTGTTCAACAAGCATGGGAAGAATGCGAAGGTAAGAGTCTGATGAGGGCAGATCCCAGACCTATCCCAGACCTAACATGCGTTATCCTCTAAAATATTGATCGAAACCAGGTTTAATGGACTGTTTCAGTGTGGTACCACATTACTACGGGATCCAATCCAGAAAAAGCACAGAATCAGGCCATCAAGTATGAGAAATTTGCGAAAGTACGAGCCTGATGAGAGCAAATCCCAGACCTAACCTAGACCTAACATGAGTAATTCTCAAATATATTGATCGAAAGCACGTTTAATCGACAGTTTCAGTGTGGTACCACATTACTACGTGATCGAAACCAGAAAAAACCCAGGATCCGTCCAACAAGTATGTGAAGAATGCGAAAGTATGTGTCTGATGAGGGCAAATCCCAGGCCTACCTAGACAGAACATGGGTTATCCTCTAAAATATTGATCGAAACCAGGTTTAATGGACTGTTTCAGTGTGCTACCACATTACTACGTGATCCAAACCAGAAAAAACCCAGGATCCGTTCAACAAGTATGTGAAGAATGCGAAAGTATGAGCCTGATGAGGGCAAATCCCAGGCCTAACCTAGACCTAACATGAGTTATTCTCTAAAATATTGATCGAATCCAGGTTTAACCGACTGTTTCAGTGTGGTACCACATTACTACGTGATCCAAACCAGAAAAAACCCAGGATCCGTTCAACAAGTATGTGAAGAATGCGGAAATATGACCCTGATGGGGGCAAATCCCGGGCCTAACCTAGACCTAACATGCGTTATCCTCAAAAATATTGATCGAAACCAGGTTTAATCGACTACTTCAGTGTGGTACCACATTACTACCTGATCCAATCCAGAAAAAGCCCTAGGTCTAGTCATCAAGTATGCGAAATATGCGAAGGTATGAGCCTGATGTGGGCAAATCCTAGACCTAACCCAGACCTAACATGCGTTATCCTCTAAAATATTTATCAAGACCGGGTTTAATTGTATGTTTCAGTGCGGTACCACATTACTGTGTGTCCAAACCTGAAAAAACCCGGGATCTGTTCAACAAGTATGTGGAGAATGCGAAAGTATGTGTCTGATGAGGGCAAATCCCAGGCCTAACCTTGACATAACATACGTTATCCTCAAAAATATTGATCGAAACCAGGTTTAATGGACTGTTTCAGTGTGGTACCACATTACTACGTGATCCAAACCAGAAAATGCCCAGAATCTGGCCATCAACTATGAGAAATATGCGGAAGTACGAGCCTGATGAGAGCAAATCCCAGACCTAACCGAGACCTAACATGCGTTATTCTCTAAAATACTGATCGAAACCAGGTTTAATGGGCTCTTTCAGTGTGATACCACACTACTACGTGATCCAAACCAGAAAAAACCCAGGATCCGTTCAACAAGTATGTGAAGAATGCGAAAGTATGAGTCTGATGAAGGAAAATCCCAGACCTATCCTAGACCTAACATGAGTTATCCTCTAAAATATTGATCGAAACCAGGTTTAATCGACTATTTCTGTGTGGTGCCACATTACTACGTGATCCAAACCAGAAAAATACCCAGGATCTGTTCAACAAGTATGTGAAGATCGCGGAAATATGACCCTGATGAGGGCAAATCCCAGGCCTAACCTAGACCTAACATGCGTTATCCTCAAAAATATTTATCGAAACCAGGTTTAATCGACTGTTTCACTGTGGTACCACATTACTACCTGATCTAAACCAGAAAAATACCCAGGATCTGTTCAACAAGTATGTGAAGAACGCGAAAATATGACCCTGAGGAGGGCAAATCCCAGACCTATACCAGACCTAACTAGCGTTATCATCTATGATATTGATCGAAACCAGGTTTAATCGACTGTTTCAGTGTGGTACCACATTACTACGTGATCCAAACCAGTAAAAGCACAGAATCTGGCCATCAAGTATGAGAAATTTGCGAAAGTACGAGCCTGATAAGAGCAAATCCCAGACCTAACCTAGACCTAACATGAGTTATTCTCAAAAATATTGATCGAAAGCAGGTTTAATCGACAGTTTCGGTGTGGTGCCACATTACTACGTGATCCAAACCAGAAAAAACCCAGGATACGTTCATCAAGTATGTGAAGAATGCGAAAGTATGTGTCTGATGAGGGAAAATCCCAGGCCTAACTTAGACCTAACATGCGTTATCCTCTAAAATAACGATCGCAACTGGGTTTCATTTACTGTTTCAGTGTGGTACCACATTACTACGTGATCCAATCCAGAAAAAGCCCTGGATCTAGCCATCAAGTATGAGAAATATGCGAAAGTAGGAGCCTGATGAGGGCAAATCCTAGACCTAACCCAGACCTAACATGAGTTATTCTCAAAAATATTGATCGAAACCAGGTTTAATCGACAGTTTCAGTGTGGTACCACATTACTACGTGATCCAAACCAGAAAAAACCCAGGATACGTTCAACAAGTATGTGAAGAATGCGAAAGTATGAGCCTGACGAGGGCAAATCCCAGACCTATCGCAGACATAACTAGCGTAATCATCTTAGATATTGATCGAAACCAGGTTTAATGGACTGTTTCAGTGTGCTACCACATTACTACGTGATCCAATCCAGAAAAAGCCCTGGACCTAGCCATCAAGTATGAGATATATGCGAAAGTATGAGCCTGATGAGGGCAAATCCTAGACCTAACCCAGACCTAACATGTGTTATCCTCTAAAATATTTATCAAGACCAGGTTTAATTGAATGTTTCAGTGTGGTACCACATTACTATGTGTCCAAACCTGAAAAAACCCAGGATCTGTTCAACAAGTATGTGGAGAATGCGAAAGTATGTGTCTGATGAGGGCAAATCCCAGGCCTAACCTAGACCTAACATGCATTACCCTCAAAAATATTGATAGGAACCAGGTTTAATCGACTATTTCAGTGTGGTACCACATTACTACGTGATCCAAACCAGAAAAAACCCAGGATCCGTTCAACAAGTATGTGAAGAATGCGAAAGTATGAGCCTGATGAAGGAAAATCCCAGACCTAACCTAGACCTAACATGAGTTATTCTCTAAAATATTGATCGAAACCAGGTTTAATGGACTGTTTCAGTGTGCTACCACATTACTACGTGATTCAAACCAGAAAAAACCCAGGATCCGTTCAAGAAGTATGTGAAGAATGCGAAAGTATGTGTCGGATGAGGGAAAATCCCAGTCCTAACCTAGACCTAACATGCGTTATCCTCTAAAATATTGATCGAAACCACGTTTAATGGACTGTTTCAGTGTGATACCACATTACTACGTGATCCAAACCAGAAAAAACCCAGGATCCGTTCAACAAGTATGTGAAGAATGCGAAAGTATGAGTCTGATGAAGGAAAATCCCAGACCTAACCGAGACCTAACATGCGTTATTCTCTAAAATACTGATCGAAACCAGGTTTAATGGGCTCTTTCAGTGTGATACCACACTACTACGTGATCCAAACCAGAAAAAACCCAGGATCCGTTCAACAAGTATGTGAAGAATGCGAAAATATGACCCTGAGGAGGGCAAATCCCAGACCTATACCAGACCTAACTAGCGTTATCATCTATGATATTGATCGAAACCAGGTTTAATCGACTGTTTCAGTGTGGTACCACATTACTACGTGATCCAAACCAGTAAAAGCACAGAATCTGGCCATCAAGTATGAGAAATTTGCGAAAGTACGAGCCTGATAAGAGCAAATCCCAGACCTAACCTAGACCTAACATGAGTTATTCTCAAAAATATTGATCGAAAGCAGGTTTAATCGACAGTTTCAGTGTGGTACCACATTACTACTTGATCCAAACCAGAAAAAACCCAGGATCCGTTCAACAAGTATGTGACGAATGCGAAAGTATGTGTCTGATGAGGGCAAATCCCAGGCCTAACCTAGATCTAACATGCGTTATCCTCAAAAGTATTGATCGAAACCAGGTTTAATGGACTGTTTCAGTGTGCTACCACATTACTACGTGATTCAAAGCAGAAAAAACCAAGGATCCGTTCAACAAGTATGTGAAGAATGCGAAAGTCTGTGTCTGATGAGGGAAAATCCCAGGCCTAACCTAGACCTAACATGCGTTACCCTCAAAAATATTTATCAAGACCAGGTTTAATTGAATGTTTCAGTGTGGTACCACATTACTACAGGATCCAAACTAGAAAAAGTCCAGAATCTGGCCATCAAGTATGAGAAATATGCGAAAGTACGAGCCTGATGAGAGCAAATCCCAGACCTAACCAAGACCTATCATGCGTTATTCTCTAAAATATTGATCGAAACCGGGTTTAATGGACTGTTTGAGTGAGGTACCACATTACTACGTGATCCAAACCTGAAAAAACCCAGGATCTGTTCAACAGGTATGTGAAAAACGCGAAACTATGAGCCTGATGAGGGCAAATCCCAGACCCATCCCAGACCTAACATGCGTTATCCTCAAAATATTTATCAAGACCAGGTTTAATTGAATGTTTCAGTGTGGTACCACATTACTACGTGATCCAAACCACAAAAAACCCAGGAACCGTTCAACAAGTATGTGAAGAACACGAAAATATGACCCTGATGATGGCAAATCCCAGACCTATCCCAGACCTAACTTGCGTTGTCCTCTAAAATATTGATGGAAACCAGGTTTAATTGACTGTTTCAGTGTGGTACCACATTACTACGTGTTCCAATCCAGAAAAAGCCCTGGATCTAGCCATCAAGTATTAGTAACATGCGAAAGTATGAGCCTGATGAGGGCAAATCCTAGACCTAACCGAGACCTAACATGTGTTATCCTCTAAAATATTTATCAAGACCAGGATTAATTGAATGTTTCAGTGTGGTACCACATTACTACGTGATCCAAACCACAAAAAACCCAGGATCTGTTCAACATGTATGTGGAAAATGCGAAAGTATGTGTCTGATGAGGGCAAATCCCAGGCCTAACCTAGACAGAACATGCGTTATCCTCTAAAATATTGATCGAAACCAGGTTTAATCGACTGTTTCAGTGTGGTACCATATTACTACGTGATCCAAAACAGAAAAAACCCAGGATCTGTTCAACAAGTATGTGAAAAACGCGAAACTGTGAGCCTGATGAGGGCAAATCCCAGACCTATCCCAGACCCAACATGCGTTATCCTCTAAAACATTTATCAAGACCAGGTTTAATTGAATGTTTCAGTGTGGTACCGCATTACTACGTGATCCAAACCACAAAAAACCCAGGATCCGTTCAACAAGTATGTGACGAATGCGAAAGTATGTGTCTGATGAGGGCAAATCCCAGGCCTAAACTAGATCTAACATGCGTTATCCTCAAAAATATTGATCGAAACCAGGTTTAATGGACTGTTTCAGTGTGGTACCACATCACTACGTGATCCAAACCAGAAAAATACCCAGGATCCGTTCAACAAGTATGTGAAGAATGCGAAAGTATGTGTCTGATGAGGGAAAATCCCAGGCCTAACCTAGACCTAACATGCGTTATCCTCTAAAATATTGATCGAAACCAGGTTTAATGGACTGTTTCCGTGTGCTATCACATTACTACGTGATCCAAACCGGAAAAAACCCACGATCCGTTCAACAAGTATGTGAAGAATGCGAAAGTATGTGTCTGATGAGGACAAATCCCAGGCCTAAACTAGATCTAACATGCGTTATCCTCTAAAATATTGATCGAAACCAGGTTTAATGGACTGTTTCAGTGTAATACCACGTTACTACGGGATCCAAACCAGAAAAAGCACAGAATCAGGCCATCAAGTATGAGAAATTTGCGAAAGTGCGAGCCTGATGAGAGCAAATCCCAGACCTAACCTAGACCTAACATGAGTTATTCTCAAAAATATTGATCGAAAGCAGGTTTAATAGACAGTTTCAGTGTGGTACCACATTACTACGTGATCCAAACCAGAAAAAACCCAGGATTCGTTCAACAAGTATGTCAAGAATGCGAAAGTATGAGCCTGACGAGGGCAAATCCCAGACCTATCCCAGACATAACTAGCGTTATCATCTTAGATATTGATCGAAACCAGGTTTAATGGACTGTTTCAGTGTGCTACCACATTACTACGTGATCCAATCCAGAAAAGGCACAGAATCTGGCCATCAAGTATGAGAAATTTGCGAAAGTACGAGCCTGATAAGAGCAAATCCCAGACCTAACCTAGACCTAACATGAGTTATTCTCAAAAATATTCATCGAAAGCAGGTTTAATCGACAGTTTCGGTGTGGTGCCACATTACTACGTGATCCAAACCAGAAAAAACCCAGGATACGTTCATCAAGTATGTGAAGAATGCGAAAGTATGTGTCTGATGAGGGAAAATCCCAGGCCTAACTTAGACCTAACATGCGTTATCCTCTAAAATAACGATCGCAACTGGGTTTCATTTACTGTTTCAGTGTGGTACCACATTACTACGTGATCCAATCCAGAAAAAGCCCTGGATCTAGCCATCAAGTATGAGAAATATGCGAAAGTAGGAGCCTGATAGAGGCAAATCCTAGACCTAACCCAGACCTAACATGAGTTATTCTCAAAAATATTGATCGAAACCAGGTTTAATCGACAGTTTCAGTGTGGTACCACATTACTACGTGATCCAAACCAGAAAAAACCCAGGATACGTTCAACAAGTATGTGAAGAATGCGAAAATATGAGCCTGACGAGGGCAAATCCCAGACCTATCGCAGACATAACTAGCGTTATCATCTTAGATATTGATCGAAACCAGGTTTAATGGACTGTTTCAGTGTGCTACCACATTACTACGTGATCCAAACCAGAAAAAGCCCTGGACCTAGCCATCAAGTATGAGATATATGCGAAAGTATGAGCCTGATGAGGGCAAATCCTAGACCTAACCCAGACCTAACATGTGTTATCCTCTAAAATATTTATCAAGACCAGGTTTAATTGAATGTTTCAGTGTGGTACCACACTACTATGTGTCCAAACCTGAAAAAACCCAGGATCTGTTCAACAAGTATGTGGAGAATGCGAAAGTATGTGTCTGATGAGGGCAAATCCCAGGCCTAACCTAGACCTAACATGCATTACCCTCAAAAATATTGATAGGAACCAGGTTTAATCGACTATTTCAGTGTGGTACCACATTACTACGTGATCCAAACCAGAAAAAACCCAGGATCCGTTCAACAAGTATGTGAAGAATGCGAAAGTATGAGTCTGATGAAGGAAAATCCCAGACCTAACCTAGACCTAACATGAGTTATTCTCTAAAATATTGATCGAAACCAGGTTTAATGGACTGTTTCAGTGTGCTACCACATTACTACGTGATTCAAACCAGAAAAAACCCAGGATCCGTTCAACAAGTATGTGAAGAATGCGAAAGTATGTGTCGGATGAGGGAAAATCCCAGTCCTAACCTAGACCTAACATGCGTTATCCTCTAAAATATTGATCGAAACCACGTTTAATGGACTGTTTCAGTGTGATACCACATTACTACGTGATCCAAACCAGAAAAAACCCAGGATCCGTTCAACAAGTATGTGAAGAATGCGAAAGTATGAGTCTGATGAAGGAAAATCCCAGACCTAACCTAGACCTAATAAGAGTTATTCTCTAAAATATTGATCGAAACCAGGTTTAACCGACTGTTTCAGTGTGGTACCACATTACTGCGTGATCCAAACCAGAAAAATACCCAGGATCTGTTCAACAAGTATGTGGAGAATGCGAAAGTATGTGTCTGATGAGGGCAAATCCCAGGCCTAACCTAGACCTAACATGCATTACCCTCAAAAATATTGATAGGAACCCGGTTTAATCGACTATTTCAGTGTGGTACCACATTACTACGTGATCCAAACCAGAAAAAACCCAGGATCCGTTCAACAAGTATGTGAAGAATGCGAAAGTATGAGTCTGATGAAGGAAAATCCCAGACCTAACCTAGACCTAACATGAGTTATTCTCTAAAATATTGATCGAAACCAGCTGTAATGAACTGTTTCAGAGTGGTTCCACATTAGTACGTGATCCAAACCAGAAAAACCCCAGGATCTGTGCAACAAGCATGGGAAGAATGCGAAGGTAAGAGTCTGATGAGGGCAGATCCCAGACCTATCCCAGACCTAACATGCGTTATCCTCTAAAATATTGATCGAAACCAGGTTTAATGGACTGTTTCAGTGTGGTACCACATTACTACGGGATCCAATCCAGAAAAAGCACAGAATCAGGCCATCAAGTATGAGAAATTTGCGAAAGTACGAGCCTGATGAGAGCAAATCCCAGACCTAACCTAGACCTAACATGAGTAATTCTCAAATATATTGATCGAAAGCACGTTTAATCGACAGTTTCAGTGTGGTACCACATTACTACGTGATCGAAACCAGAAAAAACCCAGGATCCGTCCAACAAGTATGTGAAGAATGCGAAAGTATGTGTCTGATGAGGGCAAATCCCAGGCCTACCTAGACAGAACATGGGTTATCCTCTAAAATATTGATCGAAACCAGGTTTAATGGACTGTATCAGTGTGCTACCACATTACTACGTGATCCAAACCAGAAAAAACCCAGGATCCGTTCAACAAGTATGTGAAGAATGCGAAAGTATGAGCCTGATGAGGGCAAATCCCAGGCCTAACCTAGACCTAACATGAGTTATTCTCTAAAATATTGATCGAATCCAGGTTTAATGAACTGTTTCAGTGTGCTACCACATTACTACGTGATCCAAACCAGAAAAAACCCAGGATCCGTTCAACAAGTATGTGAAGAATGCGGAAATATGACCCTGATGGGGGCAAATCCCGGGCCTAACCTAGACCTAACATGCGTTATCCTCAAAAATATTGATCGAAACCAGGTTTAATCGACTGCTTCAGTGTGGTACCACATTACTACCTGATCCAATCCAGAAAAAGCCCTAGGTCTAGTCATCAAGTATGCGAAATATGCGAAGGTATGAGCCTGATGTGGGCAAATCCTAGACCTAACCCAGACCTAACATGCGTTATCCTCTAAAATATTTATCATTACCAGGTTTAATTGAATGTTTCAGTGCGGTACCACATTACTATGTGTCCAAACCTGAAAAAACCCGGGATCTGTTCAACAAGTATGTGGAGAATGCGAAAGTATGTGTCTGATGAGGGCAAATCCCAGGCCTAACCTTGACATAACATACGTTATCCTCAAAAATATTGATCGAAACCAGGTTTAATGGACTGTTTCAGTGTGGTACCACATTACTACGTGATCCAAACCAGAAAATGCCCAGAATCTGGCCATCAACTATGAGAAATATGCGGAAGTACGAGCCTGATGAGAGCAAATCCCAGACCTAACCGAGACCTAACATGCGTTATTCTCTAAAATACTGATCGAAACCAGGGTTAATGGGCTCTTTCAGTGTGATACCACACTACTACGTGATCCAAACCAGAAAAAACCCAGGATCCGTTCAACAAGTATGTGAAGAATGCGAAAGTATGAGTCTGATGAAGGAAAATCCCAGACCTATCCTAGACCTAACATGAGTTATCCTCTAAAATATTGATCGAAACCAGGTTTAATCGACTATTTCTGTGTGGTGCCACATTACTACGTGATCCAAACCAGAAAAATACCCAGGATCTGTTCAACAAGTATGTGAAGATCGCGGAAATATGACCCTGATGAGGGCAAATCCCAGGCCTAACCTAGACCTAACATGCGTTATCCTCAAAAATATTTATCGAAACCAGGTTTAATCGACTGTTTCACTGTGGTACCACATTACTACCTGATCCAAACCAGAAAAATACCCAGGATCTGTTCAACAAGTATGTGAAGAACGCGAAAATATGACCCTGAGGAGGGCAAATCCCAGAACTATACCAGACCTAACTAGCGTTATCATCTAAGATATTGATCGAAACCAGGTTTAATCGACTGTTTCAGAGTGGTACCACATTACTACGTGATCCAAACCAGTAAAAGCACAGAATCTGGCCATCAAGTATGAGAAATTTGCGAAAGTACGAGCCTGATAAGAGCAAATCCCAGACCTAACCTAGACCTAACATGAGTTATTCTCAAAAATATTGATCGAAAGCAGGTTTAATCGAAAGTTTCAGTGTGGTACCACATTACTACGTGATCCAATCCAGAAAAAGCCCTGGATCTAGCCATCAAGTATAAGAAATATGCGAAAGTATGAGCCTGATGAGGGCAAATCCTAGACCTAACCCAGACCTAACATGCGTTATCCTCTAAAATATCTATCAAGACCAGGTTTAATTGAATGTTTCAGTGTGGTACCACATTTCTACGTGATCCAATCCAGAAATAGCCCAGGATCTAGCCATGAAGTATGAGAAATATGCGAAAGTATGTGTCTGATGAGGGCAAATCCCAGGCCTAACCTAGACATAACATGCGTTATCCTCTAAAATATTGATCGAAACCAGGTTAAATGGACTGTTTCAGTGTGGTACCACATTACTACGTGATCCAAACCAGTAAAAGCACAGAATCTGGCCATCAAGTATGAGAAATTTGCGAAAGTACGAGCCTGATAAGAGCAAATCCCAGACCTAACCTAGACCTAACATGAGTTATTCTCAAAAATATTTATCGAAACCAGGTTTAATCGTCTGTTTCACTGTGGTACCACATTACTACCTGATCCAAACCAGAAAAATACCCAGGATCTGTTCAACAAGTATGTGAAGAACGCGAAAATATGACCCTGAGGAGGGCAAATCCCAGACCTATACCAGACCTAACTAGCGTTATCATCTAAGATATTGATCGAAACCAGGTTTAATCGACTGTTTCAGTGTGGTACCACATTACTACGTGATCCAAACCAGTAAAAGCGCAGAATCTGGCCATCAAGTATGAGAAATTTGCGAAAGTACGAGCCTGATAAGAGCAAATCCCAGACCTAACCTAGACCTAACATGAGTTATTCTCAAAAATATTGATCGAAAGCTGGTTTAATCGAAAGTTTCAGTGTGGTACCACATTACTACGTGATCCAATCCAGAAAAAGCCATGGATCTAGCCATCAAGTATAAGAAATATGCGAAAGTATGAGCCTGATGAGGGCAAATCCTAGACCTAACCCAGACCTAACATGCGTTATCCTCTAAAATATCTATCAAGACCAGGTTTAATTGAATGTTTCAGTGTGGTACCACATTTCTACGTGATCCAATCCAGAAATAGCCCAGGATCTAGCCATGAAGTATGAGAAATATGCGAAAGTATGTGTCTGATGAGGGCAAATCCCAGGCCTAACCTAGACATAACATGCGTTATCCTCTAAAATATTGATCGAAACCAGGTTAAATGGACTGTTTCAGTGTGGTACCACATTACTACGTGATCCAAACCAGTAAAAGCATAGAATCTGGCCATCAAGTATGAGAAATTTGCGAAAGTACGAGCCTGATAAGAGCAAATCCCAGACCTAACCTAGACCTAACATGAGTTATTCTCAAAAATATTGATCGAAAGCAGGTTTAATCGACAGTTTCAGTGTGGTACCACATTACTACGTGATCCAAACCAGAAAAAACCCAGGATCCGTTCAACAAGTATGTGACGAATGCGAAAGTATGTGTCTGATGAGGGCAAATCCCAGGCCTAACCTAGATCTAACATGCGTTATCCTCAAAAGTATTGATCGAAACCAGGTTTAATGGACTGTTTCAGTGTGCTACCACATTACTACGTGATCCAAAGCAGAAAAAACCAAGGATCCGTTCAACAAGTATGTGAAGAATGCGAAAGTCTGTGTCTGATGAGGGAAAATCCCAGGCCTAACCTAGACCTAACATGCGTTACCCTCAAAAATATTTATCAAGACCAGGTTTAATTGAATGTTTCAGTGTGGTACCACATTACTACAGGATCCAAACTAGAAAAAGTCCAGAATCTGGCCATCAAGTATGAGAAATATGCGAAAGTACGAGCCTGATGAGAGCAAATCCCAGACCTAACCAAGACCTATCATGCGTTATTCTCTAAAATATTGATCGAAACCGGGTTTAATGGACTGTTTGAGTGAGGTACCACATTACTACGTGATCCAAACCTGAAAAAACCCAGGCTCTGTTCAACAGGTATGTGAAAAACGCGAAACTATGAGCCTGATGAGGGCAAATCCCAGACCCATCCCAGACCTAACATGCGTTATCCTCAAAATATTTATCAAGACCAGGTTTAATTGAATGTTTCAGTGTGGTACCACATTACTACGTGATCCAAACCACAAAAAACCCAGGAACCGTTCAACAAGTATGTGAAGAACACGAAAATATGACCCTGATGATGGCAAATCCCAGACCTATCCCAGACCTAACTTGCGTTGTCCTCTAAAATATTGATGGAAACCAGGTTTAATTGACTGTTTCAGTGTGGTACCACATTACTACGTGATCCAATCCAGAAAAAGCCCTGGATATAGCCATCAAGTATGAGTAACATGCGAAAGTATGAGCCTGATGAGGGCAAATCCTAGACCTAACCCAGACCTAACATGCGTTATCCTCTAAAATATTTATCAAGACCAGGATTAATTGAATGTTTCAGTGTGGTACCACATTACTACGTGATCCAAACCACAAAAAACCCAGGATCTGTTCAACATGTATGTGGAAAATGCGAAAGTATGTGTCTGATGAGGGCAAATCCCAGGCCTAACCTAGACAGAACATGCGTTATCCTCTAAGATATTGATCGAAACCAGGTTTAATCGACTGTTTCAGTGTGGTACCACATTACTACGTGATCCAAAACAGAAAAAACCCAGGAT
Organism: Colletes latitarsis; assembly: GCF_051014445.1. Lineage (NCBI taxonomy): Eukaryota > Metazoa > Arthropoda > Insecta > Hymenoptera > Colletidae > Colletes > Colletes latitarsis. The sequence continues at coordinate 27,651,681 of NW_027488367.1, read as the reverse complement.
CTGTTCAACAAGTATGTGAAAAACGCGAAACTATGAGCCTGATGAGGGCAAATCCCAGACCTATCCCAGACCCAACATGCGTTATCCTCTAAAACATTTATCAAGACCAGGTTTAATTGAATGTTTCAGTGTGGTACCGCATTACTACGTGATCCAAACCACAAAAAACCCAGGATCCGTTCAACAAGCATGTGACGAATGCGAAAGTATGTGTCTGATGAGGGCAAATCCCAGGCCTAAACTAGATCTAACATGCGTTATCCTCAAAAATATTGATCGAAACCAGGTTTAATGGACTGTTTCAGTGTGGTACCACATCACTACGTGATCCAAACCAGAAAAATACCCAGGATCCGTTCAACAAGTATGTGAAGAATGCGAAAGTATGTGTCTGATGAGGGAAAATCCCAGGCCTAACCTAGACCTAACATGCGTTATCCTCTAAAATATTGATCGAAACCAGGTTTAATGGACTGTTTCCGTGTGCTATCACATTACTACGTGATCCAAACCGGAAAAAACCCACGATCCGTTCAACAAGTATGTGAAGAATGCGAAAGTATGTGTCTGATGAGGACAAATCCCAGGCCTGACCTAGACAGAACATGCGTTATCCTCTAAAATATTGATCGAAACCAGGTTTAATGGACTGTTTCAGTGTGCTACCACATTACTACGTGATCCAAACCAGAAAAAACCCAGGATCCGTTCAACAAGTATGTGAAGAATGCGAAAGTATGTGTCTGATGAGGGAAAATCCCAGGCCTAACTTAGACCTAACATGCGTTATCCTCTAAAATAACGATCGCAACTGGGTTTCATTTACTGTTTCAGTGTGGTACCACATTACTACGTGATCCAATCCAGAAAAAGCCCTGGATCTAGCCATCAAGTATGAGAAATATGCGAAAGTAGGAGCCTGATGAGGGCAAATCCTAGACCTAACCCAGACCTAACATGAGTTATTCTCAAAAATATTGATCGAAACCAGGTTTAATCGACAGTTTCAGTGTGGTACCACATTACTACGTGATCCAAACCAGAAAAAACCCAGGATACGTGCAACAAGTAAGTGAAGAATGCGAAAGTATGAGCCTGACGAGGGCAAATCCCAGACCTATCGCAGACATAACTAGCGTTATCATCTTAGATATTGATCGAAACCAGGTTTAATGGACTGTTTCAGTGTGCTACCACATTACTACGTGATCCAATCCAGAAAAAGCCCTGGACCTAGCCATCAAGTATGAGATATATGCGAAAGTATGAGCCTGATGAGGGCAAATCCTAGACCTAACCCAGACCTAACATGTGTTATCCTCTAAAATATTTATCAAGACCAGGTTTAATTGAATGTTTCAGTGTGGTACCACATTACTATGTGTCCAAACCTGAAAAAACCCAGGATCTGTTCAACAAGTATGTGGAGAATGCGAAAGTATGTGTCTGATGAGGGCAAATCCCAGGCCTAACCTAGACCTAACATGCATTACCCTCAAAAATATTGATAGGAACCAGGTTTAATCGACTATTTCAGTGTGGTACCACATTACTACGTGATCCAAACCAGAAAAAACCCAGGATCCGTTCAACAAGTATGTGAAGAATGCGAAAGTATGAGTCTGATGAAGGAAAATCCCAGACCTAACCTAGACCTAACATGAGTTATTCTCTAAAATATTGATCGAAACCAGGTTTAATGGACTGTTTCAGTGTGCTACCACATTACTACGTGATTCAAACCAGAAAAAAGCCAGGATCCGTTCAACAAGTATGTGAAGAATGCGAAAGTATGTGTCGGATGAGGGAAAATCCCAGTCCTAACCTAGACCTAACATGCGTTATCCTCTAAAATATTGATCGAAACCACGTTTAATGGACTGTTTCAGTGTGATACCACATTACTACGTGATCCAAACCAGAAAAAACCCAGGATCCGTTCAACAAGTATGTGAAGAATGCGAAAGTATGAGTCTGATGAAGGAAAATCCCAGACCTAACCTAGACCTAATATGAGTTATTCTCTAAGATATTGATCGAAACCAGGTTTAACCGACTGTTTCAGTGTGGTACCACATTACTGCGTGATCCAAACCAGAAAAATACCCAGGATCTGTTCAACAAGTATGTGAAGAACGCGGAAATATGACCCTTATGAGGGCAAATCCCGGGCCTAACCTAGACCTAACATGCGTTATCCTCAAAGATATTGATCGAAACCAGGTTTAATCGACTGCTTCAGTGTGGTACCACATTACTACATGATCGCAACCAGAAAAAACCCAGGATCTGTTCAACAAGTATGTGAAAAACGCGAAACTATGAGCGTGATGAGGGCAAATCCCAGACCTATCCTAGACCTAACATGAGTTATCCTCTAAAATATTGATCGAAACCAGGTTTAATCGACTATTTCTGTGTGGTGCCACATTACTACGTGATCCAAACCAGAAAAATACCCAGGATCTGTTCAACAAGTATGTGAAGAACGCGAAAGTATGAGTCTGATGATGGAAAATCCCAGACCTAACCTAGACCTAACATGCGTTATCCTCTAAAATATTGTTCGAAACCAGGTTTAACCGACTGTTTCAGTGGGGTACCACATTACTGCGTGATCCAAACCAGAAAAATACCCAGGATCTGTTCAACAAGTATGTGAAAAACGCGAAACTATGAGCGTGATGAGGGCAAATCCCAGACCTATCCTAGACCTAACATGAGTTATCCTCTAAAATATTGATCGAAACCAGGTTTAATCGACTATTTCTGTGTGGTGCCACATTACTACGTGATCCAAACCAGAAAAATACCCAGGATCTGTTCAACAAGTATGTGAAGAACGCGAAAGTATGAGTCTGATGATGGAAAATCCCAGACCTAACCTAGACCTAACATGCGTTATCCTCTAAAATATTGTTCGAAACCACGTTTAATGGACTGTTTCAGTGTGATACCACATTACTACGTGATCCAAACCAGAAAAAACCCAGGATCCGTTCAACAAGTATGTGAAGAATGCGAAAGTATGAGTCTGATGAAGGAAAATCCCAGACCTAACCTAGACCTAATATGAGTTATTCTCTAAGATATTGATCGAAACCAGGTTTAACCGACTGTTTCAGTGTGGTACCACATTACTGCGTGATCCAAACCAGAAAAATACCCAGGATCTGTTCAACAAGTATGTGAAGAACGCGGAAATATGACCCTTATGAGGGCAAATCCCGGGCCTAACCTAGACCTAACATGCGTTATCCTCAAAGATATTGATCGAAACCAGGTTTAATCGACTGTTTCACTGTGGTACCACATCACTACCTGATCCAAACCAGAAAAATACCCAGGTTCTGTTCAACAGGTATGTGAAGAACGCGAAAATATGACCCTGAGGAGGGCAAATCCCAGACCTATACCAGCCCTAACTAGCGTTATCATCTAAGATATTGATCGAAACCAGGTTTAATCGACTGTTTCAGTGTGGTACCACATTACTACGTGATCCAAACCAGTAAAAGCACAGAATCTGGCCATCAAGTATGAGAAATTTGCGAAAGTACGAGCCTGATGAGAGCAAATCCCAGGCCTAACCTAGACCTAACATGCGTTATTCTCTAAAATATTGATCGAAACCAGGTTTAATGGACTGTTTCAGTGTGCTATCACATTACTACGTGATCCAAACCGGAAAAAACCCACGATCCGTTCAACAAGTATGTGAAGAATGCGAAAGTATGTGTCTGATGAGGACAAATCCCAGGCCTAACCTAGACAGAACATGCGTTATCCTCTAAAATATTGATCGACAGCAGGTTTAATCGACAGTTTCAGTGTGGTACCACGTTACTACGGGATCCAAACCAGAAAAAGCACAGAATCAGGCCATCAAGTATGAGAAATTTGCGAAAGTACGAGCCTGATGAGAGCAAATCCCAGACCTAACCTAGACCTAACATGAGTTATTCTCAAAAATATTGATCGACAGCAGGTTTAATCGACAGTTTCAGTGTGGTACCACATTACTACGTGATCCAAACCAGAAAAAACCCAGGATACGTTCAACAAGTATGTGAAGAATGCGAAAGTATGAGCCTGACGAGGGCAAATCCCAGACCTATCCCAGACATAACTAGCGTTATCATCTTAGGTATTGATCGAAACCAGGTTTAATGGACTGTTTCAGTGTGCTACCACATTACTACGTGATCCAATCCAGAAAAGGCACAGAATCTGGCCATCAAGTATGAGAAATTTGCGAAAGTACGAGCCTGATAAGAGCAAATCCCAGACCTAACCTAGACCTAACGTGAGTTATTCTCAAAAATATTCATCGAAAGCAGGTTTAATCGACAGTTTCAGTGTGGTACCACATTACTACATGATCGCAACCAGAAAAAACCCAGGATCTGTTCAACAAGTATGTGAAAAACGCGAAACTATGAGCGTGATGAGGGCAAATCCCAGACCTATCCTAGACCTAACATGAGTTATCCTCTAAAATATTGATCGAAACCAGGTTTAATCGACTATTTCTGTGTGGTGCCACATTACTACGTGATCCAAACCAGAAAAATACCCAGGATCTGTTCAACAAGTATGTGAAGAACGCGAAAGTATGAGTCTGATGAAGGAAAATCCCAGACCTAACCTAGACCTAACATGCGTTATCCTCTAAAATATTGATCGAAACCACGTTTAATGGACTGTTTCAGTGTGATACCACATTACTACGTGATCCAAACCAGAAAAAACCCAGGATCCGTTCAACAAGTATGTGAAGAATGCGAAAGTATGAGTCTGATGAAGGAAAATCCCAGACCTAACCTAGACCTAATATGAGTTATTCTCTAAAATATTGATCGAAACCAGGTTTAACCGACTGTTTCAGTGTGGTACCACATTACTGCGTGATCCAAACCAGAAAAATACCCAGGATCTGTTCAACAAGTATGTGAAGAACGCGGAAATATGACCCTTATGAGGGCAAATCCCGGGCCTAACCTAGACCTAACATGCGTTATCCTCAAAGATATTGATCGAAACCAGGTTTAATCGACTGTTTCACTGTGGTACCACATCACTACCTGATCCAAACCAGAAAAATACCCAGGTTCTGTTCAACAGGTATGTGAAGAACGCGAAAATATGACCCTGAGGAGGGCAAATCCCAGACCTATACCAGTCCTAACTAGCGTTATCATCTAAGATATTGATCGAAACCAGGTTTAATCGACTGTTTCAGTGTGGTACCACATTACTACGTGATCCAAACCAGTAAAAGCACAGAATCTGGCCATCAAGTATGAGAAATTTGCGAAAGTACGAGCCTGATAAGAGCAAATCCCAGGCCTAACCTAGACCTAACATGCGTTATTCTCTAAGATATTGATCGAAACCAGGTTTAATGGACTGTTTCAGTGTGCTATCACATTACTACGTGATCCAAACCGGAAAAAACCCACGATCCGTTCAACAAGTATGTGAAGAATGCGAAAGTATGAGCCTGACGAGGGCAAATCCCAGACCTATCCCAGACATAACTAGCGTTATCATCTTAGGTATTCATCGAAACCAGGTTTAATGGACTGTTTCAGTGTGCTACCACATTACTACGTGATCCAATCCAGAAAAGGCACAGAATCTGGCCATCAAGTATGAGAAATTTGCGAAAGTACGAGCCTGATAAGAGCAAATCCCAGACCTAACCTAGACCTAACGTGAGTTATTCTCAAAAATATTCATCGAAAGCAGGTTTAATCGACAGTTTCAGTGTGGTGCCGCATTACTACGTGATCCAAACCAGAAAAAACCCAGGATACGTTCATCAAGTATGTGAAGAATGCGAAAGTATGAGTCTGATGAGGGAAAATCCCAGACCTAACCCAGACCTAACATGCGTTATCCTCTAAAATATTTATCAAGACCAGGTTTAATTGAATGTTTCAGTGTGGTACCACATTACTACGTGATCCAAACCTGAAAAAACCCAGGATCCGTTCAACAAGTATGTGAAGAATGCGAAAGTATGTTTCTGATGAGGGAAAATCCCAGGCCTAACCTAGACCTAACATGCGTTACCCTCAAAAATATTGATAGAAACCAGGTTTAATCGACTATTTCAGTGTGGTACCACATTACTACGTGATCCAAACCAGAAAAAGCCCAGAATCTGGCCATCAACTATGAGAAATATGCGAAAGTACGAGCCTGATGAGAGCAAATCCCAGACCTAACCAAGACCTAACATGCGTTATTCTCTAAAATATTCATCGAAACCAGGTCTAATGGACTGTTTCAGTGTGATACCACATTACTACGTGATCCAAACCAGAAAAAACCCAGGATCCGTCCAACAAGTATGTGAAGAATGCGAAAGTATGTGTCTGATGAGGGCAAATCACAGGCCTAACCTAGACATAACATGCGTTATCCCCTAATATATTGATCAAAACCAGGTTTAATGGACTGTTTCAGTGTAGTACCACGTTACTACGGGATCCAAACCAGAAAAAGCACAGAATCAGGCCATCAAGTATGAGAAATTTGCGAAAGTACGAGCCTGATGAGAGCAAATCCCAGACCTAACCTAGACCTAACATGAGTTATTCTCAAAAATATTGATCGACAGCAGGTTTAATCGACAGTTTCAGTGTGGTACCACATTACTACGTGATCCAAACCAGAAAAAACCCAGGATACGTTCAACAAGTATGTGAAGAATGCGAAAGTATGAGCCTGACGAGGGCAAATCCCAGACCTATCCCAGACATAACTAGCGTTATCATCTTAGATATTGATCGAAACCAGGTTTAATGGACTGTTTCAGTGTGCTACCACATTACTACGTGATCCAATCCAGAAAAGGCACAGAATCTGGTCATCAAGTATGAGAAATTTGCGAAAGTACGAGCCTGATAAGAGCAAATCCCAGACCTAACCTAGACCTAACATGAGTTATTCTCAAAAATATTCATCGAAAGCAGGTTTAATCGACAGTTTCAGTGTGGTACCACATTACTACGTGATCCAAACCAGAAAAAACCCAGGATCCGTTCATCAAGTATGTGAAGAATGCGAAAGTATGTGTCTGATGAGGGAAAATCCCAGGCCTAACTTAGACCTAACATGCGTTATCCTCTAAAATAACGATCGCAACTGGGTTTCATTTACTGTTTCAGTGTGGTACCACATTACTACGTGATCCAATCCAGAAAAAGTCCTGGATCTAGCCATCAAGTATGAGAAATATGCGAAAGTAGGAGCCTGATGAGGGCAAATCCTAGACCTAATCCAGACATAACATGCGTTATCCTCTAAAATATTTGTCAAGACCAGGTTTAATTGAATGTTTCAGTGTGGTACCACATTACTACGTGATCCAAACCTGAAAAAACCCAGGATCCGTTCAACAAGTATGTGAAGAATGCGAAAGTATGTTTCTGATGAGGGAAAATCCCAGGCCTAACCTAGACCTAACATGCGTTACCCTCAAAAATATTGATAGAAACCAGGTTTAATCGACTATTTCAGTGTGGTATCACATTACTACGTGATCCAAACCAGAAAAAGCCCAGAATCTGGCCATCAACTATGAGAAATATGCGAAAGTACGAGCCTGATGAGAGCAAATCCCAGACCTAACCAAGACCTAACATGCGTTATTCTCTAAAATATTGATCGAAACCAGGTTTAATGGACTGTTTCAGTGTGATACCACATTACTACGTGATCCAAACCAGAAAAAACCCAGGAGCCGTTCAACAAGTATGTGAAGAATGCGAAAGTATGAGTCTGATGAAGGAAAATCCCAGACCTAACCTAGACCTAACATGAGTTATTCTCTAAAATATTGATCGAAACGAGGTTTAATGGACTGTTTCAGTGTGCTATCACATTACTACGTGATCCAAACCGGAAAAAACCCACGATCCGTTCAACAAGTATGTGAAGAATGCGAAAGTATGTGTCTGATGAGGACAAATCCCAGGCCTAACCTAGACAGAACATGCGTTATCCTCTAAAATATTGATCGAAACCAGGTTTAATGGACTGTTTCAGTGTGCTACCACATTACTACGTGATCCAAACCAGAAAAAACCCAGGATCCGTTCAACAAGTATGTGAAGAATGCGAAAGTATGTGTCTGATGAGGGCAAATCACAGGCCTAACCTAGACATAACATGCGTTATCCTCTAATATATTGATCGAAACCAGGTTTCATGGACTGTTTCAGTGTAGTACCACGTTACTACGGGATCCAAACCAGAAAAAGCACAGAATCAGGCCATCAAGTATGAGAAATTTGCGAAAGTACGAGCCTGATGAGAGCAAATCCCAGACCTAACCTAGACCTAACATGAGTTATTCTCAAAAATATTGATCGAAAGCAGGTTTAATCGACAGTTTCTGTGTGGTACCACATTACTACGCGATCTAAACCAGAAAAAACCCAGGATCCGTTCAACAAGTATGTGTAGAATGCGAAAGTATGTGTCTGATGAGGGAAGATCCCAGGCCTAACCTAGACAGAACATGCGTTATCCTCTAAAATATTGATCGAAACCAGGTTTAATGGACTGTTTCAGTGTGCTACCACATTACTACGTGATCCAAACCAGAAAAAACCCAGGGTCCGTTCAACAAGTATGTGAAGAATTCGAAAGTATGTGTCTGATGAGGGCAAATCACAGGCCTAACCTAGACATAACATGCGTTATCCTCTAATATATTGATCGAAACCAGGTTTAATGGACTGTTTCAGTGTAGTACCACGTTACTACGGGATCCAAACCAGAAAAAGCACAGAATCAGGCCATCAAGTATGAGAAATTTGCGAAAGTACGAGCCTGATGAGAGCAAATCCCAGACCTAACCTAGACCTATCATGATTTATTCTCAAAAATATTGATCGACAGCAGGTTTAATCGACAGTTTCAGTGTGGTACCACATTACTACGTGATCCAAACCAGAAAAAACCCAGGATACGTTCAACAAGTATGTGAAGAATGCGAAAGTATGAGCCTGACGAGGGCAAATCCCAGACCTATCCCAGACATAACTAGCGTTATCATCTTAGATATTGATCGAAACCAGGTTTAATGGACTGTTTCAGTGTGCTACCACATTACTACGTGATCCAATCCAGAAAAGGCACAGAATCTGGCCATCAAGTATGAGAAATTTGCGAAAGTACGAGCCTGATAAGAGCAAATCCCAGACCTAACCTAGACCTAACGTGAGTTATTCTCAAAAATATTCATCGAAAGCAGGTTTAATCGACAGTTTCAGTGTGGTGCCGCATTACTACGTGATCCAAACCAGAAAAAACCCAGGATACGTTCATCAAGTATGTGAAGAATGCGAAAGTATGTGTCTGATGAGGGAAAATCCCAGGCCTAACTTAGACCTAACATGCGTTATCCTCTAAAATAACGATCGCAACTGGGTTTCATTTACTGTTTCAGTGTGGTACCACATTACTACGTGATCCAATCCAGAAAAAGCCCTGGATCTAGCCATCAAGTATGAGAAATATGCGAAAGTAGGAGCCTGATGAGGGCAAATCCTAGACCTAATCCAGACCTAACATGCGTTATCCTCTAAAATATTTCTCAAGACCAGGTTTAATTGAATGTTTCAGTGTGGTACCACATTACTACGTGATCCAAACCTGAAAAAACCCAGGATCCGTTCAACAAGTATGTGAAGAATGCGAAAGTATGTTTCTGATGAGGGAAAATCCCAGGCCTAACCTAGACCTAACATGCGTTACCCTCAAAAATATTGATAGAAACCAGGTTTAATCGACTATTTCAGTGTGGTATCACATTACTACGTGATCCAAACCAGAAAAAGCCCAGAATCTGGCCATCAACTATGAGAAATATGCGAAAGTACGAGCCTGATGAGAGCAAATCCCAGACCTAACCAAGACCTAACATGCGTTATTCTCTAAAATATTGATCGAAACCAGGTTTAATGGACTGCTTCAGTGTGATACCACATTACTACGTGATCCAAACCAGAAAAAACCCAGGAGCCGTTCAACAAGTATGTGAAGAATGCGAAAGTATGAGTCTGATGAGGGAAAATCCCAGACCTAACCTAGACCTAACATGAGTTATTCTCTAAAATATTGATCGAAACGAGGTTTAATGGACTGTTTCAGTGTGCTATCACATTACTACGTGATCCAAACCGGAAAAAACCCACGATCCGTTCAACATGTATGTGAAGAATGCGAAAGTATGTGTCTGATGAGGACAAATCCCAGGCCTAACCTAGACAGAACATGCGTTATCCTCTAAAATATTGATCGAAACCAGGTTTAATGGACTGTTTCAGTGTGCTACCACATTACTACGTGATCCAAACCAGAAAAAACCCAGGATCCGTTCAACAAGTATGTGAAGAATGCGAAAGTATGTGTCTGATGAGGGCAAATCACAGGCCTAACCTAGACATAACATGCGTTATCCTCTAATATATTGATCGAAACCAGGTTTAATGGACTGTTTCAGTGTGCTACCACATTACTACGTGATCCAAACCAGAAAAAACCCAGGATACGTTCAACAAGTATGTGAAGAATGCGAAAGTATGAGCCTGACGAGGGCAAATCCCAGACCTATCGCAGACATAACTAGCGCTATCATCTTAGATATTGATCGAAACCAGGTTTAATGGACTGTTTCAGTGTGCTACCACATTACTACGTGATCCAATCTAGAAAAGGCACAGAATCTGGCCATCAAGTATGAGAAATTTGCGAAAGTACGAGCCTGATAAGAGCAAATCCCAGACCTAACCTAGGCCTAACATGAGTTATTCTCAAAAATATTCATCGAATGCAGGTTTAATCGACAGTTTCAGTGTGGTGCCACATTACTACGTGATCCAAACCAGAAAAAACCCAGGATACGTTCATCAAGTATGTGAAGAATGCGAAAGTATGTGTCTGATGAGGGAAAATCCCTGGCCTAACTTAGACAGAACATGCGTTATCCTCTAAAATAACGATCGCAACTGGGTTTCATTTACTGTTTCAGTGTGGTACCACATTACTACGTGATCCAATCCAGAAAAAGCCCTGGATCTAGCCATCAAGTATGAGAAATATGCGAAAGTAGGAGCCTGATGAGGGCGAATCCTAGACCTAACCCAGACCTAACATGCGTTATCCTCTAAAATATTTATCAAGACCAGGTTTAATTGAATGTTTCAGTGTGGTACCACATTACTACGTGATCCAAACCTGAAAAAACCCAGGATCCGTTCAACAAGTATGTGAAGAATGCGAAAGTATGTTTCTGATGAGGGAAAATCCCAGGCCTAACCTAGACCTAACATGCGTTACCCTCAAAAATATTGATAGAAACCAGGTTTAATCGACTATTTCAGTGTGGTACCACATTACTACGTGATCCAAACCAGAAAAAGCCCAGAATCTGGCCATCAACTATGAGAAATATGCGAAAGTACGAGCCTGATGAGAGCAAATGCCAGACCTAACCAAGACCTAACATGCGTTATTCTCTAAAATATTCATCGAAACCAGGTCTAATGGACTGTTTCAGTGTGATACCACATTACTACGTGATCCAAACCAGAAAAAACCCAGGATCCGTCCAACAAGTATGTGAAGAATGCGAAAGTATGAGTCTGATGAAGGAAAATCACAGACCTAACCTAGACCTAACATGAGTTATTCTCTAAAATATTGACCGAAACCAGGTTTAATGGACTGTTTCAGTGTGCTACCACATTACTACGTGATTCAAACCAGAAAAAACCCAGGATCTAGCCATCAAGTATGAGAAATATGCGAAAGTAGGAGCCTGATGAGGGCAAATCCTAGACCTAACCCAGACCTAACATGCGTTATCCTCTAAAATATTTATCAAGACCAGGTTTAATTGAATGTTTCAGTGTGGTACCACATTACTACGTGATCCAAACCTGAAAAAACCCAGGATCCGTTCAACAAGTATGTGAAGAATGCGAAAGTATGTTTCTGATGAGGGAAAATCCCAGGCCTAACCTAGACCTAACATGCGTTACCCTCAAAAATATTGATAGAAACCAGGTTTAATCGACTATTTCAGTGTGGTACCACATTACTACGTGATCCAAACCAGAAAAAACCCAGGATCCGTTCAACAAGTATGTGAAGAATGCGAAAGTATGTGTCTGATGAGGGCAAATCACAGGCCTAACCTAGACATAACATGCGTTATCCCCTAATATATTGATCAAAACCAGGTTTAATGGACTGTTTCAGTGTAGTACCACGTTACTACGGGATCCAAACCAGAAAAAGCACAGAATCAGGCCATCAAGTATGAGAAATTTGCGAAAGTACGAGCCTGATGAGAGCAAATCCCAGACCTAACCTAGACCTAACATGAGTTATTCTCAGAAATATTGATCGACAGCAGGTTTAATCGACAGTTTCAGTGTGGTACCACATTACTACGTGATCCAAACCAGAAAAAACCCAGGATACGTTCAACAAGTATGTGAAGAATGCGAAAGTATGAGCCTGACGAGGGCAAATCCCAGACCTATCCCAGACATAACTAGCGTTATCATCTTAGATATTGATCGAAACCAGGTTTAATGGACTGTTTCAGTGTGCTACCACATTACTACGTGATCCAATCCAGAAAAGGCACAGAATCTGGTCATCAAGTATGAGAAATTTGCGAAAGTACGAGCCTGATAAGAGCAAATCCCAGACCTAACCTAGACCTAACATGAGTTATTCTCAAAAATATTCATCGAAAGCAGGTTTAATCGACAGTTTCAGTGTGGTACCACATTACTACGTGATCCAAACCAGAAAAAACCCAGGATCCGTTCATCAAGTATGTGAAGAATGCGAAAGTATGTGTCTGATGAGGGAAAATCCCAGGCCTAACTTAGACCTAACATGCGTTATCCTCTAAAATAACGATCGCAACTGGGTTTCATTTACTGTTTCAGTGTGGTACCACATTACTACGTGATCCAATCCAGAAAAAGCCCTGGATCTAGCCATCAAGTATGAGAAATATGCGAAAGTAGGAGCCTGATGAGGGCAAATCCTAGACCTAATCCAGACATAACATGCGTTATCCTCTAAAATATTTGTCAAGACCAGGTTTAATTGAATGTTTCAGTGTGGTACCACATTACTACGTGATCCAAACCTGAAAAAACCCAGGATCCGTTCAACAAGTATGTGAAGAATGCGAAAGTATGTTTCTGATGAGGGAAAATCCCAGGCCTAACCTAGACCTAACATGCGTTACCCTCAAAAATATTGATAGAAACCAGGTTTAATCGACTATTTCAGTGTGGTATCACATTACTACGTGATCCAAACCAGAAAAAGCCCAGAATCTGGCCATCAACTATGAGAAATATGCGAAAGTACGAGCCCGATGAGAGCAAATCCCAGACCTAACCAAGACCTAACATGCGTTATTCTCTAAAATATTGATCGAAACCAGGTTTAATGGACTGTTTCAGTGTGATACCACATTACTACGTGATCCAAACCAGAAAAAACCCAGGAGCCGTTCAACAAGTATGTGAAGAATGCGAAAGTATGAGTCTGATGAAGGAAAATCCCAGACCTAACCTAGACCTAACATGAGTTATTCTCTAAAATATTGATCGAAACGAGGTTTAATGGACTGTTTCAGTGTGCTACCACATTACTACGTGATCCAAACCGGAAAAAACCCACGATCCGTTCAACAAGTATGTGAAGAATGCGAAAGTATGTGTCTGATGAGGACAAATCCCAGGCCTAACCTAGACAGAACATGCGTTATCCTCTAAAATATTGATCGAAACCAGGTTTAATGGACTGTTTCAGTGTGCTACCACATTACTACGTGATCCAAACCAGAAAAAACCCAGGATCCGTTCAACAAGTATGTGAAGAATGCGAAAGTATGTGTCTGATGAGGGCAAATCACAGGCCTAACCTAGACATAACATGCGTTATCCTCTAATATATTGATCGAAACCAGGTTTAATGGACTGTTTCAGTGTAGTACCACGTTCCTACGGGATCCAAACCAGAAAAAGCACAGAATCAGGCCATCAAGTATGAGAAATTTGCGAAAGTACGAGCCTGATGAGAGCAAATCCCAGACCTAACCTAGACCTAACATGAGTTATTCTCAAAAATATTGATCGAAAGCAGGTTTAATCGACAGTTTCAGTGTGGTACCACATTACTACGCGATCCAAACCAGAAAAAACCCAGGATCCGTTCAACAAGTATGTGTAGAATGCGAAAGTATGTGTCTGATGAGGGAAGATCCCAGGCCTAACCTAGACAGAACATGCGTTATCCTCTAAAATATTGATCGAAACCAGGTTTAATGGACTGTTTCAGTGTGCTACCACATTACTACGTGATCCAAACCAGAAAAAACCCAGGGTCCGTTCAACAAGTATGTGAAGAATTCGAAAGTATGTGTCTGATGAGGGCAAATCACAGGCCTAACCTAGACATAACATGCGTTATCCTCTAATATATTGATCGAAACCAGGTTTAATGGACTGTTTCAGTGTGGTACCACATTACTACGGGATCCAAACCAGAAAAAGCACAGAATCAGGCCATCAAGTATGAGAAATTTGCGAAAGTACGAGCCTGATGAGAGCAAATCCCAGACCTAACCTAGACCTAACATGAGTTATTCTCAAAAATATTGATCGATAGCAGGTTTAATCGACAGTTTCAGTGTGGTACCACATTACTACGTGATCCAAATAAGAAAAAACCCAGGATACGTTCAACAAGTATGTGAAGAATGCGAAAGTATGTTTCTGATGAGGGAAAATCCCAGGCCTAACCTAGACCTAACATGCGTTACCCTCAAAAATATTGATAGAAACCAGGTTTAATCGACTATTTCAGTGTGGTACCACATTACTACGTGATCCAAACCAGAAAAAGCCCAGAATCTGGCCATCAACTATGAGAAATATGCGAAAGTACGAGCCTGATGAGAGCAAATCCCAGACCTAACCAAGACCTAACATGCGTTATTCTCTAAAATATTGATCGAAACCAGGTTTAATGGACTGTTTCAGTGTGCTACCACATTACTACGTGATTCAAACCAGAAAAAACCCAGGATCTAGCCATCAAGTATGAGAAATATGCGAAAGTAGGAGCCTGATGAGGGCAAATCCTAGACCTAACCCAGACCTAACATGCGTTATCCTCTAAAATATTTATCAAGACCAGGTTTAATTGAATGTTTCAGTGTGGTACCACATTATTACGTGATCCAAACCTGAAAAAACCCAGGATCCGTTCAACAAGTATGTGAAGAATGCGAAAGTATGTTTCTGATGAGGGAAAATCCCAGGCCTAACCTAGACCTAACATGCGTTACCCTCAAAGAAATTGATAGAAACCAGGTTTAATCGACTATTTCAGTGTGGTACCACATTACTACGTGATCCAAACCAGAAAAAACCCAGGATCCGTCCAACAAGTATGTGAAGAATGCGAAAGTATGTGTCTGATGAGGGCAAATCACAGGCCTAACCTAGACATAACATGCGTTATCCCCTAATATATTGATCGAAACCAGGTTTAATGGACTGTTTCAGTGTAGTACCACGTTACTACGGGATCCAAACCAGAAAAAGCACAGAATCAGGCCATCAAGTATGAGAAATTTGCGAAAGTACGAGCCTGATGAGAGCAAATCCCAGACCTAACCTAGACCTATCATGAGTTATTCTCAAAAATATTGATCGACAGCAGGTTTAATCGACAGTTTCAGTGTGGTACCACATTACTACGTGATCCAAACCAGAAAAAACCCAGGATACGTTCAACAAGTATGTGAAGAATGCGAAAGTATGAGCCTGACGAGGGCAAATCCCAGACCTATCCCAGACATAACTAGCGTTATCATCTTAGATATTGATCGAAACCAGGTTTAATGGACTGTTTCAGTGTGCTACCACATTACTACGTGATCCAATCCAGAAAAGGCACAGAATCTGGCCATCAAGTATGAGAAATTTGCGAAAGTACGAGCCTGATAAGAGCAAATCCCAGACCTAACCTAGACCTAACGTGAGTTATTCTCAAAAATATTCATCGAAAGCAGGTTTAATCGACAGTTTCAGTGTGGTGCCGCATTACTACGTGATCCAAACCAGAAAAAACCCAGGATACGTTCATCAAGTATGTGAAGAATGCGAAAGTATGTGTCTGATGAGGGAAAATCCCAGGCCTAACTTAGACCTAACATGCGTTATCCTCTAAAATAACGATCGCAACTGGGTTTCATTTACTGTTTCAGTGTGGTACCACATTACTACGTGATCCAATCCAGAAAAAGCCCTGGATCTAGCCATCAAGTATGAGAAATATGCGAAAGTAGGAGCCTGATGAGGGCAAATCCTAGACCTAATCCAGACCTAACATGCGTTATCCTCTAAAATATTTGTCAAGACCAGGTTTAATTGAATGTTTCAGTGTGGTACCACATTACTACGTGATCCAAACCTGAAAAAACCCAGGATCCGTTCAACAAGTATGTGAAGAATGCGAAAGTATGTTTCTGATGAGGGAAAATCCCAGGCCTAACCTAGACCTAACATGCGTTACCCTCAAAAATATTGATAGAAACCAGGTTTAATCGACTATTTCAGTGTGGTATCACATTACTACGTGATCCAAACCAGAAAAAGCCCAGAATCTGGCCATCAACTATGAGAAATATGCGAAAGTACGAGCCTGATGAGAGCAAATCCCAGACCTAACCAAGACCTAACATGCGTTATTCTCTAAAATATTGATCGAAACCAGGTTTAATGGACTGTTTCAGTGTGATACCACATTACTACGTGATCCAAACCAGAAAAAACCCAGGAGCCGTTCAACAAGTATGTGAAGAATGCGAAAGTATGAGTCTGATGAGGGAAAATCCCAGACCTAACCTAGACCTAACATGAGTTATTCTCTAAAATATTGATCGAAACGAGGTTTAATGGACTGTTTCAGTGTGCTATCACATTACTACGTGATCCAAACCGGAAAAAACCCACGATCCGTTCAACATGTATGTGAAGAATGCGAAAGTATGTGTCTGATGAGGACAAATCCCAGGCCTAACCTAGACAGAACATGCGTTATCCTCTAAAATATTGATCGAAACCAGGTTTAATGGACTGTTTCAGTGTGCTACCACATTACTACGTGATCCAAACCAGAAAAAACCCAGGATCCGTTCAACAAGTATGTGAAGAATGCGAAAGTATGTGTCTGATGAGGGCAAATCACAGGCCTAACCTAGACATAACATGCGTTATCCTCTAATATATTGATCGAAACCAGGTTTAATGGACTGTTTCAGTGTGCTACCACATTACTACGTGATCCAAACCAGAAAAAACCCAGGATACGTTCAACAAGTATGTGAAGAATGCGAAAGTATGAGCCTGACGAGGGCAAATCCCAGACCTATCGCAGACATAACTAGCGCTATCATCTTAGATATTGATCGAAACCAGGTTTAATGGACTGTTTCAGTGTGCTACCACATTACTACGTGATCCAATCTAGAAAAGGCACAGAATCTGGCCATCAAGTATGAGAAATATGCGAAAGTACGAGCCTGATAAGAGCAAATCCCAGACCTAACCTAGGCCTAACATGAGTTATTCTCAAAAATATTCATCGAATGCAGGTTTAATCGACAGTTTCAGTGTGGTGCCACATTACTACGTGATCCAAACCAGAAAAAACCCAGGATCCGTTCAACAAGTATGTGAAGAATGCGAAAGTATGTGTCTGATGAGGGCAAATCACAGGCCTAACCTAGACATAACATGCGTTATCCTCTAATATATTGATCGAAACCAGGTTTAATGGACTGTTTCAGTGTGCTACCACATTACTACGTGATCCAAACCAGAAAAAACCCAGGGTCCGTTCAACAAGTATGTGAAGAATTCGAAAGTATGTGTCTGATGAGGGCAAATCACAGGCCTAACCTAGACAGAACATGCGTTATCCTCTAAAATATTGATCGAAACCAGGTTTAATGGACTGTTTCAGTGTGCTACCACATTACTACGTGATCCAAACCAGAAAAAACCCAGGGTCCGTTCAACAAGTATGTGAAGAATTCGAAAGTATGTGTCTGATGAGGGCAAATCACAGGCCTAACCTAGACATAACATGCGTTATCCTCTAATATATTGATCGAAACCAGGTTTAATGGACTGTTTCAGTGTGGTACCACATTACTACGGGATCCAAACCAGAAAAAACCCAGGATCCGTTCAACAAGTATGTGAAGAATGCGAAAGTATGTGTCTGATGAGGGCAAATCACAGGCCTAACCTAGACATAACATGCGTTATCCCCTAATATATTGATCGAAACCAGGTTTAATCGACTATTTCAGTGTGGTACCACATTACTACGTGATCCAAACCAGAAAAAGCCCAGAATCTGGCCATCAACTATGAGAAATATGCGAAAGTACGAGCCTGATGAGAGCAAATCCCAGACCTAACCAAGACCTAACATGCGTTATTCTCTAAAATATTGATCGAAACCAGGTTTAATGGACTGTTTCAGTGTGCTACCACATTACTACGTGATTCAAACCAGAAAAAACCCAGGATCTAGCCATCAAGTATGAGAAATATGCGAAAGTAGGAGCCTGATGAGGGCAAATCCTAGACCTAACCCAGACCTAACATGCGTTATCCTCTAAAATATTTATCAAGACCAGGTTTAATTGAATGTTTCAGTGTGGTACCACATTATTACGTGATCCAAACCTGAAAAAACCCAGGATCCGTTCAACAAGTATGTGAAGAATGCGAAAGTATGTGTCTGATGAGGGCAAATCACAGGCCTAACCTAGACATAACATGCGTTATCCCCTAATATATTGATCGAAACCAGGTTTAATGGACTGTTTCAGTGTAGTACCACGTTACTACGGGATCCAAACCAGAAAAAGCACAGAATCAGGCCATCAAGTATGAGAAATTTGCGAAAGTACGAGCCTGATGAGAGCAAATCCCAGACCTAACCTAGACCTAACATGAGTTATTCTCAAAAATATTGATCGACAGCAGGTTTAATCGACAGTTTCAGTGTGGTACCACATTACTACGTGATCCAAACCAGAAAAAACCCAGGATACGTTCAACAAGTATGTGAAGAATGCGAAAGTATGAGCCTGACGAGGGCAAATCCCAGACCTATCCCAGACATAACTAGCGTTATCATCTTAGATATTGATCGAAACCAGGTTTAATGGACTGTTTCAGTGTGCTACCACATTACTACGTGATCCAATCCAGAAAAGGCACAGAATCTGGCCATCAAGCATGAGAAATTTGCGAAAGTACGAGCCTGATAAGAGCAAATCCCAGACCTAACCTAGACCTAACATGAGTTATTCTCAAAAATATTCATCGAAAGCAGGTTTAATCGACAGTTTCAGTGTGGTACCACATTACTACGTGATCGAAACCAGAAAAAACCCAGGATCCGTTCATCAAGTATGTGAAGAATGCGAAAGTATGTGTCTGATGAGGGAAAATCCCAGGCCTAACTTAGACCTAACATGCGTTATCCTCTAAAATAACGATCGCAACTGGGTTTCATTTACTGTTTCAGTGTGGTACCACATAACTACGTGATCCAATCCAGAAAAAGCCCTGGATCTAGCCATCAAGTATGAGAAATATGCGAAAGTAGGAGCCTGATGAGGGCAAATCCTAGTCCTAACCCAGACCTAACATGCGTTATCCTCTAAAATATTTATCAAGACCAGGTTTGATTGAATGTTTCAGTGTGGTACCACATTACTACGTGATCCAAACCTGAAAAAACCCAGGATCCGTTCAACAAGTATGTGAAGAATGCGAAAGTATGTTTCTGATGAGGGAAAATCCCAGGCCTAACCTAGACCTAACATGCGTTTCCCTCAAAAATATTGATAGAAACCAGGTTTAATCGACTACTTCAGTGTGGTACCACATTACTACGTGATCCAAACCAGAAAAAGCCCAGAATCTGGCCATCAACTATGAGAAATATGCGAAAGTACGAGCCTGATGAGAGCAAATCCCAGACCTAACCAAGACCTAACATGCGTTATTCTCTAAAATATTGATCGAAACCAGGTTTAATGGACTGTTTCAGTGTGATACCACATTACTACGTGATCCAAACCAGAAAAAACCCAGGATCCGTTCAACAAGTATGTGAAGAATGCGAAAGTATGAGTCTGATGAAGGAAAATCCCAGACCTAACCTAGACTTCACATGAGTTATTCTATAAAATATTGATCGAAACCAGGTTTAATGGACTGTTTCAGTGTGCTACCACATTACTACGTGATTCAAACCAGAAAAAACCCAGGATCTAGCCATCAAGTATGAGAAATATGCGAAAGTAGGAGCCTGATGAGGGCAAATCCTAGACCTAACCCAGACCTAACATGCGTTATCCTCTAAAATATTTATCAAGACCAGGTTTAATTGAATGTTTCAGTGTGGTACCACATTACTACGTGATCCAAAACTGAAAAAACCCAGGATCCGTTCAACAAGTATGTGAAGAATGCGAAAGTATGTTTCTGATGAGGGAAAATCCCAGGCCAAACCTAGACCTAACATGCGTTACCCTCAAAAATATTGATAGAAACCAGGTTTAATCGACTATTTCAGTGTGGTACCGCATTACTACGTGATCCAAACCAGAAAAAGCCCAGAATCTGGCCATCAACTATGAGAAATATGCGAAAGTATGGGACTGATGAGGGCAAATCACAGGCCTAACCTAGACATAACATGCGTTATCCTCTAATATATTGATCGAAACCAGGTTTAATGGACTGTTTCAGTGTAGTACCACGTTACTACGGGATCCAAACCAGAAAAAGCACAGAATCAGGCCATCAAGTATGAGAAATTTGCGAAAGTACGAGCCTGATGAGAGCAAATCCCAGACCTAACCTAGACCTAACATGAGTTATTCTCAAAAATATTGATCGAAAGCAGGTTTAATCGACAGTTTCAGTGTGGTACCACATTACTACGTGATCCAAACCAGAAAAAACCCAGGATCCGTTCAACAAGTATGTGAAGAATGCGAAAGTATGTGTCTGATGAGGGAAGATCCCAGGCCTTACCTAGACAGAACATGCGTTATCCTCTAAAATATTGATCGAAACCAGGTTTAATGGACTGTTTCAGTGTGGTACCACATTACTACGGGATCCAAACCAGAAAAAGCACAGAATCAGGCCATCAAGTATGAGAAATTTGCGAAAGTACGAGCCTGATGAGAGCAAATCCCAGACCTAACCTAGACCTAACATGAGTTATTCTCAAAAATATTGATCGAAAGCAGGTTTAATCGACAGTTTCAGTGTGGTACCACATTACTACGCGATCTAAACCAGAAAAAACCCAGGATCCGTTCAACAAGTATGTGTAGAATGCGAAAGTATGTGTCTGATGAGGGAAGATCCCAGGCCTAACCTAGACAGAACATGCGTTATCCTCTAAAATATTGATCGAAACCAGGTTTAATGGACTGTTTCAGTGTGCTACCACATTACTACGTGATCCAAACCAGAAAAAACCCAGGGTCCGTTCAGCAAGTATGTGAAGAATGCGAAAGTATGTGTCTGATGAAGGCAAATCACAGGCCTAACCTAGACATAACATGCGTTATCCTCTAATATATTGATCGAAACCAGGTTTAATGGACTGTTTCAGTGTGCTACCACATTACTACGTGATCCAATCCAGAAAAGGCACAGAATCTGGCCATCAAGTATGAGAAATTTGCGAAAGTACGAGCCTGATAAGAGCAAATCCCAGACCTAACCTAGACCTAACATGAGTTATTCTCAAAAATATTCATCGAAAGCAGGTTTAATCGACAGTTTCAGTGTGGTGCCACATTACTACGTGATCCAAACCAGAAAAAACCCAGGATACGTTCATCAAGTATGTGAAGAATGCGAAAGTATATGTCTGATGAGGGAAAATCCCAGGCCTAACTTAGACCTAACATGCGTTATCCTCTAAAATAACGATCGCAACTGGGTTTCATTTACTGTTTCAGTGTGGTACCACATTACTACGTGATCCAATCCAGAAAAAGCCCTGGATCTAGCCATCAAGTATGAGAAATATGCGAAAGTAGGAGCCTGATGAGGGCAAATCCTAGACCTAACCCAGACCTAACATGCGTTACCCTCAAAAATATTGATAGAAACCAGGTTTAATGGACTGTTTCAGTGTGCTACCACATTACTACGTGATCCAAACCAGAAAAAACCCAGGGTCCGTTCAGCAAGTATGTGAAGAATGCGAAAGTATGTGTCTGATGAGGGCAAATCACAGGCCTAACCTAGACATAACATGCGTTATCCTCTAATATATTGATCGAAACCAGGTTGAATGGACTGTTTCAGTGTGGTACCACATTACTACGGGATCCAAACCAGAAAAAGCACAGAATCAGGCCATCAAGTATGAGAAATTTGCGAAAGTACGAGCCTGATGAGTGCAAATCCCAGACCTAACCTAGACCTAACATGAGTTATTCTCAAAAATATTGATCGAAAGCAGGTTTAATCGACAGTTTCAGTATGGTACCACATTACTACGTGATCCAAACCAGAAAAAACCCAGGATACGTTCAACAAGTATGTGAAGAATGCGAAAGTATGAGCCTGACGAGGGCAAATCCCAGACCTATCCCAGACATAACTAGCGTTATCATCTTAGATATTGATAGAAACCAGGTTTAATGGACTGTTTCAGTGTGCTACCACATTACTACGTGATCCAATCCAGAAAAGGCACATAATCTGGCCATCAAGTATGAGAAATTTGCGACAGTACGAGCCTGATAAGAGCAAATCCCAGACCTAACCTAGACCTAACATGAGTTATTCTCAAAAATATTCATCGAAAGCGGGTTTAATCGACAGTTTCATTGTGGTGCCACATTACTACGTGATCCAAACCAGAAAAAGCCCAGAATCTGGCCATCAACTATGAGAAATATGCGAAAGTACGAGCCTGATGAGAGCAAATCCCACACCTAACCAAGACCTAACATGCGTCATTCTCTAAAATATTGATCGAAACCAGGTTTAATGGACTGTTTCAGTGTGATACCACATTACTACGTGATCCAAACCAGAAAAAACCCAGGATCCGTTCAACAAGTATGTGAAGAATGCGAAAGTATCAGTCTGATGAGGTCAAATCCCAGACCTATCCCAGATCTAACTTGCGTTATCCTCTAAAATATTTATCAAGACCAGGTTTAATTGATTGTTTCAGTGTGGTCCCACATTACTACGTGATACAATCCAGAAACAGCCCAGGATCTAGCCATGAGGTATGAGAAATATGCGAAAGTATGAGCCTGATGAGGGCAAATCCTAGACCTATCCCAGACCTAACTTGCGTTATCCTCTAAAATATTTATCAAGACTAGGTTTAATTGATTGTTTCAGTGTGGTCCCACATTACTACGTGATACAATCCAGAATCAGCCCAGGATCTAGCCATGAAGTATGAGCAATATGCGAAAGTATGAGCCTGATGAGGGCAAATCCTAGACCTAACCCAGACCTAACATGCGTTATCCTCAAAAATATTGATCGCAACCAGGTTTAATGCACTGTTTCAGTGTGGTACCACACTACTACGTGATCCAAACCAGGAAAAACCCAGGATCTGTTCAACAAGTATGTGAAGAATGCGAAAGTATGAGTCGGATGAGGGCAAATCCTAGACCTAACACAGACCTAACTTGCGTTATCCTCTAAAATATTTATCAAGACTAGGTTTAATTGATTGTTTCAGTGTGGTCCCACATTACTACGTGATACAATCCAGAATCAGCCCAGGATCTAGCCATGGAGTATGAGAAATATGCGAAAGTATGAGCCTGACGAGAGCAAATCCTAGACCTAACCCAGACCTAACATGCGTTATCCTCAAAAATATTGATCGAAACCTGGTTTAATCGACAGTTTCAGTGTGTTACCACATTACTATCTGTTCCAAACCAGAAAATAACCCAGGATGAGTTCAACAAGTATGTGAAAAACGCGAAAGTATGAGTCAGATGAGGTCAAATCTCAGACCTATCCCAGACCTAACTTGTGTTATCCTCTAAAATATTGATCGAAACCAGGTTTAGTCGACTGTTTCAGTGTGGTACCACATTACTACGTGATCCAAACCAGAAAAAACCCAGGATCCGTCCAACAAGTATGTGAGGAATGCGAAAGTATGAGTCTGATGAGTGAAAATCCCAGACCTAACCTAGACCTAACATGCGTTATCCTCTAAAATATTGATGGAAACCTGGTTTAATTGACTGTTTCAGTATTGTACTTCATTACTACGTGATGCGATCCAGAAAAAGCCCAGGATCTAGCCATCAAGTATGAGAAATATGCGAAATAATGAGCCTGATGAGAGCAAATCCCAGACCTAACCCAGTCCTAACATGCGTTATCCTCTAAAATATTTATCAAGACCAGGTTTAATTGAATGTTTCAGTGTGGTACCACATTGCTACGTGATGCAATCCAGAAAAAGCCCAGGATCTAGCCATCAAGTTTGAGAAATATGCGAAAGAATGAGCCTGATGAGGGCAAATCCTATACCCAACCCAGACCTAACATGCGTTATCCTCAAAAATATTGATCGCAACCAGGTTTAATGCACTGTTTCAGTGTGGTACCACACTACTACGTGATCCAAACCAGAAAAAACCCAGGATCTGCTCAACGAGTATGTGAAGGGTGCGAAAGTATGAGTCTGATGAGGTCAAATCCCAGACCTATCCCAGATCTAACTTGCGTTATCCTCTAAAATATTGATCGAAACCAGGTTTAATCGACTGTTTCAGTGTGGTACCACATTACTACGTGATCCAAACCTGAAAAGACCCAGGATCAGTTCAACAAGTACGTGAAAAACGTGAAAGTATGAGCCTGATTAGGGCGAATCCCAGACCTATCCCAGACCTAATTTGCGTTATCCTCTGAAATATTGATCGAAACCAGGTTTAATTGACTGTTTCAGCGTGGTACCACATTACTACGTAATACAATCCAGAAACAGCCCAGGATCTAGCCATGAAGTATGAGAAATATGCGAAAGTATGAGCCTGATGAGGGCAAATCCTAGACCTAACTCAAACCTAACATGCGTTATCCTCTAAAATATTTATCAAGACCAGGTTTAATTGAATGTTTCAGTGTGGTACCACATTACTACGTGATCCAATCCAGAAAAAGCCCAGGATCTAGCCATCAAGTGTGAGTAATATGCGAAAGAATGAGCCTGATGGGAGTAAATCCCAGACCTAACCTAGACCTAACATGAATTATCCTCTAAAATATTGATCGAAACCAGGTTTAGTCGACTGTTTCAGTGTGGTACCACATTACTACGTGATCCAAACCAGAAAAATCCCAGGATCCGTTCAACAAGTATGTGAAGTGTGCGAAAGTATGAGTCTGATTAGGGCAAATCGCAGACCTATCCCAGACCTAACATGCGCTATCCACTAAAATATTTATCAAGACCAGGTTTAATTGATTGATTCAGTGTGGTCCCACATTACTACGGGATACAATCCTGAAACAGCCCAGGATCCAGCCATGATGTATGAGAAATATGCGAAAGTATGAGTCTGATGAGTGAAAATCCCAGACCTAACCTAGACCTAACATGCGTTATCCTCTAAAATATTGATCGAAACCTGGTTTAATCGACTGTATCAGTGTGGTACCACATTACTATGTGATCCAAACCAGAAAATAACCCAGGATCTGTTCAACGAGTATGTGTAGGGTGCGAAAGAATGAGCCTGATGAGTGCAAATCCCAGACCTATGCCAGACCTAACATGCGTTATCCTCAAAAATATTGATCGAAACCTGGTTTAATCGACTGTTTCAGTGTGGTACCACATTACTATGTGATCCAAACCAGAAAATAACCCAGGATCAGTTCAACGAGTATGCGAAGTGTGCGAAAGTATGAGTCTGATTAGGGCAAATCCCAGACCTATCCCAGACCTAACATGCGCTATCCTCTAAAATATTTATCAAGACCAGGTTTAATTGATTGTTTCAGTGTGGTCCCACATTACTACGTGATCCAATCCAGAAAAAGCCCAGGATCTAGCCATCAAGTATGAGTAATATGCGAAAGAATGAGCCTGATGAGAGTAAATCCCAGACCTATCCTAGACCAAACATGAATTATTCTCTAAGATATTGATCGAAACCTGGTTTAATCGATAGTCCCAGAGTGGTACCGCAATACTATGTGATCCAAACCAGAAAATATCCCAGGATCTGTTCAACAACTATGTGAAGAATGAGAAAGTATGAGTCTGATGAGTGAAAATCCCAGACCTAACCCAGACCTAACATGCGTTATCCTCTAAAATATTTATCCAGACCAGGTTTCGTTGAATGTTTCAGTGTGGTACCACTTTACTATGTGATCCAATCCAGAAATAGCCCAGCATCTAGCCATGAAGTATGAGAAATATCGCGAAAGTATGAGCATGATCAGGGCAAATCCCAGACCTATCCCAGTCCTAACTTGCGTTATCCTCTAAAATATTGATCGAAACCAGGTTTAGTCGACTGTTTCAGTGTGGTACCACATTACTACGTGATCCAAACCAGAAAAAACCCAGGATCCGTTCAACAAGTATGTGAAGAACGCGAAAGTATGAGCCTGATGAGGGCAAATCCCAGACCTATCCCAGTCCTAACTTGCGTTATCCTCTAAAATATTGATCGAAACCAGGTTTAATTGACTGTTTCAGCGTGGTACCACATTACTACGTAATACAATCCAGAAACAGCCCAGGATCTAGCCATGAAGTATGAGAAATATGCGAAAGTATGAGCCTGATGAGGGCAAATCCTAGACCTAACTCAAACCTAACATGCGTTATCCTCTAAAATATTTATCAAGACCAGGTTTAATTGAATGTTTCGGTGTGGTACCACATTACTACGTGATCCAATCCAGAAAAAGCCCAGGATCTAGCCATCAAGTGTGAGTAATATGCGAAAGAATGAGCCTGATGGGAGTAAATCCCAGACCTAACCTAGACCTAACATGAATTATCCTCTAAAATATTGATCGAAACCAGGTTTAGTCGACTGTTTCAGTGTGGTACCACATTACTACGTGATCCAAACCAGAAAAATCCCAGGATCCGTTCAACAAGTATGTGAAGTGTGCGAAAGTATGAGTCTGATTAGGGCAAATCGCAGACCTATCCCAGACCTAACATGCGCTATCCACTAAAATATTTATCAAGACCAGGTTTAATTGATTGATTCAGTGTGGTCCCACATTACTACGGGATACAATCCTGAAACAGCCCAGGATCCAGCCATGAAGTATGAGAAATATGCGAAAGTATGAGTCTGATGAGTGAAAATCCCAGACCTAACCTAGACCTAACATGCGTTATCCTCTAAAATATTGATGGAAACCTGGTTTAATTGACTGTTTCAGTGTTGTACTTCATTACTACGTGATGCGATCCAGAAAAAGCCCGGGATCTAGCCATCAAGTATGAGAAACATGCGAAAGAATGAGCCTGATGAGAGCAAATCCCAGACCTAACCCAGACCTAACATGCGTTATCCTCAAAAATATTGATCGAAACCAGGTTTAGTCGACTGTTTCAGTGTGGTACCACATTACTATGTGATCCAAACCAGAAAATAACCCAGGATCAGTTCAACGAGTATGCGAAGTGTGCGAAAGTATGAGTCTGATTAGGGCAAATCCCAGACCTATCCCAGACCTAACATGCGCTATCCTCTAAAATATTTATCAAGACCAGGTTTAATTGATTGTTTCAGTGTGGTCCCACATTACTACGTGATCCAATCCAGAAAAAGCCCAGGATCTAGCCATCAAGTATGAGTAGTATGCGAAAGAATGAGCCTGATGGGAGTAAATCCCAGACCTAACCTAGACCTAACATGAATTATTCTCTAAGATATTGATCGAAACCTGGTTTAATCGACAGTCCCAGAGTGGTACCACAATACTATGTGAGCCAAACCAGAAAATATCCCAGGATCTGTTCAACAAGTATGTGAAGAATGTGAAAGTATGAGTCTGATGAGTGAAAATCCCAGACCTAACCCAGACCTAACATGCGTTATCCTCTAAAATATTTATCCAGACCAGGTTTCATTGAATGTTTCAGTGTGGTACCACTTTACTATGTGATCCACCCCAGAAATAGCCCAGCATCTAGCCATGAAGTATGAGAAATATCGCGAAAGTATGAGCATGATGAGGGCAAATCCTAGACCTAACCCAGACCTAACATGCGTTATCCTCTAAAATATTTATCAAGACTAGGTTTAATTGAATGTTTCAGTGTGGTACCACATTACTACGTGACCCAAACCAGAAAAAACCCAGGATCTGTTCAACAAGTATGTGAAAAACGCGAAAGTATGAGCCTGATGAGGGCAAATCCCAGACCTATCCCAGTCCTAACTTGCGTTATCCTCTAAAATATTGATCGAAACCAGGTTTAGTCGACTGTTTCAGTGTGGTACCACATTACTACGTGATCCAAACCAGAAAAAACCCAGGATCCGTTCAACAAGTATGTGAAGAATGCGAAAATATGAGTCTGATGAGTGAAAATCCCAGACCTAACCTAGACCTAACATGCGTTATCCTCTAAAATATTGATCCAAACCAGGTTTAATGGACTGTTTCAGTGTGGTACCACACTACTACGTGATCCACACCAGAAAAAACCCAGGATCTGTTCAACAAGTATGTGAAAAACGCGAAAGTATGAGCCTGATGAGGGCAAATCCCAGACCTATCCCAGACCTAACTTGCGTTGTCCTCTAAGATATTGATGGAAACCAGGTTTAATTGACTGTTTCAGTGTTGTACTTCAATACCACGTGATGCGATCCAGAAAAAGCCCAGGATCTAGCCACCAAGTATGAGAAATATGCGAAATAATGAGCCTGATGAGAGCAAATCCCAGACCTAACCCAGTCCTAACATGCGTTATCCTCTAAAATATTTATCAAGACTAGGTTTAATTGATTGTTTCAGTGTGGTCCCACATTACTACGTGATACAATCCAGAATCAGCCCAGGATCTAGCCATGAAGTATGAGCAATATGCGAAAGTATGAGCCTGATGAGGGCAAATCCTAGACCTAACCCAGACCTAACATGCGTTATCCTCAAAAATATTGATCGCAACCAGGTTTAATGCACTGTTTCAGTGTGGTACCACACTACTACGTGATCCAAACCAGGAAAAACCCAGGATCTGTTCAACAAGTATGTGAAGAATGCGAAAGTATGAGTCGGATGAGGGCAAATCCTAGACCTAACACAGACCTAACTTGCGTTATCCTCTAAAATATTTATCAAGACTAGGTTTAATTGATTGTTTCAGTGTGGTCCCACATTACTACGTGATACAATCCAGAATCAGCCCAGGATCTAGCCATGGAGTATGAGAAATATGCGAAATAATGAGCCTGATGAGAGCAAATCCCAGACCTAACCTAGACCTAACATGCGTTATCCTCTAAAATATTGATGGAAACCTGGTTTAATTGACTGTTTCAGTATTGTACTTCATTACTACGTGATGCGATCCAGAAAAAGCCCAGGATCTAGCCATCAAGTATGAGAAATATGCGAAATAATGAGCCTGATGAGAGCAAATCCCAGGCCTAACCCAGTCCTAACATGCGTTATCCTCTAAAATATTTATCAAGACCAGGTTTAATTGAATGTTTCAGTGTGGTACCACATTGCTACGTGATGCAATCCAGAAAAAGCCCAGGATCTAGCCATCAAGTTTGAGAAATATGCGAAAGAATGAGCCTGATGAGGGCAAATCCTATACCCAACCCAGACCTAACATGCGTTATCCTCAAAAATATTGATCGCAACCAGGTTTAATGCACTGTTTCAGTGTGGTACCACACTACTACGTGATCCAAACCAGAAAAAACCCAGGATCTGCTCAACGAGTATGTGAAGGGTGCGAAAGTATGAGTCTGATGAGGTCAAATCTCAGACCTATCCCAGACCTAACTTGTGTTATCCTCTAAAATATTGATCGAAACCAGGTTTAGTCGACTGTTTCAGTGTGGTACCACATTACTACGTGATCCAAACCAGAAAAAACCCAGGATCCGTCCAACAAGTATGTGAAGAATGCGAAAGTATGAGTCTGATGAGTGAAAATCCCAGACCTAACCTAGACCTAACATGCGTTATCCTCTAAAATATTGATGGAAACCTGGTTTAATTGACTGTTTCAGTATTGTACTTCATTACTACGTGATGCGATCCAGAAAAAGCCCAGGATCTAGCCATCAAGTATGAGAAATATGCGAAATAATGAGCCTGATGAGAGCAAATCCCAGACCTAACCCAGTCCTAACATGCGTTATCCTCTAAAATATTTATCAAGACCAGGTTTAATTGAATGTTTCAGTGTGGTACCACATTGCTACGTGATGCAATCCAGAAAAAGCCCAGGATCTAGCCATCAAGTTTGAGAAATATGCGAAAGAATGAGCCTGATGAGGGCAAATCCTATACCCAACCCAGACCTAACATGCGTTATCCTCAAAAATATTGATCGCAACCAGGTTTAATGCACTGTTTCAGTGTGGTACCACACTACTACGTGATCCAAACCAGAAAAAACCCAGGATCTGCTCAACGAGTATGTGAAGGGTGCGAAAGTATGAGTCTGATGAGGTCAAATCCCAGACCTATCCCAGATCTAACTTGCGTTATCCTCTAAAATATTGATCGAAACCAGGTTTAATCGACTGTTTCAGTGTGGTACCACATTACTACGTGATCCAAACCTGAAAAGACCCAGGATCAGTTCAACAAGTACGTGAAAAACGTGAAAGTATGAGCCTGATTAGGGCGAATCCCAGACCTATCCCAGACCTAATTTGCGTTATCCTCTGAAATATTGATCGAAACCAGGTTTAATTGACTGTTTCAGCGTGGTACCACATTACTACGTAATACAATCCAGAAACAGCCCAGGATCTAGCCATGAAGTATGAGAAATATGCGAAAGTATGAGCCTGATGAGGGCAAATCCTAGACCTAACTCAAACCTAACATGCGTTATCCTCTAAAATATTTATCAAGACCAGGTTTAATTGAATGTTTCAGTGTGGTACCACATTACTACGTGATCCAATCCAGAAAAAGCCCAGGATCTAGCCATCAAGTGTGAGTAATATGCGAAAGAATGAGCCTGATGGGAGTAAATCCCAGACCTAACCTAGACCTAACATGAATTATCCTCTAAAATATTGATCGAAACCAGGTTTAGTCGACTGTTTCAGTGTGGTACCACATTACTACGTGATCCAAACCAGAAAAATCCCAGGATCCGTTCAACAAGTATGTGAAGTGTGCGAAAGTATGAGTCTGATTAGGGCAAATCGCAGACCTATCCCAGACCTAACATGCGCTATCCACTAAAATATTTATCAAGACCAGGTTTAATTGATTGATTCAGTGTGGTCCCACATTACTACGGGATACAATCCTGAAACAGCCCAGGATCCAGCCATGATGTATGAGAAATATGCGAAAGTATGAGTCTGATGAGTGAAAATCCCAGACCTAACCTAGACCTAACATGCGTTATCCTCTAAAATATTGATCGAAACCTGGTTTAATCGACTGTATCAGTGTGGTACCACATTACTATGTGATCCAAACCAGAAAATAACCCAGGATCTGTTCAACGAGTATGTGTAGGGTGCGAAAGAATGAGCCTGATGAGTGCAAATCCCAGACCTATGCCAGACCTAACATGCGTTATCCTCAAAAATATTGATCGAAACCTGGTTTAATCGACTGTTTCAGTGTGGTACCACATTACTATGTGATCCAAACCAGAAAATAACCCAGGATCAGTTCAACGAGTATGCGAAGTGTGCGAAAGTATGAGTCTGATTAGGGCAAATCCCAGACCTATCCCAGACCTAACATGCGCTATCCTCTAAAATATTTATCAAGACCAGGTTTAATTGATTGTTTCAGTGTGGTCCCACATTACTACGTGATCCAATCCAGAAAAAGCCCAGGATCTAGCCATCAAGTATGAGTAATATGCGAAAGAATGAGCCTGATGAGAGTAAATCCCAGACCTATCCTAGACCAAACATGAATTATTCTCTAAGATATTGATCGAAACCTGGTTTAATCGATAGTCCCAGAGTGGTACCGCAATACTATGTGATCCAAACCAGAAAATATCCCAGGATCTGTTCAACAACTATGTGAAGAATGAGAAAGTATGAGTCTGATGAGTGAAAATCCCAGACCTAACCCAGACCTAACATGCGTTATCCTCTAAAATATTTATCCAGACCAGGTTTCGTTGAATGTTTCAGTGTGGTACCACTTTACTATGTGATCCAATCCAGAAATAGCCCAGCATCTAGCCATGAAGTATGAGAAATATCGCGAAAGTATGAGCATGATCAGGGCAAATCCCAGACCTATCCCAGTCCTAACTTGCGTTATCCTCTAAAATATTGATCGAAACCAGGTTTAGTCGACTGTTTCAGTGTGGTACCACATTACTACGTGATCCAAACCAGAAAAAACCCAGGATCCGTTCAACAAGTATGTGAAGAACGCGAAAGTATGAGCCTGATGAGGGCAAATCCCAGACCTATCCCAGTCCTAACTTGCGTTATCCTCTAAAATATTGATCGAAACCAGGTTTAATTGACTGTTTCAGCGTGGTACCACATTACTACGTAATACAATCCAGAAACAGCCCAGGATCTAGCCATGAAGTATGAGAAATATGCGAAAGTATGAGCCTGATGAGGGCAAATCCTAGACCTAACTCAAACCTAACATGCGTTATCCTCTAAAATATTTATCAAGACCAGGTTTAATTGAATGTTTCGGTGTGGTACCACATTACTACGTGATCCAATCCAGAAAAAGCCCAGGATCTAGCCATCAAGTGTGAGTAATATGCGAAAGAATGAGCCTGATGGGAGTAAATCCCAGACCTAACCTAGACCTAACATGAATTATCCTCTAAAATATTGATCGAAACCAGGTTTAGTCGACTGTTTCAGTGTGGTACCACATTACTACGTGATCCAAACCAGAAAAATCCCAGGATCCGTTCAACAAGTATGTGAAGTGTGCGAAAGTATGAGTCTGATTAGGGCAAATCGCAGACCTATCCCAGACCTAACATGCGCTATCCACTAAAATATTTATCAAGACCAGGTTTAATTGATTGATTCAGTGTGGTCCCACATTACTACGGGATACAATCCTGAAACAGCCCAGGATCCAGCCATGAAGTATGAGAAATATGCGAAAGTATGAGTCTGATGAGTGAAAATCCCAGACCTAACCTAGACCTAACATGCGTTATCCTCTAAAATATTGATGGAAACCTGGTTTAATTGACTGTTTCAGTGTTGTACTTCATTACTACGTGATGCGATCCAGAAAAAGCCCGGGATCTAGCCATCAAGTATGAGAAACATGCGAAAGAATGAGCCTGATGAGAGCAAATCCCAGACCTAACCCAGACCTAACATGCGTTATCCTCAAAAATATTGATCGAAACCAGGTTTAGTCGACTGTTTCAGTGTGGTACCACATTACTATGTGATCCAAACCAGAAAATAACCCAGGATCAGTTCAACGAGTATGCGAAGTGTGCGAAAGTATGAGTCTGATTAGGGCAAATCCCAGACCTATCCCAGACCTAACATGCGCTATCCTCTAAAATATTTATCAAGACCAGGTTTAATTGATTGTTTCAGTGTGGTCCCACATTACTACGTGATCCAATCCAGAAAAAGCCCAGGATCTAGCCATCAAGTATGAGTAGTATGCGAAAGAATGAGCCTGATGGGAGTAAATCCCAGACCTAACCTAGACCTAACATGAATTATTCTCTAAGATATTGATCGAAACCTGGTTTAATCGACAGTCCCAGAGTGGTACCACAATACTATGTGAGCCAAACCAGAAAATATCCCAGGATCTGTTCAACAAGTATGTGAAGAATGTGAAAGTATGAGTCTGATGAGTGAAAATCCCAGACCTAACCCAGACCTAACATGCGTTATCCTCTAAAATATTTATCCAGACCAGGTTTCATTGAATGTTTCAGTGTGGTACCACTTTACTATGTGATCCACCCCAGAAATAGCCCAGCATCTAGCCATGAAGTATGAGAAATATCGCGAAAGTATGAGCATGATGAGGGCAAATCCTAGACCTAACCCAGACCTAACATGCGTTATCCTCTAAAATATTTATCAAGACTAGGTTTAATTGAATGTTTCAGTGTGGTACCACATTACTACGTGACCCAAACCAGAAAAAACCCAGGATCTGTTCAACAAGTATGTGAAAAACGCGAAAGTATGAGCCTGATGAGGGCAAATCCCAGACCTATCCCAGTCCTAACTTGCGTTATCCTCTAAAATATTGATCGAAACCAGGTTTAGTCGACTGTTTCAGTGTGGTACCACATTACTACGTGATCCAAACCAGAAAAAACCCAGGATCCGTTCAACAAG
Organism: Colletes latitarsis; assembly: GCF_051014445.1. Taxonomy (NCBI): domain Eukaryota; kingdom Metazoa; phylum Arthropoda; class Insecta; order Hymenoptera; family Colletidae; genus Colletes; species Colletes latitarsis. The sequence goes on along the minus strand of NW_027488367.1, from coordinate 27,616,973 downwards.
TATGTGAAGAATGCGAAAATATGAGTCTGATGAGTGAAAATCCCAGACCTAACCTAGACCTAACATGCGTTATCCTCTAAAATATTGATCCAAACCAGGTTTAATGGACTGTTTCAGTGTGGTACCACACTACTACGTGATCCACACCAGAAAAAACCCAGGATCTGTTCAACAAGTATGTGAAAAACGCGAAAGTATGAGCCTGATGAGGGCAAATCCCAGACCTATCCCAGACCTAACTTGCGTTGTCCTCTAAGATATTGATGGAAACCAGGTTTAATTGACTGTTTCAGTGTTGTACTTCAATACCACGTGATGCGATCCAGAAAAAGCCCAGGATCTAGCCACCAAGTATGAGAAATATGCGAAATAATGAGCCTGATGAGAGCAAATCCCAGACCTAACCCAGTCCTAACATGCGTTATCCTCTAAAATATTTATCAAGACTAGGTTTAATTGATTGTTTCAGTGTGGTCCCACATTACTACGTGATACAATCCAGAATCAGCCCAGGATCTAGCCATGAAGTATGAGCAATATGCGAAAGTATGAGCCTGATGAGGGCAAATCCTAGACCTAACCCAGACCTAACATGCGTTATCCTCAAAAATATTGATCGCAACCAGGTTTAATGCACTGTTTCAGTGTGGTACCACACTACTACGTGATCCAAACCAGGAAAAACCCAGGATCTGTTCAACAAGTATGTGAAGAATGCGAAAGTATGAGTCGGATGAGGGCAAATCCTAGACCTAACACAGACCTAACTTGCGTTATCCTCTAAAATATTTATCAAGACTAGGTTTAATTGATTGTTTCAGTGTGGTCCCACATTACTACGTGATACAATCCAGAATCAGCCCAGGATCTAGCCATGGAGTATGAGAAATATGCGAAATAATGAGCCTGATGAGAGCAAATCCCAGACCTAACCTAGACCTAACATGCGTTATCCTCTAAAATATTGATGGAAACCTGGTTTAATTGACTGTTTCAGTATTGTACTTCATTACTACGTGATGCGATCCAGAAAAAGCCCAGGATCTAGCCATCAAGTATGAGAAATATGCGAAATAATGAGCCTGATGAGAGCAAATCCCAGGCCTAACCCAGTCCTAACATGCGTTATCCTCTAAAATATTTATCAAGACCAGGTTTAATTGAATGTTTCAGTGTGGTACCACATTGCTACGTGATGCAATCCAGAAAAAGCCCAGGATCTAGCCATCAAGTTTGAGAAATATGCGAAAGAATGAGCCTGATGAGGGCAAATCCTATACCCAACCCAGACCTAACATGCGTTATCCTCAAAAATATTGATCGCAACCAGGTTTAATGCACTGTTTCAGTGTGGTACCACACTACTACGTGATCCAAACCAGAAAAAACCCAGGATCTGCTCAACGAGTATGTGAAGGGTGCGAAAGTATGAGTCTGATGAGGTCAAATCTCAGACCTATCCCAGACCTAACTTGTGTTATCCTCTAAAATATTGATCGAAACCAGGTTTAGTCGACTGTTTCAGTGTGGTACCACATTACTACGTGATCCAAACCAGAAAAAACCCAGGATCCGTCCAACAAGTATGTGAAGAATGCGAAAGTATGAGTCTGATGAGTGAAAATCCCAGACCTAACCTAGACCTAACATGCGTTATCCTCTAAAATATTGATGGAAACCTGGTTTAATTGACTGTTTCAGTATTGTACTTCATTACTACGTGATGCGATCCAGAAAAAGCCCAGGATCTAGCCATCAAGTATGAGAAATATGCGAAATAATGAGCCTGATGAGAGCAAATCCCAGACCTAACCCAGTCCTAACATGCGTTATCCTCTAAAATATTTATCAAGACCAGGTTTAATTGAATGTTTCAGTGTGGTACCACATTGCTACGTGATGCAATCCAGAAAAAGCCCAGGATCTAGCCATCAAGTTTGAGAAATATGCGAAAGAATGAGCCTGATGAGGGCAAATCCTATACCCAACCCAGACCTAACATGCGTTATCCTCAAAAATATTGATCGCAACCAGGTTTAATGCACTGTTTCAGTGTGGTACCACACTACTACGTGATCCAAACCAGAAAAAACCCAGGATCTGCTCAACGAGTATGTGAAGGGTGCGAAAGTATGAGTCTGATGAGGTCAAATCCCAGACCTATCCCAGATCTAACTTGCGTTATCCTCTAAAATATTGATCGAAACCAGGTTAAATCGACTGTTTCAGTGTGGTACCACATTACTACGTGATCCAAACCTGAAAAGACCCAGGATCAGTTCAACAAGTACGTGAAAAACGTGAAAGTATGAGCCTGATTAGGGCGAATCCCAGACCTATCCCAGACCTAATTTGCGTTATCCTCTGAAATATTGATCGAAACCAGGTTTAATTAAATGTTTCAGCGTGGTACCACATTACTACGTAATACAATCCAGAAACAGCCCAGGATCTAGCCATGAAGTATGAGAAATATGCGAAAGTATGAGCCTGATGAGGGCAAATCCTAGACCTAACTCAAACCTAACATGCGTTATCCTCTAAAATATTTATCAAGACCAGGTTTAATTGAATGTTTCAGTGTGGTACCACATTACTACGTGATCCAATCCAGAAAAAGCCCAGGATCTAGCCATCAAGTGTGAGTAATATGCGAAAGAATGAGCCTGATGGAAGTAAATCCCAGACCTAACCTAGACCTAACATGAATTATCCTCTAAAATATTGATCGAAACCAGGTTTAGTCGACTGTTTCAGTGTGGTACCACATTACTACGTGATCCAAACCAGAAAAATCCCAGGATCCGTTCAACAAGTATGTGAAGTGTGCGAAAGTATGAGTCTGATTAGGGCAAATCGCAGACCTATCCCAGACCTAACATGCGCTATCCACTAAAATATTTATCAAGACCAGGTTTAATTGATTGATTCAGTGTGGTCCCACATTACTACGGGATACAATCCTGAAACAGCCCAGGATCCAGCCATGATGTATGAGAAATATGCGAAAGTATGAGTCTGATGAGTGAAAATCCCAGACCTAACCTAGACCTAACATGCGTTATCCTCTAAAATATTGATGGAAACCTGGTTTAATTGACTGTTTCAGTGTTGTACTTCATTACTACGTGATGCGATCCAGAAAAAGCCCAGGATCTAGCCATCAAGTATGAGAAATATGCGAAAGAATGAGCCTGATGAGAGCAAATCCCAGACCTAACATGCGTTATCCTCAAAAATATTGATCGAAACCTGGTTTAATCGACTGTTTCAGTGTGGTACCACATTACTATGTAATCCAAACCAGAAAATAACCCAGGATCAGTTCAACGAGTATGCGAAGTGTGCGAAAGTATGAGTCTGATTAGGGCAAATCCCAGACCTATCCCAGACCTAACATGCGCTATCCTCTAAAATATTTATCAAGACCAGGTTTAATTGATTGTTTCAGTGTGGTCCCACATTACTACGTGATCCAATCCAGAAAAAGCCCAGGATCTAGCCATCAAGTATGAGTAATATGCGAAAGAATGAGCCTGATGAGAGTAAATCCCAGACCTATCCTAGACCAAACATGAATTATTCTCTAAGATATTGATCGAAACCTGGTTTAATCGATAGTCCCAGAGTGGTACCACAATACTATGTGATCCAAACCAGAAAATATCCCAGGATCTGTTCAAGAACTATGTGAAGAATGAGAATGTATGAGTCTGATGAGTGAAAATCCCAGACCTAACCCAGACCTAACATGCGTTATCCTCTAAAATATTTATCCAGACCAGGTTTCGTTGAATGTTTCAGTGTGGTACCACTTTACTATGTGATCCAATCCAGAAATAGCCCAGCATCTAGCCATGAAGTATGAGAAATATCGCGAAAGTATGAGCATGATCAGGGCAAATCCCAGACCTATCCCAGTCCTAACTTGCGTTATCCTCTAAAATATTGATCGAAACCAGGTTTAGTCGACTGTTTTAGTGTGGTACCACATTACTACGTGATCCAAACCAGAAAAAACCCAGGATCCGTTCAACAAGTATGTGAAGAACGCGAAAGTATGAGCCTGATGAGGGCAAATCCCAGACCTATCCCAGTCCTAACTTGCGTTATCCTCTAAAATATTGATCGAAACCAGGTTTAATTGACTGTTTCAGCGTGGTACCACATTACTACGTAATACAATCCAGAAACAGCCCAGGATCTAGCCATGAAGTATGAGAAATATGCGAAAGTATGAGCCTGATGAGGGCAAATCCTAGACCTAACTCAAACCTAACATGCGTTATCCTCTAAAATATTTATCAAGACCAGGTTTAATTGAATGTTTCGGTGTGGTACCACATTACTACGTGATCCAATCCAGAAAAAGCCCAGGATCTAGCCATCAAGTGTGAGTAATATGCGAAAGAATGAGCCTGATGGGAGTAAATCCCAGACCTAACCTAGACCTAACATGAATTATCCTCTAAAATATTGATCGAAACCAGGTTTAGTCGACTGTTTCAGTGTGGTACCACATTACTACGTGATCCAAACCAGAAAAATCCCAGGATCCGTTCAACAAGTATGTGAAGTGTGCGAAAGTATGAGTCTGATTAGGGCAAATCGCAGACCTATCCCAGACCTAACATGCGCTATCCACTAAAATATTTATCAAGACCAGGTTTAATTGATTGATTCAGTGTGGTCCCACATTACTACGGGATACAATCCTGAAACAGCCCAGGATCCAGCCATGAAGTATGAGAAATATGCGAAAGTATGAGTCTGATGAGTGAAAATCCCAGACCTAACCTAGACCTAACATGCGTTATCCTCTAAAATATTGATGGAAACCTGGTTTAATTGACTGTTTCAGTGTTGTACTTCATTACTGCGTGATGCGATCCAGAAAAAGCCCGGGATCTAGCCATCAAGTATGAGAAATATGCGAAAGAATGAGCCTGATGAGAGCAAATCCCAGACCTAACCCAGACCTAACATGCGTTATCCTCAAAAATATTGATCGAAACCAGGTTTAGTCGACTGTTTCAGTGTGGTACCACATTACTATGTGATCCAAACCAGAAAATAACCCAGGATCAGTTCAACGAGTATGCGAAGTGTGCGAAAGTATGAGTCTGATTAGGGCAAATCCCAGACCTATCCCAGACCTAACATGCGCTATCCTCTAAAATATTTATCAAGACCAGGTTTAATTGATTGTTTCAGTGTGGTCCCACATTACTACGTGATCCAATCCAGAAAAAGCCCAGGATATAGCCATCAAGTATGAGTAGTATGCGAAAGAATGAGCCTGATGGGAGTAAATCCCAGACCTAACCTAGACCTAACATGAATTATTCTCTAAGATATTGATCGAAACCTGGTTTAATCGACAGTCCCAGAGTGGTACCACAATACTACGTGACCCAAACCAGAAAAAACCCAGGATCTGTTCAACAAGTATGTGAAAAACGCGAAAGTATGAGCCTGATGAGGGCAAATCCCAGACCTATCCCAGTCCTAACTTGCGTTATCCTCTAAAATATTGATCGAAACCAGGTTTAGTCGACTGTTTCAGTGTGGTACCACATTACTACGTGATCCAAACCAGAAAAAACCCAGGATCCGTTCAACAAGTATGTGAAGAATGCGAAAATATGAGTCTGATGAGTGAAAATCCCAGACCTAACCTAGACCTAACATGCGTTATCCTCTAAAATATTGATCCAAACCAGGTTTAATGGACTGTTTCAGTGTGGTACCACACTACTACGTGATCCACACCAGAAAAAACCCAGGATCTGTTCAACAAGTATGTGAAAAACGCGAAAGTATGAGCCTGATGAGGGCAAATCCCAGACCTATCCCAGACCTAACTTGCGTTGTCCTCTAAGATATTGATGGAAACCAGGTTTAATTGACTGTTTCAGTGTTGTACTTCAATACTACGTGATGCGATCCAGAAAAAGCCCAGGATCTAGCCACCAAGTATGAGAAATATGCGAAAGAATGAGCCTGATGAGAGCAAATCCCAGACCTAGCCTAGACCTAACATGAATTATTCTCTAAAATATTGATCGAAACCAGGTTTAATTGACTGTTTCAGTGTTGTACTTCATTACTACGTGATGCAATCCATAAAAAGCCCAGGATCTAGCCATCAAGTATGAGAAATATGCGAAAGTATGAGCCTGATGAGGGCAAATCCTAGACCTAACACAGACCTAACATGCGTTATCCTCTAAAATATTTATCAAGACCAGGTTTAATTGAATATTTCAGTGTGGTACCACATTACTACGTGACCCAAACCAGAAAAAACCCAGGATCTGTTCAACAAGTATGGTAAAAACGCGAAAGTATGAGCCTGATGAGGGCAAATCCCAGACCTATCCCAGACGTAACTTGCGTTATCCTCTAAAATATTGATCGAAACCAGGTTTAATAGACTGTTTCAGCGTGGTACCACATTACTACGTGATACAATCCAGAAACAGCCCAGGATCTAGCCATGAAGTATGAGCAATATGCGAAAGTATGAGGCTGATGAGGGCAAATCCTAGACCTAACCCAGACCTAACATGCGTTATCCTCTAACATATTTATCAAGACCAGGTTTAATTGATTATTTCAGTGTGGTGCCACATTACTACGTGATACAATCCAGAAGCAGCCCAGGATCTAGCCTTGAGGTATGAGAAATATGCGAAAGTATGAGCCTGATGAGGGCAAATCCTAGAACTATCCCAGACCTAACTTGCGTTATCCTCTAAAATATTGATCGAAACCAGGTTTAATTGACTGTTTCAGCGTGGTACCACATTACTACGTGATACAATCCAGAAACAGCCCGGGGTCTAGCCCTGAAGTATGAGCAATATGCGAAAGTATGAGCCTGATGAGGGCAAATCCTAGACCTAACACAGACCTAACATGCGTTATCCTCTAAAATATTTATCAAGACCAGGTTTAATTGATTGTTTCAGTGTGGTCCCACATTACTACGTGATCCAAAACAGAAAAAACCCAGGATCTGTTCTACATGTATGAGAAATATGCGAAGGAATGAGCCTGATGAGAGCAAATCCCAGACCTAACCTAGACCTAACATGAATTATTCTCTAAAATATTGATCGAAACCAGGTTTAATTGACTGTTTCAGTGTGGTCCCACATTACTACGTGATCCAAACCGGAAAAAACCCAGGATCCGTTCAACAAGTATGTGAAGAATGCGAAAGTATGAGGCTGATGAGTGAAAATCCCAGGCCTAAACTAGACCTAACATGAATCATTCTCTAAAATATTGATCGAAACCAGGTTTAATTGACTGTTACAGTGTGGTCCCACATTACTACGTGATCCAAACCAGAAAAAACCCAGGGTCCGTTCGACAAGTATGTGAAGAATGCGAAAGTATGAGTCGGACGAGGTCAAATCCCAGACCTATCCCAGACCTAACTTGCGTTATCCTCTAAAACATTTATCAAGACCAGGTTTAATTGAATGCTTCAGTGTGGTACCACATTACTACGTGATCCAAACCACAAGAAACCCAGGATCCGTTCAACAAGTATGTGACGAATGCGAAAGTATGTGTCTGATGGGGGCAAATCCCAGGCCTAACCTAGATCTATCATGCGTTATCCTCTAAAATATTGATCCAAACCAGGTTTAATGGACTTTTTCAGTGTGGTACCACATCACTACGTGATCCATACCAGAAAAATACCCAGGATCCGTTCAACAAGTATGTGAAGAATGCGAAAGTATGTGTCTGATGAGGGAAAATCCCAGGCCTAACCTAGACCTAACATGCGTTATCCTCAAAAATATTGATCGAAACCTGGTTTAATCGACTGTTTCAGTGTGGTACCATATTACTATGTGATCCAAACCAGAAAAAACCCAGGATCTGTTCAACAAGTATGAGAAATATGCGAAAGTATGAGCCTGATGAGGGCAAATCCTAGACCTAACCCAGACCTAACATGCGATATCCTCTAAAATATTTATCAAGACCAGGTTTAATTGAATGTTTCAGTGTGGTACCACATTACTACGTGACCCAAACCAGAAAAAACCCAGGATCTGTTCAACAAGTATGTGAAAAACGCGAAAGTATGAGCCTGATGAGGGCAAATCCCAGACCTATCCCAGACGTAACTTGCGTTATCCTCTAAAATATTGATCGAAACCAGGTTTAATAGACTGTTTCAGCGTGGTACCACATTACTACGTGATACAATCCAGAAACAGCCCAGGATCTAGCCATGAAGTATGAGCAATATGCGAAAGTATGAGGCTGATGAGGGCAAATCCTAGACCTAACCCAGACCTAACATGCGTTATCCTCTAACATATTTATCAAGACCAGGTTTAATTGATTATTTCAGTGTGGTGCCACATTACTACGTGATACAATCCAGAAACAGCCCAGGATCTAGCCATGAGGTATGAGAAATATGCGAAAGAATGAGCCTGATGAGGGCAAATCCTAGACCTATCCCAGACCTAACTTGCGTTATCCTCTAAAATATTGATCGAAACCAGGTTTAATTGACTGTTTCAGCGTGGTACCACATTACTACGTGATACAATCCAGAAACAGCCCAGGGTCTAGCCATGAAGTATGAGCAATATGCGAAAGTATGAGCCTGATGAGGGCAAATCCTAGACCTAACGCAGACCTAACATGCGTTATCCTCTAAAATATTTATCAAGACCAGGTTTAATTGATTGTTTCAGTGTGGTCCCACATTACTACGTGATCCAAAACAGAAAAAACCCAGGATCTGTTCTACATGTATGAGAAATATGCGAAAGAATGAGCCTGATCAGAGTAAATCCCAGACCTAACCTAGACCTAACATGAATTATTCTCTAAAATATTGATCGAAACCAGGTTTAATTGGCTGTTTCAGTGTGGTCCCACATTACTACGTGATCCAAACCAGAAAATAACCCAGGATCTGTTCAACGAGTATGTGAAGGGTGCGAAAGTATGAGTCTGATGAGGTCAAATCCCAGGCCTAACCTAGATCTAACATGCGTTATCCTCTAAAATATTGATCCAAACCAGGTTTAATGGACTTTTTCAGTGTGGTACCACATCACTACGTGATCCAAACCAGAAAAATACCCAGGATCCGTTCAACAAGTATGTGAAGAATGCGAAAGTATGAGTCTGATGAGTGAAAATCCCAGGGCTAACCTAGACCTAACATGCGTTATCCTCAAAAATATTGATCGAAACCTGGTTTAATCGACTGTTTCAGTGTGGTACCATATTACTATGTGATCCAAACCAGAAAATAACCCAGGATCTGTTCAACGAGTATGTGAAGGGTGCGAAAGTATGAGTCTGACGAGGTCAAATCCCAGACCTATCCCAGACCTAACTTGCGTTATCCTCTAAAACATTTATCAAGACCAGGTTTAATTGAATGCTTCAGTGTGGTACCACATTACTACGTGATCCAAACCACAAGAAACCCAGGATCCGTTCAACAAGTATGTGACGAATGCGAAAGTATGTGTCAGATGGGGGCAAATCCCAGGCCTAACCTAGATCTAACATGCGTTATCCTCTAAAATATTGATCCAAACCAGGTTTAATGGACTTTTTCAGTGTGGTACCACATCACTACGTGATCCAAACCAGAAAAAACCCAGGATCCGTTCAACAAGTATGTGAAGAATGCGAAAGTATGAGTCTGATGAGTGAAAATCCCAGGGCTAACCTAGACCTAGCTTGCGTTATCCTCTAAAATATTGATCGAAACCAGGTTTAATTGACTGTTTCAGCGTGGTACCACATTACTACGTGATACAATCCAGAAACAGCCCAGGATCTAGCCATGAAGTATGAGCAATATGCGAAAGTATGAGCCTGATGAGGGCAAATCCTAGACCTAACCTAGACCTAACATGAATTATTCTCTAAAATATTGATCGAAACCAGGTTTAATTGACTGTTTCAGTGTTGTACTTCATTACTACGTGATGCAATCCATAAAAAGCCCAGGATCTAGCCATCAAGTATGAGAAATATGCGAAAGTATGAGCCTGATGAGGGCAAATCCTAGACCTAACCCAGACCTAACATGCGTTATCCTCAAAAATATTGATCGCAACCAGGTTTAATGCACTGTCTCAGTATGGTACCACACTACTACGTGATCCAAACCAGAAAAAACCCAGGATCCGTTCAGCAAGTATGTGAAGAATGCGAAAGTATGAGTCTGATGAGTGAAAATCCCAGACCTAACCCAGACCTAACTTGCGTTATCCTCTAAAATATTTATCAAGACTAGGTTTAATTGATTGTTTCAGTGTGGTCCCACATTACTACGTGATACAATCCAGAATCAGCCCAGGATCTAGCCATGAAGTAAGAGCAATATGCGAAAGTATGAGCCTGATGAGGGCAAATCCTAGACCTAACCCAGACCTAACATGCGTTATCCTCAAAAATATTGATCGCAACCAGGTTTAATGCACTGTCTCAGTATGGTACCACACTACTACGTGATCCAAACCAGAAAAAACCCAGGATCCGTTCAGCAAGTATGTGAAGAATGCGAAAGTATGAGTCTGATGAGTGAAAATCCCAGGGCTAACCTAGACCTAGCTTGCGTTATCCTCTAAAATATTGATCGAAACCAGGTTTAATTGACTGTTTCAGCGTGGTACCACATTACTACGTGATACAATCCAGAAACAGCCCAGGATCTAGCCATGAAGTATGAGCAATATGCGAAAGTATGAGCCTGATGAGGGCAAATCCTAGACCTAACCCAGACCTAACATGCGTTATCCTCAAAAATATTGATCGCAACCAGGTTTAATGCACTGTTTCAGTGTGGCACCACACTACTACGTGATCCAAACCAGAAAAAACGCAGGATCTGTTCAACAAGTATGTGAAAAACGCGAAAGTATGAGTCTGATGAGGTCAAATCCCAGACCTATCCCAGACTTAACTTGCGTTATCCTCTAAAATATTGATCGAAACCAGGTTTAATCGACTGTTTCAGCGTGGTACCACATTACTACGTGATACAATCCAGAAACAGCCCAGGATCTAGCCATCAAGTATGAGAAATATGCGAAAGAATGAGCCTGATAAGAGCAAATACCAGACCTAACCTAAACCGAACATGAATTATTCTCTAAAATATTGATCGAAACCAGGTTTAATTGACTGTTTCAGTGTGGTCCCACATTACTATGTGATCCAAACCAGAAAATAACCCAGGATCTGTTCAACGAGTATGTGAAGAATGCGAAAGTATGAGTCTGATGAGTGAAAATCCCAGGGCTAACCTAGATCTAACATGCGTTATCCTCTAAAATATTGATCCAAACCAGGTTTAATGGACTTTTTCAGTGTGGTACCACATCACTACGTGATCCAAACCAGAAAAAACCCAGGATCCGTTCAACAAGTATGTGAAGAATGCGAAAGTATGAGTCTGATGATGTCAAATCCCAGACCTATCCCAGATCTAACTTGCGTTATCCTCTAAAATATTGATCGAAACCAGGTTTAATCGACTGTTTCAGTGTGGTACCACATTACTACGTGATCCAAACCAGAAAATAACCCAGGATCTGTTCATCGAGTATGTGAAGGGTGCGAAAGTATGAGTCTGATGATGTCAAATCCCAGACCTATCCCAGATCTAACTTGCGTTATCCTCTAAAATATTGATCGAAACCAGGTTTAATCGACTGTTTCAGTGTGGTACCACATTACTACGTGATCCAAACCAGAAAAGACCCAGGATCAGTTCAACGAGTAAGTGAAAAACGCGAAAGTATGAGGCTGATTAGGGCGAATCCCAGACCTATCCCGGACCTAATTTGCGTTATCCTCTAAAATATTGATCGAAACCAGGTTTAATTGACTGCTCCAGCGTGGTACCACATTACTACGTGATACAATCCAGAAACAGCCCAGGATCTAGCCATGAAGTATGAGAAATATGCGAAAGTATGAGCCTGATGAGGGCAAATCCTAGACCTAACCCAAACCCAACATGCGTTATCCTCTAAAATATTTATCAAGACCAGGTTTAATTGAATGTTTCAATGTGGTACCACATTACTACGTGATCGAATCCAGAAATAGCCCAGGATCTAGCCATGAAGTATGAGAAATATGCGAAAGAATGAGCCTGATGAGGGCAAATCCTACACCCAACCCAGACCTAACATGCGTTATCCTCAAAAATAATGATCGCAACCAGGTTTAATCGACTGTTTCAGTGTGGTACCACATTACTACGTGATCCAAACCAGAAAAGACCCAGGATCAGTTCAACAAGTACGTGAAAAACGTGAAAGTATGAGCCTGATTAGGGCGAATCCCAGACCTATCCCAGATCTAACTTGCGTTATCCTCTAAAATATTGATCGAAACCAGGTTTAATCGACTGTTTCAGTGTGGTACCACATTACTACGTGATCCAAACCAGAAAAGACCCAGGATCAGTTCAACAAGTACGTGAAAAACGTGAAAGTATGAGCCTGATTAGGGCGAATCCCAGACCTATCCCAGATCTAACTTGCGTTATCCTCTAAAATATTGATCGAAACCAGGTCTAATCGACTGTTTCAGTGTGGTACCACATTACTACGTGATCCAAACCAGAAAAGACCCAGGATCAGTTCAACAAGTACGTGAAAAACGTGAAAGTATGAGCCTGATTAGGGCGAATCCCAGACCTATGCCAGACCTAATTTGCGTTATCCTCTAAAATATTGATCGAAACCAGGTTTAATTGACTGTTTCAGCGTGGTACCCTACATTACTACGTAATACAATCCAGAAACAGCCCAGGATCTAGCCATGAAGTATGAGAAATATGCGAAAGTATGAGCCTGACGAGGGCAAATCCTAGACCTAACTCAAACCTAACATGCGTTATCCTCTAAAATATTTATCAAGACCAGGTTTAATTGAATGTTTCAGTGTGGTACCACATTACTACGTGATCCAATCCAGAAAAAGCCCAGGATCTAGCCATCAAGTGTGAGTAATATGCGAAAGAATGAGCCTGATGGGAGTAAATCCCAGACCTAACCTAGACCTAACATGAATTATCCTCTAAAATATTGATCGAAACCAGGTTTAGTCGACTGTTTCAGTGTGGTACCACATTACTACGTGATCCAAACCAGAAAAATCCCAGAATCCGTTCAACAAGTATGTGAAGTGTGCGAAAGTATGAGTCTGATTAGGGCAAATCGCAGACCTATCCCAGACCTAACATGCGCTATCCACTAAAATATTAATCAAGACCAGGTTTAATTGATTGTTTCAGTGTGGTCCCACATTACTACGGGATACAATCCAGAAACAGCCCAGGATCCAGCCATGAAGTATGAGAAATATGCGAAAGTATGAGTCTGATGAGTGAAAATCCCAGACCTAACCTAGACCTAACATGCGTTATCCTCTAAAATATTGATGGAAACCTGGTTTAATTGACTGTTTCAGTGTTGTACTTCATTACTACGTGATGCGATCCAGAAAAAGCCCAGGATCTAGCCATCAAGTATGAGAAATATGCGAAAGAATGAGCCTGATGAGAGCAAATCCCAGACCTAACCCAGACCTAACAAGCGTTATCCTCAAAAATATTGATCGAAACCTGGTTTAATCGACTGTTTCAGTGTGGTACCACATTACTATGTGATCCAAACCAGAAAATAACCCAGGATCAGTTCAACGAGTATGCGAAGTGTGCGAAAGTATGAGTCTGATTAGGGCAAATCCCAGACCTATCCCAGACCTAACATGCGCTATCCTCTAAAATATTTATCAAGACCAGGTTTAATTGATTGTTTCAGTGTGGTACCACTTTACTATGTGATCCAATCCAGAAATAGCCCAGCATCTAGCCATGAAGTATGAGAAATATTGCGAAAGTATGAGCATGATGAGGGCAAATCCTAGACCTAACCCAGACCTAACATGCGTTATGCTCTAAAATATTTATCAAGACTAGGTTTAATTGAATGTTTCAGTGTGGTACCACATTACTACGTGACCCAAACCAGAAAAAACCCAGGATCTGTTCAACAAGTATGTGAAAAACGCGAAAGTATGAGCCTGATGAGGGCAAATCCCAGACCTATCCCAGTCCTAACTTGCGTTATCCTCTAAAATATTGATCGAAACCAGGTTTAATTGACTGTTTCAGCGTGGTACCATATTACTACGTGATACAATCCAGAAACAGCCCAGGATCTAGCCATGAAGTATGAGCAATATGCGAAAGTATGAGGCTGATGAGGGCAAATCCTAGACCTAACCCAGACCTAACATGCGTTATCCTCTAACATATTTATCAAGACCAGGTTTAATTGATTATTTCAGTGTGGTGCCACATTACTACGTGATACAATCCAGAAACAGCCCAGGATCTAGCCATGAGGTATGAGAAATATGCGAAAGTATGAGCCTGATGAGGGCAAATCCTAGACCTATCCCAGACCTAACTTGCGTTATCCTCTAAAATATTGATCGAAACCAGGTTTAATTGACTGTTTCAGCATGGTACCACATTACTACGTGATACAATCCAGAAACAGCCCAGGGTCTAGCCATGAAGTATGAGCAATATGCGAAAGTATGAGCCTGATGAGGGCAAATCCTAGACCTAACCCAGACCTAACATGCGCTATCCTCTAAAATATTTATCAAGACCAGGTTTAATTGATTGTTTCAGTGTGGTACCACTTTACTATGTGATCCAATCCAGAAATAGCCCAGCATCTAGCCATGAAGTATGAGAAATATTGCGAAAGTATGAGCATGTTGAGGGCAAATCCTAGAACTAACCCAGACCTAACATGCGTTATCCTCTAAAATATTTATCAAGACTAGGTTTAATTGAATGTTTCAGTGTGGTACCACATTACTACGTGACCCAAACCAGAAAAAACCCAGGATCTGTTCAACAAGTATGTGAAAAACGCGAAAGTATGAGCCTGATGAGGGCAAATCCCAGACCTATCCCAGTCCTAACTTGCGTTATCCTCTAAAATATTGATCGAAACCAGGTTTAGTCGACTGTTTCAGTGTGGTACCACATTACTACGTGATCCAAACCAGAAAATATCCCAGGATCTGTTCAACAAGTATGTGAAGAATGTGAAAGTATGAGTCTGATGAGTGAAAATCCCAGACCTAACCCAGACCTAACATGCGTTATCCTCTAAAATATTTATCCAGACCAGGTTTCATTGAATGTTTCAGTGTGGTACCACTTTACTATGTGATCCAATCCAGAAATAGCCCAGCATCTAGCCATGAAGTATGAGAAATATTGCGAAAGTATGAGCATGATGAGGGCAAATCCTAGACCTAACCCAGACCTAACATGCGTTATCCTCTAAAATATTTATCAAGACTAGGTTTAATTGAATGTTTCAGTGTGGTACCACATTACTACGTGATCCAATCCTGAAAAAGCCCAGGATCTAGCCATCAAGTATGAGTAATATGCGAAAGTATGAGCCTGATGAGGGCAAATCCCAGACCTATCCCAGTCCTAACTTGCGTTATCCTCTAAAATATTGATCGAAACCAGGTTTAGTCGACTGTTTCAGTGTGGTACCACATTACTACGTGATCCAAACCAGAAAATATCCCAGGATCTGTTCAACAAGTATGTGAAGAATGTGAAAGTATGAGTCTGATGAGTGAAAATCCCAGACCTAACCCAGACCTAACATGCGTTATCCTCTAAAATATTTATCCAGACCAGGTTTCATTGAATGTTTCAGTGTGGTACCACTTTACTATGTGATCCAATCCAGAAAAAGCCCAGCATCTAGCCATGAAGTATGAGAAATATTGCGAAAGTATGAGCATGATGAGGGCAAATCCTAGACCTAACCCAGACCTAACATGCGTTATCCTCTAAAATATTTATCAAGACTAGGTTTAATTGAATGTTTCAGTGTGGTACCACATTACTACGTGACCCAAACCAGAAAAAACCCAGGATCTGTTCAACAAGTATGTGAAAAACGCGAAAGTATGAGCCTGATGAGGGCAAATCCCAGACCTATCCCAGCCCTAACTTGCGTTATCCTCTAAAATATTGATCGAAACCAGGTTTAGTCGACTGTTTCAGTGTGGTACCACATTACTACGTGATCCAAACCAGAAAAAACCCAGGATCCGTTCAACAAGTATGTGAAGAATGCGAAAATATGAGTCTGATGAGTGAAAATCCCAGACCTAACCTAGACCTAACATGCGTTATCCTCTAAAATATTGATCCAAACCAGGTTTAATGGTCTGTTTCAGTGTGGTACCACACTACTACGTGATCCACACCAGAAAAAACCCAGGATCTGTTCAACAAGTATGTGAAAAACGCGAAAGTATGAGCCTGATGAGGGCAAATCCCAGACCTATCCCAGACCTAACCTGCGTTGTCCTCTAAGATATTGATGGAAACCAGGTTTAATTGCCTGTTTCAGTGTTGTACTTCAATACTACGTGATGCGATCCAGAAAAAGCCCAGGATCTAGCCACCAAGTATGAGAAATATGCGAAAGAATGAGCCTGATGAGAGCAAATCCCAGACCTAACCTAGACCTAACATGAATTATTCTCTAAAATATTGATCGAAACCAGGTTTAATTGACTGTTTCAGTGTTGTACTTCATTACTACGTGATGCAATCCATAAAAAGCCCAGGATCTAGCCATCAAGTATGAGAAATATGCGAAAGTATGAGCCTGATGAGGGCAAATCCTAGACCTAACCCAGACCTAACATGCGTTATCCTCTAAAATATTTATCAAGACTAGGTTTAATTGAATGTTTCAGTGTGGTACCACATTACTACGTGACCCAAACCAGAAAAAACCCAGGATCTGTTCAACAAGTATGTGAAAAACGCGAAAGTATGAGCCTGATGAGGGCAAATCCCAGACCTATCCCAGACGTAACTTGCGTTATCCTCTAAAATATTGATCGAAACAAGGTTTAATTGACTGTTTCAGCGTGGTACCATATTACTACGTGATACAATCCAGAAACAGCCCAGGATCTAGCCATGAAGTATGAGCAATATGCGAAAGTATGAGGCTGATGAGGGCAAATCCTAGACCTAACCCAGACCTAACATGCGTTATCCTCTAACATATTTATCAAGACCAGGTTTAATTGATTATTTCAGTGTGGTGCCACATTACTACGTGACACAATCCAGAAACAGCCCAGGATCTAGCCATGAGGTATGAGAAATATGCGAAAGTATGAGCCTGATGAGGGCAAATCCTAGACCTATCCCAGACCTAACTTGCGTTATCCTCTAAAATATTGATCGAAACCAGGTTTAATTGACTGTTTCAGCATGGTACCACATTACTACGTGATACAATCCAGAAACAGCCCAGGGTCTAGCCATGAAGTATGAGCAATATGCGAAAGTATGAGCCTGATGAGGGCAAATCCTAGACCTAACCCAGACCTAACATGCGTTATCCTCTAAAATATTTATCAAGACCAGGTTTAATTGATTGTTTCAGTGTGGTCCCACATTACTACGTGATCCAAAACAGAAAAAACCCAGGATCCGTTCTACATGTATGAGAAATATGCGAAAGAATGAGCCTGATGAGAGCAAATCCCAGACCTAACCTAGACCTAACATGACTTATTCTCTAAAATATTGATCGAAACCAGGTTTTGTTGATTGTTTCAGTGTGGTCCCACATTACTACGTGATCCAAACCGGAAAAAACCCAGGATCCGTTCAACAAGTATGTGAAGGATTGCGAAAGTATGAGCCTGATGAGGGCAAATCCCAGACCTATCCCAGGCCTAACTTGCGTTGTCCTCTAAGATATTGATGGAAACCAGGTTTAATTGACTGTTTCAGTGTTGTACTTCAATACTACGTGATGCGATCCAGAAAAAGCCCAGGATCTAGCCACCAAGTATGAGAAATATGCGAAAGAATGAGCCTGATGAGAGCAAATCCCAGACCTAACCTAGACCTAACATGCGTTATCCTCTAAAATATTTATCAAGACCAGGTTTAATTGAATGTTTCAGTGTGGTACCACATTACTACGTGACCCAAACCAGAAAAAACCCAGGATCTGTTCAACAAGTATGTGAAAAACGCGAAAGTATGAGCCTGATGATGGCAAATCCCAGACCTATCCCAGACGTAACTTGCGTTATCCTCTAAAATATTGATCGAAACCAGGTTTAATTGACTGTTTCAGCGTGGTACCACATTACTACGTGATACAATCCAGAAACAGCCCAGGATCTAGCCATGAAGTATGAGCAATATGCGAAAGTATGAGGCTGATGAGAGCAAATCCCAGACCTAACCTAGACCTAACATGAATTATTCTCTAAAATATTGATCGAAACCAGGTTTAATTGACTGTTTCAGTGTTGTACTTCATTACTACGTGATGCAATCCATAAAAAGCCCAGGATCTAGCCATCAAGTATGAGAAATATGCGAAAGTATGAGCCTGATGAGGGCAAATCCTAGACCTAACCCAGACCTAACGTGCGTTATCCTCTAAGATATTTATCAAGACCAGGTTTAATTGATTGTTTCAGTGTGGTCCCACATTACTACGTGATCCAAAACAGAAAAAACCCAGGATCTGTTCTACATGTATGAGAAATATGCGAAAGAATGAGCCTGATGAGAGCAAATCCCAGACCTAACCTAGACCTAACATGAATTATTCTCTAAAATATTGATCGAAACCAGGTTTAATTGACTGTTTCAGTGTGGTCCCACATTACTACGTGATCCAAACCGGAAAAAACCCAAGATCCGTTCAACAAGTATGTGAAGGATTGCGAAAGTATGAGGCTGATGAGTGAAAATCCCAGGCCTAACCTAGACCTAACATGAATCATTCTCTAAAATATTGATCGAAACCAGGTTTAATTGACTGTTTCAGTGTGGTCCCACATTACTACGTGATCCAAACCAGAAAAAACCCAGGGTCCGTTCAACAAGTATGTGAAGAATGCGAAAGTATGAGTCTGATGAGTGAAAATCCCAGGCCTAACCTAGACCTAACATGCGTTATCCTCAAAAATATTGATCGAAACCTGGTTTAATCGACTGTTTCAGTGTGGTACCATATTACTATGTGATCCAAACCAGAAAATAACCCAGGATCTGTTCAACGAGTATGTGAAGGGTGCGAAAGTATGAGTCTGACGAGGTCAAATCCCAGACCTATCCCAGACCTAACTTGCGTTATCCTCTAAAATATTGATCGAAACCAGGTTTAATCGACTGTTTCAGTGTGGTACCACATTACTACGTGATCCAAACCAGAAAAAACCCAGGATCAGTTCAACAAGTATGTGAAAAACGCGAAAGTATGAGCCTGATTAGGGCGAATCCCAGACCTATCCCAGACCTAACTTGCGTTATTCTCTAAAATATTGATCGAAACCAGGTTTAATTGACTGTTTCAGCGTGGTACCACATTACTACCTGATACAATCCAGAAACAGCCCAGGATCTAGCCATGAAGTATGAGAAATATGCGAAAGTATGAGCCTGATGAGGGCAAATCCTAGATCTAACCCAAACCAAACATGCGTTATCCTCTAAAATATTTATCAAGACCAGGTTTAATTGAATGTTTCAGTGTGGTACCGCATTACTACGTGATCCAAACCAGAAAAGACCCAGGATCCGTTCAACAAGTATGTGAAAAATGCAAAAGTATGAGTCTGATGAGTGAAAATCCCAGACCTAACCTAGACCTAACATGCGTTATCCTCTAAAATATTGATGGAAACCTGGTTTAATTGACTGTTTCAGTGTTGTACTTCATTACTACGTGATGCGATCCAGAAAAAGCCCAGGATCTAGCCATGAAGTATGAGAAATATGCGAAAGAATGAGTCTGATAAGAGCAAATCCGAGACCTAACCTGGACCTAACATGAATTATTCTCTAAAATATTGATCGAAACCAGGTTTAATTGACTGTTTCAGTGTGGTCCCACATTACTACATGATCCAAAGCAGAAAAAACCCTCGATCAGGTCAACATGTATGTTAAAACTGCGAAATTATGACCCTGATGAGGGCAAATCCCAGGCCTAACCTAGACCTAACATGCGTTGTCCTCTAAAATATTGATGGAAACCAGGTTTAATTGACTATTTCAGTGTTGTACTTCATTACTACGTTATGCAATCCAGAAAAAGCCCAGGATCTAGCCATCAAGTGTGAGAAATATGCGAAAGAATGAGCCTGATAAGAGCAAATCCCAGACCTATCCTAGACCTAACATGAATTATTCTCTAAAATATTGATCGAAACCAGGTTTAATTGACTGTTTCAGTGTGGTCCCACATTACTACGTGATCCAAACCAGAAAAAACCCAGGATCCGTTCAACAAGTATGTGAAGAATGCGAAAGTATGAGTCTGATGAGGGCAAATCCTAGACCTAACCCAGACCTAACATGCGTTATCCTCTTAAATATTTATCAAGACCAGGTTTAATTGAATGTTTCAGTGTGGTACCACATTACTACGTGATGCAATCCAGAAAAAGCCCAGGATCTAGCCACCAAGTTTGAGAAATATGCGAAAGAATGAGCCTGATGAGGGCAAATCCTAGACCTAACCCAGACCTAACATGCGCTATCCTCTAGAATATTGATCGCAACCAAGTTTAATGGACTGTTTCAGTGTGGTACCACACTACTACGTCATCCAAAGCAGAAAAAACCCAGGATCTGTTCAACAAGTATGTGCAAATCGCGAAAGTATGAGTCTGATGAGGTCAAATCCCAGACCTATCTCAGACTTAACTTGCGTTATCCTCCAAAATATTGATCGAAACCAGGTTTAATCGACTGTTTCAGCGTGGTATCACATTACTACGTGATACAATCCAGAAACAGCCCAGGATCTAGCCATGAAGTATGAGAAATATGCGAAAGGATGAGCCTGATGAGGGAATATCCTAGACCTAACCCAGACCTAACATGCGTTATCCTCTAAAATATTTATCAAGACCAGGTTTAATTGAATGTTTCAGTGTGGTACCACATTACTACGTGATGCAATCCAGAAAAAGCCCAGGATCTAGCCACCAAGTTTGAGAAATATGCGAAAGAATGAGCCTGATGAGGGCAAATCCTAGACCTAACCCAGGCCTAACATGCGCTATCCTCTAGAATATTGATCGCAACCAAGTTTAATGGACTGTTTCAGTGTGGTATCACACTACTACGTGATCCAAACCAGAAAAAACCCAGGATCTGTTCAACAAGTATGTGAAAAACGCGAAAGTATGAGTCTGATGAGGTCAAATCCCAAACCTATCCCAGACTTAACTTGCGTTATCCTCTAAAATATTGATCGAAACCAGGTTTAATCGACTGTTTCAGCGTGGTATCACATTACTACGTGATACCATCCAGAAATAGCCCAGGATCTAGCCATGAAGTATGAGAAATATGCGAAAGCATGAGTCTGATGAGTGAAAATCCCAGGCCTAACCTAGACCTAGCATGCGTTATCCTCTAAAATATTTATCAAGACCAGGTTTAATTGAATGTTTCAGTGTCGTACCACATTACTACGTGACCCAAACCAGAAAAAACCCAGGATCTGTTCAACAAGTATGTGAAAAATGCGAAAGTATGAGCCTGATGAGGGCAAATCCTAGACCTAACCCAGACCTAACACGCGTTATCCTCTAAAATATTTATCAAGACCAGGTTTAATTGATTGTTTCAGTGTGGTCCCACATTACTACGTGATACAATCCGGAAACAGCCCAGGATCTAGCCACGAAGTATGAGAAATATGCGAAAGTATGAGCCTGATGGGGGCAAGTCCTAGACCTATCCCAGACCCAACTTGCGTTATCCTCTAAAATATTGATCGAAACCAGGTTTAATTGACTGTTTCAGCGTGGTACCACATTACTACGTGATACAATCCAG
Organism: Colletes latitarsis; assembly: GCF_051014445.1. Taxonomy (NCBI): domain Eukaryota; kingdom Metazoa; phylum Arthropoda; class Insecta; order Hymenoptera; family Colletidae; genus Colletes; species Colletes latitarsis. The sequence goes on along the minus strand of NW_027488367.1, from coordinate 27,594,988 downwards.
AAACAGCCCAGGATCTAGCCACGAAGTATGAGAAATATGCGAAAGTATGAGCCTGATGAGGGCAAATCCTAGACCTATCCCAGACCCAACTTGCGTTATCCTCTAAAATATTGATCGAAACCAGGTTTAATTGACTGTTTCAGCGTGGTACCACATTACTACGTGAAACAATCCAGAAACAGCCCAGGATCTAGCCATGAAGTATGAGCAATATGCGAAAGTATGAGCCTGATGAGTGCAAATCCTAGACTTAACCCAGACCTAACTTGCGTTATCCTCTAAAATATTGATCGAAACCAGGTTTAATTGACTGTTTCAGCGTGGTACCACATTACTACGTGATACAATCCAGAAACAGCCCAGGATCTAGCCACGAAGTATGAGAAATATGCGAAAGTATGAGCCTGATGAGGGCAAATCCTAGACTTAACCCAGACCTAACATGCGTTATCCTCTAACATATTGATCGAAACCTGGTTTAATCGACTGTTTCAGTGAGGTACCACATTACTATGTGATCCAAACCAGAAAAAACCCAGGTTCCGTTCAACAAGTATGTGAAGAATGCGAAAGTATGAGTCTGATGAGGGAAAATCGCAGGCCTAACCTGGACATAACATGCGTTATCCTCTAAAATATTGATCGAAACCAGGTTTAGTCGACTGTTTCAGTGTGGTCCCACATTACTACGTGATCCAAAACAGAAAAAAACCCAGGATCTGTTCTACATGTATGAGAAATATGCGAAAGAATGAGCCTGATGGGAGCAAATCCCAGACCTAACCTAGACCAAACATGAATTATTCTCTAAAATATTGATCGAAACCAGGTTTAATTGACTGTTTCAGTGTGGTCCCACATTACTACGTGATCCAAACCGGAAAAAACCCAGGTTCCGTTCAACAAGTATGTGAAGAATGCGAAAGTATGAGTCTGATGAGGGAAAATCGCAGGCCTAACCTGGACATAACATGCGTTATCCTCTAAAATATTGATCGAAACCAGGTTTAGTCGACTGTTTCAGTGTGGTCCCACATTACTACGTGATCCACACCAGAAAAAACCCAGGATCCGTTCAACAAGTATGTGAAGAATGCGAAGGTATGAGTCTGATGAGGTCAAATCCCAGACCTATCCCAGACATAACTTGCGTTATCCTCTAAAATATTGATCGAAACCAGGTTTAATCGACTGTTTCAGCGTGGTACCACAATACTACGTGATACAATCCAGAAACAGCCCAGGATCTAGCCATGAAGTATGAGAAATATGCGAAAGTATGAGCCTGATGAGGGCAAATCCTAGACCTAACCCAAACCTAACATGAATTATTCTCTAAAATATTGATCGAAACCAGGTTTAGTTGACTGTTTCAGTGTTGTACTTCATTACTACGTGATGCAATCCAGAAAAAGCCCAGGATCTAGCCATCAAGTATGAGAAATATGCGAAAGAATGAGCCTGATGAGAGCAAATCCCAGACCTAACCTAGACCTAACATGAATTATTCTCTAAAATATTGATCGAAACCTGGTTTAATCGACTGTTTCAGTGTGGTACCATATTACTATGTGATCCAAACCAGAAAATAACCCAGGATCTGTTCAACGAGTATGTGAAGGGTGCGAAAGTATGAGTCTGACGAGGTCAAATCCCAGACCTATCCCAGACCTAACTTGCGTTATCCTCTAAAATATTGATCGAAACCAGGTTTAATCGACTGTTTCAGTGTGGTACCACATTACTACGTGATCCAAACCAGAAAAAACCCAGGATCAGTTCAACAAGTATGTGAAAAACGCGAAAGTATGAGCCTGATTAGGGCGAATCCCAGACCTATCCCAGACCTAACTTGCGTTATTCTCTAAAATATTGATCGAAACCAGGTTTAATTGACTGTTTCAGCGTGGTACCACATTACTACCTGATACAATCCAGAAACAGCCCAGGATCTAGCCATGAAGTATGAGAAATATGCGAAAGTATGAGCCTGATGAGGGCAAATCCTAGATCTAACCCAAACCAAACATGCGTTATCCTCTAAAATATTTATCAAGACCAGGTTTAATTGAATGTTTCAGTGTGGTACCGCATTACTACGTGATCCAAACCAGAAAAGACCCAGGATCCGTTCAACAAGTATGTGAAAAATGCAAAAGTATGAGTCTGATGAGTGAAAATCCCAGACCTAACCTAGACCTAACATGCGTTATCCTCTAAAATATTGATGGAAACCTGGTTTAATTGACTGTTTCAGTGTTGTACTTCATTACTACGTGATGCGATCCAGAAAAAGCCCAGGATCTAGCCATGAAGTATGAGAAATATGCGAAAGAATGAGTCTGATAAGAGCAAATCCGAGACCTAACCTGGACCTAACATGAATTATTCTCTAAAATATTGATCGAAACCAGGTTTAATTGACTGTTTCAGTGTGGTCCCACATTACTACATGATCCAAAGCAGAAAAAACCCTCGATCAGGTCAACATGTATGTTAAAACTGCGAAATTATGACCCTGATGAGGGCAAATCCCAGGCCTAACCTAGACCTAACATGCGTTGTCCTCTAAAATATTGATGGAAACCAGGTTTAATTGACTATTTCAGTGTTGTACTTCATTACTACGTTATGCAATCCAGAAAAAGCCCAGGATCTAGCCATCAAGTGTGAGAAATATGCGAAAGAATGAGCCTGATAAGAGCAAATCCCAGACCTATCCTAGACCTAACATGAATTATTCTCTAAAATATTGATCGAAACCAGGTTTAATTGACTGTTTCAGTGTGGTCCCACATTACTACGTGATCCAAACCAGAAAAAACCCAGGATCCGTTCAACAAGTATGTGAAGAATGCGAAAGTATGAGTCTGATGAGGGCAAATCCTAGACCTAACCCAGACCTAACATGCGTTATCCTCTTAAATATTTATCAAGACCAGGTTTAATTGAATGTTTCAGTGTGGTACCACATTACTACGTGATGCAATCCAGAAAAAGCCCAGGATCTAGCCACCAAGTTTGAGAAATATGCGAAAGAATGAGCCTGATGAGGGCAAATCCTAGACCTAACCCAGACCTAACATGCGCTATCCTCTAGAATATTGATCGCAACCAAGTTTAATGGACTGTTTCAGTGTGGTACCACACTACTACGTCATCCAAAGCAGAAAAAACCCAGGATCTGTTCAACAAGTATGTGCAAATCGCGAAAGTATGAGTCTGATGAGGTCAAATCCCAGACCTATCTCAGACTTAACTTGCGTTATCCTCCAAAATATTGATCGAAACCAGGTTTAATCGACTGTTTCAGCGTGGTATCACATTACTACGTGATACAATCCAGAAACAGCCCAGGATCTAGCCATGAAGTATGAGAAATATGCGAAAGGATGAGCCTGATGAGGGAATATCCTAGACCTAACCCAGACCTAACATGCGTTATCCTCTAAAATATTTATCAAGACCAGGTTTAATTGAATGTTTCAGTGTGGTACCACATTACTACGTGATGCAATCCAGAAAAAGCCCAGGATCTAGCCACCAAGTTTGAGAAATATGCGAAAGAATGAGCCTGATGAGGGCAAATCCTAGACCTAACCCAGGCCTAACATGCGCTATCCTCTAGAATATTGATCGCAACCAAGTTTAATGGACTGTTTCAGTGTGGTATCACACTACTACGTGATCCAAACCAGAAAAAACCCAGGATCTGTTCAACAAGTATGTGAAAAACGCGAAAGTATGAGTCTGATGAGGTCAAATCCCAAACCTATCCCAGACTTAACTTGCGTTATCCTCTAAAATATTGATCGAAACCAGGTTTAATCGACTGTTTCAGCGTGGTATCACATTACTACGTGATACCATCCAGAAATAGCCCAGGATCTAGCCATGAAGTATGAGAAATATGCGAAAGCATGAGTCTGATGAGTGAAAATCCCAGGCCTAACCTAGACCTAGCATGCGTTATCCTCTAAAATATTTATCAAGACCAGGTTTAATTGAATGTTTCAGTGTCGTACCACATTACTACGTGACCCAAACCAGAAAAAACCCAGGATCTGTTCAACAAGTATGTGAAAAATGCGAAAGTATGAGCCTGATGAGGGCAAATCCTAGACCTAACCCAGACCTAACACGCGTTATCCTCTAAAATATTTATCAAGACCAGGTTTAATTGATTGTTTCAGTGTGGTCCCACATTACTACGTGATACAATCCGGAAACAGCCCAGGATCTAGCCACGAAGTATGAGAAATATGCGAAAGTATGAGCCTGATGGGGGCAAGTCCTAGACCTATCCCAGACCCAACTTGCGTTATCCTCTAAAATATTGATCGAAACCAGGTTTAATTGACTGTTTCAGCGTGGTACCACATTACTACGTGATACAATCCAGAAACAGCCCAGGATCTAGCCACGAAGTATGAGAAATATGCGAAAGTATGAGCCTGATGAGGGCAAATCCTAGACCTATCCCAGACCCAACTTGCGTTATCCTCTAAAATATTGATCGAAACCAGGTTTAATTGACTGTTTCAGCGTGGTACCACATTACTACGTGAAACAATCCAGAAACAGCCCAGGATCTAGCCATGAAGTATGAGCAATATGCGAAAGTATGAGCCTGATGAGTGCAAATCCTAGACTTAACCCAGACCTAACTTGCGTTATCCTCTAAAATATTGATCGAAACCAGGTTTAATTGACTGTTTCAGCGTGGTACCACATTACTACGTGATACAATCCAGAAACAGCCCAGGATCTAGCCACGAAGTATGAGAAATATGCGAAAGTATGAGCCTGATGAGGGCAAATCCTAGACTTAACCCAGACCTAACATGCGTTATCCTCTAACATATTGATCGAAACCTGGTTTAATCGACTGTTTCAGTGAGGTACCACATTACTATGTGATCCAAACCAGAAAAAACCCAGGTTCCGTTCAACAAGTATGTGAAGAATGCGAAAGTATGAGTCTGATGAGGGAAAATCGCAGGCCTAACCTGGACATAACATGCGTTATCCTCTAAAATATTGATCGAAACCAGGTTTAGTCGACTGTTTCAGTGTGGTCCCACATTACTACGTGATCCAAAACAGAAAAAAACCCAGGATCTGTTCTACATGTATGAGAAATATGCGAAAGAATGAGCCTGATGGGAGCAAATCCCAGACCTAACCTAGACCAAACATGAATTATTCTCTAAAATATTGATCGAAACCAGGTTTAATTGACTGTTTCAGTGTGGTCCCACATTACTACGTGATCCAAACCGGAAAAAACCCAGGTTCCGTTCAACAAGTATGTGAAGAATGCGAAAGTATGAGTCTGATGAGGGAAAATCGCAGGCCTAACCTGGACATAACATGCGTTATCCTCTAAAATATTGATCGAAACCAGGTTTAGTCGACTGTTTCAGTGTGGTCCCACATTACTACGTGATCCACACCAGAAAAAACCCAGGATCCGTTCAACAAGTATGTGAAGAATGCGAAGGTATGAGTCTGATGAGGTCAAATCCCAGACCTATCCCAGACATAACTTGCGTTATCCTCTAAAATATTGATCGAAACCAGGTTTAATCGACTGTTTCAGCGTGGTACCACAATACTACGTGATACAATCCAGAAACAGCCCAGGATCTAGCCATGAAGTATGAGAAATATGCGAAAGTATGAGCCTGATGAGGGCAAATCCTAGACCTAACCCAAACCTAACATGAATTATTCTCTAAAATATTGATCGAAACCAGGTTTAGTTGACTGTTTCAGTGTTGTACTTCATTACTACGTGATGCAATCCAGAAAAAGCCCAGGATCTAGCCATCAAGTATGAGAAATATGCGAAAGAATGAGCCTGATGAGAGCAAATCCCAGACCTAACCTAGACCTAACATGAATTATTCTCTAAAATATTGATCGAAACCAGGTTTAATTGACTGTTTCAGTGTGGTCCCACATTACTACGTGATCCAAACCAGAAAAAACCCAGAATCCGTTCAACAAGTATGTGAAGAACGCGAAAGTATGAGTCTGATGAGGTCAAATCCCAGGCCTAACCTAGACCTAACATGCGTTATCCTCAAAAATATTGATCGAAACCTGGTTTAATCGACTGTTTCAGTGAGGTACCACATTACTATGTGATCCAAACCAGAAAATAACCCAGGATCTGTTCAACGAGTATGTGAAGTGTGCGACAGTATGAGTCTGATGAGGTCAAATCCCAGACCATTCCCAGACTTAAGTTGCGTTATCCTCTAAAATATTGATCGAAACCAGGTTTAATCGACTGTTTCAGTGTGGTACCACATTACTACGCGATCCAACCCAGAAAAAACCCAGGATCTAGCCATCAAGTATGAGAAATATGCGAAATAATGAGCATGATGAGAGCAAATCCCAGACCTAACCTAGACCTAACATGAATTATTCTCTAAAATATTGATCGAAACCAGGTTTAATTGACTGTTTCAGTGTGGTACCACATTACTACGTGATCCAAACCAGAAAAAACCCAGGATCCGTTCAACAGGTATGTGAAGACTGCGAAAGTATGAGTCTGATGAGTGAAAATCCCAGACCTAACCTAGACCTAACATCCGTTATCCTCTAATATATTGATCCAAACCAGGTATAATGGACTGTTTCAGTGTGGTACCACACTACTACGTGATCCAAACCAGAAAAAACCCAGGATCTGTTCAACAAGTATGTGAAAAACGCGAAAGTATGAGCCTGATGAGGGCAAATCCAAGACCTATCCCAGACCTAACTTGCGTTGTCCTCTAAGATATTGATGGAAACCAGGTTTAATTGACTGTTTCCGTGTTGTACTTCATTACTATGTGATGCAATCCAGAAAAAGCCCATGATCTAGCCATCAAGTTTGAGAAATATGCGAAAGAATGAGCCTGATGAGGGCAAATCCCAGACCTAACCTAGACCTAACATGAATTATTCTCTAAAATATTGATCGAAACCAGGTTTAATTGACTGTTTCAGTGTGGTCCCACATTACTACGTAATCCAAACCAGAAAAAACCCAGGATCCGTTCAACAAGTATGTGAAGAATGCGAAAGTATGAGTCTGATGAGTGAAAATCCCAGGCCTAACCTAGACCTAACATGCGTTATCCTCAAAAATATAGATCGAAACCTGGTTTAATCGACTGTTTCAGTGTGGTACCACATTACTATGTGATCCAAACCAGAAAAAACCCAGGATCTGTTCAACAAGTATGTGAAGAACGCTAAACTGTGAGCCTGATGAGGGCAAATCTTAGACCTAACCCAGACCTAAGATGCGTTAACCACTAATATATTTACCCAGACCAGGTTTCATTGAATGTTTCAGTGTGGTACCACATTACTACGTGATCCAAACCAGAAAAAACCCAGGATCCGTTCAACAAGTATGTGAAGAATGCGAAAGTATGAGTCTGATGAGGGCAAATCCTAGACCTAACCCAGACCTAACATGCGTTATCCTCTTAAATATTTATCAAGACCAGGTTTAATTGAATGTTTCAGTGTGGTACCACATTACTACGTGATGCAATCCAGAAAAAGCCCAGGATCTAGCCACCAAGTTTGAGAAATATGCGAAAGAATGAGCCTGATGAGGGCAAATCCTAGACCTAACCCAGACCTAACATGCGCTATCCTCTAGAATATTGATCGCAACCAAGTTTAATGGACTGTTTCAGTGTGGTACCACACTACTACGTGATCCAAAGCAGAAAAAACCCAGGATCTGTTCAACAAGTATGTGCAAATCGCGAAAGTATGAGTCTGATGAGGTCAAATCCCAGACCTATCTCAGACTTAACTTGCGTTATCCTCCAAAATATTGATCGAAACCAGGTTTAATCGACTGTTTCAGCGTGGTATCACATTACTACGTGATACAATCCAGAAACAGCCCAGGATCTAGCCATGAAGTATGAGAAATATGCGAAAGGATGAGCCTGATGAGGGAATATCCTAGACCTAACCCAGACCTAACATGCGTTATCCTCTAAAATATTTATCAAGACCAGGTTTAATTGAATGTTTCAGTGTGGTACCACATTACTACGTGATGCAATCCAGAAAAAGCCCAGGATCTAGCCACCAAGTTTGAGAAATATGCGAAAGAATGAGCCTGATGAGGGCAAATCCTAGACCTAACCCAGGCCTAACATGCGCTATCCTCTAGAATATTGATCGCAACCAAGTTTAATGGACTGTTTCAGTGTGGTATCACACTACTACGTGATCCAAACCAGAAAAAACCCAGGATCTGTTCAACAAGTATGTGAAAAACGCGAAAGTATGAGTCTGATGAGGTCAAATCCCAAACCTATCCCAGACTTAACTTGCGTTATCCTCTAAAATATTGATCGAAACCAGGTTTAATCGACTGTTTCAGCGTGGTATCACATTACTACGTGATACCATCCAGAAATAGCCCAGGATCTAGCCATGAAGTATGAGAAATATGCGAAAGCATGAGTCTGATGAGTGAAAATCCCAGGCCTAACCTAGACCTAACATGCGTTATCCTCAATAATATTGATCGAAACCAGGTTTAATCGACTGTTTCAGCGTGGTATCACATTACTACGTGATACAATCCAGAAACAGCCCAGGATCTAGCCATGAAGTATGAGAAATATGCGAAAGGATGAGCCTGATGAGGGAATATCCTAGACCTAACCCAGACCTAACATGCGTTATCCTCTAAAACATTTATCAAGACCAGGTTTAATTGAATGTTTCAGTGTGGTACCACATTACTACGTGATGCAATCCAGAAAAAGCCCAGGATCTAGCCACCAAGTTTGAGAAATATGCGAAAGAATGAGCCTGATGAGGGCAAATCCTAGACCTAACCCAGGCCTAACATGCGCTATCCTCTAGAATATTGATCGCAACCAAGTTTAATGGACTGTTTCAGTGTGGTATCACACTACTACGTGATCCAAACCAGAAAAAACCCAGGATCTGTTCAACAAGTATGTGAAAAACGCGAAAGTATGAGTCTGATGAGGTCAAATCCCAAACCTATCCCAGACTTAACTTGCGTTATCCTCTAAAATATTGATCGAAACCAGGTTTAATCGACTGTTTCAGCGTGGTATCACATTACTACGTGATACCATCCAGAAATAGCCCAGGATCTAGCCATGAAGTATGAGAAATATGCGAAAGCATGAGTCTGATGAGTGAAAATCCCAGGCCTAACCTAGACCTAACATGCGTTATCCTCAATAATATTGATCGAAACCAGGTTTAATCGACTGTTTCAGTGTGGTACCACATTACTACGTGATCCAAACCAGAAAAAAACCCAGGATCTGTTCAACGAGTATGTCAAGTGTGCGACAGTATGACCCTGATGAGGGCTGATCCCAGACCTATCCCAGACCTACCATGCGCTATCCTCTAAAATATTTATCAAGACCAGGTTTAATTGATTGTTGCAGTGTGGTCCCACATTACTACGTGATCCAATCCAGAAAAAGCCCAGGATCTAGCCATCAAGTATGAGTAATATGCGAAAGAATGAGCCTGATGAGGGCAAATCCTAGACCTAACCCAAACCTAGCATGCGTTATCCTCTAAAATATTTATCAAGACCAGGTTTAATTGAATGTTTCAGTGTCGTACCACATTACTACGTGACCCAAACCAGAAAAAACCCAGGATCTGTTCAACAAGTATGTGAAAAACGCGAAAGTATGAGCCTGATGAGGGCAAATCCTAGACCTAACCCAGACCTAACACGCGTTATCCTCTAAAATATTTATCAAGACCAGGTTTAATTGATTGTTTCAGTGTGGTCCCACATTACTACGTGATACAATCCGGAAACAGCCCAGGATCTAGCCACGAAGTATGAGAAATATGCGAAAGTATGAGCCTGATGGGGGCAAATCCTAGACCTATCCCAGACCCAACTTGCGTTATCCTCTAAAATATTGATCGAAACCAGGTTTAATTGACTGTTTCAGCGTGGTACCACATTACTACGTGATACAATCCAGAAACAGACCAGGATCTAGCCACGAAGTATGAGAAATATGCGAAAGTATGAGCCTGATGAGGGCAAATCCTAGACCTATCCCAGACCCAACTTGCGTTATCCTCTAAAATATTGATCGAAACCAGGTTTAATTGACTGTTTCAGCGTGGTACCACATTACTACGTGAAACAATCCAGAAACAGCCCAGGATCTAGCCATGAAGTATGAGCAATATGCGAAAGTATGAGCCTGATGAGTGCAAATCCTAGACTTAACCCAGACCTAACTTGCGTTATCCTCTAAAATATTGATCGAAACCAGGTTTAATTGACTGTTTCAGCGTGGTACCACATTACTACGTGATACAATCCAGAAACAGCCCAGGATCTAGCCACGAAGTATGAGAAATATGCGAAAGTATGAGCCTGATGAGGGCAAATCCTAGACTTAACCCAGACCTAACATGCGTTATCCTCTAACATATTTATCAAGACCAGGTTTAATTGATTGTTTCAGTGTGGTCCCACATTACTACGTGATCCAAAACAGAAAAAAACCCAGGATCTGTTCTACATGTATGAGAAATATGCGAAAGAATGAGCCTGATGGGAGCAAATCCCAGACCTAACCTAGACCAAACATGAATTATTCTCTAAAATATTGATCGAAACCAGGTTTAATTGACTGTTTCAGTGTGGTCCCACATTACTACGTGATCCAAACCGGAAAAAACCCAGGTTCCGTTCAACAAGTATGTGAAGAATGCGAAAGTATGAGTCTGATGAGGGAAAATCGCAGGCCTAACCTGGACATAACATGCGTTATCCTCTAAAATATTGATCGAAACCAGGTTTAGTCGACTGTTTCAGTGTGGTCCCACATTACTACGTGATCCACACCAGAAAAAACCCAGGATCCGTTCAACAAGTATGTGAAGAATGCGAAGGTATGAGTCTGATGAGGTCAAATCCCAGACCTATCCCAGACATAACTTGCGTTATCCTCTAAAATATTGATCGAAACCAGGTTTAATCGACTGTTTCAGCGTGGTACCACAATACTACGTGATACAATCCAGAAACAGCCCAGGATCTAGCCATGAAGTATGAGAAATATGCGAAAGTATGAGCCTGATGAGGGCAAATCCTAGACCTAACCCAAACCTAACATGAATTATTCTCTAAAATATTGATCGAAACCAGGTTTAGTTGACTGTTTCAGTGTTGTACTTCATTACTACGTGATGCAATCCAGAAAAAGCCCAGGATCTAGCCATCAAGTATGAGAAATATGCGAAAGAATGAGCCTGATGAGAGCAAATCCCAGACCTAACCTAGACCTAACATGAATTATTCTCTAAAATATTGATCGAAACCAGGTTTAATTGACTGTTTCAGTGTGGTCCCACATTACTACGTGATCCAAACCAGAAAAAACCCAGAATCCGTTCAACAAGTATGTGAAGAACGCGAAAGTATGAGTCTGATGAGGTCAAATCCCAGGCCTAACCTAGACCTAACATGCGTTATCCTCAAAAATATTGATCGAAACCTGGTTTAATCGACTGTTTCAGTGAGGTACCACATTACTATGTGATCCAAACCAGAAAATAACCCAGGATCTGTTCAACGAGTATGTGAAGTGTGCGACAGTATGAGTCTGATGAGGTCAAATCCCAGACCATTCCCAGACTTAAGTTGCGTTATCCTCTAAAATATTGATCGAAACCAGGTTTAATCGACTGTTTCAGTGTGGTACCACATTACTACGCGATCCAACCCAGAAAAAACCCAGGATCTAGCCATCAAGTATGAGAAATATGCGAAATAATGAGCCTGATGAGAGCAAATCCCAGACCTAACCTAGACCTAACATGAATTATTCTCTAAAATATTGATCGAAACCAGGTTTAATTGACTGTTTCAGTGTGGTACCACATTACTACGTGATCCAAACCAGAAAAAACCCAGGATCCGTTCAACAGGTATGTGAAGACTGCGAAAGTATGAGTCTGATGAGTGAAAATCCCAGACCTAACCTAGACCTAACATCCGTTATCCTCTAATATATTGATCCAAACCAGGTATAATGGACTGTTTCAGTGTGGTACCACACTACTACGTGATCCAAACCAGAAAAAACCCAGGATCTGTTCAACGAGTATGTGAAGTGTGCGACAGTATGAGTCTGATGAGGTCAAATCCCAGACCATTCCCAGACTTAAGTTGCGTTATCCTCTAAAATATTGATCGAAACCAGGTTTAATCGACTGTTTCAGTGAGGTACCACATTACTACGCGATCCAACCCAGAAAAAACCCAGGATCTAGCCATCAATTATGAGAAATATGCGAAATAATGAGCCTGATGATTGCAAATCCTAGACCTAACCCAGACCTAACATGCGTTATCCTCTAAAATATTTATCAAGACCAGGTTTAATTGAACGTTTCAGTGTGGTACCACATTACTACGTGATCCAAACCAGAAAAAAACCCTGGATCTGTTCAACAAGTATGTGAAAATCACGAAAGTATGAGCCTGATGAGGGCAAATCCAAGACCTATCCCACACCTAACTTGCGTTGTCCTCTAAAATATTGATGGAAACCAGGTTTAAATGACTGTTTCAGTGTGGTACCACATTACTACGTGATCCAATCCAGAAAAAGTGCAGGATCTAGCCACCAAGTATGAGAAATATGCCAAAGAATGAGCCTGATGAGTGCAAATCCTAGACCTAACCCAGACCTAACATGCGTTATCCTCTAAAATATTTATCAAGACCAGGATTAATTGACTGTTCAGTGTGGCATCACATTACTACGTGATACAAACCAGTGGAAGCCTTGGATCTGGCCAACAAGAATGAGAAATATGCGAAAGTATGAGCCTGGTGAGGGCAAATCCTCGACCTAACCCTGACCTAACATGCGTTATCCTCTAAAATATTTATCAAGACCAGGTTTAATGGTATGCTTCAGTGAGGTACCACATTACTACGTGATCGAAACCAGAAAAAACCCAGGATCTGTTCAAGAAGTATGTGAAGAATACGAAAGTATGAGACTGATGCGGGCAAATCCTAGACCTAACCTAGACATAACATGCGTTATCCTCTAAAATATTGATCGAAACCAGGTTTAATGGACAGTTTCAGTGTGGTACCACATTACTACGTGGTCCAAACCAGAAAAACCCAGGATCTGTTCAACAAGTATGAGAAATATGCGAAAGTACGTGCCTGATGATAGCAAATCCCCGACCTTACCAAGACCTAACATGAATTATTCTCTAAGATATTGATCGAAACCAGGTTTAATGGACTGTTTCAGTGTGGTACCACATTACTACGTGATCCAAACCAGAAAATACTCAGGATCTGTTAAACAAGTACGTGAATAACGCGAAAAAAAGACCCAGATGAGGGCAAATCCCAGACCTATCCCAGACCTAACTTGCGTTATCCTATAAAATATTGATCGAAACCAGGTTTAATTGACTGTTTGAGTGTGGTACCACATTACTACGTGATCCAATCCAGAAAAGCCCAGGATATAGCCATGAAGTATGAGAAGTATGCGAAAGTATGAGCCTGACGAGGGCAAATCCTAGACCTAACCCAGACCTAACATGCGTTATCCTCTAAAATATTTATCAAGACCAGGTTTAATTGAATGTTTCAGTGTGGTACCACATTACTAAGTGATCCAATCCAGAAAAAGCCCATGATGTAGCCATGAAGTATGAGAAATATGCGAAAGTATGAGCCTGACGAGGGCATATCCTAGACCTAACCCAGACCTAACATGCGTTACCCTCTAAAATATTTATCAAGACCAGGTTTAATTGAACGTTTAAGTGTGGTACCACATTACTACGTGATCCAAACCAGCAAAAACCCAGGATCTGTTCAAAAAGTATGTGAAGAACGCGAAAGTATGAGCCTGATGAGGGCAAATGCCAGACCTATCCCACACCTAACTTGCGTTGTCCTCTAAAATATTGATCGAAACCAGGTTTAAATGACTGTTTCAGTGTGGTACCACAATACTACGTGATCCAGAAAAAGTCCAGGATCTAGCCATCAAGTATGAGAAATATGCGAAAGTATGAGCCTGACGAGGGCAAATCCTAGACCTAACCCAGACCTAACATGCGTTATCCTCTAAAATATTTATCAAGACCAGGTTTAATTGAATGTTTCAGTGAGGTACCACATTACTACGTGAATCAAACCAGAAAAAAACCCTGGATCTGTTCAACAAGTATGTGAAAATCGCGAAAGTATGAGCCTGATGAGGGCAAATCCCAGACCTAACCTAGACATAACATGCGTTATCCTCTAAAATATTGATCGAAACCAGGTTTAATGGACTGTTTCGGTATGGTACCACATTACTACGTGATCCAAACCAGAAGTATCCCAGGATCTGTTCAAGAAGTATGTGAAGAATGCGAAAGTATGAGACTGATGCGGGCAAATCCTAGACCTAACCTAGACATAACATGCGTTATCCTCTAGAATATTGATCGAAACCAGGTTTAATTGACTGTTTCAGTGTGGTACCACATTACTACGTGATACAATCCAGAAACAGCCCAGGATCTAGCCACGAAGTATGAGAAATATGCGAAAGTATGAGCCTGATGAGGGCAAATCCTAGACTTAACCCAGACCTAACATGCGTTATCCTCTAACATATTTATCAAGACCAGGTTTAATTGATTGTTTCAGTGTGGTCCCACATTACTACGTGATCCAAAACAGAAAAAAACCCAGGATCTGTTCTACATGTATGAGAAATATGCGAAAGAATGAGCCTGATGGGAGCAAATCCCAGACCTAACCTAGACCAAACATGAATTATTCTCTAAAATATTGATCGAAACCAGGTTTAATTGACTGTTTCAGTGTGGTCCCACATTACTACGTGATCCAAACCGGAAAAAACCCAGGTTCCGTTCAACAAGTATGTGAAGAATGCGAAAGTATGAGTCTGATGAGGGAAAATCGCAGGCCTAACCTGGACATAACATGCGTTATCCTCTAAAATATTGATCGAAACCAGGTTTAGTCGACTGTTTCAGTGTGGTCCCACATTACTACGTGATCCACACCAGAAAAAACCCAGGATCCGTTCAACAAGTATGTGAAGAATGCGAAGGTATGAGTCTGATGAGGTCAAATCCCAGACCTATCCCAGACATAACTTGCGTTATCCTCTAAAATATTGATCGAAACCAGGTTTAATCGACTGTTTCAGCGTGGTACCACAATACTACGTGATACAATCCAGAAACAGCCCAGGATCTAGCCATGAAGTATGAGAAATATGCGAAAGTATGAGCCTGATGAGGGCAAATCCTAGACCTAACCCAAACCTAACATGAATTATTCTCTAAAATATTGATCGAAACCAGGTTTAGTTGACTGTTTCAGTGTTGTACTTCATTACTACGTGATGCAATCCAGAAAAAGCCCAGGATCTAGCCATCAAGTATGAGAAATATGCGAAAGAATGAGCCTGATGAGAGCAAATCCCAGACCTAACCTAGACCTAACATGAATTATTCTCTAAAATATTGATCGAAACCAGGTTTAATTGACTGTTTCAGTGTGGTCCCACATTACTACGTGATCCAAACCAGAAAAAACCCAGAATCCGTTCTACAAGTATGTGAAGAACGCGAAAGTATGAGTCTGATGAGGTCAAATCCCAGGCCTAACCTAGACCTAACATGCGTTATCCTCAAAAATATTGATCGAAACCTGGTTTAATCGACTGTTTCAGTGAGGTACCACATTACTATGTGATCCAAACCAGAAAATAACCCAGGATCTGTTCAACGAGTATGTGAAGTGTGCGACAGTATGAGTCTGATGAGGTCAAATCCCAGACCATTCCCAGACTTAAGTTGCGTTATCCTCTAAAATATTGATCGAAACCAGGTTTAATCGACTGTTTCAGTGTGGTACCACATTACTACGCGATCCAACCCAGAAAAAACCCAGGATCTAGCCATCAAGTATGAGAAATATGCGAAATAATGAGCCTGATGAGAGCAAATCCCAGACCTAACCTAGACCTAACATGAATTATTCTCTAAAATATTGATCGAAACCAGGTTTAATTGACTGTTTCAGTGTGGTACCACATTACTACGTGATCCAAACCAGAAAAAACCCAGGATCCGTTCAACAGGTATGTGAAGACTGCGAAAGTATGAGTCTGATGAGTGAAAATCCCAGACCTAACCTAGACCTAACATCCGTTATCCTCTAATATATTGATCCAAACCAGGTATAATGGACTGTTTCAGTGTGGTACCACACTACTACGTGATCCAAACCAGAAAAAACCCAGGATCTGTTCAACGAGTATGTGAAGTGTGCGACAGTATGAGTCTGATGAGGTCAAATCCCAGACCATTCCCAGACTTAAGTTGCGTTATCCTCTAAAATATTGATCGAAACCAGGTTTAATCGACTGTTTCAGTGAGGTACCACATTACTACGCGATCCAACCCAGAAAAAACCCAGGATCTAGCCATCAATTATGAGAAATATGCGAAATAATGAGCCTGATGATTGCAAATCCTAGACCTAACCCAGACCTAACATGCGTTATCCTCTAAAATATTTATCAAGACCAGGTTTAATTGAATGTTTCAGTGTGGTACCACATTACTACGTGATCCAAACCAGAAAAAAACCCTGGATCTGTTCAACAAGTATGTGAAAATCACGAAAGTATGAGCCTGATGAGGGCAAATCCAAGACCTATCCCACACCTAACTTGCGTTGTCCTCTAAAATATTGATGGAAACCAGGTTTAAATGACTGTTTCAGTGTGGTACCACATTACTACGTGATCCAATCCAGAAAAAGTGCAGGATCTAGCCACCAAGTATGAGAAATATGCCAAAGAATGAGCCTGATGAGTGCAAATCCTAGACCTAACCCAGACCTAACATGCGTTATCCTCTAAAATATTTATCAAGACCAGGATTAATTGACTGTTCAGTGTGGCATCACATTACTACGTGATACAAACCAGTGGAAGCCTTGGATCTGGCCAACAAGAATGAGAAATATGCGAAAGTATGAGCCTGGTGAGGGCAAATCCTCGACCTAACCCTGACCTAACATGCGTTATCCTCTAAAATATTTATCAAGACCAGGTTTAATGGTATGCTTCAGTGAGGTACCACATTACTACGTGATCGAAACCAGAAAAAACCCAGGATCTGTTCAAGAAGTATGTGAAGAATACGAAAGTATGAGACTGATGCGGGCAAATCCTAGACCTAACCTAGACATAACATGCGTTATCCTCTAAAATATTGATCGAAACCAGGTTTAATGGACAGTTTCAGTGTGGTACCACATTACTACGTGGTCCAAACCAGAAAAACCCAGGATCTGTTCAACAAGTATGAGAAATATGCGAAAGTACGTGCCTGATGATAGCAAATCCCCGACCTTACCAAGACCTAACATGAATTATTCTCTAAGATATTGATCGAAACCAGGTTTAATGGACTGTTTCAGTGTGGTACCACATTACTACGTGATCCAAACCAGAAAATACTCAGGATCTGTTAAACAAGTACGTGAATAACGCGAAAAAAAGACCCAGATGAGGGCAAATCCCAGACCTATCCCAGACCTAACTTGCGTTATCCTATAAAATATTGATCGAAACCAGGTTTAATTGACTGTTTGAGTGTGGTACCACATTACTACGTGATCCAATCCAGAAAAGCCCAGGATATAGCCATGAAGTATGAGAAGTATGCGAAAGTATGAGCCTGACGAGGGCAAATCCTAGACCTAACCCAGACCTAACATGCGTTATCCTCTAAAATATTTATCAAGACCAGGTTTAATTGAATGTTTCAGTGTGGTACCACATTACTAAGTGATCCAATCCAGAAAAAGCCCATGATGTAGCCATGAAGTATGAGAAATATGCGAAAGTATGAGCCTGACGAGGGCATATCCTAGACCTAACCCAGACCTAACATGCGTTACCCTCTAAAATATTTATCAAGACCAGGTTTAATTGAACGTTTAAGTGTGGTACCACATTACTACGTGATCCAAACCAGCAAAAACCCAGGATCTGTTCAAAAAGTATGTGAAGAACGCGAAAGTATGAGCCTGATGAGGGCAAATGCCAGACCTATCCCACACCTAACTTGCGTTGTCCTCTAAAATATTGATCGAAACCAGGTTTAAATGACTGTTTCAGTGTGGTACCACAATACTACGTGATCCAGAAAAAGTCCAGGATCTAGCCATCAAGTATGAGAAATATGCGAAAGTATGAGCCTGACGAGGGCAAATCCTAGACCTAACCCAGACCTAACATGCGTTATCCTCTAAAATATTTATCAAGACCAGGTTTAATTGAATGTTTCAGTGAGGTACCACATTACTACGTGAATCAAACCAGAAAAAAACCCTGGATCTGTTCAACAAGTATGTGAAAATCGCGAAAGTATGAGCCTGATGAGGGCAAATCCCAGACCTAACCTAGACATAACATGCGTTATCCTCTAAAATATTGATCGAAACCAGGTTTAATGGACTGTTTCGGTATGGTACCACATTACTACGTGATCCAAACCAGAAGTATCCCAGGATCTGTTCAAGAAGTATGTGAAGAATGCGAAAGTATGAGACTGATGCGGGCAAATCCTAGACCTAACCTAGACATAACATGCGTTATCCTCTAGAATATTGATCGAAACCAGGTTTAATGGACTGTTTCAGTGTGGTACCACGTTACTACGTGATCCTATCCAGAAAAACCCCAGGATCTAGCCATGAAGTATGAGAAATATGCGAAAGTATGAGCCTGACGAGGGCAAATCCTAGACCTAACCCTGTCCTAGCATGCGTTATCCTGTAAAATATTGATCGAAACCAGGTTTAATTGAATGTTTCAGCGTAGCATCACATTACTATGTGATCCAAACCAGTGGAAGCCCAGGATCTGGCCAACAAGAAAGAGAAATATGCGAAAGTACGAGCCTGATGACAGCAAATCCCAGACCTAACCAAGACCTAACATGAAGTATCCTCTAAAATATTGATCGAAACCAGGTTTAATTGACTGTTTCAGTGTGGTACCACATTACTACATGATCCAAGCCAGAAAAAGCCCAGGATCTAGCCATGAAGTATGAGAAATATGCGAAAGTATGAGCCTGACGAGGGCAAATCCTAGACCTAACCCTGTCCTAGCATGCGTTATCCTGTAAAATATTGATCGAAACCAGGTTTAATTGAATGTTTCAGTGTGGTACCACATTACTACGTGATGCAAACCGGCAAAAACCCAGGATCTGTTCAACAAGTATGTGAAAAACGCGAAAGTATGAGCCTGATGAAGGCAAATCCCAGACCGTTCCCAGACATAACTTGCGTTATCCTCCAAAATATTGATCGAAACCAGGTTTAAATGACTGTTTCACTGCGGTACCACATTACTACGTGATACAGAGCAGAAAAAACCCAAGATCTAGCCATCAAGTATGAGAAATATTCGAAAGTATGTCCCTGATGAGGGCAAATCCCAGACCTAACCCAGACCTAACATGCGTTGTCCTCTAAAATATTTATCAAGACCAGGATTAATTGACTGTTTCAGTGTGGCATCACATTACTACGTGATCCAAACCAGTGTAAGCCCAGGATCTGGCCAACAAGTATGAGAAATATGCGAAAGTACGAGCCTGATGAGAGCAAATCCCAGACCTAACCAAGACCTAACATGAATTATCCTCTAAAATATTGATCGATTCGAGGTTTAATGGACTGTTTCAGTGTGGTACCACATTAGTACGTGATCCAAACCAGAAAAAGCCAGGGATCTGTTCAACAAGTATGTGAATAACGCGAAAATATGACCCTGATGAGGGCAAATCCCGGACCTATCCCAGACCTAACTTGCGTTATCCTAAAAAATATTGATCGGAACCAGGTTTAATTGACTGTTTCAGTGTGGTACCACATTAGTACGTGATCCAAACCAGAAAAAGCCCAAAATCTGGCCATCAAGTATGAGAAATATGCGAAAGTATGACCCTGATGAGAGCAAATCCCAGACCTATCCCAGACCTAACTTGCGTTATCCTATGAAATATTGATCGAAACCAGGTTTAATTGACTGTTTCAGTGTGGTACCACATTAGTACGTGATCCAAACCAGAAAAAGCCCAGAATCTGGCCATCAAGTATGAGAAATATGCGAAAGTATGACCCTGATGAACGGCAAATCCCAGACCTATCCCAGACCTAACTTGCGTTATCCTATAAAATATTGATCGAAACAAGGTATAATTGACTGTTTCATTGTGGTACCACTTTCCTACGTGATCCAAAGCAGAAAAAACCATCGATCAGGTCAACAAGTATGTCAAGTATGCGAAAGTATGACCCTGATGTGGGCAATTCCCAGATCTAACCTATACCTAACATGCTTTATCCTCTAAAATATTAATTGAAACCAGGTTTAAATGACTGTTTCAGTGTGGTACCACATTACTACGTGATCCAATCCAGAAAAAGTCCAGGATCTAGCCATCAAGTATGAGAAATATGCGACAGGACGAGCCTGATGGGAGCAAATCCCAAACCTATCCTAGATCTAATATGCGTTATCCTCTAAAATATTGATCGAAACCGGATTGAATGGACTGTTTCTCTGTGGTACCACATTACTACGTGATCCAAACCAGAAAGAACCCACGATCTATTCGACAAGTATGTGAAAAACGCGAAAGTATGAGCCTGATGAGGGCAAATCCCAGACCTATCCCAGACATAACTTGCGTTATCCTCTAAAACATTGATCGAAACCAGGTTTAATTGACTGCTTCAGTGTGGTACCACATTACTACGTGATCCAATCCAGAAAAAGCCCAGGAACTGTTCAAGAAGTATGTGAAAAATGCGAAAGTATGATCCTGATGAAGGCAAATCCCAGACCTATCCCAGACATAACTTGCGTTACCCTCTAAAATATTGATCAAAACCAAGTTTAATTGACTGTTTCAGTGTGGTACCACGTTACTACGTGATCCAATCCAGAAGAAGCCCAGGATCTAGACATCAAGTATGAGATATATGCGAAAGTACGAGCCTGTAGAGAGCAAATCCCAGACATATCCTAGGCCTAACATGCGTTATCCTCTAAAATATTGATCGAAACCAGATTCAATGGACTGTTTCTGTGTGGTACCACATTACTACGTGATCCAAACCAGAAAGAACCCAGGACCTGTTCAACAAGTATGTGAAAAACGCGAAAGTATGAGCCTGATGAAGGCAAATCCCAGACCTATCCCGGACCTAACTTGCGTTATCCTAAAAAATATTGATCGAAACCAGGTTTAATTGACTGTTTCAGTGTTGTACTTCATTACCACGTGATGCGATCCAGAAAAAGCCCAGGATCTAGCCATCAAGTATGAGAAATGTGCGAAAGTAAGAGCCTGATGAGGGCAAATCCCAGACCTATCCCAGACCTAACTTGCGTTATCCTATAAAATATTGATCGAAACCAGGTTCAATGGACTGTTTCAGCGTGGCATCACATTACTACGTGATCCAAACCAGTGGAAGCCCAGGATCTGGCCAATAAGAAAGAGAAATACGCGAAAGTACGAGCCTGATGAGAGCAAATCCCAGATCTAACCAAGACCTGACATGAATTATTCTCTAAGATATTGATCGAAACCGGGTTCAGTGGACTGTTTCAGTGTGGTACCACGTTACTACGTGATCCAATCCAGAAAAAACCCAGGATCTAGCCATCAAGTATGAGAAATATGCGAAAGAATGAGCCTGATGAGGGCAAATCCTAGACCTAACCCAGACCTAACACGCGTTATCCTCTAGAATATTTATCAAGACCAGGATTAATTGACTGTTTCAGCGTGGCATCACATTACTACGTGATCCAAACCAGTGGAAGCCCAGGATCTGGCCAACAAGAAAGAGAAATACGCGAAAGTACGAGCCTGATGAGAGCAAATCCCAGACCTAACCAAGACCTAACATGAATTATTCTTTAAGATATTGATCGAAACCAGGTTCAATGGACTGTTTCAGTGTGGCACCACGTTACTACGTGATCCGATCCAGAAAAAGCCCAGGATCTAGCCATCAAGTATGAGAAATATGCGAAAGTATGACCCTGATGGGGGCAATTCCCAGACCTAACCTAGACCTAACATGCGTTATCCTCAAAAATATTAATTGAAACCAGGTTTAATGGACTGTTTCAGTGTGGCACCACACTACTACGTGATCCAAACCAGAAAAAACCGAGGACCTGTTCAACAATTATGAGAAATATGCGAAAGTACGAGCCTGATGAGAGCAAATCCCAGAGCTCTCCCAGACCTAACTTGCGTTATCCTCTAAAATATTGATCGAAACCAGGTTTAGTTGACTGTTTCAGTGTCATACCACATTACTACGTGATCCAATCCAGAAAAAGCCCAGGATCTAGCCATGAAGTATGAGAAATATGCGAAAGTATGAGCCTGATGAGGGCAAATTTCAGAACTATGCCAGACATAACTTGCGTTATCCTCTAAAATAATGATCAAACCAGGTTTAATTGACTGTTTCAGTGTGATGCCACATTACTACGTGATCCAATCCAGAAAAAGCCCAGGATATAGCCATGAAGTATGAGAAATATGCGAAAGTATGGGCCTGACGAGGGCATATCCTAGACCTAACCCAGACCTAACATGTGTTATCCCCTAAATTGTTATCAAGACCAGGTTTAATTGAATGTTTCAGTGTGGTACCACATTACTACGTGATCCAAACCAGCAAAGAACCAGGACCTGTTCAACAAGTATGTGAAAAACGCGAAAGTATGAGCCTGATGAAGGCAAATCCCAGACCAATCCCAGACATAACTTGCGTTATCCTCTAAAATATTGATTGAAACCAGGTTTAATTGACTGTTTCAGTGTGATACCACATTACTAAGTGATCCAATCCAGAAAAAGCCCATGATATAGCCATGAAGTATGAGAAATATGCGAAAGTATGAGCCTGACGAGGGCATATCCTAGACCTAACCCAGACCTAACATGCGTTATCCTCTAAAATATTTATCAAGACCAGGTTTAATTGAATGTTTCAGTGTGGTACCACATTACTACGTGATCCAAACCAGCAAAAACCCAGGATCTGTTCAACAAGTATGTGAAAAACGCGAAAGTATGAGCCTCATGAGGGCAAATGCCAGACCTATCCCACACCTAACTTGCGTTGTCCTCTAAAATATTGATGGAAACCAGGTTTAAATGACTGTTTCAGTGTGGTACCACATTACTACGTGATCCAATCCAGAAAAAGTCCAGGATCTAGCCATCAAGTATGAGAAATATGCGAAAGTACGAGCCTGATGAGAGCAAATCCCAGAGATCTCCCAGACCTAACTTGCGTTATCCTCTAAAATATTGATCGAAACCAGGTTTAATTGACTGTTTCAGTGTGGTACCACATTACTACGTGAACCAAACCAGAAAAAAACCCTGGATCTGTTCAACAAGTATGTGAAAATCGCGAAAGTATGAGCCTGATGAGGGCAAATCCCAGACCTATCCCACACCTAACTTGCGTTGTCCTCTAAAATATTTATCACGACCAGGATTAATTGACTGTTTCAGTGTGGCATCACATTACTACGTGATACAAACCAGTGGAAGCCCAGGATCTGGCCAACAAGAATGAGAAATACGCGAAAGTATGAGCTCGACGAGGGCAAATCCTAGACCTAACCCAGACCTAACATGCGTTATCCTCTAAAATATTTATCAAGACCAGGTTTAATGGTCTGCTTCAGTGTGGTACCACATTACTACGTGATCGAAACCAGAAAAAACCCAGGATCAGTTCAAGAAGTATGTGAAGAATGCGAAAGTATGAGCCTGATGAAGGCAAATCCCAGACCTATCCCAGACATAACTTGCGTTATCCACTAAAATATTGATCGAAACCAGGTTTAATTGACAGTTTCAGTGTGATACCACATTACTACGTGATCCAATCCAGCAAAGCCCAGGATCTAGCCATGAAGTATGAGAAATATGCGAAAGTACGAGGGGCGGTCGAGGGCAAATCTTAGACCTAACCTAGACATAACATGCGTTATCCTCTAAGACATTGATCGAAACCAGGTTTAATTGACTGTTTTAGTGTGGTACTACTTTACTACGTGATCCAAAGCAGAAAAAACCCTGGATCAGATCAACATGTATGTTAAAACTGCGAATGTATGACCCTGATGAGGGCAAATCCCAGGCCTAACCCAAACCTAACATGCGTTATCCTCTAAAATATTGATCGAAACCAGGTTTAGTGGACTGTTTCAGTGTGGTACCACATTACTACGTGATCCAAACCAGCAAAAACCCAGGATCTGTTCAACAAGTATGTGAAAAACGAGAAAGTATGAGCCTGATGAGGGCAAATCTCAGACCTATCCCAGACATAACTTGCGATATCCTCTAAAATATTGATCGAAACCAGGTTTAATTGACAGTTTCAGTGTGATACCACATAACTACGTGATCCAATCCAGAAAAAGCCCAGGATCTAGCCATGAAGTATGAGAAATATGCGAAAGCAAGAGCCTGACGAGGGCAAATCCTAGACCTAACCCAGTCCTAACATGCGTTATCCTCTAAAATATTTATCAAGACCAGGTTTAATGGTCTGCTTAAGTGTGGTACCACATTACAACGTGATCGAAACCAGAAAAAACCCAGGATCAGTTCAAGAAGTATGTGAAGAATGCGAAAGTATGAGCCTGATGAAGGCAAATCCCAGACCTATCCCAGACATAACTTGCGTTATCCACTAAAATATTGATCGAAACCAGGTTTAATTGACAGTTTCAGTGTGATACCACATTACTACGTGATCCAATCCAGAAAAAGCCCAGGATCTAGCCATGAAGTATGAGAAATATGCGAAAGCAAGAGCCTGACGAGGGCAAATCCTAGACCTAACCCAGTCCTAACATGCGTTATCCTCTAAAATATTTATCAAGACCAGGTTTAATGGTCTGCTTAAGTGTGGTACCACATTACAACGTGATCGAAACCAGAAAAAACCCAGGATCAGTTCAAGAAGTATGTGAAGAATGCGAAAGTATGAGACTGACGAGGGCAAATCCTAGACCTAACCCAGACCTAACATGCGTTATCCTCTATAATATTTATCAAGACCAGGTTTAATGGTCTGCTTCAGTGTGGTACAACATTACTACGTGATCGAAACCAGAAAAACCCAGGATCAGTTCAAGAAGTATGTGAAGAATGCGAAAATATGAGAGTGATGCGGGCAAATCGTAGACCTAACCTAGACATAACATGCGTTATCCTCTAAAATATTGATCGAAACCAGGTCTAATGGACTGTTTCAGTGTGGTACCACATTATTACGTTATCCAAACCAGAAAAAACCCAGGATCTGTTCAACAAGTATGTGAAAAACGCGAAAGTATGAGCCTGATGAGGGCAAATCTTAGACCTAACCTAGACATAACATGCGTTATCCTCTAAGACATTGATCGAAACCAGGTTTAGTGGACTGTTTCAGTGTGGTACCACATTACTACGTGATCCAAACCAGCAAAAACCCAGGATCTGTTCAACAAGTATGTGAAAACCGCGAAAGTATGAGCCTGATGAGGGCAAATCCCAGACCTAACCTAGACCTAACATGCGTTATCCTCAAAAATATTGATCGAAACCAGGTTTAATCGACTGTTTCAGTGTGGTACCACATTACTACGTTATCCAAACCAGAAAAAGCGCAGAATCTGGCCATCAAGTATGAGAAATATGCGAAAGTACGAGCCTGATGAGAGCAAATCCCAGACCTATCCCAGACCTAACATGCGTTATCCTCTAAAACATTGATCGAAACCAGGTTTAGTGGACTGTTTCAGTGTGGTACCACATTACTACGTGATCCAAACCAGCAAAAACAGAGGATCTGTTCAACATGTATGTTAAAACTGCGAATGTATGACCCTGATGAGGGCAAATCCCCGGCCTAACCCAAACCTAACATGCGTTATCCTCTAAAACATTGATCGAAACCAGGTTTAGTGGACTGTTTCAGTGTGGTACCACATTACTACGTGATCCAAACCAGCAAAAACCCAGGATCTGTTCAACAAGTATGTGAAAAACGCGAAAGTACGAGCCTGTCGAGGGCAAATCTTAGACCTAACCTAGACCTAACATGCGATATCCTCAAAAATATTGATCGAAACCAGGTTTAATGGACTGTTTCAGTTTGGTACCACTTTACTACGTGATCCAAAGTAGAAAAAACCCTCGATCAGGTCAACATGTATGTTAAAACTGCGAAAGTATGACCCTGATTAGGGCAAATCCCAGGCCTAACCTAGATCTAACATGCGTTATCCTCTAAAATCCTTATCGAAACCAGGTTTAATGGACTGTTTCAGAGTGGTACCACGTTACTACGTGATCCAAACCAGAAAAAACGCAGGATCCGTTCAAACAAGTATGTGAAAAACGCGAAAGTATGAGCCTGATGAGGGCAAATCTCAGACCTATCCCAGACATAACTTGCGTTATCCTCTAAAATAATGATCGAAACCAGGTTTAATTGACTGTTTCAGTGTGGTACCACATTACTACGTGATCCAATCCAGAAAAAGTCCAGGATCTAGCCATCAAGTATGAGAAATATGCGAAAGAATGAGCCTGATGAGGGCAAATCCTAGACCTAACCCAGACCTAACATGCGTTATCCTCTAAAATATTTATCAAGACCAGGATTAATTGACTGTTTCAGTGTGGCATCACATTACTACGTGATACAAACTAGTGGAAGCCCAGGATCTGGCCAACAAGAATGAGAAATATGCGAAAGTATGAGCTCGACGAGAGCAAATCCCAGACCTAACCTAGACCTAACATGCGTTATCCTCAAAAATATTGATCGAACCCAGGTTTAATGGACTGTTTCAGTGTGGTACCACATTACTACGTGATCCAATCCAGAAAAAGTCCAGGATCTAGCCATCAAGTATGAGAAATATGCGAAAGAATGAGCCTGATGAGGGCAAATCCTAAACCTAACCCAGACCTAACATAAGTTATCCTCTAAAATATTTCTCAAGACGAGGATTAATTGACTGTTTCAGTGTGGCATCACGTTACTACGTGATCCAAACCAGTGGAAGCCCAGGATCTGGTCAACAAGAATGTGAAATATGCGAAAGTATGAGCCTGACGAGAGCAAATCCCAGACCTGACCTAGACCTAACATGCGTTGTCCTCTAAAATATTTATCGAAACCAGGTTTAATTTACTGCTTCAGTGTGGTACCACTTTGCTACGTGACCCAAAGCAGAAAAAACCATCGATCAGGTCAACATGTATGTTAAAACTGCGAAAGTATGACCCTGATGAGGGCAAATCCCAGACGTAACCTAGACCTAACATGTGTTATCCTCTGAAATAATAATCGAAACCAGGTTTAATGGTCTGCTTCAGTGCGGTACCACATTACTACGTGATCCAAACCAGAAAAAACCCAGGATCTGTTCAACAAGTATGTGAAAAACGCGAAAGTATGAGCCTGATGAGGGCAAATCCCAGAACTATCCGAGACACAACATGTGTTATCCTCTAAAATATTGATCGAAACCAGGTTTAATTGACCGTTTCAGTGTGATACCACATTACTACGTGTTCCAATCCAGAAAGAGCCCAGGATATAGTCATGAAGTATGAGAAATATGCGAATGTATGAGCCTGACGAGGGCAAATCCTAGAACTAACCCAGACCTAACATGCGTCATCCTCTAAAATATTTATCAAGACCAGGTTTAATTGAATGTTTTAGTGTGGTACCACATTACTACGATATCCAAACCAGCAAAAACCCAGGATCTGTTCAACAAGTATGTGAAAAAAGCGAAAGAATGAGCCTGATGAGGGCAAATCTCAGACCTATCCCAGACATAACTTGCGTTATCCTCTAAAATAATGATCGAAACCAGGTTTAATTGGCTGTTCAGTGTGATACCACATTTCTACGTGATCCAATCCAGAAAAAGCCCAGGATATAGGCATGAAGTATGAGAAATATGCGAAAGTATGAGGCTAACGAGTGCAAATCCTAGACCTAACCCAGACCTAACATGCGTTATCCTCTAAAATATTGGTCGAAAGCAGGTTCAATGGACTGTTTCAGTGTGGTACCACGTTACTACGTGATCCTACCCAACAAAAGCCCAGGATCTAGCCATCAAGTATGAGAAATATGCGAAAGTACGAGCCTGATGATAGCAAATCCCCGACCTAACCAAGACCTAAGATGAATTATTCTCTAAGATATTGATCGAAACCAGGTTTAATGGACTGTTTCAGTGTGGTACCACATTACTACGTGATCCAAACCAGAAAATACTCAGGATCTGTTAAACAAGTATGTGAAAAACGCGAAAGTATGACCCTGATGTGGCCAAATCCCAGGCCTAACCTAGACCTAACATGCGTTATCCTCTAAAATATTGATCGAAAGCAGGTTCAATGGACTGTTTCAGTGTGGTACCACGTTACTACGTGATCCTATCCAGAAAAACCCCAGGATCTAGCCATCAAGTATGAGAAATATGCGAAAGAATGAGCCTGATGATGGCAAATCCTAGACCAAATCCAGACCTAACACGCGTTATCCTCCAAAATATTTATCAAGACCAGGATTAATTGACTGTTTCAGCGTGGCATCACATTACTACGTGATCCAAACCAGTGGAAGCCCAGGATCTGGCCAACAAGAAAGAGAAATATGCGAAAGTACGAGCCTGATGAGAGCAAATCCCAGACCTAACCAAGACCTAACATGAAGTGTTCTCTAAGATATTGATCGAAACCAGGTTTAATGGACTGTTTCAGGGTGGCATCACATTACGACGTGATCCAAACCAGTGGAAGCCCAGGATCTGGCCAACAAGAATGAGAAATATGCGAAAGTATGACCCTGATGGGGGCAATTCCCAAACCTAACCTAGACCTAACATGTGTTATCCTCTAAAATAATAATCGAAACCAGGTTTAATGGTCTCCTTCGGTGTGGTACCACATTACTACGTGATCCAAACCAGAAAAAACCCAGGACCTGTTCAACAATTATGTGAAAAACGCGAAAGTATGACCCTGATGAAGGCAAATCCCAGACCTATCCCAGACAAAACTTGCGTTATCCTCTAAAATATTGATCGAAACCAGGTTTAGTTGACTGTTTCAGTGTGATACCACATTACTACGTGATCCAATCCAGAAAAAGCCCAGGATCTAGCCATGAAGTATGAGAAATATGCGAAAGTATGAGCCTGATGAGGGCAAATTTCAGACCCATCCCAGACATAACTTGCGTTATCCTCTAAAATAATGATCAAACCAGGTTTAATTGACTGTTTCAGTGTGATACCACATTACTACGTGATCCAATCCAGAAAAAGCCCAGGATATAGCCATGAAGTATGAGAAGTATGCGAAAGTATGAGCCTGACGAGGGCAAATCCTAGACCTAACCCAGACCTAACATGCGTTATACTCTAAAATATTTATCAAGACCAGGTTTAATTGAATGTTTCAGTGTGGTACCACATTACTACGTGATCCAAACCAGCAAAAACCCAGGATCTGTTCAACAAGTATGTGAAGGACGCGAAAGTATGAGCCTGATGAGGGCAAATGCCAGACCTATCCCACACCTAACTTGCGTTGTCCTCTAAAATATTGATGGAAACCAGGTTTAAATGACTGTTTCAGTGTGGTACCACAATACTACGTGATCCAATCCAGAAAAAGTCCAGGATCTAGCCATCAAGTATGAGAAATGTGCGAAAGTATGTGCCTGACGAGGGCAAATCCTAGACCTAACACAGACCAAACATGCGTTATCCCCTAAAATATAGATCGAAACCAGGTTCAATGGACTGTTTCAGCGTGGCATCACATTACTGCGCGATCAAAACCAGAAAAAGCCCAGGATCTAGCCATCAAGTATGAGAAATATGCGAAAGAATGAGCCTGATGAGTGCAAATCCTAGACCTAACCCAGACCTAACATGCGTTATCCTCTAAAATATTTATCAAGACCAGGTTTAATTAAATGTTTCAGTGAGGTACCACATTACTACGTGAACCAAACCAGAAAAAAACCCTGGATCTGCTCAACAAGTATGTGAAAATCGCGAAAGTATGAGCCTGATGAGGGCAAATCCCAGACCTATCCCACACCTAACTTGCGTTGTCCTCTAAAATATTTATCAAGACCAGGATTAGTTGACTGTTTCAGTGTGGCATCACATTACTACGTGATACAAACCAGTGGAAGCCCAGGATCTGGCCAACAAGGATGAGAAATATGCGAAAGTATGAGCCTGGTGAGGGCATATCCTCGACCTAACCCTGACCTAACATGCGTTATCCTCTAAAATATTTATCAAGACCAGGTTTAATGGTCTGCTTCAGTGAGGTACCACATTACTACGTGATCGAAACCAGAAAAAACCCAGGATCTGTTCAAGAAGTATGTGAAGAATGCGAAAGTATGAGACTGATGCGGGCAAATCCTAGACCTAACCTAGACATAACATGCGTTATCCTCTAAAATATTGATCGAAACCAGGTTTAATGGACTGTTCCAGTGTGGTACCACACTACTACGTGGTCCAAACCAGAAAAAACCCAGCATCTGTTCAACAAGTATGTGAAAAACGCGAAAGTATGAGCCTGATGAGGGCAAATCTCAGACCTATCCCAGACATAACTTGCGTTATCCTCTAAAAGAATGATCGAAACCAGGTTTATTTGGCTGTTCAGTGTGATACCACATTTCTACGTGATCCAATCCAGAAAAAGCCCAGGATATAGCCATGAAGTATGAGAAATATGCGAAAGTATGAGGCTGACGAGTGCAAATCCTAGACCTAACCTAGACCTAACATGCGTTATCCTCTAAAATATTGATCGAAAGCAGGTTCAATGGACTGTTTCAGTGTGGTACCACGTTACTACGTGATCCTATCCAGAAAATGCCCAGGATCTAGCCATCAAGTATGAGAAATATGCGAAAGAATGAGCCTGATGAGGGCAAATCCTAGACCTAATCCAGACCTAACACGCGTTATCCTCCAAAATATTTATCAAGACCAGGATTAATTGACTGTTTCAGCGTGGCATCACATTACTATGTGATCCAAACCTGTGGAAGCCCAGGATCTGGCCAACAAGAAAGAGAAATAAGCGAAAGTACGAGCCTGATGACAGCAAATCCCAGACCTAACCAACACCTAACATGAAGTATTCTTTAAGATATTGATCGAAACCAGGTTTAATGGACTGTTTCAGTGTGGCATCACATTACGACGTGATCCAAACCAGTGGAAGCCCAGGATCTGACCAACAAGAATGAGAAATATGCGAAAGTATGACCCTGATGGGGGCAATTCCCAAACCTAACCTTGACCTAACATGTGTTATCCTCTAAAATAATAATCGAGACCAGGTTTAATGGTCTGCTTCAGTGTGGTACCACATTACTACGTGATCGAAGCCAGAAAAAACCCAGGACCTGTTCAAAAAGTATGTGAAGAATTCGAAAGTATGAGACTGATGAGGGCAAATGCCAGGCCTATCCTAGACATAACATGCGTTATCCTCTAAAATATTGATCGAAACCAGGTTTAATGGACTGTTTCAGTGTGGTACCACATTACTACGTGATCCAAACCAGAACAAACCCAGGATCTATTCAACAAGTATGTGAAGTATGCGAAAGTATGACTCTGATGAGGGCAAATCCCAGGCTTAACCTAGACCTAACATGCGTTATCCTCCAAAATCTTGATCGAAACCAGGTTTAATGGACTGCTTCAGTGTGGTACCACATTACTACGTGATCCAAACCAGAAAAAACCCAGGACCTGTTCAACAAGTTTGTGAAAAACGCGAAAGTATGAGCCTCATGAAGGCAAATCCCAGACCTATCCCAGACATAACTTGCGTTATCCTCTAAAATATTGATCGAAACCAGGTTTAATTGACAGTTTCAGTGTGATACCACATTACTACGTGATCCAATCCAGAAAAAGCCCAGGATCTAGCCATGAAGTATGAGAAATATGCGAAAGTATGAGCCTGACGAGGGCAAATCCTAGACCTAACCCAGACCTAACATGCGTTATCCTCTAAAATATTTATCAAGACCAGGTTTAATGGTCTGCTTCAGTGTGGTACCACATTACTACGTGATCGAAACCAGAAAAAACCCAGGATCAGTTCAAGAAGTATGTGAAGAATGCGAAAGTATGAGCCTGATGAAGGCAAATCCCAGATCTATCCCAGACATAACATGCGTTATCCTCTAAAATATTGATCGAAACCAGGTTTAATGGTCTGCTTCAGTGTGGTACAACATTACTACGTGATCGAAACCAGAAAAAACCCAGGATCAGTTCAAGAAGTATGTGAAAAACGCGAAAGTATGAGCCTCATGAAGGCAAATCCCAGACCTATCCCAGACATAACATGCGTTATCCTCTAAAATATTGATCGAAAGCAGGTTCAATGTACTGTTTCAGTGTGGTACCACGTTACTACGTGATCCTACCCAACAAAAGCCCAGGACCTGTTCAACAAGTATGTGAAAAACGCGAAAGTATGAGCCTCATGAAGGCAAATCCCAGGCCTAACCTAGACCTAACATGCGTTATCCTCTAAAATATTGATCGAAAGCAGGTTCAATGGACTGTTTCAGTGTGGTACCACGTTACTACGTGATCCTATCCAGAAAAACCCCAGGATCTAGCCATCAAGTATGAGAAATATGCGAAAGAATGAGCCTGATGAGGGCAAATCCTAGACCAAATCCAGACCTAACACGCGTTATCCTCCAAAATATTTATCAAGACCAGGATTAATTGACTGTTTCAGCGTGGCATCACATTACTACGTGATCCAAACCAGTGGAAGCCCAGGATCTGGCCAACAAGAAAGAGAAATATGCGAAAGTACGAGCCTGATGAGAACAAATCCCAGACCTAACCAAGACCTAACATGAAGTATTCTCTAAGATATTGATCGAAACCAGGTTTAATGGACTGTTTCAGGGTGGCATCACATTACGACGTGATCCAAACCAGTGGAAGCCCAGGATCTGGCCAACAAGAATGAGAAATATGCGAAAGTATGACCCTGATGGGGGCAATTCCCAAACCTAACCTAGACCTAACATGTGTTATCCTCTAAAATAATAATCGAAACCAGGTTTAATGGTCTCCTTCGGTGTGGTACCACATTACTACGTGATCCAAACCAGAAAAAACCCAGGACCTGTTCAACAATTATGTGAAAAACGCGAAAGTATGACCCTGATGAAGGCAAATCCCAGACCTATCCCAGACAAAACTTGCGTTATCCTCTAAAATATTGATCGAAGCCAGGTTTAGTTGACTGTTTCAGTGTGATACCACATTACTACGTGATCCAATCCAGAAAAAGCCCAGGATCTAGCCATGAAGTATGAGAAATATGCGAAAGTATGAGCCTGATGAGGGCAAATTTCAGACCTATCCCAGACAAAACTTGCGTTATCCTCTAAAATAATGATCAAACCAGGTTTAATTGACTGTTTCAGTGTGATACCACATTACTACGTGATCCAATCCAGAAAAAGCCCAGGATATAGCCATGAAGTATGAGAAGTATGCGAAAGTATGAGCCTGACGAGGGCAAATCCTAGACCTCACCCAGACCTAACATGCGTTATACACTAAAATATTTATCAAGACCAGGTTTAATTGAATGTTTCAGCGTGGTACCACATTACTACGTGATCCAAACCAGAAAAAAACCCTGGATCTGTTCAACAAGTATGTGAAGTATGCGAAAGTATGAGTCTGATGAGGGCAAATCCGAGGCCTAACCTAGACATAACATGCGTTATCCTCTAAAATATTGATCGAAACCAGGTTTAGTGGACTGTTTCAGTGTGGTGCCACATTACTACGTGATCCAAACCAGCAAAAACCCAGGATCTGTTCAACAAGTATGTGAAGAACGCGAAAGTATGAGCCTGATGAGGGCAAATGCCAGACCTATCCCACACCTAACTTGCGTTGTCCTCTAAAATATTGATGGAAACCAGGTTTAATTGACTGTTTCAGTGTGGTACCACAATACTACGTGATCCAATCCAGAAAAAGTCCAGGATCTAGCCATCAAGTATGAGAAATATGCGAAAGTATGAGCCTGACGAGGGCAAATCCTAGACCTAACACAGACCTAACATGCGTTATCCCCTAAAATATAGATCGAAACCAGGTTCAATGGACTGTTTCAGCGTGGCATCACATTACTGCGTGATCCAAACCAGAAAAAGCCCAGGATCTAGCCATCAAGTATGAGAAATATGCGAAAGAATGAGCCTGATGAGTGCAAATCCTAGACCTAACCCAGACCTAACATGCGTTATCCTCTAAAATATTTATCAAGACCAGGTTTAATTAATTGTTTCAGTGAGGTACCACATTACTACGTGAACCAAACCAGAAAAAAACCCTGGATCTGTTCAACAAGTATGTGAAAATCGCGAAAGTATGAGCCTGATGAGGGCAAATCCCAGACCTATCCCACACCTAACTTGCGTTGTCCTCTAAAATATTTATCAAGACCAGGATTAATTGACTGTTTCAGTGTGGCATCACATTACTACGTGATACAAACCAGTGGAAGCCCAGGATCTGGCCAACAAGGATGAGAAATATGCGAAAGTATGAGCCTGGTGAGGGCATATCCTCGACCTAACCCTGACCTAACATGCGTTATCCTCTAAAATATTTATCAAGACCAGGTTTAATGGTCTGCTTCAGTGAGGTACCACATTACTACGTGATCGAAACCAGGAAAAACCCAGGATCTGTTCAAGAAGTATGTGAAGAATGGGAAAGTATGAGACTGATGCGGGCAAATCCTAGACCTAACCTAGACATAACATGCGTTATCCTCTAAAATATTGATCGAAACCAGGTTTAATGGACTGTTCCAGTGTGGTACCACACTACTACGTGGTCCAAACCAGAAAAAACCCAGCATCTGTTCAACAAGTATGTGAAAAACGCGAAAGTATGAGCCTGATGAGGGCAAATCTCAGACCTATCCCAGACATAACTTGCGTTATCCTCTAAAATAATGATCGAAACCAGGTTTATTTGGCTGTTCAGTGTGATACCACATTTCTACGTGATCCAATCCAGAAAAAGCCCAGGATATAGCCATGAAGTATGAGAAATATGCGAAAGTATGAGGCTGACGAGTGCAAATCCTAGACCTAACCTAGACCTAACATGCGTTATCCTCTAAAATATTGATCGAAAGCAGGTTCAATGGACTGTTTCAGTGTGGTACCACGTTACTACGTGATCCTAACCAGAAAAAGTCCAGGATCTAGCCATCAAGGATGAGAAATATGCGAAAGAATGAGCCTGATGAGTGCAAATCCTAGACCTAACCCAGACCTAACATGCGTCATCCTCTAAAATATTTATCAAGACCAGGATTAATTGACTGTTTCAGTGTGGCATCACATTACTACGTGATACAAACCAGTGGAAGCCCAGGATCTGGCCAACAAGAATGAGAAATATGCGAAAGTATGAGCCCGACGAGAGCAAATCCCAGACCTGACCTAGACCTAACATGCGTTGTCCTCTAAAATATTTATCGAAACCAGGTTTAATTTACTGTTTCAGTGTGGTACCACTTTGCTACGTGATCCAAAGCAGAAAAAACCATCGATCAGGTCAACATGTATGTTAAAACTGCGAAAGTATGACCCTGATGAGGGCAAATCCCAGACCTAACCTAGACCTAACATGTGTTATCCTCTGAAATAATAATCGAAACCAGGTTTAATGGTCTGCTTCAGTGCGGTACCACATTACTACGTGATCCAAACCAGAAAAAACCCAGGATCTGTTCAACAAGTATGTGAAAAACGCGAAAGTATGAGCCTGATGAGGGCAAATCCCAGAACTATCCCAGACATAACTTGTGTTATCCTCTAAAATATTGATCGAAACCAGGTTTAATTGACCGTTTCAGTGTGATACCACATTGCTACGTGATCCAATCCAGAAAGAGCCCAGGATATAGTCATGTAGTATGAGAAATATGCGAAAGTATGAGCCTGACGAGGGCAAATCCTAGAACTAACCCAGACCGAACATGCGTTATCCTCTAAAATATTTATCAAGACCAGGTTTAATTGAATGTTTCAGTGTGGTACCACATTACCACGTTATCCAAACTATTAAAAACCCAGGATCTGTTCAACAAGTATGTGTAAAACGCGAAAGTATGAGCCTGATGAGGGCAAATCCCAGACCTATCCCTCACCTAACTTGCGTTGTCCTCTAAGATGTTGATGGAAACCAGGTTTAAATGACTGTTTCAGGGTGGTACCACATTACTACGTGATCCAATCCAGAAAAAGTCCAGGATCTGTTCAACAAGTATGTGTGAAACGCGAAAGTATGAGCCTGATGAGGGCAAATCCCAGACCTATCCCACACCTAACTTGCGTTGTCCTCTAAGATATTGATGGAAACCAGGTTTAAATGACTGTTTCAGGGTGGTACCACATTACTACGTGATCCAACCCAGAAAAAGTCCAGGATCTAGCCATCAAGTATGAGAACTATGCGAAAGTATGAGTCTGATGAGGGCAAATCCCAGGCCTAACCTAGACATAACATGCGTCATCCACAAAAATATTGACCGAAACCAGGTTTACTGGACTGTTTCAGTGTGGTACCACAATACTGCGTGATCCAAACCAGACAAAACCTAGGATCTGTTCAACAAGTATGTGAAAAACGCGAAAGTATGAGCCTTATGAGGGCAAATCCCAGACCTATCCCAGACATAACTTGCGTTATCCTCTAAAATATTGATCGTAACCAGGTTTAATGGACTGTTTGAGTGTGGTACCACATTACCACGTGATCCAAACCAGAAAAAACCCAGGATCTGTTCAAGAATTATGTGAAGAATGCGAAAGTATGAGAGTGATGCGGGCAAATCCTAGACCTAACGTAGACATAACATGCGTTATCCTCTAAAATATTGATCGAAACCAGGTCTAATGGACTGTTTCAGTGTGGTACCACATTATAACGTGATCCAAACCAGAAAAAACCCAGGATCTGTTCAACAAGTATGTGAAAAACGCGAAAGTATGAGCCTGATGAGGGCAAATCTCAGACCTATCCCAGACATAACTTGCGTTATCCTCTAAAATAATGATCGAAACCAGGTTTAATTGACTGTTTCAGTGTGATACCACATTACTACGTGATCCAATCCAGAAAAAGCCCAGGATATAGCCATGAAGTATGAGAAATATGCGAAACTATGAGCCTGACGAGGGCAAATCCCAGACCTATCCCAGACCTAACATGCGTCATCCTCTACAATATTTATCAAGACCAGGTTTACTTGAATGTTTCAGTGTGGTACCACATTACTACGTGATCCCAACCACAAAAAACCCAGGATCCGTTGAACAGGTATGTGAAGAATGCGAAAGTATGAGTCTGGTGAGTGAAAATCCCACGACTAACCTAGACCTAACATGCGTTATCCTTTAAAATCTTGATCGAAACCAGGTTTAATGGACTGTTTCAGTGTGGTACCACATTACTACGTGATCCAAACCAGAAAAGACCCAGGATCCGATCAACAAGTATGTGGAAAACACGAAAGTATGAGACTGATGAGGGCAAATCCCAGACCTATCCCAGACATAACTTGCGTTGTCCTCTAATATATTGATCCAAACCAGGTTTAATTGACTGTTTTAGTGTGGTACCTCTTTACTACCTGATCCAAAGCAGAAAAAACCCTCGATCAGGTCAACATGTATGATAAAACTGCGATTGTATGACCCTGATGAGGGCAAATCCCAGGCCTAACCTAGACCAAAAATGCGTTATCCTCTAAAATATTGATCGAAACCAGGTTTAATTGTCTGCTTCAGTGTGGTATCACATTACTACGCGATCGAAACCAGATAAAGCCCAGGATCTGTTCAAGAAGTATGTGAAGAATGCGAAAGTATGAGACTGATGAGTGCAAATCCTAAACCTAACCTAGACCTAACTTGCGTTGTCCTCTAAAATATTGATGGAATCCAGGTTTAATCGACTGTTTCAGTGAGGTAACACTTTACAACGTGATCCAAACCATAAAAAGCCAGGGATCTGTTCAACAAGTATGTGAAAAATGCGAAAGTATGACCCTGATGAGGGCAAATCCCAGAACTATCCCAGACCTAACTTGCGTTGTCCTCTAAAATATTGTTGGAAACCAGGCTTAAATGACAGTTTCAGTGTGGTACCACATTATACGTGATCCAAACCAGAAAAAACCGAGGATCTGTTCAACAAGTATGTGAAAAACGCGAAAGTATGAGCCTGATGAGGGCAAATCTCAGACCTATCCCAGACATAACTTGCGTTATCCTCTAAAATAATGATCGAAACCAGGTTTAATTGACTGTTTCAGTGTGATACCACATTACTACGTGATCCAATCCAGAAAAAGCCCAGGATATAGCCATGAAGTATGAGAAATATGCGAAAGTATGAGCCTGACGAGGGCAAATCTTAGACCTAACTTAGACATAACATGCGTTATCCTCTAAAACATTGATCGAAACCAGGTTTAGTGGACTGTTTCAGTGTGGTACCACATTACTACGTGATCCAAAGCAGAAAAAACCCTGGATCAGATCAACATGTATGTTAACACTGCGAATGTATGACCCTGATGATGGCAAATCCCAGGCCTAACCCAAACCTAACATGCGTTATCCTCTAAAATATTGATCGAAACCAGGTTTAATGGACTGTTTCAGTGTGATACCACATTACTACGTGATCCAATCCAGAAAAAGTCCAGGATCTAGCCATCAAGTATGAGAAATATGCGAAAGAATGAGCCTGATGAGGGCAAATCCTAAACCTAACCCAGACCTAACATAAGTTATCCTCTAAAATATTTCTCAAGACCAGGATTAATTTACCGTTTCAGTGTGGTACCACTTTGCTACGTGATCCAAAGCAGAAAAAACCATCGATCAGGTCAACATGTATGTTAAAACTGCGAAAGTATGACCCTGATGAGGGCAAATCCCAGACCTAACCTAGACCTAACATGTGTTATCCTCTGAAATAATAATCGAAACCAGGTTTAATGGTCTGCTTCAGTGCGGTACCACATCACTACGTGATCGAAACCAGAAAAAACCCAGGATCTGTTCAAGAAGTATGTGAAGAATGCGAATGTATGAGACTGATCATGGCAAATCCCAGACCTATCCCAGACCTAACATGCGTCATCCTCTACAATATTTATCAAGACCAGGTTTACTTGAATGTTTCAGTGTGGTACCACATTACTACGTGATCCCAACCACAAAAAACCCAGGATCCGTTGAACAGGTATGTGAAGAATGCGAAAGTATGAGTCTGGTGAGTGAAAATCCCAGGACTAACCTAGACCTAACATGCGTTATCCTTTAAAATCTTGATCGAAACCAGGTTTAATGGACTGTTTCAGTGTGGTACCACATTACTACGTGATCCAAACCAGAAAAAACCCAGGATCCGATCAACAAGTATGTGGAAAACACGAAAGTATGAGACTGATGAGGGCAAATCCCAGACCTATCCCAGACATAACTTGCGTTGTCCTCTAATATATTGATCCAAACCAGGTTTAATTGACTGTTTTAGTGTGGTACCTCTTTACTACCTGATCCAAAGCAGAAAAAACCCTCGATCAGGTCAACATGTATGTTAAAACTGCGATTGTATGACCCTGATGAGGGCAAATCCCAGGCCTAACCTAGACCAAAAATGCGTTATCCTCTAAAATATTGATCGAAACCAGGTTTAATTGTCTGCTTCAGTGTGGTATCACATTACTACGCGATCGAAACCAGATAAAGCCCAGGATCTGTTCAAGAAGTATGTGAAGAATGCGAAAGTATGAGACTGATGAGTGCAAATCCTAAACCTAACCTAGACCTAACTTGCGTTGTCCTCTAAAATATTGATGGAATCCAGGTTTAATCGACTGTTTCAGTGAGGTAACACTTTACAACGTGATCCAAACCATAAAAAGCAAGGGATCTGTTCAACAAGTATGTGAAAAATGCGAAAGTATGAGTCTGATGAGGGCAAATCCCAGGCCTAACCTAGACATAACATGCGTCATCCACAAAAATATTGACCGAAACCAGGTTTACTGGACAGTTTCAGTGTGGTACCACATTATACGTGATCCAAACCAGAAAAAACCGAGGATCTGTTCAACAAATATGTGAAAAACGCGAAAGTATGAGCCGGATGAGGGCAAATCCCCGACTAATCCCAGACATAACTTGCGTTATCCTCCAAAATATTGATCGAAACCGGGTTTAATTGACTGTTTCAGTGTGTTACCACTTTACGACGTGATCCAAAGTAGAAAAAACCCTCGATCAGGTCAACATGTATGTTCAAACTGCGAAAGTATGACCCTGATTAGGGCAAATCCCAAGCCTAACCTAGACCTAACATGCGTTATCTTTTAAAATCTTGATCGTAACCAGGTTTAATGGACCGTTTCAGTGTGGTACCACATTACTACGTGATCCAAATTAGAAAAAACCCTCGATCATGTCAACATGTACGTTAAAACTGCGAATGTATGACCCTGATGAGGGCAAATCCCAGGCCTAACCTAGACCTAACATGCGTCATCCTCTACAATATTTATCAAGAGCAGGTTTACTTGAATGTTTCAGTGTGGTACCACATTACTACGTGATCCCAACCAGAAAAAACCCAGGATCCGTTGAACAGGTATGTGTAGAATGCGAAAGTATGAGTCTGGTGAGTGAAAATCCCAGGACTAACCTAGACCTAACATGCGTTATCCTCAAAAATATTGATCGAAACCAGGTTTAATCGACAGTTTCAGTGTGGTAGCAAATTACTACGTGATCCGAACCAGAAAAAAACCCAGGACCTGTTCAACAAGTATGTAAAAAATGCGAATGTATGACCCTGATGAGGGCAAATCCCAGACCTATCCCAGACCTAACATGTGTTATCCTCTAAAATAATAATCAAAACCTGGTTTAATGGTCTGCTTCAGTGTGGTACCACATTACTACGTGATCGAAACAAGAAAAAACCCTCGATCAGGTCAACATGTATGTTAAAACTGCGATTGTATGACCCTGATGAGGGCAAATCCCAGGCCTAACCTAGACCTAACATGCGTTACCCTCTAAAATATTGATCGAAACCAGGTTTAATGGTCTGCTTCTGTGTGGTACCACATTACTACGCGATCGAAACCAGAAAAAACCCAGGATCTGTTCAAGAAGTATGTGAAGAATGCGAAAGTATGAGACTGATGAGTGCAAATCCTAAAACTAACCTAGACCTAACTTGCGTTGTCCTCTAAAATATTGATGGAATCCAGGTTTAATCGACTGTTTCAGTGAGGTAACACTTTACAACGTGATCCAAACCAGAAGAAGCCAGGGATCTGTTCAACAAGTATGTGAAAAATGCGAAAGTATGACCCTGATGAGGGCAAGTCCCAGACCTATCCCAGACCTAACTTGCGTTGTCCTCTAAAATATTGTTGGAATCCAGGCTTAAATGACAGTTTCAGTGTGGTACCTGATTACTACGTGATCCAAACCAGAAAAAACCGAGGATCTGTTCAATAAGTATGTGAAAAACGCGAAAGTATGAGCCGGATGAGGGCAAATCCCCGACTAATCCCAGACATAACTTGCGTTATCCTCTAAAATATTGATCGAAACCGGGTTTAATTGACTGTTTCAGTGTCGTACCACATTACTACGTGATCCAAACCAGAAAAAACCCAGGATCTGTTCAACAAGTATGTGAAAAATGCGAATGTATGACCCTGATAAGGGCAAATCCCAGACCTATCCCAGACCTAACTTGCGTTATCCTCTAAAATATTGATCGAAACCAGGTTTAATTGACTGTTTCAGTTTGGTACCACTTTACTACGTGAGCCAAAGTAGAAAAAACCCTCGATCAGGTCAACATGTATGTTAAAACTGCGAAAGTATGACCCTGATTAGGGCAAATCCCAGGCCTAACCCAAACCTAACATGCGTTATCCTCTAAAATATTGATCGAAACTAGGTTTAATGGACTGTTTCAGTGTCGTACCACATTACTACGTGATCCAAACCAGAAAAAACCCAGGATCTGTTCAACAAGTATGTGAAAAACGCGAATGTATGACCCTGATGAGGGCAAATCCCAGACCTATCCCAGACCTAACTTGCGTTATCCTCTAAAATATTGATCGAAACCGGGTTTAATTGACTGTTTCAGTGTGTTACCACTTTACGACGTGATCCAAAGTAGAAAAAACCCTCGATCAGGTCAACATGTATGTTCAAACTGCGAAAGTATGACCCTGATTAGGGCAAATCCCAGGCCTAACCTAGACCTAACATGCGTTATCCTTTAAAATCTTGATCGTAACCAGGTTTAATGGACCGTTTCAGTGTGGTACCACATTACTACGTGATCCAAATTAGAAAAAACCCTCGATCAGGTCAACATGTACGTTAACACTGCGAATGTATGACCCTGATGAGGGCAAATCCCAGGCCTAACCTAGACCTAACATGCGTCATCCTCTACAATATTTATCAAGGCCAGGTTTACTTGAATGTTTCAGTGTGGTACCACATTACTA
The DNA here is from genome assembly GCF_051014445.1 of Colletes latitarsis. Taxonomy (NCBI): domain Eukaryota; kingdom Metazoa; phylum Arthropoda; class Insecta; order Hymenoptera; family Colletidae; genus Colletes; species Colletes latitarsis. The sequence goes on along the minus strand of NW_027488367.1, from coordinate 27,552,064 downwards.
CGTGATCCCAACCAGAAAAAACCCAGGATCCGTTGAACAGGTATGTGAAGAATGCGAAAGTATGAGTCTGGTGAGTGAAAATCCCAGGACTAACCTAGACCTAACATGCGTTATCCTCAAAAATATTGATCGAAACCAGGTTTAATCGACAGTTTCAGTGTGGTAGCACATTACTACGTGATCCGAACCAGAAAAAAACCCAGGACCTGTTCAACAAGTATGTGAAAAATGCGATTGTATGACCCTGATGAGGGCAAATCCCAGGCCTAACCCAGACCTAACATGCGTTATCCTCTAAAATATTGATCGAAACCAGGTTTAATGGTCTGCTTCTGTGTCGTACCACATTACTACGTGATCTAAACCAGAAAAAACCCAGTATCAGTTCAACAAATATGTGAAAAACGCGAAAGTATGAGCCTGATGATGGCAAATCCCAGACCTATCCCAGACCTAACGTGCGTTATCCTCTAAAATATTGATCGAAACCAGGTTTAATTGACTGTTTCAGTTTGGTACCACTTTACTACGTGATCCAAAGTAGAAAAAACCCTCGATCAGGTCAACATGTATGTTAAAACTGCGAAAGTATGACCCTGATTAGGGCACATCCCAGGCCTAACCTAGATCTAACATGCGTTATCCTCTAAAATCTGGATCGAATCCAGGTTTAATGGACTGTTTCAGTGTGGTACGACATTACTACGTGATCTAAACCAGAAAAAACCCAGTATCAGTTCAACAAGTATGTGAAAAACGCGAAAGTATGAGCCTGATGAGCGCAAATCCCAGACCTATCCCAGACATAACTTTTTTTTTTTTTTTTTTTGTCGTGGGGAAAATCTTCGAGAGACTCCCTCCCACCTCTTTGGGGAGAGGCGGGAGGGTTGTGTGGGATTCCCCGCGCCCGTAGAATGAAGGACGCGGGACCTACCCACTAAAAACCCCACGGTGACCCTTCCGCACGATTTGGGAGGATACCGGGAATCGCTCGAAGCATTCTTCCGGTATCCTTTCCGTGCCCGCGCTTTGCGCCCATCCCCGGGGGGACAAACGGTCCCCCCGGTAGACACACTGTCTCATAGCGGCAGGACGGGGCCACTCCATCCCGCCGCCATCCGTCCCGGGGCCGCATTTAGTGGCGGGCTGCGAGCCCCAACCCGCAACCGCCTGCGACCCCGTTTCTACCCCTCAGCGGCCGGGAGCTGATGGCCGCTCCAGGCCACCGAGGGTGCCTCCCCGTGGGCCGGACCCACCCGGTCCGACCCATCGCCGCCTGGCGGGAGGAGGCTCCCCTCAGGGCCCGCCTCCCAGCCAGGGTCATCCGCCGCGCAAAGGCCGCCGCCCGCGACGCCTGGCGACCAGGCGACGCCCTCGCGCCACCATACGAGCGCGAGCCTCAGCGCGCCGCTGAAGCTCGCGCTCCCTTCCCGCGACCTCCTTTTGCAGCATTACGGTCTTGCAGATGGAGGCCACGGCCTTCCACTTCCTCTCGCTGCCGAGCATGGCGCGCACCTCACCCGGCAGCGAGACATCCCGCCCTATGACGCCGACCAGGACACGTCGCTCCCCCTCCCAAGCTGGGCATACCTGGAGGGTATGATCAGCCGTGTCCTGCTCGGCGTCACAATGGCAGCAACGTGCCGTCGGCTCCTTCCCTATCCGGCACAGGTATCTTCCGAAGCTACCATGCCCGGAAAATACCTGTGCCATCCGGTAAGTAAGGCTTCCATGGCCTCTGTCCAGCCACTCACACAGGAGTGGCCGAACAGCCCCGACTGTCCGGTGCCCCGCAGTTGGCAGGGCCAACCGCTCCTGTCACGCGAGCACCACGAACTGCCGGGCCTGGCGCTTCAAATCGCCCCAAGCAGGTTCCTGCTCTCCCGGGACCGCCCCCACTCCCGCGCGACGGTCGACACGATCCCAGACATAACTTGCGTTATCCTCTAAAATATTGATCGAAACCAGGTTTAATTGACTGTTTTAGTGTGGTACCACTTTATTACGTGATCCAAAGCAGAAAAAACCCTGGATCAGATCAACATGTATGTTGAAACTGCGAATGTATGATCCTGATGAGGGCAAATCCCAGACCTAACCCAAACCTAACATGCGTTATCCTCTAAAATATTGATCGAAACCAGGTTTAATGGACTGTTTCAGTGTGGCATCACGTTACTACATGATCCAAACCAGTGGAAGCCCAGGATATGGTCAACAAGAATGAGAAATATGCGAAAGTATGAGCCTGACGAGAGCAAATCCCAGACCTGACCTAGACCTAACATGCGTTGTCCTCTAAAATATTTATCGAAACCAGGTTTAATTTACTGTTTCAGTGTGGTACCACTTTGCTACGTGATCCAAAGCAGAAAAAACCATCGATCAGGTCAACATGTATGTTAAAACTGCGAAAGTATGACCCTGATGAGGGCAAATCCCAGACCTAACCTAGACCTAACATGTGTTATCCTCTGAAATAATAATCGAAACCAGGTTTAATGGTCTGCTTCAGTGCGGTACCACATTACTACGTGATCCAAACCAGAAAAAACCCAGGATCTGTTCAACAAGTATGTGAAAAACGCGAAAGTATGAGCCTGATGAGGGCAAATCCCAGAACTATCCCAGACATAACTTGTGTTATCCTCTAAAATATTGATCGAAACCAGGTTTAATTGACCGTTTCAGTGTGATACCACATTGCTACGTGATCCAATCCAGAAAGAGCCCAGGATATAGTCATGTAGTATGAGAAATATGCGAAAGTATGAGCCTGACGAGGGCAAATCCTAGAACTAACCCAGACCGAACATGCGTTATCCTCTAAAATATTTATCAAGACCAGGTTTAATTGAATGTTTCAGTGTGGTACCACATTACCACGTTATCCAAACTATTAAAAACCCAGGATCTGTTCAACAAGTATGTGTAAAACGCGAAAGTATGAGCCTGATGAGGGCAAATCCCAGACCTATCCCTCACCTATCTTGCGTTGTCCTCTAAGATGTTGATGGAAACCAGGTTTAATGGACTGTTTCAGTGTGGTACCACATTACTACGTGATCCAAACCAGAAAAAACCCAGGATCCGATCAACAAGTATGTGGAAAACACGAAAGTATGAGACTGATGAGGGCAAATCCCAGACCTATCCCAGACATAACTTGCGTTGTCCTCTAATATATTGATCCAAACCAGGTTTAATTGACTGTTTTAGTGTGGTACCTCTTTACTACCGGATCCAAAGCAGAAAAAACCCTCGATCAGGTCAACATGTATGTTAAAACTGCGATTGTATGACCCTGATGAGGGCAAATCCCAGGCCTAACCTAGACCAAAAATGCGTTATCCTCTAAAATATTGATCGAAACCAGGTTTAATTGTCTGCTTCAGTGTGGTATCACATTACTACGCGATCGAAACCAGATAAAGCCCAGGATCTGTTCAAGAAGTATGTGAAGAATGCGAAAGTATGAGACTGATGAGTGCAAATCCTAAACCTAACCTAGACCTAACTTGCGTTGTCCTCTAAAATATTGATGGAATCCAGGTTTAATCGACTGTTTCAGTGAGGTAACACTTTACAACGTGATCCAAACCATAAAAAGCCAGGGATCTGTTCAACAAGTATGTGAAAAATGCGAAAGTATGACCCTGATGAGGGCAAATCCCAGAACTATCCCAGACCTAACTTGCGTTGTCCTCTAAAATATTGTTGGAAACCAGGCTTAAATGACAGTTTCAGTGTGGTACCACATTATACGTGATCCAAACCAGAAAAAACCGAGGATCTGTTCAACAAGTATGTGAAAAACGCGAAAGTATGAGCCGGATGAGGGCAAATCCCCGACTAATCCCAGACATAACATGCGTTATCCTCTAAAATATTGATCGAAACCGGGTTTAATTGACTGTTTCAGTATGGTACCACATTACTACGTGATCCAAACCAGAAAAAACCCAGGATCCGATCAACAAGTATGTGAAAAACGCGAATGTATGACCCTGATGAGGGCAAATCCCAGACCTATCCCAGACCTAACTTGCGTTATCCTCTAAAATATTGATCGAAACCGGGTTTAATTGACTGTTTCAGTGTGTTACCACTTTACGACGTGATCCAAAGTAGAAAAAACCCTCGATCAGGTCAACATGTATGTTCAAACTGCGAAAGTATGACCCTGATTAGGGCAAATCCCAGGCCTAACCTAGACCTAACATGCGTTATCCTTTAAAATCTTGATCGTAACCAGGTTTAATGGACCGTTTCAGTGTGGTACCACATTACTACGTGATCCAAATTAGAAAAAACCCTCGATCAGGTCAACATGTACGTTAACACTGCGAATGTATGACCCTGATGAGGGCAAATCCCAGGCCTAACCTAGACCTAACATGCGTCATCCTCTACAATATTTATCAAGGCCAGGTTTACTTGAATGTTTCAGTGTGGTACCACATTACTACGTGATCCCAACCAGAAAAAACCCAGGATCCGTTGAACAGGTATGTGAAGAATGCGAAAGTATGAGTCTGGTGAGTGAAAATCCCAGGACTAACCTAGACCTAACATGCGTTATCCTCAAAAATATTGATCGAAACCAGGTTTAATCGACAGTTTCAGTGTGGTAGCACATTACTACGTGATCCGAACCAGAAAAAAACCCAGGACCTGTTCAACAGGTATGTGAAGAATGCGAAAGTATGAGTCTGGTGAGTGAAAATCCCAGGACTAACCTAGACCTAACATGCGTTATCCTCAAAAATATTGATCGAAACCAGGTTTAATCGACAGTTTCAGTGTGGTAGCACATTACTACGTGATCCGAACCAGAAAAAAACCCAGGACCTGTTCAACAAGTATGTGAAAAATGCGATTGTATGACCCTGATGAGGGCAAATCCCAGGCCTAACCTAGACCTAACATGCGTTATCCTCTAAAATATTGATCGAAACCAGGTTTAATGGTCTGCTTCTGTGTGGTACCACATTACTACGCGATCGAAACCAGAAAAAACCCAGGATCTGTTCAAGAAGTATGTGAAGAATGCGAAAGTATGAGACTGATGAGGGCAAATCCCAGACGTATCCCAGACCTAACACGCGTTATCCTCTAAAATATTTATCAAGACCAGGTTTAATGGACTGTTTCAGTATGGTACCACATTACTACGTGATCCAAACCAGAGAAAACCCAGGATCCGATCAACAAGTATGTGAAAAACGCGAATGTATGACCCTGATGAGGGCAAATCCCAGACCTATCCCAGACCTAACTTGAGTTATCCTCTAAAATATTGATCGAAACCAGGTTTAATTGACTGTTTCAGTTTGGAACCACTTTACTACGTGATCCAAAGTAGAAAAAACCCTCGATCAGGTCAACATGTATGTTAAAACTGCGAAAGTATGACCCTGATTAGGGCACATCCCAGGCCTAACCTAGATCTAACATGCGTTATCCTCTAAAATCTGGATCGAATCCAGGTTTAATGGACTGTTTCAGTGTGGTACGACATTACTACGTGATCTAAACCAGAAAAAACCCAGTATCAGTTCAACAAGTATGTGAAAAACGCGAAAGTATGAGCCTGATGATGGCAAATCCCAGACCTATCCCAGACCTAACGTGCGTTATCCTCTAAAATATTGATCGAAACCAGGTTTAATTGACTGTTTCAGTTTGGTACCACTTTACTACGTGATCCAAAGTAGAAAAAACCCTCGATCAGGTCAACATGTATGTTAAAACTGCGAAAGTATGACCCTGATTAGGGCAAATCCCAGGCCTAACCTAGATCTAACATGCGTTATCCTCTAAAATCTGGATCGAATCCAGGTTTAATGGACTGTTTCAGAGTGGTACCACATTACTACGTGATCCAAACCAGAAAAGACCCAGGATCCGTTCAACATGTATGTGAAAAACGCGAATGTATGACCCTGATGAGGGCAAATCCCAGGCCTAACCCAAACCGAACATGCGTTATCCTCTAAAATATTGATCGAAACTAGGTTTAATGGACTGTTTCAGTGTCGTACCACATTACTACGTGATCCAAACCAGAAAAAACCCAGGATCTGTTCAACAAGTATGTGAAAAACGCGAAAGTATGAGCCTGATGAGGGCAAATCCCAGACGTATCCCAGACCTAACATGCGTTATCCTCTAAAATATTTATCAAGACCAGGTTTAATGGACTGTTTCAGTATGGTACCACATTACTACGTGATCCAAACCAGAAAAAACCCAGGATCCGATCAACAAGTATGTGAAAAACGCGAATGTATGACCCTGATGAGGGCAAATCCCAGACCTATCCCAGACATAACTTGCGTTATCCTCTAAAATATTGATCGAAACCATGTTTAATCGACTGTTTCAGTGAGGTAACACATTACAACGTGATCCAAACCAGAAAAAGCCAGGGATCTGTTCAACAAGTATGTGAAAAATGAGAAAGTATGACCCTGATGAGGGCAAATCCCAGACCTATCCCAGACATAACTTGCGTTATCCTCTAAAATATTGATCGAAACCGGGTTTAATTGACTGTTTCAGTGTATTACCACTTTACGACGTGATCCAAAGTAGAAAAAACCCTCGATCAGGTCAACATGTATGTTCAAACTGCGAAAGTATGACCCTGATTATGGCAAATCCCAGGCCTAACCTAGACCTAACATGCGTTATCTTTTAAAATCTTGATCGAAACCAGGTTTAATGGACTGTTTCAGTGTGGTACCATATTACTACGTGATCTAAACCAGAAAAAGCCAGGGATCTGTTCAACAAGTATGTGAAAAATGCGAAAGTATGACCCCGATCAGGGCAAATCCCAGACCTATCCCAGACATAACTTGCGTTATACTCTAAAATATTGATCGAAACCGGGTTTAATTGACTGTTTCAGTGTGTTACCACTTTACGACGTGATCCAAAGTAGAAAAAACCCTCGATCAGGTCAACATGTATGTTCAAACTGCGAATGTATGACCCTGATGACGGCAAATCCCAGGCCTAACCTAGACCAAACATGCGTCATCCTCTAAAATATTTATCAAGACCAGGTTTACTTGAATGTTTCAGTGTGGTACCACGTTACTACGTGATCCAAACCAGAAATAACCCAGGATCCGTTCAACAAGTATGTGAAGAATGCGAAAGTATGAGTCTGGTGAGTGAAAATCCCAGGCCTATCCCAGACCTAACTTTCGTTATCCTATAAAATATTGATCGAAAACAGGTTTAAATGACTGTTTCAGTGTGGTACCACTTTGCTACGTGACCCAAAGCAGAAAAAACTATCGATCAGGTCAACAAGTATGTGAAAAACGCGAAAGTATGAGCCTGACGAGGGCAAATCCCAGACCTATCCCAGACAAAACGTGCGTTATCCTCTAAAATATTGATCGAAACCAGGTTTAATTGACTGTTTTAGTGTGGTACCACCTTACTACGTGACCCAAAGCAGAAAAAACCCAGGATTTGTTGAACAAGTATGTGAAAAATACGAATGTATGACCCTGATGAGGGCAAATCCCAGACCTATCCCAGACCTAACTTGCGTTATCCTCTAAAATATTGATCGAAACCAGGTTTAATTGACTGTTTCAGTTTGGTACCACATTACTACGTGATCCAAACCAGAAAAAACCCAGGATCTGTTCAACAAGTATGTGAAAAACGCGAAAGTATGAGCCTGATGATGGCAAATCCCAGACCTATCCCAGACATAACTTGCGTTATCCTCTAAAATATTGATCGAAACCAGGTTTAATTGACTGTTTCAGTTTGGTACCACATTACTACGTGATCCAAACCAGAAAAAACCCAGGATCTGTTCAACAAGTATGTGCAAAACGCGAAAGTATGAGCCTGATGATGGCAAATCCCAGACCTATCCCAGACATAACTTGCGTTATCCTCTAAAATATTGATCGAAACCAGGTTTAATTGACTGTTTTAGTGTGGTACCACCTTACTACGTGACCCAAAGCAGAAAAAACCCAGGATTTGTTCAACAAGTATGTGAAAAATACGAATGTATGACCCTGATGAGGGCAAATCCCAGACCTATCCCAGACCTAACATGCGTTATCCTCTAAAATATTTATCAAGACCAGGTTTAATTGAATGTATCAGTCTGGTACCACATTACTACGTGATCCAAACCAGAAATAACCCAGGATCCGTTCAACAAGTATGTGAAGAATGCGAAAGTATGAGTCTGGTGAGTGAAAATCCCAGGCCTAACCTAGACCTAACATGCGTTATCCTCTAAAATATTGATCGAAACCAGGTTTAATCGACCGTTTCAGTGTGGTAGCACATTACTACGTTATCCGAACCAGAAAAAGCCAGAGATCTGTTCAACAAGATTGTGAAAAACGCGAAAATATGACCCTGATCATGGCAAATCCCAGACCTATCCCAGACCTAACTTTCGTTATCCTATAAAATATTGATCGAAAACAGGTTTAAATGACTGTTTCAGTGTGGTACCACTTTGCTACGTGACCCAAAGCAGAAAAAACCCAGGATCTGTTCAACAAGTCCCTGAAAAACGCGGACGTATGAGTCTGGTGAGGGCAAATCCCAGGACTAACCTAGACCAAACATGCGTCATCCTCTAAAATATTTATCAAGACCAGGTTTACTTGAATGTTTCAGTGTGGTACCACATTACTACGTGATCCCAACCAGAAAAAACCCAGCATCTGTACAACAAGTATGAGAAATATGCGAAAGTATGAGTCTGGTGAGTGAAAATCCCAGGCCTAACCTAGACCTAACATGCGTTATCCTCTAATATATTGATCGACACCAGGTTTAATCGACAGTTTCAGTGTGGTACCACATTACTACGTGATACAAACCAGTGGAAGCCCAGGATCTGGCCAACAAGAGTAAGAAATAGGCGAAAGTATGAGCCTGACGAGAGCAAATCCCAGACCTAACCTAGACCTAACATGCGTTATCCTCTAAAATATTGATCGAAACCAGGTTTAATGGACGGTTTCAGTGTGGTACCACATTAGTACGTGATCCAAACCAGAAAAAGCCAGGGATCTGTTCAACAAGTATGTGAAAAACGCGAAAGTATGAGCCTGATGAGGGCGAATCCCAGGACTAACCCAGACCTAACATGCGTTATCCTCTAAAATATTTATCAAGACCAGGTTTAATGGTTTGCTTCAGTGTGGTACTACATTACAACGTGATCGAAACCAGAAAAAACCCAGGGCCTGTTCAACAAGTATGTGAAAAACGCGGAAGTATGAGCCTGATGAGGGCAAATCCCAGACGTATCCCAGACCTAACGTGCGTTATCCTCTAAAATATTTATCAAGACCAGGATTAATTGACTGTTTCAGTGTGATACCACATTACTACGTGATCCAATCCAGAAAAAGTCCATGATCTAGCCATCAAGTATGAGAAATATGCGAAAGAATGAGCCTGATGAGGGCAAATCCTAGACCTAACCCAGACCTAACATAAGTTATCCTCTAAAATATTTATCAAGTCCAGGATTAATTGACTGTTTCAGTGTGGCATCTCGTTACTACGTGATCCAAACCAGTGGAAGCCCAGGATCTGGTCAACATGAATGAGAAATATGCGAAAGTATGAGCCTGACGAGAGCAAATCCCAGACCTGACCTAGACCTAACATGCGTTGTCCTCTAAAATATTTAACGAAACCAGGATTAATTTACTGTTTGAGTGTGGTACCACTTTGCTACGTGATCCAAAACAGAAAAAACCATCGATCAGGTCAACATGTATGTTAAAACTGCGAAAGTATGACCCTGATGAGGGCAGATCCCAGGCCAAACCTAGTCCTAACATGCGTTATCCTCTAAAATATTGATCGAAACCAGGTTTAATGGACGGTTTCAGTGTGGTACCACATTAGTACGTGATCCAAACCAGAAAAAGCCAGGGATCTGTTCAACAAGTATGTGAAAAACGCGAAAGTATGAGCCTGATGAGGGCAAATCCCAGGACTAACCCAGACCTAACATGCGTTATCCTCTAAAATATTTATCAAGACCAGGATTAATTGACTGTTTCAGTGTGGCATCACATTACTACGTGGTCCAAACCAGAGGAAACCCAGGATCTGGCCAACAAGAATGAGAAATATGCGAAAGTACGGGCCTGACGAGAGCAAATCCCAGACCTAACCTAGACCTAACATGTGTTATCCTCAAAAATATTGACCGAAACCAGGTTTAGTGGACTGTTTCAGTGTGGTACCACATTACTGCGTGATCCAAACCAGAAAAAACCCAGGATATGTTCAAGAAGTATGTGAAGAATGCGAAAGTATGGGACTGATGAGGGCAAATCCTTGACCTAACCCAGACCTAACGTGCGTTATCCTCAAAAATATTGACCGAAACCAGGTTTAGTGGACTGTTTCAGTGTGGTACCACATTACTGCGTGATCGAAAGCAGAAAAAACCCAGGATCTGTTCAACAGGTATGTGAAGTATGCGAAAGTATGAGCCTGATGAGGGCAAATCACAGGCCTAACCTAGACATAACATGCGTTATCCTCTAAAATATTGATCGAAACCAGGTTTAGTGGACTGTTTCAGTGTGGTACCACATTACTACGTGATCGAAACCAGAAAAAACCCAGGATCTGTTCAAGAAGTATGTGAAGAATGCGAAAGTATGGGACTGATGAGGGCAAATCCTTGACCTAACCCAGACCTAACGTGCGTTATCCTCAAAAATATTGACCGAAACCAGGTTTAGTGGACTGTTTCAGTGTGGTACCACATTACTGCGTGATCGAAACCAGAAAAAACCCAGGATCTGTTCAAGAAGTATGTGAAGAATGCGAAAGTATGGGACTGATGAGGGCAAATCCTTGACCTAACCCAGACCTAACGTGCGTTATCCTCAAAAATATTGACCGAAACCAGGTTTAGTGGACTGTTTCAGTGTGGTACCACATTACTGCGTGATCGAAACCAGAAAAAACCCAGGATCTGTTCAAGAAGTATGTGAAGAATGCGAAAGTATGACCCTGATGAGGGCAAATCCCAGACCTATCCCAGACCTAACTTGCGTTGTCCTCTAAAATATTGATGGAAACCAGGTTTAATTGACTGTTTCAGTGTGGTACCACTTTACTACGTGATCCAAAGCAGAAAAAAACCCAGGATCTTTTCAACAAGTATGTGAGGTATGCGAAAGTATGAGCCTGATGAGGGCAAATCACAGGCCTAACCTAGACATAACATGCGTTATCCTCTAAAATATTGACCGAAACCAGGTTTAGTGGACTGTTTCAGTGTGGTACCACATTACTGCGTGACCCAGACCAGAAAAAAACCAGGATCTGTTCAACAAGTATGTGAAAAACGCGAAAGTATGATCCTGATGAGGGCAAATCCCAGACCTAACCGAGACCTAACATGTGTTATCCTCTAAAATAATAATCAAAACCAGGTTTAATGGTCTGCTTCAGTGTGGTACCACATTACTACGTGATCGAAACCAGAAAAAACCCAGGATCCGTTCGACAAGTATGTGAAAAACGCGAAAGTATGAGACTGATGAGGGCAAATCCCACACCTATCCCAGACATAACTTGCGTTATCCTCTAAAATATTGATCGAAACCAGGTTTAATGGACTGTTTCAGTGTGGTACCACTTTGCTACGCGATCCAAAGCAGAAAAAACCATCGATCAGGTCAACATGTATGTTAAAACTGCGAAAGAATGACCCTGATGAGGGCAAATCCCAGACCTAACCTAGACCGAACATGTGTTATCCTCAAAAATATTGATCGAAACCAGGTTTAATCGACTGTTTCAGTGTGGTACCACATTACTACGTGATCCAAACCAGAGAAAACCCAGGATCTGTTCAACAAGTATATGAATAACGCGAATGACTGAGCCTGATGAGGGCAAATCCCAGAACTAACCCAGACATAACTTGCGTTATCCTCTAAAATATTTATCATGACCAGGATTAATTGACTGTTTCAGTGTGGTAGCACATTACTACGTTATCCGAACCAGAAAAAGCCAGAGATCTGTTCAACAAGTATGTGAAAAACGCGAAAATATGAACCTGATCATGGCAAATCCCAGACCAATCCCAGACCTAACTTGCGTTATCCTATATAATATTGATCGAAACCAGGTTTAAATGACTGTTTCAGTGTGGTACCACTTTGCTACGTGATCCAAAGCAGACAAAACCATCGATCATGTCAACATGTATGTTAAAACTGCGAAAGTATGATCCTGATGAGGGCAAATCCCAGACCTAACCTAGACCTAACATGTGTTATCCTCTAAAATAATAATCGAAACCAGGTTTAATGGTCTGCTTCATTGTGGTACCACATTACTACGTGATCGAAGCCAGAAAAAACCCAGGATCTGTTCAAGAAGTATGTGAAGAATGCGAAAGTATGAGACTGATGCGGGCAAATCCTAGACCGAACCTAGACATAACATGCGTTATCCTCTAAAATATTGATCCAAACCGGGTTTAGTGGACTGTTTCAGTGTGGTACCACATTCTTACGTTATCCAAACCAGAAAGAACCCGGGATCTGTTCAACAAGTATGTGAAAAACGCGAAAGTATGAGCCTGATGAGGGCAAATCCCAGGCCTAACCTTGACCTAACATGCGTTATCCTCTAAAATATTGATCGAAACCGGGTTTAATTGACTGTCTCAGTGTGTTACCACTTTACTACGTGATCCAAAACAGACAAAACCATCGATCATGTCAACATGTATGTTAAAACTGCGAAAGTATGATCCTGATGAGGGCAAATCCCAGACCAAACCTAGACCTAACATGTGTTATCCTCTAAAATAATAATCAAAACCAGGTTTAATGGTCTGCTTCAGTGTGGTACCACATTACTACGTGACCGAAACCAGAAAAAACCCAGGATCAGGCCAACAAGAATGTGAAAAGCGCGAAAGTATGAGACTGATGAGTGCAAATCCCAGACCTATCCCAGTCATAACTTGCGTTATCCTCTAAAATATTGATCGAAAGCAGGTTTAATTGACTGTTTTAGTGTGGTATCACTTTACTACGTGATCCAAAGCAGAAAAAACCCTCGATCAGGTCAACATGTATGTTAAAACTGCGAATGTATGACCCTGATGAGGGCAAATCCCAGGCCTTACCTAGACCTAACATGCGTTATCCACTAAAATATTGATCGAAACCAGGTTTAATGGACTGCTTCAGTGTGGTACCACTTTGCTACGTGATCCAAAGCTGACAAAACCATCGATCAGGTCAACATGTATGTTAAAACTGCGAAAGTATGATCCTGATGATGGCAAATCCCAGACCTAACCTAGACCTAACATGTGTTATCCTCTAAAATAATAATCAAAACCAGGTTTAATGGTCTGCTTCAGTGTGGTACCACATTACTACGTGATCGAAACTAGAAAAAACCCAGGATCTGTTCAAGGAGTATGTGAAGAATGCGAAAGTATGGGACTGATGAGTGCAAATCCTAGACCTAACCTAGACCTAACTTGCGTTGTCCTCTAAAATATTGATGGAAACCAGGTTTAAATGACTGTTTCAGTGTGGTACCCCATTACTACGTGATCCAAACCAGAAAAAACCCAGGATCTGTTCAACAAGTATGTGAAAAACGCGAATGTAAGACCCTGATGAGGGCAAATCCCAGACCTACCCCAGACCTAACTTGCGTTGTCCACTAAAATATTGATGGAAACCAGGTTTAAATGACTGTTTCAGTGTGGTACCACATTACTACGTGATCCAATCCAGAAAAAGTCCTGGATCTAGCCATCAAGTATGAGAAATATGCGAAGGAATGAGCCTGATGAGGGCAAATCCTAGACCTAACACAGACCTAACATGCGTTATCCTCTAAAATATTATTCAAGACCTGGATTAATTGACTGTTTCAGTGTGGCATCACTATACTACGTGGTCCAAACCTGTGGTAGCCCAGGATCTGGCCAACAAGAATGAGCAATATGCGAAAGTATGAGCCTGACGAAAGCAAATCCCAGGCCTAACCTAGACCTAACATGCGTTATCCTTTAAAATTTTGATCGAAACCAGGTTTAATGGACTGTTTCAGTGTGGTACCATATTACTACGTGATCCAAACCAGAAGGAACCCAGGATCCGTTCAACAAGTATGTGAAAAACGCGAAAGTATGAGACTGATGAGGGCAAATCCCACACCTATCCCAGACATAACTTGCGTTATCCTCTAAAATATTGATCGAAACCAGGTTTAATGGACTGTTTCAGTGTGGTACCACTTTGCTACGTGATCCAAAGCAGAGAAAACTATCGATCAGGTCATCATGTATGTTAAAACTGCGAAAGAATGACCCTGATGAGGGCAAATCCCAGACCTAACCTAGACCTAACATGTGTTATCCTCTAAAATATTGATCGAAACCAGGTTTAACCGACTGTTTCAGTGTGGTACCACATTACTACGTGATCCAAACCAGCAAAAACCCAGGATCTGTTCAACAAGTATGTGAAATACGCGAAAGTATGAGCCTGATGAGGGCAAATCCCAGACCTATCCCAGACATAACTTTTTTTTTTTTTTTTTTTTTTTTTTTTTTTTTTTTTTTTGTCGTGGGGAAAATCTTCGAAAGACTCCCTCCCACCTCCTTGGGGAGAGGTGGGAGGGGTGTGTGGGATTCCCCGCGCCCGTACAACGACAGGCGCGGGACCTACCCACTAAAAACCCCACGGTGACCCTTCGGCACGCTTTGGGAGGATACCGGGAATCGCTCGAAGCATTCTTCCGGTATCCTCCCCGTGCCCGCGCTTTCGCGCCCATCCCCCGGGGGGACAATCGGTCCCCCCAGTAGACACACTGCCTCATAGCGGCGGGACGGGGCCACTCCATCCCGCCGCTATCCGTCCCGGGGCCGCGTTTAGTGGCGGCTGCGAGCCCCAACTCGCAACCGCCCGCGACCCCGTTTCCACCCCTCGGCGGCCGGGCGTTCATGGCCGCACCAGACCGCCGAGGGTGCCTCCCCTTGCGTCGGACCGGTAGGGGGAGGCACTCCTACCCCCAACCGGTCCGACCCGGCGCCGCCTGGCGGGAGGAGGGTCCCCTCAGGACCCCCCTCCCAGCCTAGGTCATCCGCCACGCCGAGGCGGCCGCCCGCGACGCCTCGCGACCGGGCGACGACCTCGGGCCACCGCACGAGCGCGAGCTTCAGCGCGCCGCTGAAGCTCGCGCTCCCTCCCCGCGGCCTCCTTCTGCAACATTACGTTCTCGCAGAAGGAGGCCACGGCCCTCCACTTCTCCTCGCTGCCGAGCATGGCGCGCACCACGCCCGGCAGCGAGACATCCCGCCCGACGACGCCGACCAGGACACGGCGCTCCCCCTCCCACGCGGGGCATACCTCCAGGGTATGATCCGCCGTGTCCTGCTCAGCGTCGCAGTGGCAGCAACGCGCCGTCGGCTCCTTCCCTATCCGGCACAGGTATCTTCCGAAGCTGCCATGCCCGGAAAATACCTGTGCCATCCGGTAGGTGAGGCTGCCATGGCCTCTGTCCAGCCACTCCTTCAGGAGTGGCCGAACCGCCCCGACAGTCCGGTGCCCCGCGGTTGGCAGAGCCAGCCGCTCCTGCCACGCGAGCAACACGGACTGCCGGGCCTGGCGCTTCAAATCGCCCCAAGCAGGTTCCTGCCCGCCCGGGACCGCCCCCACCCCCGCGCGACGGTCGACGCGGTGCCGGTACATCACCGCGTGCGACCGCGCGAGCAGGTCCATGGGCGGCATCCCCGCTAGAACCGTCGCCGCCTCATGTGACATGGTCCGATACCCGCGGACGACCCTGAGCGCCATGCGCCTCTGCACCCGACGCAGCATAGTCATGCTGCGCCGGGAGGCAGCCAGGTCGTCCGCCCAGACGGGGGCCCCGTATAGGGCCACCGACTGGACCATTGCCACATAGAGGCGACGAACTCGGCCCGCCGGGCCCCCCAGGTTGGGCAAGATCCGGCCCAGAGCCGCAACCATCCTTTCCAACCGGGGGACCAGGCAGCGGAAATGCTCCTCGAAACGCCAGTGGCTATCGAGGATCAGCCCTAGATACCTGATCTGGGGCTTCACCTCGATGTCAGCCCCACCCACCCGGATCAGAGGGGGTGGCGGATCCTGCCGAGGTGAATGAAACGCAATCACCTCGGTCTTATGGACCGCCACCGTCATCCCCATCCCCCTGATCCGGTCGACGACGCGTTGCGACCCCTCCTCCGCGCGACGCATGGCCCTCCCCCAGTGCGCCCCGACGGCCAGCACCAGTGTGTCATCCGCATAACACACCGTGCTGACGCCGTCGGGGAGGCCGGCCCGCAACACCGAGTCGTACGCGATGTTCCACAGGAGTGGCCCGAGGACCGACCCCTGCGGAACACCGCAGTACACCTCCCTCCGCATATCACCATCCCGGCCCGGATACTCGATCCACCTGCCGCGGAGATAGTCCCCGACGACCGCCCTGAGACAAGGGGGGACTCGATGATATTCGAGTCCCCTCCTTATCTCTTCCCAGGGGAGGGTGTTAAAGGCATTGGCAATATCCTTGGATATTGCCAATGCCACCCCTCCCCGGGAGACGGCCGCCTCCGAGAGGGCCCTCACACGACCTATCGCGTCGATAGTCGATCGGCCCCCCCGGAAACCGAACTGGCAGTCGGCCAGACCGGGATCACCCCGCGACAGGTGCTCGACGAGGCGGGCAGCAATCACACGCTCGAAGAGCTTGCCCACCTCGTCGAGGAGACAAATGGGCCGGTATGCGGAGGGAGACTCCGCGGGCCGACCCTCCTTCCGGAGGAGGACCATCCTCGCCACCTTCCAACTGGGGGGGAATCGCCCGTCCCTCAGGCAGCGGTCGAACAACCGCCTGAGGTCGACCCCAAGGACGCCCTGGGTCAAGACCCAAACCCGGCCGGGCACACCATCCGGACCCGGGGCCGTGTTACGAACCCCGAGCCGTCTGATGGCCGCTGCCAGCTCCTCCTGCGTGACCCCCAGCTCGGCCGTCCATTCCACTGGGACAGCCTCCGCCGCCGGAGGACGCGGTCCCCTGTCCCCAATTGGGAAGAGTGTATTGACCACGTCCTCCAGCAGCCGGGGGTCAAGACCCTCGGTGACGGGGGGCGCCCACGGGCGGAGCTTATTCAGCACCACCTTATATGGGCGCCCCCATGGATCGTCATCAAGGGTCTGGAGGAGCTCCTTCCATGCCCGGGTTTTGGCCCGTTTGATGGCGACCTGCAGAGCAACCCGCGCCACGCGGTATGCTCCATACAGGTCATCAGCTGCCCTCGCTCGCGCCACGCCGTCGCCTGTACGTTGACGATGGCGCGCGCGGGTGTACTGGCGTCGGGCGCGGACAGTCGCGACTCGCAACTCCGCGATCGCGTCCGACCACCAGTACACCGCCCGGCGAGGAGAAGCCCGCCCGACCCGAGGCATCGCCGCGTCGCAAATACCCGTGACCAATGCTCCGAGCCGGGCGACCTCCCCCTCTATGCTCGGCAACTCGGCCGCTCCCTGCGGCCAAGTTGCAGCGAGGGCAGCTGCCATCAGGGCGTCCTTGTCCAGGCGCCGAAGCGCCCAGCGGCGTGGTGGGGTGCCACGCAGGCGGCCGTGTCGGGATGCACTCGCGGCGGCAGAGACCTCCATCCGGATGTACCGGTGATCGGAGAGTGTCTCTGCCCCCGCGACCACGTGCCAACCCGACACCATGCGCACGGCGTTGGGGGTCGCGAATCCAACATCCACGATGGACCCCCCATATCGCCGCACGCATGTGTGCTCCGACCCCCGGTTCAATACCCGGAGGTCGAGCCCCGCCACCCAATCGCCCAGGATCCCGCCGCGAACGGAGGTCCTGGGGGATCCCCAAGCCACCGACTTGGCATTAAAATCCCCCAGGACCAGCACCGGCCGGGCCGCGCAGCGCTGCACGCATGCCGCGACCTCGGCCAAGTACAGCTCGAACGCAGCGTGACCGCTACGGGGCGAAATGTAGCACCCCACCACAGCGACTCCCCCCCAGTCCACGGCGACGAATCCCCGACCGCGCTCCAACAAGGAGAACGGTGGGGACCCGTCGCCCCCTCCCCATACCGTCGCCACCAAGCCGTCCGCGTCGCCCACCCAATGAGGGTGATCAGGGACGCGGTACGGCTCGGCGGCGACCGCCAGGCCAACCCCCCACTCCGCGAGGACTTGGGACATCAAGTCCTGTGCCGCGCGGCAGTGGTTGAGGTTGGCCTGGAGGAGGAGGCGGGGCGGCATTAATTAATGGCCGCGCCAGCCTCCTCCCGGCCGTCCGTCCCCGTAGCACCGTCCACCTCCATGGAGGACGATGCCACCGCCCTCGGCACCGGAGCCGGTGCAGCCCGCCTCTTCCTCTCCTTCCGGGAGGGGGGGGAGCACTTCTTGCTCCCCACCCTGTGATCGGCTGGCCTCCCCATGTCCGCACACAGCGGGCAGTGGGGGGCCGCCGAGCACTGGCTCGCACGGTGCTCTTTGGCACCGCAGCGGTAACACTGACCGCTGCGGTCCACCGGCATCCCAGACATAACTTGCGTTATCCTCTAAAATATTGATCGAAACCAGGTTTAATTGACTGTTTTAGTGTGGTACCACTATACTACGTGATCCATAGCAGAAAAAACCCTCGATTAGGTCAACATGTATGTTAAAACTACGAAAGTGTGACCCTGATGAGGGCAAATCCCAGGCCTAACCTAGACCTAACATGCGTTATCCTCTAAAATATTTATCAAGACCAGGTTTAATTGAATGTTTCAGTGTGGTACCACACTACTGCGTGATCCAAACCAGAAAAAACCCAGGATCTGTTCAACAAGTATGTGAAAAATGCGAAAGTATGATCCTGACGAGGGCAAATCCCAGACCTATCCCAGACCTAACTTGAGTTGTCGTCTAAAATAGTGATGGAAACCAGGTTTAATTGACTGTTTCAGTGTGGTACTACATTACTGCGTGATGCAATCCAGAAATAGCCCAGGATCTAGCCATGAATTATGAGAAATATGCGAAAGTATGAGCCTGATGAGGGCAAATCCTAGACCTAACCCAGACCTAACATGCGTTATCCTCAAAAATATTGATCGAAACCAGGTTTAATGGACTGTTTCAGTGTGGTACCACATTACTACGTTATCCAAACCAGAAAAGGCCCAGAATCTGGCCATCAAGTGTGAGAAATATGCGAAAGCATGACCCTGATGAGACTATCCCAGACCTAACTTGAGTTGTCCTCTAAAATAGTGATGGAAACCAGGTTTAATTGACTGTTTCAGAGTGGTACTACATTACTACGTGATGCAATCCAGAAATAGCCCAGGATCTAGCCATGAATTATGAGAAATATGCGAAAGTATGAGCCTGATGAGGGCAAATCCTAGAGCTCACCCAGACCTAACATGCGTTATCCTCAAAAATATTGATCGAAACCTGGTTTAATGGACTGTTTCAGTGTGGTACCACATTACTACGTGATCCAAACCAGAAAAGGCCCAGAATCTGGCCATCAAGTATGAGAAATATGCGAAAGTATGACCCTGATGAGGGCAAATCCCAGGCCTAACCTAGACCTAACATGCGTTATCCTCTAAAATATTTATCAAGACCAGGTTTAATTGAATGTTTCAGTGTGGTACCACATTACTGCGTGATCCAAACCAGAAAAAACCCAGGATCTGTTCAACAAGTATGTGAAGAATGCGAAAGTATGATCCTGACGAGGGCAAATCCCAGACCTATCCCAGACCTAACTTGAGTTGTCGTCTAAAATAGTGATGGAAACCAGGTTTAATTGACTGTTCAGTGTGGTACTACATTACTGCGTGATGCAATCCAGAAATAGCCCAGGATCTAGCCATGAATTATGAGAAATATGCGAAAGTATGAGCCTGATGAGGGCAAATCCTAGACCTAACCCAGACCTAACATGCGTTATCCTCAAAAATATTGATCGAAACCAGGTTTAATGGACTGTTTCAGTGTGGTACCACATTACTACGTTATCCAAACCAGAAAAGGCCCAGAATCTGGCCATCAAGTGTGAGAAATATGCGAAAGCATGACCCTGATGAGACTATCCCAGACCTAACTTGAGTTGTCCTCTAAAATAGTGATGGAAACCAGGTTTAATTGACTGTTTCAGAGTGGTACTACATTACTACGTGATGCAATCCAGAAATAGCCCAGGATCTAGCCATGAATTATGAGAAATATGCGAAAGTATGAGCCTGATGAGGGCAAATCCTAGACCTCACCCAGACCTAACATGCGTTATCCTCAAAAATATTGATCGAAACCAGGTTTAATGGACTGTTTCAGTGTGGTACCACATTACTACGTGATCCAAACCAGAAAAGGCCCAGAATCTGGCCATCAAGTATGAGAAATATGCGAAAGTATGACCCTGATGAGGGCAAATCCCAGGCCTAACCTAGACCTAACATGCGTTGTCCTCTACAATATTGATGGAAACCAGGTTTAATTGACTGTTTCAGTGTTGTACTACATTACTGCGTGACGCAATCCAGAAAAAGCCTAGGATCTAGCCATCAAGTATGAGAAATATGCGAAAGAATGAGCCTGACGAGAGCAAATCCCAGACCTAACCTAGACCTAACATGAATTATTCTCTAAAATATTGATCGAAACCAGGTTTCATGGACTGTTTTAGTGTGGTACCACATTACTACGTGATCCAAACCACAAAAAACCCAGGATCTGTTCAACAAGTATGTGAAAAATCCGAAAGTATGAGTCTGATCAGGGCAAATCCCAGGCCTAACCTAGACATAACATGCGTTATCCTCTAAAATATTGATAGAAACCACGTTGAGTGGACTGTTTCAGTGTGGTACCACATTACTACGTGATCCAATGCAGAAATAGCTCAGGATCTAGCTATGAAGTATGAGAAATATGCGAAAGTATGAGCCTGATGAGGGCAAATCCCAGGCTTAACCTAGACCTAACATGCGTTATCCTCAAAAGTATAGATCGAAACCAGGTTTAATCGACTGTTTCAGTGTGGTACCACATTACTACATGACCCAAACCAGAAAAAAACCCAGGATCTGTTCAACAAGTATGTGAAGTATGCGAAAGTATGAATCTGATGAGAGCTAATCCCAGGCCTAACCTAGACATAACATGCGTTATCCTATAAAATATTCATCGAAACCAGGTTGAGTGGACTGTTTCAGTGTGGTACCACATTACTGCCTGATCCAAACCAGGAAAAACCCAGTATCTAGCCATCAAGTATGTGAAATATGCGAAAGAATGAGCCTGATGAGAGCAAATCCCAGACCTAACCTAGACCTAACATGTGTTATCCTCAAAAATATTGATCGAAACCAGGTTTAATGGACTGTTTCAGTGTGGTACCACATTACTACGTGATCCAATCCAGGAAGAGCCCAGGATCTAGCCATGAAGTATTAGAAATATGCGAAAGTATGATCCTGACGAGGGCAAATCCTAGAACTAACCCAGACCTAACATGCGTTATCCTCAAAAATATTGATCGAAACCAGGTTTAATGGACTGTTTCAGTGTGGTACCACATTACTACGTGATCCAAACTAGAAAAAACCCAGGATCTGTTCAACAAGTATGTGAAAAGCGCGAAAGTATGACCCTGATGAGGCCAAATCGCAGGCCTAACCTAGACCTAACATGCGTTATCCTCTAAAATATTCATCGAAACCAGGTTTAATGGACTGTTTCAGTGTGGTACCACATTACTATGTGATCCAAACCAGAAAAAACCCAGGATCTGTTCCAGAAGTATGTGAAGAACGCGATAGTATGAGCCTGATGGGGGCGAATCCCAGACCTATCCCAGACCTAACTTGCGTTATCCTCTAAAATATTGATCGAAACCAGGTTTAATGGACTGTTTCAGTGTGGTACCACATTACTACGTGATCCAATCCAGGAAGAGCCCAGGATCTAGCCATGAAGTATTAGAAGTATGCGAAAGTATGATCCTGACGAGGGCAAATCCTAGAACTAACCCAGACCTAACATGCGTTATCCTCAAAAATATTGATCGAAACCAGGTTTAATGGACTGTTTCAGTGTGGTACCACATCACTATGTGATCCAAACCAGAAAAAACCCAGGATCTGTTCCAGAAGTATGTGAAGAACGCGATAGTATGAGCCTGATGGGGGCGAATCCCAGACCTATCCCAGACCTAACTTGCGTTATCCTCTAAAATATTGATCGAAACCAGGTTTAATCGACTGTGTCAGTGTGGCACCGCATTATTACGTGATCCAAACCAGAAAAAAAACCAGGATCTGTTCAGCGAGTATGTGAAGTGTGCGAAACTATGAGTCTGATGAGGGCAAATCCCAGAACTATCCCATACCTAACTTGCGTTATCCTCTAAAATATTGATCGAAACCAGGTTTAATCGACTGTGTCAGTGTGGCACCGCATTATTACGTGATCCAAACCAGAAAAAAAACAAGGATCTGTTCAACAAGTATGTGAAAAATGCGAAAGTATGATCCTGACGAGGGCAAATCCCAGACCTATCCCAGACCTAACTTGCGTTGTCCTCTAAAATATTGATGGAAACCAGGTTTAATTGACTGTTTCAGTGTGGTACTACATTACTACGTGATGCAATCCAGAAATAGCCCAGGATTTAGCCATGAATTATGAGAAATATGCGAAAGTATGAGCCTGATGAGGGCAAATCCCAGGCCTAACCTAGACCTAACATGCATTATCCTCTAAAATATTGATCGAAACCAGGTTTAATGGACTGTTTCAGTGTGGTACCACATTACTATGTGATCCAAACCAGAAAAAACCCAGGATCTGTTCATGAAGTATGTGAAGAACGCGATAGTATGAGCCTGATGGGGGCGAATCCCAGACATATCCCAGACCTAACTTGCGTTATCCTCTAAAATATTGATCGAAACCAGGTTTAATGGACTGTTTCAGTGTGGTACCACTTTACTACGTGATCCAAAGCAGAAAAAACCCTCGATCAGGTCAACATGTATGTTGAAACTGCGAAAGTATGACCCTGATGAGGGCAAATCGCAGGCCTAACCTAGACCTAACATGCGTTATCCTCTAAAATATTCATCGAAACCAGGTCTAATGGATTGTTTCAGTGTGGTAACACATTACTACGTGATCCAAACCAGAAAAAACCGAGATCTGTTCAACAAGTATGTGAAAAACGAGAAAGTATGAGCCTGATGAGGGCGTATCCCAGACTTATCCCAGACCTAACTTGCGTTATCCTCTAAAATATTGATCGAAACCAGGTTTACTTTACTGTTTCATTGTGGTAACACATTACGACATGATCCAATCCAGAAATAGCCCAGGATCTAGCCATGAAGTATGAGAAATATGCGAAAGTATGAGCCTGATGAGGGCAAATCCTAGTCATAACCCAGACCTAACATGCGTTATCCTCTAAAATATTTATCAAGACCAGGTTTAATTGATTGCTTCAGTGTGGTACCACATTACTACATGATCCACACCAGAAAAAACCCAGGATCCGTTCAAGAAGTATGTGAAAAATGCGAAAGTATGAGTCTGATGAGTGAAAATCTCAGGCCTAACATAGACCTAACATGCGTTATCCTCTAAAATATTGATCGAATCCAGGTTTAATTGACTGTTTTAGTGTGGTACCACATTACTACGTGATCCAAACCAGAAAAAAACCCAGGAGTTGTTCAACAAGTACGTAAAGAATGCGAAAATATGTGTCTGATGAGGGCAAATCCCAGGCCTAACCTAGACCTAACATGCGTTATCCTCTAAAATATTCATTGAAACCAGGTTTAATGGACTGTTTCAGTGTGGTACCACGTTACTACGTGATCCAAACCAGAAAAAAACCCAGGATCTTGTCAACGAGTATGTGAAGTGTGCGAAAGTATGAGTCTGATGGGTGAAAATCCCAGACCTATCCCAGACCTAACATGCGTTGTCCTCTAAAATATTGATCGAAACCAGAGTTAATTGACTGTTTCAGTGTGGTTCTACATTACTACGTGATCGAATCCAGAAAAAGCTCAGGATCTAGCCATCAAGTATGAGAAATATGCGAAAGAATGAGCCTGATGAGAGCAAATCCCAGACCTAACCTAGACCTAACGTGTGTTATCCTCAAAAATATTGATCGAAACCAGGTTTGATGGACGGTTTCAGTGTGGTACAACAATAATACGTGATCCAATCCAGAAGAGCCCAGGATCTAGCCATGAAGTATTAGAAATATGCGAAAGTATGAGCCTGATGAGGGCAAATCCCAGGCCTAACCTAGACATAACATGCGTTATCCTCTAAAATATTGATGGAAACCAGGTTTAATTGACTGTTTCAGTGTGGTACTACATTACTACGTGATGCAATCCAGAAATAGCCCAGGATCTAGCCATGAAGTATGAGAGATATGCGAAAGTATGAGCCTGATGAGGGCAATTCCTAGACCTAACCCAGGCCTAACATGCGTTATCCTCAAAGATATTGATCGAAACCAGGTTTAATGGACTGTTTCAGTGTGGTACCACATTACTACGTGATCCAAACCAGAAAAAACCCAGGATCTGTTCAACAAGTATGTGAAAAATGCGAAAGTATGAGTCTGATGAGGGCAAATCCCAGACCTAACCTAGACCTAACATGAGTAATTCTCTAATATATTAATCGAAAGCAGGTTTAATCGACAGTTTCAGTGTGGTACCACATTACTACGTGATCCAAACTAGAAAAAGCCCAGAATCTGGTCATCAACTATGAGAAATATGCGAAAGTACGAGCCTGATGAGAGCAAATCCCAGGCCTAACCAAGACCTAACATGCGTTGTTCTCTAAAATATTGATCGAAACCAGGTTTAATGGACTGTTTCAGTGTGATACCACATTACTACGTGATCCAATCCAGAAAAAATCCAGGATCCGTTCAACAAGTATGTGAAGAATGCGAAAGTATGAGTCTGATGAAGGAAAATCCCAGACCTATCCTAGACCTAACATGAGTTATTCTCTAAAATATTGATCGAAACCAGGTTTAATGGACTGTTTCAGTGTGCTACCACATTACTACGTGATTTAAACCAGAAAAAACCCAGGATCCGTTCAACAAGTATGTGAAGAATGCGAAAGTATGTGTCGGATGAGGGAAAATCCCAGTCCTAACCTAGACCTAACATGCGTTATCCTCTAAAATATTGATCGAAACCAGGTTTAATGGACTGTTTCAGTGTGATACCACATTACTACGTGATCCAAACCAGAAAAAACCCAGGATCCGTTCAACAAGTATGTGAAGAATGCGAAAGTATGAGTCTGATGAAGGAAAATCCCAGACCTAACCTAGACCTAACATGAGTTATTCTCTAAAATATTGATCGAAACCAGGGTTAACCGACTGTTTCAGTGTGGTACCACATTATTGCGTGATCTAAACCAGAAAAATACCCAGGATCTGTTCAACAAGTATGTGAAGAACGCGGAAATATGACCCTGATGAGGGCAAATCCCGGGCCTAACCTAGACCTAACATGCGTTATCCTCAAAAATATTGATCGAAACCAGGTTTAATCGACTGCTTCAGTGTGGTACCACAATACTACCTGATCCATTCCAGAAAAAGCCCTGGGTCTAGCCATCAAGTATGAGAAATATGCGAAGGTATGAGCCTGATAAGGGCAAATCATAGGCCTAACCTAGACATAACATGCGTTATCCTCTAAAATATTGATCGAAACCAGGTTTAATGGACTGTTTCAGTGTGGCACCACATCACTACGTGATCCAAACGAGAAAAATACCCAGGATCCGTTCAACAAGTATGTGAGGAATGCGAAACTATGTGTCTGATGAGGGCAAATCACAGGCCTAACCTAGACATAACATGCGTTATCCTCAAAAATATTAATCGAAACCAGGTTTAATGGACTGTTTCAGTGTGGTACCACATTACTACGGGATCCAAACCAGAAAAAGCACAGAATCAGGCCATCAAGTATGAGAAATTTGCGAAAGTACGAGCCTGATGAGAGCAAATCCCAGACCTAACCTAGACCTAACATGAGTAATTCTCTAATATATTAATCGAAAGCAGGTTTAATCGACAGTTTCAGTGTGGTACCACATTACTACGTGATCCAAACCAGAAAAAACCCAGGATCCGTTCAACAAGTATGTGAAGAATGCGAAAGTATGTGTCTGATGAGGGCAAATCACAGGCCTAACCTAGACATAACATGCGTTATCCTCTAAAATATTGATCGAAACCAGGTTTAATGGACTGTTTCAGTGTGGTACCACATTACTACGGGATCAAATCCAGAAAAAGCCCTGGGTCTAGCCATCAAGTATGAGAAATATGCGAAAGTATGAGCCTGATGAGGGCAAATCCTAGACCTGACCCAGACCTAACATGCGTTATCATCTAAAATATTTATCAAGACCAGGTTTAATTGGCCGTTTCAGTGTGGTACCACATCACTACGTGATCCAAACCAGAAAAATACCCAGGATCCGTTCAACAAGTATGTGAAGAATGCGAAAGTATGTGTCTGATGAGGGCAAATCACAGGCCTAACCTAGACATAACATGCGTTATCCTCAAAAATATTGATCGAAACCAGGTTTAATGGACTGTTTCATTGTGGTACCACATTACTACGGGATCCAAACCAGAAAAAGCACAGAATCAGGCCATCAAGTATGAAAAATTTGCGAAAGTACGAGCCTGATGAGAGCAAATCCCAGACCAATCCTAGACCTAACATGAGTTATTCTCAAATATATTGATCGAAAGCAGGTTTAATCGACAGTTTCAGTGTGGTACCACATTACTACGTGATCCAAACCAGAAAAAACCCAGGATACGTTCAACAAGTATGCGAAGAATGCGAAAGTATGTGTCTGATGAGGGAAAATCCCAGGCCTATCTTAGACCGAACATGCGTTATCCTCTAAAATATTGATCGAAACCAGGTTTAATGGACTGTTTCAGTGTGGTACCATATTACTACACGATCGAAACCAGAAAAAACCCAGGATCTGTGCAACAAGTATGTGAAAAACGCGAAACTATGAGCGTGATGAGGGCAAATCCCAGACCCATCCTAGACCTAACATGAGTTATGCTCTAAAATATTGATCGAAAGCAGGTTTAATGGACTGTTTCAGTGTGGTACCACATCACTACGTGATCCAAACCAGAAAAATACCCAGGATCCGTTCAACAAGTATGTGAAGAATGCGAAAGTATGTTTCTGATGAGGGAAAATCCCAGGCCTAACCTAGACCTAACATGCGTTACCCGCAAAAATATTTATCAGTACCAGGTTTAGTTGAATGTTTCAGTGTGGTACCACATTTCTACGTGATCCAAACCAGAAAAAACCCAGGATCTGTGGAAGAAGTATGTGAAAAACGCGAAACGATGAGCGTGATGAGGGCATATCCCAGACCTATCCTAGACCTAACATGCGTTACCCTCAAAAATATTGATAGAAACCAGGTTTAATCGACTATTTCAGTGTGGTACCACATTACTACGTGATCCAAACCAGAAAAAACCCAGAATCTGACCATCAACTACGAGAAATATGCGAAAGTACGAGCCTGATGAGAGCAAATCCCAGACCTAACCAAGAGCTAACATGAGTTATCCTCTAAAATATTGATCGAAACCAGGTTTAATCGACTATTTCTGTGTGGTGCCACATTACTACGTGATCCAAACCAGAAAAATACCCAGGATCGGTTCAACAAGTATGTGAAGAACCCGGAAATATGACCCTGATGAGGGCAAATCCCAGACCTATACCAGACCTAACTAGCGTTATCATCTTAGATATTGATCGAAACCAGGTTTAATCGACTGTTTCAGTGTGGTACCACATTACTACGTGATCCAAACCAGAAAAAGCACAGAATCTGGCCATCAAGTATGAGAAACTTGCGAAAGTACGAGCCTGATAAGAGCAAATCCCAGACCTAACCTAGACCTAACACGAGTTATTCTCAAAAGTATTGATCGAAACCAGGTTTTATGGACTGTTTCAGTGTGGTACCACATCACTACGTGATGCAAACCAGAAAAATACCCAGGATCCGTTCAACAAGTATGTGAAGTATGCGAAAGTATGAATCCGATGAGGGCAAATCCCAGGCCTAACCTAGACCTAACATGCGTTTCCCTCGAAAATATTTATCAGTACCAGGTTTAATTGAATGTTTCAGTGTGGTACCACATTTCTATGCGATCCAAACCGGAAAAAAACCCAGGATCTGTTCAACAAGTATGTGAAGTATGCGAAAGTATGAATCCGATGAGGGCAAATCCCAGGCCTAACCCAGACCTAACTTGCGTTGTCCTCTAAAATATTGATGGAAACCAGGTTTAATTGACTGTTTTAGTGTGGTACCACTTTACTACGTGATCCATAGCAGAAAAAACACTCGATTAGGTCAACATGTATGTTAAAACTGCGAAAGTATGACCCTGATGAGGGCAAATCCCAGGCCTAACCTAGACCTAACATGCGTTATCCTCTAAAATATTTATCAAGACCAGGTTTAATTGAATGTTTCAGTGTGGTACCACACTACTGCGTGATCCAAACCAGAAAAAACCCAGGATCTGTTCAACAAGTATGTGAAAAATGCGAAAGTATGATCCTGACGAGGGCAAATCCCAGACCTATCCCAGACCTAACTTGAGTTGTCGTCTAAAATAGTGATGGAAACCAGGTTTAATTGACTGTTTCAGTGTGGTACTACATTACTACGTGATGCAATCCAGAAACAGCCCAGGATCTAGCCATGAATTATGAGAAATATGCGAAAGTATGAGCCTGATGAGGGCAAATCCTAGACCTAACCCAGACCTAACATGCGTTATCCTCAAAAATATTGATCGAAACCAGGTTTAATGGACTGTTTCAGTGTGGTACCACATTACTACGTGATCCAAAACAGAAAAGGCCCAGAATCTGGCCATCAAGTATAAGAAATATGCGAAAGCATGACCCTGATGAGACTAACCCAGACCTAACTTGCGTTGTCCTCTAAAATATTGATGGAAACCAGGTTTAATTGACTGTTTTAGTGTGGTACCACTTTACTACGTGATCCATAGCAGAAAAAACACTCGATTAGGTCAACATGTATGTTAAAACTGCGAAAGTATGACCCTGATGAGGGCAAATCCCAGGCCTAACCTAGACCTAACATGCGTTATCCTCTAAAATATTTATCAAGACCAGGTTTAATTGAATGTTTCAGTGTGGTACCACACTACTGCGTGATCCAAACCAGAAAAAACCCAGGATCTGTTCAACAAGTATGTGAAAAATGCGAAAGTATGATCCTGACGAGGGCAAATCCCAGACCTATCCCAGACCTAACTTGAGTTGTCGTCTAAAATAGTGATGGAAACCAGGTTTAATTGACTGTTTCAGTGTGGTACCACATTACTACGTTATCCAAACCAGAAAAGGCCCAGAATCTGGCCATCAAGTGTGAGAAATATGCGAAAGCATGACCCTGATGAGACTATCCCAGACCTAACTTGAGTTGTCCCCTAAAATAGTGATGGAAACCAGGTTTAATTGACTGTTTCAGAGTGGTACTACATTACTACGTGATGCAATCCAGAAATAGCCCAGGATCTAGCCATGAATTATGAGAAATATGCGAAAGTATGAGCCTGATGAGGGCAAATCCTAGACCTCACCCAGACCTAACATGCGTTATCCTCAAAAATATTGATCGAAACCAGGTTTAATGGACTGTTTCAGTGTGGTACCACATTACTACGTGATCCAAACCAGAAAAGGCCCAGAATCTGGCCATCAAGTATGAGAAATATGCGAAAGAATGAGCCTGACGTGAGCAAATCCCAGACCTAACCTAGACCTAACATGAATTATTCTCTAAAATATTGATCGAAACCAGGTTTCATGGACTGTTTTAGTGTGGTACCACATTACTACGTGATCCAAACCATAAAAAACCCAGGATCTGTTCAACAAGTATGTGAAAAATCCGAAAGTATGAGTCTGATGAGGGCAAATCCCAGGCCTAACCTAGACATAACATGCGTTATCCTCTAAAATATTGATAGAAACCACGTTGAGTGGACTGTTTCAGTGTGGTACCACATTACTACGTGATCCAATGCAGAAATAGCTCAGGATCTAGCTATGAAGTGTGAGAAATATGCGAAAGTATGAGCCTGATGAGGGCAAATCCCAGGCTTAACCTAGACCTAACATGCGTTATCCTCAAAACTATAGATCGAAACCAGGTTTAATGGACTGTTTCAGTGTGGTACCACATTACTACGTGATCCAAAACAGAAAAGGCCCAGAATCTGGCCATCAAGTATAAGAAATATGCGAAAGCATGACCCTGATGAGACTAACCCAGACCTAACTTGAGTTGTCCTCTAAAATAGTGATGGAAACCAGTTTTAATTGACTGTTTCAGTGTGGTACTACATTACTACGTGATGCAATCCAGAAATAGCCCGGGATCTAGCCACAAAATTATGAGAAATATGTGAAAGTATGAGCCTGATGAGGGCAAATCCTAGACCTCATCCAGACCTAACATGCGTTATCCTCAAAAATATTGATCGAAACCAGGTTTAATGGACTGTTTCAGTGTGGTACCACATTACTACGTGATCCAAACCAGAAATGGCCCAGAATCTGGCCATCAAGTATGAGAAATATGCGAAAGTATGACCCTGATGAGGGCAAATCCCAGGCCTAACCTAGACCTAACATGCGTTGTCCTCTAAAATATTGATGGAAACCAGGTTTAATTGACTGTTTCGGTGTTGTACTACATTACTGCGTGACGCAATCCAGAAAAAGCCCAGGATCTAGCCATCAAGTATGAGAAATATGCGAAAGAATGAGTCTGATGAGAGCAAATCCCACACCTAATCTAGACCTAACATGAATTATTCTCTAAAATATTGATCGAAACCAGGTTTAATGGACTGTTTTAGTGTGGTACCACATTACTACGTGATCCAAACCATAAAAAACCCAGGATACGTTCAACAAGTATGTGAAGTATGCGAAAGTATGAATCTGATGAGAGCTAATCCCAGGCCTAACCTAGACATAACATGCGTTATCCTATAAAATATTCATCGAAACCAGGTTGAGTGGACTGTTTCAGTGTGGTACCACATTACTGCGTGATCCAAACCAGGAAAAACCCAGTATCTAGCCATCAAGTATGTGAAATATGCGAAAGAATGAGCCTGATGAGAGCAAATCCCAGACCTAACCTAGACCTAACATGTGTTATCCTCAAAAATATTGATCGAAACCAGGTTTAA
Organism: Colletes latitarsis; assembly: GCF_051014445.1. Classification (NCBI taxonomy): domain Eukaryota; kingdom Metazoa; phylum Arthropoda; class Insecta; order Hymenoptera; family Colletidae; genus Colletes; species Colletes latitarsis. The sequence continues at coordinate 27,520,594 of NW_027488367.1, read as the reverse complement.
TGGACTGTTTCAGTGTGGTACCACATTACTACGTGATCCAATCCAGGAAGAGCCCAGGATCTAGCCATGAAGTATTAGAAATATGCGAAAGTATGATCCTGACGAGGGCAAATCCTAGAACTAACCCAGACCTAACATGCGTTATCCTCAAAAATATTGATCGAAACCAGGTTTAATGGACTGTTTCAGTGTGGTACCACATTACTACGTGATCCAAACCAGAAAAAACCCAGGATCTGTTCAACAAGTATGTGAAAAACGCGAAAGTATGACCCTGATTAGGCCAAATCGCAGGCCTAACCTAGACCTAACATGCGTTATCCTCTAAAATATTCATCGAAACCAGGTTTAATGGACTGTTTCAGTGTGGTACCACATTACTACGTGATCCAATCCAGGAAGAGCCCAGGATCTAGCCATGAAGTATTAGAAGTATGCGAAAGTATGATCCTGACGAGGGCAAATCCTAGAACTAACCCAGAACTAACATGCGTTATCCTCAAAAATATTGATCGAAACCAGGTTTAATGGACTGTTTCAGTGTGGTACCACATTACTATGTCATCCAAACCAGAAAAAACCCAGGATCTGTTCCAGAAGTATGTGAAGAACGCGATAGTATGAGCCTGATGGGGGCGAATCCCAGACCTATCCCAGACCTAACTTGCGTTATCCTCTAAAATATTGATCGAAACCAGGTTTAATCGACTGTGTCAGTGTGGCACCGCATTACTACGTGATCCAAACCAGAAAAAAAACCAGGATCTGTTCAGCGAGTATGTGAAGTGTGCGAAACTATGAGTCTGACGAGGGCAAATCCCAGAACTATCCCATACCTAACATGCGTTATCCTCTAAAATAGTGATCGAAACCAGGGTTAATTGACTGTTTCAGTGTGGTTCTACATTACTACGTGATCCAATCCAGAAAAAGCACAGGATCTAGCCATCAAGTATGAGTAATATGCGAAAGAATGTGCCTGATGGGAGCAAATCCCAGACCTAACCTAGACCTAACATGTGTTATCCTCAAAAATGTTGATCGAAACCAGGTTTAATGGACTGTTTCAGTGTGGTACTACATTACTACGTGATGCAATCCAGAAATAGCCCCGGATTTAGCCATGAATTATGAGAAATATGCGAAAGTATGAGCCCGATGAGGGCAAATCCCAGGCCTAACCTAGACCTAACATGCATTATCCTCTAAAATATTCATCGAAACCAGGTCTAATGGATTGTTTCAGTGTGGTACCACATTACTATGTGATCCAAACCAGAAAAAACCCAGGATCTGTTCATGAAGTATGTGAAGAACGCGATAGTATGAGCCTGATGTGGGCGAATCCCAGACATATCCCAGACCTAACTTGCGTTATCCTCTAAAATATTGATCGAAACCAGGTTTAATGGACTGTTTCATTGTGGTACCACTTTACTACGTGATCCAAAGCAGAAAAAACCCTCGATCAGGTCAACATGTATGTTGAAACTGCGAAAGTATGACCCTGATGAGGGCAAATCGCAGGCCTAACCTAGACCTAACATGCGTTATCCTCTAAAATATTCATCGAAACCAGGTCTAATGGATTGTTTCAGTGTGGTAACACATTACTACGTGATCCAAACCAGAAAAAACCGAGATCTGTTCAACAAGTATGTGAAAAACGAGAAAGTATGAGCCTGATGAGGGCGTATCCCAGACTTATCCCAGACCTAACTTGCGTTATCCCCTAAAATATTGATCGAAACCAGGTTTACTTTACTGTTTCATTGTGGTAACACATTACCACATGATCCAATCCAGAAATAGCCCAGGATCTAGCCATGAAGTATGAGAAATATGCGAAAGAATGAGCCTGATGAGGGCAAATCCTAGTCATAACCCAGACCTAACATGCGTTATCCTCTAAAATATTTATCAAGACCAGGTTTAATTGATTGCTTCAGTGTGGTACCACATTACTACATGATCCACACCAAAAAAAACCCAGGATCCGTTCAAGAAGTATGTGAAAAATGCGAAAGTATGAGTCTGATGAGTGATAATCTCAGGCCTAACATAGACCTAACATGCGTTATCCTCTAAAATATTGATCGAATCCAGGTTTAATTGACTGTTTTAGTGTGGTACCACATTACTACGTGATCCAAACCAGAAAAAAACCCAGGAGTTGTCCAACAAGTACGTAAAGAATGCGAAAATATGTGTCTGATGAGGGCAAATCCCAGGCCTAACCTAGACCTAACATGCGTTATCCTCTAAAATATTGATCGAAACCAGGGTTAATCGACAGTTTCAGAGTGGTACAACAATTACTACGTGATCCAATCTAGAAAAAGCCCAGGATCTAGCCATCAAGTATGAAAATTTGCGAAAGTATGAGCCTGATGAGGGCAAATTCTAGACCTATCCCAGACCTAACATGCGTTATCCTCTAAAATATTCATTGAAACCAGGTTTAATGGACTGTTTCAGTGTGGTACCACATTACTACGTGATCCAAACCAGAAAAAAGCCCAGGATCTTGTCAACGAGTATGTGAAGTGTGCGAAAGTATGAATCTGATGGGTGAAAATCCCAGACCTATCCCAGACCTAACATGCGTTGTCCTCTAAAATATTGATCGAAACCAGAGTTAATTGACTGTTTCAGTGTGGTTCTACATTACTACGTGATCGAATCCAGAAAAAGCTCAGGATCTAGCCTTCAAGTATGAGAAATATGCGAAAGAATGAGCCTGATGAGAGCAAATCCCAGACCTAACCTAGACCTAACGTGTGTTATTCTCAAAAATATTGATCGAAACCAGGTTTGATGGACGGTTTCAGTGTGGTACAACAATAATACGTGATCCAATCCAGAAGAGCCCAGGATCTAGCCATGAAGTATTAGAAATATGCGAAAGTATGAGCCTGATGAGGGCAAATCCCAGGCCTAACCTAGACATAACATGCGTTATCCTCTAAAATATTGATGGAAACCAGGTTTAATTGACTGTTTCAGTGTGGTACTACATTACTACGTGATGCAATCCAGAAATAGCCCAGGATCTAGCCATGAAGTATGAGAAATATGCGAAAGTATGAGCCTGATGAGGGCAATTCCTAGACCTAACGCAGGCCTAACATGCGTTATCCTCAAAGATATTGATCGAAACCAGGTTTAGTGGACTGTTTCAGTGTGGTACCACATTACTTCGTGATCCAAACCAGAAAAAACCCAGGATCTGTTCAACAAGTATGTGAAATATGCGAAAGAATGAGCCTGATGAGAGCAAATCCCAGACCTAACCTAGACCTAACATGTGTTATCCTCAAAAATATTGATCGAAACCAGGTTTAATGGACTGTTTCAGTGTGGTACCACATTACTACGTGATCCAATCCAGGAAGAGCCCAGGATCTAGCCATGAAGTATTAGAAATATGCGAAAGTATGATCCTGACGAGGGCAAATCCTAGAACTAACCCAGACCTAACATGCGTTATCCTCAAAAATATTGATCGAAACCAGGTTTAATGGACTGTTTCAGTGTGGTACCACATTACTACGTGATCCAACCCAGAAAAAACCCAGGATCTGTTCAACAAGTATGTGAAAAACGCGAAAGTATGACCCTGATGAGGCCAAATCGCAGGCCTAACCTAGACCTAACATGCGTTATCCTCTAAAATATTCGTCGAAACCAGGTTTAATGGACTGTTTCAGTGTGGTGCCACATAACTACGTGATACAAACCAGAAAAAAACCCAGGATCTGCCCATCAAGTATGAGAAATATGCGAAAGTACGAGCCTGATGAGAGCAAATCCCTTACCTAACCTAGTCCCAACATGAATTATTCTCTAAAATATTGATCGATACCAGGTTTAATGGACTGTCTCAGTGTGGTACCACATTACTAGGTGATCCAAACCAGAAAAAACCCAGGATCTGTTCAACAAGTATGTGAAAAACGCGAAAGTATAAGCCTGATGAGGGCTAATCCCAGACCTATCCCAGACCTAACATGCGTTATCCTCAAAAATATTGATCGAAACCAGGTTTAATGGACTGTTTCAGTGTGGTACCACATTACTATGTGATCCAAACCAGAAAAAACCCAGGATCTGTTCCAGAAGTATGTGAAGAACGCGATAGTATGAGCCTGATGGGGGCGAATCCCAGACCTATCCCAGACCTAACTTGCGTTATCCTCTAAAATATTGATCGAAACCAGGTTTAATCGACTGTGTCAGTGTGGCACCGCATTATTACGTGATCCAAACCAGAAAAAAAACCAGGATCTGTTCAGCGAGTATGTGAAGTGTGCGAAACTATGAGTCTGACGAGGGCAAATCCCAGAACTATCCCATACCTAACATGCGTTATCCTCTAAAATAGTGATCGAAACCAGGGTTAATTGACTGTTTCAGTGTGGTTCTACATTACTACGTGATCCAATCCAGAAAAAGCCCAGGATCTAGCCATCAAGTATGAGTAATATGCGAAAGAATGTGCCTGATGGGAGCAAATCCCAGACCTAACCTAGACCTAACATGTGTTATCCTCAAAAATGTTGATCGAAACCAGGTTTAATGGACTGTTTCAGTGTGGTACTACATTACTACGTGATGCAATCCAGAAATAGCCCGGGATCTAGCCATGAATTATGAGAAATATGCGAAAGTATGAGACTGATGAGGGCAAATCCTAGACCTAACCCAGACCTAACTTGCGTTATCCTGTAAAATATTGATCGAAACCAGGTTGAGTGGACTGTTTCAGTGTGGTACCACACTACTGCGTGATCCAAACCAGAAAAGACCCAGGATCTGTTCAACAAGTATGTGAAAAATGCGAAAGTATGATCCTGACGAGGGCAAATCCCAGACCTATCCCAGACCTAACTTGCGTTGTCCACCAAAATATTGATGGAAACCAGGTTTAATTGACTGTTTCAGTGTGGTACTACATTACTACGTGATGCAATCCAGAAATAGCCCAGGATTTAGCCATGAATTATGAGAAATATGCGAAAGTATGAGCCTGATGAGGGCAAATCCCAGGCCTAACCTAGACCTAACATGCATTATCCTCTAAAATATTGATCGAAACCAGGTTTAATGGACTGTTTCAGTGTGGTACCACATTACTATGTGATCCAAACCAGAAAAAACCCAGGATCTGTTCATGAAGTATGTGAAGAACGCGATAGTATGAGCCTGATGGGGGCGAATCCCAGACATATCCCAGACTTAACTTGCGTTATCCTCTAAAATATTGATCGAAACAAGGTTTAATGGACTGTTTCAGTGTGGTACCACTTTACTACGTGATCCAAAGCAGAAAAAACCCTCGATCAGGTCAACATGTATGTTGAAACTGCGAAAGTATGACCCTGATGAGGGCAAATCGCAGGCCTAACCTAGACCTAACATGCGTTATCCTCTAAAATATTCATCGAAACCAGGTCTAATGGATTGTTTCAGTGTGGTAACACATTACTACGTGATCCAAACCAGAAAAAACCGAGATCTGTTCAACAAGTATGTGAAAAACGAGAAAGTATGAGCCTGATGAGGGCGTATCCCAGACTTATCCCAGACCTAACTTGCGTTATCCTCTAAAATATTGATCGAAACCAGGTTTACTTTACTGTTTCATTGTGGTAACACATTACCACATGATCCAATCCAGAAATAGCCCAGGATCTAGCCATGAAGTATGAGAAATATGCGAAAGTATGAGCCTGATGAGGGCAAATCCTAGTCATAACCCAGACCTAACATGCGTTATCCTCTAAAATATTTATCAAGACCAGGTTTAATTGATTGCTTCAGTGTGGTACCACATTACTACATGATCCACACCAGAAAAAACCCAGGTTCCGTTCAAGAAGTATGTGAAAAATGCGAAAGTATGAGTCGGATGAGTGAAAATCTCAGACCTAACATAGACCTAACATGCGTTATCCTCTAAAATATTGATCGAATGCAGGTTTAATTGACTGTTTTAGTGTGGTACCACATTACTACGTGATCCAAACCAGAAAAAAACCCAGGAGTTGTTCAACAAGTACGTAAAGAATGCGAAAATATGTGTCTGATGAGGGCAAATCCCAGGCCTAACCTAGACCTAACATGCGTTATCCTCTAAAATATTGATCGAAACCAGGGTTAATCGACAGTTTCAGTGTGGTACAACAATTACTACGTGATCCAATCTAGAAAATGCCCAGGATCTAGCCATCAAGTATGAAAATTTGCGAAAGTATGAGCCTGATGAGGGCAAATTCTAGACCTATCCCAGACCTAACATGCGTTATCCTCTAAAATATTCATTGAAACCAGGTTTAATGGACTGTTTCAGTGTGGTACCACATTACTACGTGATCCAAACCAGAAAAAAACCCAGGATCTTGTCAACGAGTATGTGAAGTGTGCGAAAGTATGAGTCTGATGGGTGAAAATCCCAGACCTATCCCAGACCTAACATGCGTTGTCCTCTAAAATATTGATCGAAACCAGAGTTAATTGACTGTTTCAGTGTGGTTCTACATTACTACGTGATCGAATCCAGAAAAAGCTCAGGATCTAGCCATCAAGTATGAGAAATATGCGAAAGAATGAGCCTGATGAGAGCAAATCCCAGACCTAACCTAGACCTAACGTGTGTTATCCTCAAAAATATTGATCGAAACCAGGTTTGATGGACGGTTTCAGTGTGGTACAACAATAATACGTGATCCAATCCAGAAGAGCCCAGGATCTAGCCATGAAGTATTAGAAATATGCGAAAGTATGAGCCTGATGAGGGCAAATCCCAGGCCTAACCTAGACATAACATGCGTTATCCTCTAAAATATTGATGGAAACCAGGTTTAATTGACAGTTTCTGTGTGGTACTACATTACTACGTGATGCAATCCAGAAATAGCCCAGGATCTAGCCATGAAGTATGAGAAATTTGCGAAAGTATGAGCCTGATGAGGGCAATTCCTAGACCTAACCCAGGCCTAACATGCGTTATCCTCAAAGATATTGATCGAAACCAGGTTTAGTGGACTGTTTCAGTGTGGTACCACATTACTTCGTGATCCAAACCAGAAAAAACCCAGGATCTGTTCAACAAGTATGTGAAATATGCGAAAGAATGAGCCTGATGAGAGCAAATCCCAGACCTAACCTAGACCTAACATGTGTTATCCTCAAAAATATTGATCGAAACCAGGTTTAATGGACTGTTTCAGTGTGGTACCACATTACTACGTGATCCAATCCAGGAAGAGCCCAGGATCTAGCCATGAAGTATTAGAAATATGCGAAAGTATGATCCTGACGAGGGCAAATCCTAGAACTAACCCAGACCTAACATGCGTTATCCTCAAAAATATTGATCGAAACTAGGTTTAATGGACTGTTTCAGTGTGGTACCACATTAGTACGTGATCCAAACCAGAAAAAACCCAGGATCTGTTCAACAAGTATGTGAAAAACGCGAAAGTATGACCCTGATGAGGCCAAATCGCAGGCCTAACCTAGACCTAACATGCGTTATCCTCTAAAATATTCGTCGAAACCAGGTTTAATGGACTGTTTCAGTGTGGTGCCACATAACTACGTGATACAAACCAGAAAAAAACCCAGGATCTGCCCATCAAGTATGAGAAATATGCGAAAGTACGAGCCTGATGAGAGCAAATCCCTTACCTAACCTAGACCCAACATGAATTATTCTCTAAAATATTGATCGATACCAGGTTTAATGGACTGTCTCAGTGTGGTACCACATTACTAGGTGATCCAAACCAGAAAAAACCCAGGATCTGTTCAACAAGTATGTGAAAAACGCGAAAGTATAAGCCTGATGAGGGCTAATCCCAGACCTATCCCAGACCTAACATGCGTTATCCTCAAAAATATTGATCGAAACCAGGTTTAATGGACTGTTTCAGTGTGGTACCACATTACTATGTGATCCAAACCAGAAAAAACCCAGGATCTGTTCCAGAAGTATGTGAAGAACGCGATAGTATGAGCCTGATGGGGGCGAATCCCAGACCTATCCCAGACCTAACTTGCGTTATCCTCTAAAATATTGATCGAAACCAGGTTTAATCGACTGTGTCAGTGTGGCACCGCATTATTACGTGATCCAAACCAGAAAAAAAACCAGGATCTGTTCAGCGAGTATGTGAAGTGTGCGAAAGTATGAGTCTGACGAGGGCAAATCCCAGAACTATCCCATACCTAACATGCGTTATCCTCTAAAATAGTGATCGAAACCAGGGTTAATGGACTGTTTCAGTGTGGTACTACATTACTACGTGATGCAATCCAGAAATAGCCCAGGATTTAGCCATGAATTATGAGAAATATGCGAAAGTATGAGCCTGATGAGGGCAAATCCCAGGCCTAACCTAGACATAACATGCGTTATCCTCTAAAATATTCATTGAAACCAGGTTTAATGGACTGTTTCAGTGTGGTACCACATTACTTCGTGATCCAAACCAGAAAAAACCCAGGATCTGTTCAACAAGTATGTGAAATATGCGAAAGAATGAGCCTGATGAGAGCAAATCCCAGACCTAACCTAGACCTAACATGTGTTATCCTCAAAAATATTGATCGAAACCAGGTTTAATGGACTGTTTCAGTGTGGTACCACATTACTACGTGATCCGAATCAGAAAAAACCCAGGATCTGTTCAACAAGTATGTGAAAAAGCTAAAGTATGAGCCTGATGAGGGCATATCCCAGCCCTATCCTAGACCTAACGTGTGTTATCCTCAAAAATATTGATCGAAACCAGGTTTGATGGACGGTTTCAGTGTGGTACAACAATAATACGTGATCCAATCCAGAAGAGCCCAGGATCTAGCCATGAAGTATTAGAAATATGCGAAAGTATGAGCCTGATGAGGGCAAATCCCAGGCCTAACCTAGACATAACATGCGTTATCCTCTAAAATATTGATGGAAACCAGGTTCAATTGACTGTTTCAGTGTGGTACTACATTACTACGTGATGCAATCCAGAAATAGCCCAGGATCTAGCCATGAAGTATGAGAGATATGCGAAAGTATGAGCCTGATGAGGGCAATTCCTAGACCTAACCCAGGCCTAACATGCGTTATCCTCAAAGATATTGATCGAAACCAGGTTTAATGGACTCTTTCAGTGTGGTACCACATTACTACGTGATCCGAATCAGAAAAAACCCAGGATCTGTTCAACAAGTATGTGAAAAACGCGAAAGTATGAGCCTGATGAGGGCATATCCCAGCCCTATCCTAGACATAACTTGCGCTATCCGCTAAAATATTGATCGAAACCAGGTTTAATTGACTGTTTCAGTGTGGTGCCACATTACTACCTGATCCAATCCATTAATAGCCCAGGATCTAGCCATGAAGTATGAGAAATATGCGAAAGTATGGGTCTGATGGGGGCAAATCTCAGGCCTAACCTAGACCTAGCATGAGTTATCCTCTAAAATATTGGTCGAAACCAGGTTTAGTGGACTGTTTCAGTGTGGTACCACATTACTTCGTGATCCAAACCAGAAAAAACCCAGGATCTGTTCAACAAGTATGTGAAAAATGCGAAAGTATGACCCTGATGAGGGCAAATCCCAGACCTATCCCAGACCTAACATGCGTTATCCTCTAAAATATTCGTCGAAACCAGGTTTAATGGACTGTTTCAGTGTGGTGCCACATAACTACGTGATACAAACCAGAAAAAAACCCAGGATCTGCCCATCAAGTATGAGAAATATGCGAAAGTACGAGCCTGATGAGAGCAAATCCCTTACCAAACCTAGACCCAACATGAATTATTCTCTAAAATATTGATCGAAACCAGGTTTAATGGACTGTCTCAGTGTGGTACCACATTACTAGGTGATACAAACCAGAAAAAACCCAGGATCTGTTCAACAAGTATGTGAAAAACGCGAAAGTATAAGCCTGATGAGGGCTAATCCCAGACCTATCCCAGACCTAACTTGCGTTGTCCTCTAAAATATTGATGGAAACCAGGTTTAATCGAATGTTTCTGTGTGGTCCCACATTACTACGTGATCCAAACCAGAAAAAACCCAGGATCAGTTCAACAAGTATGTGAAAAACGCGAAAGTATGAGCCTGATGAGGGCGAATCCCAGACCTATCCCAGACGTAACTTGCGTTATCCTCTAAAATATTGATCGAAACCAGGTTTAATTGACTGCTTCAGTGTGGTACCACATTACTACGTGATCCAATCCAGAAATAGCCCAGGATCTAGCCATGAAGTATGAGAAATATGCGAAAGTATGAGCCTGATGAGGGCAAATCCTAGACCTAACCCAGACCTATCATGCGTTATCCTCAATAATATTGATCGAAACCAGGTTTAATGGACTGGTTCAGTGTGGTACCACATTACTACGTGATCCAATCCAGAAATAGCCGAGGATCTAGCCATGAAGTATTAGAAATATGCGAAAGTATGAGCCTGATGAGGGCAAATCCTAGACCTTACCCAGACCTAACATGCGTTATCCTCTAAAATATTTATCAAGACCAGGTTTAATTGAATGTTTCAGTGCGGTACCACACTACTACGTGATCCAAACCAGAAAAAAACCCAGGAGCTGTTCAACAAGTTCGAGAAAAATGCGAAAGTATGTGTCTGATGAGGGCAAATCCCAGACCTATCCCAGACCTAACTTGCGTTATCTTCTAAAATATTGATCGAAAGCAGGTTTAATGGTCTGTTTCCGTGTGGTACCACATTACTACGTGATCCAAACCAGAAAAAGCCCAGAATCTGCCTATCAAGTATGAGAAATATGCGAAAGAATGAGCCTAATTAGGGCAAATCCCCAGACCTATCCCAGACATAACTTGCGTTATCCTCTAAAATATTGGTCGAAACCAGGTTTAATTGACAGTTCTAGTGTGGCACCACTTTACTACGTGGTCCAAAGCAGAAAAAACCCTCGATGAGGTCAACATGTATGTTAAAACTGCGAAAGTATGACCCTGATGAGGGCATATCCCAGGCCTAACCTAGACCTAACATGCGTTATCCTCTAAAATATTGATCGTAACCAAGGTTAATCGACTGTTTCAGTGTGGTACTACATTACTACGTGATCCAATCTAGAAAAAGCCCAGGATCTAGCCATCAAGTATGAGAAATATGCGAAAGTACGAGCCTGATGAGAGCAAATCCCAGACCTAACCTAGACCTAACATGCGTTATGCTCAAACATATTGATCGAAACCAGGTTTAATCAACTGTTTCAGTGTGGTACCACACTACTACGTGATCGAAACCGGAACAAAACCCAGGATCTGTTCAACAAGTATGTGAAGTATGCGAAAATATAAGTCTGATGAGGGCAAATCCCAGGCCTAACCCAGACCTAACTAGCGTTGTCCACTAAAATATTGTTGGAAACCAGGTTTAATTGAAAGTTTCAGTGTGGTACCACATTACTACGTGATCCAAACCAGTAAAAACCCAGGATCCGTTCAACGAGTATGTGAAGAATGCGAAAGTATGAGTCTGATTCCCCGACGGCGTCAGCACGGTGTGTTATGCGGATGACACACTGGTGCTGGCCGTCGGGGCGCACTGGGGGAGGGCCATGCGTCGCGCGGAGGAGGGGTCGCAACGCGTCGTCGACCGGATCAGGGGGATGGGGATGACGGTGGCGGTCCATAAGACCGAGGTGATTGCGTTTCATTCACCTCGGCAGGATCCGCCACCCCCTCTGATTCGGGTGGGTGGGGCTGACATCGAGGTGAAGCCCCAGATCAGGTATCTGGGACTGATCCTCGATAGCCACTGGCGTTTCGAGAAGCATTTCCGCTGCCTGGTCCCCCGGTTGGAAAGGATGGTTGCGGCTCTGGGCCGGATCCTGCCCAACCTGGGGGGCCCGGCGGGCCGAGTTCGTCGCCTCTATGTGGCAATGGTCCAGTCGGTGGCCCTATACGGGGCCCCCGTCTGGGCGGACGACCTGGCTGCCTCCCGGCGCAGCATGACTATGCTGCGTCGGGTGCAGAGGCGCATGGCGCTCAGGGTCGTCCGCGGGTATCGGACCATGTCACATGAGGCGGCGACGGTTCTAGCGGGGATGCCGCCCATGGACCTGCTCGCGCGGTCGCACGCGGTGATGTACCGGCACCGCGTCGACCGTCGCGCGGGGGTGGGGGCGGTCCCGGGCGGGCAGGAACCTGCTTGGGGCGATTTGAAGCGCCAGGCCCGGCAGTCCGTGTTGCTCGCGTGGCAGGAGCGGCTGGCTCTGCCAACCGCGGGGCACCGGACTGTCGGGGCTGTTCGGCCACTCCTGAAGGAGTGGCTGGACAGAGGCCATGGCAGCCTCACCTACCGGCTGGCACAGGTATTTTCCGGGCATGGCAGCTTCGGAAGATACCTGTGCCGGATAGGGAAGGAGCCGACGGCGCGTTGCTGCCACTGCGACGCTGAGCAGGACACGGCGGATCATACCCTGGAGGTATGCCCCGCGTGGGAGGGGGAGCGCCGTGTCCTGGTCGGCGTCGTCGGGCGGGATGTCTCGCTGCCGGGCGTGGTGCGCGCCATGCTCGGCAGCGAGGAGAAGTGGAGGGCCGTGGCCTCCTTCTGCGAGAACGTAATGTTGCGTAACATGCGCTGTCCTTTAAAATATTGATGGAAACCAGGTTTAATTGACTGTTTCGGTGTTGTACTTCATTACTACGTGATGCAATCCAGAAAAAGCCCAGGATCTAGCCATGAAGTATGAGAAATATGCGAAAGTATGGGTCTGATGAGGGCAAATCCCAGACCTGTCCCAGACATAACTTGCGTTATCCTCAAAAATATTGATCGAAACCATGTTTAATCGACTGGTTCAGAGTGGTACCACATTACTACGTGATCCAAACCAGAAAAAAACCCAGGATCTGTTTAACAAGTATGTGAAGTATGCGTAAGTATGAGTCTGATGAGCGCAAATCCCAGGCCTAACCTAGACATAACATACGTTATCCTCTAAAATATTGATCGAAACCAGGTTTAGTGGACAGTTTCAGTGTGGTACCACATTACTGCGTGATCCAATCCAGAAAAAACCCAGGATCTGTTCAACAAGTATGTGTAAAATGCGAAAGTATGATCCTGACGAGGGCAAATCCCAGACCTATACCAGACCTAACTTGAGTTGTCCTCTAAAATAGTGATGGAAACCAGGTTTAATTGACTGTTTCAGTGTGGTACTTCATTACTACGTGATGCAATCCAGAAATAGCCCAGGATCTAGCCATGAATTATGAGAAATATGCGAAAGTATGAGCCTGATGAGGGCAAATCCTAGACCTAACCCAGACCTAACATGCGTTATCATCAAAAATATTGATCGAAACCAGGTTTAATGGACTGTTTCAGTGTCGTACCACATTACTACGTGATCCAAACCAGAAAAGGCCCAGAATCTGGCCATCAAGTATGCGAAATATGCGAAAGCATGACCCTGATGAGACTATCCCAGACATAACTTGAGTTGTCCTCTAAAATTGTGATGGAAACCAGGTTTAATTGACTGTTTCAGTGTGGTACTACATCACTACGTGATGCAATCCAGAAATAGCCCAGGATCTAGCCATGAATTATGAGAAATATGCGAAAGTATGAGCCTGATGAGGGCAAATCCTAGACCTCACCCAGATCTAACATGCGTTATCCTCAAAAATATTGATCGAAACCAGGTTTAATGGACTGTTTCAGTGTGGTACCACATTACTACGTGATCCAAACCAGAAAAGGCCCAGAATCTGGCCATCAAGTATGAGAAATATGCAAAAGTATGACCCTGATGAGGGCAAATCCCAGGCCTAACCTAGACCTAACATGCGTTGTCCTCTAAAATATTTATCAAGACCAGGTTTAATTGAATGTTTCAGTGTGGTACCACACCACTGCGTGATCCAAACCGGAAAAAACCCAGGATCTGTACAACAAGTATGTGAAAAATGCGAAAGTATGATCCTGACGAGGGCAAATCCCAGACCTATCCCAGACCTAACTTGAGTTGTCCTCTAAAATAGTGATGGAAACCAGGTTTAATTGACTGTTTCAGTGTGGTACTACATTACTACGTGATGCAATCCAGAAATAGCCCAGGATCTAGCCATGAAGTATGAGAAATATGCGAAAGTATGAGCCTGATGAGGGCAAATCCTAGACCTAACCCAGACATAACTTGCGTTATCCTCTAAAATATTGATCGAAACCAGGTTTAATTGACTGTTTCAGTGTGGTGCCACATTACTACGTGATCCAATCTATAAATAGCCCAGGATCTAGCCATGAAGTATGAGAAATATGCGAAGGTATGGGTCTGATGGGGGCAAAACCCAGGCCTAACCTAGACCTAGCATGCGTTATCCTCTAAAATATTTATCAAGACCAGGTTTAATTGAATGCTTCAGTGTGGTAACACATTACTACGTGAACCAACCCAGAAAAAACCCAGGATCCGTTCAACAAGTATGTGAAGAATGCGAAAGTATGAGTCTGATGAGTGAAAATCCCAGGGCTAACCTAGACCGAACATGCGTTATCCTCTAAAATATTGATCCAAACCAGGTTTAATGGACTGTTTCAGTGTGGTACCACTTTACTACGTGATCCAAAGCCGAAAAAACCCTCGATCAGGTCTTCATGTATGTTAAAACTGCGAAAGTATGACCCTGATGAGGGCAAATCCCAGGCCTAACCTAGACCTAACATGTGCTGTCCTCTAAAATATTGATCGAAACCAGGTTTAATTGACTGTTTCAGTGCGGTACCACACTACTACGTGATCCAAACCAGAAAAAAACCCAGGAGCTGTTCAACAAGTACGTGAAGAATGCGAAAGTATGTGTCTGATGAGGGCATATCCCAGGCCTAACCTAGACCTAACATGCGTTATCTTCTCAAATATTGATCGAAAGCAGGTTTAATGGTCTGTTTCCGTGTGGTACCACATTACTACGTGATCCAATCTAGAAAAAGCCCAGGATCTAGCCATCAAGTATGAGAAATATGCGAAAGTACGAGCCTGATGAGAGCAAATCCCAGACCTAACCTGGACCTAACATGCGTTATGCTCAAACATATTGATCGAAACCATGTTTAATCGACTGTTTCAGAGTGGTACCACACTACTACGTGATCCAAACCGGAACAAAACCCAGGATCTGTTCAACAAGTATGTGAAGTATGCGAAAACATAAGTCTGATGAGGGCAAATCCCAGGCCTAACCCAGACCTAACAAGCGTTGTCCTCTAAAATATTGTTGGAAACCAGGTTTAATTGAATGTTTCAGTGTGGTACCACATTACTACGTGATCCAAACCAGTAAAAACCCAGGATCCGTTCAACGAGAATGTGAAGAATGCGAAAGTATGAGTCTGATGAGTGAAAATCCCAGGCGAACCTAGGTCTAACTTGCGTTGACCTCTAAAATATTGATGGGAACCACGTTTAATTGACTGTTTCAGTGTGGTACTACATTACTACGTGATGCAATCCAGAAAAAGCCCAGGATCTAGCCATCAAGTATGAGAAATATGCGAAAGTATGATCCTGACGAGGGCAAATCCTAGTCATAACCCAGACCTAACATGTGTTATCCTCTAAAATAAAAATCGAAACCAGGTTTATTAGTATGCTTCAGTGTGGTACCACATTACTACGAGATCGAAACCAGAGAAAACCCGGGATCTGTTCAAGAAGTATGTGAAGAATGCGAAAGTATGAGACTGATGAGGGCAAATCCCCAGACCTATCCCAGACATAACTTGCGTTATCCTCTAAAATATTGATCGATACCAGGTTTAATTGAGAGTTTTAGTGTGGCACCACTTTACTACGTGATCCAAAGCAGAAAAAACCCTCGATGAGGTCAACATGTATGTTAAAACTGCGAAAGTATGACACTGATGAGGGCATATCCCAAGCCTAACCTAGACCTAACATGCGTTATCCTCTAAAATATTGATCGAAACCAGGGTTAATCGACTGTTTCAGTGTGGTACTACATTACTACGTGATCCAATCCAGAAAAAGCCCAGGATCTAGCCATCAAGTATGAGAAATATGCGAAAGAATGAGCCTGATGAGAGCAAATCCCAGTCCTAACCTAGACCTAACATGTGTTATCCTCAAAAATATTGATCGAAACCAGGTTTAATGGACTGTTTCAGTGTGGTACCACATTACTACGTGATCCAATCCAGAAAGAGCCCAGGATCTAGCCATGAAGTATTAGAAATATGCGAAAGTATGAGCCTGATGGGGGCAAATCCTAGACCTTACCCTGACCTAACATGCGTTATCCACAAAAATATTTATCAAGACCAGGTTTAATTGAATGTTTCAGTGTGGTACCACATTACTACGTGATCCAAACCAGTAAAAGCACTGGATCCGTTCAACAAGTATGTGAAGAATGCGAAAGTATGAGTCTGATGAGTGAAAATCCCAGGCCTAACCTAGACCTAACATGCGTTATCCTCAAAAATATAGATCGAAACCAGGTTTAATCGACTGTTTCAGTGTGGTACCACATTACTACGTGATCCAAACCAGAAAAAAAACCAGGATCTGTTCAACAAGTATGTGAAGTATGCGAAAGTATGAATCTGATGAGGGCTAGTCCCAGGCCTAACCTAGACATAACATGCGTTATCCTCTAAAATATTGATCGAAACCAGGTTGAGTGGACTGTTTCAGTGTGGTACCACATCACTGCGTGATCCAAACCAGGAAAAACCCAGTATCTAGCCATCAAGTATGTGAAATATGCGAAAGAATGAGCCTGATGAGAGCAAATGCCAGACCTAACCCAGACCTAACATGCGTTATCCTCAAAAATATTGATCGAAACCAGGTTTAATGGACTGTTTCTGTGTGGTACCACATTACTACGTGATCCAAACTAGAAAAAACCCAGGATCTGTTCAACAAGTATGTGAAAAACGCGAAAGTATGACCCAGATGAGGGCAAATCCCAGGCCTAACATAGACCTAACATGCATTATCCTCAAAAATATTGATCGAAACCAGGTTTAATGGACTGTTTCAGTGTGGTACCACATTACTACGTGATCCAAACCAGAAAAAACCCAGGATCTGTTCAACAAGTATGTGAAAAACGCGAAAGTATGACCCTGATTAGGCCAAATCGCAGGCCTAACCTAGACCTAACATGCGTTATCCTCTAAAATATTCATCGAAACCAGGTTTAATGGACTGTTTCAGTGTGGTACCACATTACTACGTGATCCAATCCAGGAAGAGCCCAGGATCTAGCCATGAAGTATTAGAAGTATGCGAAAGTATGATCCTGACGAGGGCAAATCCTAGAACTAACCCAGAACTAACATGCGTTATCCTCAAAAATATTGATCGAAACCAGGTTTAATGGACTGTTTCAGTGTGGTACCACATTACTATGTCATCCAAACCAGAAAAAACCCAGGATCTGTTCCAGAAGTATGTGAAGAACGCGATAGTATGAGCCTGATGGGGGCGAATCCCAGACCTATCCCAGACCTAACTTGCGTTATCCTCTAAAATATTGATCGAAACCAGGTTTAATCGACTGTGTCAGTGTGGCACCGCATTACTACGTGATCCAAACCAGAAAAAAAACCAGGATCTGTTCAGCGAGTATGTGAAGTGTGCGAAACTATGAGTCTGACGAGGGCAAATCCCAGAACTATCCCATACCTAACATGCGTTATCCTCTAAAATAGTGATCGAAACCAGGGTTAATTGACTGTTTCAGTGTGGTTCTACATTACTACGTGATCCAATCCAGAAAAAGCACAGGATCTAGCCATCAAGTATGAGTAATATGCGAAAGAATGTGCCTGATGGGAGCAAATCCCAGACCTAACCTAGACCTAACATGTGTTATCCTCAAAAATGTTGATCGAAACCAGGTTTAATGGACTGTTTCAGTGTGGTACTACATTACTACGTGATGCAATCCAGAAATAGCCCCGGATTTAGCCATGAATTATGAGAAATATGCGAAAGTATGAGCCCGATGAGGGCAAATCCCAGGCCTAACCTAGACCTAACATGCATTATCCTCTAAAATATTCATCGAAACCAGGTCTAATGGATTGTTTCAGTGTGGTACCACATTACTATGTGATCCAAACCAGAAAAAACCCAGGATCTGTTCATGAAGTATGTGAAGAACGCGATAGTATGAGCCTGATGTGGGCGAATCCCAGACATATCCCAGACCTAACTTGCGTTATCCTCTAAAATATTGATCGAAACCAGGTTTAATGGACTGTTTCATTGTGGTACCACTTTACTACGTGATCCAAAGCAGAAAAAACCCTCGATCAGGTCAACATGTATGTTGAAACTGCGAAAGTATGACCCTGATGAGGGCAAATCGCAGGCCTAACCTAGACCTAACATGCGTTATCCTCTAAAATATTCATCGAAACCAGGTCTAATGGATTGTTTCAGTGTGGTAACACATTACTACGTGATCCAAACCAGAAAAAACCGAGATCTGTTCAACAAGTATGTGAAAAACGAGAAAGTATGAGCCTGATGAGGGCGTATCCCAGACTTATCCCAGACCTAACTTGCGTTATCCCCTAAAATATTGATCGAAACCAGGTTTACTTTACTGTTTCATTGTGGTAACACATTACCACATGATCCAATCCAGAAATAGCCCAGGATCTAGCCATGAAGTATGAGAAATATGCGAAAGAATGAGCCTGATGAGGGCAAATCCTAGTCATAACCCAGACCTAACATGCGTTATCCTCTAAAATATTTATCAAGACCAGGTTTAATTGATTGCTTCAGTGTGGTACCACATTACTACATGATCCACACCAAAAAAAACCCAGGATCCGTTCAAGAAGTATGTGAAAAATGCGAAAGTATGAGTCTGATGAGTGATAATCTCAGGCCTAACATAGACCTAACATGCGTTATCCTCTAAAATATTGATCGAATCCAGGTTTAATTGACTGTTTTAGTGTGGTACCACATTACTACGTGATCCAAACCAGAAAAAAACCCAGGAGTTGTTCAACAAGTACGTAAAGAATGCGAAAATATGTGTCTGATGAGGGCAAATCCCAGGCCTAACCTAGACCTAACATGCGTTATCCTCTAAAATATTGATCGAAACCAGGGTTAATCGACAGTTTCAGAGTGGTACAACAATTACTACGTGATCCAATCTAGAAAAAGCCCAGGATCTAGCCATCAAGTATGAAAATTTGCGAAAGTATGAGCCTGATGAGGGCAAATTCTAGACCTATCCCAGACCTAACATGCGTTATCCTCTAAAATATTCATTGAAACCAGGTTTAATGGACTGTTTCAGTGTGGTACCACATTACTACGTGATCCAAACCAGAAAAAAGCCCAGGATCTTGTCAACGAGTATGTGAAGTGTGCGAAAGTATGAATCTGATGGGTGAAAATCCCAGACCTATCCCAGACCTAACATGCGTTGTCCTCTAAAATATTGATCGAAACCAGAGTTAATTGACTGTTTCAGTGTGGTTCTACATTACTACGTGATCGAATCCAGAAAAAGCTCAGGATCTAGCCTTCAAGTATGAGAAATATGCGAAAGAATGAGCCTGATGAGAGCAAATCCCAGACCTAACCTAGACCTAACGTGTGTTATTCTCAAAAATATTGATCGAAACCAGGTTTGATGGACGGTTTCAGTGTGGTACAACAATAAGACGTGATCCAATCCAGAAGAGCCCAGGATCTAGCCATGAAGTATTAGAAATATGCGAAAGTATGAGCCTGATGAGGGCAAATCCCAGGCCTAACCTAGACATAACATGCGTTATCCTCTAAAATATTGATGGAAACCAGGTTTAATTGACTGTTTCAGTGTGGTACTACATTACTACGTGATGCAATCCAGAAATAGCCCAGGATCTAGCCATGAAGTATGAGAAATATGCGAAAGTATGAGCCTGATGAGGGCAATTCCTAGGCCTAACCCAGGCCTAACATGCGTTATCCTCAAAGATATTGATCGAAACCAGGTTTAGTGGACTGTTTCAGTGTGGTACCACATTACTTCGTGATCCAAACCAGAAAAAACCCAGGATCTGTTCAACAAGTATGTGAAATATGCGAAAGAATGAGCCTGATGAGAGCAAATCCCAGACCTAACCTAGACCTAACATGTGTTATCCTCAAAAATATTGATCGAAACCAGGTTTAATGGACTGTTTCAGTGTGGTACCACATTACTACGTGATCCAATCCAGGAAGAGCCCAGGATCTAGCCATGAAGTATTAGAAATATGCGAAAGTATGATCCTGACGAGGGCAAATCCTAGAACTAACCCAGACCTAACATGCGTTATCCTCAAAAATATTGATCGAAACCAGGTTTAATGGACTGTTTCAGTGTGGTACCACATTACTACGTGATCCAACCCAGAAAAAACCCAGGATCTGTTCAACAAGTATGTGAAAAACGCGAAAGTATGACCCTGATGAGGCCAAATCGCAGGCCTAACCCAGACCTAACATGCGTTATCCTCTAAAATATTCGTCGAAACCAGGTTTAATGGACTGTTTCAGTGTGGTGCCACATAACTACGTGATACAAACCAGAAAAAAACCCAGGATCTGCCCATCAAGTATGAGAAATATGCGAAAGTACGAGCCTGATGAGAGCAAATCCCTTACCTAACCTAGTCCCAACATGAATTATTCTCTAAAATATTGATCGATACCAGGTTTAATGGACTGTCTCAGTGTGGTACCACATTACTAGGTGATCCAAACCAGAAAAAACCCAGGATCTGTTCAACAAGTATGTGAAAAACGCGAAAGTATAAGCCTGATGAGGGCTAATCCCAGACCTATCCCAGACCTAACATGCGTTATCCTCAAAAATATTGATCGAAACCAGGTTTAATGGACTGTTTCAGTGTGGTACCACATTACTATGTGATCCAAACCAGAAAAAACCCAGGATCTGTTCCAGAAGTATGTGAAGAACGCGATAGTATGAGCCTGATGGGGGCGAATCCCAGACCTATCCCAGACCTAACTTGCGTTATCCTCTAAAATATTGATCGAAACCAGGTTTAATCGACTGTGTCAGTGTGGCACCGCATTATTACGTGATCCAAACCAGAAAAAAAACCAGGATCTGTTCAGCGAGTATGTGAAGTGTGCGAAACTATGAGTCTGACGAGGGCAAATCCCAGAACTATCCCATACCTAACATGCGTTATCCTCTAAAATAGTGATCGAAACCAGGGTTAATTGACTGTTTCAGTGTGGTTCTACATTACTACGTGATCCAATCCAGAAAAAGCCCAGGATCTAGCCATCAAGTATGAGTAATATGCGAAAGAATGTGCCTGATGGGAGCAAATCCCAGAGCTAACCTAGACCTAACATGTGTTATCCTCAAAAATGTTGATCGAAACCAGGTTTAATGGACTGTTTCAGTGTGGTACTACATTACTACGTGATGCAATCCAGAAATAGCCCGGGATCTAGCCATGAATTATGAGAAATATGCGAAAGTATGAGACTGATGAGGGCAAATCCTAGACCTAACCCAGACCTAACTTGCGTTATCCTGTAAAATATTGATCGAAACCAGGTTGAGTGGACTGTTTCAGTGTGGTACCACACTACTGCGTGATCCAAACCAGAAAAGACCCAGGATCTGTTCAACAAGTATGTGAAAAATGCGAAAGTATGATCCTGACGAGGGCAAATCCCAGACCTATCCCAGACCTAACTTGCGTTGTCCACCAAAATATTGATGGAAACCAGGTTTAATTGACTGTTTCAGTGTGGTACTACATTACTACGTGATGCAATCCAGAAATAGCCCAGGATTTAGCCATGAATTACGAGAAATATGCGAAAGTATGAGCCTGATGAGGGCAAATCCCAGGCCTAACCTAGACCTAACATGCATTATCCTCTAAAATATTGATCGAAACCAGGTTTAATGGACTGTTTCAGTGTGGTACCACATTACTATGTGATCCAAACCAGAAAAAACCCAGGATCTGTTCATGAAGTATGTGAAGAACGCGATAGTATGAGCCTGATGGGGGCGAATCCCAGACATATCCCAGACCTAACTTGCGTTATCCTCTAAAATATTGATCGAAACAAGGTTTAATGGACTGTTTCAGTGTGGTACCACTTTACTACGTGATCCAAAGCAGAAAAAACCCTCGATCAGGTCAACATGTATGTTGAAACTGCGAAAGTATGACCCTGATGAGGGCAAATCGCAGGCCTAACCTAGACCTAACATGCGTTATCCTCTAAAATATTCATCGAAACCAGGTCTAATGGATTGTTTCAGTGTGGTAACACATTACTACGTGATCCAAACCAGAAAAAACCGAGATCTGTTCAACAAGTATGTGAAAAACGAGAAAGTATGAGCCTGATGAGGGCGTATCCCAGACTTATCCCAGACCTAACCTGCGTTATCCTCTAAAATATTGATCGAAACCAGGTTTACTTTACTGTTTCATTGTGGTAACACATTACCACATGATCCAATCCAGAAATAGCCCAGGATCTAGCCATGAAGTATGAGAAATATGCGAAAGTATGAGCCTGATGAGGGCAAATCCTAGTCATAACCCAGACCTAACATGCGTTATCCTCTAAAATATTTATCAAGACCAGGTTTAATTGATTGCTTCAGTGTGGTACCACATTACTACATGATCCACACCAGAAAAAACCCAGGTTCCGTTCAAGAAGTATGTGAAAAATGCGAAAGTATGAGTCGGATGAGTGAAAATCTCAGGCCTAACATAGACCTAACATGCGTTATCCTCTAAAATATTGATCGAATCCAGGTTTAATTGACTGTTTTAGTGTGGTACCACATTACTACGTGATCCAAACCAGAAAAAAACCCAGGAGTTGTTCAACAAGTACGTAAAGAATGCGAAAATATGTGCCTGATGAGGGCAAATCCCAGGCCTAACCTAGACCTAACATGCGTTATCCTCTAAAATATTGATCGAAACCAGGGTTAATCGACAGTTTCAGTGTGGTACAACAATTACTACGTGATCCAATCTAGAAAATGCCCAGGATCTAGCCATCAAGTATGAAAATTTGCGAAAGTATGAGCCTGATGAGGGCAAATTCTAGACCTATCCCAGACCTAACATGCGTTATCCTCTAAAATATTCATTGAAACCAGGTTTAATGGACTGTTTCAGTGTGGTACCACATTACTACGTGATCCAAACCAGAAAAAAACCCAGGATCTTGTCAACGAGTATGTGAAGTGTGCGAAAGTATGAGTCTGATGGGTGAAAATCCCAGACCTATCCCAGACCTAACATGCGTTGTCCTCTAAAATATTGATCGAAACCAGAGTTAATTGACTGTTTCAGTGTGGTTCTACATTACTACGTGATCGAATCCAGAAAAAGCTCAGGATCTAGCCATCAAGTATGAGAAATATGCGAAAGAATGAGCCTGATGAGAGCAAATCCCAGACCTAACCTAGACCTAACGTGTGTTATCCTCAAAAATATTGATCGAAACCAGGTTTGATGGACGGTTTCAGTGTGGTACAACAATAATACGTGATCCAATCCAGAAGAGCCCAGGATCTAGCCATGAAGTATTAGAAATATGCGAAAGTATGAGCCTGATGAGGGCAAATCCCAGGCCTAACCTAGACATAACATGCGTTATCCTCTAAAATATTGATGGAAACCAGGTTTAATTGACAGTTTCTGTGTGGTACTACATTACTACGTGATGCAATCCAGAAATAGCCCAGGATCTAGCCATGAAGTATGAGAAATATGCGAAAGTATGAGCCTGATGAGGGCAATTCCTAGACCTAACCCAGGCCTAACATGCGTTATCCTCAAAGATATTGATCGAAACCAGGTTTAGTGGACTGTTTCAGTGTGGTACCACATTACTTCGTGATCCAAACCAGAAAAAACCCAGGATCTGTTCAACAAGTATGTGAAATATGCGAAAGAATGAGCCTGATGAGAGCAAATCCCAGACCTAACCTAGACCTAACATGTGTTATCCTCAAAAATATTGATCGAAACCAGGTTTAATGGACTGTTTCAGTGTGGTACCACATTACTACGTGATCCAATCCAGGAAGAGCCCAGGATCTAGCCATGAAGTATTAGAAATATGCGAAAGTATGATCCTGACGAGGGCAAATCCTAGAACTAACCCAGACCTAACATGCGTTATCCTCAAAAATATTGATCGAAACTAGGTTTAATGGACTGTTTCAGTGTGGTACCACATTAGTACGTGATCCAAACCAGAAAAAACCCAGGATCTGTTCAACAAGTATGTGAAAAACGCGAAAGTATGACCCTGATGAGGCCAAATCGCAGGCCTAACCTAGACCTAACATGCGTTATCCTCTAAAATATTCGTCGAAACCAGGTTTAATGGACTGTTTCAGTGTGGTGCCACATAACTACGTGATACAAACCAGAAAAAAACCCAGGATCTGCCCATCAAGTATGAGAAATATGCGAAAGTACGAGCCTGATGAGAGCAAATCCCTTACCTAACCTAGACCCAACATGAATTATTCTCTAAAATATTGATCGATACCAGGTTTAATGGACTGTCTCAGTGTGGTACCACATTACTAGGTGATCCAAACCAGAAAAAACCCAGGATCTGTTCAACAAGTATGTGAAAAACGCGAAAGTATAAGCCTGATGAGGGCTAATCCCAGACCTATCCCAGACCTAACATGCGTTATCCTCAAAAATATTGATCGAAACCAGGTTTAATGGACTGTTTCAGTGTGGTACCACATTACTATGTGATCCAAACCAGAAAAAACCCAGGATCTGTTCCAGAAGTATGTGAAGAACGCGATAGTATGAGCCTGATGGGGGCGAATCCCAGACCTATCCCAGACCTAACTTGCGTTATCCTCTAAAATATTGATCGAAACCAGGTTTAATCGACTGTGTCAGTGTGGCACCGCATTATTACGTGATCCAAACCAGAAAAAAAACCAGGATCTGTTCAGCGAGTATGTGAAGTGTGCGAAAGTATGAGTCTGACGAGGGCAAATCCCAGAACTATCCCATACCTAACATGCGTTATCCTCTAAAATAGTGATCGAAACCAGGGTTAATGGACTGTTTCGGTGTGGTACTACATTACTACGTGATGCAATCCAGAAATAGCCCAGGATTTAGCCATGAATTATGAGAAATATGCGAAAGTATGAGCCTGATGAGGGCAAATCCCAGGCCTAACCTAGACATAACATGCGTTATCCTCTAAAATATTCATTGAAACCAGGTTTAATGGACTGTTTCAGTGTGGTACCACATTACTTCGTGATCCAAACCAGAAAAAACCCAGGATCTGTTCAACAAGTATGTGAAATATGCGAAAGAATGAGCCTGATGAGAGCAAATCCCAGACCTAACCTAGACCTAACATGTGTTATCCTCAAAAATATTGATCGAAACCAGGTTTAATGGACTGTTTCAGTGTGGTACCACATTACTACGTGATCCGAATCAGAAAAAACCCAGGATCTGTTCAACAAGTATGTGAAAAAGCTAAAGTATGAGCCTGATGAGGGCATATCCCAGCCCTATCCTAGACCTAACGTGTGTTATCCTCAAAAATATTGATCGAAACCAGGTTTGATGGACGGTTTCAGTGTGGTACAACAATAATACGTGATCCAATCCAGAAGAGCCCAGGATCTAGCCATGAAGTATTAGAAATATGCGAAAGTATGAGCCTGATGAGGGCAAATCCCAGGCCTAACCTAGACATAACATGCGTTATCCTCTAAAATATTGATGGAAACCAGGTTCAATTGACTGTTTCAGTGTGGTACTACATTACTACGTGATGCAATCCAGAAATAGCCCAGGATCTAGCCATGAAGTATGAGAGATATGCGAAAGTATGAGCCTGATGAGGGCAATTCCTAGACCTAACCCAGGCCTAACATGCGTTATCCTCAAAGATATTGATCGAAACCAGGTTTAATGGACTATTTCAGTGTGGTACCACATTACTACGTGATCCGAATCAGAAAAAACCCAGGATCTGTTCAACAAGTATGTGAAAAACGCGAAAGTATGAGCCTGATGAGGGCATATCCCAGCCCTATCCTAGACATAACTTGCGCTATCCGCTAAAATATTGATCGAAACCAGGTTTAATTGACTGTTTCAGTGTGGTGCCACATTACTACCTGATCCAATCCATTAATAGCCCAGGATCTAGCCATGAAGTATGAGAAATATGCGAAAGTATGGGTCTGATGGGGGCAAATCTCAGGCCTAACCTAGACCTAGCATGAGTTATCCTCTAAAATATTGGTCGAAACCAGGTTTAGTGGACTGTTTCAGTGTGGTACCACATTACTTCGTGATCCAAACCAGAAAAAACCCAGGATCTGTTCAACAAGTATGTGAAAAATGCGAAAGTATGACCCTGATGAGGGCAAATCCCAGACCTATCCCAGACCTAACATGCGTTATCCTCTAAAATATTCGTCGAAACCAGGTTTAATGGACTGTTTCAGTGTGGTGCCACATAACTACGTGATACAAACCAGAAAAAAACCCAGGATCTGCCCATCAAGTATGAGAAATATGCGAAAGTACGAGCCTGATGAGAGCAAATCCCTTACCAAACCTAGACCCAACATGAATTATTCTCTAAAATATTGATCGAAACCAGGTTTAATGGACTGTCTCAGTGTGGTACCACATTACCAGGTGATACAAACCAGAAAAAACCCAGGATCTGTTCAACAAGTATGTGAAAAACGCGAAAGTATAAGCCTGATGAGGGCTAATCCCAGACCTATCCCAGACCTAACTTGCGTTGTCCTCTAAAATATTGATGGAAACCAGGTTTAATCGAATGTTTCTGTGTGGTCCCACATTACTACGTGATCCAAACCAGAAAAAACCCAGGATCAGTTCAACAAGTATGTGAAAAACGCGAAAGTATGAGCCTGATGAGGGCGAATCCCAGACCTATCCCAGACGTAACTTGCGTTATCCTCTAAAATATTGATCGAAACCAGGTTTAATTGACTGCTTCAGTGTGGTACCACATTACTACGTGATCCAATCCAGAAATAGCCCAGGATCTAGCCATGAAGTATGAGAAATATGCGAAAGTATGAGCCTGATGAGGGCAAATCCTAGACCTAACCCAGACCTATCATGCGTTATCCTCAATAATATTGATCGAAACCAGGTTTAATGGACTGGTTCAGTGTGGTACCACATTACTACGTGATCCAATCCAGAAATAGCCGAGGATCTAGCCATGAAGTATTAGAAATATGCGAAAGTATGAGCCTGATGAGGGCAAATCCTAGACCTTACCCAGACCTAACATGCGTTATCCTCTAAAATATTTATCAAGACCAGGTTTAATTGAATGTTTCACTGTGGTACCACATTACTACGTGAACCAAACCAGTAAAAACCCAGGACCCGTTCAACGAGTATGTGAAGAATGCGAAAGTATGAGTCTGATGAGGGCAAATCCCAGACCTATCCCAGACATAACTTGCGTTATCCTCTAAAATATTGATCGAAACCAGGTTTAATTGACTGCTTCAGTGTGGTACCACATTACTACGTGATCCAATCCAGAAATAGCCCAGGATCTAGCCATGAAGTATGAGAAAAATGCGAAAGTATGTGTCTGATGAGGGCATATCCCAGGCCTAACCTAGACCTAACATGCGTTATCTTCTAAAATATTGATCGAAAGCAGGTTTAATGGTCTGTTTCCGTGTGGTACCACATTACTACGTGATCCAAACCAGAAAAAGCCCAGAATCTGCCTATCAAGTATGAGAAATATGCGAAAGAATGAGCCTAATTAGGGCAAATCCCCAGACCTATCCCAGACATAACTTGCGTTATCCTCTAAAATATTGGTCGAAACCAGGTTTAATTGACAGTTCTAGTGTGGCACCACTTTACTACGTGGTCCAAAGCAGAAAAAACCCTCGATGAGGTCAACATGTATGTTAAAACTGCGAAAGTATGACCCTGATGAGGGCATATCCCAGGCCTAACCTAGACCTAACATGCGTTATCCTCTAAAATATTGATCGTAACCAAGGTTAATCGACTGTTTCAGTGTGGTACTACATTACTACGTGATCCAATCTAGAAAAAGCCCAGGATCTAGCCATCAAGTATGAGAAATATGCGAAAGTACGAGCCTGATGAGAGCAAATCCCAGACCTAACCTAGACCTAACATGCGTTATGCTCAAACATATTGATCGAAACCAGGTTTAATCAACTGTTTCAGTGTGGTACCACACTACTACGTGATCGAAACCGGAACAAAACCCAGGATCTGTTCAACAAGTATGTGAAGTATGCGAAAATATAAGTCTGATGAGGGCAAATCCCAGGCCTAACCCAGACCTAACTAGCGTTGTCCACTAAAATATTGTTGGAAACCAGGTTTAATTGAAAGTTTCAGTGTGGTACCACATTACTACGTGATCCAAACCAGTAAAAACCCAGGATCCGTTCAACGAGTATGTGAAGAATGCGAAAGTATGAGTCTGATTCCCCGACGGCGTCAGCACGGTGTGTTATGCGGATGACACACTGGTGCTGGCCGTCGGGGCGCACTGGGGGAGGGCCATGCGTCGCGCGGAGGAGGGGTCGCAACGCGTCGTCGACCGGATCAGGGGGATGGGGATGACGGTGGCGGTCCATAAGACCGAGGTGATTGCGTTTCATTCACCTCGGCAGGATCCGCCACCCCCTCTGATTCGGGTGGGTGGGGCTGACATCGAGGTGAAGCCCCAGATCAGGTATCTGGGACTGATCCTCGATAGCCACTGGCGTTTCGAGAAGCATTTCCGCTGCCTGGTCCCCCGGTTGGAAAGGATGGTTGCGGCTCTGGGCCGGATCCTGCCCAACCTGGGGGGCCCGGCGGGCCGAGTTCGTCGCCTCTATGTGGCAATGGTCCAGTCGGTGGCCCTATACGGGGCCCCCGTCTGGGCGGACGACCTGGCTGCCTCCCGGCGCAGCATGACTATGCTGCGTCGGGTGCAGAGGCGCATGGCGCTCAGGGTCGTCCGCGGGTATCGGACCATGTCACATGAGGCGGCGACGGTTCTAGCGGGGATGCCGCCCATGGACCTGCTCGCGCGGTCGCACGCGGTGATGTACCGGCACCGCGTCGACCGTCGCGCGGGGGTGGGGGCGGTCCCGGGCGGGCAGGAACCTGCTTGGGGCGATTTGAAGCGCCAGGCCCGGCAGTCCGTGTTGCTCGCGTGGCAGGAGCGGCTGGCTCTGCCAACCGCGGGGCACCGGACTGTCGGGGCTGTTCGGCCACTCCTGAAGGAGTGGCTGGACAGAGGCCATGGCAGCCTCACCTACCGGCTGGCACAGGTATTTTCCGGGCATGGCAGCTTCGGAAGATACCTGTGCCGGATAGGGAAGGAGCCGACGGCGCGTTGCTGCCACTGCGA
The DNA here is from genome assembly GCF_051014445.1 of Colletes latitarsis. NCBI lineage: Eukaryota > Metazoa > Arthropoda > Insecta > Hymenoptera > Colletidae > Colletes > Colletes latitarsis. Next base: position 27,491,054 of record NW_027488367.1, on the reverse strand, counting down.
CGCTGAGCAGGACACGGCGGATCATACCCTGGAGGTATGCCCCGCGTGGGAGGGGGAGCGCCGTGTCCTGGTCGGCGTCGTCGGGCGGGATGTCTCGCTGCCGGGCGTGGTGCGCGCCATGCTCGGCAGCGAGGAGAAGTGGAGGGCCGTGGCCTCCTTCTGCGAGAACGTAATGTTGCGTAACATGCGCTGTCCTTTAAAATATTGATGGAAACCAGGTTTAATTGACTGTTTCGGTGTTGTACTTCATTACTACGTGATGCAATCCAGAAAAAGCCCAGGATCTAGCCATGAAGTATGAGAAATATGCGAAAGTATGGGTCTGATGAGGGCAAATCCCAGACCTGTCCCAGACATAACTTGCGTTATCCTCAAAAATATTGATCGAAACCATGTTTAATCGACTGGTTCAGAGTGGTACCACATTACTACGTGATCCAAACCAGAAAAAAACCCAGGATCTGTTTAACAAGTATGTGAAGTATGCGTAAGTATGAGTCTGATGAGCGCAAATCCCAGGCCTAACCTAGACATAACATACGTTATCCTCTAAAATATTGATCGAAACCAGGTTTAGTGGACAGTTTCAGTGTGGTACCACATTACTGCGTGATCCAATCCAGAAAAAACCCAGGATCTGTTCAACAAGTATGTGTAAAATGCGAAAGTATGATCCTGACGAGGGCAAATCCCAGACCTATCCCAGACCTAACTTGAGTTGTCCTCTAAAATAGTGATGGAAACCAGGTTTAATTGACTGTTTCAGTGTGGTACTTCATTACTACGTGATGCAATCCAGAAATAACCCAGGATCTAGCCATGAATTATGAGAAATATGCGAAAGTATGAGCCTGATGAGGGCAAATCCTAGACCTAACCCAGACCTAACATGCGTTATCATCAAAAATATTGATCGAAACCAGGTTTAATGGACTGTTTCAGTGTCGTACCACATTACTACGTGATCCAAACCAGAAAAGGCCCAGAATCTGGCCATCAAGTATGCGAAATATGCGAAAGCATGACCCTGATGAGACTATCCCAGACATAACTTGAGTTGTCCTCTAAAATTGTGATGGAAACCAGGTTTAATTGACTGTTTCAGTGTGGTACTACATCACTACGTGATGCAATCCAGAAATAGCCCAGGATCTAGCCATGAATTATGAGAAATATGCGAAAGTATGAGCCTGATGAGGGCAAATCCTAGACCTCACCCAGATCTAACATGCGTTATCCTCAAAAATATTGATCGAAACCAGGTTTAATGGACTGTTTCAGTGTGGTACCACATTACTACGTGATCCAAACCAGAAAAGGCCCAGAATCTGGCCATCAAGTATGAGAAATATGCAAAAGTATGACCCTGATGAGGGCAAATCCCAGGCCTAACCTAGACCTAACATGCGTTGTCCTCTAAAATATTTATCAAGACCAGGTTTAATTGAATGTTTCAGTGTGGTACCACACCACTGCGTGATCCAAACCGGAAAAAACCCAGGATCTGTACAACAAGTATGTGAAAAATGCGAAAGTATGATCCTGACGAGGGCAAATCCCAGACCTATCCCAGACCTAACTTGAGTTGTCCTCTAAAATAGTGATGGAAACCAGGTTTAATTGACTGTTTCAGTGTGGTACTACATTACTACGTGATGCAATCCAGAAATAGCCCAGGATCTAGCCATGAAGTATGAGAAATATGCGAAAGTATGAGCCTGATGAGGGCAAATCCTAGACCTAACCCAGACATAACTTGCGTTATCCTCTAAAATATTGATCGAAACCAGGTTTAATTGACTGTTTCAGTGTGGTGCCACATTACTACGTGATCCAATCTATAAATAGCCCAGGATCTAGCCATGAAGTATGAGAAATATGCGAAGGTATGGGTCTGATGGGGGCAAAACCCAGGCCTAACCTAGACCTAGCATGCGTTATCCTCTAAAATATTTATCAAGACCAGGTTTAATTGAATGCTTCAGTGTGGTAACACATTACTACGTGAACCAACCCAGAAAAAACCCAGGATCCGTTCAACAAGTATGTGAAGAATGCGAAAGTATGAGTCTGATGAGTGAAAATCCCAGGGCTAACCTAGACCGAACATGCGTTATCCTCTAAAATATTGATCCAAACCAGGTTTAATGGACTGTTTCAGTGTGGTACCACTTTACTACGTGATCCAAAGCCGAAAAAACCCTCGATCAGGTCTTCATGTATGTTAAAACTGCGAAAGTATGACCCTGATGAGGGCAAATCCCAGGCCTAACCTAGACCTAACATGTGCTGTCCTCTAAAATATTGATCGAAACCAGGTTTAATTGACTGTTTCAGTGCGGTACCACACTACTACGTGATCCAAACCAGAAAAAAACCCAGGAGCTGTTCAACAAGTACGTGAAGAATGCGAAAGTATGTGTCTGATGAGGGCATATCCCAGGCCTAACCTAGACCTAACATGCGTTATCTTCTCAAATATTGATCGAAAGCAGGTTTAATGGTCTGTTTCCGTGTGGTACCACATTACTACGTGATCCAATCTAGAAAAAGCCCAGGATCTAGCCATCAAGTATGAGAAATATGCGAAAGTACGAGCCTGATGAGAGCAAATCCCAGACCTAACCTGGACCTAACATGCGTTATGCTCAAACATATTGATCGAAACCATGTTTAATCGACTGTTTCAGAGTGGTACCACACTACTACGTGATCCAAACCGGAACAAAACCCAGGATCTGTTCAACAAGTATGTGAAGTATGCGAAAACATAAGTCTGATGAGGGCAAATCCCAGGCCTAACCCAGACCTAACAAGCGTTGTCCTCTAAAATATTGTTGGAAACCAGGTTTAATTGAATGTTTCAGTGTGGTACCACATTACTACGTGATCCAAACCAGTAAAAACCCAGGATCCGTTCAACGAGAATGTGAAGAATGCGAAAGTATGAGTCTGATGAGTGAAAATCCCAGGCGAACCTAGGTCTAACTTGCGTTGACCTCTAAAATATTGATGGGAACCACGTTTAATTGACTGTTTCAGTGTGGTACTACATTACTACGTGATGCAATCCAGAAAAAGCCCAGGATCTAGCCATCAAGTATGAGAAATATGCGAAAGTATGATCCTGACGAGGGCAAATCCTAGACCTAACCTAGACATAACATGCCTTATCCTCTAAAATATTAATCGAAACCAGGTTTAATGGAATGTTTCAGTCTGGTACCACATTACTACGTGATCCAAAACCAGAAAAATCCCAGGATCTGTTAAACATGTATGTGAAAAACGCGAAAGTATGAGCCTGATGAGGGCAAATCCCAGACCTATCCCAGACCTAACATGCGTTATCCTCTAAAATATTGATCGAAACCAGGTTTAATTGACTGTTTCAGTGTGGTCCCACATTACTACGTGATCCAATCCAGAAATAGCCGAGGATCTAGCCATGAAGTATGAGAAATATGCGAAAGAATGAGCCTGATGAGAGCAAATCCCAGACATAACCTAGACCTAACATGTGTTATCCTCTAAAATAAAAATCGAAACCAGGTTTATTAGTATGCTTCAGTGTGGTACCACATTACTACGAGATCGAAACCAGAGAAAACCCGGGATCTGTTCAAGAAGTATGTGAAGAATGCGAAAGTATGAGACTGATGAGGGCAAATCCCCAGACCTATCCCAGACATAACTTGCGTTATCCTCTAAAATATTGATCGATACCAGGTTTAATTGAGAGTTTTAGTGTGGCACCACTTTACTACGTGATCCAAAGCAGAAAAAACCCTCGATGAGGTCAACATGTATGTTAAAACTGCGAAAGTATGACACTGATGAGGGCATATCCCAAGCCTAACCTAGACCTAACATGCGTTATCCTCTAAAATATTGATCGAAACCAGGGTTAATCGACTGTTTCAGTGTGGTACTACATTACTACGTGATCCAATCCAGAAAAAGCCCAGGATCTAGCCATCAAGTATGAGAAATATGCGAAAGAATGAGCCTGATGAGAGCAAATCCCAGTCCTAACCTAGACCTAACATGTGTTATCCTCAAAAATATTGATCGAAACCAGGTTTAATGGACTGTTTCAGTGTGGTACCACATTACTACGTGATCCAATCCAGAAAGAGCCCAGGATCTAGCCATGAAGTATTAGAAATATGCGAAAGTATGAGCCTGATGGGGGCAAATCCTAGACCTTACCCTGACCTAACATGCGTTATCCACAAAAATATTTATCAAGACCAGGTTTAATTGAATGTTTCAGTGTGGTACCACATTACTACGTGATCCAAACCAGTAAAAGCACTGGATCCGTTCAACAAGTATGTGAAGAATGCGAAAGTATGAGTCTGATGAGTGAAAATCCCAGGCCTAACCTAGACCTAACATGCGTTATCCTCAAAAATATAGATCGAAACCAGGTTTAATCGACTGTTTCAGTGTGGTACCACATTACTACGTGATCCAAACCAGAAAAAAAACCAGGATCTGTTCAACAAGTATGTGAAGTATGCGAAAGTATGAATCTGATGAGGGCTAGTCCCAGGCCTAACCTAGACATAACATGCGTTATCCTCTAAAATATTGATCGAAACCAGGTTGAGTGGACTGTTTCAGTTTGGTACCACATCACTGCGTGATCCAAACCAGGAAAAACCCAGTATCTAGCCATCAAGTATGTGAAATATGCGAAAGAATGAGCCTGATGAGAGCAAATGCCAGACCTAACCCAGACCTAACATGCGTTATCCTCAAAAATATTGATCGAAACCAGGTTTAATGGACTGTTTCTGTGTGGTACCACATTACTACGTGATCCAAACTAGAAAAAACCCAGGATCTGTTCAACAAGTATGTGAAAAACGCGAAAGTATGACCCAGATGAGGGCAAATCCCAGGCCTAACATAGACCTAACATGCATTATCCTCTAAAATATTGATCGAAACCAGATTTAATGGACTGTTTCAGTGTGGTACCACATTACTATGTGATCCAAACCAGAAAAAACCCAGGATCTGTTCAAGAAGAATGTGAAAAACGCGAAAGTATGAGCCTGACGAGGGCGACTCCCAGACCTATCCCAGACCTAACTTGCGTTATCCTCTAAATTATTGATCGAAACCAGGTTTAATGGACTGTTTCAGTGTGGTACCACTTTACTACGTGATCCAAAGCAGAAAAAACCCTCGATCGGGTCAACATGTATGTTAAAACTGCGAAAGTATGACCCTGATGAGGGCAAATCGCAGGCCTAACCTAGACCTAACATGCGTTATCCTCTAAAATATTCATCGGAACCAGGTTTAATGGATTGTTTCAGTGTGGTAACACATTATTACGTGATCCAAACCAGAAAAACCCGAGATCTGTTCAACAAGTATGTGAAAAACGCGAAAGTATGAGCCTGATGAGGGCGTATCACAGACTTATCCCAGACCTAACTTGCGTTATCCTCTAAAATATTGATCGAAACCAGGTTTAATCGACTGCTTCAGTGTGGTACCACATTACTACCTGATCCATTCCAGAATTAGCCCAGGATCTAGCCATGAAGTATGAGAAATATGCGAAAGTATGAGCCTGATGAGGGCAAATCCTAGACCTAACCCAGACCTAACATGCGTTATCCACTAAAATATTTATCATGACCAGGTTTAATTGAATGTTTCAGTGTGGTACCACATTACTACGTGATGCAATCCAGAAAAAGCCCAGGATCTAGCCATCAAGTATGAGAAATATGCGAAAGAACGAGCCTGATGGGGGCAAATCCCAGACCTAACCTAGACCTAACGTGAATTATTCTCTAAAATATTGATCGAAACCAGGTTTAATCGACTGTTTCAGTGTGGTACCACATTACTATGTGATCCAAACCAGAAAAAACCCAGTATCCGTTCAACAAGTATGTGAAGAATGCGAAAGTATAAGTCTGATGAGTGAAAATCCCAGGCCTGACCTAGACCTAACATGCGTTATCCTCAAAAATATTGATCGAAACCTGGTTTAATGGACTGTTTCAGTGTGGTACCACGCTACTACGTGATACAAACCAGAAAAAACCCAGGATCTGTTCAACAAGTATGTGAAAAACGCGAAAGTATGAGCCTGATGAGGGCGAATCCCAGACCTATGCCAGACCTAACTTGCGTTATCCTCTAAAATATTGATCGAAACCAGGTTTAATTGACTGTTTTAGCGTGGTACCACATTACTACGTGATACAATCCAGAAACAGCCCAGGATCTAGCCATGAAGTATGAGAGATATGCGAAAGTATGAGCCTGCTGAGGGCAAATCCTAGACCTAACCGAAGCCTAACATGCGTTACCCTCTAAAATATTTATCAAGACCAGGTTTAATTGATTGTTTCAGTGTGGTCCCACATTACAACGTGATCCAAACCAGAAAAAACCCAGGATCCGTTCAACAAGTATATGAAGAATGCGAAAGTATGAGTCTGATGAGTGAAAATCCCAGGCCTGACCTAGACCTAACATGCGTTATCCTCAAAAATATTGATCGAAACCTGGTTTAATGGACTGTTTCAGTGTGGTACCACGCTACTACGTGATACAAACCAGAAAAAACCCAGGATCTGTTCAACAAGTATGTGAAAAACGCGAAAGTATGAGCCTGATGAGGGCGAATCCCAGACCTATGCCAGACCTAACTTGCGTTATCCTCTAAAATATTGATCGAAACCAGGTTTAATCGACTGTTCTAGAGTGGTACCACACTACTGCGTGATCCAAACCAGAAAAAACCCAGGATCTGTTCAACAAGTATGTGAAAAATGCGAAAGTATGATCCTGATGAGGGCAAATCCTAGACCTCACCCAGACCTAACATGCGTTATCCTCAAAAATATTGATCGAAACCAGGTTTAATGGACTGTTTCAGTGTGGTACCACATTAATACGTGATCCAAACCAGAAAAGGCCCAGAATCTGCCCATCAAGTATGAGAAATATGCAAAAGTATGACCCTGATGAGGGCAAATCCCAGGCCTAACCTAGACCTAACATGCGTTGTCCTCTAAAATATTGATGGAAACCAGGTTTAATTAACTGTTTCAGTGTTGTACTACATTACTGCGTGACGCAATCCAGAAAAAGCCCAGGATCTAGCCATCAAGTACGAGAAATATGCGAGAGCATGAGTCTGATGAGAGCAAATCCCACACCTAAACTAGACCTAACATGAATTATTCTCTAAAATATTGATGGAAACCAAGATTTATTGACTGTTTCAGTGTGGTACTACATTACTACGTGATGCTATCCAGAATAGCCTATGATCTAGCCATCAGGTATGAGAAATATGCGAAAGTATGTGTCTGATGAGGGCAAATCCCAGATCTGTCCCAGACCTAGCATGCGCTATCCTCTAAAATATTGATGGGAACTACGTTTAATTGACTGTTTCGGTGTGGTACCACATTACTACGTGATCCAATCCAGAAATAGCCGAGGATCTAGCCATGAAGTATGAGAAATATGCGAAAGAATGAGCCTGATGAGAGCAAATCCCAGACATAACCTAGACCTAACATGTGTTATCCTCTAAAATAAAAATCGAAACCAGGTTTATTGGTATGCTTCAGTGTGGTACCACATTACTACGAGATCGAAACCAGAGAAAACCCGGGATCTGTTCAACAAGTATGTGAAGAATGCGAAAGTATGAATCTGATGAGGGCATATCCCAGGCCTAACCTAGACCTAACATGCGTTATCTTCTCAAATATTGATCGAAAGCAGGTTTAATGGTCTGTTTCCGTGTGGTACCACATTACTACGTGATCCAATCTAGAAAAAGCCCAGGATCTAGCCATCAAGTATGAGAAATATGCGAAAGTACGAGCCTGATGAGAGCAAATCCCAGACCTAACCTGGACCTAACATGCGTTATGCTCAAACATATTGATCGAAACCATGTTTAATCGACTGTTTCAGAGTGGTACCACACTACTACGTGATCCAAACCGGAACAAAACCCAGGATCTGTTCAACAAGTATGTGAAGTATGCGAAAACATAAGTCTGATGAGGGCAAATCCCAGGCCTAACCCAGACCTAACAAGCGTTGTCCTCTAAAATATTGTTGGAAACCAGGTTTAATTGAATGTTTCAGTGTGGTACCACATTACTACGTGATCCAAACCAGTAAAAACCCAGGATCCGTTCAACGAGAATGTGAAGAATGCGAAAGTATGAGTCTGATGAGTGAAAATCCCAGGCGAACCTAGGTCTAACTTGCGTTGACCTCTAAAATATTGATGGGAACCACGTTTAATTGACTGTTTCAGTGTGGTACTACATTACTACGTGATGCAATCCAGAAAAAGCCCAGGATCTAGCCATCAAGTATGAGAAATATGCGAAAGTATGATCCTGACGAGGGCAAATCCTAGACCTAACCTAGACATAACATGCCTTATCCTCTAAAATATTAATCGAAACCAGGTTTAATGGAATGTTTCAGTCTGGTACCACATTACTACGTGATCCAAAACCAGAAAAATCCCAGGATCTGTTAAACATGTATGTGAAAAACGCGAAAGTATGAGCCTGATGAGGGCAAATCCCAGACCTATCCCAGACCTAACATGCGTTATCCTCTAAAATATTGATCGAAACCAGGTTTAATTGACTGTTTCAGTGTGGTCCCACATTACTACGTGATCCAATCCAGAAATAGCCGAGGATCTAGCCATGAAGTATGAGAAATATGCGAAAGAATGAGCCTGATGAGAGCAAATCCCAGACATAACCTAGACCTAACATGTGTTATCCTCTAAAATAAAAATCGAAACCAGGTTTATTAGTATGCTTCAGTGTGGTACCACATTACTACGAGATCGAAACCAGAGATAACCCGGGATCTGTTCAAGAAGTATGTGAAGAATGCGAAAGTATGAGACTGATGAGGGCAAATCCCCAGACCTATCCCAGACATAACTTGCGTTATCCTCTAAAATATTGATCGATACCAGGTTTAATTGAGAGTTTTAGTGTGGCACCACTTTACTACGTGATCCAAAGCAGAAAAAACCCTCGATGAGGTCAACATGTATGTTAAAACTGCGAAAGTATGACACTGATGAGGGCATATCCCAAGCCTAACCTAGACCTAACATGCGTTATCCTCTAAAATATTGATCGAAACCAGGGTTAATCGACTGTTTCAGTGTGGTACTACATTACTACGTGATCCAATCCAGAAAAAGCCCAGGATCTAGCCATCAAGTATGAGAAATATGCGAAAGAATGAGCCTGATGAGAGCAAATCCCAGTCCTAACCTAGACCTAACATGTGTTATCCTCAAAAATATTGATCGAAACCAGGTTTAATGGACTGTTTCAGTGTGGTACCACATTACTACGTGATCCAATCCAGAAAGAGCCCAGGATCTAGCCATGAAGTATTAGAAATATGCGAAAGTATGAGCCTGATGGGGGCAAATCCTAGACCTTACCCTGACCTAACATGCGTTATCCACAAAAATATTTATCAAGACCAGGTTTAATTGAATGTTTCAGTGTGGTACCACATTACTACGTGATCCAAACCAGTAAAAGCACTGGATCCGTTCAACAAGTATGTGAAGAATGCGAAAGTATGAGTCTGATGAGTGAAAATCCCAGGCCTAACCTAGACCTAACATGCGTTATCCTCAAAAATATAGATCGAAACCAGGTTTAATCGACTGTTTCAGTGTGGTACCACATTACTACGTGATCCAAACCAGAAAAAAAACCAGGATCTGTTCAACAAGTATGTGAAGTATGCGAAAGTATGAATCTGATGAGGGCTAGTCCCAGGCCTAACCTAGACATAACATGCGTTATCCTCTAAAATATTGATCGAAACCAGGTTGAGTGGACTGTTTCAGTGTGGTACCACATCACTGCGTGATCCAAACCAGGAAAAACCCAGTATCTAGCCATCAAGTATGTGAAATATGCGAAAGAATGAGCCTGATGAGAGCAAATGCCAGACCTAACCCAGACCTAACATGCGTTATCCTCAAAAATATTGATCGAAACCAGGTTTAATGGACTGTTTCTGTGTGGTACCACATTACTACGTGATCCAAACTAGAAAAAACCCAGGATCTGTTCAACAAGTATGTGAAAAACGCGAAAGTATGACCCGGATGAGGGCAAATCCCAGGCCTAACATAGACCTAACATGCATTATCCTCTAAAATATTGATCGAAACCAGATTTAATGGACTGTTTCAGTGTGGTACCACATTACTATGTGATCCAAACCAGAAAAAACCCAGGATCTGTTCAAGAAGAATGTGAAAAACGCGAAAGTATGAGCCTGACGAGGGCGACTCCCAGACCTATCCCAGACCTAACTTGCGTTATCCTCTAAATTATTGATCGAAACCAGGTTTAATGGACTGTTTCAGTGTGGTACCACTTTACTACGTGATCCAAAGCAGAAAAAACCCTCGATCGGGTCAACATGTATGTTAAAACTGCGAAAGTATGACCCTGATGAGGGCAAATCGCAGGCCTAACCTAGACCTAACATGCGTTATCCTCTAAAATATTCATCGGAACCAGGTTTAATGGATTGTTTCAGTGTGGTAACACATTATTACGTGATCCAAACCAGAAAAACCCGAGATCTGTTCAACAAGTATGTGAAAAACGCGAAAGTATGAGCCTGATGAGGGCGTATCACAGACTTATCCCAGACCTAACTTGCGTTATCCTCTAAAATATTGATCGAAACCAGGTTTAATCGACTGCTTCAGTGTGGTACCACATTACTACCTGATCCATTCCAGAATTAGCCCAGGATCTAGCCATGAAGTATGAGAAATATGCGAAAGTATGAGCCTGATGAGGGCAAATCCTAGACCTAACCCAGACCTAACATGCGTTATCCACTAAAATATTTATCATGACCAGGTTTAATTGAATGTTTCAGTGTGGTACCACATTACTACGTGATGCAATCCAGAAAAAGCCCAGGATCTAGCCATCAAGTATGAGAAATATGCGAAAGAACGAGCCTGATGGGGGCAAATCCCAGACCTAACCTAGACCTAACGTGAATTATTCTCTAAAATATTGATCGAAACCAGGTTTAATCGACTGTTTCAGTGTGGTACCACATTACTATGTGATCCAAACCAGAAAAAACCCAGTATCCGTTCAACAAGTATGTGAAGAATGCGAAAGTATAAGTCTGATGAGTGAAAATCCCAGGCCTGACCTAGACCTAACATGCGTTATCCTCAAAAATATTGATCGAAACCTGGTTTAATGGACTGTTTCAGTGTGGTACCACGCTACTACGTGATACAAACCAGAAAAAACCCAGGATCTGTTCAACAAGTATGTGAAAAACGCGAAAGTATGAGCCTGATGAGGGCGAATCCCAGACCTATGCCAGACCTAACTTGCGTTATCCTCTAAAATATTGATCGAAACCAGGTTTAATTGACTGTTTTAGCGTGGTACCACATTACTACGTGAATACAATCCAGAAACAGCCCAGGATCTAGCCATGAAGTATGAGAGATATGCGAAAGTATGAGCCTGCTGAGGGCAAATCCTAGACCTAACCGAAGCCTAACATGCGTTACCCTCTAAAATATTTATCAAGACCAGGTTTAATTGATTGTTTCAGTGTGGTCCCACATTACAACGTGATCCAAACCAGAAAAAACCCAGGATCCGTTCAACAAGTATATGAAGAATGCGAAAGTATGAGTCTGATGAGTGAAAATCCCAGGCCTGACCTAGACCTAACATGCGTTATCCTCAAAAATATTGATCGAAACCTGGTTTAATGGACTGTTTCAGTGTGGTACCACGCTACTACGTGATACAAACCAGAAAAAACCCAGGATCTGTTCAACAAGTATGTGAAAAACGCGAAAGTATGAGCCTGATGAGGGCGAATCCCAGACCTATGCCAGACCTAACTTGCGTTATCCTCTAAAATATTGATCGAAACCAGGTTTAATCGACTGTTCTAGAGTGGTACCACACTACTGCGTGATCCAAACCAGAAAAAACCCAGGATCTGTTCAACAAGTATGTGAAAAATGCGAAAGTATGATCCTGATGAGGGCAAATCCTAGACCTCACCCAGACCTAACATGCGTTATCCTCAAAAATATTGATCGAAACCAGGTTTAATGGACTGTTTCAGTGTGGTACCACATTAATACGTGATCCAAACCAGAAAAGGCCCAGAATCTGCCCATCAAGTATGAGAAATATGCAAAAGTATGACCCTGATGAGGGCAAATCCCAGGCCTAACCTAGACCTAACATGCGTTGTCCTCTAAAATATTGATGGAAACCAGGTTTAATTAACTGTTTCAGTGTTGTACTACATTACTGCGTGACGCAATCCAGAAAAAGCCCAGGATCTAGCCATCAAGTACGAGAAATATGCGAGAGCATGAGTCTGATGAGAGCAAATCCCACACCTAAACTAGACCTAACATGAATTATTCTCTAAAATATTGATGGAAACCAAGATTTATTGACTGTTTCAGTGTGGTACTACATTACTACGTGATGCTATCCAGAAAAGCCTATGATCTAGCCATCAGGTATGAGAAATATGCGAAAGTATGTGTCTGATGAGGGCAAATCCCAGATCTGTCCCAGACCTAGCATGCGCTATCCTCTAAAATATTGATGGGAACTACGTTTAATTGACTGTTTCGGTGTGGTACCACATTACTACGTGATCCAATCCAGAAATAGCCGAGGATCTAGCCATGAAGTATGAGAAATATGCGAAAGAATGAGCCTGATGAGAGCAAATCCCAGACATAACCTAGTCCTAACATGTGTTATCCTCTAAAATAAAAATCGAAACCAGGTTTATTGGTATGCTTCAGTGTGGTACCACATTACTACGAGATCGAAACCAGAGAAAACCCGGGATCTGTTCAAGAAGTATGTGAAGAATGCGAAAGTATGAGACTGATGAGGGCAAATCCCCAGACCTATCCCAGACATAACTTGCGTTATCCTCTAAAATATTGATCGATACCAGGTTTAATTGAGAGTTTTAGTGTGGCACCACTTTACTACGTGATCCAAAGCAGAAAAAACCCTCGATGAGGTCAACATGTATGTTAAAACTGCGAAAGTATGACACTGATGAGGGCATATCCCAAGCCTAACCTAGACCTAACATGCGTTATCCTCTAAAATATTGATCGAAACCAGGGTTAATCGACTGTTTCAGTGTGGTACTACATTACTACGTGATCCAATCCAGAAAAAGCCCAGGATCTAGCCATCAAGTATGAGAAATATGCGAAAGAATGAGCCTGATGAGAGCAAATCCCAGTCCTAACCTAGACCTAACATGTGTTATCCTCAAAAATATTGATCGAAACCAGGTTTAATGGACTGTTTCAGTGTGGTTCCACATTACTACGTGATCCAATCCAGAAAGAGCCCAGGATCTAGCCATGAAGTATTAGAAATATGCGAAAGTATGAGCCTGATGGGGGCAAATCCTAGACCTTACCCTGACCTAACATGCGTTATCCACAAAAATATTTATCATGACCAGGTTTAATTGAATGTTTCAGTGTGGTACCACATTACTACGTGATCCAAACCAGTAAAAGCACTGGATCCGTTCAACAAGTATGTGAAGAATGCGAAAGTATGAGTCTGATGAGTGAAAATCCCAGGCCTAACCTAGACCTAACATGCGTTATCCTCAAAAATATAGATCGAAACCAGGTTTAATCGACTGTTTCAGTGTGGTACCACATTACTACGTGATCCAAACCAGAAAAAAAACCAGGATCTGTTCAACAAGTATGTGAAGTATGCGAAAGTATGAATCTGATGAGGGCTAGTCCCAGGCCTAACCTAGACATAACATGCGTTATCCTCTAAAATATTGATCGAAGCCAGGTTGAGTGGACTGTTTCAGTGTGGTACCACATCACTGCGTGATCCAAACCAGGAAAAACCCAGTATCTAGCCATCAAGTATGTGAAATATGCGAAAGAATGAGCCTGATGAGAGCAAATGCCAGACCTAACCCAGACCTAACATGCGTTATCCTCAAAAATATTGATCGAAACCAGGTTTAATGGACTGTTTCTGTGTGGTACCACATTACTACGTGATCCAAACTAGAAAAAACCCAGGATCTGTTCAACAAGTATGTGAAAAACGCGAAAGTATGACCCAGATGAGGGCAAATCCCAGGCCTAACATAGACCTAACATGCATTATCCTCTAAAATATTGATCGAAACCAGATTTAATGGACTGTTTCAGTGTGGTACCACATTACTATGTGATCCAAACCAGAAAAAACCCAGGATCTGTTCAAGAAGAATGTGAAAAACGCGAAAGTATGAGCCTGACGAGGGCGACTCCCAGACCTATCCCAGACCTAACTTGCGTTATCCTCTAAATTATTGATCGAAACCAGGTTTAATGGACTGTTTCAGTGTGGTACCACTTTACTACGTGATCCAAAGCAGAAAAAACCCTCGATCGGGTCAACATGTATGTTAAAACTGCGAAAGTATGACCCTGATGAGGGCAAATCGCAGGCCTAACCTAGACCTAACATGCGTTATCCTCTAAAATATTCATCGGAACCAGGTTTAATGGATTGTTTCAGTGTGGTAACACATTATTACGTGATCCAAACCAGAAAAACCCGAGATCTGTTCAACAAGTATGTGAAAAACGCGAAAGTATGAGCCTGATGAGGGCGTATCACAGACTTATCCCAGACCTAACTTGCGTTATCCTCTAAAATATTGATCGAAACCAGGTTTAATCGACTGCTTCAGTGTGGTACCACATTACTACCTGATCCATTCCAGAATTAGCCCAGGATCTAGCCATGAAGTATGAGAAATATGCGAAAGTATGAGCCTGATGAGGGCAAATCCTAGACCTAACCCAGACCTAACATGCGTTATCCACTAAAATATTTATCATGACCAGGTTTAATTGAATGTTTCAGTGTGGTACCACATTACTACGTGATGCAATCCAGAAAAAGCCCAGGATCTAGCCATCAAGTATGAGAAATATGCGAAAGAACGAGCCTGATGGGGGCAAATCCCAGACCTAACCTAGACCTAACGTGAATTATTCTCTAAAATATTGATCGAAACCAGGTTTAATCGACTGTTTCAGTGTGGTACCACATTACTATGTGATCCAAACCAGAAAAAACCCAGTATCCGTTCAACAAGTATGTGAAGAATGCGAAAGTATAAGTCTGATGAGTGAAAATCCCAGGCCTGACCTAGACCTAACATGCGTTATCCTCAAAAATATTGATCGAAACCTGGTTTAATGGACTGTTTCAGTGTGGTACCACGCTACTACGTGATACAAACCAGAAAAAACCCAGGATCTGTTCAACAAGTATGTGAAAAACGCGAAAGTATGAGCCTGATGAGGGCGAATCCCAGACCTATGACAGACCTAACTTGCGTTATCCTCTAAAATATTGATCGAAACCAGGTTTAATTGACTGTTTTAGCGTGGTACCACATTACTACGTGATACAATCCAGAAACAGCCCAGGATCTAGCCATGAAGTATGAGAGATATGCGAAAGTATGAGCCTGCTGAGGGCAAATCCTAGACCTAACCGAAGCCTAACATGCGTTACCCTCTAAAATATTTATCAAGACCAGGTTTAATTGATTGTTTCAGTGTGGTCCCACATTACAACGTGATCCAAACCAGAAAAAACCCAGGATCCGTTCAACAAGTATATGAAGAATGCGAAAGTATGAGTCTGATGAGTGAAAATCCCAGGCCTGACCTAGACCTAACATGCGTTATCCTCAAAAATATTGATCGAAACCTGGTTTAATGGACTGTTTCAGTGTGGTACCACGCTACTACGTGATACAAACCAGAAAAAACCCAGGATCTGTTCAACAAGTATGTGAAAAACGCGAAAGTATGAGCCTGATGAGGGCGAATCCCAGACCTATGCCAGACCTAACTTGCGTTATCCTCTAAAATATTGATCGAAACCAGGTTTAATCGACTGTTCTAGAGTGGTACCACACTACTGCGTGATCCAAACCAGAAAAAACCCAGGATCTGTTCAACAAGTATGTGAAAAATGCGAAAGTATGATCCTGATGAGGGCAAATCCTAGACCTCACCCAGACCTAACATGCGTTATCCTCAAAAATATTGATCGAAACCAGGTTTAATGGACTGTTTCAGTGTGGTACCACATTAATACGTGATCCAAACCAGAAAAGGCCCAGAATCTGCCCATCAAGCATGAGAAATATGCAAAAGTATGACCCTGATGAGGGCAAATCCCAGGCCTAACCTAGACCTAACATGCGTTGTCCTCTAAAATATTGATGGAAACCAGGTTTAATTAACTGTTTCAGTGTTGTACTACATTACTGCGTGACGCAATCCAGAAAAAGCCCAGGATCTAGCCATCAAGTACGAGAAATATGCGAGAGCATGAGTCTGATGAGAGCAAATCCCACACCTAAACTAGACCTAACATGAATTATTCTCTAAAATATTGATGGAAACCAAGATTTATTGACTGTTTCAGTGTGGTACTACATTACTACGTGATGCTATCCAGAAAAGCCTATGATCTAGCCATCAGGTATGAGAAATATGCGAAAGTATGTGTCTGATGAGGGCAAATCCCAGATCTGTCCCAGACCTAGCATGCGCTATCCTCTAAAATATTGATGGGAACTACGTTTAATTGACTGTTTCGGTGTGGTACCACATTACTACGTGATCCAATCCAGAAATAGCCGAGGATCTAGCCATGAAGTATGAGAAATATGCGAAAGAATGAGCCTGATGAGAGCAAATCCCAGACATAACCTAGACCTAACATGTGTTATCCTCTAAAATAAAAATCGAAACCAGGTTTATTGGTATGCTTCAGTGTGGTACCACATTACTACGAGATCGAAACCAGAGAAAACCCGGGATCTGTTCAAGAAGTATGTGAAGAATGCGAAAGTATGAGACTGATGAGGGCAAATCCCCAGACCTATCCCAGACATAACTTGCGTTATCCTCTAAAATATTGATCGATACCAGGTTTAATTGAGAGTTTTAGTGTGGCACCACTTTACTACGTGATCCAAAGCAGAAAAAACCCTCGATGAGGTCAACATGTATGTTAAAACTGCGAAAGTATGACACTGATGAGGGCATATCCCAAGCCTAACCTAGACCTAACATGCGTTATCCTCTAAAATATTGATCGAAACCAGGGTTAATCGACGGTTTCAGTGTGGTACTACATTACTACGTGATCCAATCCAGAAAAAGCCCAGGATCTAGCCATCAAGTATGAGATATATGCGAAAGAATGAGCCTGATGAGAGCAAATCCCAGTCCTAACCTAGACCTAACATTTGTTATCCTCAAAAATATTGATCGAAACCAGGTTTAATGGACTGTTTCAGTGTGGTACCACATTACTACGTGATCCAATCCAGAAAGAGCCCAGGATCTAGCCATGAAGTATTAGAAATATGCGAAAGTATGAGCCTGATGGGGGCAAATCCTAGACCTTACCCTGACCTAACATGCGTTATCCTCAAAAATATTTATCAAGACCAGGTTTAATTGAATGTTTCAGTGTGGTACCACATTACTACGTGATCCAAACCAGTAAAAGCACTGGATCCGTTCAACAAGTATGTGAATAATGCGAAAGTATGAGTCTGATGAGTGAAAATCCCAGGCCTAACCTAGACCTAACATGCGTTATCCTCAAAAATATAGATCGAAACCAGGTTTAATCGACTGTTTCAGTGTGGTACCACATTACTACGTGATCCAAACCAGAAAAAAACCCAGGATCTGTTCAACAAGTATGTGAAGTATGCGAAAGTATGAATCTGATGAGGGCTAGTCCCAGGCCTAACCTAGACATAACATGCGTTATCCTCTAATATATTGATCGAAACCAGGATGAGTGGACTGTTTCAGTGTGGTACCACATCACTGCGTGATCCAAACCAGGAAAAACCCAGTATCTAGCCATCAAGTATGTGAAATATGCGAAAGAATGAGCCTGATGAGAGCAAATCCCAGACCTAACCCAGACCTAACATGCGGTATCCTCAAAAATATTGATCGAAACCAGGTTTAATGGACTGTTTCAGTGTGGTACCACATTACTACGTGATCCAAACTAGAAAAAACCCAGGATCTGTTCAACAAGTATGTGAAAAACGCGAAAGTATGACCCAGATGAGGGCAAATCCCAGGCCTAACATAGACCTAACATGCATTATCCTCTAAAATATTGATCGAAACCAGATTTAATGGACTGTTTCAGTGTGGTACCACATTACTATGTGATCCAAACCAGAAAAAACCCAGGATCTGTTCAAGAAGAATGTGAAAAACGCGAAAGTATGAGCCTGACGAGGGCGACTCCCAGACCTATCCCAGACCTAACTTGCGTTATCCTCTAAAATATTGATCGATACCAGGTTTAATTGAGAGTTTTAGTGTGGCACCACTTTACTACGTGATCCAAAGCAGAAAAAACCCTCGATGAGGTCAACATGTATGTTAAAACTGCGAAAGTATGACACTGATGAGGGCATATCCCAAGCCTAACCTAGACCTAACATGCGTTATCCTCAAAAATATAGATCGAAACCAGGTTTAATCGACTGTTTCAGTGTGGTACCACATTACTACGTGATCCAAACCAGAAAAAAACCCAGGATCTGTTCAACAAGTATGTGAAGTATGCGAAAGTATGAATCTGATGAGGGCTAGTCCCAGGCCTAACCTAGACATAACATGCGTTACCCTCTAAAATATTGATCGACACCAGGTTGAGTGGACTGTTTCAGTGTGGTACCACATCACTGCGTGATCCAAACCAGGAAAAACCCAGGATCTGTTCAACAAGTATGTGAAAAACGCGAAAGTATGACCCAGATGAGGGCAAATCCCAGGCCTAACATAGACCTAACATGCATTATCCTCTAAAATATTGATCGAAACCAGATTTAATGGACTGTTTCAGTGTGGTACCACATTACTACGTGATCCAAGCCAGAAAAAACCGAGGATCTGTTCAACAAGAATGTGAAAAACGCGAAAGTATAAGCCTGATGAGGGCAAATCCCCAGACCTATCCCAGACATAACTCGCGTAATCCTCTAAAATATTGATGGAAACCAGGTTTAATTGTCTGTTTCAGAGTTGTACTACATTACTACGTGATCCAATGCAGAAATAGTCCAGGATCTAGCCATCAAGTATGAGAAATATGCGAAAGAATGAGCCTGATGAGAGCAAATGCCAGACCTACCCTAGACCTAACTTGCGTTATCCTCTAAAATATTGATCGAAACCCAGGTTTAATTGACTGCTTCAGTGTGGTACCACATTACTACGTGATCCAATCCAGAAATAGCCCAGGATCTAGCCATGAAGTATGAGAAATATGCGAAAGTATGAGCCTGATGAGGGCAAATCCTAGACCTAACCCAGACCTATCATGCGTTATCCTCAATAATATTGATCGAAACCAGGTTTAATTGACTGTTTCAGTGTTGTACTTAATTACTACGTGATGCAATCCAGAAAAAGCCCAGGATCTAGCCATCAAGTATGAGAAATATGCGAAAGAACGAGCCCGATGAGAGCAAATCCCAGACCTAACCTAGACCTAACATGAATTATTCTCTAAAATATTGATCGAAACCAGGTTTAATTGACTGTTTCAGTGCGGTACCACACTACTACGTGATCCAAACCAGAAAAAAACCCAGGAGGTGTTCAACAAGTACGTGAAGAATGCGAAAGTACGTGTCTGATGAGGGCATATCCCAGGCCTAACCTAGGTCTAACTTGCGTTGACCTCTAAAATATTGATGGAAACCAGGTTTAATTGACTGTTTCAGTGTTGTACTTCATTACTACGTGATGCAATCCAGAAAAAGCCCAGGATCTAGCCATCAAGTATGAGAAATATGCGAAAGAACGAGCCTGATGAGAGCAAATCCCAGACCTAACCTAGACCTAACATGAATTATTCTCTAAAATATTGATCGAAACCAGGTTTAATCGACTGCTTCAGTGTGGTACCACATTACTACGTGATCCAAACCAGAAAAAACCAAGGATCCGTTCAACAAGTATGTGAAGAATGCGAAAGTATGAGTCTGATGAGTGAAAATCCCAGGCCTAACCTAGACCTAACATGCGTTATCCTCAAAAATATTGATCGAAACCTGGTTTAATCGACTGTTTCAGTGTGGTACCACATTACTATGTGATCCAAACCAGAAAATAACCCAGGATCTGTTCAACGAGTATGTGAAGTGTGCGAAAGTATGAGTCTGATGAGGTCAAATCCCAGACCTATCCCAAACCTAACTATGCGTTATCCTCTAAAATATTGATCATAACCAGGTTTAATCGACTGCTTCAGTGTGGTACCACATTACTACGTGATCCAAACCAGAAAAAACCAAGGATCTGTTCAACAAGTATGTGAAAAACGCGAAAGTATGAGCCAGATGAGGGCGAATCCCAGACCTATGCCAGACCTAACTTGCGTTGTCCTCTAAAATATTGATCGAAACCAGGTTTAATTGACTGTTTTAGCGTGGTACCACATTACTACGTGATACAATCCAGAAACAGCCCAGGATCTAGCCATGAAGTATGAGAGATATGCGAAAGTATGAGCCTGCTGAAGGCAAATCCTAGACCTAACCCAAGCCTAACATGCGTTACCCTCAAATATATTTATCAAGACCAGGTTTAATTGATTGTTTCAATGTGGTCCCACATTACAACGTGATCCAAACCAGAAAAAACCCAGGATCCGTCCAACAAGTATGTGAAGAATGCGAAAGTATGAATCTGATGAGTGAAAATCCCAGGCCTAACCTAGACCTAACATGCGTTATCCTCAAAAATATTGATCGAAACCTGGTTTAATCGACTGTTTCAGTGTGGTACCACATTACTATGTGATCCAAACCAGAAAATAACCCAGGATCTGTTCAACGAGTATGTGAAGTGTGCGAAAGTATGAGTCTGATGAGGGCAAATCCCATACCTATCCCAGACCTAACATGCGTTATCCTCTAAAATATTTATAAAGACCAGGTTTAATTGATTGGTTCAGTGTGGACCCACATTACTACGTGATCCAAACCAGAAAAAACCCAGCACCCGTTCAACAAGTATGTGAATAATGCGAAAGTATGAGTCTGATGAGTGAAAATGCCAGGCCTGTCCTAGACCTAACATGCGTTATCCTCTAAAATATTGAGCGAAGCCAGGTTTAATGGACTGTTTCAGTGTGGTACCACAATACTACGTGATCCAAGCCAGAAAAAACCGAGGATCTGTTCAACAAGTATGTGAAAAACGCGAAAGTATAAGCCTGATGAGGGCAAATCCCCAGACCTATCCCAGACATAACTCGCGTAATCCTCTAAAATATTGATGGAAACCAGGTTTAATTGTCTGTTTCAGAGTTGTACTACATTACTACGTGATCCAATGCAGAAATAGCCCAGGATCTAGCCATCAAGTATGAGAAATATGCGAAAGAATGAGCCTGATGAGAGCAAATGCCAGACCTACCCTAGACCTAACTTGCGTTATCCTCTAAAATATTGATCGAAACCCAGGTTTAATTGACTGCTTCAGTGTGGTACCACATTACTACGTGATCCAATCCAGAAATAGCCCAGGATCTAACCATGAAGTATGAGAAATATGCGAAAGTATGAGCCTGATGAGGGCAAATCCTAGACCTAACCCAGACCTATCATGCGTTATCCTCAATAATATTGATCGAAACCAGGTTTAATTGACTGTTTCAGTGTTGTACTTAATTACTACGTGATGCAATCCAGAAAAAGCCCAGGATCTAGCCATCAAGTATGAGAAATATGCGAAAGAACGAGCCCGATGAGAGCAAATCCCAGACCTAACCTAGACCTAACATGAATTATTCTCTAAAATATTGATCGAAACCAGGTTTAATTGACTGTTTCAGTGCGGTACCACACTACTACGTGATCCAAACCAGAAAAAAACCCAGGAGGTGTTCAACAAGTACGTGAAGAATGCGAAAGCACGTGTCTGATGAGGGCATATCCCAGGCCTAACCTAGGTCTAACTTGCGTTGACCTCTAAAATATTGATGGAAACCAGGTTTAATTGACTGTTTCAGTGTTGTACTTCATTACTACGTGATGCAATCCAGAAAAAGCCCAGGATCTAGCCATCAAGTATGAGAAATATGCGAAAGAACGAGCCTGATGAGAGCAAATCCCAGACCTAACCTAGACCTAACATGAATTATTCTCTAAAATATTGATCGAAACCAGGTTTAATCGACTGCTTCAGTGTGGTACCACATTACTACGTGATCCAAACCAGAAAAAACCAAGGATCCGTTCAACAAGTATGTGAAGAATGCGAAAGTATGAGTCTGATGAGTGAAAATCCCAGGCCTAACCTAGACCTAACATGCGTTATCCTCAAAAATATTGATCGAAACCTGGTTTAATCGACTGTTTCAGTGTGGTACCACATTACTATGTGATCCAAACCAGAAAATAACCCAGGATCTGTTCAACGAGTATGTGAAGTGTGCGAAAGTATGAGTCTGATGAGGTCAAATCCCAGACCTATCCCAAACCTAACTATGCGTTATCCTCTAAAATATTGATCTTAACCAGGTTTAATCGACTGCTTCAGTGTGGTACCACATTACTACGTGATCCAAACCAGAAAAAACCAAGGATCTGTTCAACAAGTATGTGAAAAACGCGAAAGTATGAGCCAGATGAGGGCGAATCCCAGACCTATGCCAGACCTAACTTGCGTTGTCCTCTAAAATATTGATCGAAACCAGGTTTAATTGACTGTTTTAGCGTGGTACCACATTACTACGTGATACAATCCAGAAACAGCCCAGGATCTAGCCATGAAGTATGAGAGATATGCGAAAGTATGAGCCTGCTGAAGGCAAATCCTAGACCTAACCCAAGCCTAACATGCGTTACCCTCAAATATATTTATCAAGACCAGGTTTAATTGATTGTTTCAATGTGGTCCCACATTACAACGTGATCCAAACCAGAAAAAACCCAGGATCCGTCCAACAAGTATGTGAAGAATGCGAAAGTATGAATCTGATGAGTGAAAATCCCAGGCCTAACCTAGACCTAACATGCGTTATCCTCAAAAATATTGATCGAAACCTGGTTTAATCGACTGTTTCAGTGTGGTACCACATTACTATGTGATCCAAACCAGAAAATAACCCAGGATCTGTTCAACGAGTATGTGAAGTGTGCGAAAGTATGAGTCTGATGAGGGCAAATCCCTTACCTATCCCAGACCTAACATGCGTTATCCTCTAAAATATTTATAAAGACCAGGTTTAATTGATTGGTTCAGTGTGGACCCACATTACTACGTGATCCAAACCAGAAAAAACCCAGCACCCGTTCAACAAGTATGTGAATAATGCGAAAGTATGAGTCTGATGAGTGAAAATGCCAGGCCTGTCCTAGACCTAACATGCGTTATCCTCTAAAATATTGAGCGAAACCAGGTTTAATGGACTGTTTCAGTGTGGTACCACATTACTACGTGATCCAAGCCAGAAAAAACCGAGGATCTGTTCAACAAGTATGTGAAAAACGCGAAAGTATAAGCCTGATGAGGGCAAATCCCCAGACCTATCCCAGACATAACTCGCGTAATCCTCTAAAATATTGATGGAAACCAGGTTTAATTGTCTGTTTCAGTGTTGTACTACATTACTACGTGATCCAATCCAGAAATAGCCCAGGATCTAGCCATCAAGTATGAGAAATATGCGAAAGAATGAGCCTGATGAGAGCAAATCCCAGACCTACCCTAGACCTAACTTGCGTTATCCTCTAAAATATTGATCGAAACCAGGTTTAATTGACTGCTTCAGTGTGGTACCACATTACTACGTGATCCAATCCAGAAATAGCCCAGGATCTAGCCATGAAGTATGAGAAATATGCGAAAGTATGAGCCTGATGAGGGCAAATCCTAGACCTAACCCAGACCTATCATGCGTTATCCTCAATAATATTGATCGAAACCAGGTTTAATGGACTGTTTCAGTGTGGTACCACATTACTACGTGATCTAATCCAGAAATAGCCTAGGATCTAGCCATGAAGTATTAGAAATATGCGAAAGTATGAGTCTGATGAGGGCAAATCCCAGACCTATCCCAGACCTAACTTGCGTTATCCTCTAAAATATTGATCGAAACCAGGTTTAATTGACTGTTTCAGTGCGGTACCACACTACTACGTGATCCAAACCAGAAAAAAACCCAGGAGCTGTTCAACAAGTACGTGAAGAATGCGAAAGTATGTGTCTGATGAGGGCTAATCCCAGACCTAACCTAGACCTAGCATGCGTTATCTTCTAAAATATTGATCGAAAGCAGGTTTAATGGTCTGTTTCCGTGTGGTACCACATTACTACGTGATCCAATCTAGAAAAAGCCCAGGATCTAGCCATCAAGTATGAGAAATATGCGAAAGTACGAGCCTGATGAGAGCAAATCCCAGACCTAACCTGGACCTAACATGCGTTATGCTCAAACGTATTGATCGAAACCAGGTTTAATCGACTGTTTCAGTGTGGTACCACACTACTACGTGATCCAAACCGGAACAAAACCCAGGATCTGTTCAACAAGTATGTGAAGTATGCGAAAACATAAGTCTGATGAGGGCAAATCCCAGGCCTAACCCAGACCTAACTAGCGTTGTCCTCTAAAATATTGTTGGAAACCAGGTTTAATTGAATGTTTCAGTGTGGTACCACATTACTACGTGATCCAATCCAGAAAAAACCCAGGATCCGTTCAACAAGTATGTGAAGAATGCGAAAGTATGAGTCTGATGAGTGAAAATCCCAGACCTAACATGCGTTATCCTCAAAAATATTGATCGAAACCTGGTTTAATCGACTGTTTCAGTGTGGTACCACATTACTATGTGATCCAAACCAGAAAAGAACACAGGATCTGTTCAACGAGTATGTGAAGAAAGCGAACGTATGAGTCTGATGAGGGCTAATCCCAGACCTATCCCAGACCTAACTTGCGTTGTCCTCTAAAATATTGATGGAAACCAGGTTTAATTGATTGTTTCAGTGTGGTCCCACATTACTACGTGATCCAAACCAGATGAAACCCAGGATCTGTTCAACATGTATGACAAATATGCGAAAGAATGAGCCTGATGAGAGCAAACCCCAGACCTAACCTAGACCTAACATGAATTATTCTCTAAAATATTGATCGAAACCAGGTTTAATTGACTGTTTCAGTGTGGTCCCACATTACTACGTGATCCAAACCAGAAAAAACCCAGGATCCGTTCAACAAGTATGTGAAGAAAGCGAAAGTATGAGTCTGATGAGGTCAAATCCCAGACCGATCCCAGACTTAACTTGCGTTATCCTCTAAGATATTGATCGAAACCAGGTTTAATCGTCTGTTTCAGTGTGATACCATATTACTACGTGATCCAAACCAGAAAAAACCCAGGATCAGATCCACAAGTATGAGAAGAATGCGAAAGTATGAGTCTGATGAGTGAAAATCCCAGGGCTAACCTAGACCTTACATGCGTTATCCTCTAAAATATTCATCCAAACCAGGTTTAATGGACTGTTTCAGTGTGGTACCACACTACTACGTGATACAAACCAGAAAAAACCCAGGATCTGTTCAACAAGTATGTGAAAAACGCGAAAGTATGAGCCTGATGAGGGCGAATCCCAGACCTATGCCAGACCTAACTTGCGTTATCCTCTAAAATATTGATCGAAACCAGGTTTTATTGACTGTCTCAGCGTGGTACCACATTACTACGTGACACAATCCAGAAACAGCCCAGGATCTAGCCATGAAGTATGAGAGATATGCGAAAGTATGAGCCTGCTGATGGCAAATCCTAGACCTAACCCAAGCCTAACATGCGTCATCCTCTAAAATATTTATCAAGACCAGGTTTAATTGATTGTTTCAGTGTGGTCCCACATTACAACGTGATCCAAACCAGAAAAAACCCAGGATCCGTTCAACAAGTATGTGAAGAATGCGAAAGTATGAGTCTGATGTGTGAAAATCCCAGGCCTAACCTAGACCTAACATGCGTTATCCTCAAAAATATTGATCGAAACCTGGTTTAATCGACTGTTTCAGTGTGGTACCACATTACTATGCGATCCAAACCAGAAAATAACCCAGCATCCGTTCAACAAGTATGTGAAGAATGCGAAAGTATGAGTCTGATGAGTGAAAATCCCAGGCCTGACCTAGACCTAACATGCGTTGTCCTCTAAGATATTGATGGAAACCAGGTTTAATTGACTGTTTCAGTGTTGTACTTCATTACTACGTGATGCAATCCAGAAAAAGCCCAGGATCTAGCCATCAAGTATGAGAAATATGCGAAAGAACGAGCCTGATGAGAGCAAATCCCAGACCTAACCTAGACCTAACATGAATTATTCTCTAAAATATTGATCGAAACCAGGTTTAATCGTCTGTTTCAGTGTGATACCACATTACTACGTAATCCAAACCAGAAAAAAACCAGGATCAGTTCCACAAGTATGAGAAGAATGCGAAAGTATGAGTCTGATGAGTGAAAATCCAAGGGCTAACCTAGACCTTACATGCGTTATCCTCTAAAATATTCATCCAAACCAGGTTTAATGGACTGTTTCAGTGCGGTACCACACTACTACGTGATACAAACCAGAAAAAACCCAGGATCTGTTCAACAAGTATGTGAAAAACGCGAAAGTATGAGCCTGATGAGGGCAAATCCCAGACCTAACCCAAACCTAACATGCGTTATCCTCTAAACTATTTATCAAGACCAGGTTTAATTGAATGTTTCAGTGTGATACCACTTTACTACGTGATCCAAAGCAGAAAAAACCCTCGATCAGGTCAACATGTATGTTAAAACTGCGAAAGTATGACCCTGATGAGGGCAAATCCCAGGCCTAACCTAGACCTAACTTGCGTTATCCTCTAAAATATTGATCGAAACCAGGTTTAATTCGCTGTTTCAGCGTGGTACCACATTACTACGTCATACAATCCAGAAACAGCCCAGGATCTAGCCATCAAGTATGAGAAATATGCGAAAGAATGAGCCTGATGAGAGCAAATCCCAGACCTAACCTAGACCTAACATGAATTATTCTCTAAAATATTGAAAAAGCCAGGTTTAATCGACTGTTTCAGTGTGGTACCACATTACAATGTGATCCAAACCAGAAAATAACCCAGGATCTGTTCAACGAGTATGTGAAGTGTGCGAAAGTATGAGTCTGATGAGTGAAAATCCCAGGCCTAACCTAGGTCTAACTTGCGTTGACCTCTAAAATATTGATGGAAACCAGGTTTAATCGACTGTTTCAGTGTGGTACCACATTACTATGTGATCCAAACCAGAAAATAACCCAGGATCTGTTCAACGAGTATGTGAAGTGTGCGAAAGTATGAGTCTGATGAGGTCAAATCCCAGACCTATCCCAAACCTAACTATGCGTTATCCTCTAAAATATTGATCATAACCAGGTTTAATCGACTGCTTCAGTGTGGTACCACATTACTACGTGATCCAAACCAGAAAAAACCAAGGATCCGTTCAACAAGTATGTGAAGAATGCGAAAGTATGAGTCTGAAGAGTGAATATCCCAGGCCTAACCTAGACCTAACATGCATTGTCCTCAAAAATATTGATCGAAACCTGGTTAAATCGACTGTTTCAGTGTGGTACCACATTACTATGTGATCCAAACCAGAAAATAACCCAGGATCTGTTCAACGAGTATGTGAAGTGTGCGAAAGTATGAGTCTGATGAGGGCAAATCCCAGACCTATCCCAGACCTAACATGCGTTATCCTCTAAAATATTTATCAAGACCAGGTTTAATTGATTGTTTCAGTGTGGACCCACATTACTACGTGATCCAAACCAGAAAAACCCAGGATCCGTTCAACAAGTATGTGAAGAATGCGAAAGTATGAGTCTGATGAATGAAAATCCCAGGCCTAACCTAGACCTAACATGCGTTATCCTCAAAAATATTGATCCAAACCTGGTTTAATCGGCTGTTTCAGTGTGGTACCACATTACTATGTGATCCAAACCAGAAAATAACCCAGGATCTGTTCAACGAGTATGTGAAGTGTGCGAAAGTAAGAGTCTGATGAGGGCAAATCCCAGACCTATCCCAGACCTAACTTGCGTTGTCCTCTAAAATATTGATGGAAACCAGGTTTAATTGACTGTTTCAGTGTGGTACCACACTACTACGGGAGCCAAACCAGAAAAAACCCAGGATCTGTTCAAGAAGAATGTGAAAAACGCGAAAGTATGAGCCTGACGAGGGCGACTCCCAGACCTATCCCAGACCTAACTTGCGTTATCCTCTAAATTATTGATCGAAACCAGGTTTAATGGACTGTTTCAGTGTGGTACCACTTTACTACGTGATCCAAAGCAGAAAAAACCCTCGATCGGGTCAACATGTATGTTAAAACTGCGAAAGTATGACCCTGATGAGGGCAAATCGCAGGCCTAACCTAGACCTAACATGCGTTATCCTCTAAAATATTCATCGGAACCAGGTTTAATGGATTGTTTCGGTGTGGTAACACATTATTACGTGATCCAAACCAGAAAAACCCGAGATCTGTTCAACAAGTATGTGAAAAACGCGAAAGTATGAGCCTGATGAGGGCGTATCACAGACTTATCCCAGACCTAACTTGCGTTATCCTCTAAAATATTGATCGAAACCAGGTTTAATCGACTGCTTCAGTGTGGTACCACATTACTACCTGATCCATTCCAGAAATAGCCCAGGATCTAGCCATGAAGTATGAGAAATATGCGAAAGTATGAGCCTGATGAGGGCAAATCCCAGACCTATCCCAGACCTAACTTGCGTTGTCCTCTAAGATATTTATCATGACCAGGTTTAATTGAATGTTTCAGTGTGGTACCACATTACTACGTGATCCAAACTAGAAAAAACCCAGGATCTGTTCAACAAGTATGTGAAAAACGCGAAAGTATGAACCAGATGAGGGCAAATCCCAGGCCTAACATAGACCTAGCATGCATTATCCTCTAAAATATTGATCGAAACCAGATTTAATGGACTGTTTCAGTGTGGTACCACATTACTATGTGATCCAAACCAGAAAAAACCCAGGATCTGTTCAAGAAGAATGTGAAAAACGCGAAAGTATGAGCCTGACGAGGGCGACTCCCAGACCTATCCCAGACCTAACTTGCGTTATCCTCTAAATTATTGATCGAAACCAGGTTTAATGGACTGTTTCAGTGTGGTACCACTTTACTACGTGATCCAAAGCAGAAAAAACCCTCGATCGGGTCAACATGTATGTTAAAACTGCGAAAGTATGACCCTGATGAGGGCAAATCGCAGGCCTAACCTAGACCTAACATGCGTTATCCTCTAAAATATTCATCGGAACCAGGTTTAATGGATTGTTTCGGTGTGGTAACACATTATTACGTGATCCAAACCAGAAAAACCCGAGATCTGTTCAACAAGTATGTGAAAAACGCGAAAGTATGAGCCTGATGAGGGCGTATCACAGACTTATCCCAGACCTAACTTGCGTTATCCTCTAAAATATTGATCGAAACCAGGTTTAATCGACTGCTTCAGTGTGGTACCACATTACTACCTGATCCATTCCAGAAATAGCCCAGGATCTAGCCATGAAGTATGAGAAATATGCGAAAGTATGAGCCTGATGAGGGCGTATCACAGACCTATCCCAGACCTAACTTGCGTTGTCCTCTAAGATATTTATCATGACCAGGTTTAATTGAATGTTTCAGTGTGGTACCACATTACTACGTGATGCAATCCAGAAAAAGCCCAGGATCTAGCCATCAAGTATGAGAAATATGCGAAAGAACGAGCCTGATGAGAGCAAATCCCAGACCTAACCTAGACCTAACATGAATTATTCTCTAAAATATTGATCGAAACCAGGTTTAATCGTCTGTTTCAGTGTGATACCACATTACTACGTAATCCAAACCAGAAAAAAACCAGGATCAGTTCCACAAGTATGAGAAGAATGCGAAAGTATGAGTCTGATGAGTGAAAATCCAAGGGCTAACCTAGACCTTACATGCGTTATCCTCTAAAATATTCATCCAAACCAGGTTTAATGGACTGTTTCAGTGCGGTACCACACTACTACGTGATACAAACCAGAAAAAACCCAGGATCTGTTCAACAAGTATGTGAAAAACGCGAAAGTATGAGCCTGATGAGGGCAAATCCCAGACCTAACCCAAACCTAACATGCGTTATCCTCTAAACTATTTATCAAGACCAGGTTTAATTGAATGTTTCAGTGTGATACCACTTTACTACGTGATCCAAAGCAGAAAAAACCCTCGATCAGGTCAACATGTATGTTAAAACTGCGAAAGTATGACCCTGATGAGGGCAAATCCCAGGCCTAACCTAGACCTAACTTGCGTTATCCTCTAAAATATTGATCGAAACCAGGTTTAATTCGCTGTTTCAGCGTGGTACCACATTACTACGTCATACAATCCAGAAACAGCCCAGGATCTAGCCATCAAGTATGAGAAATATGCGAAAGAATGAGCCTGATGAGAGCAAATCCCAGACCTAACCTAGACCTAACATGAATTATTCTCTAAAATATTGAAAAAGCCAGGTTTAATCGACTGTTTCAGTGTGGTACCACATTACAATGTGATCCAAACCAGAAAATAACCCAGGATCTGTTCAACGAGTATGTGAAGTGTGCGAAAGTATGAGTCTGATGAGTGAAAATCCCAGGCCTAACCTAGGTCTAACTTGCGTTGACCTCTAAAATATTGATGGAAACCAGGTTTAATCGACTGTTTCAGTGTGGTACCACATTACTATGTGATCCAAACCAGAAAATAACCCAGGATCTGTTCAACGAGTATGTGAAGTGTGCGAAAGTATGAGTCTGATGAGGTCAAATCCCAGACCTATCCCAAACCTAACTATGCGTTATCCTCTAAAATATTGATCATAACCAGGTTTAATCGACTGCTTCAGTGTGGTACCACATTACTACGTGATCCAAACCAGAAAAAACCAAGGATCCGTTCAACAAGTATGTGAAGAATGCGAAAGTATGAGTCTGAAGAGTGAATATCCCAGGCCTAACCTAGACCTAACATGCATTGTCCTCAAAAATATTGATCGAAACCTGGTTAAATCGACTGTTTCAGTGTGGTACCACATTACTATGTGATCCAAACCAGAAAATAACCCAGGATCTGTTCAACGAGTATGTGAAGTGTGCGAAAGTATGAGTCTGATGAGGGCAAATCCCAGACCTATCCCAGACCTAACATGCGTTATCCTCTAAAATATTTATCAAGACCAGGTTTAATTGATTGTTTCAGTGTGGACCCACATTACTACGTGATCCAAACCAGAAAAACCCAGGATCCGTTCAACAAGTATGTGAAGAATGCGAAAGTATGAGTCTGATGAATGAAAATCCCAGGCCTAACCTAGACCTAACATGCGTTATCCTCAAAAATATTGATCCAAACCTGGTTTAATCGGCTGTTTCAGTGTGGTACCACATTACTATGTGATCCAAACCAGAAAATAACCCAGGATCTGTTCAACGAGTATGTGAAGTGTGCGAAAGTAAGAGTCTGATGAGGGCAAATCCCAGACCTATCCCAGACCTAACTTGCGTTGTCCTCTAAAATATTGATGGAAACCAGGTTTAATTGACTGTTTCAGTGTGGTACCACACTACTACGGGAGCCAAACCAGAAAAAACCCAGGATCTGTTCAAGAAGAATGTGAAAAACGCGAAAGTATGAGCCTGACGAGGGCGACTCCCAGACCTATCCCAGACCTAACTTGCGTTATCCTCTAAATTATTGATCGAAACCAGGTTTAATGGACTGTTTCAGTGTGGTACCACTTTACTACGTGATCCAAAGCAGAAAAAACCCTCGATCGGGTCAACATGTATGTTAAAACTGCGAAAGTATGACCCTGATGAGGGCAAATCGCAGGCCTAACCTAGACCTAACATGCGTTATCCTCTAAAATATTCATCGGAACCAGGTTTAATGGATTGTTTCGGTGTGGTAACACATTATTACGTGATCCAAACCAGAAAAACCCGAGATCTGTTCAACAAGTATGTGAAAAACGCGAAAGTATGAGCCTGATGAGGGCGTATCACAGACTTATCCCAGACCTAACTTGCGTTATCCTCTAAAATATTGATCGAAACCAGGTTTAATCGACTGCTTCAGTGTGGTACCACATTACTACCTGATCCATTCCAGAAATAGCCCAGGATCTAGCCATGAAGTATGAGAAATATGCGAAAGTATGAGCCTGATGAGGGCAAATCCCAGACCTATCCCAGACCTAACTTGCGTTGTCCTCTAAGATATTTATCATGACCAGGTTTAATTGAATGTTTCAGTGTGGTACCACATTACTACGTGATCCAAACTAGAAAAAACCCAGGATCTGTTCAACAAGTATGTGAAAAACGCGAAAGTATGACCCAGATGAGGGCAAATCCCAGGCCTAACATAGACCTAGCATGCATTATCCTCTAAAATATTGATCGAAACCAGATTTAATGGACTGTTTCAGTGTGGTACCACATTACTATGTGATCCAAACCAGAAAAAACCCAGGATCTGTTCAAGAAGAATGTGAAAAACGCGAAAGTATGAGCCTGACGAGGGCGACTCCCAGACCTATCCCAGACCTAACTTGCGTTATCCTCTAAATTATTGATCGAAACCAGGTTTAATGGACTGTTTCAGTGTGGTACCACTTTACTACGTGATCCAAAGCAGAAAAAACCCTCGATCGGGTCAACATGTATGTTAAAACTGCGAAAGTATGACCCTGATGAGGGCAAATCGCAGGCCTAACCTAGACCTAACATGCGTTATCCTCTAAAATATTCATCGGAACCAGGTTTAATGGATTGTTTCGGTGTGGTAACACATTATTACGTGATCCAAACCAGAAAAACCCGAGATCTGTTCAACAAGTATGTGAAAAACGCGAAAGTATGAGCCTGATGAGGGCGTATCACAGACTTATCCCAGACCTAACTTGCGTTATCCTCTAAAATATTGATCGAAACCAGGTTTAATCGACTGCTTCAGTGTGGTACCACATTACTACCTGATCCATTCCAGAAATAGCCCAGGATCTAGCCATGAAGTATGAGAAATATGCGAAAGTATGAGCCTGATGAGGGCGTATCACAGACTTATCCCAGACCTAACTTGCGTTATCCTCTAAAATATTGATCGAAACCAGGTTTAATCGACTGCTTCAGTGTGGTACCACATTACTACCTGATCCATTCCAGAAATAGCCCAGGATCTAGCCATGAAGTATGAGAAATATGCGAAAGTATGAGCCTGATGAGGGCAAATCCCAGACCTATCCCAGACCTAACTTGCGTTGTCCTCTAAGATATTTATCATGACCAGGTTTAATTGAATGTTTCAGTGTGGTACCACATTACTACGTGATCCAAACTAGAAAAAACCCAGGATCTGTTCAACAAGTATGTGAAAAACGCGAAAGTATGACCCAGATGAGGGCAAATCCCAGGCCTAACATAGACCTAGCATGCATTATCCTCTAAAATATTGATCGAAACCAGATTTAATGGACTGTTTCAGTGTGGTACCACATTACTATGTGATCCAAACCAGAAAAAACCCAGGATCTGTTCAAGAAGAATGTGAAAAACGCGAAAGTATGAGCCTGACGAGGGCGACTCCCAGACCTATCCCAGACCTAACTTGCGTTATCCTCTAAATTATTGATCGAAACCAGGTTTAATGGACTGTTTCAGTGTGGTACCACTTTACTACGTGATCCAAAGCAGAAAAAACCCTCGATCGGGTCAACATGTATGTTAAAACTGCGAAAGTATGACCCTGATGAGGGCAAATCGCAGGCCTAACCTAGACCTAACATGCGTTATCCTCTAAAATATTCATCGGAACCAGGTTTAATGGATTGTTTCGGTGTGGTAACACATTATTACGTGATCCAAACCAGAAAAACCCGAGATCTGTTCAACAAGTATGTGAAAAACGCGAAAGTATGAGCCTGATGAGGGCGTATCACAGACTTATCCCAGACCTAACTTGCGTTATCCTCTAAAATATTGATCGAAACCAGGTTTAATCGACTGCTTCAGTGTGGTACCACATTACTACCTGATCCATTCCAGAAATAGCCCAGGATCTAGCCATGAAGTATGAGAAATATGCGAAAGTATGAGCCTGATGAGGGCAAATCCCAGACCTATCCCAGACCTAACTTGCGTTGTCCTCTAAGATATTTATCATGACCAGGTTTAATTGAATGTTTCAGTGTGGTACCACATTACTACGTGATGCAATCCAGAAAAAGCCCAGGATCTAGCCATCAAGTATGAGAAATATGCGAAAGAACGAGCCTGATGGGGGCAAATCCCAGACCTAACCTAGACCTAACATGAATTATTCTCTAAAATATTGATCGAAACCAGGTTTAATCGACTGTTTCAGTGTGGTACCACATTACTATGTGATCCAAACCAGAAAAAACCCAGTATCCGTTCAACAAGTATGTGAAGAATGCGAAAGTATGAGTCTGATGAGTGAAAAACCCAGGCCTGACCTAGACCTAACATGCGTTATCCTCAAAAATATTGATCGAAACCTGGTTTAATGGACTGTTTCAGTGTGGTACCACGCTACTACGTGATACAAACCAGAAAAAACCCAGGATCTGTTCATCAAGTATGTGAAAAACGCGAAAGTATGAGCCTGATGAGGGCGAATCCCGGACCTATGCCAGACCTAACTTGCGTTATCCTCTAAAATATTGATCGAAACCAGGTTTAATTGACTGTTTTAGCGTGGTACCACATTACTACGTGATACAATCCAGAAACAGCCCAGGATCTAGCCATGAAGTATGAGAGATATGCGAAAGTATGAGCCTGCTGAGGGCAAATCCTAGACCTAACCCAAGCCTAACATGCGTTACCCTCTAAAATATTTATCAAGACCAGGTTTAATTGATTGTTTCAGTGTGGTCCCACATTACAACGTGATCCAAACCAGAAAAAACCCAGGATCCGTTCAACAAGTATATGAAGAATGCGAAAGTATGAGTCTGATGAGTGAAAATCCCAGGCCTGACCTAGACCTAACATGCGTTATCCTCTAAAATATTGAGCGAAACCAGGTTTAATGGACTATTTCAGTGTGGTACCACATTACTACGTGATCCAAGCCAGAAAAAACCGAGGATCTGTTCAACAAGAATGTGAAAAACGCGAAAGTATAAGCCTGATGAGGGCAAATCCCCAGACCTATCCCAGACATAACTCGCGTAATCCTCTAAAATATTGATGGAAACCAGGTTTAATTGTCTGTTTCAGAGTTGTACTACATTACTACGTGATCCAATGCAGAAATAGTCCAGGATCTAGCCATCAAGTATGAGAAATATGCGAAAGAATGAGCCTGATGAGAGCAAATGCCAGACCTACCCTAGACCTAACTTGCGTTATCCTCTAAAATATTGATCGAAACCCAGGTTTAATTGACTGCTTCAGTGTGGTACCACATTACTACGTGATCCAATCCAGAAATAGCCCAGGATCTAGCCATGAAGTATGAGAAATATGCGAAAGTATGAGCCTGATGAGGGCAAATCCTAGACCTAACCCAGACCTATCATGCGTTATCCTCAATAATATTGATCGAAACCAGGTTTAATTGACTGTTTCAGTGTTGTACTTAATTACTACGTGATGCAATCCAGAAAAAGCCCAGGATCTAGCCATCAAGTATGAGAAATATGCGAAAGAACGAGCCCGATGAGAGCAAATCCCAGACCTAACCTAGACCTAACATGAATTATTCTCTAAAATATTGATCGAAACCAGGTTTAATTGTCTGTTTCAGTGCGGTACCACACTACTACGTGATCCAAACCAGAAAAAAACCCAGGAGGTGTTCAACAAGTACGTGAAGAATGCGAAAGTACGTGTCTGATGAGGGCATATCCCAGGCCTAACCTAGGTCTAACTTGCGTTGACCTCTAAAATATTGATGGAAACCAGGTTTAATTGACTGTTTCAGTGTTGTACTTCATTACTACGTGATGCAATCCAGAAAAAGCCCAGGATCTAGCCATCAAGTATGAGAAATATGCGAAAGAACGAGCCTGATGAGAGCAAATCCCAGACCTAACCTAGACCTAACATGAATTATTCTCTAAAATATTGATCGAAACCAGGTTTAATCGACTGCTTCAGTGTGGTACCACATTACTACGTGATCCAAACCAGAAAAAACCAAGGATCCGTTCAACAAGTATGTGAAGAATGCGAAAGTATGAGTCTGATGAGTGAAAATCCCAGGCCTAACCTAGACCTAACATGCGTTATCCTCAAAAATATTGATCGAAACCTGGTTTAATCGACTGTTTCAGTGTGGTACCACATTACTATGTGATCCAAACCAGAAAATAACCCAGGATCTGTTCAACGAGTATGTGAAGTGTGCGAAAGTATGAGTCTGATGAGGTCAAATCCCAGACCTATCCCAAACCTAACTATGCGTTATCCTCTAAAATATTGATCATAACCAGGTTTAATCGACTGCTTCAGTGTGGTACCACATTACTACGTGATCCAAACCAGAAAAAACCAAGGATCTGTTCAACAAGTATGTGAAAAACGCGAAAGTATGAGCCAGATGAGGGCGAATCCCAGACCTATGCCAGACCTAACTTGCGTTGTCCTCTAAAATATTGATCGAAACCAGGTTTAATTGACTGTTTTAGCGTGGTACCACATTACTACGTGATACAATCCAGAAACAGCCCAGGATCTAGCCATGAAGTATGAGAGATATGCGAAAGTATGAGCCTGCTGAAGGCAAATCCTAGACCTAACCCAAGCCTAACATGCGTTACCCTCAAATATATTTATCAAGACCAGGTTTAATTGATTGTTTCAATGTGGTCCCACATTACAACGTGATCCAAACCAGAAAAAACCCAGGATCCGTCCAACAAGTATGTGAAGAATGCGAAAGTATGAATCTGATGAGTGAAAATCCCAGGCCTAACCTAGACCTAACATGCGTTATCCTCAAAAATATTGATCGAAACCTGGTTTAATCGACTGTTTCAGTGTGGTACCACATTACTATGTGATCCAAACCAGAAAATAACCCAGGATCTGTTCAACGAGTATGTGAAGTGTGCGAAAGTATGAGTCTGATGAGGGCAAATCCCATACCTATCCCAGACCTAACATGCGTTATCCTCTAAAATATTTATAAAGACCAGGTTTAATTGATTGGTTCAGTGTGGACCCACATTACTACGTGATCCAAACCAGAAAAAACCCAGCACCCGTTCAACAAGTATGTGAATAATGCGAAAGTATGAGTCTGATGAGTGAAAATGCCAGGCCTGTCCTAGACCTAACATGCGTTATCCTCTAAAATATTGAGCGAAACCAGGTTTAATGGACTGTTTCAGTGTGGTACCACAATACTACGTGATCCAAGCCAGAAAAAACCGAGGATCTGTTCAACAAGTATGTGAAAAACGCGAAAGTATAAGCCTGATGAGGGCAAATCCCCAGACCTATCCCAGACATAACTCGCGTAATCCTCTAAAATATTGATGGAAACCAGGTTTAATTGTCTGTTTCAGAGTTGTACTACATTACTACGTGATCCAATGCAGAAATAGCCCAGGATCTAGCCATCAAGTATGAGAAATATGCGAAAGAATGAGCCTGATGAGAGCAAATGCCAGACCTACCCTAGACCTAACTTGCGTTATCCTCTAAAATATTGATCGAAACCCAGGTTTAATTGACTGCTTCAGTGTGGTACCACATTACTACGTGATCCAATCCAGAAATAGCCCAGGATCTAACCATGAAGTATGAGAAATATGCGAAAGTATGAGCCTGATGAGGGCAAATCCTAGACCTAACCCAGACCTATCATGCGTTATCCTCAATAATATTGATCGAAACCAGGTTTAATTGACTGTTTCAGTGTTGTACTTAATTACTACGTGATGCAATCCAGAAAAAGCCCAGGATCTAGCCATCAAGTATGAGAAATATGCGAAAGAACGAGCCCGATGAGAGCAAATCCCAGACCTAACCTAGACCTAACATGAATTATTCTCTAAAATATTGATCGAAACCAGGTTTAATTGACTGTTTCAGTGCGGTACCACACTACTACGTGATCCAAACCAGAAAAAAACCCAGGAGGTGTTCAACAAGTACGTGAAGAATGCGAAAGCACGTGTCTGATGAGGGCATATCCCAGGCCTAACCTAGGTCTAACTTGCGTTGACCTCTAAAATATTGATGGAAACCAGGTTTAATTGACTGTTTCAGTGTTGTACTTCATTACTACGTGATGCAATCCAGAAAAAGCCCAGGATCTAGCCATCAAGTATGAGAAATATGCGAAAGAACGAGCCTGATGAGAGCAAATCCCAGACCTAACCTAGACCTAACATGAATTATTCTCTAAAATATTGATCGAAACCAGGTTTAATCGACTGCTTCAGTGTGGTACCACATTACTACGTGATCCAAACCAGAAAAAACCAAGGATCCGTTCAACAAGTATGTGAAGAATGCGAAAGTATGAGTCTGATGAGTGAAAATCCCAGGCCTAACCTAGACCTAACATGCGTTATCCTCAAAAATATTGATCGAAACCTGGTTTAATCGACTGTTTCAGTGTGGTACCACATTACTATGTGATCCAAACCAGAAAATAACCCAGGATCTGTTCAACGAGTATGTGAAGTGTGCGAAAGTATGAGTCTGATGAGGTCAAATCCCAGACCTATCCCAAACCTAACTATGCGTTATCCTCTAAAATATTGATCTTAACCAGGTTTAATCGACTGCTTCAGTGTGGTACCACATTACTACGTGATCCAAACCAGAAAAAACCAAGGATCTGTTCAACAAGTATGTGAAAAACGCGAAAGTATGAGCCAGATGAGGGCGAATCCCAGACCTATGCCAGACCTAACTTGCGTTGTCCTCTAAAATATTGATCGAAACCAGGTTTAATTGACTGTTTTAGCGTGGTACCACATTACTACGTGATACAATCCAGAAACAGCCCAGGATCTAGCCATGAAGTATGAGAGATATGCGAAAGTATGAGCCTGCTGAAGGCAAATCCTAGACCTAACCCAAGCCTAACATGCGTTACCCTCAAATATATTTATCAAGACCAGGTTTAATTGATTGTTTCAATGTGGTCCCACATTACAACGTGATCCAAACCAGAAAAAACCCAGGATCCGTCCAACAAGTATGTGAAGAATGCGAAAGTATGAATCTGATGAGTGAAAATCCCAGGCCTAACCTAGACCTAACATGCGTTATCCTCAAAAATATTGATCGAAACCTGGTTTAATCGACTGTTTCAGTGTGGTACCACATTACTATGTGATCCAAACCAGAAAATAACCCAGGATCTGTTCAACGAGTATGTGAAGTGTGCGAAAGTATGAGTCTGATGAGGGCAAATCCCATACCTATCCCAGACCTAACATGCGTTATCCTCTAAAATATTTATAAAGACCAGGTTTAATTGATTGGTTCAGTGTGGACCCACATTACTACGTGATCCAAACCAGAAAAAACCCAGCACCCGTTCAACAAGTATGTGAATAATGCGAAAGTATGAGTCTGATGAGTGAAAATGCCAGGCCTGTCCTAGACCTAACATGCGTTATCCTCTAAAATATTGAGCGAAACCAGGTTTAATGGACTGTTTCAGTGTGGTACCACATTACTACGTGATCCAAGCCAGAAAAAACCGAGGATCTGTTCAACAAGTATGTGAAAAACGCGAAAGTATAAGCCTGATGAGGGCAAATCCCCAGACCTATCCCAGACATAACTCGCGTAATCCTCTAAAATATTGATGGAAACCAGGTTTAATTGTCTGTTTCAGTGTTGTACTACATTACTACGTGATCCAATCCAGAAATAGCCCAGGATCTAGCCATCAAGTATGAGAAATATGCGAAAGAATGAGCCTGATGAGAGCAAATCCCAGACCTACCCTAGACCTAACTTGCGTTATCCTCTAAAATATTGATCGAAACCAGGTTTAATTGACTGCTTCAGTGTGGTACCACATTACTACGTGATCCAATCCAGAAATAGCCCAGGATCTAGCCATGAAGTATGAGAAATATGCGAAAGTATGAGCCTGATGAGGGCAAATCCTAGACCTAACCCAGACCTATCATGCGTTATCCTCAATAATATTGATCGAAACCAGGTTTAATGGACTGTTTCAGTGTGGTACCACATTACTACGTGATCTAATCCAGAAATAGCCTAGGATCTAGCCATGAAGTATTAGAAATATGCGAAAGTATGAGTCTGATGAGGGCAAATCCCAGACCTATCCCAGACCTAACTTGCGTTATCCTCTAAAATATTGATCGAAACCAGGTTTAATTGACTGTTTCAGTGCGGTACCACACTACTACGTGATCCAAACCAGAAAAAAACCCAGGAGCTGTTCAACAAGTACGTGAAGAATGCGAAAGTATGTGTCTGATGAGGGCTAATCCCAGACCTAACCTAGACCTAGCATGCGTTATCTTCTAAAATATTGATCGAAAGCAGGTTTAATGGTCTGTTTCCGTGTGGTACCACATTACTACGTGATCCAATCTAGAAAAAGCCCAGGATCTAGCCATCAAGTATGAGAAATATGCGAAAGTACGAGCCTGATGAGAGCAAATCCCAGACCTAACCTGGACCTAACATGCGTTATGCTCAAACGTATTGATCGAAACCAGGTTTAATCGACTGTTTCAGTGTGGTACCACACTACTACGTGATCCAAACCGGAACAAAACCCAGGATCTGTTCAACAAGTATGTGAAGTATGCGAAAACATAAGTCTGATGAGGGCAAATCCCAGGCCTAACCCAGACCTAACTAGCGTTGTCCTCTAAAATATTGTTGGAAACCAGGTTTAATTGAATGTTTCAGTGTGGTACCACATTACTACGTGATCCAATCCAGAAAAAACCCAGGATCCGTTCAACAAGTATGTGAAGAATGCGAAAGTATGAGTCTGATGAGTGAAAATCCCAGACCTAACATGCGTTATCCTCAAAAATATTGATCGAAACCTGGTTTAATCGACTGTTTCAGTGTGGTACCACATTACTATGTGATCCAAACCAGAAAAGAACACAGGATCTGTTCAACGAGTATGTGAAGAAAGCGAACGTATGAGTCTGATGAGGGCTAATCCCAGACCTATCCCAGACCTAACTTGCGTTGTCCTCTAAAATATTGATGGAAACCAGGTTTAATTGATTGTTTCAGTGTGGTCCCACATTACTACGTGATCCAAACCAGATGAAACCCAGGATCTGTTCAACATGTATGACAAATATGCGAAAGAATGAGCCTGATGAGAGCAAACCCCAGACCTAACCTAGACCTAACATGAATTATTCTCTAAAATATTGATCGAAACCAGGTTTAATTGACTGTTTCAGTGTGGTCCCACATTACTACGTGATCCAAACCAGAAAAAACCCAGGATCCGTTCAACAAGTATGTGAAGAAAGCGAAAGTATGAGTCTGATGAGGTCAAATCCCAGACCGATCCCAGACTTAACTTGCGTTATCCTCTAAGATATTGATCGAAACCAGGTTTAATCGTCTGTTTCAGTGTGATACCATATTACTACGTGATCCAAACCAGAAAAAACCCAGGATCAGATCCACAAGTATGAGAAGAATGCGAAAGTATGAGTCTGATGAGTGAAAATCCCAGGGCTAACCTAGACCTTACATGCGTTATCCTCTAAAATATTCATCCAAACCAGGTTTAATGGACTGTTTCAGTGTGGTACCACACTACTACGTGATACAAACCAGAAAAAACCCAGGATCTGTTCAACAAGTATGTGAAAAACGCGAAAGTATGAGCCTGATGAGGGCGAATCCCAGACCTATGCCAGACCTAACTTGCGTTATCCTCTAAAATATTGATCGAAACCAGGTTTTATTGACTGTCTCAGCGTGGTACCACATTACTACGTGACACAATCCAGAAACAGCCCAGGATCTAGCCATGAAGTATGAGAGATATGCGAAAGTATGAGCCTGCTGATGGCAAATCCTAGACCTAACCCAAGCCTAACATGCGTCATCCTCTAAAATATTTATCAAGACCAGGTTTAATTGATTGTTTCAGTGTGGTCCCACATTACAACGTGATCCAAACCAGAAAAAACCCAGGATCCGTTCAACAAGTATGTGAAGAATGCGAAAGTATGAGTCTGATGTGTGAAAATCCCAGGCCTAACCTAGACCTAACATGCGTTATCCTCAAAAATATTGATCGAAACCTGGTTTAATCGACTGTTTCAGTGTGGTACCACATTACTATGCGATCCAAACCAGAAAATAACCCAGCATCCGTTCAACAAGTATGTGAAGAATGCGAAAGTATGAGTCTGATGAGTGAAAATCCCAGGCCTGACCTAGACCTAACATGCGTTGTCCTCTAAGATATTGATGGAAACCAGGTTTAATTGACTGTTTCAGTGTTGTACTTCATTACTACGTGATGCAATCCAGAAAAAGCCCAGGATCTAGCCATCAAGTATGAGAAATATGCGAAAGAACGAGCCTGATGAGAGCAAATCCCAGACCTAACCTAGACCTAACATGAATTATTCTCTAAAATATTGATCGAAACCAGGTTTAATCGTCTGTTTCAGTGTGATACCACATTACTACGTAATCCAAACCAGAAAAAAACCAGGATCAGTTCCACAAGTATGAGAAGAATGCGAAAGTATGAGTCTGATGAGTGAAAATCCAAGGGCTAACCTAGACCTTACATGCGTTATCCTCTAAAATATTCATCCAAACCAGGTTTAATGGACTGTTTCAGTGCGGTACCACACTACTACGTGATACAAACCAGAAAAAACCCAGGATCTGTTCAACAAGTATGTGAAAAACGCGAAAGTATGAGCCTGATGAGGGCAAATCCCAGACCTAACCCAAACCTAACATGCGTTATCCTCTAAACTATTTATCAAGACCAGGTTTAATTGAATGTTTCAGTGTGATACCACTTTACTACGTGATCCAAAGCAGAAAAAACCCTCGATCAGGTCAACATGTATGTTAAAACTGCGAAAGTATGACCCTGATGAGGGCAAATCCCAGGCCTAACCTAGACCTAACTTGCGTTATCCTCTAAAATATTGATCGAAACCAGGTTTAATTCGCTGTTTCAGCGTGGTACCACATTACTACGTCATACAATCCAGAAACAGCCCAGGATCTAGCCATCAAGTATGAGAAATATGCGAAAGAATGAGCCTGATGAGAGCAAATCCCAGACCTAACCTAGACCTAACATGAATTATTCTCTAAAATATTGAAAAAGCCAGGTTTAATCGACTGTTTCAGTGTGGTACCACATTACAATGTGATCCAAACCAGAAAATAACCCAGGATCTGTTCAACGAGTATGTGAAGTGTGCGAAAGTATGAGTCTGATGAGTGAAAATCCCAGGCCTAACCTAGGTCTAACTTGCGTTGACCTCTAAAATATTGATGGAAACCAGGTTTAATCGACTGTTTCAGTGTGGTACCACATTACTATGTGATCCAAACCAGAAAATAACCCAGGATCTGTTCAACGAGTATGTGAAGTGTGCGAAAGTATGAGTCTGATGAGGTCAAATCCCAGACCTATCCCAAACCTAACTATGCGTTATCCTCTAAAATATTGATCATAACCAGGTTTAATCGACTGCTTCAGTGTGGTACCACATTACTACGTGATCCAAACCAGAAAAAACCAAGGATCCGTTCAACAAGTATGTGAAGAATGCGAAAGTATGAGTCTGAAGAGTGAATATCCCAGGCCTAACCTAGACCTAACATGCATTGTCCTCAAAAATATTGAT
The DNA here is from genome assembly GCF_051014445.1 of Colletes latitarsis. Classification (NCBI taxonomy): domain Eukaryota; kingdom Metazoa; phylum Arthropoda; class Insecta; order Hymenoptera; family Colletidae; genus Colletes; species Colletes latitarsis. Next base: position 27,446,835 of record NW_027488367.1, on the reverse strand, counting down.
CGAAACCTGGTTAAATCGACTGTTTCAGTGTGGTACCACATTACTATGTGATCCAAACCAGAAAATAACCCAGGATCTGTTCAACGAGTATGTGAAGTGTGCGAAAGTATGAGTCTGATGAGGGCAAATCCCAGACCTATCCCAGACCTAACATGCGTTATCCTCTAAAATATTTATCAAGACCAGGTTTAATTGATTGTTTCAGTGTGGACCCACATTACTACGTGATCCAAACCAGAAAAACCCAGGATCCGTTCAACAAGTATGTGAAGAATGCGAAAGTATGAGTCTGATGAATGAAAATCCCAGGCCTAACCTAGACCTAACATGCGTTATCCTCAAAAATATTGATCCAAACCTGGTTTAATCGGCTGTTTCAGTGTGGTACCACATTACTATGTGATCCAAACCAGAAAATAACCCAGGATCTGTTCAACGAGTATGTGAAGTGTGCGAAAGTAAGAGTCTGATGAGGGCAAATCCCAGACCTATCCCAGACCTAACTTGCTTTGTCCTCTAAAATATTGATGGAAACCAGGTTTAATTGACTGTTTCAGTGTGGTACCACACTACTACGGGAGCCAAACCAGAAAAAACCCAGGATCTGTTCAACAAGTATGTGAAGTGTGCGAAAGTATGAGTCTGATGAGGTCAAATCCCAGACCAATCCCAGACCTAAGATGCGTTATCCTCTGAAATATTTATCCAGACCAGGTTTCATTGAGTGTTTCAGTGTGGTACCACTTTACTACGTGATCCAATCCAGAAATAGCCCAGGATCTAGCCATGAAGTATGAGAAATATGCGAAAGTAAGAGCCTGATGAGGGCAAATCCTAGACCTATCCCAGACCTAACTTGCGTTATCCTCTAAAATATTGATCGAAACCAGGTTTAATTGACTGTTTCAGCGTGGTAGCACATTACTACGCGATACAATGCAGAAACAGCCCAGGATCTAGCCATGAAGTATGAGAAATATGCGAAAGTATGAGCCTGATGAGGGCAAATCCTAGACGTAACTCAGACCTAACATGCGTTATCCTCTAAAATATTTATCAAGACCAGGTTTAATTGAATGTTTCAGTGTGGTACCATACTACTACGGGATCCAAACCAGAAAAAACCCAGGATCTGTTCAACAAATATGTGAAAAACGCGAAACTGTGAGCCCGATGAGGGCAAAACTTAGACCTAACCCAGACCTAAGATGCGTTGTCCTCTAAAATATTTATCCAGACCTGGTTTCATTGAATGTTTCAGTGTGGTACCACTTTACTACGTGATCCAAACCAGAAAATAACGCAGGATCTGTTCAACGAGTATGTGAAGTGTGCGAAAGTATGAGTCTGATGAGGGCAAATCCCAGACCTATCCCAGACCTAACATGCGTTATCCTCTAACATATTTATCAAGACCAGGTTTAATTGATTGTTTCAGTGTGGACCCACATTACTACGTGATCCAAACCAGAAAAAACCCAGGATCCGTTCAACAAGTATGTGAAGAATGCGAAAGTATGAGTCTGATGAGTGAAAATCCCAGGACTGACCTAGACCTAACATGCGTTATCCTCTAAAATATTGAGCGAAACCAGGTTTAATTGACTGTTTCGGCGTGGTACCACATTACTACGTGATACAATGCAGAAACAGCCCAGGATCTAGCCATGAAGTATGAGAAATATGCGAAAGTATGAGCCTGATGAGGGCAAATCCTAGACGTAACCCAGACCTAACATTCGTTATCCTCTAAAATATTTATCTTGACCAGGTTTAATTGAAAGTTCAGTGTGGTACCACATTACTACGTGATCCAAACCAGAAGAAACCCAGGATCCGTTCAACAAGTATGTGAAGAATGCGAATGTATGAGTCTGATCAGTGAAAATCTCAGGCCTTACCTAGACCTAACATGCGTTATCCTCTAAAATATTGAGCGAAACCAGGTTTAATTGACTGTTTCGGCGTGGTACCACATTACTACGTGATACAATGCAGAAACAGCCCAGGATCTAGCCATGAAGTATGAGAAATATGCGAAAGTATGAGTCTGATGAGGGCTAATCCCAGACCTATCCCAGACCTAACATGCGTTATCCTCAAAAATATTGATCGAAACCAGGTTTAATCGACTGTTTCAGTGTGGTACCACATTACTACGTGATCCAAACTAGAAAAAAACCCAGGACCTCGTCAACGAGTATGTGAAGTGTGCGAAAGTATGAGTCTGATGAGGGCTAATCCCAGACCTATCCCAGACCTAACATGCGTTATCCTCTAAAATATTTATCTTGACCAGGTTTAATTGAAAGTTCAGTGTGGTACCACATTACTACGTGATCCAAACCAGAAGAAACCCAGGATCCGTTCAACAAGTATGTGAAGAATGCGAATGTATGAGTCTGATCAGTGAAAATCTCAGGCCTTACCTAGACCTAACATGCGTTATCCTCTAAAATATTGAGCGAAACCAGGTTTAATTGACTGTTTCGGCGTGGTACCACATTACTACGTGATACAATGCAGAAACAGCCCAGGATCTAGCCATGAAGTATGAGAAATATGCGAAAGTATGAGTCTGATGAGGGCTAATCCCAGACCTATCCCAGACCTAACATGCGTTATCCTCAAAAATATTGATCGAAACCAGGTTTAATCGACTGTTTCAGTGTGGTACCACATTACTACGTGATCCAAACTAGAAAAAAACCCAGGACCTCGTCAACGAGTATGTGAAGTGTGCGAAAGTATGAGTCTGATTAGGGCTAATCCCAGACCTATCCCAGACCTAACATGCGTTATCCTCTAAAATATTTATCAAGACCTGGTTTAATTGAATGTTTCAGTGTGGTACCACATTACTACGTGATCCAAACCACAAAAAACCCAGGATCTGTTCGACAAGTATGTGAAAAACGCGAAACTGTGAGCCTGATGAGGGCAAATCTTAGAACTAACCTTGACCTAACGTGCGTTATCCTCTAAAATTTTTATCCAGACCAGGTTTCATTGAATGTTTCAGTGTGGTACCACTTTACTACGTGATCCAATCCAGAAATAGCCCAGGATCTAGCCATGAAGTATGAGAAATATGCGAAAGTATGAGCCTGATGAGGGCAAATCCTAGACCTAACCCAAACCTAACATGCGTTATTCTCTAAAATATTTATCAAGACCAGGTTTAATGGACTGTTTCAGTGTGGTACCGCACTACTTCGTGATCGAAACCAGAAAAAACCCAGGATCTGTTCAACAAGTACGTGAAAAACTCGAAACTGTGAGCCTGATGAGGGCAAATCCCAGACCTAACCTAGACCTAACATGCGTTATCCTCTAAAATATTGATCCAAACCAGGTTTAATGGACTGTTTCAGTGTGGTACCACACTACTACGTGATCCATACCGGAAAAAAACCCAGGATCTGCTCAACAAGTATGTGAAAAACGCGAAAGTATGAGCCTGATGAGGGCGAATCCCAGACCTATGCCAGACCTAACATGCGTTGTCCTCTATAATATTGATCAAAACCAGGTTTAATCGACTGTTTCAGTGTGGTACCACATTACTACGTGATCCAAACCAGAAAAAACCCAGGATCAGTTCAACAAGTATGTGAGGTATGCGAAAGTATGAGTCTCATGAGCGAAAATCCCAGACCTAACCTAGACCTAACATGCGTTATCCTCTAAAATATTGATCGAAACCAGGTTTAATCGACTGTTTCAGTGTGGCACCACATTACTATGTGATCCAAACCAGAAAATAACCCAGGATCTGTTCAACGAGTATGTGAAGTGTGCGAAAGTATGAGTCTGATGAGGTCAAATCCCAGACCTATCCCAAACCTAACTATGCGTTATCCTCTAAAATATTGATCAAAACCAGGTTTAATCGACTGTTTCAGTGTGGTACCACATTACTACGTGATCCAAACCAGAAAATAACCCAGGATCTGTTCAACGAGTATGTGAAGTGTGCCAAAGTATGAGTCTGATGAGGTCAAATCCCAGACCAATCCCAGACTTAACTCGCGTTATCCCCTAAGATATTGATCGAAACCAGGTTTAATCGACTGTTTCAGTGTGGTACCACATTACTACGTGATCCAAACCAGAAAATAACCCAGGATCTGTTCAACGAGTATGTGAAGTGTGCCAAAGTATGAGTCTGATGAGTGAAAATCCCAGGCCTAACCTAGACCTAACATGCGTTATCCTCAAAAATAATGATCGAAACCTGGTTTAATCGACTGTTTCAGTGTGGTACCACATTACTACCTGATCCAAACCAGAAAAAACCGAGGATCCGTTCAACAAGTATGTGAAGAATGCGAAAGTATGAGTCTGATGAGTGAAAATCCCAGGCCTAACCTAGACCTAACATGCGTTATCCTCAAAAATATTGATCGAAACCTGGTTTAATCGACTGTTTCAGTGTGGTACCACATTACTACGTGATCCAAACCAGAAAAAACCCAGGATCAGTTCAACAAGTATGTGAAGTATGCGAAAGTATGAGTCTCATGAGCGAAAATCCCAGACCTAACCTAGACCTAACATGCGTTATCCTCTAAAATATTTATCAAGACCAGGTTCAATTGAATGTTTCAGTGTGGTACCACATTACTACCTGAACCAAACCAGAAAAAACCCAGGATCCGCCGAACAAGTAGGTGAAGTATGCGAAAGTATGAGTCTCATGAGCGAAAATCCCAGACCTAACCTAGACCTAACATGCGTTATCCTCTAAAATATTGATCCAAACCAGGTTTAATGGACTGTTTCAGTGTGGTACCACACTACTACGTGATCCAAACCGGAAAAAAACCCAGGATCTGCTCAACAAGTATGTGAAAAACGCGAAAGTATGAGCCTGATGAGGGCAAATCCCAGACCAATCCCAGACCTAACTGGCGTTGTCCTCTAAGATATTGATGGAAACCAGGTTTAATTGACTGTTTCAATGTTGTACTTCATTAGTACGTGATGCAATCCAGAAAAAGCCCAGGATCTAGCCATCAAGTATGAGAAATATGCGAAAGAACGAGCCTGATGAGAGCAAATCCCAGACCTAACCTAGACCTAACATGAATTATTCTCTAAAATATTGATCGAAACCAGGTTTAATTGACTGTTTCAGTGTGGTCCCACATTACTACGTGATCCAAACCAGAAAAAACCCAGGATCCGTTCAACAAGTATGTGAAGAATGCGAAAGTATGAGTCTGATGAGTGAAAATCCCAGGCCTAACCTAGACCTAACATGCGTTATCCTCTAAGATATTAATCGAAACCAGGTTTAATCGACTGTTTCAGTGTGGTACCACATTACTACGTGACCCAAACCAGAAAAAACCCAGGATCAGTTCAGCAAGTATGAGAAGAATGCGAAAGTATGAGTCTGATGAGTGAAAATCCCAGGGCTAACCTAGACCTAACATGCGTTATCCTCTAAAATATTGATCCAAACCAGGTTTAATGGACTGTTTCAGTGTGGTACCACACTACTACGTGATACAAACCAGAAAAAACCCAGGATCTGTTCAACAAGTATGTGAAAAACGCGAAAGTATGAGCCTGATGAGGGCGAATCCCAGACCTATGCAAGACCTAACATGCGTTGTCCTCTAAGATATTGATGGAAACCAGGTTTAATTGACTGTTTCAGTGTTGTACTTCATTACTACGTGATGCAATCCAGAAAAAGCCCAGGATCTAGCCATCAAGTATGAGAAATATGCGAAAGAATGAGCCTGATGAGAGCAAATCCCAGACCTAACCTAGACCTAACATGAAATATTCTCTAAAATATTGATCGAAACCAGGTTTAATTGACTGTTGCAGTGTTGTACTTCATTACTACATGATGCAATCCAGAAAAAGCCCAGGATCTAGCCATCAAGTATGAGAAATATGCGAAAGAATGAGCCTGATGAGGGCAAATCCTAGACCTAACACAGACCTAACATGCGTTATCCACTAAAATGTTTATCAAGACCAGGTTTAATGGTCTGTTTCAGTGTAGTATCCCACTACTACGTGACCCAAACCAGAAAAAACCCAGGATCTGTTCAACAAGTATGTAAAAAACGCGAAAGTATCAGCCTGATGAGGGCAAATCCCGGACCTATCCCAGACCTAACTTGCGTTATCCTCTAAAATATTGATCGAAACCAGGTTTAATTGAATGTTTCAGTGTGGTACCACATTACTACGTGATCCAAACCAGTAAAAACCCTGGATCCGTTCTACAAGTATGTGAAGAATGCGAAAGTATGAGATAGATGAGTGAAAATCCCAGGCCTGACCTAGACCTAACATGCGTTATCCTCTAAAATATTGAGCGAAACTAGGTTTAATGGACTGTTTCAGTGTGGTACCACACTACTTTGGGATCCAAACCAGAAAAAACCCAGGATCTGTTCAACAAGTATGTGAAGTGTGCCAAAGTATGAGTCTGATGAGTGAAAATCCCAGGCCTAACCTAGACCTAACATGCGTTATCCTCAAAAATAATGATCGAAACCTGGTTTAATCGACTGTTTCAGTGTGGTACCACATTACTACCTGATCCAAACCAGAAAAAACCGAGGATCCGTTCAACAAGTATGTGAAGAATGCGAAAGTATGAGTCTGATGAGTGAAAATCCCAGGCCTAACCTAGACCTAACATGCGTTATCCTCAAAAATATTGATCGAAACCTGGTTTAATCGACTGTTTCAGTGTGGTACCACATTACTATGTGATCCAAACCAGAAAATAACCCAGGATCTGTTCAACGAGTATGTGAAGTGTGCGAAAGTATGAGTCTGATGAGGGCAAATCCCAGACCTATTCCAGACCTAACATGCGTTATCCTCTAAAATATTGATCGAAACCTGGTTTAATCGACTGTTTCAGTGTGGTACCACATTACTACGTGATCCAAACCAGAAAAAACCCAGGATCAGTTCAACAAGTATGTGAAGTATGCGAAAGTATGAGTCTCATGAGCGAAAATCCCAGACCTAACCTAGACCTAACATGCGTTATCCTCTAAAATATTGATCCAAACCAGGTTTAATGGACTGTTTCAGTGTGGTACCACACTACTACGTGATCCAAACCGGAAAAAAACCCAGGATCTGCTCAACAAGTATGTGAAAAACGCGAAAGTATGAGCCTGATGAGGGCGAATCCCAGACCTATGCCAGACCTAACATGCGTTGTCCTCTAAAATATTGATCAAAACCAGGTTTAATCGACTGTTTCAGTGTGGTACCACATTACTACGTGATCCAAACCAGAAAAAACCCAGGATCAGTTCAACAAGTATGTGAAGTATGCGAAAGTATGAGTCTCATGAGCGAAAATCCCAGACCTAACCTAGACCTAACATGCGTTATCCTCTAAAATATTGATCGAAACCAGGTTTAATCGACTGTTTCAGTGTGGCACCACATTACTATGTGATCCAAACCAGAAAATAACCCAGGATCTGTTCAACGAGTATGTGAAGTGTGCGAAAGTATGAGTCTGATGAGTGAAAATCCCAGGCCTAACCTAGACCTAACATGCGTTATCCTCAAAAATAATGATCGAAACCTGGTTTAATCGACTGTTTCAGTGTGGTACCACATTACTACCTGATCCAAACCAGAAAAAACCGAGGATCCGTTCAACAAGTATGTGAAGAATGCGAAAGTATGAGTCTGATGAGTGAAAATCCCAGGCCTAACCTAGACCTAACATGCGTTATCCTCAAAAATATTGATCGAAACCTGGTTTAATCGACTGTTTCAGTGTGGTACCACATTACTATGTGATCCAAACCAGAAAATAACCCAGGATCTGTTCAACGAGTATGTGAAGTGTGCGAAAGTATGAGTCTGATGAGGGCAAATCCCAGACCTATTCCAGACCTAACATGCGTTATCCTCTAAAATATTGATCGAAACCTGGTTTAATCGACTGTTTCAGTGTGGTACCACATTACTACGTGATCCAAACCAGAAAAAACCCAGGATCAGTTCAACAAGTATGTGAAGTATGCGAAAGTATGAGTCTCATGAGCGAAAATCCCAGACCTAACCTAGACCTAACATGCGTTATCCTCTAAAATATTGATCCAAACCAGGTTTAATGGACTGTTTCAGTGTGGTACCACACTACTACGTGATCCAAACCGGAAAAAAACCCAGGATCTGCTCAACAAGTATGTGAAAAACGCGAAAGTATGAGCCTGATGAGGGCGAATCCCAGACCTATGCCAGACCTAACATGCGTTGTCCTCTAAAATATTGATCAAAACCAGGTTTAATCGACTGTTTCAGTGTGGTACCACATTACTACGTGATCCAAACCAGAAAAAACCCAGGATCAGTTCAACAAGTATGTGAAGTATGCGAAAGTATGAGTCTCATGAGCGAAAATCCCAGACCTAACCTAGACCTAACATGCGTTATCCTCTAAAATATTGATCGAAACCAGGTTTAATCGACTGTTTCAGTGTGGCACCACATTACTATGTGATCCAAACCAGAAAATAACCCAGGATCTGTTCAACGAGTATGTGAAGTGTGCGAAAGTATGAGTCTGATGAGGTCAAATCCCAGACCTATCCCAAACCTAACTATGCGTTATCCTCTAAAATATTGATCAAAACCAGGTTTAATCGACTGTTTCAGTGTGGTACCACATTACTACGTGATCCAAACCAGAAAATAACCCAGGATCTGTTCAACGAGTATGTGAAGTGTGCCAAAGTATGAGTCTGATGAGGTCAAATCCCAGACCAATCCCAGACTTAACTCGCGTTATCCCCTAAGATATTGATCGAAACCAGGTTTAATTGACTGTTTCAGTGTGGTACCACATTACTACGTGATCCAAACCAGAAAATAACCCAGGATCTGTTCAACGAGTATGTGAAGTGTGCCAAAGTATGAGTCTGATGAGTGAAAATCCCAGGCCTAACCTAGACCTAACATGCGTTATCCTCAAAAATAATGATCGAAACCTGGTTTAATCGACTGTTTCAGTGTGGTACCACATTACTACCTGAACCAAACCAGAAAAAACCCAGGATCCGCCGAACAAGTAGGTGAAGTATGCGAAAGTATGAGTCTCATGAGCGAAAATCCCAGACCTAACCTAGACCTAACATGCGTTATCCTCTAAAATATTGATCCAAACCAGGTTTAATGGACTGTTTCAGTGTGGTACCACACTACTACGTGATCCAAACCAGAAAAAACCCAGGATCAGTTCAACAAGTATGTGAAGTATGCGAAAGTATGAGTCTCATGAGCGAAAATCCCAGGCCTAACCTAGACCTAACATGCGTTATCCTCAAAAATATTGATCGAAACCTGGTTTAATCGACTGTTTCAGTGTGGTACCACATTACTACGTGATCCAAACCAGAAAAAACCCAGGATCAGTTCAACAAGTATGTGAAGTATGCGAAAGTATGAGTCTCATGAGCGAAAATCCCAGGCCTAACCTAGACCTAACATGCGTTATCCTCAAAAATATTGATCGAAACCTGGTTTAATCGGCTGTTTCAGTGTGGTACCACATTACTACGTGATCCAAACCAGAAAAAACCCAGGATCAGTTCAACAAGTATGTGAAGTATGCGAAAGTATGAGTCTCATGAGCGAAAATCCCAGACCTAACCTAGACCTAACATGCGTTATCCTCTAAAATATTTATCAAGACCAGGTTCAATTGAATGTTTCAGTGTGGTACCACATTACTACCTGAACCAAACCAGAAAAAACCCAGGATCCGCCGAACAAGTAGGTGAAGTATGCGAAAGTATGAGTCTCATGAGCGAAAATCCCAGACCTAACCTAGACCTAACATGCGTTATCCTCTAAAATATTGATCCAAACCAGGTTTAATGGACTGTTTCAGTGTGGTACCACACTACTACGTGATCCAAACCGGAAAAAAACCCAGGATCTGCTCAACAAGTATGTGAAAAACGCGAAAGTATGAGCCTGATGAGGGCAAATCCCAGACCAATCCCAGACCTAACTGGCGTTGTCCTCTAAGATATTGATGGAAACCAGGTTTAATTGACTGTTTCAATGTTGTACTTCATTAGTACGTGATGCAATCCAGAAAAAGCCCAGGATCTAGCCATCAAGTATGAGAAATATGCGAAAGAACGAGCCTGATGAGAGCAAATCCCAGACCTAACCTAGACCTAACATGAATTATTCTCTAAAATATTGATCGAAACCAGGTTTAATTGACTGTTTCAGTGTGGTCCCACATTACTACGTGATCCAAACCAGAAAAAACCCAGGATCCGTTCAACAAGTATGTGAAGAATGCGAAAGTATGAGTCTGATGAGTGAAAATCCCAGGCCTAACCTAGACCTAACATGCGTTATCCTCTAAGATATTAATCGAAACCAGGTATAATCGACTGTTTCAGTGTGGTACCACATTACTACGTGACCCAAACCAGAAAAAACCCAGGATCAGTTCAGCAAGTATGAGAAGAATGCGAAAGTATGAGTCTGATGAGTGAAAATCCCAGGGCTAACCTAGACCTAACATGCGTTATCCTCTAAAATATTGATCCAAACCAGGTTTAATGGACTGTTTCAGTGTGGTACCACACTACTACGTGATACAAACCAGAAAAAACCCAGGATCTGTTCAACAAGTATGTGAAAAACGCGAAAGTATGAGCCTGATGAGGGCGAATCCCAGACCTATGCAAGACCTAACATGCGTTGTCCTCTAAGATATTGATGGAAACCAGGTTTAATTGACTGTTTCAGTGTTGTACTTCATTACTACGTGATGCAATCCAGAAAAAGCCCAGGATCTAGCTATCAAGTATGAGAAATATGCGAAAGAATGAGCCTGATGAGAGCAAATCCCAGACCTAACCTAGACCTAACATGAAATATTCTCTAAAATATTGATCGAAACCAGGTTTAATTGACTGTTGCAGTGTTGTACTTCATTACTACATGATGCAATCCAGAAAAAGCCCAGGATCTAGCCATCAAGTATGAGAAATATGCGAAAGAATGAGCCTGATGAGGGCAAATCCTAGACCTAACACAGACCTAACATGCGTTATCCACTAAAATGTTTATCAAGACCAGGTTTAATGGTCTGTTTCAGTGTAGTATCCCACTACTACGTGACCCAAACCAGAAAAAACCCAGGATCTGTTCAACAAGTATGTAAAAAACGCGAAAGTATCAGCCTGATGAGGGCAAATCCCGGACCTATCCCAGACCTAACTTGCGTTATCCTCTAAAATATTGATCGAAACCAGGTTTAATTGAATGTTTCAGTGTGGTACCACATTACTACGTGATCCAAACCAGTAAAAACCCTGGATCCGTTCTACAAGTATGTGAAGAATGCGAAAGTATGAGATAGATGAGTGAAAATCCCAGGCCTGACCTAGACCTAACATGCGTTATCCTCTAAAATATTGAGCGAAACTAGGTTTAATGGACTGTTTCAGTGTGGTACCACACTACTTTGGGATCCAAACCAGAAAAAACCCAGGATCTGTTCAACAAGTATGTGAAAAACGCGAAAGTATGAGCCTGATGAGGGCAAATCCCAGAACTATCCCAGACCTAACTTGCGTTGTCCTCTAAAATATTGATGGAAACCAGGTTTAATTGACTGTTTCAGTGTTGTACTTCATTGCTACGTGATGCAATCGAGAAAAAGCCCAGGATCTAGCCATCAAGTATGAGAAATATGCGAAAGAATGAGCCTGATGAGAGCAAATCCCAGACCTAACCTAGACCTAACATGCGTTATCCTCTAAAATATTTATCAAGACCAGGTTTAATTGAATGTTTCAGTGTGGTACCACTTTACAACGTGATCCAAAGCAGAGAAAACGCTCGATCAGGTCAACATGTATGATAAAACTTCGAAAGTATGACCCTGATGAGGGCCAATCCCAGGCCTAACCTAGACCTAACTTGCGTTATCCTCTAAAATATTGATCGAAACCAGGTTTAATTGACTGTTTCAGTGTTGTACTTCATTACTACGTGATGCAAACCAGAAAAAGCCCAGGATCTAGCCATCAAGTATGAGAAATATGCGAAAGAATGAGCCTGATGAGGGCAAATCCAAGACCTAACCCAGACCTAACATGCGTTATCCACTAAAATGTTTATCAAGACCAGGTTTAACTGAATGTTTCAGTGTAGTATCACACTACTACGTGACCCAAACCAGAAAAAACCCAGGATCTGTTCAACAAGTATGTGAAAAACGCGAAAGTATGAGCCTGATGAGGTCAAATACCAGACCAATCCCAGACTTAACTCGCGTTATCCCCTAAGATATTGATCGAAACCAGGTTTAATCGACTGTTTCAGTGTGGTACCACATTACTACGTGATCCAAACCAGAAAATAACCCAGGATCTGTTCAACGAGTATGTGAAGTGTGCCAAAGTATGAGTCTGATGAGTGAAAATCCCAGGCCTAACCTAGACCTAACATGCGTTGTCCTCAAAAATAATGATCGAAACCTGGTTTAATCGACTGTTTCAGTGTGGTACCACATTACTACCTGATCCAAACCAGAAAAAACCGAGGATCCGTTCAACAAGTATGTGAAGAATGCGAAAGTATGAGTCTGATGAGTGAAAATCCCAGGCCTAACCTAGACCTAACATGCGTTATCCTCAAAAATATTGATCGAAACCTGGTTTAATCGACTGTTTCAGTGTGGTACCACATTACTATGTGATCCAAACCAGAAAATAACCCAGGATCTGTTCAACGAGTATGTGAAGTGTGCGAAAGTATGAGTCTGATGAGGGCAAATCCCAGACCTATTCCAGACCTAACATGCGTTATCCTCTAAAATATTGATCGAAACCTGGTTTAATCGACTGTTTCAGTGTGGTACCACATTACTACGTGATCCAAACCAGAAAAAACCCAGGATCAGTTCAACAAGTATGTGAAGTATGCGAAAGTATGAGTCTCATGAGCGAAAATCCCAGACCTAACCTAGACCTAACATGCGTTATCCTCTAAAATATTGATCCAAACCAGGTTTAATGGACTGTTTCAGTGTGGTACCACACTACTACGTGATACAAACCAGAAAAAACCCAGGATCTGTTCAACGAGTATGTGAAAAACGCGAAAGTATGAGCCTGATGAGGGCGAATCCCAGACCTATGCCAGACCTAACTTGCGTTATCCTCTAAAATATTGATCGAAACCAGGTTTAATTGACTGTTTCAGCGTTGTACCACATTACTACGTGATACAATCCAGAAACAGCCGAGGATCTAGCCATGAAGTATGAGAAATATGCGAAAGTATGAGCCTGCTGAGGGCAAATCCTGGACCTAACCCAAACCTAACATGCGTTATCCTCTAAAATATTTATCAAGACCAGGTTCAATTGAATGTTTCAGTGTGGTACCACATTACTACCTGAACCAAACCAGAAAAAACCCAGGATCCGCCGAACAAGTAGGTGAAGTATGCGAAAGTATGAGTCTCATGAGCGAAAATCCCAGACCTAACCTAGACCTAACATGCGTTATCCTCTAAAATATTGATCCAAACCAGGTTTAATGGACTGTTTCAGTGTGGTACCACACTACTACGTGATCCAAACCGGAAAAAAACCCAGGATCTGCTCAGCAAGTATGTGAAAAACGCGAAAGTATGAGCCTGATGAGGGCAAATCCCAGACCAATCCCAGACCTAACTGGCGTTGTCCTCTAAGATATTGATGGAAACCAGGTTTAATTGACTGTTTCAATGTTGTACTTCATTACTACGTGATGCAATCCAGAAGAAGCCCAGGATCTAGCCATCAAGTATGAGAAATATGCGAAAGAACGAGCCTGATGAGAGCAAATCCCAGACCGAACCTAGACCTAACATGAATTATTCTCTAAAATATTGATCGAAACCAGGTTTAATTGACTGTTTCAGTGTGGTCCCACATTACTACGTGATCCAAACCAGAAAAAACCCAGGATCCGTTCAACAAGTATGTGAAGAATGCGAAAGTATGAGTCTGATGAGTGAAAATCCCAGGCCTAACCTAGACCTAACATGCGTTATCCTCTAAGATATTAATCGAAACCAGGTATAATCGACTGTTTCAGTGTGGTACCACATTACTACGTGACCCAAACCAGAAAAAACCCAGGATCAGTTCAGCAAGTATGAGAAGAATGCGAAAGTATGAGTCTGATGAGTGAAAATCCCAGGGCTAACCTAGACCTAACATGCGTTATCCTCTAAAATATTGATCCAAACCAGGTTTAATGGACTGTTTCAGTGTGGTACCACACTACTACGTGATACAAACCAGAAAAAACCCAGGATCTGTTCAACAAGTATGTGAAAAACGCGAAAGTATGAGCCTGATGAGGGCGAATCCCAGACCTATGCCAGACCTAACATGCGTTGTCCTCTAAGATATTGATGGAAACCAGGTTTAATTGACTGTTTCAGTGTTGTACTTCATTACTACGTGATGCAATCCAGAAAAAGCCCAGGATCTAGCCATCAAGTATGAGAAATATGCGAAAGAATGAGCCTGATGAGAGCAAATCCCAGACCTAACCTAGACCTAACATGAATTATTCTCTAAAATATTGATCGAAACCAGGTTTAATTGACTGTTGCAGTGTTGTACTTCATTACTACATGATGCAATCCAGAAAAAGCCCAGGATCTAGCCATCAAGTATGAGAAATATGCGAAAGAATGAGCCTGATGAGGGCAAATCCTAGACCTAACACAGACCTAACATGCGTTATCCACTAAAATGTTTATCAAGACCAGGTTTAATGGTCTGTTTCAGTGTAGTATCCCACTACTACGTGACCCAAACCAGAAAAAACCCAGGATCTGTTCAACAGGTATGTAAAAAACGCGAAAGTATGAGCCTGATGAGGGCAAATCCCGGACCTATCCCAGACCTAACTTGCGTTATCCTCTAAAATATTGATCGAAACCAGGTTTAATTGAATGTTTCAGTGTGGTACCACATTACTACGTGATCCAAACCAGTAAAAACCCTGGATCCGTTCTACAAGTATGTGAAGAATGCGAAAGTATGAGATAGATGAGTGAAAATCCCAGGCCTGACCTAGACCTAACATGCGTTATCCTCTAAAATATTGAGCGAAACTAGGTTTAATGGACTGTTTCAGTGTGGTACCACACTACTTTGGGATCCAAACCAGAAAAAACCCAGGATCTGTTCAACAAGTATGTGAAAAACGCGAAAGTATGAGCCTGATGAGGGCAAATCCCAGAACTATCCCAGACCTAACTTGCGTTGTCCTCTAAAATATTGATGGAAACCAGGTTTAATTGACTGTTTCAGTGTTGTACTTCATTGCCACGTGATGCAATCGAGGAAAAGCCCAGGATCTAGCCATCAAGTATGAGAAATATGCGAAAGAATGAGCCTGATGAGAGCAAATCCCAGACCTAACCTAGACCTAACATGCGTTATCCTCTAAAATATTTATCAAGACCAGGTTTAATTGAATGTTTCAGTGTGGTACCACTTTACAACGTGATCCAAAGCAGAGAAAACCCTCGATCAGGTCAACATGTATGATAAAACTTCGAAAGTATGACCCTGATGAGGGCCAATCCCAGGCCTAACCTAGACCTAACTTGCGTTATCCTCTAAAATATTGATCGAAACCAGGTGAATTGACTGTTTCAGTGTTGTACTTCATTACTACGTGATGCAATCCAGAAAAAGCCCAGGATCTAGCCATCAAGTATGAGAAATATGCGAAAGAATGAGCCTGATGAGGGCAAATCCAAGACCTAACCCAGACCTAACATGCGTTATCCACTAAACTGTTTATCAAGACCAGGTTTAACTGAATGTTTCAGTGTAGTATCACACTACTACGTGACCCAAACCAGAAAAAACCCAGGATCTGTTCAACAAGTATGTGAAAAACGCGAAAGTATGAGCCTGATGAGGTCAAATCCCAGACCAATCCCAGACTTAACTCGCGTTATCCCCTAAGATATTGATCGAAACCAGGTTTAATCGACTGTTTCAGTGTGGTACCACATTACTACGTGATCCAAACCAGAAAATAACCCAGGATCTGTTCAACGAGTATGTGAAGTGTGCCAAAGTATGAGTCTGATGAGTGAAAATCCCAGGCCTAACCTAGACCTAACATGCGTTGTCCTCAAAAATAATGATCGAAACCTGGTTTAATCGACTGTTTCAGTGTGGTACCACATTACTACCTGATCCAAACCAGAAAAAACCGAGGATCCGTTCAACAAGTATGTGAAGAATGCGAAAGTATGAGTCTGATGAGTGAAAATCCCAGGCCTAACCTAGACCTAACATGCGTTATCCTCAAAAATATTGATCGAAACCTGGTTTAATCGACTGTTTCAGTGTGGTACCACATTACTATGTGATCCAAACCAGAAAATAACCCAGGATCTGTTCAACGAGTATGTGAAGTGTGCGAAAGTATGAGTCTGATGAGGGCAAATCCCAGACCTATTCCAGACCTAACATGCGTTATCCTCTAAAATATTGATCGAAACCTGGTTTAATCGACTGTTTCAGTGTGGTACCACATTACTACGTGATCCAAACCAGAAAAAACCCAGGATCAGTTCAACAAGTATGTGAAGTATGCGAAAGTATGAGTCTCATGAGCGAAAATCCCAGACGTAACCTAGACCTAACATGCGTTATCCTCTAAAATATTGATCCAAACCAGGTTTAATGGACTGTTTCAGTGTGGTACCACACTACTACGTGATACAGACCAGAAAAAACCCAGGATCTGTTCAACAAGTATGTGAAAAACGCGAAAGTATGAGCCTGATGAGGGCGAATCCCAGACCTATGCCAGACCTAACTTGCGTTATCCTCTAAAATATTGATCGAAACCAGGTTTAATTGACTGTTTCAGCGTTGTACCACATTACTACGTGATACAAACCAGAAACAGCCGAGGATCTAGCCATGAAGTATGAGAAATATGCGAAAGTATGAGCCTGCTGAGGGCAAATCCTGGACCTAACCCAAACCTAACATGCGTTATCCTCTAAAATATTTATCAAGACCAGGTTCAATTGAATGTTTCAGTGTGGTACCACATTACTACCTGAACCAAACCAGAAAAAACCCAGGATCCGCCGAACAAGTAGGTGAAGTATGCGAAAGTATGAGTCTCATGAGCGAAAATCCCAGACCTAACCTAGACCTAACATGCGTTATGCTCTAAAATATTGATCCAAACCAGGTTTAATGGACTGTTTCAGTGTGGTACCACACTACTACGTGATCCAAACCGGAAAAAAACCCAGGATCTGCTCAGCAAGTATGTGAAAAACGCGAAAGTATGAGCCTGATGAGGGCAAATCCCAGACCAATCCCAGACCTAACTGGCGTTGTCCTCTAAGATATTGATGGAAACCAGGTTTAATTGACTGTTTCAATGTTGTACTTCATTACTACGTGATGCAATCCAGAAAAAGCCCAGGATCTAGCCATCAAGTATGAGAAATATGCGAAAGAACGAGCCTGATGAGAGCAAATCCCAGACCTAACCTAGACCTAACATGAATTATTCTCTAAAATATTGATCGAAACCAGGTTTAATTGACTGTTTCAGTGTGGTCCCACATTACTACGTGATCCAAACCAGAAAAAACCCAGGATCCGTTCAACAAGTATGTAAAGAATGCGAAAGTATGAGTCTGATGAGTGAAAATCCCAGGCCTAACCTAGACCTAACATGCGTTATCCTCTAAGATATTAATCGAAACCAGGTTTAATCGACTGTTTCAGTGTGGTACCACATTACTACGTGACCCAAACCAGAAAAAACCCAGGATCAGTTCAGCAAGTATGAGAAGAATGCGAAAGTATGAGTCTGATGAGTGAAAATCCCAGGGCTAACCTAGACCTAACATGCGTTATCCTCTAAAATATTGATCCAAACCAGGTTTAATGGACTGTTTCAGTGTGGTACCACACTACTACGTGATACAAACCAGAAAAAACCCAGGATCTGTTCAACAAGTATGTGAAAAACGCGAAAGTATGAGCCTGATGAGGGCGAATCCCAGACCTATGCCAGACCTAACATGCGTTGTCCTCTAAGATATTGATGGAAACCAGGTTTAATTGACTGTTTCAGTGTTGTACTTCATTACTACATGATGCAATCCAGAAAAAGCCCAGGATCTAGCCATCAAGTATGAGAAATATGCGAAAGAATGAGCCTGATGAGAGCAAATCCCAGACCTAACCTAGACCTAACATGAATTATTCTCTAAAATATTGATCGAAACCAGGTTTAATTGACTGTTGCAGTGTTGTACTTCATTACTACATGATGCAATCCAGAAAAAGCCCAGGATCTAGCCATCAAGTATGAGAAATATGCGAAAGAATGAGCCTGATGAAGGCAAATCCTAGACCTAACACAGACCTAACATGCGTTATCCACTAAAATGTTTATCAAGACCAGGTTTAATGGTCTGTTGCAGTGTAGTATCCCACTACTACGTGACCCAAACCAGAAAAAACCCAGGATCTGTTCAACAAGTATGTAAAAAACGCGAAAGTATGAGCCTGATGAGGGCAAATCCCGGACCTATCCCAGACCTAACTTGCGTTATCCTCTAAAATATTGATCGAAACCAGGTTTAATTGAATGTTTCAGTGTGGTACCACATTACTACGTGATCCAAACCAGTAAAAACCCTGGATCCGTTCTACAAGTATGTGAAGAATGCGAAAGAATGAGCCTGATGAGAGCAAATCCCAGACCTAACCTGGACCTAACATGCGTTATCCTCTAAAATATTTATCAAGACCAGGTTTAATTGAATGTTTCAGTGTGGTACCACTTTACAACGTGATCCAAAGCAGAGAAAACCCTCGATCAGGTCAACATGTATGATAAAACTTCGAAAGTATGACCCTGATGAGGGCCAATCCCAGGCCTAACCTAGACCTAACTTGCGTTATCCTCTAAAATATTGATCGAAACCAGGTTTAATTGACTGTTTCAGTGTTGTACTTCATTACTACGTGATGCAATCCAGAAAAAGCCCAGGATCTAGCCATCAAGTATGAGAAATATGCGAAAGAATGAGCCTGATGAGGGCAAATCCAAGACCTAACCCAGACCTAACATGCGTTATCCACTAAAATGTTTATCAAGACCAGGTTTAACGGAATGTTTCAGTGTAGTATCACACTACTACGTGACCCAAACCAGAAAAAACCCAGGATCTGTTCAACAAGTATGTGAAAAACGCGAAAGTATGAGCCTGATGAGGGCAAATCCCGGACCTATCCCAGACCTAACTTGCGTTATCCTCTAAAATATTGATCGAAACCAGGTTTAATTGAATGTTTCAGTGTGGTACCACATTACTACGTGATCCAAACCAGTAAAAACCCAGGATCCGTTCTACAAGTATGTGAAGATTGCGAAAGTATGAGTCTGATGAGTGAAAATCCCAGGCCTAACCTAGACCTAACATGCGTTATCCTGAAAAATATTGATCGAAACCTGGTTTAATCGACTGTTTCAGTGTGGTACCACATTACTATGTGATCCAAACCAGAAAATAACCGAGGATCTGTTCAACGAGTATGTGAAGTGTGCGAAAGTATGAGTCTGATGAGGGCAAATCCCAGACCTATCCCAGACCTAACATGCGTTATCCTCTAAAATATTTATCAAGACCAGGTTTAATCGATTGTTTCAGTGTGGACCCACATTACTACGTGATCCAAACCAGAAAAAACCCAGGATCCGTTCAACAAGTATGTGAAGAATGCGAAGGTATGAGTCTGATAAGTGAAAATGCCAGGCCTGACCTAGACCTAACATGCGTTATCCTCTAAAATATTGAGCGAAACCAGGTTTAATGGACTGTTTCAGTGTGGTACCACACTACTATGGGATCCAAACCAGAAAAAACCCAGGATCTGTTCAACAAGTATGTGAAAAACGCGAAAGTATGAGCCTGATGTGGGCAAATCCCAGACCTATCCCAGACCTAACTTGCGTTGTCCTCTAAAATATTGATGGAAACCAGGTTTAATTGACTGTTTCAGTGTTGTACTTCATTACTACGCGATGCAATCCAGAAAAAGCCCAGGATCTAGCCATCAAGTATGAGAAATATGCGAAAGAATGAGCCTGATGAGAGCAAATCCCAGACCTAACCTAGACCTAACATGGATTATTCTCTAAAATATTGGTGGAAACCTTGTTTAATTGACTGTTTCAGTGTGGAACCACATTACTACGTGATCCAAACCAGAAAAAACCCAGGATCAGTTCAACAAGTATGTGAAGAATGCGAAAGTATGAGTCTGATGAGTGAAAACCCCAGGCCTAACCTAGACCTAACATGCGTTGTCCTCAAAAATATTGATCGAAACCTGGTTTAATCGACTGTTTCAGTGTGGTACCACATTACTATGTGATCCAAACCAGAAAATTACCCGGGATCTGTTCAACAAGTATGTGAAGTGTGCGAAAGTATGAGCCTGATGAGGGCAAATCCTAGACCTAACCCAAACCTAACATGCGTTACCCTCTAAAATATTTATCAAGACCAGGTTTCATCGATTGTTTCAGTGTGGACCCACATTACTACGTGATCCAAACCAGAAAAAACCCAGGATCCGTTCAACAAGTATGTGAAGAATGCGAAGGTATGAGTCTGATGAGTGAAAATCCCAGACCTAACCCAGACCTAACATGCGTTATCCTCAAAAATATTGATCGAAACCTGGTTTAATCGACTGTTTCAGTGTGGTCCCACATTACTACGTGACCCAAACCAGAAAAAACCCAGGATCCGTTCAACAAGTATGTGAAGAATGCGAAAGTATGAGTCTGATGAGTGAAAAAACCAGGCCTGACCTAGACCTAACATGCGTTATCCTCTAAAATATTGAGCGAAACCAGGTGTGATGGACTGTTTCAGTGTAGTACCACACTACTACGGGATCCAAACCAGAAAAAACCCAGGATCTGTTCAACTAGTATGCGAAAAACGCGAAAGTATGAGCCTGATGAGGGCAAATCCCAGACCTATCCCAGACCTAACATGCGTTATCCACTAAAATGTTTATCAAGACCAGGTTTAACTGAATGTTTCAGTGTAGTATCACACTACTACGTGACCCAAACCAGAAAATAACCCAGGATCTGTTCAACGAGTATGTGAAGTGTGCCAAAGTATGAGTCTGATGAGTGAAAATCCCAGGCCTAACCTAGACCTAACATGCGTTGTCCTCAAAAATAATGATCGAAACCTGGTTTAATCGACTGTTTCAGTGTGGTACCACATTACTACCTGATCCAAACCAGAAAAAACCGAGGATCCGTTCAACAAGTATGTGAAGAATGCGAAAGTATGAGTCTGATGAGTGAAAATCCCAGGCCTAACCTAGACCTAACATGCGTTATCCTCAAAAATATTGATCGAAACCTGGTTTAATCGACTGTTTCAGTGTGGTACCACATTACTATGTGATCCAAACCAGAAAATAACCCAGGATCTGTTCAACGAGTATGTGAAGTGTGCGAAAGTATGAGTCTGATGAGGGCAAATCCCAGACCTATTCCAGACCTAACATGCGTTATCCTCTAAAATATTGATCGAAACCTGGTTTAATCGACTGTTTCAGTGTGGTACCACATTACTACGTGATCCAAACCAGAAAAAACCCAGGATCAGTTCAACAAGTATGTGAAGTATGCGAAAGTATGAGTCTCATGAGCGAAAATCCCAGACCTAACCTAGACCTAACATGCGTTATCCTCTAAAATATTGATCCAAACCAGGTTTAATGGACTGTTTCAGTGTGGTACCACACTACTACGTGATACAAACCAGAAAAAACCCAGGATCTGTTCAACAAGTATGTGAAAAACGCGAAAGTATGAGCCTGATGAGGGCGAATCCCAGACCTATGCCAGACCTAACTTGCGTTATCCTCTAAAATATTGATCGAAACCAGGTTTAATTTACTGTTTCAGCGTTGTACCACATTACTACGTGATACAAACCAGAAACAGCCGAGGATCTAGCCATGAAGTATGAGAAATATGCGAAAGTATGAGCCTGCTGAGGGCAAATCCTGGACCTAACCCAAACCTAACATGCGTTATCCTCTAAAATATTTATCAAGACCAGGTTCAATTGAATGTTTCAGTGTGGTACCACATTACTACCTGAACCAAACCAGAAAAAACCCAGGATCCGCCGAACAAGTAGGTGAAGTATGCGAAAGTATGAGTCTCATGAGCGAAAATCCCAGACCTAACCTAGACCTAACATGCGTTATCCTCTAAAATATTGATCCAAACCAGGTTTAATGGACTGTTTCAGTGTGGTACCACACTACTACGTGATCCAAACCGGAAAAAAACCCAGGATCTGCTCAGCAAGTATGTGAAAAACGCGAAAGTATGAGCCTGATGAGGGCAAATCCCAGACCAATCCCAGACCTAACTGGCGTTGTCCTCTAAGATATTGATGGAAAACAGGTTTAATTGACTGTTTCAATGTTGTACTTCATTACTACGTGATGCAATCCAGAAAAAGCCCAGGATCTAGCCATCAAGTATGAGAAATATGCGAAAGAACGAGCCTGATGAGAGCAAATCCCAGACCTAACCTAGACCTAACATGAATTATTCTCTAAAATATTGATCGAAACCAGGTTTAATTGACTGTTTCTGTGTGGTCCCACATTACTACGTGATCCAAACCAGAAAAAACCCAGGATCCGTTCAACAAGTATGTGAAGGATGCGAAAGTATGAGTCTGATGAGTGAAAATCCCAGGCCTAACCTAGACCTAACATGCGTTATCCTCTAAGATATTAATCGAAACCAGGTTTAATCGACTGTTTCAGTGTGGTACCACATTACTACGTGACCCAAACCAGAAAAAACCCAGGATCAGTTCAGCAAGTATGAGAAGAATGCGAAAGTATGAGTCTGATGAGTGAAAATCCCAGGGCTAACCTAGACCTAACATGCGTTATCCTCTAAAATATTGATCCAAACCAGGTTTAATGGACTGTTTCAGTGTGGTACCACACTACTACGTGATACAAACCAGAAAAAACCCAGGATCTGTTCAACAAGTATGTGAAAAACGCGAAAGTATGAGCCTGATGAGGGCGAATCCCAGACCTATGCCAGACCTAACATGCGTTGTCCTCTAAGATATTGATGGAAACCAGGTTTAATTGACTGTTTCAGTGTTGTACTTCATTACTACGTGATGCAATCCAGAAAAAGCCCAGGATCTAGCCATCAAGTATGAGAAATATGCGAAAGAATGAGCCTGATGAGAGCAAATCCCAGACCTAACCTAGACCTAACATGAATTATTCTCTAAAATATTGATCGAAACCAGGTTTAATTGACTGTTGCAGTGTTGTACTTCATTACTACATGATGCAATCCAGAAAAAGCCCAGGATCTAGCCATCAAGTATGAGAAATATGCGAAAGAATGAGCCTGATGAGGGCAAATCCTAGACCTAACACAGACCTAACATGCGTTATCCACTAAAATGTTTATCAAGACCAGGTTTAATGGTCTGTTTCAGTGTAGTATCCCACTACTACGTGACCCAAACCAGAAAAAACCCAGGATCTGTTCAACAAGTATGTAAAAAACGCGAAAGTATGAGCCTGATGAGGGCAAATCCTGGACCTATCCCAGACCTAACTTGCGTTATCCTCTAAAATATTGATCGAAACCAGGTTTAATTGAATGTTTCAGTGTGGTACCACATTACTACGTGATCCAAACCAGTAAAAACCCTGGATCCGTTCTACAAGTATGTGAAGAATGCGAAAGTATGAGATAGATGAGTGAAAATCCCAGGCCTGACCTAGACCTAACATGCGTTATCCTCTAAAATATTGAGCGAAACTAGGTTTAATGGACTGTTTCAGTGTCGTACCACACTACTTTGGGATCCAAACCAGAAAAAACCCAGGATCTGTTCAACAAGTATGTGAAAAACGCGAAAGTATGAGCCTGATGAGGGCAAATCCCAGAACTATCCCAGACCTAACTTGCGTCGTCCTCTAAAATATTGATGGAAACCAGGTTTAATTGACTGTTTCAGTGTTGTACTTCATTGCTACGTGATGCAATCGAGGAAAAGCCCAGGATCTAGCCATCAAGTATGAGAAATATGCGAAAGAATGAGCCTGATGAGAGCAAATCCCAGACCTAACCTAGACCTAACATGCGTTATCCTCTAAAATATTTATCAAGACCAGGTTTAATTGAATGTTTCAGTGTGGTACCACTTTACAACGTGATCCAAAGCAGAGAAAACCCTCGATCAGGTCAACATGTATGATAAAACTTCGAAAGTATGACCCTGATGAGGGCCAATCCCAGGCCTAACCTAGACCTAACTTGCGTTATCCTCTAAAATATTGATCGAAACCAGGTTTAATTGACTGTTTCAGTGTTGTACTTCATTACTACGTGATGCAATCCAGAAAAAGCCCAGGATCTAGCCATCAAGTATGAGAAATATGCGAAAGAATGAGCCTGATGAGGGCAAATCCAAGACCTAACCCAGACCTAACATGCGTTATCCACTAAAATGTTTATCAAGACCAGGTTTAACTGAATGTTTCAGTGTAGTATCACACTACTACGTGACCCAAACCAGAAAAAACCCAGGATCTGTTCAACAAGTATGTGAAAAACGCGAAAGTATGAGCCTGATGAGGTCAAATCCCAGACCAATCCCAGACTTAACTCGCGTTATCCCCTAAGATATTGATCGAAACCAGGTTTAATCGACTGTTTCAGTGTGGTACCACATTACTACGTGATCCAAACCAGAAAATAACCCAGGATCTGTTCAACGAGTATGTGAAGTGTGCCAAAGTATGAGCCTGATGAGGGCAAATCCCAGAACTATCCCAGACCTAACTTGCGTCGTCCTCTAAAATATTGATGGAAACCAGGTTTAATTGACTGTTTCAGTGTTGTACTTCATTGCTACGTGATGCAATCGAGGAAAAGCCCAGGATCTAGCCATCAAGTATGAGAAATATGCGAAAGAATGAGCCTGATGAGAGCAAATCCCAGACCTAACCTAGACCTAACATGCGTTATCCTCTAAAATATTTATCAAGACCAGGTTTAATTGAATGTTTCAGTGTGGTACCACTTTACAACGTGATCCAAAGCAGAGAAAACCCTCGATCAGGTCAACATGTATGATAAAACTTCGAAAGTATGACCCTGATGAGGGCCAATCCCAGGCCTAACCTAGACCTAACTTGCGTTATCCTCTAAAATATTGATCGAAACCAGGTTTAATTGACTGTTTCAGTGTTGTACTTCATTACTACGTGATGCAATCCAGAAAAAGCCCAGGATCTAGCCATCAAGTATGAGAAATATGCGAAAGAATGAGCCTGATGAGGGCAAATCCAAGACCTAACCCAGACCTAACATGCGTTATCCACTAAAATGTTTATCAAGACCAGGTTTAACTGAATGTTTCAGTGTAGTATCACACTACTACGTGACCCAAACCAGAAAAAACCCAGGATCTGTTCAACAAGTATGTGAAAAACGCGAAAGTATGAGCCTGATGAGGGCAAATCCCGGACCTATCCCAGACCTAACTTGCGTTATCCTCTAAAATATTGATCGAAACCAGGTTTAATTGAATGTTTCAGTGTGGTACCACATTACTACGTGATCCAAACCAGTAAAAACCCAGGATCCGTTCTACAAGTATGTGAAGATTGCGAAAGTATGAGTCTGATGAGTGAAAATCCCAGGCCTAACCTAGACCTAACATGCGTTATCCTGAAAAATATTGATCGAAACCTGGTTTAATCGACTGTTTCAGTGTGGTACCACATTACTGTGTGATCCAAACCAGAAAATAACCGAGGATCTATTCAACGAGTATGTGAAGTGTGCGAAAGTATGAGCCTGATGAGGGCAAATCCAAGACCTAACCCAGACCTAACATGCGTTATCCACTAAAATGTTTATCAAGACCAGGTTTAACTGAATGTTTCAGTGTAGTATCACACTACTACGTGACCCAAACCAGAAAAAACCCAGGATCTGTTCAACAAGTATGTGAAAAACGCGAAAGTATGAGCCTGATGAGGTCAAATCCCAGACCAATCCCAGACTTAACTCGCGTTATCCCCTAAGATATTGATCGAAACCAGGTTTAATCGACTGTTTCAGTGTGGTACCACATTACTACGTGATCCAAACCAGAAAATAACCCAGGATCTGTTCAACGAGTATGTGAAGTGTGCCAAAGTATGAGTCTGATGAGTGAAAATCCCAGGCCTAACCTAGACCTAACATGCGTTGTCCTCAAAAATAATGATCGAAACCTGGTTTAATCGACTGTTTCAGTGTGGTACCACATTACTACCTGATCCAAACCAGAAAAAACCGAGGATCCGTTCAACAAGTATGTGAAGAATGCGAAAGTATGAGTCTGATGAGTGAAAATCCCAGGCCTAACCTAGACCTAACATGCGTTATCCTCAAAAATATTGATCGAAACCTGGTTTAATCGACTGTTTCAGTGTGGTACCACATTACTATGTGATCCAAACCAGAAAATAACCCAGGATCTGTTCAACGAGTATGTGAAGTGTGCGAAAGTATGAGTCTGATGAGGGCAAATCCCAGACCTATTCCAGACCTAACATGCGTTATCCTCTAAAATATTGATCGAAACCTGGTTTAATCGACTGTTTCAGTGTGGTACCACATTACTACGTGATCCAAACCAGAAAAAACCCAGGATCAGTTCAACAAGTATGTGAAGTATGCGAAAGTATGAGTCTCATGAGCGAAAATCCCAGACCTAACCTAGACCTAACATGCGTTATCCTCTAAAATATTGATCCAAACCAGGTTTAATGGACTGTTTCAGTGTGGTACCACACTACTACGTGATACAAACCAGAAAAAACCCAGGATCTGTTCAACAGGTATGTGAAAAACGCGAAAGTATGAGCCTGATGAGGGCGAATCCCAGACCTATGCCAGACCTAACTTGCGTTATCCTCTAAAATATTGATCGAAACCAGGTTTAATTGACTGTTTCAGTGTGGTACCACATTACTACCTGATCCAAACCAGAAAAAACCCAGGATCCGTTCTACAAGTATGTGAAGATTGCGAAAGTATGAGTCTGATGAGTGAAAATCCCAGGCCTAACCTAGACCTAACATGCGTTATCCTGAAAAATATTGATCGAAACCTGGTTTAATCGACTGTTTCAGTGTGGTACCACATTACTGTGTGATCCAAACCAGAAAATAACCGAGGATCTATTCAACGAGTATGTGAAGTGTGCGAAAGTATGAGCCTGATGAGGGCAAATCCAAGACCTAACCCAGACCTAACATGCGTTATCCACTAAAATGTTTATCAAGACCAGGTTTAACTGAATGTTTCAGTGTAGTATCACACTACTACGTGACCCAAACCAGAAAAAACCCAGGATCTGTTCAACAAGTATGTGAAAAACGCGAAAGTATGAGCCTGATGAGGTCAAATCCCAGACCAATCCCAGACTTAACTCGCGTTATCCCCTAAGATATTGATCGAAACCAGGTTTAATCGACTGTTTCAGTGTGGTACCACATTACTACGTGATCCAAACCAGAAAATAACCCAGGATCTGTTCAACGAGTATGTGAAGTGTGCCAAAGTATGAGTCTGATGAGTGAAAATCCCAGGCCTAACCTAGACCTAACATGCGTTGTCCTCAAAAATAATGATCGAAACCTGGTTTAATCGACTGTTTCAGTGTGGTACCACATTACTACCTGATCCAAACCAGAAAAAACCGAGGATCCGTTCAACAAGTATGTGAAGAATGCGAAAGTATGAGTCTGATGAGTGAAAATCCCAGGCCTAACCTAGACCTAACATGCGTTATCCTCAAAAATATTGATCGAAACCTGGTTTAATCGACTGTTTCAGTGTGGTACCACATTACTATGTGATCCAAACCAGAAAATAACCCAGGATCTGTTCAACGAGTATGTGAAGTGTGCGAAAGTATGAGTCTGATGAGGGCAAATCCCAGACCTATTCCAGACCTAACATGCGTTATCCTCTAAAATATTGATCGAAACCTGGTTTAATCGACTGTTTCAGTGTGGTACCACATTACTACGTGATCCAAACCAGAAAAAACCCAGGATCAGTTCAACAAGTATGTGAAGTATGCGAAAGTATGAGTCTCATGAGCGAAAATCCCAGACCTAACCTAGACCTAACATGCGTTATCCTCTAAAATATTGATCCAAACCAGGTTTAATGGACTGTTTCAGTGTGGTACCACACTACTACGTGATACAAACCAGAAAAAACCCAGGATCTGTTCAACAGGTATGTGAAAAACGCGAAAGTATGAGCCTGATGAGGGCGAATCCCAGACCTATGCCAGACCTAACTTGCGTTATCCTCTAAAATATTGATCGAAACCAGGTTTAATTGACTGTTTCAGCGTTGTACCACATTACTACGTGATACAAACCAGAAACAGCCGAGGATCTAGCCATGAAGTATGAGAAATATGCGAAAGTATGAGCCTGCTGAGGGCAAATCCTGGACCTAACCCAAACCTAACATGCGTTATCCTCTAAAATATTTATCAAGACCAGGTTCAATTGAATGTTTCAGTGTGGTACCACATTACTACCTGAACCAAACCAGAAAAAACCCAGGATCCGCCGAACAAGTAGGTGAAGTATGCGAAAGTATGAGTCTCATGAGCGAAAATCCCAGACCTAACCTAGACCTAACATGCGTTATCCTCTAAAATATTGATCCAAACCAGGTTTAATGGACTGTTTCAGTGTGGTACCACACTACTACGTGATCCAAACCGGAAAAAAACCCAGGATCTGCTCAGCAAGTATGTGAAAAACGCGAAAGTATGAGCCTGATGAGGGCAAATCCCAGACCAATCCCAGACCTAACTGGCGTTGTCCTCTAAGATATTGATGGAAACCAGGTTTAATTGACTGTTTCAATGTTGTACTTCATTACTACGTGATGCAATCCAGAAAAAGCCCAGGATCTAGCCATCAAGTATGAGAAATATGCGAAAGAACGAGCCTGATGAGAGCAAATCCCAGACCTAACCTAGACCTAACATGAATTATTCTCTAAAATATTGATCGAAACCAGGTTTAATTGACTGTTTCAGTGTGGTCCCACATTACTACGTGATCCAAACCAGAAAAAACCCAGGATTCGTTCAACAAGTATGTGAAGAATGCGAAAGTATGAGTCTGATGAGTGAAAATCCCAGGCCTAACCTAGACCTAACATGCGTTATCCTCTAAGATATTAATCGAAACCAGGTTTAATCGACTGTTTCAGTGTGGTACCACATTACTACGTGACCCAAACCAGAAAAAACCCAGGATCAGTTCAGCAAGTATGAGAAGAATGCGAAAGTATGAGTCTGATGAGTGAAAATCCCAGGGCTAACCTAGACCTAACATGCGTTATCCTCTAAAATATTGATCCAAACCAGGTTTAATGGACTGTTTCAGTGTGGTACCACACTACTACGTGATACAAACCAGAAAAAACCCAGGATCTGTTCAACAAGTATGTGAAAAACGCGAAAGTATGAGCCTGATGAGGGCGAATCCCAGACCTATGCCAGACCTAACATGCGTTGTCCTCTAAGATATTGATGGAAACCAGGTTTAATTGACTGTTTCAGTGTTGTACTTCATTACTACGTGATGCAATCCAGAAAAAGCCCAGGATCTAGCCCTCAAGTATGAGAAATATGCGAAAGAATGAGCCTGATGAGAGCAAATCCCAGACCTAACCTAGACCTAACATGAATTATTCTCTAAAATATTGATCGAAACCAGGTTTAATTGACTGTTGCAGTGTTGTACTTCATTACTACATGATGCAATCCAGAAAAAGCCCAGGATCTAGCCATCAAGTATGAGAAATATGCGAAAGAATGAGCCTGATGAAGGCAAATCCTAGACCTAACACAGACCTAACATGCGTTATCCACTAAAATGTTTATCAAGACCAGGTTTAATGGTCTGTTTCAGTGTAGTATCCCACTACTACGTGACCCAAACCAGAAAAAACCCAGGATCTGTTCAACAAGTATGTAAAAAACGCGAAAGTATGAGCCTGATGAGGGCAAATCCCGGACCTATCCCAGACCTAACTTCCGTTATCCTCTAAAATATTGATCGAAACTAGGTTTAATTGAATGTTTCAGTGTGGTACCACATTACTACGTGATCCAAACCAGTAAAAACCCTGGATCCGTTCTACAAGTATGTGAAGAATGCGAAAGTATGAGATAGATGAGTGAAAATCCCAGGCCTGACCTAGACCTAACATGCGTTATCCTCTAAAATATTGAGCGAAACTAGGTTTAATGGACTGTTTCAGTGTGGTACCACACTACTTTGGGATCCAAACCAGAAAAAACCCAGGATCTGTTCAACAAGTATGTGAAAAACGCGAAAGTATGAGCCTGATGAGGGCAAATCCCAGAACTATCCCAGACCTAACTTGCGTTGTCCTCAAAAATATTGATGGAAACCAGGTTTAATTGACTGTTTCAGTGTTGTACTTCATTGCTACGTGATGCAATCGAGAAAAAGCCCAGGATCTAGCCATCAAGTATGAGAAATATGCGAAAGAATGAGCCTGATGAGAGCAAATCCCAGACCTAACCTAGACCTAACATGCGTTATCCTCTAAAATATTTATCAAGACCAGGTTTAATTGAATGTTTCAGTGTGGTACCACTTTACAACGTGATCCAAAGCAGAGAAAACCCTCGATCAGGTCAACATGTATGATAAAACTTCGAAAGTATGACCCTGATGAGGGCCAATCCCAGGCCTAACCTAGACCTAACTTGCGTTATCCTCTAAAATATTGATCGAAACCAGGTTTAATTGACTGTTTCAGTGTTGTACTTCATTACTACGTGATGCAATCCAGAAAAAGCCCAGGATCTAGCCATCAAGTATGAGAAATATGCGAAAGAATGAGCCTGATGAGGGCAAATCCAAGACCTAACCCAGACCTAACATGCGTTATCCACTAAAATGTTTATCAAGACCAGGTTTAACTGAATGTTTCAGTGTAGTATCACACTACTACGTGACCCAAACCAGAAAAAACCCAGGATCTGTTCAACAAGTATGTGAAAAACGCGAAAGTATGAGCCTGATGAGGGCAAATCCCGGACCTATCCCAGACCTAACTTGCGTTATCCTCTAAAATATTGATCGAAACCAGGTTTAATTGAATGTTTCAGTGTGGTACCACATTACTACGTGATCCAAACCAGTAAAAACCCAGGATCCGTTCTACAAGTATGTGAAGATTGCGAAAGTATGAGTCTGATGAGTGAAAATCCCAGGCCTAACCTAGACCTAACATGCGTTATCCTGAAAAATATTGATCGAAACCTGGTTTAATCGACTGTTTCAGTGTGGTACCACATTACTGTGTGATCCAAACCAGAAAATAACCGAGGATCTATTCAACGAGTATGTGAAGTGTGCGAAAGTATGAGCCTGATGAGGGCAAATCCAAGACCTAACCCAGACCTAACATGCGTTATCCACTAAAATGTTTATCAAGACCAGGTTTAACTGAATGTTTCAGTGTAGTATCACACTACTACGTGACCCAAACCAGAAAAAACCCAGGATCTGTTCAACAAGTATGTGAAAAACGCGAAAGTATGAGCCTGATGAGGTCAAATCCCAGACCAATCCCAGACTTAACTCGCGTTATCCCCTAAGATATTGATCGAAACCAGGTTTAATCGACTGTTTCAGTGTGGTACCACATTACTACGTGATCCAAACCAGAAAATAACCCAGGATCTGTTCAACGAGTATGTGAAGTGTGCCAAAGTATGAGTCTGATGAGTGAAAATCCCAGGCCTAACCTAGACCTAACATGCGTTGTCCTCAAAAATAATGATCGAAACCTGGTTTAATCGACTGTTTCAGTGTGGTACCACATTACTACCTGATCCAAACCAGAAAAAACCGAGGATCCGTTCAACAAGTATATGAAGAATGCGAAAGTATGAGTCTGATGAGTGAAAATCCCAGGCCTAACCTAGACCTAACATGCGTTATCCTCAAAAATATTGATCGAAACCTGGTTTAATCGACTGTTTCAGTGTGGTACCACATTACTATGTGATCCAAACCAGAAAATAACCCAGGATCTGTTCAACGAGTATGTGAAGTGTGCGAAAGTATGAGTCTGATGAGGGCAAATCCCAGACCTATTCCAGACCTAACATGCGTTATCCTCTAAAATATTGATCGAAACCTGGTTTAATCGACTGTTTCAGTGTGGTACCACATTACTACGTGATCCAAACCAGAAAAAACCCAGGATCAGTTCAACAAGTATGTGAAGTATGCGAAAGTATGAGTCTCATGAGCGAAAATCCCAGACCTAACCTAGACCTAACATGCGTTATCCTCTAAAATATTGATCCAAACCAGGTTTAATGGACTGTTTCAGTGTGGTACCACACTACTACGTGATACAAACCAGAAAAAACCCAGGATCTGTTCAACAGGTATGTGAAAAACGCGAAAGTATGAGCCTGATGAGGGCGAATCCCAGACCTATGCCAGACCTAACTTGCGTTATCCTCTAAAATATTGATCGAAACCAGGTTTAATTGACTGTTTCAGCGTTGTACCACATTACTACGTGATACAAACCAGAAACAGCCGAGGATCTAGCCATGAAGTATGAGAAATATGCGAAAGTATGAGCCTGCTGAGGGCAAATCCTGGACCTAACCCAAACCTAACATGCGTTATCCTCTAAAATATTTATCAAGACCAGGTTCAATTGAATGTTTCAGTGTGGTACCACATTACTACCTGAACCAAACCAGAAAAAACCCAGGATCCGCCGAACAAGTAGGTGAAGTATGCGAAAGTATGAGTCTCATGAGCGAAAATCCCAGACCTAACCTAGACCTAACATGCGTTATCCTCTAAAATATTGATCCAAACCAGGTTTAATGGACTGTTTCAGTGTGGTACCACACTACTACGTGATCCAAACCGGAAAAAAACCCAGGATCTGCTCAGCAAGTATGTGAAAAACGCGAAAGTATGAGCCTGATGAGGGCAAATCCCAGACCAATCCCAGACCTAACTGGCGTTGTCCTCTAAGATATTGATGGAAACCAGGTTTAATTGACTGTTTCAATGTTGTACTTCATTACTACGTGATGCAATCCAGAAAAAGCCCAGGATCTAGCCATCAAGTATAAGAAATATGCGAAAGAACGAGCCTGATGAGAGCAAATCCCAGACCTAACCTAGACCTAACATGAATTATTCTCTAAAATATTGATCGAAACCAGGTTTAATTGACTGTTTCAGTGTGGTCCCACATTACTACGTGATCCAAACCAGAAAAAACCCAGGATCCGTTCAACAAGTATGTGAAGAATGCGAAAGTATGAGTCTGATGAGTGAAAATCCCAGGCCTAACCTAGACCTAACATGCGTTATCCTCTAAGATATTAATCGAAACCAGGTTTAATCGACTGTTTCAGTGTGGTACCACATTACTACGTGACCCAAACCAGAAAAAACCCAGGATCAGTTCAGCAAGTATGAGAAGAATGCGAAAGTATGAGTCTGATGAGTGAAAATCCCAGGGCTAACCTAGACCTAACATGCGTTATCCTCTAAAATATTGATCCAAACCAGGTTTAATGGACTGTTTCAGTGTGGTACCACACTACTACGTGATACAAACCAGAAAAAACCCAGGATCTGTTCAACAAGTATGTGAAAAACGCGAAAGTATGAGCCTGATGAGGGCGAATCCCAGACCTATGCCAGACCTAACATGCGTTGTCCTCTAAGATATTGATGGAAACCAGGTTTAATTGACTGTTTCAGTGTTGTACTTCATTACTACGTGATGCAATCCAGAAAAAGCCCAGGATCTAGCCATCAAGTATGAGAAATATGCGAAAGAATGAGCCTGATGAGAGCAAATCCCAGACCTAACCTAGACCTAACATGAATTATTCTCTAAAATATTGATCGAAACCAGGTTTAATTGACTGTTGCAGTGTTGTACTTCATTACTACATGATGCAATCCAGAAAAAGCCCAGGATCTAGCCATCAAGTATGAGAAATATGCGAAAGAATGAGCCTGATGAAGGCAAATCCTAGACCTAACACAGACCTAACATGCGTTATCCACTAAAATGTTTATCAAGACCAGGTTTAATGGTCTGTTTCAGTGTAGTATCCCACTACTACGTGACCCAAACCAGAAAAAACCCAGGATCTGTTCAACAAGTATGTAAAAAACGCGAAAGTATGAGCCTGATGAGGGCAAATCCCGGACCTATCCCAGACCTAACTTGCGTTATCCTCTAAAATATTGATCGAAACTAGGTTTAATTGAATGTTTCAGTGTGGTACCACATTACTACGTGATCCAAACCAGTAAAAACCCTGGATCCGTTCTACAAGTATGTGAAGAATGCGAAAGTATGAGATAGATGAGTGAAAATCCCAGGCCTGACCTAGACCTAACATGCGTTATCCTCTAAAATATTGAGCGAAACTAGGTTTAATGGACTGTTTCAGTGTGGTACCACACTACTTTGGGATCCAAACCAGAAAAAACCCAGGATCTGTTCAACAAGTATGTGAAAAACGCGAAAGTATGAGCCTGATGAGGGCAAATCCCAGAACTATCCCAGACCTAACTTGCGTTGTCCTCAAAAATATTGATGGAAACCAGGTTTAATTGACTGTTTCAGTGTTGTACTTCATTGCTACGTGATGCAATCGAGAAAAAGCCCAGGATCTAGCCATCAAGTATGAGAAATATGCGAAAGAATGAGCCTGATGAGAGCAAATCCCAGACCTAACCTAGACCTAACATGCGTTATCCTCTAAAATATTTATCAAGACCAGGTTTAATTGAATGTTTCAGTGTGGTACCACTTTACAACG
Source organism: Colletes latitarsis (assembly GCF_051014445.1). Taxonomy (NCBI): domain Eukaryota; kingdom Metazoa; phylum Arthropoda; class Insecta; order Hymenoptera; family Colletidae; genus Colletes; species Colletes latitarsis. Next base: position 27,411,723 of record NW_027488367.1, on the reverse strand, counting down.
TGATCCAAAGCAGAGAAAACCCTCGATCAGGTCAACATGTATGATAAAACTTCGAAAGTATGACCCTGATGAGGGCCAATCCCAGGCCTAACCTAGACCTAACTTGCGTTATCCTCTAAAATATTGATCGAAACCAGGTTTAATTGACTGTTTCAGTGTTGTACTTCATTACTACGTGATGCAATCCAGAAAAAGCCCAGGATCTAGCCATCAAGTATGAGAAATATGCGAAAGAATGAGCCTGATGAGGGCAAATCCAAGACCTAACCCAGACCTAACATGCGTTATCCACTAAAATGTTTATCAAGACCAGGTTTAACTGAATGTTTCAGTGTAGTATCACACTACTACGTGACCCAAACCAGAAAAAACCCAGGATCTGTTCAACAAGTATGTGAAAAACGCGAAAGTATGAGCCTGATGAGGGCAAATCCCGGACCTATCCCAGACCTAACTTGCGTTATCCTCTAAAATATTGATCGAAACCAGGTTTAATTGAATGTTTCAGTGTGGTACCACATTACTACGTGATCCAAACCAGTAAAAACCCAGGATCCGTTCTACAAGTATGTGAAGATTGCGAAAGTATGAGTCTGATGAGTGAAAATCCCAGGCCTAAGCTAGACCTAACATGCGTTATCCTGAAAAATATTGATCGAAACCTGGTTTAATCGACTGTTTCAGTGTGGTACCACACTACTATGTGATCCAAACCAGAAAATAACCGAGGATCTATTCAACGAGTATGTGAAGTGTGCGAAAGTATGAGTCTGATGAGTGCAAATCCCAGACCTATCCCAGACCTAACATGCGTTATCCTCTAAAATATTTATCAAGACCAGGTTTAATCGATTGTTTCAGTGTGGACCCACATTACTACGTGATCCAAACCAGAAAAAACCCAGGATCCGTTCAACAAGTATGTGAAGAATGCGAAGGTATGAGTCTGATAAGTGAAAATGCCAGGCCTGACCTAGACCTAACATGCGTTATCCTCTAAAATATTGAGCGAAACCAGGTTTAATGGACTGTTTCAGTGTGGTACCACACTACTATGGGATCCAAACCAGAAAAAACCCAGGATCTGTTCAACAAGTATGTGAAAAACGCGAAAGTATGAGCCTGATGTGGGCAAATCCCAGACCTATCCCAGACCTAACTTGCGTTGTCCTCTATAATATTGATGGAAACCAGGTTTAATTGACTGTTTCAGTGTTGTACTTCATTACTACGCGATGCAATCCAGAAAAAGCCCAGGATCTAGCCATCAAGTATGAGAAATATGCGAAAGAATGAGCCTGATGAGAGCAAATCCCAGACCTAACCTAGACCTAACATGGATTATTCTCTAAAATATTGGTGGAAACCTTGTTTAATTGACTGTTTCAGTGTGGAACCACATTACTACGTGATCCAAACCAGAAAAAACCCAGGATCAGTTCAACAAGTATGTGAAGAATGCGAAAGTATGAGTCTGATGAGTGAAAACCCCAGGCCTAACCTAGACCTAACATGCGTTGTCCTCAAAAATATTGATCGAAACCTGGTTTAATCGACTGTTTCAGTGTGGTACCACATTACTATGTGATCCAAACCAGAAAATTACCCGGGATCTGTTCAACAAGTATGTGAAGTGTGCGAAAGTATGAGCCTGATGAGGGCAAATCCTAGACCTAACCCAAACCTAACATGCGTTACCCTCTAAAATATTTATCAAGACCAGGTTTCATCGATTGTTTCAGTGTGGACCCACATTACTACGTGATCCAAACCAGAAAAAGCCCAGGATCCGTTCAACAAGTATGTGAAGAATGCGAAGGTATGAGTCTGATGAGTGAAAATCCCAGACCTAACCCAGACCTAACATGCGTTATCCTCAAAAATATTGATCGAAACCTGGTTTAATCGACTGTTTCAGTGTGGTACCACATTACTATGTGATCCAAACCAGAAAAAACCCGGGATCCGTTCAACAAGTATGTGAAGTGTGCGAAAGTATGAGCCTGATGAGAGCAAATCCCAGAATTAACCTAGACCTAACATGAATTATTCTCTAAAATAATGGTCGAAACCAGGTTTAATTGTCTGTTTCAGTGTGGTCCCACATTACTACGTGACCCAAACCAGAAAAAACCCAGGATCCGTTCAACAAGTATGTGAAGAATGCGAAAGTATGAGTCTGATGAGTGAAAAAACCAGGCCTGACCTAGACCTAACATGCGTTATCCTCTAAAATATTGAGCGAAACCAGGTGTGATGGACTGTTTCAGTGTGGTACCACACTACTACGGGATCCAAACCAGAAAAAACCCAGGATCTGTTCAACTAGTATGCGAAAAACGCGAAAGTATGAGCCTGATGAGGGCTAATCCCAGACCTATCCCAGACCTAGCTTGCGTTATCCTCTAAAATATTGATCGAAACCAGGTTTAATTGACTGTTAAAGTGTGGTACCACATTACTACGTGATCCAAACCAGAAAAAACCCAGAATCTGTTTAACAAGTATGTGAAAAACGCGAAACTGTGAGCCTGATGAGGGCAAATCTTAGACCTAACCCAGACCTAAGATGCGTTATCCTCTAAAATATTTATCCAGAACAGGTCTCATTGAATGTTTCAGTGTGGTACCACTTTACTACGTGATCCAATCCAGAAATAGCCCAGGATCTAGCCATGAAGTATGAGAAATATGCGATAGTAAGAGCCTGATGAGGGCAAATCCTAGACCTATCCCAGACCTCACTTGCGTTATCCTCTAAAATATTGATCGAAACCAGGTTTAATTGACTGTTTCAGCGTGGTACCACATTACTACGTGATACAATGCAGAAACAGCCCAGGATCTAGCCATGAAGTATGAGAAACATGCGAAAGTATGAGCCTGATGAGGGCAAATCCTAGACGTAACCCAGACCTAACATGCGTTATCCTCTAAAATATTTATCAAGACCAGGTTTAATTGAATGTTTCAGTGTGGTACCACATTACTACGTGATCCAAACCAGAAAAAACCAAGGTTCCGTTCAACAAGTATGTGAAGAATGCGAATGTATGAGTCTGATCAGTGAAAATCTCAGGCCTTACCAAGACCTAATTTGCGTTGTCCTCTAAAATATTGATGGAAACCGGGTTTCATTGACTGTTTCAGTGTGGTACTACATTACAACGTGATGCAATCCAGAAAAAGCCCAGGATCTAGCCATCAAGTATGAGAAATATGCGAAAGAATGAGCCTGATGAGAGCAAATCCCAGACCTAACCTAGACCTAACATGCGTTATCCTCTAAAATATTGAGCGAAACCAGGTTTAATGGACTGTTTCAGTGTGGTACCACACTGCTTCGTGATCCAAACCAGAAAAAAACCCAGGATCTGTTCAACAAGTATGTGAAAAACGCGAAAGTATGAGCCTGATGACGGCAAATCCCAGACCTATCCCAGACCTAACTTGCGTTGTCCTTTAAAATATTGATGGAAACCAGGTTTAATTGACTGTTTCAGTGTTGTACGTCATTACTACGTGATGCAATCCAGAAAAAGCCCAGGATCTAGCCATCAAGTATGAGAAATATGCGAAAGAATGAGCCTGATGAGAGCAAATCCCAGACCTGACCTAGACCTAACATGAATTATTCTCTAAAATATTGGTCGAAACCAGGTTTAATTGACTGTTTCAGTGTGGAACCACAGTACTACGTGATCCAAACCAGAAAAAACACAGGATCAGGTCAACAAGTATGTGAAGAATGCGAAAGTATGAGTCTGATGAGTGAAAACCCCAGGCCTAACCTAGACCTAACATGCGTTGTCCTCAAAAATATTGATCGAAACCTGGTTTAATCGACTGTTTCAGTGTGGTACCACATTACTATGTGATCCAAACCAGAAAATAACCCAGGATCTGTTCAACGAGTATGTGAAGTGTGCGAAAGTATGAGTCTTATGAGGACAAATCCCAGACCTATCCCAGACCTAACATGCGTTATCCTCTAAAATATTTATCAAGACCAGGTTTAATTGATTGTTTCAGAGTGGACCCACATTACTACGTGATCCAAACCAGAAAAAACCCAGGATCCGTTCAACAAGTATGTGAAGAATGCGAAAGTATGAGTCTGATGAGTGAAAATGCCAGGCCTAACCTAGACCTAACATGCGTTATCCTCAAAAATATTGATCGAAACCTGGTTTAATCGACTGTTTCAGTGTGGTACCACATTACTATGTGATCCAAACCAGAAAATAACCCATGATCTGTTCTACGAGTATGTGAAGTGTGCGAAAGTATGAGTCTGATGAGGGCAAATCCCAGACCTATCCCAGACCTAACATGCGTTATCCTCTAAAATACTTATCAAGACCAGGTTTAATTGATTGTTTCAGTGTGGACCCACATAACTACGTGATCCAAACCAGAAAAAACCCAGGATCCGTTCAACAAGTATGTGAAGAATGCGAAAGTATGAGTCTGATGAGTGAAAAAACCAGGCCTGACCTAGACCTAACATGCGTTATCCTCTAAAATATTGAGCGAAACCAGGTTTAATGGACTGTTTCAGTGTGGTACGACACTACTACGGGATCCAAACCAGAAAAAACCCAGGATCTGTTCAACAAGTATGTGAAAAACGCGACAGTATGAGCCTGATGAGGGCAAATCCCAGACCTATCCCAGACCTAACTTACGTTGTCCTCTAAAATATTGACGGAAACCAGGTTTAATTGACTGTTTCAGTGTTGTACTTCATTACTACGTTATGCAATCCAGAAAATGCTCAGGATCTAGCCATCAAGTATGAGTAATATGCGAAAGAATGAGCCTGATGAGAGCAAATCCCAGACCTATCCCAGACCTAACTTGCGTTATCCTCCAAAATATTGATCGAAACCAGGTTTAATTGACTGTTTTAGTGTGGTACCACATTACTACGTGATCCAAACCAGAAAAAACCCTGGATCTGTCCAACAAGTATGTGAAAAACGCGAAATTGTGAGCCTGATGAGGGCAAATCTTAGACCTAACCCAGGCCTAAGATGCGTTATCCTCTAAAATATTTATCCAGGCCAGGTTTCATTGAATGTTTCAGTGTGGTACCACTTTACTACGTGATCCAATCCAGAAATAGCCCAGGATCTAGCCATGAAGTATGAGAAATATGCGAAAGTATGAGCCTGATGAGGGCAAATCCTAGACCTAACCCAGACCTAACATGCGTTATCCTCTAAAATATTGATCGAAACCTGGTTTAATCGACTGTTTCAGTGTGGTACCACATTACTATGTGATCCAAACCAGAAAATAACCCAGGATCTGTTCAACGAGTATGTGAAGTGTGCGAAAGTATGAGTCTGATGAGGGCAAATCCCAGACCTATCCCAGACCTAACATTCGTTATCCTCTAAAATATTTATCAAGACCAGGTTTAATTGATTGTTTCAGTGTGGACCCACATAACTACGTGATCCAAACCAGAAAAAACCCAGGATCCGTTCAACAAGTATGTGAAGAATGCGAAAGTATGAGTCTGATGAGTGAAAAAACCAGGCCTGACCTAGACCTAACATGCGTTATCCTCTAAAATATTGAGCGAAACCAGGTTTAATGGACTGTTTCAGTGTGGTACCACACTACTACGGGATCCAAACCAGAAAAAACCCAGGATCTGTTCAACAAGTATGTGAAAAACGCGACAGTATGAGCCTGATGAGGGCAAATCCCAGACCTATCCCAGACCCAACTTGCGTTGTCCTCTAAAATATTGACCGAAACCAGGTTTAATTGACTGTTTCAGTGTGGTACCACATTACTACGTGATCCAAACCAGAAAAAACCCAGGATCTGTCCAACAAGTATGTGAAAAACACGAAACTGTGAGCCTGATGAGGGCAAATCTTAGACCTATCCCAGACCTAAGATGCGTTGTCCTCTAAAATATTTATGCAGACCAGGTTTCATTGAATGTTTCAGTGTGGTACCACTTTACTACGTGATCCAATCCAGAAATAGCCCAGGATCTAGCCATGAAGTATGAGAAATATGCGAAAGTATGAGCCTGATGAGGGCAAATCCTAGACCTAACCCAGACCTAACATGCGTTATCCTCTAAAATATTTATCAAGACCAGGTTTAGTTGAATGTTTCAGTGTGGTACCACATTACTATGTGATCCAAACCAGAAAATAACGCAGGATCTGTTCAACGAGTATGTGAAGTGTGCGGAAGTATGAGCCTGATGAGGGCAAATCCCAGACCTATCCCAGACCTAACATGCGTTATCCTCTAAAATATTTATCAAGACCAGGTTTAATTGATTGTTTCAGTGTGGACCCACATTACTACCTGATCCAAACCAGAAAAAACCCAGGATCCGTTCAACAAGTATGTGAAGAATGCGAAAGTATGAGTCTGATGAATGAAAATCCCAGGCCTGACCTAGACCTAACATGCGTTATCCTCTAAAATATTGAGCGAAACCAGGTTTAATGGACTGTTTCAGTGTGGTACCACACTACTACGTGATCCAAACCAGAAAAAACCCAGGATCCGTTCAACAAGTATGTGAAGTGTGCGAAAGCATGAGCCTGATGAGAGCAAATCCCAGACCTAACCTAGACCTAACATGAATTATTCTCTAAAATATTGGTCGAAACCAGGTTTAATTGACTGTTTCAGTGTGGTCCCACATTGCTACGTGACCCAAACCAGAAAAAACCCAGGATCCGTTCAACAAGTATGTGAAGAATGCGAAAGTATGAGTCTGATGAGGGCAAATCCCAGACCTATCCCAGACCTAACTTGCGTTATCCTCTAAAATATTGATCGAAACCAGGTTTAATTGACTGTTTCAGTGTGGTACCACATTACTACATGATCCAATCCAGAAATAGCCCAGGATCTAGCCATGAAGTATGAGAAATATGCGATAGTAAGAGCCTGATGAGGGCAAATCCTAGATCTATCCCAGACCTAACTTGCGTTATCCTCTAAAATATTGATCGCAACCAGGTTTAATGGACTGTTTCAGTGTGGTACCACATTACTACAAGATCCAATCCAGAAATAGCCCAGGATCTAGCCATGAAGTATGAGAAATATGCGATAGTAAGAGCCTGATGAGGACAAATCCTAGATCTATCCCAGACCTATCTTGCGTTATCCTCTAAAATATTGATCGCAACCTGGTTTAATGGACTGTTTCTGTGTGGTACCACACAACTACGTGATCCAAACCAGAAAAAACCGAGGATCCGTTCAACAAGTATGTGAAGAATGCGAAAGTATGGGTCTGATGAGTGAAAATCCCAGACCTAACCTAGACCTAACATGCGTTATCCTCTAAAATATTGATCCAAACCAGGTTTAATTGACAGTTTCAGTGTGGTACCACATCACTACGTGCTCCAATCCAGAAATAGCCCAGGATCTAGCCATGAAGTATGAGAAATATGCGAAAGTATGAGCCTGACCAGGGCAAATCCTAGACCTAACCCAGACCTAACATGCGCTATCCTCTAAAATATTTATCAAGACCAGGTTTAATTGATTGTTTCAGTGTGGTCCCACATTACTACGTGATCCAAACCAGAAAAAACCCAGGATCCGTTCAACAAGTATGTGAAGAATGCGAAAGTATGAGTCTGATGAGTGAAAATCCCAGGCCTGACCTAGACCTATCATGCGTTATCCTCTAAAATAATGAGCGAAACCAGGTTTAATGGACTGTTTCAGTTTGGTACCACACTACTACGGGATCCAAACCAGAAAAAACCCAGGATCTGTTCAACAAGTATGTGAAAAACCCGAATGTATGAGCCTGACGAGGGCAAATCCCAGACCTATCCCAGACCTAACTTGCGTTGTCCTCTAAAGTATTGATGGAAACCAGGTTTAATTGACTGTTTCAGTGATGTACTTCATTACTACGTGATGCAATCCAGAAAAAGCCCAGGATCTAGCCATCAAGTATGAGAAATATGCGAAAGAATGAGCCAGATGAGAGCAAATCCCAGACCTAACCTAGACCTAACATGAATTATTCTCTAAAATATTGGTCGAAACCAGGTTTAATTGACTGTTTCAGTGAGGTCCCACATTACTACGTGATCCAAACCAGAAAAAACCCAGGATCTGCTCAACGAGTATGTGAAGGGTGGAAAGTATGAGTCTGATGAGGTCAAATCCCAGACCTATCCCAGATCTAACTTGCGTTATCCTCTAAGATATTGATCGAAACCAGGTTTATTCGACTGTTTCAGTGTGGTACCACATTACTACGTGATCCAAACCAGAAAAGACCCAGGATCAGTTCAACAAGTACGTGAAAAACGTGAAAGTATGAGCCTGATTAGGGCGAATCCCAGACCTATCCCAGACCTAACATGCGCTATCCTCTAAAATATTTATCAAGACGAGGTTTAATTGATTGTTTCAGTGTGGTCCCACATTACGACATGATCCAATCCAGAAAAAGCCCAGGATCTAGCCATCAAGTGTGAGTAATATGCGAAAGAATGAGCCTGGTGAGAGTAAATCCCAGACCTAACCTCGACCTAACATGAATTATTCTCTAAAATATTGATCGAAACCAGGTTTGATTGACTGTTTCAGCGTGGTACCACATTACTACGTGATACAATCCAGAAACAGCCCAGGATCCAGCCATGAGGTATGAGAAATATGCGAAAGTATGAGCCTGATGAGGGCAAATCCTAGACCTAACCCAGACCTAACATGCGTTATCCTCTAAAATATTGATCGAAACCTGGTTTAATGCACTGTTTCAGTGTGGTACCACACTACTTCGTGATCCGAACCAGAAAAAACCCAGGATCTGTTCAACAAGTATGTGAAAAACGCGAAAGTATGAGTCTGATGAGGTCAAATCCCAGACCTATCCCAGACCTAACTTGTGTTATCCTCTAAAATATTGATCGAAACCAGGCTTAGTCGACTGTTTCAGTGTGGTACCACATTACTACGTGATCCAAACCAGAAAAAACCCAGGATCCGTTCAACAAGTATGTGAAGTGTGCGAAAGTATGAGTCTGATTAGGGCAAATCGCAGACCTATCCCAGACCTAACATGCGCTATCCACTAAAATATTTATCAAGACCAGGTTTAATTGATTGTTTCAGTGTGGTCCCACATTACTACGGGATACAATCCAGAAACAGCCCAGGATCCAGCCATGAAGTATGAGAAATATGCGAAAGTATGAGTCTGATGAGGGCAAATCCCAGACCTATCCCAGACCTAACTTGCGTTATCCTCTAAAATATTGATCGAAACCAGGTTTAATTGACTGTTTCAGTGTGGTACCACATTACTACATGATCCAATCCAGAAATAGCCCAGGATCTAGCCATGAAGTATGAGAAATATGCGAAAGTATGAGCCTGATGAGGGCAAATCCTAGACCTAACCCAGACCTAACATGCGTTATCCTCTAAAATATTTATCAAGACCAGGTTTAATTGAATGTTTCAGTGTGGTACCACATTACTATGTGATCCAAACCAGAAAATAACGCAGGATCTGTTCAACGAGTATGTGAAGTGTGCGAAAGTATGAGCCTGATGAGGGCAAATCCCAGACCTATCCCAGACCTAACATGCGTTATCCTCTAAAATATTTATCAAGACCAGGTTTAATTGATTGTTTCAGTGTGGACCCACATTACTACCTGATCCAAACCAGAAAAAACCCAGGATCCGTTCAACAAGTATGTGAAGAATGCGAAAGTGAGTCTGATGAATGAAAATCCCAGGCCTGACCTAGACCTAACATGCGTTATCCTCTAAAATATTGAGCGAAACCAGGTTTAATGGACTGTTTCAGTGTGGTACCACACTACTACGTGATCCAAACCAGAAAAAACCCAGGATCCGTTCAACAAGTATGTGAAGTGTGCGAAAGTATGAGCCTGATGAGAGCAAATCCCAGACCTAACCTAGACCTAACATGAATTATTCTCTAAAATATTGGTCGAAACCAGGTTTAATTGACTGTTTCAGTGTGGTACCACATTACTACATGATCCAATCCAGAAATAGCCCAGGATCTAGCCATGAAGTATGAGAAATATGCGATAGTAAGAGCCTGATGAGGGCAAATCCTAGATCTATCCCAGACCTAACTTGCGTTATCCTCTAAAATATTGATCGCAACCAGGTTTAATGGACTGTTTCTGTGTGGCACCACACAACTACGTGATCCAAACCAGAAAAAACCCAGGATCTGTTCAACAAGTATGTGAAAAACGCGAGAGTATGAGCCTGATGAGGGCAAATCCCAGACCTATCCCAGACCTAACTTGCGTTATCCTCTAAAATATTGATCGAAACCAGGTTTAATTGACTGTTTCAGTGTGGTACCACATTACTACAAGATCCAATCCAGAAATAGCCCAGGATCTAGCCATGAAGTATGAGAAATATGCGATAGTAAGAGCCTGATGAGGGCAAATCCTAGATCTATCCCAGACCTAACTTGCGTTATCCTCTAAAATATTGATCGCAACCTGGTTTAATGGACTGTTTCTGTGTGGTACCACACAACTACGTGATCCAAACCAGAAAAAACCGAGGATCCGTTCAACAAGTATGTGAAGAATGCGAAAGTATGGGTCTGATGAGTGAAAATCCCAGACCTAACCTAGACCTAACATGCGTTATCCTCTAAAATATTGATCCAAACCAGGTTTAATTGACAGTTTCAGTGTGGTACCACATCACTACGTGATCCAATCCAGAAATAGCCCAGGATATAGCCATGAAGTATGAGAAATATGCGAAAGTATGAGCCTGACCAGGGCAAATCCTAGACCTAACCCAGACCTAACATGCGTTATCCTCTAAAATATTTATCAAGACCAGGTTTAATTGATTGTTTCAGTGTGGTCCCACATTACTACGTGATCCAAACCAGAAAAAACCCAGGATCCGTTCAACAAGTATGTGAAGAATGCGAAAGTATGAGTCTGATGAGTGAAAATCCCAGGCCTGACCTAGACCTATCATGCGTTATCCTCTAAAATAATGAGCGAAACCAGGTTTAATGGACTGTTTCAGTGTGGTACCACACTACTGCGGGATCCAAACCAGAAAAAACCCAGGATCTGTTCAACAAGTATGTGAAAAACCCGAATGTATGAGCCTGACGAGGGCAAATCCCAGACCTATCCCAGACCTAACTTGCGTTGTCCTCTAAAGTATTGATGGAAACCAGGTTTAATTGACTGTTTCAGTGATGTACTTCATTACTACGTGATGCAATCCAGAAAAAGCCCAGGATCTAGCCATCAAGTATGAGAAATATGCGAAAGAATGAGCCAGATGAGAGCAAATCCCAGACCTAACCTAGACCTAACATGAATTATTCTCTAAAATATTGGTCGAAACCAGGTTTAATTGACTGTTTCAGTGTGGTCCCACATTACTACGTGATCCTAACCAGAAAAAACCCAGGATCTGCTCAACGAGTATGTGAAGGGTGGAAAGTATGAGTCTGATGAGGTCAAATCCCAGACCTATCCCAGATCTAACTTGCGTTATCCTCTAAGATATTGATCGAAACCAGGTTTATTCGACTGTTTCAGTGTGGTACCACATTACTACGTGATCCAAACCAGAAAAGACCCAGGATCAGTTCAACAAGTACGTGAAAAACGTGAAAGTATGAGCCTGATTAGGGCGAATCCCAGACCTATCCCAGACCTAACATGCGCTATCCTCTAAAATATTTATCAAGACGAGGTTTAATTGATTGTTTCAGTGTGGTCCCACATTACGACATGATCCAATCCAGAAAAAGCCCAGGATCTAGCCATCAAGTGTGAGTAATATGCGAAAGAATGAGCCTGGTGAGAGTAAATCCCAGACCTAACCTAGACCTAACATGAATTATTCTCTAAAATATTGATCGAAACCAGGTTTGATTGACTGTTTCAGCGTGGTACCACATTACTACGTGATACAATCCAGAAACAGCCCAGGATCCAGCCATGAGGTATGAGAAATATGCGAAAGTATGAGCCTGATGAGAGCAAATCCCAGACCTAACCCAGACCTAACATGCGTTATCCTCTAAAATATTTATCAAGACCAGGTTTAATTGATTGTTTCAGTGTGGACCCACATTACTACGTGATCCAAACCAGAAAAAACCCAGGATCCGTTCAACAAGTATGTTAAAACTGCGACAGTATGACCCTGATGAGGGCAAATCCCAGGCCTAAACTAGACCTAACATGCGTTGTCCTCTAAAATATTGATCCAAACCAGGTTTAATGGACTGTTTCAGTGTGGCACCACATTACTACGTGATCCAAACCAGAAAAAACCCAGGATCCGTTCAACAAGTATGTGAAGAATGCGAAAGTATGAGTCTGATGAGTGAAAATCCCATGCCTAACCTAGACCTAACATGCGTTATCCTCAAAAATATTGATCGAAACCTGTTTTAGTCGACAGTTTCAGTGAGGTGCCACATTACTATGTGATCCAAACCAGAAAATAACCCAGGATCTGTTCAACGAGTATGTGAAGTGTGCGAAAGTATGAGTCTGATGAGGGCAAATCCCATGCCTAACCTAGACCCAACATGCGTTATCCTTAAAAATATTGATCGAAACCTGGTTTAATCGGCTGTTTCAGAGTGGTACCATATTACTATGTGATCCAAACCGGAAAATAACCCAGGATCTGTTCAACGAGTATGTGAAGTGTGCGAAAGTATGAGTCTGATGAGGGCAAATCCCAGACCGATCCCAGACCTAACATGCGTTATCCTCTAAAATATTTATCAAGACCAGGTTTAATTGATTGTTTCAGTGTGGGCCCACAGTACGACGTGATCCAAACCAGAAAAAACCCAGGATCCGTTCAACAAGTATGTGAAGAATGCGAAAGTATGGGTCTGATGAGTGAAAAAACCAGGCCTGACCTAGACCTAACATGCGTTATCCTCTAAAATATTGAGCGAAACCAGGTTTAATTGACTGTTTCAGTGTTGTAGTTCATTACTACGTGATGCAATCCAGAAAAAGCCCAGGATCTGTTCAACAAGTATATGAAAAACGCGAAAGTATGAGCCTGATGAGGGCAAATCCCAGACCTATCCCAGACCTAACTTGCGTTATCCTCTAAAATATTTATCCAGACCAGGTTTCATTGAATGTTTCAGTGTGGTACCACTTTACTACGTGAACCAATCCAGAAATAGCCCAGGATCTAGCCATGAAGTATGAGAAATATGCGATAGTAAGAGCCTGATGAGGGCAAATCCTAGACCTATCCCAGACCTAACTTGCGCTATCCTCTAAAATATTGATCGCAACCAGGTTTAATGGACTGTTTCTGTGTGGTACCACACAACTACGTGATCCAAACCAGAAAAAACCCAGGATCTGTTCAACAAGTATGTGAAAAACGCGAAAGTATGAGCCTGATGAGGGCAAATCCCAGACCTATCCCAGACCTAACTTGCGTTATCCTCTAAAATATTGATCGAAACCAGGTTTAATTGACTGTTTCAGTGTGGTACCACATTACTACATGATCCAATCCAGAAATAGCCCAGGATCTAGCCATGAAGTATGAGAAATATACGATAGTAAGAGCCTGATGAGGGCAAATCCTAGATCTATCCCAGACCTAACTTGCGTTATCCTCTAAAATATTGATCCAAACCAGGTTTAATTGAATGTTTCAGTGTGGTACCACATTACTACGTGACCCAACCCAGAAAAAACCCAGGATCTGTTCAACAAGTATGTGAAAAACGCGAAAGTATGAGCCTGATGAGGGCAAATCCCAGACCTATCCCAGCCCTAACTTGCGTTATCCTCTAAAATGTTGATCGAAACCAGGTTTAGTCGACTGTTTCAGTGTGGTACCACATTACTACGTGATCCAAACCAGAAAAAACCCAGGATCCGTTCAACAAGTATGTGAAGAATGCGAAAGTATGAGTCTGATGAGTGAAAATCCCAGACCTAACATGCGTTATCCTCTAAAATATTTATCAAGACCAGGTTTAATTGAATGTTTCAGTGTGGTACCACATTACTACGTGACCCAACCCAGAAAAAACCCAGGATCTGTTCAACAAGTATGTGAAGAATGCGAAAGTATGAGTCTGATGAGTGAAAATCCCAGACCTAACCTAGACCTAACATGCGTTATCCTCTAAAATATTTATCAAGACCAGGTTTAATTGAATGTTTCAGTGTGGTACCACATTACTACGTGACCCAAACCAGAAAAAACCCAGGATCTGTTCAACAAGTATATGAAAAAGGCGAAAGTATGAGCCTGATGAGGGCAAATCCCAGACCTATCCCAGACGTAACTTGCGTTATCCTCTAAAATATTGATCGAAACAAGGTTTAATTGAATGATTCAGTGTGGTACCACATTGCTACGTGATGCAATCCAGAAACAGCCCAGGATCTAGCCATGAAGTATGAGAAGTATGCGAAAGTATGAGCCAGATGAGGGCAAATCCTAGACCTAACCCAAACCTAACATGCGTTATCCTCTAAAATATTTATCATGAACAGGTTTAATTGAATGTTTCAGTGTGGTACCACATTACTACGTGAACCAAATCAGAAAAAACCCAGGATCCGTTCAACAAGTATGTTAAAACTGCGACGGTATGACCCTGATGAGGGCAAATCCCAGGCCTAAACTAGACCTAACATGCGTTGTCCTCTAAAATATTGATCCAAACCAGGTTTAATGGACTGTTTCAGTGTGGCACCACATTCCTACGTGATCCAAACCAGAAAAAACCCAGGATCCGTTCAACAAGTATGTGAAGTGTGCGAAAGTATGAGTCTGATGAGGGCAAATCCCATGCCTAACCTAGACCCAACATGCGTTATCCTTAAAAATATTGATCGAAACCTGGTTTAATCGGCTGTTTCAGTGTGGTACCACATTACTATGTGATCCAAACCAGAAAATAACCCAGGATCTGTTCAACGAGTATGTGAAGTGTGCGAAAGTATGAGTCTGATGAGGGCAAATCCCAGTCCTATCCCAGACCTAACATGCGTTATCCTCTAAAATATTTATCAAGACCAGGTTTAGTTGATTGTATCAGTGTGGACCCATATTACTACGTGATCCAAACCAGAAAAAACCCAGGATCCGTTCAACAAGTATGTGAAGAATGCGAAAGTATGAGTCTGATGAGTGAAAAAACCAGGCCTGACCTAGACCTAACATGCGTTATCCTCTAAAATATTGAGCGAAACCAGGTTTAATTGACTGTTTCAGTGTTGTACTTCATTACTACGTGATGCAATCCAGAAAAAGCCCAGGATCTGTTCAACAAGTATATGAAAAACGCGAAAGTATGAGCCTGATGAGGGCAAATCCCAGACCTATCCCAGACCTAACTTGCGTTATCCTCTAAAATATTGATCGAAACCAGGTTTAATCGACTGTTTCAGTGTGGAAACACATTACTACGTGATCCAAACCAGAAAAAAACCCAGGATCTTGTCATCCAGTATGTGAAGTTTGCGAAAGTATGAGTCTGATGAGGGCTAATCCCAGACCTATCCCAGACCTAACTTGCGTTATCCTCTAAAATATTGAACGAAACCAGGTTTAATTGACTGTTTTAGTGTGGTACCACATTACTACGTGATCCAAACCAGAAAAAACCCAGGATCTGTTCAACAAGTATGTGAAAAACACGAAACTGTGAGCCTGATGAGGGCAAATCTTAGACCTAACCCAGACCTAAGATGCGTTATCCTCTAAAATATTTATCCAGACCAGGTTTCATTGAATGTTTCAGTGTGGTACCACTTTACTACGTGAACCAATCCAGAAATAGCCTAGGATCTAGCCATGAAGTATGAGAAATATGCGATAGTAAGAGCCTGATGAGGGCAAATCCTAGACCTATCCCAGACCTAACTTGCGCTATCCTCTAAAATATTGATCGCAACCAGGTTTAATGGACTGTTTCTGTGTGGTACCACACAACTACGTGATCCAAACCAGAAAAAACCCAGGATCTGTTCAACAAGTATGTGAAAAACGCGAAAGTATGAGCCTGATGAGGGCAAATCCCAGACCTATCCCAGACCTAACTTGCGTTATCCTCTAAAATATTGATCGAAACCAGGTTTAATTGACTGTTTCAGTGTGGTACCACATTACTACATGATCCAATCCAGAAATAGCCCAGGATCTAGCCATGAAGTATGAGAAATATACGATAGTAAGAGCCTGATGAGGGCAAATCCTAGATCTATCCCAGACCTAACTTGCGTTATCCTCTAAAATATTGATCCAAACCAGGTTTAATTGATTGTTTCAGTGTGGTACCACATTACTACGTGACCCAACCCAGAAAAAACCCAGGATCTGTTCAACAAGTATGTGAAAAACGCGAAAGTATGAGCCTGATGAGGGCAAATCCCAGACCTATCCCAGCCCTAACTTGCGTTATCCTCTAAAATGTTGATCGAAACCAGGTTTAGTCGACTGTTTCAGTCTGGTACCACATTACTACGTGATCCAAACCAGAAAAAACCCAGGATCCGTTCAACAAGTATGTGAAGAATGCGAAAGTATGAGTCTGATGAGTGAAAATCCCAGACCTAACCTAGACCTAACATGCGTTATCCTCTAAAATATTTATCAAGACCAGGTTTAATTGAATGTTTCAGTGTGGTACCACATTACTACGTGACCCAAACCAGAAAAAACCCAGGATCTGTTCAACAAGTATATGAAAAAGGCGAAAGTATGAGCCTGTTGAGGGCAAATCCCAGACCTATCCCAGACGTAACTTGCGTTATCCTCTAAAATATTGATCGAAACAAGGTTTAATTGAATGTTTCAGTGTGGTACCACATTGCTACGTGATGCAATCCACAAACAGCCCAGGATCTAGCCATGAAGTATGAGAAGTATGCGAAAGTATGAGCCAGATGAGGGCAAATCCTAGACCTAACCCAAACCTAACATGCGTTATCCTCTAAAATATTTATCATGAACAGGTTTAATTGAATGTTTCAGTGTGGTACCACATTACTACGTGAACCAAATCAGAAAAAACCCAGGATCCGTTCAACAAGTATGTTAAAACTGCGACAGTATGACCCTGATGAGGGCAAATCCCAGGCCTAACCTAGACCTAACATGCGTTGTCCTCTAAAATATTGATCCAAACCAGGTTTAATGGACTGTTTCAGTGTGGCACCACATTGCTACGTGATCCAAACCAGAAAAAACCCAGGATCTGTTCAACAAGTATGTGAAAAACGCGAAAGTATGAGTCTGATGAGGTCAAATCCCAGACCTATCCCAGACTTAACTTGCGTTATCCTCTAAAATATTGATCGAAACCAGGTTTAATCGGCTGTTTCAGCGTGGTACCACATTACTACGTGATACAATCCAGAAACAGCCCAGGAGCTAGCCATCAAGTATGAGAAATATGCGAAAGAGTGAGCCTGATAAGAGCAAATACCAGACCTGACCTAGACCTAACATGAATTATTCTCTAAAATATTGATCGAAACCAGGTTTAACTGACTGTTTCAGTGTGGTCCCACATTACTACGTGATCCAAACCAGAAAAAACCCAGGATCCGTCCAACAAGTATGTGAAGAATGCGAAAGTATGAGTCTGATGAGTGAAAATCCCAGGCCTAACCTAGACCTAACATGCGTTATCCTCAAAAATATTGATCGAAACCTGGTTTAATCGACTGTTTCAGTGTGGTACCACATTACTATGTGATCCAAACCAGAAAATAACCCAGGATCTGTTCAACGAGTATGTGAAGGGTGCGAAAGTATGAGTCTGATGAGGTCAAATCCCAGACCTATCCCAGATCTGACTTGCGTTATCCTCTAAAATATTGATCGAAACCAGGTTTAATCGACTGTTTCAGTGTGGTACCACATTACTACGTGATCCAAACCAGAAAAGACCCAGGATCAGTTCAACAAGTAAGTGAAAAACGCGAAAGTATGAGGCTGATGAGGGCAAATCCTAGACCTAACTCAAACCTAACATGCGTTATCCTCTAAAATATTTATCAAGACCAGGTTTAATTGACTGTTTCAGCGTGGTACCACATTACTACGTGATACAATCCAGAAACAGCCCAGGATCTAGCCATGAAGTATGAGAGATATGCGAAAGTATGAGCCTGATGAGGGCAAATCCTAGGCCTAACCCAAACCTAACATGCGTTATCCTCTAAAATATTTATCATGACCAGGTTTAATTGAATGTTTCAGTGTGGCACCACATTACTACGTGATCCAATCCAGAAATAGCCCAGGATCTAGCCATGAAGTATGAGAAATATGCGCAAGTATGAGCCTGACGAGAGCAAATCCTAGACCTAACCCAGACCTAACATGCGTTATCCTCAAAACAATTGATCGAACCTGGTTTAATCGACTGTTTTGGTGTGGTACCACATTACTATGTGATCCAAACCAGAAAATAACCCAGGATGAGTTCAACGAGTATGTGAAGTGTGCGAAAGTATGAGTCTGATTAGGGCAAATCCCAGACATATCCCAGACCTAACATGCGCTATCCTCTAAGATATTTATCAAGACCAGGTTTAATTGATTGTTTCAGTGTGGTCCCACATTACTACGTGATCCAATCCAGAAAAAGCCCAGGATCTAGCCATCAAGTATGAGTAATATGCGAAAGAATGAGCCTGATGAGAGTAAATCCCAGACCTAACCTAGACCTAACATGAATTATTCTCTAAAATATTGATCGAAACCAGGTTTAATTGACTGTTTCAGCGTGGTACCACATTAGTACGTGATACAATCCAGAAACAGCCCAGGATCCAGCCATGAAGTATGAGAAATATGCGAAAGTATGAGCCTGATGAGGGCAAATCCTAGACCTAACCCAGACCTAACATGCGTTATCCTCTAAAATATTGATCGAAACCTGGTTTAATGCACTGTTTCAGTGTGGTACCACACTACTACGTGATCCAAACCAGAAAAAACCCAGGATCTGTTCCACAAGTATGTGAAAAACGCGAAAGTATGAGTCTGATGAGGTCAAATCCCAGACCTATCCCAGACCTAACTTGTGTTATCCTCTAAAATATTGATCGAAACCAGGTTTAGTCGACTGTTTCAGTGTGGTACCACATTACTACGTGATCCAAACCAGAAAAAACCCAGGATCTGCTCAACGAGTATGTGAAGGGTGCGAAAGTATGAGTCTGATGAGGTCAAATCCCAGACCTATCCCATATCTAACTTGCGTTATCCTCTAAAATATTGATCGAAACCAGGTTTAATCGACTGTTTCAGTGTGGTACCACATTACTACGTGATCCAAGCCAGAAAAGACCCAGGATCAGTTCAACAAGTACGTGAAAAACGTGAAAGTATGAGCCTGATTAGGGCGAATCCCAGACCTATCCCAGACCTAACATGCGCTATCCTCTAAAATATTTATCAAGACGAGGTTTATTTGATTGTTTCAGTGTGTTCCCACATTACTACGTGATCCAATCCAGAATCAGCCCAGGATCTAGCCATCAAGTGTGAGTAATATGCGAAAGAATGAGCCTGATGAGAGTAAATCCTAGACCTAACCTAGACATAACATGAATTATTCTCTAAAATATTCATCGAAACCAGGTTTAATTGACTGTTTCAGCGTGGTACCACATTACTACGTGATACAATCCAGAAACAGCCCAGGATCCAGCCATGAGGTATGAGAAATATGCGAAAGTATGAGCCTGACGAGAGCAAATCCTAGACCTAACCCAGACCTAACATGCGTTATCCTCAAAAATATTGATCGAAACCTGGTTTAATTGACTGTTTCAGTGTGGTACCACATTACTACGTGATACAATCCAGAAACAGCCCACGATCCAGCCATGAGGTATGAGAAATATGCGAAAGTATGAGCCTGGCGAGAGCAAATCCTAGACCTAACCCAGACCTAACATGCGTTATCCTCAAAAATATTGATCGAAACCTGGTTTAATCGACTGCTTCAGTGTGGTACCACACTACTACGTGATCCAAACCAGAAAAAACCCAGGATCTGTTCAACAAGTATGTGAAAAACGCGAAAGTATGAGCCTGATGAGGTCAAATCCCAGACCTATCCCAGACCTAATTTGTGTTATCCTCTAAAATATTGATCGAAACCAGGTTTAGTCTACTGTTTCAGTGCGGTACCACATTACTACGTGATCCAAACCAGAAAAATCCCAGGATCCGTTCAACAAGTATGTGAAGTGTGCGAAAGTATGAGTCTGATAAGGGCAAATCGCAGACCTATCCCAGACCTAACATGCGCTATCCATTAAAATATTTATCAAGACCAGGTTTAATTGATTGTTTCAGTGTGGTCCCACATTACTACGGGATACAATCCAGAAACAGCCCAGGATCCAGCCATGAAGTATGAGAAATATGCGAAAGTATGAGTCTGATGAGTGAAAATCCCAGACCTAACCTAGACCTAACATGCGTTATCCTCTAAAATATTGATGGAAACCTGGTTTAATTGACTGTTTCAGTGTTGTACTTCATTACCACGTGATGCGATCCAGAAAAAGCCCAGGATCTAGCCATCAAGTATGAGAAATATGCGAAAGAATGAGCCTGATGAGAGCAAATCCCAGACCTAACCCAGACCTAACATGCGTTATCCTCAAAAATATTGATCGAAACCTGGTTTAATCGACTGTTTCTACGTGATGCGATCCAGAAAAAGCCCAGGATCTAGCCATCAAGTATGAGAAATATGTGAAAGTATGAGTCTGATTAGGGCAAATCCCAGACCTATCCCAGACCTAACTTGCGCTATCCTCTAAAATATTTATCAAGACCCGGTTTAATTGATTGTTTCAGTGTGGTCCCACATTACTACGTGATCCAATCCAGAAAAAGCCCAGGATCTAGCCATCAAGTATGAGTAATATAAGAAAGAATGAGCCTGATGAGAGTAAATCCCAGACCTAACCTAGACCTAACATGAATTATTCTCTAAGATATTGATCGAAACCTGGTTTAATCGACTGTCCCAGAGTGGTACCACATTACTATGTGATCCAAACCAGAAAATATCCCAGCATCTGTTCAACAAGTATGTGAAGAATGTGAAAGTATGAGTCTGATGAGTGAAAATCCCAGACCTAACCCAGACCTAACTTGCGTTATCCTCTAAAATATTTATCCAGACCATGTTTCATTGAATGTTTCAGTGTGGTACCACTTTACTATGTGATCCAATCCAGAAATAGCCCAGCATCTAGCCATGAAGTATGAGAAATATTGCGAAAGTAGAAGCATGATGAGGGCAAATCCTAGACCTAACCCAGACCTAACAAGCGTTATCCTCTAAAATATTTATCAAGACTAGGTTTAATTGAATGTTTCAGTGTGGTACCACATTACTACGTGATCCACACCAGAAAAAACCCAGGATCCGTTCAACAAGTATGTGAAGAATGCGAAAGTAGAAGCATGATGAGGGCAAATCCTAGACCTAACCCAGACCTAACAAGCGTTATCCTCTAAAATATTTATCAAGACTAGGTTTAATTGAATGTTTCAGTGTGGTACCACATTACTTCGCGATCCACACCAGAAAAAACCCAGGATCCGTTCAACAAGTATGTGAAGAATGCGAAAGTATGAGTCTGATGAGTGAAAATCCCAGACCTAACCTAGACCTAACATGCGTTATCCTCTAAACTATTCATCCAAACCAGGTTTAATGGACTGTTTCAGTGTGGTACCACACTACTACGTGATCCACACCAGAAAAAACCCAGGATCCGCTCAACAAGTATGTGAAAAACGCGAAAGTATGAGCCTGATGAGGGCAAATCCCAGACCTATCCCAGTCCTAACTAACGTTATCCTTTAAAATATTGATCGAAACCAGGTTTAATTGACTGTTTCAGTGTTGTACTTCATTACTACGTGATGCAATCCATAAAAAGCCCAGGATCTAGCCATCAAGTATGAGAAATATGCGAAAGTATGAGCCTGATGATGGCAAATCCTAGACCTAACCCAGACCTAACATGCGTTCTCCTCTAAAATATTTATCAAGAGCAGGTTTAATTGATTGTTTCAGTGTGGTCCCACATTACTACGTGATACAATCCAGAAACAGCCCAGGATCTAGCCATGAAGTATGAGCAATATGCGAAAGTATGAGCGTGATGATGGCAAATCCTAGACCTAACCCAGACCTAACATGCGTTATCCTCTAAAATATTTATCAAGACCAGGTTTAATTGATTATTTCAGTGTGGTGCCACATTACTACGTGATACAATCCAGAAACAGCCCAGGATCTGTGCAACAAGTATGTGAAAAACGCAAAAGTATGAGCCTGATGAGGGCAAATCCCAGACCTATCCCAGACCTAACTTGCGTTATCCTCTAAGATATTGATCGAAACCAGGTTTAATTGACTGTTTCAGCGTGGTACCACATTACTACGTGATACAATCCAGAAACAGCCCAGGATCTAGCCATGAAGTATGAGCAATATGCGAATGTATGAGCCTGATGATGGCAAATCCTAGACCTAACCCAGACCTAACATGCGTTCTCCTCCAAAATATTTATCAAGACCAGGTTTAATTGATTGTTTCAGTGTGGTCCCACATTACTACGTGATCCAAAACAGAAAAAACCCAGGATCTGTTCTACATGTATGAGAAATATGCGAAAGAATGAGCCTGATGAGAGCAAATCCCAGACCTAACCTAGACCTAACATGAATTATTCTCTAAAATATTGATCGAAACCAGGTTTAATTGACTGTTTCAGTGTGGTCCCACATTACTACGTGATGCAATCCAGAAAAAGACCAGGATCTAGCCATCAAGTATGAGAAATATGCGAAAGAATGAGCGTGATGAGAGCAAATCGCAGACCTAACCTAGACCTAACATGAATTATTCTCTAAAATATTGATCGAAACCAGGTTTAGTTGACTGTTTCAGTGTTGTACTTCATTACTACGTGATGCAGTCCAGAAAAAGCCCAGGATCTAGCCATGAAGTATGAGCAATATGCGAAAGTATGAGCGTGATGATGGCAAATCCTAGACCTAACCCAGACCTAACATGCGTTATCCTCTAAAATATTTATCAAGACCAGGTTTAATTGATTATTTCAGTGTGGTGCCGCATTACTACGTGATACAATCCAGAAACAGCCCAGGATCTGTTCAACAAGTATGTGAAAAACGCAAAAGTATGAGCCTGATGAGGGCAAATCCCAGACCTATCCCAGACCTAACTTGCGTTATCCTCTAAGATATTGATCGAAACCAGGTTTAATTGACAGTTTCAGTGTGGTACCACATTACTACGTGATCCAATCCAGAAATAGCCCAGGATCTAGCCATGAAGTATGAGAAGTATGCGAAAGTATGAGCCAGATGAGGGCAAATCCTAGACCTAAACCAAACCTAACATGCGTTATCCTCTAAAATATTTATCATGAACAGGTTTAATTGAATGTTTCAGTGTGGTACCACATTACTACGTGATACAATCCAGAAACAGCCCAGGATCCAGCCATGAGGTATGAGAAATATGCGAAAGTATGAGCCTGACGAGAGCAAATCCTAGACCTAACCCAGACCTAACATGCGTTATCCTCAAAAATATTGATCGAAACCTGGTTTAATCGACTGTTTCAGTGTGGTACCACACTACTACGTGATCCAAACCAGAAAAAACCCAGGATCTGTTCAACAAGTATGTGAAAAACGCGAAAGTATGAGTCTGATGAGGTCAAATCCCAGACCTATCCCAGACCTAACATGCGTTATCCTCTAAAATATTGATGGAAACCTGGTTTAATTGACTGTTTCAGTGTTGTACTTCATTACTGCGTGATGCGATCCAGAAAAAGCCCAGGATCTAGCCATGAAGTATGAGAAATATGCGAAAGAATGAGCCTGATAAGAGCAAATCCGAGACCTAACCTAGACCTAACATGAATTATTCTCTAAAATATTGATCGAAACCAGGTTTAATTGACTGTTTCAGCGTGGTACCACATTACTACGTGATACAATCCAGAAACAGCCCAGGATCCAGCCATGAGGTATGAGAAATATGCGAAAGTATGAGCCTGACGAGAGCAAATCCTAGACCTAACCCAGACCTAACATGCGTTATCCTCAAAAATATTGATCGAAACCTGGTTTAATTGACTGCTTCAGTGTGGTACCACATTACTACGTGATACAATCCAGAAACAGCCCAGGATCCAGCCATGAGGTATGAGAAATATGCGAAAGTATGAGCCTGACGAGAGCAAATCCTAGACCTAACCCAGACCTAACATGCGTTATCCTCAAAAATATTGATCGAAACCTGGTTTAATCGACTGTTTCAGTGTGGTACCACACTACTACGTGATCCAAACCAGAAAAAACCCAGGATCTGTTCAACAAGTATGTGAAAAACGCGAAAGTATGAGTCTGATGAGGTCAAATCCCAGACCTATCCCAGACCTAATTTGTGTTATCCTCTAAAATATTGATCGAAACCAGGTTTAGTCGACTGTTTCAGTGCGGTACCACATTACTACGTGATCCAAACCAGAAAAATCCCAGGATCCGTTCAACAAGTATGTGAAGTGTGCGAAAGTATGAGTCTGATTAGGGCAAATCGCAGACCTATCCCAGACCTAACATGCGCTATCCATTAAAATATTTATCAAGACCAGGTTTAATTGATTGTTTCGGTGTGGTCCCACATTACTACGGGATACAATCCAGAAACAGCCCAGGATCCAGCCATGAAGTATGAGAAATATGCGAAAGTATGAGTCTGATGAGTGAAAATCCCAGACCTAACCTAGACCTAACATGCGTTATCCTCTAAAATATTGATGGAAACCTGGTTTAATTGACTGTTTCAGTGTTGTTCTTCATTACCACGTGATGCGATCCAGAAAAAGCCCAGGATCTAGCCATCAAGTATGAGAAATATGCGAAAGAATGAGCCTGATGAGAGCAAATCCCAGACCTAACACAGACCTAACATGCGTTATCCTCAAAAATATTGATCGAAACCTGGTTTAATCGACTGTTTCAGTGTGGTACCACTTTACTACGTGATACAATCCAGAAACAGCCCAGGATCTAGCCATGAAGTATGAGAAATATGCGAAAGTATCAGCCTGATGAGGGCAAATCCTAGACCTAACTCAAACCTAACATGCGTTATCCTCTAAAATATTTATCAAGACCAGGTTTAATTGAATGTTTCAGTGTGGTACCACATTACTACGTGATCCAATCCAGAAATAGCCCAGGATCTAGCCATGAAGTATGAGAAATATGCGAAAGTATGAGCCTGACGAGAGCAAATCCTAGACCTAACCCAAACCTAACATGCGTTATCCTCAAAAATATTGATCGAAACCTGGTTTAATCGACTGTTTCAGTGTGGTACCACACTTCTATGTGATCCAAACCAGAAAATAACCCAGGATCAGTTCAACGAGTATGTGAAGTGTGCGAAAGTATGAGTCTGATTAGGGCAAATCCCAGACCTACCCCAGACCTAACATGCGCTATCCTCTAAAATATTTATCAAGACGAGGTTTATTTGATTGTTTCAGTGTGGTCCCACATTACTACGTGATCCAATCCAGAAAAAGCCCAGGATCTAGCCATCAAGTGTGAGTAATATGCGAAAGAATGAGCCTGATGAGAGTAAATCCTAGACCTAACCTAGACATAACATGAATTATTCTCTAAAATATTGATCGAAACCAGGTTTAATTGACAGTTTCAGCGTGGTACCACATTACTACGTGATACAATCCAGAAACAGCCCAGGATCCAGCCATGAGGTATGAGAAATATGCGAAAGTATGAGCCTGACGAGAGCAAATCCTAGACCTAACCCAGACCTAACATGCGTTATCCTCAAAAATATTCATCGAAACCTGGTTTAATTGACTGTTTCAGCGTGGTACCACATTACTACGTGATACAATCCAGAAACAGCCCAGGATCCAGCCATGAGGTATGAGAAATATGCGAAAGTATGAGCCTGACGAGAGCAAATCCTAGACCTAACCCAGACCTAACATGCGTTATCCTCAAAAATATTGATCGAAACCTGGTTTAATCGACTGTTTCAGTGTGGTACCACAGTACTACGTGATCCAAACCAGAAAAAACCCAGGATCTGTTCAACAAGTATGTGAAAAACGCGAAAGTATGAGTCTGATGAGGTCAAATCCCAGACCTATCCCAGACCTAACTTGTGTTATCCTCTAAAATATTGATCGAAACCAGGTTTAGTCGACTGTTTCAGTGCGGTACCACATTACTACGTGATCCAAACCAGAAAAATCCCAGGATCCGTTCAACAAGTATGTGAAGTGTGCGAAAGTATGAGTCTGATTAGGGCAAATCGCAGACCTATCCCAGACCTAACATGCGCTATCCACTAAAATATTTATCAAGACCAGGTTTAATTGATTGTTTCAGTGTGGCCCCACATTACTACGGGATACAATCCAGAAACAGCCCAGGATCCAGCCATGAAGTATGAGAAATATGCGAAAGTATGAGTCTGATGAGTGAAAATCCCAGACCTAACCTAGACCTAACATGCGTTATCCTCTAAAATATTGATGGAAACCTGGTTTAATTGACTGTTTCAGTGTTGTACTTCATTACCACGTGATGCGATCCAGAAAAAGCCCAGGATCTAGCCATCAAGTATGAGAAATGTGCGAAAGTAAGAGCCTGATAAGGGCAAATCCTAGATCTATCCCAGACCTAACATGCGTTATCCTCTAAAGTATTGATCGAAACCAGGTTTAATTGACTGTTTCAGCGTGGTACCACTTTACTACGTGATACAATCCAGAAACAGCCCAGGATCTAGCCATGAAGTATGAGAAATATTGCGAAAGTAGAAGCATGATGAGGGCAAATCCTAGATCTATCCCAGACCTAACATGCGTTATCCTCTAAAGTATTGATCGAAACCAGGTTTAATTGACTGTTTCAGCGTGGTACCACTTTACTACGTGATACAATCCAGAAACAGCCCAGGATCTAGCCATGAAGTATGAGAAATATTGCGAAAGTAGAAGCATGATGAGGGCAAATCCTAGACCTAACCCAGACCTAACAAGCGTTATCCTCTAAAATATTTATCAAGACTAGGTTTAATTTGAATGTTTCAGTGTGGTACCACATTACTACGCGATCCACACCAGAAAAAACCCAGGATCCGTTCAACAAGTATGTGAAGAATGCGAAAGTATGAGTCTGATGAGTGAAAATCCCAGACCTAACCTAGACCTAACATGCGTTATCCTCTAAACTATTCATCCAAACCAGGTTTAATGGACTGTTTCAGTGTGGTACCACACTACTACGTGATCCACACCAGAAAAAACCCAGGATCTGCTCAACAAGTATGTGAAAAACGCGAAAGTATGAGCCTGATGAGGGCAAATCCCAGACCTATCCCAGTCCTAACTTGCGTTATCCTCTAAAATATTGATCGAAACCAGGTTTAATTGACTGTTTCAGTGTTGTACTTCAATACTACGTGATGCGATCCAGAAAAAGCCCAGGATCTAGCCACCAAGTATGAGAAATATGCGAAAGAATGAGCCTGATGAGAGCAAATCCCAGACCTAACCTAGACCTAACATGAATTATTCTCTAAAATATTGATCGAAACCAGGTTTAATTGACTGTTTCAGTGTTGTACTTCATTACTACGTGATGCAATCCATAAAAAGCCCAGGATCTAGCCATCAAGTATGAGAAATATGCGAAAGTATGAGCCTGATGAGGGCAAATCCTAGACCTAACCCAGACCTAACATGCGTTATCCTCTAAAATATTTATCAAGACCAGGTTTAATTGATTGTTTCAGTGTGGTCCCACATTACTACGTGATACAATCCAGAAACAGCCCAGGATCTAGCCATGAAGTATGAGCAATATGCGAAAGTATGAGCCTGATGATGGCAAATCCTAGACCTAACCCAGACCTAACATGCGTTATCCTCTAAAATATTTATCAAGACCAGGTTTAATTGATTATTTCAGTGTGGTGCCACATTACTACGTGATACAATCCAGAAACAGCCCAGGATCTGTTCAACAACTATGTGAAAAACGCAAAAGTATGAGCCTGATGAGGGCAAATCCCAGACCTATCCCAGACCTAACTTGCGTTATCCTCTAAAATATTGATCGAAACCAGGTTTAATTGACTATTTCAGTGTTGTACTTCATTACTACGTTATGCAATCCAGAAAAAGCCCAGGATCTAGCCATCAAGTATGAGAAATATGCGAAAGAATGAGCCTGATAAGAGCAAATCCCAGACCTAACCTAGACCTAACATGAATTATTCTCTAAAATATTGATCGAAACCAGGTTTAATTGACTGTTTCAGTGTTGTACTTCATTACTACGTGATCCAAAACAGAAAAAACCCAGGATCTGTTCTACATGTATGAAAAATATGCGAAAGAATGAGCCTGATGAGAGCAAATCCCAGACCTAACCTAGACCTAACATGAATTATTCTCTAAAATATTGATCGAAACCAGGTTTAATTGACAGTTTCAGTGTGGTACCACATTACTACGTGATCCAATCCAGAAATAGCCCAGGATCTAGCCATGAAGTATGAGAAATATGCGAAAGTATGAGCCTGATGAGGGCAAATCCTAGACCAAACCCAAACCTAACATGCGTTATCCTCTAAAATATTTATCAAGACCAGGTTTAATTGAATGTTTCAGTGTGGTACCACATTACTACGTGATCCAAACCAGAAAAGACCCAGGATCCGTTCAACAAGTATGTGAAAAATGCGAAAGTATGAGTCTGATGAGTGAAAATCCCAGACCTAACCTAGACCTAACATGCGTTATCCTCTAAAATATTGATGGAAACCTGGTTTAATTGACTGTTTCAGTGTTGTACTTCATTACTACGTGATGCGATCCAGAAAAAGCCCAGGATCTAGCCATGAAGTATGAGAAATATGCGAAAGAATGAGCCTGATAAGAGCAAATCCGAGACCTAACCTAGACCTAACATGAATTATTCTCTAAAATATTGATCGAAACCAGGTTTAATTGACTGTTTCAGTGTGGTCCCACATTACTACGTGATCCAAAGCAGAAAAAACCCTCGATCAGGTCAACATGTATGTTAAAACTGCGAAAGTATGACCCTGATGAGGGCAAATCCCAGGCCTAACCTAGACCTAACATGCGTTGTCCTCTAAAATATTGATGGAAACCAGGTTTAATTGACTATTTCAGTGTTGTACTTCATTACTACGTTATGCAATCCAGAAAAAGCCCAGGATCTAGCCATCAAGTATGAGAAATATGCGAAAGAATGAGCCTGATAAGAGAAAATCCCAGACCTAACCTAGACCTAACATGAATTATTCTCTAAAATATTGATCGAAACCAGGTTTAATTGACTGTTTCAGTGTGGTCCCACATTACTACGTGATCCAAACCAGAAAAAACCCAGGATCCGTTCAACAAGTATGTGAAGAATGCGAAAGTATGAGTCTGATGTGGGCAAATCCTAGACCTAACCCAGACCTAACATGCGTTATCCTCTAAAATATTTATCAAGACCAGGTTCAATTGAATGTTTCAGTGTGGTGCCACATTACTACGTGATGCAATCCAGAAAAAGCCCAGGATCTAGCCACCAAGTTTGAGAAATATGCGAAAGAATGAGCCTGATGAGGGCAAATCCTAGACCTAACCCAGACCTAACATGCGCTATCCTCTAGAATATTGATCGCAACCAAGTTTAATGGACTGTTTCAGTGTGGTACCACACTACTACGTGATCCAAACCAGAAAAAAACCCAGGATCTGATCAACGAGTATGTCAAGTGTGCGAAAGTATGAGTCAGATGAGGGAAAATCCCAGGCCTAACCTAGACATAACATGTGTTATCCTCTAAAATATTGATCGAAACCAGGTTTAGTCGACTGTTTCAGTGTGGTCCCACATTACTACGTGATCCACACCAGAAAAAACCCAGGATCCGTTCATCAAGTATGTGAAGAATGCGAAAGTATGAGTCTGATGAGGTCAAATCCCAGACCTATCCCAGACATAACTTGCGTTATCCTCTAAAATATTGATCGAAACCAGGTTTAATCGACTGTTTCAGCGTGGTACCACATTACTACGTGATACAATCCAGAAACAGCCCAGGATCTAGCCATGAAGTATGAGAAATATGCGAAAGTATGAGCCTGATGAGGGCAAATCCTAGACCTAACCCAAACCTAACAAGAATTATTCTCTAAAATATTGATCGAAACCAGGTTTAATTGACTGTTTCAGTGTTGTTCTTCATTACTACGTGATGCAATCCAGAAAAAGACCAGGATCTAGCCATCAAGTATGAGAAATATGCGAAAGAATGAGCCTGATGAGAGCAAATCCCAGACCTAACCTAGACCTAACATGAATTATTCTCTAAAATATTGATCGAAACCAGGTTTAGTTGACTGTTTCAGTGTTGTACTTCATTACTACGTGATGCAATCCAGAAAAAGCCCAGGATCTAGCCATGAAGTATGAGAAATATGCGAAAGAATGAGCCTGATGAGGGCAAATCCTAGACCTAACCCAGACCTAACATGCGTTATTCCGTAATATATTGATGGAAACCAGGTTTAATTGACTGTTTCAGTGTTGTACTTCATTACTACGTGATCCAAAACAGAAAAAACCCAGGATCTGTTCTACATGTATGAAAAATATGCGAAAGAATGAGCCTGATGAGAGCAAATTCCAGACCTAACCTAGACCTAACATGAATTATTCTCCAAAATATTGATCGAAACCAGGTTTAATTGACTGTTTCAGTGTGGTACCACATTACTACGTGATCCAATCCAGAAATAGCCCAGGATCTAGCCATGAAGTATGAGAAATATGCGAAAGTATGAGCCTGATGAGGGCAAATCCTAGACCTAACCCAGACCTAACATGCGTTATTCTGTAAAATTTTTATCAAGACCAGGTTTAATTGAATGTTTCATTGTGGTACCTCATTACTACGTGATCAAAACCAGAAAAAACCCTGGATCCGTTCTACAAGTATGTGAAGAATGCGAAAGTATGAGTCTGATCAGTGAAAATCTCAGGCCTTACCTAGACCTAACTTGCGTTGCCCTCTAAAATATTGATGGAAACCAGGTTTAATCGACTGTTTCAGCGTGGTACCACATTACTACGTGACACAATCCAGAAACAGTCCAGGATCTAGCCATGAAGTATGAGAAATATGCGAAAGTATGAGCCTGATGAGGGCAAATCCGAGACCTAACCCAAACCTAACATGAATTATTCTCTAAAATATTGATCGAAACCAGGTTTAATTGACTATTTCAGTGTTGTACTTCATTACTACGTGATGCAATCCAGAAAAAGACCTGGATCTAGCCATCAAGTATGAGAAATATGCGAAAGAATGAGCCTGACGAGAGCAAATCCCAGACCTAACCTAGACCTAACATAAATTATTCTCTAAAATATTGATCGAAACCAGGTTTAGTTGACTGTTTCAGTGTTGTACTTCATTACTACGTGATGCAATCCAGAAAAAGCCCAGGATCTAGCCATCAAGTATGAGAAATATGCGAAACAATGAGCCTGATGAGAGCAAATCCCAGACCTAACCTAGACCTAACATGAATTATTCTTTAAAATATTGATCGAAACCAGGTTTAATTGACTGTTTCAGTGTTGTCCCACATTACTACGTGAACCAAACCAGAAAAAACCCAGAATCCGTTCAACAAGTATGTGAAGAATGCGAAAGTATGAGTCTGATGAGGTCAAATCCCAGGCCTAACCTAGACCTAACATGCGTTATCCTCAAAAATATTGATCGAAACCTGGTTTAATCGACTGTTTCAGTGAGGTACCGCATTACTATGTGATCCAAACCAGAAAATAACCCAGGATCTGTTCAACGAGTATGTGAAGTGTGCGAAAGTATGAGTCTGATGAGGTCAAATCCCGGACCATTCCCAGACTTAAGTTGCGTTATCCTCTAAAATATTGATCGAAACCAGATTTAATCGACTGTTTCAGTGTGGTACCACATTACTACGTGATCCAAACCAGAAAAAACCCAGGATCAGTTCAACAAGTATGTGAAGAATGCGAAAGTATGAGCCTGATGAGGGCAAATCCCAGACCTATCCCAGACCTAACTTGCGTTATCCTCTAAAATATTGATCGAAACCAGGTTTAATTGACCGTTTCAGTGTGGTACCACATTACTACGTGATCCAAACCAGAAAAAACCCAGGATCCGTTCAACAAGTATGTGAAGAATGCGAAAGTATGAGTCTGATGAGTGAAAATCCCAGGCCTAACCTAGACCTAACATGCGTTATCCTCTAAAATATTGATCGAAACCTGGTTTAATCGACTGTTTCAGTGTGGTACCACTTTACTACGTGATCCAATCCAGAAATAGCCCAGGATCTAGCCATGAAGTATGAGAAATATGCGAAAGTAAGAGCCTGATGAGGGCAAATCCTAGACCTATCCCAGACCTAACTTGCGTTATTCTCTAAAATATTGATCGAAACCAGGTTTAATTGACTGTTTCAGCGTGGTACCACATTACTACGTGATACAATCCAGAAACAGCCCAGGATCTAGCCATGAAGTATGAGAAATATGCGAAAGAATGAGCCTGATGAGAGCAAATCCCAGACCTAACCTAGACCTAACATGAATTATTCTCTAAAATATTGATCGAAACCAGGTTTAATTGACTGTTTAAGTGTGGTCCCACATTACTACGTGATCCAAACCAGAAAAAACCCAGGATCCGTTCAACAAGAATGTGAAGAATGCGAAAGTATGAGTGTGATGAGTGAAAATCCCAGGCCTAACCTAGACCTAACATGCGTTCTCCTCTAAAATATTGATCGAAACCTGGTTTAATCGACTGTTTCAGTGTGGTACCACATTACTATGTGATCCAAACCTGAAAATAACCCAGGATCTGTTCAACGAGTATGTGTAGTGTGCGAAAGCTTGAGTCTGATGAGGTCAAATCCCAGACCTATCCCAGACCTAACTTGCGTTATCCTCTAAAATATTGATCGGTACCAGGTTTAATTGACCGTTTCAGTGTGGTACCACATTACTACGTGATCCAAACCTGAAAAAACCCAGGATCAGTTCAACAAGTATGTGAAGAATGCGAAAGTATGAGCCTGATGAGGGCAAATCACAGACCCATCCCAGACATAACTTGCCTTATCCTCTAAAATATTGATCGAAACCAGGTTTAATTGACCGTGTCAGTGTGGTACTTCATTACTACGTGATCCAAACCAGAAAAAACCCAGGATCCGTTCAACAAGTATGTGAAGAATGCGAAAGTATGAGTCTGGTGAGTGAAAATCCCAGGCCTGACCTAGACCTAACATGCGTTATCCTCAATAATATTGATCGAAACCTAGTTTAATCGACTGTTTCAGTGTGGTACCACATTACTATGTGATCCCAACCAGAAAATAACCCAGGATCTGTTCAACGAGTATGTGAAGTGTGCGAAAGTATGAGTCTGATGAGGTCAAATCCCAGACCAATCCCAGACTTAACTTGCGTTATCCTCTAAAATATTGATCGAAACCAGGTTTAATCGACTGTTTCAGTGTGGTACCACATTACTACGTGATCCAAACCAGAAAAAACCCAGGATCTAGCCATCAAGTATGAGAAATATGCGAAAGTATGAGCCTGTTGAGGGCAAATCCTAATCCTAACACAGACCTAGCATGCGTTATCCTCTAAAATATTTATCAAGACCAGGTTTAATTGATTGTTTCAGTGTGGTCCCACATTACTACGTGATCCAAACCAGAAAAAACCCAGAATCCGTTCAACAAGTATGTGAAGAATGCGAAAGTATGAGTCCGATGAGGTCAAATCCCAGGCCTAACCTAGACCTAACATGCGTTATCCTCAAAAATATTGATCGAAACCTGGTTTAATCGACTGTTTCAGTGAGGTACCACATTACTATGTGATCCAAACCAGAAAATAACCCAGGATCTGTTCAACGAGTATGTGAAGTGTGCGAAAGTATGAGTCTGATGAGGTCAAATCCCGGACCATTCCCAGACTTAAGTTGCGTTATCCTCTAAAATATTGATCGAAACCAGATTTAATCGACTGTTTCAGTGTGGTACCACACTACTACGTGATCCAAACCAGAAAAAACCCAGGATCTGTTCAACAAGTATGTGAAAAACGCGAAAGTATGAGCCTGAAGAGGGCAAATCCAAGACCTATCCCAGACCTAACTTGCGTTGTCCTCTAAGATATTGATGGAAACCAGGTTTAATTGACTGTTTCCGTGTTGTACTTCATTACTACGTGATGCAATCCAGAAAAAGCCCAGGATCTAGCCATCAAGTTTGAGAAATATGCGAAAGAATGAGCCTGATGGGGGCAAATCCCAGACCTAACCTAGACCTAACATGAATTATTCTCTAAAATATTGATCGAAACCAGGTTTAATTGACTGTTTCAGTGTGGTCCCACATTACTACGTGAACCAAACCAGAAAAAACCCAGGATCCGTTCAACAAGTATGTGAAGAATGCGAAAGTATGAGTCTGATGAGTGAAAATCCCAGGCCTAACCTAGACCTAACATGCGTTATCCTCTAAAATATTGATCGAAACAAGGTTTAATCGACTGTTTCAGTGACGTACCACATTACTATGTGATGCAAACCAGAAAATATACCCAGGATCTGTTCAAGGAGTATGTGAAATGTGCGAAAGTATGAGTCTGATGAGGTCAAATGCCAGACCTATCCCAGACCTAACTTTTTTTTATTTTTTTTTTTTTTTTTTTTTGTCGTGGGGAAAATCTTCGAAAGACTCCCTCCCACCTCCTTGGGGAGAGGTGGGAGGGGTGTGTGGGATTCCCCGCGCCCGTACAACGACAGGCGCGCGACCTACCCACTAAAAACCCCACGGTGACCCTTCGGCACGCTTTGGGAGGATACCGGGAATGGCTCGAAGCATTCTTCCGGTATCCTCCCCGTGCCCGCGCTTTCGCGCCCATCCCCCGGGGCGACAATCGGTCCCACCAGTAGACACACTGCCTCATAGCGGCGGGACGGGGCCACTCCATCCCGCCGCTATCCGTCCCGGGGCATTCCAGACCTAACTTGCGTTATCCTCTAAAATATTGATCGAAACCAGGTTTAATCGACTGTTTCAGTGTGGTACCACATTACTACGTGATCCAAACCAGAAAAAACCCAGGATCAGTTCAACAAGTATGTGAAGAATGCGAAAGTATGAGCCTGATGAGGGCAAATCCCAGACCTATCCCAGATCTAACTTGCGTTATCCTCTAAAATATTGATCGAAACCAGGTTTAATTGACCGTTTCAGTGTGGTACCACATTACTACGTGATCCAAACCAGAAAAAACCCAGGATCCGTTCAACAAGTATGTGAAGAATGCGAAAGTATGAGTCTGATGAGTGAAAATCCCAGGCCTAACCTAGACCTAACATGCGTTATCCTCTAAAATATTGATCGAAACCTGGTTTAATCGACTGTTTCAGTGTGGTACCACTTTACTACGTGATCCCATCCAGAAATAGCCCAGGATCTAGCCATGAAGTATGAGAAATATGCGAAAGTAAGAGCCTGATGAGGGCAAATCCTAGACCTATCCCAGACCTAACTTGCGTTATTCTCTAAAATATTGATCGAAACCAGGTTTAATTGACTGTTTCAGCGTGGTACCACATTACTACGTGATACAATCCAGAAACAGCCCAGGATCTAGCCATGAAGTATGAGAAATATGCGAAAGAATGAGCCTGATGAGAGCAAATCCCAGACCTAACCTAGACCTAACATGAATTATTCTCTAAAATATTGATCGAAACCAGGTTTAATTGACTGTTTAAGTGTGGTCCCACATTACTACGTGATCCAAACCAGAAAAAACCCAGGATCCGTTCAACAAGAATGTGAAGAATGCGAAGGTATGAGTGTGATGAGTGAAAATCCCAGGCCTAACCTAGACCTAACATGCGTTCTCTTCTAAAATATTGATCGAAACCTGGTTTAATCGACTGTTTCAGTGTGGTACCACATTACTATGTGATCCAAACCTGAAAAAACCCAGGATCAGTTCAACAAGTATGTGAAGAATGCGAAAGTATGAGCCTGATGAGGGCAAATCACAGACCCATCCCAGACATAACTTGCCTTATCCTCTAAAATATTGATCGAAACCAGGTTTAATTGACCGTTTCAGTGTGGTACTTCATTACTACGTGATCCAAACCAGAAAAAACCCAGGATCCGTTCAACAAGTATGTGAAGAATGCGAAAGTATGAGTCTGATGAGTGAAAAACCCAGACCTATCCTAGACCTAACGTGCGTTATCCTCTAAAATATTGATCGAAACCTGGTTTAATCGACTGTTTCAGTGTGGTGCCACATTACTATGTGATGCAATCCAGAAAAAGCCCAGGATCTAGCCATCAAGTATGAGAAATATGCGAAAGAATGAGCCTGATGAGAGCAAATCCCAGACCTAACGTAGACCTAACATGCGTTATCCTCTAAAATATTGAGCGAAACCAGGTTTAATGGACTGTTTCAGTGTGGTACCACACTACTTCGTGATCCAAACCAGAAATAACCCAGGATCCGTTCAACAAGTATGTGAAGAATGCGAAAGTATGAGTCTGGTGAGTGAAAATCCCAGGCCTAACCTAGACCTAACATGCGTTATCCTCAATAATATTGATCGAAACCTAGTTTAATCGACTGTTTCAGTGTGGTACCACATTACTATGTGATCCCAACCAGAAAATAACCCAGGATCTGTTCAACGAGTATGTGAAGTGTGCGAAAGTATGAGTCTGATGAGGTCAAATCCCAGACCAATCCCAGACTTAACTTGCGTTATCCTCTAAAATATTGATCGAAACCAGGTTTAATCGACTGTTTCAGTGTGGTACCACATTACTACGTGATCCAAACCAGAAAAAACCCAGGATCTAGCCATCAAGTATGAGAAATATGCGAAAGTATGAGCCTGTTGAGGGCAAATCCTAATCCTAACACAGACCTAGCATGCGTTATCCTCTAAAATATTTATCAAGACCAGGTTTAATTGATTGTTTCAGTGTGGTCCCACATTACTACGTGATCCAAACCAGAAAAAACCCAGGATCTGTTCAACATGTATGAGAAATATGCGAAAGAATGAGCCTGATGAGAGAAAATCCCAGACCTAACATAGACCTAACATGAATTATTCTCTAAAATATTGATCGAAACCAGGTTTAATTGACTGTTTCAGTGTGGTCCCACATTACTACGTGATCCAAACCAGAAATAACCCAGGATCCGTTCAACAAGTATGTGAAGAATGCGAAAGTATGAGTCTGATGAGTGAAAATCCCAGGCTTAACCTAGACCTAACATGCGTTATCCTCTAAAATATTGATCCAAACCAGGTTTAATGGACTGTTTCAGCGTGGTACCACACTACTACGTGATCCAAACCAGAAAAAACCCAGGATCTCTTCAACAAGTATGTGAAAAACGCGAAAGTATCAGCCTGATGAGGGCAAATCCCAGACATATCCCAGACCTAACTTGCGTTGTCCTCTATGATATTGATGGAAACCAGGTTTAATGGACTCTTTCAGTGTTGTACCTCATTACTACGTGATGCAATCCAGAAAAAGCCCAGGATCTAGCCATCAAGTATGAGAAATATGCGAAAGAATGAGCCTGATGAGAGCAAATCCCAGACCTAACCTAGACCTGACATGGATTATTCTCTAAAATATTGATCGAAACCAGGTTTAATTGACTGCTTCAGTGTGGTCCCACATTACTACGTGATCCAAACCAGAAAAAACCAAGGATCCGTTCAACAAGTATGTGAAGAATGCGAAAGTATGAGTCCGATGAGTGAAAATCCCAGGCCTAACCTAGACCTAACATGCGTTATCCTCAAAAATATTGATCGAAGCCTGGTTTAATCGACTGTTTCTGTGTGGTACCATATTACTATGTGATCCAAACCAGAAATAACCCAGGATCAGTTCAACAAGTATGTGAAGAATGCGAAAGTATGAGCCTGATGAGGGCAAATCCCTGACCTATCCCAGACTTAACTTGTGTTATCCTCTAAAATATTGATCGAAACCAGGTTTAATCGACTGTTTCAGCGTGGTACCACATTACTACGTGATACAATACAGAAACAGCCCAGGATCTAGCCATGAAGTATGAGAAATATGCGAAAGTATGAGCCTGATGAGGGCAAATCCTAGACCTAACCTAGACCTAACATGCGTTATCCTCTAAAATATTGAGCGAAACCAGGTTTAATGGACTGTTTCAGTGTGGTACCACACTACTTCGTGATCCAAACCAGAGAAAGCCCAGGATCTGTTTTAGAAGTATGTGAAAAACGCTAAACTGTGAGCCTGACGAGGGCAAATCTTAGACCTAACCCAGACCTAAGATGCGTTATCCTCTAAAATTTTTATCCAGACCAGGTTTCATTGAATGTTTCAGTGTGGTACCACTTTACTACGTGATCCAATCCATAAATAGCCCAGGATCTAGCCATGAAGTATGAGAAATATGCGAAAGTAAGAGCCTGATGAGGGCAAATCCTAGACCTATCCCAGACCTAACTTGCGTTATCCTCTAAAATATTGATCGAAACCAGGTTTAATTGACCGTTTCAGCGTGGTACCACATTACTACGTGATACAATCCAGAAACAGCCCAGGATCTAGCCATGAAGTATGAGAAATATGCGAAAGTATGAGCCTGATGAGAGCAAATCCTAGACCTAACCCGGACCTAACATGCGTTATCCTCTAAAATATTTATCAAGATCATGTTTAATTGATTGTTTCAGTGTGGTATCACATTACTACGTGATCCAAACCAGAAAAAAGCCAGGATCCGTTCAACAAGTATGTGAAGAATGCGAAAGTATGAGTCTGATGAGTGAAAATCCCAGACCTAACCTAGACCTAACATGCGTTATCCCCTAAAATATTGATCGAAACCTGGTTTAATCGACTGTTTCAGTGTGGTACCACATTACTACGTGATCCAAACCAGAAAAAACCCAGGATCAGTTCAACAAGTATGTGAAGAATGCGAAAGTATGAGCCTGATGAGGGCAAATCCCAGACCTATCCCAGACCTAACTTGCGTTATCCTCTAAAATATTGATCGAAACCAGGTTTAATTGACCGTTTCAGTGTGGTCCCACATTACTACGTGATCCAAACCAGAAAAAACCCAGGATCCGTTCAACAAGTATGTGAAGTGTGCGAAAGTATGAGTCTGATGAGGTCAAATCCCAGACCAATCCCAGACTTAACTTGTGTTATCCTCTAAAATATTGATCGAAACCAGGTTTAATCGACTGTTTCAGTGTGGTACCACACTACTTCGTGATCCAAACCAGAAATAACCCAGGATCCGTTCAACAAGTATGTGAAGAATGCGAAAGTATGAGTCTGGTGAGTGAAAATCCCAGGCCTAACCTAGACCTAACATGCGTTATCCTCTAAAATATTTATCCAGACCAGGCTTCAATGAATGTTTCAGTGTGGTCCCACATTACTATGTGATCCCAACCAGAAAATAACCCAGGATCTGTTCAACGAGTATGTGAAGTGTGCGAAAGTATGAGTCTGATGAGGTCAAATCCCAGACCAATCCCAGACTTAACTTGTGTTATCCTCTAAAATATTGATCGAAACCAGGTTTAATCGACTGTTTCAGTGTGGTACCAGATTACTACGTGATCCAAACCAGAAAAAACCCAGGATCTAGCCTTCAAGTATGAGAAATATGCGAAAGAATGAACCTGATGAGAGCAAATCCCAGACCTAACCTAGACCTTACATGCGTTATCCTCTAAAATATTGAGCGAAACCAGGTTTAATGGACTGTTTCAGTGTGGTACCACACTACTTCGTGATCCAAACCAGAAAAAACCCAGGATCTGTTCAACAATTATGTGAAAAACGCTAAACTGTGAGCCTGATGAGGGCAAATCCTAGACCTATCCCAGACCTAACTTGCGATATTCTCTAAAATATTCATCGAAACCTGGTTTAATTGACTGTTTCAGCGTGGTACCACATTACTACGTGATACAATCCAGAAACAGCCCAGGATCTAGCCTTGAAGTATGAGAAAT
Source organism: Colletes latitarsis (assembly GCF_051014445.1). Classification (NCBI taxonomy): domain Eukaryota; kingdom Metazoa; phylum Arthropoda; class Insecta; order Hymenoptera; family Colletidae; genus Colletes; species Colletes latitarsis. The sequence continues at coordinate 27,371,380 of NW_027488367.1, read as the reverse complement.
ATGCGAAAGTATGAGCCTGATGAGGGCAAATCCTAATCCTAACACAGACCTAGCATGCGTTATCCTCTAAAATATTTATCAAGACCAGGTTTAATTGATTGTTTCAGTGTGGTCCCACATTACTACGTGATCCAAACCAGAAATAACCCAGGATCCGTTCAACAAGTATGTGAAGAATGCGAAAGTATGAGTCTGATGAGTGAAAATCCCAGGCTTAACCTAGACCTAACATGCGTTATCCTCTAAAATATTGATCCAAACCAGGTTTAATGGACTGTTTCAGCGTGGTACCACACTACTACGTGATCCAAACCAGAAAAAACCCAGGATCTCTTCAACAAGTATGTGAAAAACGCGAAAGTATGAGCCTGATGAGGGCAAATCCCAGACATTTCCCAGACCTAACTTGCGTTGTGCTCTAAGATATTGATGGAAACCAGGTTTAATTGACTGTTTCAGTGTTGAACCTCATTACTACGTGATGCAATCCAGAAAAAGCCCAGGATCTAGCCATAAAGTATGTGAAGAATGCGAAAGTATGAGTCCGATGAGTGAAAATCCCAGGCCTAACCTAGACCTAACATGCGTTATCCTCAAAAATATTGATCGAAACCTGGTTTAATCGACTGTTTCAGTGTGGTACCACATTACTATGTGATCCAAACCAGAAAATAACCCAGGATCTGTTCAACAAGTATGTGAAAAACGCGAAAGTATGAGTCTGATGAGGTCAAATTCCAGACCTATCCCAGACTTAACTTGTGTTATCCTCTAAAATATTGATCGAAACCAGGTTTAATCGACTGTTTCAGCGTGGTACCACATTACTACGTGATACAACCCAGAAACAGCCCAGGATCTAGCCATGAAGTATGAGAAATATGCGAAAGTATGAGCCTGATGAGGGCAAATCCTAGACCTAACTCAAACCTAACATGCGTTATCCTCTAAAATATTTATCAAGACCAGGTTTAATTGAATGTTTCAGTGTGGTAACACATTACTACGTGAACCAAACCAGAAAAAACCCAGGATCCGTTCAACAAGTATGTTAAAACTGCGACAGTATGACCCTGATGAGGGCAAATCCCAGGCCTAACGTAGACCTAACATGCGTTGTCCTCTAGAATATTGATGGAAACCAGGTTTAATTGACTGTTTCAGTGTTGTACTTCATTACTACGTGATGCAATCCAGAAATAGCCCAGGATCTAGCCATCAAGTATGAGAAATATGCGAAAGAATGAACCTGATGAGAGCAAATCCCAGACCTAACCTAGACCTAACATAAATTATTCTCTAAAATATTGATCGAATTAGGTTTAATTGACTGTTTCAGTGTTGTACTTCATTACTACGTGATGCAATCCAGAAAATGCCCAGGATCTAGCCATCAAGTATGAGAAATATGCGAAAGAATGAGCCTGATGGGAGCAAATCACTGACCTAACCTAGACCTAACATGAATTATTCTCTAAAATATTGATCAAAACCAGGTTTATTTGACTGTTTCAGTGTGGTGCCACATTACTACGTGATCCAATCCAGAAATAGCCCAGGATCTAGCCATGAAGTATGAGAAATATGCGAAAGTATGAGCCTGATGAGGGCAAATCCTGACCTAACCTAGACCTAACATGAATTATTCTCTAAAATATTGATCAAAACCAGGTTTATTTGACTGTTTCAGTGTGGTACCACATTACTACGTGATCCAATCCAGAAATAGCCCAGGATCTAGCCATGAAGTATGAGAAATATGCGAAAGTATGAGTCTGATGAGGGCAAATCCTAGACCTAACCCAGACCTAACATGCGTTATTCTCTAAGATATTTATCAAGACCAGGTTTAATTGAATGTTTCAGTGTGGTACCACATTACTACGTGATCAAAACCAGAAAAAACCCAGGATCCGTTCAACAAGTATGTGAAGAATGCGAAAGTATGTGTCTGATCAGTGAAAATCTCAGGCCTTACCTAGACCTAACTTGCGTTGTCCTCTAAAATATTGATGGAAACCAGGTTTCATTGACTGTTTCAGTGTGGTACTACATTACTACGTGATGCAATCCAGAAAAAGCCCAGGATCTAGCCATCAAGTATGAGAAATATGCGAAAGAATGAACCTGATGAGAGCAAATCCCAGACCTAACCTAGACCTAACATAAATTATTCTCTAAAATATTGATCGAATTAGGTTTAATTGACTGTTTCAGTGTTGTACTTCATTACTACGTGATGCAATCCATAAAAAGCCCAGGATCTAGCCATCAAGTATGAGAAATATGCGAAAGAATGAGCCTGATGAGAGCAAATCCCAGACCTAACCTAGACCTAACATGCGTTATCCTCTAAAATATTGATCAAAACCAGGTTTAATTGACTGTTTCAGTGTTGAACCTCATTACTACGTGATGCAATCCAGAAAAAGCCCAGGATCTAGCCATAAAGTATGAGAAATATGTGATAGAATAAGCCTGATGAGAGCAAATCCCAGACCTAACCTAGACCTAACATGAATTATTCTCTAAAATATTGATCGAAACCAGGTTTAATTGACTGTTTCAGTGTGGTCCCACATTACTACGTGATCCAAACCAGAAAAAACCAAGGATCCGTTCAACAAGCATGTGAAGAATGCGAAAGTATGAGTCCGATGAGTGAAAATCCCAGGCCTAACCTAGACCTAACATGCGTTATCCTCAAAAATATTGATCGAAACCTGGTTTAATCGACTGTTTCAGTGTGGTACCACATTACTATGTGATCCAAACCAGAAAATAACCCAGGATCTGTTCAACAAGTATGTGAAAAACGCGAAAGTATGAGTCTGATGAGGTCAAATTCCAGACCTATCCCAGATTTAACTTGTGTTATCCTCTAAAATATTGATCGAAACCAGGTTTAATCGACTGTTTCAGCGTGGTACCACATTACTACGTGATACAATCCAGAAACAGCCCAGGATCTAGCCATGAAGTATGAGAAATATGCGAAAGTATGAGCCTGATGAGGGCAAATCCCAGACATATCCCGGACCTAACTTGCGTTGTCCTCTAAGATATTGATGGAAACCAGGTTTAATTGACTGTCTCAGTGTTGAACCTCATTACTACGTGATGCAATCCAGAAAAAGCCCAGGATCTAGCCATAAAGTATGAGAAATATGTGAAAGAATAAGCCTGATGAGAGCAAATCACTGACCTAACCTAGACCTAACATGAATTATTCTCTAAAATATTGATCAAAACCAGGTTTATTTGACTGTTTCAGTGTGGTACCACATTACTACGTGATCCAATCCAGAAATAGCCCAGGATCTAGCCATGAAGTATGAGAAATATTCGAAAGTAAGAGCCTGATGAGGGCAAATCCTAGACCTAACCTAGACCTTACATGCGTTATCCTCTAAAATATTGAGCGAAACCAGGTTTAATGGACTGTTTCAGCGTGGTACCACATTACTACGTGATACAATCCAGAAACAGCCCAGGATCTAGCCATGAAGTATGAGAAATATGCGAAAGTATGAGCCTGATGAGGGCAAATCCTAGACCTAACTCAAACCTAACATGCGTTATCCTCTAAAATATTTATCAAGACCAGGTTTAATTGAATGTTTCAGTATGGTAACACATTAGTACGTGAACCAAACCAGAAAAAACCCAGGATCCGTTCAACAAGTATGTTAAAACTGCGACAGTATGACCCTGATGAGGGCAAATCCCAGGCCTAACGTAGACCTAACATGCGTTGTCCTCTAGAATATTGATGGAAACCAGGTTTAATTGACTGTTTCAGTGTTGTACTTCATTACTACGTGATGCAATCCAGAAAAAGCCCAGGATCTAGCCATCAAGTATGAGAAATATGCGAAAGAATGAACCTGATGAGAGCAAATCCCAGACCTAACCTAGACCTAACATAAATTATTCTCTAAAATATTGATCGAATTAGGTTTAATTGACTGTTTCAGTGTTGTACTTCATTACTACGTGATGCAATCCAGAAAAAGCCCAGGATCTAGCCATCAAGTATGAGAAATATGCGAAAGAATGAGCCTGATGGGAGCAAATCACTGACCTAACCTAGACCTAACATGAATTATTCTCTAAAATATTGATCAAAACCAGGTTTATTTGACTGTTTCAGTGTGGTACCACATTACTACGTGATCCAATCCAGAAATAGCCCAGGATCTAGCCATGAAGTATGAGAAATATTCGAAAGTAAGAGCCTGATGAGGGCAAATCCTAGACCTAACCCAGACCTAACATGCGTTATTCTCTAAAATATTTATCAAGACCAGGTTTAATTGATTGTTTCAGTGTGGTACCACATTACTACGTGATCAAAACCAGAAAAAACCCAGGATCCGTTCAACAAGTATTTGAAGAATGCGAAAGTATGAGTCTGATCAGTGAAAATCTCAGGCCTTACCTAGACCTAACTTGCGTTGTCCTCTAAAATATTGATGGAAACCAGGTTTCATTGACTGTTTCAGTGTGGTACTACATTACTACGTGATGCAATCCAGAAAAAGCCCAGGATCTAGCCATCAAGTATGAGAAATATGCGAAAGAATGAGCCTGATGAGAGCAAATCCCAGACCTAACCTAGACCTAACATGCGTTATCCTCTAAAATATTGATCAAAACCAGGTTTAATTGACTGTTTCAGTGTTGAACCTCATTACTACGTGATGCAATCCAGAAAAAGCCCAGGATCTAGCCATAAAGTATGAGAAATATGTGAAAGAATAAGCCTGATGAGAGCAACTCCCAGACCTAACCTAGACCTAACTTGCGTTGTCCTCTAAAATATTGATGGAAACCAGGTTTCATTGACTGTTTCAGTGTGGTACTACATTACTACGTGATGCAATCCAGTAAAAGCCCAGGATCTAGCCATCAAGTATGAGAAATATGCGAAAGAATGAGCCTGATGAGAGCAAATCCCAGACCTAACCTAGACCTAACATGCGTTATCCTCTAAAATATTGATCAAAACCAGGTTTAATTGACTGTTTCAGTGTTGAACCTCATTACTACGTGATGCAATCCAGAAAAAGCCCAGGATCTAGCCATAAAGTATGAGAAATATGTGAAAGAATAAGCCTGATGAGAGCAAATCCCAGACCTAACCTAGACCTAACATGAATTATTCTCTAAAATATTGATCGAAACCAGGTTTAATTGACTGTTTCAGTGTGGTCCCACAATACTACGTGATCCAAACCAGAAAAAACCAAGGATCCGTTCAACAAGTATGTGAAGAATGCGAAAGTATGAGTCCGATGAGTGAAAATCCCAGGCCTAACCTAGACCTAACATGCGTTATCCTCAAAAATATTGATCGAAACCTGGTTTAATCGACTGTTTCAGTGTGGTACCACATTACTATGTGATCCAAACCAGAAAATAACCCAGGATCTGTTCAACAAGTATGTGAAAAACGCGAAAGTATGAGTCTGATGAGGTCAAATTCCAGACCTATCCCAGACTTAACTTGTGTTATCCTCTAAAATATTGATCGAAACCAGGTTTAATCGACTGTTTCAGCGTGGTACCACATTACTACGTGATACAATCCAGAAACAGCCCAGGATCTAGCCATGAAGTATGAGAAATATGCGAAAGTATGAGCCTGATGAGGGCAAATCCCAGACATATCCCAGACCTAACTTGCGTTGTCCTCTAAGATATTGATGGAAACCAGGTTTAATTGACTGTTTCAGTGTTGAACCTCATTACTACGTGATGCAATCCAGAAAAAGCCCAGGATCTAGCCATAAAGTATGAGAAATATGTGAAAGAATAAGCCTGATGAGAGCAAATCACTGACCTAACCTAGACCTAACATGAATTATTCTCTAAAATATTGATCAAAACCAGGTTTATTTGACTGTTTCAGTGTGGTACCACTTTACTACGTGATCCAATCCAGAAATAGCCCAGGATCTAGCCATGAAGTATGAGAAATATGCGAAAGAATGAGCCTGATGGGAGCAAATCACTGACCTAACCTAGACCTAACATGAATTATTCTCTAAAATATTGATCAAAACCAGGTTTAATTGAATGTTTCAGTGTGGTACCACTTTACTACCTGATACAATCCACAAACAGCCCAGGATCTAGCCATGAAGTATGAGAAATATGCGAAAGTATGAGCCAGATGAGGGCAAATCCTAGACCTAACCCAAACCTAACATGCGTTATCCTCTAAAATATTTATCAAGACCAGGTTTAATTGAATGTTTCAGTGTGGTACCACATTACTACGTGAACCAAACCAGAAAAAACCCAGGATCCGTTCAACAAGTATGTTAAAACTGCGACAGTATGACCCTGATGAGGGCAAATCCCAGGCCTAACCTAGACCTAACATGCGTTGTCCTCTAGAATATTGATGGAAACCAGGTTTAACTGACTGTTTCAGTGTTGTACTTCATTACTACGTGATGCAATCCAGAAAAAGCCCAGGATCTAGCCATCAAGTATGAGAAATATGCGAAAGAATGAGCCTGATGAGAGCAAATCCCAGATCTAACCTAGACCTAACATGAATTATTCTCTAAAATATTGATCGAAACCAGGTTTAATTGACCGTTTCAGTGTTGTACTTCATTACTACGTGATGCAATCCAGAAACAGCCCAGGATCTAGCCATCATGTATGAGAACTATGCGAAAGAATGAGCCTGATGAGAGCATATCCCTCACCTAACCTAGACCTAACATGAACTATTCTCTAAAATATTGATCAAAACCAGGTTCAATTGACTGTTTCAGTGTAGTACCACATTACTACGTGATCCAATCCAGAAATTGCCCAGGATCTAGCCATGAAGTATGAGAAATATGCGAAAGTATGAGCCTGATGAGGGCAAATCCTAGACCTAACCTAGACCTAACATGCGTTATCCTCTAAAATATTGAGCGAAACCAGGTTTAATGGACTGTTTCAGTGTGGTACCACACTACTTCGTGATCCAAACCAGAGAAAGCCCAGGATCTGTTTTAGAAGTATGTGAAAAACGCTAAACTGTGAGCCTGACGAGGGCAAATCTTAGACCTAACCCAGACCTAAGATGCGTTATCCTCTAAAATATTTATCCAGACCAGGTTTCATTGAATGTTTCAGTGTGGTACCACTTTACTACGTGATCCAATCCATAAATAGCCCAGGATCTAGCCATGAAGTATGAGAAATATGCGAAAGTAAGAGCCTGATGAGGGCAAATCCTAGACCTATCCCAGACCTAACTTGCGTTATCCTCTAAAATATTGATCGAAACCAGGTTTAATTGACCGTTTCAGCGTGGTACCACATTACTACGTGATACAATCCAGAAACAGCCCAGGATCTATCCATGAAGTATGAGAAATATGCGAAAGTATGAGCCTGATGAGAGCAAATCCTAGACCTAACCCAGACCTAACATGCGTTATCCTCTAAAATATTTATCAAGATCATGTTTAATTGATTGTTTCAGTGTGGTACCACATTACTACGTGATCCAAACCAGACAAAACCCAGGATCCGTTCAACAAGTATGTGAAGAATGCGAAAGTATGAGTCTGATGAGGGCAAATCCCAGACCTATCCCAGACCTAACTTGCGTTATCCTCTAAAATATTGATCGAAACCAGGTTTAATTGACCGTTTCAGTGTGGTACCACATTACTACGTGATCCAAACCAGAAAAAACCCAGGATCCGTTCAACAAGTATGTGAAGAATGCGAAAGTATGAGTCTGATGAGTGAAAATCCCAGGCCTAACCTAGACCTAACATGCGTTATCCTCTAAAATATTGATCGAAACCTGGTTTAATCGACTGTTTCAGTGTGGTCCCACATTACTACGTGATCCAAACCAGAAAAAACCAAGGATCCGTTCAACAAGTATGTGAAGAATGCGAAAGTATGAGTCCGATGAGTGAAAATCCCAGGCCTAACCTAGACCTAACATGCGTTATCCTCAAAAATATTGATCGAAACCTGGTTTAATCGACTGTTTCAGTGTGGTACCACATTACTATGTGATCCAAACCAGAAAATAACCCAGGATCTGTTCAACAAGTATGTGAAAAACGCGAAAGTATGAGTCTGATGAGGTCAAATTCCAGACCTATCCCAGACTTAACTTGTGTTATCCTCTAAAATATTGATCGAAACCAGGTTTAATCGACTGTTTCAGCGTGGTACCACATTACTACGTGATACAATCCAGAAACAGCCCAGGATCTAGCCATGAAGTATGAGAAATATGCGAAAGTATGAGCCTGATGAGGGCAAATCCCAGACATATCCCAGACCTAACTTGCGTTGTCCTCTAAGATATTGATGGAAACCAGGTTTAATTGACTGTTTCAGTGTTGAACCTCATTACTACGTGATGCAATCCAGAAAAAGCCCAGGATCTAGCCATAAAGTATGAGAAATATGTGAAAGAATAAGCCTGATGAGAGCAAATCACTGACCTAACCTAGACCTAACATGAATTATTCTCTAAAATATTGATCAAAACCAGGTTTATTTGACTGTTTCAGTGTGGTACCACTTTACTACGTGATCCAATCCAGAAATAGCCCAGGATCTAGCCATGAAGTATGAGAAATATGCGAAAGAATGAGCCTGATGGGAGCAAATCACTGACCTAACCTAGACCTAACATGAATTATTCTCTAAAATATTGATCAAAACCAGGTTTAATTGAATGTTTCAGTGTGGTACCACTTTACTACCTGATACAATCCACAAACAGCCCAGGATCTAGCCATGAAGTATGAGAAATATGCGAAAGTATGAGCCAGATGAGGGCAAATCCTAGACCTAACCCAAACCTAACATGCGTTATCCTCTAAAATATTTATCAAGACCAGGTTTAATTGAATGTTTCAGTGTGGTACCACATTACTACGTGAACCAAACCAGAAAAAACCCAGGATCCGTTCAACAAGTATGTTAAAACTGCGACAGTATGACCCTGATGAGGGCAAATCCCAGGCCTAACCTAGACCTAACATGCGTTGTCCTCTAGAATATTGATGGAAACCAGGTTTAACTGACTGTTTCAGTGTTGTACTTCATTACTACGTGATGCAATCCAGAAAAAGCCCAGGATCTAGCCATCAAGTATGAGAAATATGCGAAAGAATGAGCCTGATGAGAGCAAATCCCAGATCTAACCTAGACCTAACATGAATTATTCTCTAAAATATTGATCGAAACCAGGTTTAATTGACCGTTTCAGTGTTGTACTTCATTACTACGTGATGCAATCCAGAAACAGCCCAGGATCTAGCCATCATGTATGAGAACTATGCGAAAGAATGAGCCTGATGAGAGCATATCCCTCACCTAACCTAGACCTAACATGAACTATTCTCTAAAATATTGATCAAAACCAGGTTCAATTGACTGTTTCAGTGTAGTACCACATTACTACGTGATCCAATCCAGAAATTGCCCAGGATCTAGCCATGAAGTATGAGAAATATGCGAAAGTATGAGCCTGATGAGGGCAAATCCTAGACCTAACCTAGACCTAACATGCGTTATCCTCTAAAATATTGAGCGAAACCAGGTTTAATGGACTGTTTCAGTGTGGTACCACACTACTTCGTGATCCAAACCAGAGAAAGCCCAGGATCTGTTTTAGAAGTATGTGAAAAACGCTAAACTGTGAGCCTGACGAGGGCAAATCTTAGACCTAACCCAGACCTAAGATGCGTTATCCTCTAAAATATTTATCCAGACCAGGTTTCATTGAATGTTTCAGTGTGGTACCACTTTACTACGTGATCCAATCCATAAATAGCCCAGGATCTAGCCATGAAGTATGAGAAATATGCGAAAGTAAGAGCCTGATGAGGGCAAATCCTAGACCTATCCCAGACCTAACTTGCGTTATCCTCTAAAATATTGATCGAAACCAGGTTTAATTGACCGTTTCAGCGTGGTACCACATTACTACGTGATACAATCCAGAAACAGCCCAGGATCTATCCATGAAGTATGAGAAATATGCGAAAGTATGAGCCTGATGAGAGCAAATCCTAGACCTAACCCAGACCTAACATGCGTTATCCTCTAAAATATTTATCAAGATCATGTTTAATTGATTGTTTCAGTGTGGTACCACATTACTACGTGATCCAAACCAGACAAAACCCAGGATCCGTTCAACAAGTATGTGAAGAATGCGAAAGTATGAGTCTGATGAGGGCAAATCCCAGACCTATCCCAGACCTAACTTGCGTTATCCTCTAAAATATTGATCGAAACCAGGTTTAATTGACCGTTTCAGTGTGGTACCACATTACTACGTGATCCAAACCAGAAAAAACCCAGGATCCGTTCAACAAGTATGTGAAGAATGCGAAAGTATGAGTCTGATGAGTGAAAATCCCAGGCCTAACCTAGACCTAACATGCGTTATCCTCTAAAATATTGATCGAAACCTGGTTTAATCGACTGTTTCAGTGTGGTACCACATTACTATGTGATCCAAACCAGAAAATAACCCAGGATCTGTTCAAGGAGTATGTGAAGTGTTGCGAAAGTATGAGTCTGATGAGGTCAAATCCGAGAACTATCCCAGACCTAACTTGCGTTATCCTCTAAAATATTGATCGAAACCAGGTTTAATCGACTGTTTCAGTGTGGTACCACATTACTACGTGATCCAAACCATAAAAAACCAAGGATCTAGCCATCAAGTATGAGAAATATGCGAAAGAATGAGCCTGATGAGAGCAAATCCCAGACCTAACCTAGACCTTACATGCGTTATCCTCTAAAGTATTGAGCGAAACCAGGTTTAATGGACTGTTTCAGTGTGGTACCACATTACTTCGTGATCCAAACCAGAAAAAACCCAGGATCTGTTCAACAAGTATGTGAAAAACGCTAAACTGTGAGCCTGATGAGGGCAAATCGTAGACCTAACCCAGACCTAAGATGCGTTAACCTCTAAAATATTTATCCAGACCATGTTTCATTGAATGTTTCAGTGTGGTACCACTTTACTACGTGATGCAATCCAGAAAAAGCCCAGCATCTAGCCATGAAGTATGAGAAATATGCGAAAGTATGAGCCTGATGAGGGCAAATCCAAGACCTAACCCAGACCTAACTTGCGCTAGCCTCTAAACTATTTATCAAGACCTGGTTTAATTGAAAGTTTCAGTGTGGTACCACATTACTACGTGATGCAATCCAGAGAAAGCCCAGGATCTAGCCATCAAGTTTGAGAAATATGCGAAAGAATGTGCCTGATGAGGGCAAATCCCAGACCTAACCTAGACCTAACATGAATTATTCTCTAAAATATTGATCGAAACCAGGTTTAATTGACTGTTTCAGTGTGGTCCCACATTACTACGTGATCCAAACCAGAAAAAACCCAGGATCCGTTCAACAAGTATGTGAAGAATGCGAAAGTATGAGTCTGATGAGTGAAAATCCCAGGCCTAACCTAGACCTAACATGCGTTATCCTCAAAAATATTGATCGAAACCTGGTTTAATCGACTGTTTCAGTGTGGTACCACATTACTATGTGATCCCAACCAGAAAATAACCCAGGATCTGTTCAACGAGTATGTGAAGTGTGCGAAAGTATGAGTCTGATGAGGTCAAATCCCAGACCAATCCCAGACTTAACTTGCGTTATCCTCTAAAATATTGATCGAAACCAGGTTTAATCGACTGTTTCAGTGTGGTACCAGATTACTACATGATCCAAACCAGAAAAAACCCAGGATCTAGCCTTCAAGTATGAGAAATATGCGAAAGAATGAACCTGATGAGAGCAAATCCCAGACCTAACGTAGACCTTACATGCGTTATCCTCTAAAATATTGAGCGAAACCAGGTTTAATGGACTGTTTCAGTGTGGTACCACACTACTTCGCGATCCAAACCAGAAAAAACCCAGGATCTGTTCAACAAGTATGTGAAAAACGCTAAACTGTGAGCCTGATGAGGGCAAATCCTAGACCTATCCCAGACCTAACTTGCGATATTCTCTAAAATATTCATCGAAACCAGGTTTAATTGACTGTTTCAGCGTGGTACCACATTACTACGTGATACAATCCAGAAACAGCCCAGGATCTAGCCTTGAAGTATGAGAAATATGCGAAAGTATGAGCCTGATGAGGGCAAATCCTAATCCTAACACAGACCTAGCATGCGTTATCCTCTAAAATATTTATCAAGACCAGGTTTAATTGATTGTTTCAGTGTGGTCCCACATTACTACGTGATCCAAACCAGAAATAACCCAGGATCCGTTCAACAAGTATGTGAAGAATGCGAAAGTATGAGTCTGATGAGTGAAAATCCCAGGCTTAACCTAGACCTAACATGCGTTATCCTCTTAAATATTGATCCAAACCAGGTTTAATGGACTGTTTCAGCGTGGTACCACACTACTACGTGATCCAAACCAGAAAAAACCCAGGATCTCTTCAACAAGTATGTGAAAAACGCGAAAGTATGAGCCTGATGAGGGCAAATCCCAGACATATCCCAGACCTAACTTGCGTTGTCCTCTAAGATATTGATGGAAACCAGGTTTAATTGACTGTTTCAGTGTTGAACCTCATTACTACGTGATGCAATCCAGAAAAAGCCCAGGATCTAGCCATAAAGTATGAGAAATATGTGAAAGAATAAGCCTGATGAGAGCAAATCCCAGACCTAACCTAGACCTAACATGAATTATTCTCTAAAATATTGATCGAAACCAGGTTTAATTAACTGTTTCAGTGTGGTCCCACATTACTACGTGATCCAAACCAGAAAAAACGAAGGATCCGTTCAACAAGTATGTGAAGAATGCGAAAGTATGAGTCCGATGAGTGAAAATCCCAGGCCTAACCTAGACCTAACATGCGTTATCCTCAAAAATATTGATCGAAACCTGGTTTAATCGACTGTTTCAATGTGGTACCACATTACTATGTGATCCAAACCAGAAAATAACCCAGGATCTGTTCAACAAGTATGTGAAAAACGCGAAAGTATGAGTCTGATGAGGTCAAATTCCAGACCTATCCCAGACTTAACTTGTGTTATCCTCTAAAATATTGAGCGAAACCAGGTTTAATGGACTGTTTCAGTGTGGTACCACATTACTTCGTGATCCAAACCAGAAAAAACCCAGGATCTGTTCAACAAGTATGTGAAAAACGCTAAACTGTGAGCCTGATGAGGGCAAATCGTAGACCTAACCCAGACCTAAGATGCGTTAACCTCTAAAATATTTATCCAGACCATGTTTCATTGAATGTTTCAGTGTGGTACCACTTTACTACGTGATGCAATCCAGAAAAAGCCCAGGATCTAGCCATGAAGTATGAGAAATATGCGAAAGTATGAGCCTGATGAGGGCAAATCCTAGACCTAACCCAGACCTAACATGCGTTAGCCTCTAAACTATTTATCAAGACCTGGTTTAATTGAAAGTTTCAGTGTGGTACCACATTACTACGTGATGCAATCCAGAGAAAGCCCAGGATCTAGCCATCAAGTTTGAGAAATATGCGAAAGAATGTGCCTGATGAGGGCAAATCCCAGACCTAACCTAGACCTAACATGAATTATTCTCTAAAATATTGATCGAAACCAGGTTTAATTGACTGTTTCAGCGTGGTCCCACATTACTACCTGATCCAAACCAGAAAAAACCCAGGATCCGTTCAACAAGTATGTGAAGAATGCGAAAGTATGAGTCTGATGAGTGAAGATCCCAGGCCTAACCTAGACCTAACATGCGTTATCCTCAAAAATATTGATCGAAACCCGGTTTAATCGACTGTTTCAGTGTGGTACCACATTACTATGTGATCCCAACCAGAAAATAACCCAGGATCTGTTCAACGAGTATGTGAAGTGTGCGAAAGTATGAGTCTGATGAGGTCAAATCTCAGACCAATCCCAGACTTAACTTGCGTTATCCTCTAAAATATTGATCGAAACCAGGTTTTATCGACTATTTCAGTGTGGTACCACATTACGACGTGATCCAAACCAGAAAAAACCCAGGATCTAGCCATCAAGTATGAGAAATATGCGAAAGAATGAACCTGATGAGAGCAAATCCCAGACCTAACCTAGACCTTACATGCGTTATCCTCTAAAATATTGAGCGAAACCAGGTTTAATGGACTGTTTCAGTGTGGTACCACACTACTTCGTGATCCAAACCAGAAACAGCCCAGGATCTAGCCATGAAGTATGAGAAGTATGCGAAAGTATGAGCCTGATGAGGGCAAATCCTAGACCTAACCCAGACCTAACATGCGTTATCCTATAAAATATTTATCAAGACCAGGTTTAATTGAATGTTTCAGTGTGGTAACACATTACTACGTGAAGCAAACCAGAAAAAACACAGGATCCGTTCAACAAGTATGTTAAAACTGCGACTGCATGACCCTGATGAGGGCAAATCCCAGGCCTAAGCTAGACCTAACATGAATTATTCTCTAAAATATTGATCGAAACCAGGTTTAATTGACTGTTTCAGTGTTGTACTTCATTACTACGTGATGCAATCCAGAAAAAGCCCAGGATCTAGCCATCAAGTATGAGAAATATGCGAAAGAATGAGCCTGATGAGAGCAAATCCCAGACCTAACCTAGACCTAACATGCGTTATCCTCTAAAATATTGAGCGAAACCAGGTTTAATGGACAGTTTCAGTGTGGTACCACACTACTTCGTGATCCAAACCAGAGAAAGCCCAGGATCTGTTTTAGAAGTATGTGAAAAACGCTAAACTGTGAGCCTGACGAGGGCAAATCTTAGACCTAACCCAGACCTAAGATGCGTTATCCTCTAAAATATTTATCCAGACCAGGTTTCATTGAATGTTTCAGTGTGGTACCACTTTACTACGTGATCCAATCCATAAATAGCCCAGGATCTAGCCATGAAGTATGAGAAATATGCGAAAGTAAGAGCCTGATGAGGGAAAATCCTAGACCTATCCCAGACCTAACTTGCGTTATCCTCTAAAATATTGATCGAAACCAGATTTAATTGACTGTTTCAGCGTGGTACCACATTACTACGTGATACAATCCAGAAACAGCCCAGGATCTAGCCATGAAGTATGAGAAATATGCGAAAGTATGAGCCTGATGAGAGCAAATCCTAGACCTAACCCAGACCTAACATGCGTGATCCTCTAAAACATTTATCAAGTTCAGGTTTAATTGATTGTTTCAGTGTGGTCCCACATTACTACGTGATCCAAACCAGAAAAAACCCAGTATCTTTTCAAGATGTATGAGAAATATGCGAAAGAATGAGCCTGATGAGAGCAAATCCCAGACCTAACCTAGACCTAACATGAATTATTCTCTAAAATATTGATCGAAACCAGGTTTACTTGACTGCTTCAGTGTGGTCCCACAATACTACGTGATCCAAACCAGAAAAAGCCCAGGATCCGTCCAAGAAGAATGTGAAGAATGCGAAAGTATGAGTCTGATGAGGGAAAATCCCAGGCCTAACCTAGACCTAACATGCGTTATCCTCTAAGATATTGATCGAAAACAGGTTTAGTCGACTGTTTCAGTGTGGTCCCACATTACTACGTGATCCAAGTCAGAAAAAACCCAGGATCCGTTCAACAAGTGTGTGAAAAACGCGAAAGTATGAGCCTGATGAGGGCAAATCCCAGACATATCCCAGACCTAACTTGCGTTGTCCTCTAAGATATTGATGGAAACCAGGTTTAATTGACTGTTTCGGTGTTGTACTTCATTACTACGTGATCCAAACCAGAAAAACCCAGGATCTCTTCAACAAGTACGTGAAAAACGCTAAACTGTGAGCCTGATGAAGGCAAATCGTAGACCTAACCCAGACCTAAGATGCGTTAACCTCTAAAATATTTATCCAGACCAGGTTTCATTGAATGTTTCAGTGTGGTACCACTTTACTACGTGATCCAGTCCAGAAATAGCACAGGATCTAGCCATCAAGTTTGAGAAATATGCGAAAGAATGTGGCTGATGAGAGCAAATCCCAGACCTAACCTAGACCTAACATGAATTATTCTCTAAAATATTGATCGAAACCAGGTTTAATTGTCTGTTTCAGTGTGGTCCCACATTACTACGTGATCCAAACGAGAAAAAACCCAGGATCCGTTCAACAAGTATGTGAAGAATGCGAAAGTATGAGTCTGATGAGTGAAATTCCCAGGCCTAACCTAAACCTAACATGCGTTATCCTCAAAAATATTGATCGAAACCTGGTTTAATCGACTGTTTCAGTGTGGTGCCACATTACTACGTGATCCAAGTCAGAAAAAACCCAGGATCCGTTCAACAAGTGTGTGAAAAACGCGAAAGTATGAGCCTGATGAGGGCAAATCCCAGACATATCCCAGACCTAACTTGCGTTGTCCTCTAAGATATTGATGGAAACCAGGTTTAATTGACTGTTTCGGTGTTGTACTTCATTACTACGTGATCCAAACCAGAAAAACCCAGGATCTCTTCAACAAGTACGTGAAAAACGCTAAACTGTGAGCCTGATGAAGGCAAATCCTAGACCTAACCCAGACCTAACATGCGTTAGCCTCTAAAATATTTATCAAGACATGGTTTAATTGAAAGTTTCAGTGTGGTACCACATTACTACGTGATGCAATCCAGAAAAAGCCCAGGATCTAGCCATCAAGTTTGAGAAATATGCGAAAGAATGTGGCTGATGAGAGCAAATCCCAGACCTAACCTAGACCTAACATGAATTATTCTCTAAAATATTGATCGAAACCAGGTTTAATTGTCTGTTTCAGTGTGGTCCCACATTACTACGTGATCCAAACGAGAAAAAACCCAGGATCCGTTCAACAAGTATGTGAAGAATGCGAAAGTATGAGTCTGATGAGTGAAATTCCCAGGCCTAACCTAAACCTAACATGCGTTATCCTCAAAAATATTGATCGAAACCTGGTTTAATCGACTGTTTCAGTGTCGTGCCACATTTCTATGTGATCCCAACCAGAAAATAACCCAGGATCTGTTCAACGAGTATGTGAAGTGTGCGAAAGTATGAGTCTGATGAGGTCAAATCCCAGACCAATCCCAGACTTAACTTGCGTTATCCTCTAAAATATTGATCGTAACCAGGTTTAATCGACTGTTTCAGTGTGGTACCACATTACTACGTGATCCAAACCAGAAAAAACCCAGGATCTAGCCATCAAGTATGAGAAATATGCGAAAGAATGAGCTTGATGAGATCAAATACCAGAGCTAACCTAGACCTAACATGCGTTATCCTCTAAAACATTGAGCGAATCCAGGTTTAATAGACTGTTTCAGTGTGGTACCACACTACTTCGTGATCCATAGCAGAAAAAACCCAGGATCTGTTCAACAAGTATGTGAAAAACGCTAAACTGTGAGCCTGGTGAGGGCAAATCTTAGACCTAACCCAGACCTAAGATGCGTTGACCTCTAAAATATTTATCGAGACCAGGTTTCATTGAATGTTTCAGTGTGGTACCACTTTACTACGTGATCCAGTCCAGAAATAGCACAGGATCTAGCCATGAGGTATGAGAAATATGCGAAAGTAAGAGCCTGATGAGAGCAAATCCTAGACCTAACCTAGACCTAACATGAATTATTCTCTAAAATATTGATCGAAACCAGGTTTAATTGACTGTTTCAGTGTGGTCCCACATTACTACGTGATCCAAACCAGAAAAAACCCAGGATCCGTTCTACAAGTATGTGAAGAATGCGAAAGTATGAGTCCGTTGAGTGAAAATCCCAGGCCTAACCTAGATCTAACATGCGTTATCCTCAAAAATATTGACCGAAACCTTGTTTAATCGACTGTTTCAGTGTGGTACCACATTACTATGTGATCCAAACCAGAAAATAACCCAGGATCTGTTCAACAAGTCTGTGAAAAACGCGAAAGTATGAGTCTGATGAGGTCAAATCCCAGACCTATCCCAGACTTAACTTGTGTTATCCTCTAAAATATTGATCGAAACCAGGTTTAATCGACTGTTTCAGCGTGGTACCACATTACTACGTGATACAATCCAGAAACAGCCCAGGATCTAGCCATGAAGTATGTGAAATATGCGAAAGTATGAGCCTGATGCGGGCAAATCCCAGACCTAATCCAAACCTAACATGCGTTATCCTATAAAATATTTATCAAGACCAGGTTTAGTTGAATGTTTCAGTGTGGTAACACATTACTACGTGAACCAAACCAGAAAAAACCCAGGATCCGTTCAACAAGTATGTTAAAACTGCGACAGTATGACCCTGATGAGGGCAAATCCCAGGCCTAACCTAGACCTAACATGCGTTGTCCTCTAGAATATTGATGCAAACCAGGTTTAATTGACTGTTTCAGTGTTGTACTTCATTACTACGTGATGCAATCCAGAAAAAGCCCAGGATCTAGCCATCAAGTATGAGAAATATGCGAAAGAATGAGCCTGATGAGAGCAAATCCCAGACCTAACCTAGACCTAACATGAATTATTCTCTAAAATATTGATCGAAACCAGGTTTAATTGTCTGTTTCAGTGTGGTCCCACATTACTACGTGATCCAAACGAGAAAAAACCCAGGATCCGTTCAACAAGTATGTGAAGAATGCGAAAGTATGAGTCTGATGAGTGAAATTCCCAGGCCTAACCTAAACCTAACATGCGTTATCCTCAAAAATATTGATCGAAACCTGGTTTAATCGACTGTTTCAGTGTGGTGCCACATTTCTATGTGATCCCAACCAGAAAATAACCCAGGATCTGTTCAACGAGTATGTGAAGTGTGCGAAAGTATGAGTGTGATGAGGTCAAATCCCAGACCAATCCCAGACTTAACTTGCGTTTTCCTCTAAAATATTGATCGTAACCAGGTTTAATCGACTGTTTCAGTGTGGTACCACATTACTACGTGATCCAAACCAGAAAAGCCCAGGATCTAGCCATCAAGTATGTGAAATATGCGAAAGAATGAGCCTGATGAGATCAAATACCAGAGCTAACCTAGACCTAACATGCGTTATCCTCTAAAACATTGAGCGAATCCAGGTTTAATAGACTGTTTCAGTGTGGTACCACACTACTTCGTGATCCATAGCAGAAAAAACCCAGGATCTGTTCAACAAGTATGTGAAAAACGCTAAACTGTGAGCCTGGTGAGGGCAAATCTTAGACCTAACCCAGACCTAAGATGCGTTGACCTCTAAAATATTTATCCAGACCAGGTTTCATTGAATGTTTCAGTGTGGTACCACTTTACTACGTGATCCAGTGCAGAAATAGCACAGGATCTAGCCATGAAGTATGAGAAATATGCGAAAGTAAGAGCCTGATGAGGGCAAATCCTAGACCTATCCCAGACCTAACTTACGTTATCCTCTAAAATATTGATCGATACCAGGTTTAATTGACTGTTTCAGCGTGGTACCACATTACTACGTGATACAATCCAGAAACAGCCCAGGATCTAGCCTTGAAGTATGAGAAATATGCGAAAGTATGAGCCTGATGAGGGCAAATCCTAGACCTAACCCAGACCTAACATGCGTTATCCTCTAAAATATTTATCAAGACCAGGTTTAATAGATTGTTTCAGTGTGGTCCCACATTACTACGTGATCCAAATCGGAAAAAACCCAGGATCTGTTCAAAATGTATGAGGAATATGCGAAAGAATGAGCCTGATGAGAGCAAATCCCAGACCTAACATAGACCTAACATGAATTAATCTCTAAAATATTGATCGAAACCTGGTTTAATTGACTGTTTCAGTGTGGTCCCACATTACTACGTGATATAAACCAGAAATAACCCAGGATCCGTTCAACAAGTATGTGAAGAATGCGAAAGTATGAGTCTGATGAGTGAAAATCCCAGGCCTAACCTAGACCTAACATGCGTTATCCTCTAAAATATTGATCCAAACCAGGTTTAATGGACTGTTTCAGCGTGGTACCACACCACTACGGGATCCAAACCAGAAAAAACCCAGGATCTGTTCAACAAGTATGTGAAAAACGCGAAAGTATGAGTCTGATGAGGTCAAATCCCAGACCTATCCCAGACTTAACTTGTGTTATCCTCTAAAATATTGATCGAAACCAGGTTTAATCGACTGTTTCAGTGTGGTCCCACATTACTACGTGATACAAACCAGAAATAACCCAGGATCCGTTCAACAAGTATGTGAAGAATGCGAAAGTATGAGCCTGATGAGGGCAAATCCCAGACATATCCCAGACCTAACTTGCGTTGGCCTCTAAGATATTGATGGAAACCAGGTTTAATTGACTGTTTCAGTGTTGTACTTCATTACTACCTGATGCAATCCAGAAAAAGCCCAGGATCTAGCCATCAAGTATGAGAAATATGCGAAAGAATGAGCCTGATGAGAGCAAATCCCAGACCTAACCTAGACCTAACATGAATTATTCTCTAAAATATTGATCGAAACCAGGTTTAATTGACTGTTTCAGTGTGGTCCCACATTACTACGTGATCCAAACCAGAAAAAACCCAGGATCCGTTCTACAAGTATGTGAAGAATGCGAAAGTATGAGTCCGTTGAGTGAAAATCCCAGGCCTAACCTAGATCTAACATGCGTTATCCTCAAAAATATTGACCGAAACCCTGTTTAATCGACTGTTTCAGTGTGGTACCACATTACTATGTGATCCAAACCAGAAAATAACCCAGGATCTGTTCAACAAGTATGTGAAAAACGCGAAAGTATGAGTCTGATGAGGTCAAATCCCAGACCTATCCCAGACTTAACTTGTGTTATCCTCTAAAATATTGATCGAAACCAGGTTTAATCGACTGTTTCAGCGTGGTACCACATTACTACGTGATACAATCCAGAAACAGCCCAGGATCTAGCCATGAAGTATGTGAAATATGCGAAAGTATGAGCCTGATGAGGGCAAATCCCAGACCTAATCCAAACCTAACATGCGTTATCCTATAAAATATTTATCAAGACCAGGTTTAGTTGAATGTTTCAGTGTGGTAACACATTACTACGTGAACCAAACCAGAAAAAACCCAGGATCCGTTCAACAAGTATGTTAAAACTGCGACAGTATGACCCTGATGAGGGCAAATCCCAGGCCTAACCTAGACCTAACATGCGTTGTCCTCTAGAAAATTGATGCAAACCAGGTTTAATTGACTGTTTCAGTGTTGTACTTCATTACTACGTGATGCAATCCAGAAAAAGCCCAGGATCTGGCCATCAAGTATGAGAAATATGCGAAAGAATGAGCCTGATGAGAGCAAATCCCAGACCTAACCTAGACCTAACATGAATTATTCTCTAAAATATTGATCGAAACCAGGTTAAAGTGACTGTTTCAGTGTTGTACTTCATTACTACGTGATGCAATCCAGAACAAGCCCAGGATCTTGCCATCAAGTATGAGAAATATGCGAAAGAATGAGCCTGATGGGAGCAAATCACTGACCTAACCTAGACCTAACATGAATTATTCTCTAAAATATTGATCAAAACCAGGTTTATTTGACTGTTTCAGTGTGCTACCACATTACTACGTGATCCAATCCAGAAATAGCCCAGGATCTAGCCATGAAGTATGAGAAATATGCGAAAGTATGAGCCTGATGAGGGCAAATCCTAGACCTAACCCAGACCTAACATGCGTTATTCTCTAAAATATTTATCAAGACCAGGTTTAATTGAGTGTTTCAGTGTGGTACCACATTACTACGTGATCAAAACCAGAAAAAACCCAGGATCCGTTCAACAAGTATGTGAAGAATGCGAAAGTATGAGTCTGATCAGTGAAAATCTCAGGCCTTACCTAGTCCTAACTTGCGTTGTCCTCTAAAATATTGATGGAAACCAGGTTTAATTGACTGTTTCAGTGTGGTCCCACATTACTACGTGATCCAAACCAGAAAAAACCCAGGATCCGTTCAACAAGTATGTGAAGAATGCGAAAGTATGAGTCTGATGAGGTCAAATCCCAGACCTATCCCCGACTTAACTTGCGTTATCCTCTAAAATATTGATCGAAACCAGGTTTAATCGACTGTTTCAGCGTGGTACCACATTACTACGTGATACAATCCAGAAACAGCCCAGGATCTAGCCATGAAGTATGAGAAATATGTGAAAGTATGAGCCTGATGAGGGCAAATCCTAGACCTAACCCAGACCTAACATGCGTTATTCTGTAAAATTTTTATCAAGACCAGGTTTAATTGAATGTTTCATTGTGGTACCTAATTACTACGTGATCAAAACCAGAAAAAACCCAGGATCCGTTCAACAAGTATGTGAAGAATGCGAAAGTATGAGTCTGATCAGTGAAAATCTCAGGCCTTACCTAGACCAAACTTGCGTTGTCCTCTAAAATATTGATGGAAACCAGGTTTCATTGACTGTTTCAGCGTGGTACCACATTACTACGTGATGCAATCCAGAAAAAGCCCAGGATCTAGCCATGAAGTATGAGAAATATGCGAAAGTAAGAGCCTGATGAGGGCAAATCCTAGACCTATCCCAGACCTAACTTGCGTTATCCTCTAGAAAATTGATGCAAACCAGGTTTAATTGACTGTTTCAGTGTTGTACTTCATTACTACGTGATGCAATCCAGAAAAAGCCCAGGATCTGGCCATCAAGTATGAGAAATATGCGAAAGAATGAGCCTGATGAGAGCAAATCCCAGACCTAACCTAGACCTAACATGAATTATTCTCTAAAATATTGATCGAAACCAGGTTAAAGTGACTGTTTCAGTGTTGTACTTCATTACTACGTGATGCAATCCAGAACAAGCCCAGGATCTTGCCATCAAGTATGAGAAATATGCGAAAGAATGAGCCTGATGGGATCAAATCCCTGACCTAACCTAGACCTAACATGAATTATTCTCTAAAATGTTGATCAAAACCAGGTTTAATTGACTGTTTCAGTGTAGTACTTCATTACTACGTGATGCAATCCAGAAAAAGCCCAGGATCTAGCCATCAAGTATGAGAAATATGCGAAAGAATGAGCCTGATGGGAGCAAATCACTGACCTAACCTAGACCTAACATGAATTATTCTCTAAAATATTGATCAAAACCAGGTTTATTTGACTGTTTCAGTGTGGTACCACATTACTACGTGATCCAATCCAGAAATAGCCCAGGATCTAGCCATGAAGTATGAGAAATATGCGAAAGTATGAGCCTGATGAGGGCAAATCCTAGACCTAACCCAGACCTAACATGCGTTATTCTCTAAAATATTTATCAAGACCAGGTTTGATTGAATGTTTCAGTGTGGTACCACATTACTACGTGATCAAAACCAGAAAAAACCCAGGATCCGTTCAACAAGTATGTGAAGAATGCGAAAGTATGAGTCTGATCAGTGAAAATCTCAGGCCTTACCTAGTCCTAACTTGCGTTGTCCTCTAAATTATTGATGGAAACCAGGTTTAATTGACTGTTTCAGTGTGGTCCCACATTACTACGTGATCCAAACCAGAAAAAACCCAGGATCCGTTCAACAAGTATGTGAAGAATGCGAAAGTATGAGTCTGATGAGGTCAAATCCCAGACCTATCCCCGACTTAACTTGCGTTATCCTCTAAAATATTGATCGAAACCAGGTTTAATCGACTGTTTCAGCGTGGTACCACATTACTACGTGATACAATCCAGAAACAGCCCAGGATCTAGCCATGAAGTATGAGAAATATGTGAAAGTATGAGCCTGATGAGGGCAAATCCTAGACCTAACCCAGACCTAACATGCGTTATTCTGTAAAATTTTTATCAAGACCAGGTTTAATTGAATGTTTCATTGTGGTACCTAATTACTACGTGATCAAAACCAGAAAAAACCCAGGATCCGTTCAACAAGTATGTGAAGAATGCGAAAGTATGAGTCTGATCAGTGAAAATCTCAGGCCTTACCTAGACCAAACTTGCGTTGTCCTCTAAAATATTGATGGAAACCAGGTTTCATTGACTGTTTCAGCGTGGTACCACATTACTACGTGATGCAATCCAGAAAAAGCCCAGGATCTAGCCATGAAGTATGAGAAATATGCGAAAGTAAGAGCCTGATGAGGGCAAATCCTAGACCTATCCCAGACCTAACTTGCGTTATCCTCTAAAATATTGATCGAAACCAGGTTTAATTGACCGTTTCAGCGTGGTACCACATTACTACGTGATACAATCCAGAAACAGCCCAGGATCTAGCCATGATGAATGAGAAATATGCGAAAGTATGAGCCTGATGAGAGCAAATCCTAGACCTAACCCAGACCTAACATGCGTTATCCTCTAAAATATTTATCAAGATCATGTTTAATTGATTGTTTCAGTGTGGTACCACATTACTACGTGATACTATCCAGAGACAGCCCAGGATCTAGCCATGAAGTATGAGAAATATGCGAAAGAATGAGCCTGATGAGGGCAAATCCTAGACCTAACCCAGACCTAACATGCGTTATCCTATAAAATATTTATCAAGACCAGGTTTAATTGAATGTTTCAGTGTGGTAACACATTACTACGTGAACCAAACCAGCAAAAACCCAGGATCTGTTCAACAAGTATGTGAAAAACGCTAAACTGTGAGCCTGATGAGGGCAAATCTTAGACCTAACCCAGACATAAGATGCGTTATCCTCTAAAATATTCATCCAGACCAGGTTTCATTGAATATTTCAGTGTGGTACCACATTACTACGTGATCAAAACCAGAAAAAACCCAGGATCCGTTCAACAAGTATGTGAAGAATGCGAAAGTATGAGTCTGATCAGTGAGAATCTCAGGCCTTACCTAGACCTAACTTGCGTTGTCCTCTAAAATATTGATGGAAACCAGGTTTCATTGACTGTTTCAGTGTGGTACTACATTACTACGTGATGCAATCCAGAAAAAGCCCAGGATCTAGCCATCAAGTATGAGAAATATGCGAAAGAATGAGCCTGATGAGAGCAAATCCCAGACCTAACCTAGACCTAACATGCGTTATCCTCTAAAATATTAAGCGAAACCAGGTTTAATGGACTGTTTCAGTGTGGTACCACACTACTTCGTGATCCAAACCAGAAAAAACCCAGGATCCGTTCAACAAGTACGTGAAGAATGCGAAAGTATGAGTCTGATCAGTGAAAATCTCAGGCGTTACCTATACCTAACTTGCGTTGCCCTCTAAAATATTGATGGAAACCAGGTTTCATTGACTGTTTCAGCGTGGTACCACATTACTACGTGATCCAATCCAGAAACAGCCCAGGATCTAGCCATGAAGTATGAGAAATATGCGGAAGTATGAGCCTGATGAGGGCAAATCCTAGACCTGACCCAGACCTAACATGCGTTATCCTATAAAATATTTATCAAGACCAGGTTTAATTGAATGTTTCAGTGTGGTAACACATTACTACGTGAACCAAACCAGAAAAAACCCAGGATCTGTTCAACAAGTATGTGAAAAACGCTAAACTGTGAGCCTGATGAGGGCAAATCTTAGACCTAACCCAGACATAAGATGCGTTATCCTCTAAGATATTGATCGAAACCATGTTTAATTGACTGTTTCTGCGTGGTACCACATTACTACGTGATCCAATCCAGAAACAGCCCAGGATCTAGCCATGAAGTATGAGAAATATGCGAAAGTATGAGCCTGATGAGGGCAAATCCTAGACCTAACCCAGACCTAACATGCGTTATCCTATAAAATATTTATCAAGACCAGGTTTAACTGAATGTTTCAGAGTGGTAACACATTACTACGTGAACCAAACCAGAAAAAACCCAGGATCCGTTCAACAAGTATGTTAAAACTGCGACAGTATGACCCTGATGAGTGCAAATCCCAGGCCTAACCTAGACCTAACATGCGTTGTCCTCTAGAATATTGATGGAAACCAGGTTTAATTGACTGTTTCAGTGTTGTACTTCATTACTACCTGATGCAATCCAGAAAAAGCCCAGGATCTAGCCATCAAGTATGAGAAATATGCGAAAAAATGAGCCTGATGAGAGCAAATCCCAGACCTAACCTAGACCTAACATGAATTATTCTCTAAAATATCGATCGAAACCAGGTTAAATTGACTGTTTCAGTGTTGTACTTCAATACTACGTGATGCAATCCAGAACAAGCCCAGGATCTAGCCATCAAGTATGAGAAATATGCGAAAGAATGAGCCTGATGGGATCAAATCCCTGACCTAACCTAGACCTAACATGAATTATTCTCTAAAATGTTGATCAAAACCAGGTTTAATTGACTGTTTCAGTGTAGTACCACATTACTACGTGATCCAATCCAAAAATAGCCCAGGATCTAGCCATGAAGTATGAGAAATATGCGAAGGTATGTGCCTGATGAGGGCAAATCCTAGACCTAACCCAGACCTAACATGCGTTATTCTCTAAAATATTTATCAAGACCAGGTTTAATTGAATGTTTCAGTGTGGTACCACATTACTACGTGATCAAAACCAGAAAAAACCCAGGATCCGTTCAACAAGTATGTGAAGAATGCGAAAGTATGAGTCTGATGAGGTCAAATCCCAGACCTATCCCCGACTTAACTTGCGTTATCCTCTAAAATATTGATCGAAACCAGGTTTAATCGACTGTTTCAGCGTGGTACCACATTACTACGTGATACAATCCAGAAACAGCCCAGGATCTAGCCATGAAGTATGAGAAATATGCGAAAGTATGAGCCTGATGAGGGCAAATCCTAGACCTAACCCAAACCTAACATGCGTTATCCTCTAAAATATTTATCAAGACCAGGTTTAATTGAATGTTTCAGTGTGGTACCACATTACTACGTGAACCGAACCAGAAAAAACCCAGTATCCGTTCAACAAGTATGTTAAAACTGCGACAGTGTGAGACTGATGAGGGCAAATCCCAGGCCTAACCTAGACCTAACATGCGTTGTCCTCTAAAATATTGATGGAAACCAGGTTTAATCGACTGTTTCAGTGTTGTACTTCATTACTACGTGATGCAATCCAGAAAAAGCCCAGGATCTAGCCATCAAGTATGAGAAATATGCGAAACAATGAGCCTGATGAGAGCAAATCCCAAACCTAACCTAGACCTAACAAGAATTATTCTCTAAAATATTGATCGAAACCAGGTGTAATTGACTGTTTCAGTGTTGTACTTCATTACTACGTGATGCAATCCAGAAAAAGCCCAGGATCTAGCCATCAAGTATGAGAAATATGCGAAAGAATGAGCCTGATGAGAGCAAATCCCTGACCTAACCTAGACCTAACATGAATTATTCTCTAAAATATTGATCAAAACCAGGTTTAATTGACTGTTTCAGTGTGGTACCACATTACTACGTGATCCAATCCAGAAATAGCCCAGGATCTAGCCATGAAGTATGAGAAATATGCGAAAGTATGAGCCTGATGAGGGCAAATCCTAGACCTAACCCAGACCTAACATGCGTTATTCTGTAAAATTTTTATCAAGACCAGGTTTAATTGAATGTTTCATTGTGGTACCTAATTACTACGTGATCAAAACCAGAGAAAACCCAGGATCCGTTCAACAAGTATGTGAAGAATGCGAAAGTATGAGTCTGATCAGTGAAAATCTCAGACCTTACCTAGACCTAACTTGCGTTGTCCTCTAAAATATTGATGGAAACCAGGTTTCATTGACTGTTTCAGTGTGGTACTACATTACTACGTGATGCAATCCAGAAAAAGCCCAGGATCTAGCCATCAAGTATGAGAAATATGCGAAAGAATGAGCCTGATGAGAGCAAATCCCAGACCTAACCTAGACCTAACATGCGTTATCCTCTAAAATATTGAGCGAAACCAGGTTTAATGGACTGTTTCAGTGTGGTACCACACTACTTCGTGATCCAAACCAGAAAAAACCCAGGATCCGTTTAACAAGTATGTGAAGAATGCGAAAGTATGAGTCTGATCAGTGAAAATCTCAGGCCTTACCTAGACCTAACTTGCGTTGTCCTCTAAAATATTGATGGAAACCAGGTTTCATTGACTGTTTCAGCGTGGTACGACATTACTACGTGATCCAATCCAGAAACAGCCCAGGATCTAGCCATGAAGTACGAGAAATATGCGAAAGAATGAGCCTGATGAGGGCAAATCCTCGACCTAACCCAGACCTAACATGCGTTATCCTATAAAATATTTATCAAGACCAGGTTTAATTGAATGTTTCAGTGTGGTAACACATTACTACGTGAACCAAACCAGAAAAAACCCAGGATCCGTTCAACAAGTATGTTAACACTGCGACAGTATGACCCTGATGAGGGCAAACCCCAGGCCTAACCTAGACCTAACATGCGTTGTCCTCTAAAATATTGATGGAAACCAGGTTTAATTGACTGTTTCAGTGTTGTACTTCATTACTACGTGATGCAATCCAGAAAAAGCCCAGGATCTAGCCATCAAGTATGTTAAATATGCGAAAGACTGAGCCTGATGAGAGCAAATCCCTGACCTAACCTAGACCTAACATGAATTACTCTCTAAAATATTGATCAAAACCAGGTTTAATTGACTGTTTCAGTGTGGTACCACATTACTACGTGATCCAATCCAGAAATAGCCCAGGATCTAGCCATGAAGTATGAGAAATATGCGAAAGTATGAGCCTGATGAGGGCAAATCCTAGACCTAACCCAGACGTAACATGCGTCATCCTGTAAAATTTTTATCAAGACCAGGTTTAATTGGATGTTTCATTGTGGTACCTCATTACTACGTGATCAAAACCAGAAAAAACCCAGGATCCGTTCAACAAGTATGTGAAGAATGCGAAAGTATGAGTCTGATCAGTGAAAATCTCAGGCCTTACCTAGACCTAACTTGCGTTGCCCTCTAAAATATTGATGGAAACCAGGTTTCATTGACTGTTTCAGTGTGGTACTACATTACTACGTGATGCAATCCAGAAAAAGCCCAGGATCTAGCCATCAAGTATGAGAAATATGCGAAAGAATGAGCCTGATGAGAGCAAATCCCAGACCTAACCTAGACCTAACATGCGTTATCCTCTAAAATATTGAGCGAAACCAGGTTTAATGGACTGTTTCAGTGTGGTACCACACTACTTCGTGATCCAAACCAGAAAATAACCCAGGATCAGTTCAACGAGTATGTAAAGTGTGCGAAAGTATGAGTCTGATGAGGTCAAATCCCAGCCCAATCCCAGACTTAACATGCGTTATCCTCTAAAATATTGAGCGAAACCAGGTTTAATGGACTGTTTCAGTGTGGTCCCACATTACTACGTGATCCAAACCAGAAAAAACCCAGGATCTGTTCAACATGTATGAGAAATATGCGAAAGAATGAGCCTGATGAGAGCAAATCCCAGACCTAACCTAGACCTTACATGCGTTATCCTCTAAAATATTGATCGAAACCAGGTTTAATTGACTGTTTCAGCGTGGTACCACATTACTACGTGATCCAATCGAGAAACAGCCCAGGATCTAGCCATGAAGTATGAGAAATATGCGAAAGTATGAGCATGATGAGGGCAAATCCTAGACCTAACCCAGACCTAACATGCGTTATCCTCTAAAATATTTATCAAGACCAGGTTTAATTGAATGTTTCAGTGTGGTACCACATTACTACGTGAACCAAACCAGAAAAAACCCAGGATCCGTTCAACAAGTATGTTAAAACTGCGACAGTATGACCCTGATGAGGGCAAATCCCAGGCCTAACCTAGACCTAACATGCGTTGTCCTCTAAAATATTGATGGAAACCTGGTTTAATTGACTGTTTCAGTGTTGTACTTCATTACTACGTGATGCAATCCAGAAAAAGCCCAGGATCTAGCCATCAAGTGTGAGAAATATGCGAAAGAATGAGCCTGATGAGAGCAAATCCCAGACCTAACCTAGACCTAACATGAATTATTCTCTAAAATATTGATCGAAACCAGGTTTAATTGACTGTTTCAGTGTTGTACTTCATTACTACGTGATGCAATCCAGAAAAAGCCCAGGATCTAGCCATCAAGTATGAGAAATATGCGAAAGAATGAGCCTGATGAGAGCAAATCCCAGACCTAACCTAGACCTAACATGCGTTATCCTCTAAAATATTGAGCGAAACCAGGTTTAATGGACTGTTTCAGTGTGGTACCACACTACTTCGTGATCCAAACCAGAAAAAACCCAGGATCTGTTCAACAAGTATGTGAAAAACGCTAAACTGTGAGCCTGATGAGGGCAAATCTTAAACCTAACCCAGACCTAAGATGCGTTATCCTCTAAAATATTTATCCAGACCAGGTTTAATGGACTGTTTCAGTGTGGTACCACACTACTTCGTGATCCAAACCAGAAAAAACCCAGGATCTGTTCAACAAGTATGTGAAAAACGCTAAACTGTGAGCCTGATGAGGGCAAATCTTAGACCTAACCCAGACCTAAGATGCGTTATCCTCTAAAATATTTATCCAGACCAGGTTTTATTGAATGTTTCAGTGTGGTCCCACATTACTACGTGATCCAAACCAGAAAAAACCCAGGATCCGTTCAACAAGTATGTGAAGAATGCGAAAGTATGAGTCTGATCAGTGAAAATCTCAGGCCTTACCTAGACCTAACTTGCGTTGCCCTCTAAAATATTGATGGAAACCAGGTTTCATTGACTGTTTCAGTATGGTACTACATTACTACGTGATGCAATCCAGAAAAAGCCCAGGATCTAGCCATCAAGTATGAGAAATATGCGAAAGAATGAGCCTGATGAGAGCAAATCCCAGACCTAACCTAGACCTAACATGCGTTATCCTCTAAAATATTGAGCGAAACCAGGTTTAATGGACTGTTTCAGTGTGGTACCACACTACTTCGTGATCCAAACCAGAAAAAACCCAGGATCTGTTCAACAAGTATGTGAAAAACGCTAAACTGTGAGCCTGATGAGGGCAAATCTTAGACCTAACCCAGACCTAAGATGCGTTATCCTCTAAAATATTTATCCAGACCAGGTTTAATGGACTGTTTCAGTGTGGTACCACACTACTTCGTGATCCAAACCAGAAAAAACCCAGGATCTGTTCAACAAGTATGTGAAAAACGCTAAACTGTGAGCCTGATGAGGGCAAATCTTAGACCTAACCCAGACCTAAGATGCGTTATCCTCTAAAATATTTATCCAGACCAGGTTTCATTGAATGTTTCAGTGTGGTCCCACATTACTACGTGATCCAAACCAGAAAAAACCCAGGATCCGTTCAACAAGTATGTGAAGAATGCGAAAGTATGAGTCTGATGAGTGAGAATCCCAGGCCTAACCTAGACCTAACATGCGTTATCCTCTAAAATATTGATCGAAACCAGGTTTCATTGAATGTTTCAGTGTGGTACCACTTTACTACGTGATGCAATCCAGAAAAAGCCCAGGATCTAGCCATGAAGTATGAGAAATATGCGAAAGTATGAGCCTGATGAGGGCAAATACTAGACCTAACCCAGACCTAACATGCGTTAGCCTCTAAAATATTTATCAAGACCTGGTTTAATTGAAAGTTTCAGTGTGGTACCACATTACTACGTGATGCAATCCAGATAAAGCCCAGGATCTAGCCATCAAGTTTGAGAAATATGCGAAAGAATGTGCCTGATGAGAGCAAATCCCAGACCTAACCTAGATCTAACATGCGTTATCCTCAAAAATATTGATGGAAACCAGGTTTAATTGACTGTTTCAGTGTGGTACCACATTACAACATGATCCAATCCAGAAAAAAACCCAGGATCTGTACAACAAGTATGCGAAGAATGCGAAAGTATGAGCCTGACGAGGGCAAATTCCGGACCTATACCAGACATAACTTGCGTTATCCTCAAAAATATTGATCGAAACCTGGTTTCATCGACAGTTTCAGTGTGGTACCACATTACTATGTGATCCAAACCAGAAAATAACCCAGGATCAGTTCAACGAGTATATAAAGTGTGCGAAAGTATGAGTCTGATGAGGTTGTGGCGCTGCTTCGCTGCGACGGAGGGGCTGCTCGTGTGATTTCTTTAGGACAGACGGACAGGCTAGGAAAGGAGGGGGCGCGTTTCGTCCGGGCCTGCTAGTGGACTCATCAGTAAGGCTTTCTAGCAGGCCCTGCCTTAGACGACGGGATATTGGGAAGTCGTTCGAGGAGTGTATATATAGGAACTGAGGGGTCGGTCGAGCGCTTGCGAGAGCGCGACCCCTCTGGTGGCGAGCATGGGAGGTGACGCCACATTACCCCCCTGCCAGTGCCTAACGATACCGGATTAAGCCTACTATATACAGGACTTATCGAATACTATTTACATTCTTCTATTTACAATGCTCCGTTCCTCTTGGACTTTGTCGTCGTCGTGTCTTCGTCTAGCGCCTCTATCTCGATTGACGATCTCTGGAGTTTTTTCGATCCTGGCCTAGAACTTCGGTTCTATTTCGCCGTAGGATATGCTGCGTGGTCGTTCTCTGATCATCTGGCGTTATTTAGCCGCGGCGAGTCTTTTTCCTCGAGCCTTGCGTTGCTGTAGCCATCGAGCGTATATGCTGCTGTCCTACCTGTGGCCCCACTATGCGGTTGGTTGCTTGCTGCTGCTCCGAATCCTGCGAATCTATGTTCTCCTGGAGACGACGGCCTCGACAGGTAGATTTTTGTCAGGACGAGCGATTGAGTGATCGAAAGGCCACCTTAGGAGAGGGATTACGAAAGAGCTATTTTACTAGTACGATTAGTAGACACGTTTCCTGGCGCTGCCTCCTTCGTCCTACGCTGCGTGCGGTCTGCGTTTTCCTGAAAATTTTCTCGAGAGCTGCCATCCTAGTTGCGTGTCCTTATCACGTCGGGGTCACCAATTGTGGCGCTGCTTCGCTGCGACGGAGGGGCTGCTCGTGTGATTTCTTTAGGACAGACGGACAGGCTAGGAAAGGAGGGGGCGCGTTTCGTCCGGGCCTGCTAGTGGACTCATCAGTAAGGCTTTCTAGCAGGCCCTGCCTTAGACGACGGGATATTGGGAAGTCGTTCGAGGAGTGTATATATAGGAACTGAGGGGTCGGTCGAGCGCTTGCGAGAGCGCGACCCCTCTGGTGGCGAGCATGGGAGGTGACGCCACAAGGTCAAATCCCAGCCCAATCCCAGACTTAACTTGCGTTATCCTCTAAAATATTGATCGAAACCAGGTTTAATCGACTGTTTCAGAGTGGTACCACATTACTACGTGATCCAAACCAGAAAAAACCCAGGATCTAGCCATCAAGTATGAGAAATATGCGAAAGAATGAGCCTGATGAGAGCAAATCCCAGACCTAACCTAGACCTTACATGCGTTATCCTCTATAATATTGAGCGAAACCAGGTTTAATGGACTGCTTCAGTGTGGTACCACACTACTTCGTGATCCAAACCAGAAAAAACCCAGGATCTGTTCAACAAGTATGTGAAAAACGCTAAACTGTGAGCCTGATGAGGGCAAATCTTAGACCTAACCCAGACATAAGATGCGTTATCCTCTAAAATATTTATCCAGACCAGGTTTCGTTGAATGTTTCAGTGTGGTACCACTTTACTACGTGATCCAATCCAGAAGTAGCCCAGGATCTTAGGCTGGAAGTATGAGAAATATGCGAAAGTAAGAGCCTGATGAGGGCAAATCCTAGACCTATCCCAGACGTAACTTACGTCATCCTCTAAGATATTGATCGAAACCAGGTTTAATTGACTGTTTCAGCGTGGTACCACATTACTACGTGATCCAATCCAGAAACAGCCCAGGATCTAGCCATGAAGTATGAGAAATATGCGAAAGTATGAGCCTGATGAGGGCAAATCCTAGACCTAACCCAGACCTAACATGCGTTATCCTCTAAAATATTTATCAAGATCAGGTTTAATTGATTGTTTCAGTGTGGTCCCACATTACTACGTGATCCAAACCAGAAAAAACCCAGGATCTGTTCAACATGTATGAGAAATATGCGAAAGAATGAGCCTGATGAGAGCAAATCCCAGACCTAACCTAGACCTAACATGAATTATTCTCTAAAATATTGATCGAAACCTGGTTTACTTGACTGTTTCAGTGTGGTCCCACATTACTACGTGATCCAATCCAGAAATAACCCAGGATCTAGCCATGAAGTATGAGAAATATGCGAAAGTATGAGCCTGATGAGGGCAAATCCCAGACCTATCCCAGACCTAACTTGCGTTATCCTCTAAAATATTGATCGAAACCAGGTTTAATTGACTGTTTCAGCGTGGTACCACATTACTACGTGATCCAATCCAGAAACAGCCCAGGATCTAGCCATGAAGTATGAGAAATATGCGAAAGTATGAGCCTGATGAGGGCAAATCCTAGACCTAACCCAGACCTAACATGCGTTATCCTATAAAATATTTATCAAGACCAGGTTTAATTGAATGTTTCAGTGTGGTAACACATTACTACGTGAACCAAACCAGAAAAAACCCAGGATCCGTTCAACAAGTATGTTAAAACTGCGACAGTATGACCCTGATGAGGGCAAATCCCAGGCCTAACCTAGACCTAACATGCGTTGTCCTCTAAAATATTGATGGAAACCAGGTTTAATTGACTGTTTCAGTGTTGTACTTCATTACTACGTGATGCAATCCAGAAAAAGCCCAGGATCTAGCCATCAAGTATGAGAAATATGCGACAGAATGAGCCTGATGAGAGCAAATCCCAGACCTAACCTAGACCTAACATGCGTTGTCCTCTAAAATATTGATGGAAACCAGGTTTAATTGACTGTTTCAGTGTTGTACGTCATTACTACGTGATGCAATCCAGAAAAAGCCCAGGATCTAGCCATCAAGTTTGTTAAATATGCGAAAGACTGAGCCTGATGAGAGCAAATCCCTGACCAAACCTAGACCTAACATGAATTACTCTCTAAAATATTGATCAAAACCAGGTTTAATTGACTGTTTCAGTGTGGTACCACATTACTACGTGATCCAATCCAGAAATAGCCCAGGATCTAGCCATGAAGTATGAGAAATATGCGAAAGTATGAGCCTGATAAGGGCAAATCCTAGACCTAACCCAGACGTAACATGCGTCATTCTGTAAAATTTTTATCAAGACCAGGTTTAATTGGATGTTTCATTGTGGTACCTCATTACTACGTGATCAAAACCAGAAAAAACCCAGGATCCGTTCAACAAGTATGTGAAGAATGCGAAAGTATGAGTCTGATCAGTGAAAATCTCAGGCCTTACCTAGACCTAACTTGCGTTGCCCTCTAAAATATTGATGGAAACCAGGTTTCATTGACTGTTTCAGTGTGGTACTACATTACTACGTGATGCAATCCAGAAAAAGCCCAGGATCTAGCCATCAAGTATGAGAAATATGCGAAAGAATGAGCCTGATGAGAGCAAATCCCAGACCTAACCTAGACCTAACATGCGTTATCCTCTAAAATATTGAGCGAAACCAGGTTTAATGGACTGTTTCAGTGTGGTACCACACTACTTCGTGATCCAAACCAGAAAAAACCCAAGATCTGTTCAACAAGTATGTGAAAAACGCTAAACTGTGAGCCTGATGAGGGCAAATCTTAGACCTAACCCAGACCTAAGATGCGTTATCCTCTAAAATATTTATCCAGACCAGGTTTAATGGACTGTTTCAGTGTGGTACCACACTACTTCGTGATCCAAACCAGAAAAAACCCAGGATCTGTTCAACAAGTATGTGAAAAACGCTAAACTGTGAGCCTGATGAGGGCAAATCTTAGACCTAACCCAGACCTAAGATGCGTTATCCTCTAAAATATTTATCCAGACCAGGTTTCATTGAATGTTTCAGTGTGGTCCCACATTACTACGTGATCCAAACCAGAAAAAACCCAGGATCCGTTCAACAAGTATGTGAAGAATGCGAAAGTATGAGTCTGATGAGTGAAAATCCCAGGCCTAACCTAGACCTAACATGCGTTATCCTCTAAAATATTGATCGAAACCAGGTTTCATTGAATGTTTCAGTGTGGTACCACTTTACTACGTGATGCAATCCAGAAAAAGCCCAGGATCTAGCCATGAAGTATGAGAAATATGCGAAAGTATGAGCCTGATGAGGGCAAATCCTAGACCTAACCCAGACCTAACATGCGTTAGCCTCTAAAATATTTATCAAGACCTGGTTTAATTGAAAGTTTCAGTGTGGTACCACATTACTACGTGATGCAATCCAGATAAAGCCCAGGATCTAGCCATCATGTTTGAGAAATATGCGAAAGAATGTGCCTTATGAGAGCAAATGCCAGACCTAACCTAGATCTAACATGCGTTATCCTCAAAAATATTGATGGAAACCAGGTTTAATTGACTGTTTCAGTGTGGTACCACATTACAACATGATCCAATCCAGAAAAAAACCCAGGATCTGTACAACAAGTATGCGAAGAATGCGAAAGTATGAGCCTGACGAGGGCAAATCCCGGACCTATACCAGACATAACTTGCGTTATCCTCAAAAATATTGATCGAAACCAGGTTTAATCGACTGTTTCAGTGTGGTACCACATTACTATGTGATCCAAACCAGAAAATAACCCAGGATCAGTTCAACGAGTATGTAAAGTGTGCGAAAGTATGAGTCTGATGTGGTCAAATCCCAGACCAATCCCAGACTTAACTTGCGTTATCCTCTAAAATATTGATCGAAACCAGGTTTAATCGACTGTTTCAGTGTGGTACCACATTACTACGTGATCCAAACCAGAAAAAAACCCAGGATCTAGCCATCAAGTATGAGAAATATGCGAAAGAATGAGCCTGATGAGAGCAAATCCCAGACCTAACCTAGACCTTACATGCGTTATCCTCTATAATATTGAGCGAAACCAGGTTTAATGGACTGCTTCAGTGTGGTACCACACTACTTCGTGATCCAAACCAGAAAAAACCCAGGATCTGTTCAACAAGTATGTGAAAAACGCTAAACTGTGAGCCTGATGAGGGCAAATCTTAGACCTAACCCAGACATAAGATGCGTTATCCTCTAAAATATTTATCCAGACCAGGTTTCGTTGAATGTTTCAGTGTGGTACCACTTTACTACGTGATCCAATCCAGAAATAGCCCAGGATCTAGGCTTGAAGTATGAGAAATATGCGAAAGTAAGAGCCTGATGAGGGCAAATCCTAGACCTATCCCAGACGTAACTTGCGTTATCCTCTAAGATATTGTTCGAAACCAGGTTTAATTGACTGTTTCAGCGTGGTACCACATTACTACGTGATCCAATCCAGAAACAGCCCAGGATCTAGCCATGAAGTATGAGAAATATGCGAAAGAATGAGCCTGATGAGAGCAAATCCCAGACCTAACCTAGACCTTACATGCGTTATCCTCTATAATATTGAGCGAAACCAGGTTTAATGGACTGCTTCAGTGTGGTACCACACTACTTCGTGATCCAAACCAGAAAAAACCCAGGATCTGTTCAACAAGTATGAGAAATATGCGAAAGTATGAGCCTGATGAGGGCAAATCCCAGACCTATCCCAGACCTAACTTGCGTTATCCTCTAAAATATTGATCGAAACCAGGTTTAATTGACTGTTTCAGCGTGGTACCACATTACTACGTGATCCAATCCAGAAACAGCCCAGGATCTAGCCATGAAGTATGAGAAATATGCGAAAGTATGAGCCTGTTGAGGGCAAACCCTAGACCTAACCCAGACCTAACATGCGTTATCCTCTAAAATATTTATCAAGACCAGGTTTAATTGAATGTTTCAGTGTGGTACCACATTACTACGTGCACCAAACCAGAAAAAACCCAGGATCCGTTCAACAAGTATGTTAAAACTGCGACAGTATGACCCTGGTGAGGGCAAATCCCAGGCCTAACCTAGACCTAACATGCGTTGTCCTCTAAAATATTGATGGAAACCTGGTTTAATTGACTGTTTCAGTGTTGTACTTCATTACTACGTGATGCAATCCAGAAAAAGCCCAGGATCTAGCCATCAAGTATGAGAAATATGCGAAAGAATGAGCCTGATGAGAGCAAATCCCAGACCTAACCTAGACCTAACATGAATTATTCTCTAAAATATTGATCGAAACCAGGTTTAATTGACTGTTTCAGTGTTGTACTTCATTACTACGTGATGCAATCCAGAAAAAGCCCAGGATCTAGCCATCAAGTATGAGAAATATGCGAAAGAATGAGCCTGATGAGAGCAAATCCCAGACCTATCCCAGACCTAACTTGCGTTGTCCTCTAAGATATTGATGGAAACCAGGTTTAATTGACTGCTTCAGTGTTGTACTTCATTACTACGTGATCCAAACCCGAAAAAACCCAGGATCTGTTCAACATGTATGAGAAATATGCGAAAGAATGAGCCTGATGAGAGCAAATCCCAGACCTATCCTAGACCTAACATGAATTATTCTCTAAAATATTGATCGAAAACAGGTTTACTTGACTGTTTCAGTGTGGTCCTACATTACTACGTGATCCAAACCAGAAGAAACCCAGGATCCGTTCAACAAGTATGTGAAGAATGCGATAGTATGAGTCTGATGAGTGAAAATCCCAGACCTAACCTAGACCAAACATGCGTTATCCTCTAAAATATTGATCCAAACCAGGTTTAATGGACTGTTTCAGCGTGGTACCACACTACTACGTGATCCAAACCAGAAAAAACCCAGGATCTGTTCAACAAGTGTGTGAAAAACGCGAAAGAATGAGCCTGATGAGAGCAAATCCCAGACCTGACCTAGACCTAACATGAATTATTCTCTAAAATATTGATCGAAACCAGGTTTAATTGACTGTTTCAGTGTGGTCCAACATTACTACGTGATCCAAACCAGAAGAAACCCAGGATCCGTTCAACAAGTATGTGAAGAATGCGAAAGTATGAGTCTGATGAGTGAAAATCCCAGGCCTAACCTAGACCTAACATGCGTTATCCTCTAAAATATTGATCCAAACCAGGTTTAATGGACTGTTTCAGCGTGGTACCACACTACTACGTGATTCAAACCAGAAAAAACCTAGGATCTGCTCAACAAGTATGTGAAAAACGCGAAAGTATGAGCCTAATGAGGGCAAATCCCAGACATATCCCAGACCTAACTTGCGTTGTCCTCTAAGATATTGATGGAAACCAGGTTTAATTGACTGTTTCAGTGTTGTACTTCGTTACTACGTGATGCAATCCAGAAAAAGCCCAGGATCTAGCCATCAAGTATGAGAAATATGCGAAAGAATGAGCCTGATGAGAGCAAATCCCAGACCTGACCTAGACCTAATATGCGTTATCCTCTAAAGTATTGAGCGAAACCAGGTTTAATGGACTGTTTCAGTGTGGTGCCACACTACTTCGTGATCCAAACCAGAAAAAACCCAGGATCTGTTCAACAAGTATGTGAAAAACGCTAACCTGTGAGCCTGATGAGGGCATATCTTAGACCTAACCCAGACCTAAGATGCGTTAACCTCTAAAATATTTATCCAGACCAGGTTTCATTGAATGTTTCAGTGTGGTACCACTTTACTACGTGATCCAATCCAGAAATAGCCCAGGATCTAGCCATGAAGTATGAGAAATATGCGAAAGTAAGAGCCTGATGAGGGCAAATCCTAGACCTATCCCAGACCTAACTTGC
This sequence comes from Colletes latitarsis, assembly GCF_051014445.1. Taxonomy (NCBI): domain Eukaryota; kingdom Metazoa; phylum Arthropoda; class Insecta; order Hymenoptera; family Colletidae; genus Colletes; species Colletes latitarsis. The sequence goes on along the minus strand of NW_027488367.1, from coordinate 27,331,634 downwards.
GTTATCCTCTAAAATATTTATCAAAACCAGGTTTAATTGAATGTTTCAGTGTGGTACCACACTACTTCGTGATCCAAACCAGAAAAAACCCAGGATCTGTTCAACAAGTATGAGAAAAACGCTAAACTGTGTGCCGGATGAGGGCAAATCTTAGACCTAACCCAGACCTAAGATGCGTTAACCTCTAAAATATTTATCTAGACCAGGTTTAATTGAATGTTTCAGTGTGGTACCACGTTACTACGTGATCCAAACTTGAAAAAACCCAGGATTCGTTCAACAAGTATGTGAAGAATGCAATGGTATGAGTCTGATGAGTGAAAATCCCAGGCCTAATCTAGTCCTAACATGCGTTATCCTCTAAAATATTGATCGAAACCTGGTTTAATCGACTGTTTCAGTGTGGTACCACATTACTATGTGATCCAAACCAGAAAATAACCCAGGATCTGTTCAAGGAGTATGTGAAGTGTGCGAAAGTATGAGTCTGATGAGATCAAATCCCAGACCTCTCCCAGACCTAACTTGCGTTATCCTCTGAAATATTGTTCGAAACCAGGTTTAATCGACTGTTTCAGTGTGGTACCACATTACTACGTGATCCAAACCAGAAAAAACCCAGGATCCGTTCAACAAGTATGTGAAGAATGCGAAAGTATGAGTCTGATGGGTGAAAACCCTAGTCCTAACCTAGACCTAACATGCGTTATCCTCAAAAATATTGATCGAAACCTGGTTCAATCGACTGTTTCAGTGTGGTACCACATTACTATGTGATCCAAACCAGAAAATAACCCTGTATCTGTTCAACGAGTATGTGAAGTGTGCGAAAGTATGAGTCTGATGAGGTCAAATCCCAGACCATTCCCAGACTTAACTTGCGTTATCCTCTAAAATATTGATCGAAACCAGGTTTAATCGACTGTTTCAGTGTGGCACCACATTACTACGTGATCCAAACCAGAAAAATTCCAGGATCTAGCCATCAAGTATGTGAAGAATGCGAAAGTATGAGTCTGATGAGTGAAAATCCCAGGCCTAACCTAGACCTAACATGCGTTATCCTCTAAAATATTGATCCAAACCAGGTTTAATGGACTGTTTCAGCGTGGTACCACACTACTACGTGATCCAAACCAGAAAAAACCCAGGATCTGTTCAACAAGTATGTGAAAAACGCGAAAGTATTGGCCTGATGAGGGCAAATCCCAGACATATCCCAGACCTAACTTGCGTTGTCCTCTAAGATATTGATGGAAACCAGGTTTAATTGACTGTTTCAGTGTTGTACTTCATTACTACGTGATGCAATCCAGAAAAAGCCCAGGATCTAGCCATGAAGTATGAGAAATATGCGAAAGCATGAGCCTGATGAGGGCAAATCCTAGACCTAACCCAGACCTAACATGCGTTAGCCTCTAAAATATTTATCAAGACCAGGTTTAATTGAATGTTTCAGTGTGGTACCACATTACTACGTGATGCAATCCAGAAAAAGCCCAGTATCTAGCCATCAAGTTTGAGAAATATGCGAAAGAATGAGCCTGATGAGGGCAAATCCCAGACCTAACCTAGACCTAACATGAATTATTCTCTAAAATATTGATCGAAACCAGGCTTAATTGACTGTTTCAGTGTGGTCCCACATTACTACGTGATCCAAACCAGAAAAAACCCAGGATCCGTTCAACAAGTATGTGAAGAATGCGAAAGTATGAGTCTGATGAGTGAAAATCCCAGGCCTGACCTAGACCTAACATGCGTTATCCTCAAAAATATTGATCGAAACCTGGTTTAATCGACTGTTTCAGTGTGGTACCACATTACTATGTGATCCAAACCAGAAAAAACCCAGGATCTGTTCAACAAGTATGTGAAAAACGCTAAACTGTGAGCCTGATGAGGGCATATCTTAGACCTAACCCAGACCTAAGATGCGTTAACCTCGAAAATATTTATCCAGACCAGGTTTCGTTGAATGTTTCAGTGTGGTACCACTTTACTACGTGATCCAATCCAGAAATAGCCCAGGATCTAGCCATGAAGTATGAGAAATATGCGAAAGTAAGGGCCTGATGAGGGCAAATCCTAGACCAATCCCAGACCTATTTTGCGTTAGCCTCTAAAATATTTATCAAGACCAGGTTTAATTGAATGTTTCAGTGTGGTGCCACATTACTACGTGATGCAATCCAGAAAAAGCCCAGTATCTAGCCATCAAGTTTGAGAAATATGCGAAAGAATGAGCCTGATGAGGGCAAATCCCAGACCTAACCTAGACCTAACATGAATTATTCTCTAAAATATTGATCGAAACCAGGTTTAATTGACTGTTTCAGTGTGGTCCCACATTACTACGTGATCCAAACCAGAAAAAACCCAGGATCCGTTCAACAAGTATGTGAAGAATGCGAAAGTATGAGTCTGATGAGTGAAAATCCCAGGCCTGACCTAGACCTAACATGCGTTATCCTCAAAAATATTGATCGAAACCTGGTTTAATCGACTGTTTCAGTGTGGTACCACATTACTATGTGATCCAAACCAGAAAAAACCCAGGATCTGTTCAACAAGTATGTGAAAAACGCTAAACTGTGAGCCTGATGAGGGCATATCTTAGACCTAACCCAGACCTAAGATGCGTTAACCTCGAAAATATTTATCCAGACCAGGTTTCATTGAATGTTTCAGTGTTGTACCACTTTACTACGTGATCCAATCCAGAAATAGCCCAGGATCTAGCCATGAAGTATGAGAAATATGCGAAAGTAAGGGCCTGATGAGGGCAAATCCTAGACCTATCCCAGACCTATCTTGCGTTATCCTCTAAAATATTTATCAAGACCAGGTTTAATTGAATGTTTCAGTGTGGTACCACATTACTACGTGATCCAAACTAGAAAAAACCCAGGATCCGTTCAACAAGTATGTGAAGAATGCGAAAGTATGAGTCTGATCAGTGAAAATCTCAGGCCTTACCTAGACCTAACTTGCGTTGTCCTCTAAAATATTGATGGAAACCAGGTTTCATTGACTGTTTCAGTGTGGGACTACATTACTACGTGATGCAATCCAGCAAAAGCCCAGGATCTAGCCATCAAGTATGAGAAATATGCGAAAGAATGAGCCTGATGAGAGCAAATCCCAGACCTAACCTAGACCTAACATGCGTTATCCTCTAAAATATTGAGCGAAACCAGGTTTAATGGACTGTTTCAGTGTGGTACCACACTACTTCGTGATCCAAACCAGAAAAAACCCAGTATCTGTTCAACAAGTATGTGAAAAACGCTAAACTGTGAGCCTGATGAGGGCATATCTTAGACCTAACCCAGACCTAAGATGCGTTAACCTCTAAAATATTTATCCAGACCAGGTTTCATTGAATGTTTCAGTGTGGTACCACTTTACTACGTGATCCAATCCAGAAATAGCCCAGGATCTAGCCATGAAGTATGAGAAATGTGCGAAAGTAAGAGCCTGATGAGGGCAAATCCTAGACCTATCCCAGACCTAACTTGCGTTATCCTCTAAAATATTTATCAAGACCAGGTTTAATTGAATGTTTCAGTGTGGTACCACACTACTTCGTGATCCAAACCAGAAAAAACCCAGGATCTGTTCAACAAGTATGTGAAAAACGCTAAACTGTGTGCCTGATGAGGGCAAATCTTAGACCTAACCCAGACCTAAGATGCGTTAACCTCTAAAATATTTATCCAGACCAGGTTTAATTGAATGTTTCAGTGTGGTACCACGTTACTACGTGATCCAAACTAGAAAAAACCCAGGATCCGTTCAACAAGTATGTGAAGAATGCAATAGTATGAGCCTGATGAGTGAAAATCCCAGGCCTAACCTAGACCTAACATGCGTTATCCTCTAAAATATTGATCGAGACCTGGTTTAATCGATTGTTTCAGTGTGGTACCACATTACTATGTGATCCAAACCAGAAAATAACCCAGGATATGTTCAAGGAGTATGTGAAGTGTGCGAAAGTATGAGTCTGGTGAGGTCAAATCCCAGACCTTTTTTTTTTCACGGTGACCGCCTGCGCCCTTTATCTGGGGAGGGTCACGGGAACCAAACTAGCGATACTACCGTGACTCTCCCCGTTGGCGCTACGCCCTACTACGGGCCTTTCCCGGGGGAGGAGATGTGATCTTCCTCCCCCAATGGGGGGCAAACATAATTGATTGCCCCCCGGCGACGCGGCGCGGTCACACGCAACGTCGCCCCCACTCGTGCCGTTGCTACTAGCCGCGACCGGGCCCCCACCCGATCGCGACCACGGCTGCGGGGCCGGCTAACACTGCCGCCCCCGCTGGACGGGGCCCCTGCCACGGGCCCCCGGTGCGGTGATGGGCTGGGTGCGTGGGGGAATGAGGGAATAAAATCCCTCACCTCGCACCACAAACACCATCACCGACCCCTTCGCGCTCCCCCTGCCACGGGGAGCGGTGGAGGGTCTTACGGTCGGCGTCGCCGCCTGCCCCCCACCTCCTCACGCGCCCTTTCGGCGTCTTCCTTGGCGGCCATGACCTCTTCACAAAACAAGGCCATGGCCGCCCATGCCTCCTCACTGCCGACCATCGCACGAATGACGGCCGGCAGCGAGAGGTCCGCTCCTATCGCTCTAACGAGGACACCGCGCTGAACTGCCCACGCCGGGCAATACTGCAGCGTGTGCTGCGCGGTGTCCTCCCGTCCCCTGCAGTGACGGCACGCAGCCGTCGCCTCCCGCCCTATCCGATGCAGGTACCGACCGAAGCAACCGTGTCCGGTCAGTACCTGTGTCAGGCGGTAGGTGGGCGTACCCCAGCTCCGGCCCGCCCAGGCATAAAACACTGGGCGAACCGCCGCGGCGACGCGATCATCCCGCTGGTCTGGCTTCGATAACCAGGCCAGCCACCGACTATAGACGCGTCGCCGCGCCTGGCTTCGGGCCCTGGCGGCCTCCTCGCCGTGCGGGTCGACGCCCCGCTGGCGAAGGTCGCAGAGGCCTTGATAGACCTCTGCGTCCATTTTCGCCAGCAGGTGAAACGGTGCGGAACCCGCCAGCAAGGTGGCGGCTGTGTAGGAGATCGTGCGATAACCCCGCACGACTCTGATGGCGACCAACCTCTGCAAGCGGCAGAGTACGAACGCACCCCGCCGATTTGCCATCAGACCGCCGGCCCATATTGGCGCGCCATAAAGCGCCATGGACCTGACGACTCCCAAATACAGCCGCCGTGCCGCCATGTTGGGCCCCCCGAGATTGGGCATTATGCGGCCTAACGCGGCCGCTGCCCTTTCAATACGGGGACCCAACCCTTCCAAATGATGCCCGAACCGCCAGTAGCTGTCGAGGGTGAGACCCAGATACTTCATCCGGCGGCCCACCGCGACTTGGGCTCCGCCCACCCGTAGAGACGCCTGGCGCGGCACCCCGCGACCACTGACGTTACACAGCCAGATGGCCTCGGTCTTCTGGGGTGCCACGCGCAACCCCAGACGCTCTACCTCGGCGACAACTCGTGCCGTGCCTTCCTCCGCGAGGTCCACTGCCCTCCTCCACGTATCCCCGCCGGCTATAACCAGGGTGTCGTCGGCGTAACAAACCAACGACACGCCGACGGGGAGTTCTGCCCGCAGCACCGCATCATAGGCCAAGTTCCACAGGAGCGGCCCGAGAACCGACCCCTGTGGAACCCCGCGGTGCACCGCTCTCTGCTCCATCCCGTTCCGACCCGGATATTGGACTACTCTGCCCCGCAGATAATCCCCGATCAGTCGGCATAGATAGGCGGGCACCCGGTGGTACTGGAGTGCCCGACCTATCGCCCCCCAGGAGACGGTGTTGAAGGCGTTGGCTATGTCCAACGAGACTGCCAACGCCACACCTCCCCGGGAGATTGCCGATTCCGCCAGGGTCCGCATTGTCGCTATGGCGTCGACTGTGGAGCGGCCCCGGCGAAAGCCGAACTGTCGGTCGGCCAGATCGGGGCCGACGCGGGACAGGTGCCCCTCGAGACGGGATACAATGACCCGCTCGAGGAGCTTTCCAGCCTCGTCCAAGAGACAAATTGGACGGAACGCGGATGGAGAATCCGCTGGCTTCCCCGGCTTGTGGAGGAGGACCAACCTCGCCACCTTCCATATGGGGGGGAACTGACCGGTCCGCAGGCACGCGTCAAAGACGCTTATCAGCTCGGCCCCCAGAACGCCCACCGCTACTGCCCAGGCCCTGCCAGGTATGCCGTCCGGTCCTGGCGCCGTCTTCTTGGCAGCCATTCTCCGGACGGCCCTAGCTAGCTCCTCCTCGGAGACCCCCAGTTCGTCGGACCACCAAGGCGGGTGATCCGGCTGTGGCTCGGGGGGATGCAGGAACGCCTCTCCCCCAACGGGGAAGAGGACGCGCATAGTTTCCCCGAGCAGCTGGGGTTCGAGGCTCTCTGTGACCGGGGGCGCCCATGATCGCATCTTGCCTGCGACCATATGATAGGGGCGCCCCCATGGATTTGCATCCAGAGAGCTGAGGAGCTCCGTCCATGCCTGGGCTTTCGCGGTCGCGATGGCCCGGCGGAGGGTTCTTCGCGCCAGGGAAAATTCCCCGCGCAACCCCACCACCTCTGCCTCCGTCGCCCCGCGCCGTCTCCTGGCGCGGGTGTACCGGCGTCGGGCGACAACGCACCGAGTGCGTAAATCCTCGATCTCGCCCGACCACCAGTACAGGGACCCCCCACAGCTCGGGGCGGTTGCCCGGGGCATGACTGCGTCACACAACGACGTCATAGTCTCCCGGAACCAACGCGCCCCGGCAAATGGATTGCCGAGGGTCCGACGTGGCATCTCCTGCCATGCCACAACGGAGGCTGCCATCGCAAGGGCGTCCGGGTCCAGCCTCTTGGCGGACCAGCGTGGCGCCGGGTGTGCATCCCTGCCCGGTTGGCGGGGTCCATTTAAGCCGGGGGTCGCGTATACGGAAAGCGTAATGTAGAGGTGGTCGCTTAACGTGGCCACCTCCTCCGCGACCCTCCAGTCGGACACACGGCGCGCTATGGCGGGGCTCGCCAACGATATGTCGACGATCGACTCGCCCCGCGCGTGCACGCACGTGCTCACAGCCCCATCATTCAAAACTACGAGGCCGTGACCCGCCGCCCATTCGAGCATCGCGTCGCCCTTCACGGTCGTCCTGGGGCAGCTCCACGCTGCAGCGTGGGCGTTGAAATCACCCAGGACGAGTACCCCACTGGCGAGATGTGGGGAGATGCATCTCCCCACCTCGTCGAGGTACGCCTCAAATTCGCTGAGGCCCATAGCGGGCGACGCGTAACACCCGGCAACCACCAGTTCCCCCCACTTCACCGCCACAAAACCGTGGCCCCTCCCCACGACAGAGCACGGCAGCGTGCCGCGCCCGTACTGCCAAGTGATCGCCGAGACACCGTTAAGGTCCCCTACCCAAGCTGGGTGTTTGGGGACACGGTAGGGCTCGGCGATCACGGCCATCCCAATGTTCCACTGCCGGAGGGTTTGAAGCATAAGATCCTGGGCCCCCCGGCAGTGGTTCAAATTGACCTGGAGGAGGCGTTGAGACATTATTGGGTCTCACCCGCGGCCTCCTCCAGGCCTCCGCGTCCCACGTTTTGGGGCGGCGTAGCGCACCCCGGGTCTTTGCCGCCGTACGAGGCCATCACCCCCCTACTAAGGGGCTCTGACCCGCACGGCGACTGATTTGCCGCTTGCGGTGGGGGTACTGCAGTTCCCTCACCCGAAAACACAACTTCCGAATTTGTGGAGGTGGAGGGCGCTGAGTCGTTAGGCGCCACATCCACCTCCATCATCTCCGTCATCGGTGGGGGTGCGGGTGCACACCCCACCACCTTCACTGCCGCCGCGACAGGTGCTGGGGCGGGAGTAACCCCCGACACCACAGCAGGGGACGGCTGGGAACAAGCCGCCCCCTGAACATCCATCGCAACGGACAGCGGTGCCGGCTCAACACCAGCCGGCACCGTGGATGGAGGCACAACCGCACCCTTCCCCTTCTTCCCCTTCCGTTTGGGGGGACGGCACGCCGCCCCACCCATGCGGTGATCCGCTGGCCGCCCCAAGCCCACACAAAGGGGGCATTTTGGGGCGGCCGTACACTCCCGTGCAGTGTGGGAGGCCCCTCCGCAGCGGTAGCAGAGGCCGCTGCGATCGACGGTGCTGGTGCACCGCTGCCGGACATGTCCGAACTCCAGGCAGCGGTGGCACTGCAGCGGCCTCGCGGCGAGCACCGCCAGCCGGGCCTCGAGGAAGCCGACCATCAATCGGCCGGACTTCGCGAGTTTAGTTGCGGCGCGTAAGGGAAAGCGGGCCCAGACAGTATACATGCCTGAGCTGTCCCGGCGGAGGTCACCCACGTTGACCTCCGCAGCGCCGCAACCCCCGGTGGTGGCAAGGGCCTCCCTGACCGCTTGCTGGGTGGCTGCCTCCGACAGGCCGGACACCCGTAACTCGGCCTGTTTCTGGGGGCAAGCCACCCGAACGCCCTCCACTTGAAGAGCCCCCTCAAGACGCGCCCTTAGGGCGGTCGCCTTTTCCTTGCCTTTCTCACCGGGGATCGCTAACAATAGCGCCCCGGTGACCGCCCTGGTGGGGCGCATCCCGGTGATCCCGAGATCATGACAGATCCCGGGCATCACTCTATTCAGGAGGGGACCCAATTCTCCTTCCCTCCCAGCAGCGGCGGTCACCGAGACTGCTGCGTTCTTTGGCAGCCTCGGTAACTTAACCGCCGCCGTCTGGGTACCACACTTCTTCTTTGTGCCAGCCGCAGAATTGGCGGCTGGCCGACCCGTTGCGACGAATTTCCCGCCCTTGTTGGACGATGCGGCAGGTGCCGCACCCTTTCCGCATCCCTTACACTTCCTCCGCCTCACCACATCAGCCCACGTACCCTGCCCGTCGTTGGCTGGGGCAGAGACGGCCTCCGCCCCGTTACTGTGGGCTGGCGGAGCGGACCTGCCGCTACCCGCCTTGGATTGTGGTGGTGCGGGGAGTGGCGCAGCCTTCGCCCCTCCAGCCGTTGGCCTGCCACCTTGGGCCATGCCAACTCCTTTCTTCCCCGAAGATGTCTTCGGGGGTACCGCTGGCGCTTTTGCGGGGACAGGCGTGCCTCCAGGTTTCGCCACAGCGGCCCCTTTCCCTTTCACCTTAAAAGCGTCTGCCGCCGGCGGCTTAGAGCCTTTTGAGGAGCTCGGCGGTAACGAGGCCGTCCTCGCAGATGGAGGCAGTGGCACCGGGGGTTTCCCCAATGGTGGACGGGACACTGCCCGCCACACCGCCTCAAAACGGGCGTCGAAACGGCTCTCGACAGCCGATATGTGTCCCGCCATCTCGGAAACCCTTTTGACAACTTCGGTCATCATGACCATTAAAGGGTTTCCGGGCGCGGGACACTCCTCTCCAATCGGGGGCCGTGCTGCAGACGACGGTCCCGGAACCGCCGTCTCGACCTGCATGCCGGTGTCCCCCTCGGAGAAAGTCGACGGAAGGAGATCCTTCCGCCGGGGTCGAGGGACACACGGCAATTCGTGGTCCGGTGGCATCTCACCTGCCAACTCCTCCCCTTCACCAAGCAGCCTCCGCCGTTCCTGCTTATACCTCAGGCGGCCCACTTTCCGCCTGAGGTGCTCCAACTCCCTGTCCTTGACCCTCACGGTCTCGGACAGGGTGGTGGCGGTTTTGCCCGCCACCTCCAGCCTCTTCTTGAGGGCCTTGGCCCTCCTCTCCCATTCGCCGTTGCGAATGACTACCTCCCGGGCCGGCCTATTTGGGTTTTCGGCACGGTCAGCTCTGCCGTGAAGCTCTTCGACGCTGACCATGGCCACCCGAGCAGCCAAGCGGAGCCCGCGGATATCCGTCGTCTTGAGGTGGCTTGCGGTGTCTGCCACCTTGACGACGGACTCGAGCTGCTCCTTGAGCCGGCCCAGGAGCTCGTCCGAATTCATGACCTCCGCAATGTTGCGGAGGTCTGCCTGCTTCGGCAGTGCCTTCATCCCGGGACCCAACTTCTTTGGGTCCACAAAAATGCCCCTAGGTCTTCCAGCCGTAGGACCCCTCCTCTTTCTCTTCCCGGGCTCATACGCCATACCGTACTCATCGCTTGAGTCGGCGGTTTCCACCTCGTCCGCGCCGCTAGGATTGGGCGGCGCCCACTCGTCGCTGGCCAGGGAGTCGTCGTCGAGGACGCCAGTATCCTCTTCGACATATGCCGTCGCCACCTCTCCTGTTTGGGCTGTAACGCCCGCCGTGGACTGCGTGCCCTCGGCAACATGCTTCTTGCAGGGAGGTGACTCCTCACCGGTCGCTTGATGCCCAGAAGCACTCTTGCACCACTCCGTGACATTCAGCCGCTCCAGGCTGACCACTGGGCTGGTTTTGGCCCTAAGCAGGTGCACCTCACTTCCACGGTGGATCCCCAGCGGGGGATTAACCACCTCCACACTCCTGACCGTGGGTCTCACCCCACCAGGATGTGGTCCATTTGTTCCGTTGCCGCTTGTCGAATCGTGTGCCAGTCCGTTATCAATGTTGTCCGTCCAGTTAGTTTGTTTTTGATTACTCTCCATATCTGTTCCCACGAGTGTGGTCGGAATGGAGGTCACCCCAGGCAGAGCCGCCATGCCTGGGGAAGCCTAATACTTCGAGGGTTCGGCAGGTGCCCCCGGAGGTGGTCGCTAGGGATTGGGCTTTCTCTCCCAACCATGCATCCCATCGCCGCGCACCATAACTTAGAATTAGAGGGTAAGTTATAGAGATACCATCCTCGCGGCCCAGGCGGTTAAGCCAAGGCCCCCGTTCCTCCTGCCGTCACGTACCATTCACAAAACCAAAAATGGAGTTGTGAATGGGTCGTTGCGACGACCAACAGGAGGCTTACGGTGTGATTAGCATCAGGTACCTCGGGGTCGCTACGCCCCGTACTGCGCCGGACACCTGGCCGGACACAGCCCCTGAGGGGTCAAATCCCAGACCTATCCCAGACCTAACTTGCGATATCCTCTAAAATATTGATCGAAACCAGGTTTAATCGACTGTTTCAGTGTGGTACCACACTACTTCGTGATCCAAACCAGAAAAAACCCAGGATATGTTCAAGAAGTATGTGAAAAACTCTAAACTGTGAGCCTGATGAGGGCGAATCGTAGACCTAACCCAGACCTAAGATGCGTTATCCTCTAAAATACTTATCCAGATCAGGTTTCATTAAATGTTTCAGTGTGGTATCACTTTACTACGAGATCCAATCCAGAAATAGCCCAGGATCTAGCCATGAAGTATGAGAAATATGCGAAAGTAAGAGCCTGATGAGGGCAAATCCTAGACCTATCCCAGACCTAACTTGCGTTATCCTCTAAAATATTGATCGAAACCAGGTTTAATTGACTGTTTCAGTGTGGTCCCACATTACTACGTGATCCAAACCAGAAAAAACCCAGGATCCGTTCAACAAGTATGTGAAGAATGCGATAGTATGAGTCTGATGAGTGAAAATCCCAGACCTAACCTAGACCTAGCATGCGTTATCCTCTAAAATATTGATCCAAACCAGGTTTAATGGACTGTTTCAGCGTGGTACCACACTACTACGTGATCCAAACCAGAAAAAACCCAGGATCTGTTCACAAGTATGTGAAAAACGCGAAAGTATGAGCCTGATGAGGGCAAATACCAGACATATCCCAGACCTAACTTGCGTTGTCCTCTAAGATATTGATGGAAACCAGGTTTAATTGACTGTTTCAGTGTTGTACTTCATTACTACGTGATGCAATCCAGAAAAAGCCCAGGAGCTAGCCATCAAGTATGAGAAATATGCGAAAGAATGAGCCTGATGACAGCAAATCCCAGGCCTAACCTAGACCTAACATGAATTATTCTCTAAAATATTGATCGAAACCAGGTATAATTGACTGTTTCAGTGTGGTCCCACATTACTACGTGATCCAAACCAGAAAAAACCCAGGATCCGTTCAACAAGTATGTGAAGAATGCGAAAGTATGAGTCTGATGAGGTCAAATCCCAGGCCTAACCTAGACCTAACATGCGTTATCCTCAAAAATATTGATCGAAACCTGGTTTAATCGACTGTTTCAGTGTGGTACCACATTACTATGTGATCCATTCCAGAAAATAACCCAGGATCTGTTCAACGAGTATGTGAAGTGTGCGAAAGTATGAGTCTGATGAGGTCAAATCCCAGACCATTCCCAGACTTAACTTGCGTTATCCTCTAAAATATTGATCGAAACCAGGTTTAATCGACTGTTTCAGTGTGGTACCACATTGCTACGTGATCCAAACCAGAAAAAACCCAGGATCTAGTCATCAAGTATGAGAAATATGCGAAAGAATGAGCCTGATGACAGCAAATCCCAGACCTAACCTAGACCTTACATACGTTATCCTCTAAAATATTGAGCGAAACCAGGTTTAATGGACTGTTTCAGTGTGGTACCACACTACTTCGTGATCCAAACCAGAAAAAACCCAGGATCTGTTCAACAAGTATGTGAAAAACGCTAAACTGTGAGCCTGATGAGGGCAAATCTAAGACCTAACCCAGACCTAAGATGCGTTATCCTCTAAAATATTTATCCAGACCAGGTTTCATTGAATGTTTCAGTGTGGTACCACTATACTACGTGATCCAATCCAGAAATAGCCCAGGATCTAGCCATGAAGTATGAGAAATATGCGAAAGTAAGAGCCTGATGAGGGCAAATCCTAGAGCTATCCCAGACCTAACTTGCGTTATCCTCTAAAATATTGATCGAAACCAGGTTTAATTGACTGTTTCAGCGTCGTACCACATTACTACGTGATACAATCCAGAAACAGCCCAGGGTCTAGCCTTGAAGTATGAGAAATATGCGAAAGTATGAGCCTGATGAGGGCAAATCCTAGACCTAACCCAGACCTAACATGCGTTATCCTCTAAAATATTTATCAAGACCAGGTTTAATTGATTGTTTCAGTGTGGTCCCACATTACTACGTGATCCAAACCAGAAAAAACCCAGGATCTGTTCAACATGTATGAGAAATATGCGAAAGAATGAGCCTGATGAGAGCAAATCCCAGAACTAACCTAGACCTAGCATGAATTATTCTCTAAAATATTGATCGAAACCAGGTTTAATGGACTGTTTCAGCGTGGTACCACACTACTACGTAATCCAAACCAGAAAAAACCCAGGATCTGTTCAACAAGTATGTGAAATACGCGAAAGTATGAGCCTGATGAGGGCAATTCCCAGACATATCCCAGACCTAACTTGCGTTATCCTCAAAAATATTGATCGAAACCAGGTTTAATCGACTGTTTCAGTGCGGTACCACATTACTACGTGATCCAAACCAGAAAAGACCCAGGATCTGTTCAACAAGTATGTGAAAAACGCGAAAGTAGGAGCCTGATGAGGGCAAATCCAAGACCTATCCCAGACCTAACTTGCGTTGTCCTCTAAGATATTGATGGAAACCAGGTTTAATTGACTGTTTCAGTGTTGTACTTCATTACTACGTGATGCAATCCAGAAAAAGCCCAGGATCTAGCCATGAAGTATGAGAAATATGCGAAAGTATGAGCCTGATGAGGGCAAAGCCTAGACCTAACCCAGACCTAACATGCGTTAGCCTTTAAATTATTTATCAAGACCAGGTTTAATTGAAAGTTTCAGTGTGGTACCACATTACGACGTGATGCAACCCAGAAAAAGCCCAGGATCTAGCCATCAAGTTTGAGAAATATGCGAAAGAATGTGCCTGATGAGAGCAAATCCCAGACCTAACCTAGACCTAACATGAATTATTCTCTAAACTATTGATCGAAACCAGGTTTAATTGACTGTTTCAGTGTGGTCCCACGTTACTACGTGATCCAAACAAGAAAAAACCCAGGATCCGTTCAACAAGTATGTGAAGAATGCGGAAGTATGAGTCTGATGAGTGAAAATCCCAGGCCTAACCTAGACCTAACATGCGTTATCCTCAAAAATATTGATCGAAACCTGGTTTAATCGACTGTTTCAGTGTGGTACCACATTACTATGTGATCCAAAACAGAAAATAACCCAGGCTCTGTTCAACGAGTATGTGAAGTGTGCGAAAGTATGAGTCTGATGAGGTCAAATCCCAGACCAATCCCAGACTTAACTTGCGTTATCCTCTAAAATATTGATCGAAAGCATGTTTAATCGACTGTTTCAGTGTGGTACCACATTACTACGTGATCCAAACCAGAAAAAAACCAGGATCTAGCCATCAAGTATGAGAAATATGCGAAAGAATGAGCCTGATGAGAGCAAATCCCAGACCTAACCTAGACCTTACATGCGTTATCCTCTAAAATATTGAGCGAAACCAGGTTTAATGGACTGTTTCAGTGTGGTACCACACTACTTCGTGATCCAAACCAGAAAAAACCCAGGATCTGTTCAACAAGTATGTGAAAAACGCTAATCTGTGAGCCTGATGAGGGCAAATCTTAGACCTAACCCAGACCTAAGATGCGTTAACCTCTAAAATATTTATCCAGACCAGGTTTCATTGAACGTTTCAGTGTGGTACCACTTTACTACGTGATCCAATCCAGAAATAGCACAGGATCTAGCCATGAAGTATGAGAAATATGCGAAAGTAAGAGCCTGATGAGGGCAAATCCTAGACCTATCCCATGCCTAACTTGCGTTATCCTCTAAAATATTGATCGAATCCAGGTGTAATTGACTGTTTCAGCGTGGTACCACATTACTACGTGATACAATCCAGAAACAGCCCAGGATCTAGCCTTGAAGTATGAGAAATATGCGAAAGTATGAGCCTGATGAGGGCAAATCCTAGACCTAACCCAGACCTAACATGCGTTATCCTCTAAAATATTTATCAAGACCAGGTTTAATTGATTGTTTCAGTGTGGTCCCACATTACTACGTGATCCAAACCAGAAAAAACCCAGGATCTGTTCAACATGTATGAGAAATATGCGAAAGAATGAGCCTGATGAGAGCAAATCCCAGACCTAACCTAGACCTAACATGAATTATTCTCTAAAATATTGATCGAAACCAGGTTTAATTGACTGTTTCAGTGTGGTCCCACATTACTACGTGATCCAAACCAGAAAAAACCCAGGATCCGTTCAACAAGTATGTGAAGAATGCGAAAGTATGAGTCTGATGAGTGAAACTCCCAGGCCTAACCTCGACCTAACATGCGTTATCCTCAAAAATATTGATCGAAACCTGGTTTAATCGACTGTTTCAGTGTGGTACCACATTACTACGTAATCCAAACCAGAAAAAACCCAGGATCCGTTCAACAAGTAAGTGAAGACTGCGAAAGTATGAGTCTGATGAGTGAAAATCCCAGACCTAACCTAGACCTAACATGCGTCATCCTCTAAAATATTGTTCGAAACCAGGTATAATGGACTGTTTCAGTGTGGTACCACAATACTACGTGATCCAAACCAGAAAAAACCAGGGATCCGTTCAACAAGTATCTGAAAAACGCAACAGTATGAGCCTGATGTGGGCAAATCCAAGACCTATCCCAGACCTAACTTGCGTTGTCCTCTAAGATATTGATGGAAACCAGGTTTAATTGACTGTTTCAGTGTTGTACTTCATTACTACGTGATGCAATCCAGAAAAAGCCCAGGATCTAGCCATGAAGTATGAGAAATATGCGAAAGTATGAGCCTGATGATGGCAAATCCTAGACCTAACCCAGACCTAACATGCGTTAGCCTCTAAAATATTTATCAAGACCAGGTTTAATTGAATGTTTCAGTGTGGTACCACATTACTACGTGATGCAATCTAGAAAAAGCCCAGGATCTAGCCATCAAGTTTGAGAAATATGCGAAAGAATGAGCCTGATGAGGGCAAATCCTAGACCTAACCCAGACCAAACATGCGTTATCCTCTAAAATATTGATCCAAACCAGGTTTAATGGACTGTTTCAGTGTGGTACCACACTACAACGTGATCCAAACCTGAAAAAACCAGGATCTGTTCAACAAGTATGTGAAAAACGCGAAAGTATGAGCCTGATGAGGGCAAATCCCAGACATATCCCAGACCTAACTTGCGTTGTCCTCTAAGATATTGATGGAAACCAGGTTTAATTGACTGTTTCAGTGTTGTACTTCATTACTACGTGATGCAATCCAGAAGAAGCCCAGGATCTAGCCATCAAGTATGAGAAATATGCGAAAGAATGAGCCTGATGAGAGCAAATCCCAGACCTAACCTAGACCTAACATGCGTTATCCTCTAAAATATTGAGCGAAACCAGGTTTAATGGACTGTTTCAGTGTGGTACCACACTACTTCGTGATCCAAACCAGAAAAAACCCAGGATCTGTTCAACAAGTATGTGAAAAACGCGAAACTGTGAGCCTGATGAGGGCAAATCTTAGACCTTACCCAGACCCAAGATGCGTTATCCACTAAAATATTTATCCAGACCAGGTATCATTGAATGTTTCAGTGTGGTACAACTTTACTACGTGATCCACTCCAGAACTAGCCCAGGATCTAGCCATGAAGTATGAGAAATATGCGAAAGTAAGAGCCTGAGGAGGGCAAATCCTAGACCTATCCCAGACCTAACTTGCGTTATCCTCTAAAATATTGATCGAAACCAGGTTTGATTGACTGTTTCAGCGTGGTACCACATTACTACGTGATACAATCCAGAAACAGCCCAGGATCTAGCCATGAAGTATGAGAAATATGCGAAAGTATGAGCCTGATGAGGGCAAATCCTAGACCTAACCTAGCCTTACATGAATTATTCTCTAAAATATTTATCAAAACCAGGTTTAATTGACTGTTTCAGTGTGGTACCACATTACTACGTGATCCAATGCAGAAATAGCCCAGGATCTAGCCATGAAGTATGAGAAATATGCGAAAGTATGAGCCTGATGAGGGCAAATCCTAGACCTAACGCAGACCTAACATGCGTTATCCTCTAAAATATTGATCGCAACCAGGTTTAATGGACTGTTTCAGTGTGGTACCGCATTACTACGTGATCCAAACCAGAAAATACCCAGGATCCGTTCAACAAGTATGTGAAGAATGCGAAAGTATGAGTCTGATGAGTGAAAATCCCAGACCTAACCTAGACCTAACATGCGTTATCCTCTAAAATATTGATCCAAACCAGGTTTAATGGACTGTTTCAGTGTGGTTCCACACTACTACGTGATCCAAACCAGAAAAAACCCAGGATCAGTTCAACAAGTATGTGAAGAATGCGAAAGTATGAGTCTGATGAGTGAAAATCCCAGACCTAACCTAGACCTAGCATGCGTTATCCTCAAAAATATTGATCGAAACCTGGATTAATCGCCTGTTTCAGTGTGGTACCACATTACAATGTGATCCAAACCAGAAAATAACCCAGGATCTGTTCAACGAGTATGTTAAGTGTGCGAAAGTATGAGTCTGATGAGGTCAAATCCCAGACCAATCCCAGACTTAACTTGCGCTATCCTCTAAAATATTGATCGAGACCAGGTTTAATCGACTGTTTCAGTGTGGTACCACATTACTACGTGATCCAAACCAGAAAAAACCCATGATCCGTTCAACAAGTATGAGAAGAATGCGAAAGTATGAGTCTGATGAGAGAAAATCCCAGACCTAACCTATACCTAACGTGCGTTATCCTCTAAAATATTGATCCAAACCAGGTTTAATGGACTGTTTCAGTGTGGTACCACACTACTACGTGATCCACACCAGAAAAAACCCAAGATCCGTTCAACAAGTATGTGAAGAATGCGAAAGTATGAGTCTGATGAGAGAAAATCCCAGGCCTAACCTAGACCTAACATGCGTTATCCTCTAAAATATTGATCCAAACCAGGTTTAATGGACTGTTTCAGTGTTGTACTTCATTACTACGTGATGCAATCCAGAAAAAGCCCAGGATCTGTTCAACAAGTATGTGAAAAACGCGAAAGTATGAGCCTGGTGAGGGCAAATCCCAGACATACCCCAGACATAACATGCGTTATCCTCAATAATATTGATGGAGACCAGGTTTAATTGACTGTTTCAGTGTGGTCCCACATTACTACGTGATCCAAACCAGAAAAAACCCAGGATCAGTTCAACAAGTATGTGAAGAATGCGAAAGTATGAGTCTGATGAGTGAAAATCCCAGACCTAACCTACACCTAACATGCGTTATCCTCTAAAATATTGATCCAAACCAGGTTTAATGGACTGTCTCAGTGTGGTACCACACTACTACGTGATCCAAACCAGAAGAAACCCAGGATCTGTTCAACAAGTATGTGAAAAACGCGAAAGTATGAGCCTGATGAGGGCAAATCCCAGACATATCCCAGACCTAACTTGCGTTGTCCTCTAAGATATTGATGGAAACCAGGTTTAATTGACTGTTTCAGTGTGGTCCCACATTACTACGTGATCCAAACCAGAAAAAACCCAGGATCAGTTCAACAAGTATGTGAAGAATGCGAAAGTATGGCTCTGATGAGTGAAAATCCCTGTGCTAACCTAAACCTAACATGCGTTATCCACTAAAATATTGATCGAAGCCAGGTTTAATCGACTGTTTCAGTGTGGTATCACACTACTACGTGACCCAAACCAGAAATAACCCATGATCTGTTCAACAAGTATGTGAAAAACGCGAAAGTATGAGCCTGATGAGGGCAAATCCCAGACCTAACCTAGACCTAACATGCGTTATCCTCTAAAATATTGAGCGAAACCAGGTTTAATGGACTGTTTCAGTGTGGTACCACACTACTTCGTGATCCAAACCAGAAAAAACCCAGGATCTGTTCAACAAGTATGTGAAGAATGCGAAAGTATGAGTCTGATCTGTGAAAATCTCAGGCCTTACCTAGACCTAACTTGCGTTGTCCTCTAAAATAGTGATGGAAACCAGGTTTCATTGACTGTTTCAGTGTGGTACTACATTACTACGTGATGGAATCCAGAAAAAGCCCAGGATCTAGCCATCAAGTATGAGAAATATGCGAAAGAATGAGCCTGATGAGAGCAAATCCCAGACCTAACCTAGGCCTAACATGCGTTATCCTCTAAAATATTGAGCGAAACCAGGTTTAATTGACTGTTTCAGTGTTGTACTTCATTACTACGTGATGCAATCCAGAAAAAGCCCAGGATCTACCCTTCAAGTATGAGAAATATGCGAAAGAATGAGCCTGATGAGAGCAAATCCCAGACCTAACCTAGACCTAACATGAATTATTCTCTAAAATATTGATCGAAACCAGGTTTAATCGACTGTTTCAGTGTGGTACCACATTACTACGTGATCCAAACCAGAAAAAACCCAGGATCCGTTAAACAAGTATGTGAAGAATGCGAAAGTATGAGTCTGATGAGTGAAAATCCCAGGGCTAACCTAGCCCTAACATGCGTTATCCACTAAAATATTGATCGAAACCAGGTTTAATCGACTGTTTCAGTGTGGTATCACACTACTACGTGACCCAAACCAGAAAAAACCCATGATCTGTTCAACAAGTATGTGAAAAACGCGAAAGTATGAGCCTGATGAGGGCAAATCCCAGACCTATCCCAGACCTAACTTGCGTTATCCTCTAAAATATTGATCGAAACTAGGTTTAATTGACCGTTTCAGTGTGGTACCTCATTACTACGTGATCCAAACCAGAAAAAACCCAGGATCCGTTCAACAAGTATGTGAAGAATGCGAAAGTATGAGTCTGAGGAGTGAAAATCCCAGGGCTAACCTAGACCTAACATGCGTCATCCTCTAAAATATTGATCAAAACCAGGTTTAATGGACTGTTTCAGTGTGGTACCACACTACAACGTGATCCAAACCTGAAAAAACCCAGGATCTGTTCAACAAGTATGTGAAAAACGCGAAAGTATGAGCCTGATGAGGGCAAATCCCAGACATATCCCAGACCTAACTTGCGTTGTCCTCTAAGATATTGATGGAAACCAGGTTTAATTGACTGTTTCAGTGTTGTACTTCATTACTACGTGATGCAATCCAGAAAAAGCCCAGGATCTAGCCATCAAGTATGAGAAATATGCGAAAGAATGAGCCTGATGAGAGCAAATCCCAGACCTAACCTAGACCTAACATGCGTTATCCTCTAAAATATTGAGCGAAACCAGGTTTAATGGACTGTTTCAGTGTGGTACCACACTACTTCGTGATCCAAACCAGAAAAAACCCAGGACCTGTTCAACAAGTATGTGAAGAATGCGAAAGTATGAGTCTGATCTGTGAAAATCTCAGGCCTTACCTAGACCTAACTTGCGTTGTCCTCTAAAATAGTGATGGAAACCAGGTTTCATTGACTGTTTCAGTGTGGTACTACATTACTACGTGATGGAATCCAGAAAAAGCCCAGGATCTAGCCATCAAGTATGAGAAATATGCGAAAGAATGAGCCTGATGAGAGCAAATCCCAGACCTAACCTAGGCCTAACATGCGTTATCCTCTAAAATATTGAGCGAAACCAGGTTTAATTGACTGTTTCAGTGTTGTACTTCATTACTACGTGATGCAATCCAGAAAAAGCCCAGGATCTACCCTTCAAGTATGAGAAATATGCGAAAGAATGAGCCTGATGAGAGCAAATCCCAGACCTAACCTAGACCTAACATGCGTTATCCTCTAAAATATTGAGCGAAACCAGGTTTAATGGACTGTTTCAGTGTGGTACCACACTACTTCGTGATCCAAACCAGAAAAAACCCAGGACCTGTTCAACAAGTATGTGAAGAATGCGAAAGTATGAGTCTGATCTGTGAAAATCTCAGGCCTTACCTAGACCTAACTTGCGTTGTCCTCTAAAATAGTGATGGAAACCAGGTTTCATTGACTGTTTCAGTGTGGTACTACATTACTACGTGATGGAATCCAGAAAAAGCCCAGGATCTAGCCATCAAGTATGAGAAATATGCGAAAGAATGAGCCTGATGAGAGCAAATCCCAGACCTAACCTAGGCCTAACATGCGTTATCCTCTAAAATATTGAGCGAAACCAGGTTTAATTGACTGTTTCAGTGTTGTACTTCATTACTACGTGATGCAATCCAGAAAAAGCCCAGGATCTACCCTTCAAGTATGAGAAATATGCGAAAGAATGAGCCTGATGAGAGCAAATCCCAGACCTAACCTAGACCTAACATGAATTATTCTCTAAAATATTGAGCGAAACCAGGTTTAATTGACTGTTTCAGTGTTGTACTTCATTACTACGTGATGCAATCCAGAAAAAGCCCAGGATCTACCCTTCAAGTATGAGAAATATGCGAAAGTATGAGTCTGATGAGTGAAAATCCCAGACCTAACCTAAACCTAACATGCGTTATCCTCTAAAATATTGATCCAAACCAGGTTTAATGGACTGTTTCAGTGTGGTTCCACACTACTACGTGATCCAAACCAGAAAAAACCCAGGATCTGTTCAACAAGTATGTGAAAAACGCGAAAGTATGAGCCTGATGAGGGCAAATCCCAGACATACCCCAGACCTAACATGCGTTATCCTCAATAATATTGATGGAAACCAGGTTTAATTGACTGTTTCAGTGTGGTCCCACATTACTACGTGATCCAAACCAGAAAAAACCCAGGATCAGTTCAACAAGTATGTGAAGAATGCGAAAGTATGAGTCTGATGAGTGAAAATCCCAGACCTAACCTAGACCTAGCATGCGTTATCCTCAAAAATATTGATCGAAACCTGGTTTAATCGTCTGTTTCAGTGTGGTACCACATTACAATGTGATCCAAACCAGAAAATAACCGAGGATCTGTTCAACGAGTATGTTAAGTGTGCGAAAGTATGAGTCTGATGAGGTCAAATCCCAGACCAATCCCAGACTTAACTTGCGCTATCCTCTAAAATATTGATCGAGACCAGGTTTAATCGACTGTTTCAGTGTGGTACCACATTACTACGTGATCCAAACCAGAAAAAACCCATGATCCGTTCAACAAGTATGTGAAGAATGCGAAAGTATGAGTCTGATGAGAGAAAATCCCAGACCTAACCTAGACCTAACGTGCGTTATCCACTAAAATATTGATCCAAACCAGGTTTAATGGTCTGTTTCAGTGTGGTACCACACTACTACGTGATCCACACCAGAAAAAACCCAAGATCCGTTCAACAAGTATGTGAAGAATGCGAAAGTATGAGTCTGATGAGTGAAAATCCCAGGCCTAACCTAGACCTAACATGCGTTATCCTCAATAATATTGATGGAAACCAGGTTTAATTGAGTGTTTCAGTGTTGTACTTCATTACTACGTGATGCAATCCAGAAAAAGCCCAGGATCTGTTCAACAAGTATGTGAAAAACGCGAAAGTATGAGCCTGATGAGGGCCAATCCAAGACCTAACCCAGGCCTAACATGAATTATTCTCTAAAATATTGATCGAAACCAGGTTTAATTGACTGTTTCAGTGTGGTCCCACATTACTTCGTGATCCAAACCAGAAAAAACCCAGGATCCGTTAAACAAGTATGTGAAGAATGCGAAAGTATGAGCCTGGTGAGGGCAAGTCCAAGACCTATCCCAGACCTAACTTGCGTTGTCCTCTAAGATATTGATGGAAACCAGGTTTAATTGACTGTTTCAGTGTTGTACTTCATTACTACGTGATGCAATCCAGAAAAAGCCCAGGATCTAGCCATCAAGTATGAGAAATATGCGAAAGAATGAGCCTGATGAGAAGCAAATCCCAGACCTAACCTAGACCTAACATGAATTATTCTCTAAAATATTGATCGAAACCAGGTTTAATTGACTGTTTCAGTGTAATCCCACATTACTACGTGATCCAAACCAGAAAAAACCCATGATCGGTTCAACAAGTATGTGAAGAATGCGAAAGTATGAGTCTGATGAGTGAAAATCCCAGACCTAACCTAGACCTAGCATGCGTTATCCTCAAAAATATTGATCGAAACCTGGTTTAATCGACTGTTTCAGTGTGGTACCACATTACAATGTGAGCCAAACCAGAAAATAACCCAGGATCTGTTCAACGAGTATGTGAAGTGTGCGAAAGTATGAGTCTGATGAGGTCAAATTCCAAACCAATCCCAGACTTAACTTGCGTTATCCTCTAAAATATTTATCGAGACCAGGTTTAATCGACTGTTTCAGTGTGGTACCACATTACTACGTGATCCAAACCAGAAAAAACCCATGATCCGTTCAACAAGTATGTGAAGAATGCGAAAGTATGAGTCTGATGAGGGCCAATCCAAGACCTAACCCAGGCCTAACATGAATTATTCTCTAAAATATTGATCGAAACCAGGTTTAATTGACTGTTTCAGTGTGGTCCCACATTACTTCGTGATCCAAACCAGAAAAAACCCATGATCCGTTCAACAAGTATGTGAAGAATGCGAAAGTATGAGTCTGATCTGTGAAAATCTCAGGCCTTACCTAGACCTAACTTGCGTTGTCCTCTAAAATAGTGATGGAAACCAGGTTTCATTGACTGTTTCAGTGTGGTACTACATTACTACGTGATGGAATCCAGAAAAAGCCCAGGATCTAGCCATCAAGTATGAGAAATATGCGAAAGAATGAGCCTGATGAGAGCAAATCCCAAACCTAACCTAGGCCTAACATGCGTTATCCTCTAAAATATTGAGCGAAACCAGGTTTAATTGACTGTTTCAGTGTTGTACTTCATTACTACGTGATGCAATCCTTAAAAAGCCCAGGATCTACCCTTCAAGTATGAGAAATATGCGAAAGAATGAGCCTGATGAGAGCAAATCCCAGACCTAACCTAGACCTAACATGAATTATTCTCTAAAATATTGATCGAAACCAGGTTTAATCGACTGTTTCAGTGTGGTACCACATTACTACGTGATCCAAACCAGAAAAAACCCAGGATCCGTTAAACAAGTATGTGAAGAATGCGAAAGTATGAGTCTGATGAGTGAAAATCCCAGGGCTAACCTAGCCCTAACATGCGTTATCCACTAAAATATTGATCGAAACCAGGTTTAATCGACTGTTTCAGTGTGGTATCACACTACTACGTGACCCAAACCAGAAAAAACCCATGATCTGTTCAACAAGTATGTGAAAAACGCGAAAGTATGAGCCTGATGAGGGCAAATCCCAGACCTATCCCAGACCTAACTTGCGTTATCCTCTAAAATATTGATCGAAACTAGGTTTAATTGACCGTTTCAGTGTGGTACCTCATTACTACGTGATCCAAACCAGAAAAAACCCAGGATCCGTTCAACAAGTATGTGAAGAATGCGAAAGTATGAGTCTGATGAGTGAAAATCCCAGGGCTAACCTAGACCTAACATGCGTCATCCTCTAAAATATTGATCAAAACCAGGTTTAATGGACTGTTTCAGTGTGGTACCACACTACAACGTGATCCAAACCTGAAAAAACCCAGGATCTGTTCAACAAGTATGTGAAAAACGCGAAAGTATGAGCCTGATGAGGGCAAATCCCAGACATATCCCAGACCTAACTTGCGTTGTCCTCTAAGATATTGATGGAAACCAGGTTTAATTGACTGTTTCAGTGTTGTACTTCATTACTACGTGATGCAATCCAGAAAAAGCCCAGGATCTAGCCATCAAGTATGAGAAATATGCGAAAGAATGAGCCTGATGAGAGCAAATCCCAGACCTAACCTAGACCTAACATGCGTTATCCTCTAAAATATTGAGCGAAACCAGGTTTAATGGACTGTTTCAGTGTGGTACCACACTACTTCGTGATCCAAACCAGAAAAAACCCAGGATCTGTTCAACAAGTATGTGAAAAACGCGAAACTGTGAGCCTGATGAGGGCAAATCTTAGACCTTACCCAGACCTAAGATGCGTTATCCACTAAAATATTTATCCAGACCAGGTATCATTGAATGTTTCAGTGTGGTACAACTTTACTACGTGATCCACTCCAGAACTAGCCCAGGATCTAGCCATGAAGTATGAGAAATATGCGAAAGTAAGAGCCTGATGAGGGCAAATCCTAGACCTATCCCAGACCTAACTTGCGTTATCCTCTAAAATATTGATCGAAACCAGGTTTGATTGACTGTTTCAGCGTGGTACCACATTACTACGTGATACAATCCAGAAACAGCCCAGGATCTAGCCATGAAGTATGAGAAATATGCGAAAGTATGAGCCTGATGAGGGCAAATCCTAGACGTAACCTAGACCTAACATGAATTATTCTCTAAAATATTTATCAAAACCAGGTTTAATTGACTGTTTCAGTGTGGTACCACATTACTACGTGATCCAATCCAGAAATAGCCCAGGATCTAGCCATGAAGTATGAGAAATATGCGAAAGTATGAGCCTGATGAGGGCAAATCCTAGACCTAACCCAGACCTAACATGCGTTATCCTCTAAAATATTGATCGCAACCAGGTTTAATGGACTGTTTCAGTGTGGTACCACATTACTACGTGATCCAAACCAGAAAAAACCCAGGATCCGTTCAACAAGTATGTGAAGAATGCGAAAGTATGAGTCTGATGAGTGAAAATCCCAGACCTAACCTAGACCTAACATGCGTTATCCTCTAAAATATTGATCCAAACCAGGTTTAATGGACTGTTTCAGTGTGGTTCCACACTACTACGTGATCCAAACCAGAAAAAACCCAGGATCTGTTCAACAAGTATGTGAAAAACGCGAAAGTATGAGCCTGATGAGGGCAAATCCCAGACATACCCCAGACCTAACATGCGTTATCCTCAATAATATTGATGGAAACCAGGTTTAATTGACTGTTTCAGTGTGGTCCCACATTACTACGTGATCCAAACCAGAAAAAACCCAGGATCAGTTCAACAAGTATGTGAAGAATGCGAAAGTATGAGTCTGATGAGTGAAAATCCCAGACCTAACCTAGACCTAGCATGCGTTATCCTCAAAAATATTGATCGAAACCTGGTTTAATCGTCTGTTTCAGTGTGGTACCACATTACAATGTGATCCAAACCAGAAAATAACCGAGGATCTGTTCAACGAGTATGTTAAGTGTGCGAAAGTATGAGTCTGATGAGGTCAAATCCCAGACCAATCCCAGACTTAACTTGCGCTATCCTCTACAATATTGATCGAGACCAGGTTTAATCGACTGTTTCAGTGTGGTACCACATTACTACGTGATCCAAACCAGAAAAAACCCATGATCCGTTCAACAAGTATGTGAAGAATGCGAAAGTATGAGTCTGATGAGAGAAAATCCCAGACCTAACCTAGACCTAACGTGCGTTATCCACTAAAATATTGATCCAAACCAGGTTTAATGGACTGTTTCAGTGTGGTACCACACTACTACGTGATCCACACCAGAAAAAACCCAAGATCCGTTCAACAAGTATGTGAAGAATGCGAAAGTATGAGTCTGATGAGTGAAAATCCCAGGCCTAACCTAGACCTAACATGCGTTATCCTCAATAATATTGATGGAAACCAGGTTTAATTGAGTGTTTCAGTGTTGTACTTCATTACTACGTGATGCAATCCAGAAAAAGCCCAGGATCTGTTCAACAAGTATGTGAAAAACGCGAAAGTATGAGCCTGATGAGGGCCAATCCAAGACCTAACCCAGGCCTAACATGAATTATTCTCTAAAATATTGATCGAAACCAGGTTTAATTGACTGTTTCAGTGTGGTCCCACATTACTTCGTGATCCAAACCAGAAAAAACCCAGGATCCGTTAAACAAGTATGTGAAGAATGCGAAAGTATGAGCCTGGTGAGGGCAAGTCCAAGACCTATCCCAGACCTAACTTGCGTTGTCCTCTAAGATATTGATGGAAACCAGGTTTAATTGACTGTTTCAGTGTTGTACTTCATTACTACGTGATGCAATCCAGAAAAAGCCCAGGATCTAGCCATCAAGTATGAGAAATATGCGAAAGAATGAGCCTGATGAGAAGCAAATCCCAGACCTAACCTAGACCTAACATGAATTATTCTCTAAAATATTGATCGAAACCAGGTTTAATTGACTGTTTCAGTGTAATCCCACATTACTACGTGATCCAAACCAGAAAAAACCCATGATCGGTTCAACAAGTATGTGAAGAATGCGAAAGTATGAGTCTGATGAGTGAAAATCCCAGACCTAACCTAGACCTAGCATGCGTTATCCTCAAAAATATTGATCGAAACCTGGTTTAATCGACTGTTTCAGTGTGGTACCACATTACAATGTGAGCCAAACCAGAAGATAACCCAGGATCTGTTCAACGAGTATGTGAAGTGTGCGAAAGTATGAGTCTGATGAGGTCAAATTCCAAACCAATCCCAGACTTAACTTGCGTTATCCTCTAAAATATTTATCGAGACCAGGTTTAATCGTCTGTTTCAGTGTGGTACCACATTACTACGTGATCCAAACCAGAAAAAACCCATGATCCGTTCAACAAGTATGTGAAGAATGCGAAAGTATGAGTCTGATGAGTGAAAATCCCAGGGCTAACCTAGACCTAACATACGTTATCCACTAAAATATTGATCGAAACCAGGTTTAATCGACTGTTTCAGTGTGGTATCACACTACTACGTGACCCAAACCAGAAAAATCCCATGATCTGTTCAACAAGTATGTGAAAAACGCGAAAGTATGAGCCTGATGAGGGCCAATCCAAGACCTAACCCAGGCCTAACATGAATTATTCTCTAAAATATTGATCGAAACCAGGTTTAATTGACTGTTTCAGTGTGGTCCCACATTACTTCGTGATCCAAACCAGAAAAAACCCATGATCCGTTCAACAAGTATGTGAAGAATGCGAAAGTATGAGTCTGATGAGTGAAAATCCCACGGCTAACCTAGACCTAACATACGTTATCCACTAAAATATTGATCGAAACCAGGTTTAATCGACTGTTTCAGTGTGGTATCACACTACTACGTGACCCAAACCAGACAAAACCCAGGATCTGTTCAACAAGAATGTGAAAAACGCGAAACTGTGAGCCTGATGAGGGCAAATCTTAGACCTAACCCAGGCCTAAGATGCGTTATCCTCTAAAATATTTAGCCAGACCAGGTTTCATTGAATGTTTCAGTGTGGTACCACTTTACTACGTGATCCAATCCAGAAATAGCCCAGGATCTAGCCATGAAGTATGAGAAATATGCGAAAGTATGAGCCTGATGAGGGCAAATCCCAGACATATCCCAGTCCTACCTTGCGTTGTCCTCTAAGATATTGATGGAAACCAGGTTTAATTGACTGTTTCAGTGTGGTCCCACATTACTACGTGATCCAAACCAGAAAAAACCCATGATCCGTTCAACAAGTATGTGAAGAATGCGAAAGTATGAGTCTGATGAGTGAAAATCCCAGACCTAACCTAGACCTAGCATGCGTTATCCTCAAAAATATTGATCGAAACCTGGTTTAATCGACTGTTTCAGAGTGGTACCACATTACAATGTGAGCCAAACCAGAAAATAACCCAGGATCTGTTCAACGAGTATGTGAAGTGTGCGAAAGTATGAGTCTGATGAGGTCAAATCCCAAACCAATCCCAGACTTAACTTGCGTTATCCTCTAAAATATTTATCGAGACCAGGTTTAATCGACTGTTTCAGTGTGGTACCACATTACTACGTGATCCAAACCAGAAAAAACCCATGATCCGTTCAACAAGTATGTGAAGAATGCGAAAGTATGAGTCTGATGAGTGAAAATCCCAGGGCTAACCTAGACCTAACATACGTTATCCACTAAAATATTGATCGAAACCAGGTTTAGTCGACTGTTTCAGTGTGGTATCACACTACTACGTGACCCAAACCAGAAAAATCCCATGATCTGTTCAACAAGTATGTGAAAAACGCGAAAGTATGAGCCTGATGAGGGCAAATCCCAAACCAATCCCAGACTTAACTTGCGTTATCCTCTAAAATATTGATCGAGACCAGGTTTAATCGACCGTTTCAGTGTGGTACCTCATTACTACGTGATCCAAACCAGAAAAAACCCAGGATCCGTTCAACAAGTATGTGAAGAAAGCGAAAGTATGAGTCTGATCAGTGAAAATCTCAGGCCTTACCTAGTCCTAACTTGCGTTGTCCTCTAAAATAGTGATGGAAACCAGGTTTCATTGACTGTTTCAGTGTGGTACTACATTACTACGTGATGGAATCCAGAAAAAGCCCAGGATCTAGCCATCAAGTATGAGGAATATGCGAAAGAATGAGCCTGATGAGAGCAAATCCCAGACCTAACCTGGGCCTAACATGCGTTATCCTCTAAAATATTGAGCGAAACCAGGTTTAATGGACTGTTTCAGTGTGGTACCACACTACTTCGTGATCCAAACCAGACAAAACCCAGGATCTGTTCAACAAGAATGTGAAAAACGCGAAACTGTGAGCCTGATGAGGGCAAATCTTAGACCTAACCCAGACCTAAGATGCGTTATCCTCTAAAATATTTAGCCAGGCCAGGTTTCATTGAATGTTTCAGTGTGGTACCACTTTACTACGTGATCCAATCCAGAAATAGCCCAGGATCTAGCCATGAAGTATGAGAAATATGCGAAAGTATGAGCCTGATGAGGGCAAATCCCAGACATATCCCAGTCCTAGCTTGCGTTGTCCTCTAAGATATTGATGGAAACCAGGTTTAATTGACTGTTTCAGTGTTGTACTTCATTACTACGTGATGCAATCCAGAAAAAGCCCAGGATCTACCCATCAAGTATGAGAAATATGCGAAAGAATGAGCCTGATGAGAGCAAATCCCAGACCTAACCTAGACCTAACATGAATTATTCTCTAAAATATTGATCGAAACCAGGTTTAATCGACTGTTTCAGTGTGGTACCACATTACTACGTGATCCAAACCAGAAAAAACCCAGGATCCGTTAAACAAGTATGTGAAGTGTGCGAAAGTATGAGTCTGATGAGGTCAAATCCCTGAACAATCCCAGACTTAACTTGCGTTATCCTCTAAAATATTGATCGAGACCAGGTTTAATCGACTGTTTCAGTGTGGTACCACATTACTACGTGATCCAAACCAGAAAAAACCCAGGATCTGTTCAACAAGTATGTGAAAAACGCGAAAGTATGAGCCTGATGAGGGCAAATCCCAGACCTATCCCAGACCTAACTTGCGTTATCCTCTAAAATATTGATCGAAAACAGGTTTCATTGAATGTTTCAGTGTGGTACCACTTTACTACGTGATCCAATCCAGAAATAGCCCAGGATCTAGCCATGAAGTATGAGAAATATGCGAAAGTAAGAGCCTGATGAGGGCAAATCCTAGACCTATCCCAGACCTAACTTGCGTTATCCTCTAAAATATTGATCGAAACCAGGTTTGATTGACTGTTTCAGCGTGGTACCACACTACAACGTGATCCAAACCTGAAAAAACCCAGGATCTGTTCAACAAGTATGTGAAAAACGCGAAAGTATGAGCCTGATGAGGGCAAATCCCAGACATATCCCAGACCTAACTTGCGTTGTCCTCTAAGATATTGATGGAAACCAGGTTTAATTGACTGTTTCAGTGTTGTACTTCATTACTACGTGATGCAATCCAGAAAAAGCCCAGGATCTAGCCATCAAGTATGAGAAATATGCGAAAGAATGAGCCTGATGGGAGCAAATCCCAGACCTAACCTAGACCTAACATGCGTTATCCTCTAAAATATTGAGCGAAACCAGGTTTAATGGACTGTTTCAGTGTGGTACCACACTACTTCGTGATCCAAACCAGAAAAAACCCAGGACCTGTTCAACAAGTATGTGAAGAATGCGAAAGTATGAGTCTGATCTGTGAAAATCTCAGGCCTTACCTAGACCTAACTTGCGTTGTCCTCTAAAATAGTGATGGAAACCAGGTTTCATTGACTGTTTCAGTGTGGTACTACATTACTACGTGATGGAATCCAGAAAAAGCCCAGGATCTAGCCATCAAGTATGAGAAATATGCGAAAGAATGAGCCTGATGAGAGCAAATCCCAGACCTAACCTAGGCCTAACATGCGTTATCCTCTAAAATATTGAGCGAAACCAGGTTTAATTGACTGTTTCAGTGTTGTACTTCATTACTACGTGATGCAATCCAGAAAAAGCCCAGGATCTACCCTTCAAGTATGAGAAATATGCGAAAGAATGAGCCTGATGAGAGCAAATCCCAGACCTAACCTAGACCTAACATGAATTATTCTCTAAAATATTGATCGAAACCAGGTTTAATCGACTGTTTCAGTGTGGTACCACATTACTACGTGATCCAAACCAGAAAAAACCCAGGATCCGTTAAACAAGTATGTGAAGAATGCGAAAGTATGAGTCTGATGAGTGAAAATCCCAGGGCTAACCTAGCCCTAACATGCGTTATCCACTAAAATATTGATCGAAACCAAGTTTAATCTACTGTTTCAGTGTGGTATCACACTACTACGTGACCCAAACCAGAAAAAACCCATGATCTGTTCAACAAGTATGTGAAAAACGCGAAAGTATGAGCCTGATGGGGGCAAATCCCAGACCTATCCCAGACCTAACTTGCGTTATCCTCTAAAATATTGATCGAAACTAGGTTTAATTGACCGTTTCAGTGTGGTACCTCATTACTACGTGATCCAAACCAGAAAAAACCCAGGATCCGTTCAACAAGTATGTGAAGAATGCGAAAGTATGAGTCTGATGAGTGAAAATCCCAGGGCTAACCTAGACCTAACATGCGTCATCCTCTAAAATATTGATCAAAACCAGGTTTAATGGACTGTTTCAGTGTGGTACCACACTACAACGTGATCCAAACCTGAAAAAACCCAGGATCTGTTCAACAAGTATGTGAAAAACGCGAAAGTATGAGCCTGATGAGGGCAAATCCCAGACATATCCCAGACCTAACTTGCGTTGTCCTCTAAGATATTGATGGAAACCAGGTTTAATTGACTGTTTCAGTGTTGTACTTCATTACTACGTGATGCAATCCAGAAAAAGCCCAGGATCTAGCCATCAAGTATGAGAAATATGCGAAAGAATGAGCCTGATGAGAGCAAATCCCAGACCTAACCTAGACCTAACATGCGTTATCCTCTAAAATATTGAGCGAAACCAGGTTTAATGGACTGTTTCAGTGTGGTACCACACTACTTCGTGATCCAAACCAGAAAAAACCCAGGATCTGTTCAACAAGTATGTGAAAAACGCGAAACTGTGAGCCTGATGAGGGCAAATCTTAGACCTTACCCAGACCTAAGATGCGTTATCCACTAAAATATTTATCCAGACCAGGTATCATTGAATGTTTCAGTGTGGTACAACTTTACTACGTGATCCACTCCAGAACTAGCCCAGGATCTAGAGATGAAGTATGAGAAATATGCGAAAGTAAGAGCCTGATGAGGGCAAATCCTAGACCTATCCCAGACCTAACTTGCGTTATCCTCTAAAATATTGATCGAAACCAGGTTTGATTGACTGTTTCAGCGTGGTACCACATTACTACGTGATACAATCCAGAAACAGCCCAGGATCTAGCCATGAAGTATGAGAAATATGCGAAAGTATGAGCCTGATGAGGGCAAATCCTAGACGTAACCTAGACCTAACATGAATTATTCTCTAAAATATTTATCAAAACCAGGTTTAATTGACTGTTTCAGTGTGGTACCACATTACTACGTGATCCAATCCAGAAATAGCCCAGGATCTAGCCATGAAGTATGAGAAATATGCGAAAGTATGAGCCTGATGAGGGCAAATCCTAGACCTAACCCAGACCTAACATGCGTTATCCTCTAAAATATTGATCGCAACCAGGTTTAATGGACTGTTTCAGTGTGGTACCACATTACTACGTGATCCAAACCAGAAAAAACCCAGGATCCGTTCAACAAGTATGTGAAGAATGCGAAAGTATGAGTCTGATGAGTGAAAATCCCAGACCTAACCTAAACCTAACATGCGTTATCCTCTAAAATATTGATCCAAACCAGGTTTAATGGACTGTTTCAGTGTGGTTCCACACTACTACGTGATCCAAACCAGAAAAAACCCAGGATCTGTTCAACAAGTATGTGAAAAACGCGAAAGTATGAGCCTGATGAGGGCAAATCCCAGACATACCCCAGACCTAACATGCGTTATCCTCAATAATATTGATGGAAACCAGGTTTAATTGACTGTTTCAGTGTGGTCCCACATTACTACGTGATCCAAACCAGAAAAAACCCAGGATCAGTTCAACAAGTATGTGAAGAATGCGAAAGTATGAGTCTGATGAGTGAAAATCCCAGACCTAACCTAGACCTAGCATGCGTTATCCTCAAAAATATTGATCGAAACCTGGTTTAATCGTCTGTTTCAGTGTGGTACCACATTACAATGTGATCCAAACCAGAAAATAACCGAGGATCTGTTCAACGAGTATGTTAAGTGTGCGAAAGTATGAGTCTGATGAGGTCAAATCCCAGACCAATCCCAGACTTAACTTGCGCTATCCTCTAAAATATTGATCGAGACCAGGTTTAATCGACTGTTTCAGTGTGGTACCACATTACTACGTGATCCAAACCAGAAAAAACCCATGATCCGTTCAACAAGTATGTGAAGAATGCGAAAGTATGAGTCTGATGAGAGAAAATCCCAGACCTAACCTAGACCTAACGTGCGTTATCCACTAAAATATTGATCCAAACCAGGTTTAATGGTCTGTTTCAGTGTGGTACCACACTACTACGTGATCCACACCAGAAAAAACCCAAGATCCGTTCAACAAGTATGTGAAGAATGCGAAAGTATGAGTCTGATGAGTGAAAATCCCAGGCCTAACCTAGACCTAACATGCGTTATCCTCAATAATATTGATGGAAACCAGGTTTAATTGAGTGTTTCAGTGTTGTACTTCATTACTACGTGATGCAATCCAGAAAAAGCCCAGGATCTGTTCAACAAGTATGTGAAAAACGCGAAAGTATGAGCCTGATGAGGGCCAATCCAAGACCTAACCCAGGCCTAACATGAATTATTCTCTAAAATATTGATCGAAACCAGGTTTAATTGACTGTTTCAGTGTGGTCCCACATTACTTCGTGATCCAAACCAGAAAAAACCCAGGATCCGTTAAACAAGTATGTGAAGAATGCGAAAGTATGAGCCTGGTGAGGGCAAGTCCAAGACCTATCCCAGACCTAACTTGCGTTGTCCTCTAAGATATTGATGGAAACCAGGTTTAATTGACTGTTTCAGTGTTGTACTTCATTACTACGTGATGCAATCCAGAAAAAGCCCAGGATCTAGCCATCAAGTATGAGAAATATGCGAAAGAATGAGCCTGATGAGAAGCAAATCCCAGACCTAACCTAGACCTAACATGAATTATTCTCTAAAATATTGATCGAAACCAGGTTTAATTGACTGTTTCAGTGTAATCCCACATTACTACGTGATCCAAACCAGAAAAAACCCATGATCGGTTCAACAAGTATGTGAAGAATGCGAAAGTATGAGTCTGATGAGTGAAAATCCCAGACCTAACCTAGACCTAGCATGCGTTATCCTCAAAAATATTGATCGAAACCTGGTTTAATCGACTGTTTCAGTGTGGTACCACATTACAATGTGAGCCAAACCAGAAAATAACCCAGGATCTGTTCAACGAGTATGTGAAGTGTGCGAAAGTATGAGTCTGATGAGGTCAAATTCCAAACCAATCCCAGACTTAACTTGCGTTATCCTCTAAAATATTTATCGAGACCAGGTTTAATCGACTGTTTCAGTGTGGTACCACATTACTACGTGATCCAAACCAGAAAAAACCCATGATCCGTTCAACAAGTATGTGAAGAATGCGAAAGTATGAGTCTGATGAGGGCCAATCCAAGACCTAACCCAGGCCTAACATGAATTATTCTCTAAAATATTGATCGAAACCAGGTTTAATTGACTGTTTCAGTGTGGTCCCACATTACTTCGTGATCCAAACCAGAAAAAACCCATGATCCGTTCAACAAGTATGTGAAGAATGCGAAAGTATGAGTCTGATCTGTGAAAATCTCAGGCCTTACCTAGACCTAACTTGCGTTGTCCTCTAAAATAGTGATGGAAACCAGGTTTCATTGACTGTTTCAGTGTGGTACTACATTACTACGTGATGGAATCCAGAAAAAGCCCAGGATCTAGCCATCAAGTATGAGAAATATGCGAAAGAATGAGCCTGATGAGAGCAAATCCCAAACCTAACCTAGGCCTAACATGCGTTATCCTCTAAAATATTGAGCGAAACCAGGTTTAATTGACTGTTTCAGTGTTGTACTTCATTACTACGTGATGCAATCCTTAAAAAGCCCAGGATCTACCCTTCAAGTATGAGAAATATGCGAAAGAATGAGCCTGATGAGAGCAAATCCCAGACCTAACCTAGACCTAACATGAATTATTCTCTAAAATATTGATCGAAACCAGGTTTAATCGACTGTTTCAGTGTGGTACCACATTACTACGTGATCCAAACCAGAAAAAACCCAGGATCCGTTAAACAAGTATGTGAAGAATGCGAAAGTATGAGTCTGATGAGTGAAAATCCCAGGGCTAACCTAGCCCTAACATGCGTTATCCACTAAAATATTGATCGAAACCAGGTTTAATCGACTGTTTCAGTGTGGTATCACACTACTACGTGACCCAAACCAGAAAAAACCCATGATCTGTTCAACAAGTATGTGAAAAACGCGAAAGTATGAGCCTGATGAGGGCAAATCCCAGACCTATCCCAGACCTAACTTGCGTTATCCTCTAAAATATTGATCGAAACTAGGTTTAATTGACCGTTTCAGTGTGGTACCTCATTACTACGTGATCCAAACCAGAAAAAACCCAGGATCCGTTCAACAAGTATGTGAAGAATGCGAAAGTATGAGTCTGATGAGTGAAAATCCCAGGGCTAACCTAGACCTAACATGCGTCATCCTCTAAAATATTGATCAAAACCAGGTTTAATGGACTGTTTCAGTGTGGTACCACACTACAACGTGATCCAAACCTGAAAAAACCCAGGATCTGTTCAACAAGTATGTGAAAAACGCGAAAGTATGAGCCTGATGAGGGCAAATCCCAGACATATCCCAGACCTAACTTGCGTTGTCCTCTAAGATATTGATGGAAACCAGGTTTAATTGACTGTTTCAGTGTTGTACTTCATTACTACGTGATGCAATCCAGAAAAAGCCCAGGATCTAGCCATCAAGTATGAGAAATATGCGAAAGAATGAGCCTGATGAGAGCAAATCCCAGACCTAACCTAGACCTAACATGCGTTATCCTCTAAAATATTGAGCGAAACCAGGTTTAATGGACTGTTTCAGTGTGGTACCACACTACTTCGTGATCCAAACCAGAAAAAACCCAGGATCTGTTCAACAAGTATGTGAAAAACGCGAAACTGTGAGCCTGATGAGGGCAAATCTTAGACCTTACCCAGACCTAAGATGCGTTATCCACTAAAATATTTATCCAGACCAGGTATCATTGAATGTTTCAGTGTGGTACAACTTTACTACGTGATCCACTCCAGAACTAGCCCAGGATCTAGCCATGAAGTATGAGAAATATGCGAAAGTAAGAGCCTGATGAGGGCAAATCCTAGACCTATCCCAGACCTAACTTGCGTTATCCTCTAAAATATTGATCGAAACCAGGTTTGATTGACTGTTTCAGCGTGGTACCACATTACTACGTGATACAATCCAGAAACAGCCCAGGATCTAGCCATGAAGTATGAGAAATATGCGAAAGTATGAGCCTGATGAGGGCAAATCCTAGACGTAACCTAGACCTAACATGAATTATTCTCTAAAATATTTATCAAAACCAGGTTTAATTGACTGTTTCAGTGTGGTACCACATTACTACGTGATCCAATCCAGAAATAGCCCAGGATCTAGCCATGAAGTATGAGAAATATGCGAAAGTATGAGCCTGATGAGGGCAAATCCTAGACCTAACCCAGACCTAACATGCGTTATCCTCTAAAATATTGATCGCAACCAGGTTTAATGGACTGTTTCAGTGTGGTACCACATTACTACGTGATCCAAACCAGAAAAAACCCAGGATCCGTTCAACAAGTATGTGAAGAATGCGAAAGTATGAGTCTGATGAGTGAAAATCCCAGACCTAACCTAGACCTAACATGCGTTATCCTCTAAAATATTGATCCAAACCAGGTTTAATGGACTGTTTCAGTGTGGTTCCACACTACTACGTGATCCAAACCAGAAAAAACCCAGGATCTGTTCAACAAGTATGTGAAAAACGCGAAAGTATGAGCCTGATGAGGGCAAATCCCAGACATACCCCAGACCTAACATGCGTTATCCTCAATAATATTGATGGAAACCAGGTTTAATTGACTGTTTCAGTGTGGTCCCACATTACTACGTGATCCAAACCAGAAAAAACCCAGGATCAGTTCAACAAGTATGTGAAGAATGCGAAAGTATGAGTCTGATGAGTGAAAATCCCAGACCTAACCTAGACCTAGCATGCGTTATCCTCAAAAATATTGATCGAAACCTGGTTTAATCGTCTGTTTCAGTGTGGTACCACATTACAATGTGATCCAAACCAGAAAATAACCGAGGATCTGTTCAACGAGTATGTTAAGTGTGCGAAAGTATGAGTCTGATGAGGTCAAATCCCAGACCAATCCCAGACTTAACTTGCGCTATCCTCTACAATATTGATCGAGACCAGGTTTAATCGACTGTTTCAGTGTGGTACCACATTACTACGTGATCCAAACCAGAAAAAACCCATGATCCGTTCAACAAGTATGTGAAGAATGCGAAAGTATGAGTCTGATGAGAGAAAATCCCAGACCTAACCTAGACCTAACGTGCGTTATCCACTAAAATATTGATCCAAACCAGGTTTAATGGACTGTTTCAGTGTGGTACCACACTACTACGTGATCCACACCAGAAAAAACCCAAGATCCGTTCAACAAGTATGTGAAGAATGCGAAAGTATGAGTCTGATGAGTGAAAATCCCAGGCCTAACCTAGACCTAACATGCGTTATCCTCAATAATATTGATGGAAACCAGGTTTAATTGAGTGTTTCAGTGTTGTACTTCATTACTACGTGATGCAATCCAGAAAAAGCCCAGGATCTGTTCAACAAGTATGTGAAAAACGCGAAAGTATGAGCCTGATGAGGGCCAATCCAAGACCTAACCCAGGCCTAACATGAATTATTCTCTAAAATATTGATCGAAACCAGGTTTAATTGACTGTTTCAGTGTGGTCCCACATTACTTCGTGATCCAAACCAGAAAAAACCCAGGATCCGTTAAACAAGTATGTGAAGAATGCGAAAGTATGAGCCTGGTGAGGGCAAGTCCAAGACCTATCCCAGACCTAACTTGCGTTGTCCTCTAAGATATTGATGGAAACCAGGTTTAATTGACTGTTTCAGTGTTGTACTTCATTACTACGTGATGCAATCCAGAAAAAGCCCAGGATCTAGCCATCAAGTATGAGAAATATGCGAAAGAATGAGCCTGATGAGAAGCAAATCCCAGACCTAACCTAGACCTAACATGAATTATTCTCTAAAATATTGATCGAAACCAGGTTTAATTGACTGTTTCAGTGTAATCCCACATTACTACGTGATCCAAACCAGAAAAAACCCATGATCGGTTCAACAAGTATGTGAAGAATGCGAAAGTATGAGTCTGATGAGTGAAAATCCCAGACCTAACCTAGACCTAGCATGCGTTATCCTCAAAAATATTGATCGAAACCTGGTTTAATCGACTGTTTCAGTGTGGTACCACATTACAATGTGAGCCAAACCAGAAGATAACCCAGGATCTGTTCAACGAGTATGTGAAGTGTGCGAAAGTATGAGTCTGATGAGGTCAAATTCCAAACCAATCCCAGACTTAACTTGCGTTATCCTCTAAAATATTTATCGAGACCAGGTTTAATCGTCTGTTTCAGTGTGGTACCACATTACTACGTGATCCAAACCAGAAAAAACCCATGATCCGTTCAACAAGTATGTGAAGAATGCGAAAGTATGAGTCTGATGAGTGAAAATCCCAGGGCTAACCTAGACCTAACATACGTTATCCACTAAAATATTGATCGAAACCAGGTTTAATCGACTGTTTCAGTGTGGTATCACACTACTACGTGACCCAAACCAGAAAAATCCCATGATCTGTTCAACAAGTATGTGAAAAACGCGAAAGTATGAGCCTGATGAGGGCCAATCCAAGACCTAACCCAGGCCTAACATGAATTATTCTCTAAAATATTGATCGAAACCAGGTTTAATTGACTGTTTCAGTGTGGTCCCACATTACTTCGTGATCCAAACCAGAAAAAACCCATGATCCGTTCAACAAGTATGTGAAGAATGCGAAAGTATGAGTCTGATGAGTGAAAATCCCACGGCTAACCTAGACCTAACATACGTTATCCACTAAAATATTGATCGAAACCAGGTTTAATCGACTGTTTCAGTGTGGTATCACACTACTACGTGACCCAAACCAGACAAAACCCAGGATCTGTTCAACAAGAATGTGAAAAACGCGAAACTGTGAGCCTGATGAGGGCAAATCTTAGACCTAACCCAGGCCTAAGATGCGTTATCCTCTAAAATATTTAGCCAGACCAGGTTTCATTGAATGTTTCAGTGTGGTACCACTTTACTACGTGATCCAATCCAGAAATAGCCCAGGATCTAGCCATGAAGTATGAGAAATATGCGAAAGTATGAGCCTGATGAGGGCAAATCCCAGACATATCCCAGTCCTACCTTGCGTTGTCCTCTAAGATATTGATGGAAACCAGGTTTAATTGACTGTTTCAGTGTGGTCCCACATTACTACGTGATCCAAACCAGAAAAAACCCATGATCCGTTCAACAAGTATGTGAAGAATGCGAAAGTATGAGTCTGATGAGTGAAAATCCCAGACCTAACCTAGACCTAGCATGCGTTATCCTCAAAAATATTGATCGAAACCTGGTTTAATCGACTGTTTCAGAGTGGTACCACATTACAATGTGAGCCAAACCAGAAAATAACCCAGGATCTGTTCAACGAGTATGTGAAGTGTGCGAAAGTATGAGTCTGATGAGGTCAAATCCCAAACCAATCCCAGACTTAACTTGCGTTATCCTCTAAAATATTTATCGAGACCAGGTTTAATCGACTGTTTCAGTGTGGTACCACATTACTACGTGATCCAAACCAGAAAAAACCCATGATCCGTTCAACAAGTATGTGAAGAATGCGAAAGTATGAGTCTGATGAGTGAAAATCCCAGGGCTAACCTAGACCTAACATACGTTATCCACTAAAATATTGATCGAAACCAGGTTTAGTCGACTGTTTCAGTGTGGTATCACACTACTACGTGACCCAAACCAGAAAAATCCCATGATCTGTTCAACAAGTATGTGAAAAACGCGAAAGTATGAGCCTGATGAGGGCAAATCCCAAACCAATCCCAGACTTAACTTGCGTTATCCTCTAAAATATTGATCGAGACCAGGTTTAATCGACCGTTTCAGTGTGGTACCTCATTACTACGTGATCCAAACCAGAAAAAACCCAGGATCCGTTCAACAAGTATGTGAAGAAAGCGAAAGTATGAGTCTGATCAGTGAAAATCTCAGGCCTTACCTAGTCCTAACTTGCGTTGTCCTCTAAAATAGTGATGGAAACCAGGTTTCATTGACTGTTTCAGTGTGGTACTACATTACTACGTGATGGAATCCAGAAAAAGCCCAGGATCTAGCCATCAAGTATGAGGAATATGCGAAAGAATGAGCCTGATGAGAGCAAATCCCAGACCTAACCTGGGCCTAACATGCGTTATCCTCTAAAATATTGAGCGAAACCAGGTTTAATGGACTGTTTCAGTGTGGTACCACACTACTTCGTGATCCAAACCAGACAAAACCCAGGATCTGTTCAACAAGAATGTGAAAAACGCGAAACTGTGAGCCTGATGAGGGCAAATCTTAGACCTAACCCAGACCTAAGATGCGTTATCCTCTAAAATATTTAGCCAGGCCAGGTTTCATTGAATGTTTCAGTGTGGTACCACTTTACTACGTGATCCAATCCAGAAATAGCCCAGGATCTAGCCATGAAGTATGAGAAATAT
Source organism: Colletes latitarsis (assembly GCF_051014445.1). Taxonomy (NCBI): domain Eukaryota; kingdom Metazoa; phylum Arthropoda; class Insecta; order Hymenoptera; family Colletidae; genus Colletes; species Colletes latitarsis. The sequence goes on along the minus strand of NW_027488367.1, from coordinate 27,290,369 downwards.
GCGAAAGTATGAGCCTGATGAGGGCAAATCCCAGACATATCCCAGTCCTAGCTTGCGTTGTCCTCTAAGATATTGATGGAAACCAGGTTTAATTGACTGTTTCAGTGTTGTACTTCATTACTACGTGATGCAATCCAGAAAAAGCCCAGGATCTACCCATCAAGTATGAGAAATATGCGAAAGAATGAGCCTGATGAGAGCAAATCCCAGACCTAACCTAGACCTAACATGAATTATTCTCTAAAATATTGATCGAAACCAGGTTTAATCGACTGTTTCAGTGTGGTACCACATTACTACGTGATCCAAACCAGAAAAAACCCAGGATCCGTTAAACAAGTATGTGAAGTGTGCGAAAGTATGAGTCTGATGAGGTCAAATCCCTGAACAATCCCAGACTTAACTTGCGTTATCCTCTAAAATATTGATCGAGACCAGGTTTAATCGACTGTTTCAGTGTGGTACCACATTACTACGTGATCCAAACCAGAAAAAACCCAGGATCTGTTCAACAAGTATGTGAAAAACGCGAAAGTATGAGCCTGATGAGGGCAAATCCCAGACCTATCCCAGACCTAACTTGCGTTATCCTCTAAAATATTGATCGAAAACAGGTTTCATTGAATGTTTCAGTGTGGTACCACTTTACTACGTGATCCAATCCAGAAATAGCCCAGGATCTAGCCATGAAGTATGAGAAATATGCGAAAGTAAGAGCCTGATGAGGGCAAATCCTAGACCTATCCCAGACCTAACTTGCGTTATCCTCTAAAATATTGATCGAAACCAGGTTTAATTGACTGTTTCAGCGTGGTACCACATTACTACGTGATACAATCCAGAAACAGCCCAGGATCTGTTCAACATGTATGAGAAAAATGCGAAAGAAAGAGCCTGATAAGAGCAAATCCCAGACCTAACCTAGACCTAACATGAATTATTTTCTAAAATATTGATCGAAACCAGGTTTAATTGACTGTTTCAGTGTGGTCCCACATTACTACGTGATCCAAACCAGAAAAAACCCAGGATCCGTTGAACAAGTATGTGAAGAATGCGCAAGTATGAGTCTGATGAGTGAAAATCCCAGACCTAACCTAGACCTAACATGCGTTATCCTCTATAATATTGATCGAAACCAGGTTTAATCGACTGTTTCAGTGTGGTACCACATTACTGTGTGATCCAAACCAGAAAATATCCCAGGATCTGTTCAAGGAGTATGTGAAGTGTGCGAAAGTATGAGTCTGATGAGGTCAAATCCCAGACCTATCCCAGACCTAACTTGCGTTATCCTCTAAAATTTTGATCGAAACCAGGTTTAATCGACTGCTTAAGTGTGGTACCACATTACTACGTGATCCAAACCAGAAAAAACCCAGGATCAGTTTAACAAGTATGTGAGGAATGCGAAAGTATGAGTCTAATGAGTGAAAATCCCAGTGCTAACCTAAACCTAACATGCGTTATCCACTAAAATATTGATCGAAGCCAGGTTTAATCGACTGTTTCAGTGTGGTATCACACTACTACGTGACCCAAACCAGAAATAACCCATGATCTGTTCAACAAGTATGTGAAAAACGCGAAAGTATGAGCCTGATGAGGGCAAATCCCAGACCTATCCCAGACCTAACTTGCGTTATCCTCTAAAATCTTGATCGAAACTAGGTTTAATTGACCGTTTCAGTGTGGTACCACATCACTACGTGATCCAAACCAGAAAAAACCCAGGATCCGTTCAACAAGTATGTGAAGGATGCGAAAGTATGAGTCTGATGAGTGAAAATCCAAAACCTAACCTAGACCTAACATGCGTTATCCTCTAAAATATTGATCGAAACCAGGTTTAATCGACTGTTTCAGTGTGGTACCACATTACTACGTGACCCAAACCAGAAAAAACCCATGATCTGTTCAACAAGTATGTGAAAAACGCGAAAGTATGAGCCTGATGAGGGCAAATCCCAGACCTATCCCAGACCTAACTTGCGTTATCCTCTAAAATATTGATCGAAACCAGGTTTAATTGACCGTTTCAGTGTGGTACCTCATTTCTACGTGATCCAAACCAGAAAAAACCCAGGATCCGTTCAACAAGTATGTGAAGAATGCGAAAGTATGAGTCTGATCAGTGAAAATCTCAGGCCTTACCCAGACCTAACTTGCGTTGTCCCCTAAAATAGTGATGGAAACCAGGTTTCATTGACTGCTTCAGTGTGGTACTACATTATTACGTGATGCAATCCAGAAAAAGCCCAGGATCTAGCCATCAAGTATGAGAAATATGCGAAAGAATGAGCCTGATGAGAGCAAATCCCAGACCTAACCTAGACCTAACATGCGTTATCCTCTAAAATATTGATCCAAACCAGGTTTAATGGACTGTTTCAGTGTGGTACCACGTTACTACGTGATCCAATCCAGAAATAGCCCAGGATCTAGCCATGAAGTATGAGAAATATGCGAAAGTAAGAGCCTGATGAGGGCAATTCCTAGACCTATCCCAGACCTAACTTGCGTTATCCCCTAAAATATTGATCGAAACCAGGTTTAATTGACTGTTTCAGCGTGGTACCACATTACTACGTGATACAATCCAGAAACAGCCCAGGATCTGTTCAACATGTATGAGAAATATGCGAAAGAAAGAGCCTGATGAGAGCAAATCCCAGACCTAACCTAGACCTAACATGAATTATTCTCTAAAATATTGATCGAAACCAGGTTTAATTGACTGTTTCAGTGTGGTACCACACTACTTCGTGATCCAAACCAGTCAAAACCCAGGATCTGTTCAACAAGAATGTGAAAAACGCGAAACTGTGAGCCTGATGAGGGCAAATCTTAGACCTAACCCAGACCTAAGATGCGTTATCCTCTAAAATATTTATCCAGACCAGGGTTCATTGAATGTTTCAGTGTGGTACCACTTAACTACGTGATCCAATCCAGAAATAGCCCAGCATCTAGCCATGAAGTATGAGAAATATGCGAAAGTAAGAGCCTGATGAGGGCAAATCCTAGACCTATCCCAGACCTAACTTGCGTTATCCTCTAAAATATTGACCGACACCAGGTTTAATTGACTGTTTCAGCGTGGTACCACATTACTACGTGATACAATCCAGAAACAGCCCAGGATCTGTTCAACATGTATGAGAAATATGCGAAAGAAAGAGCCTGATGGGAGCAAATCCCAGACCTAACCTAGACCTAACATGAATTATTCTCTAAAATATTGATCGAAACCAGGTTTAATTGACTGTTTCAGTGTGGTCCCACATTACTACGTGATCCAAACCAGAAAAAACCCAGGATCCGTTCAACAAGTATGAGAAAAATGCGAAAGAAAGAGCCTGATAAGAGCAAATCCCAGACCTAACCTAGACCTAACATGAATTATTTTCTAAAATATTGATCGAAACCAGGTTTAATTGACTGTTTCAGTGTGGTCCCACATTACTACGTGATCCAAACCAGAAAAAACCCAGGATCCGTTCAACAAGTATGTGAAGAATGCGCAAGTATGAGCCTGATGAGTGAAAATCCCAGACCTAACCTAGACCTAACATGCGTTATCCTCTATAATATTGATCGAAACCAGGTTTAATCGACTGTTTCAGTGTGGTACCACATTACTGTGTGATCCAAACCAGAAAATATCCCAGGATCTGTTCAAGGAGTATGTGAAGTGTGCGAAAGTATGAGTCTGATGAGGTCAAATCCCAGACCTATCCCAGACCTAACTTGCGTTATCCTCTAAAATTTTGATCGAAACCAGGTTTAATCGACTGTTTCAGTGTGGTACCACATTACTACGTGATCCAAACCAGAAAAAACCCAGGATCCGTTCAACAAGTATGTGAAGAATGCGAAAGTATGAGTCTGATCAGTGAAAATCCCAGGCCTAACCTAGACCTAACATGAGTTATACTCTAAAATATTGATCGAAACCTGGTTTAATCGACTGTTTCAGTGTGTTACCACATTACTATGTGACCCAAACCAGAAAATAACCCAGGATCTAGCCATCAACTATGAGAAATATGCGAAAGAATGAGCCTGATGAGAGCAAATCCCAAACCTAACCTAGACCTAACTTGCGTTATCCTCTAAAATTTTGATCGAAACCAGGTTTAATCGACTGCTTCAGTGTGGTACCACATTACTACGTGATCCAAACCAGAAAAAACCCAGGATCAGTTCAACAAGTATGTGAGGAATGCGAAAGTATGAGTCTAATGAGTGAAAATCCCAGTGCTAACCTAAACCTAACATGCGTTATCCACTAAAATATTGATCGAAGCCAGGTTTAATCGACTGTTTCAGTGTGGTATCACACTACTACGTGACCCAAACCAGAAATAACCCATGATCTGTTCAACAAGTATGTGAAAAACGCGAAAGTATGAGCCTGATGAGGGCAAATCCCAGACCTATCCCAGACCTAACTTGCGTTATCCTCTAAAATCTTGATCGAAACTAGGTTTGATTGACCGTTTCAGTGTGGTACCACATCACTACGTGATCCAAACCAGAAAAAACCCAGGATCCGTTCAACAAGTATGTGAAGGATGCGAAAGTATGAGTCTGATGAGTGAAGATCCCAAACCTAACCTAGACCTAACATGCGTTATCCTCTAAAATATTGATCGAAACCAGGTTTAATCGACTGTTTCAGTGTGGTACCACATTACTACGTGACCCAAACCAGAAAAAACCCATGACCTGTTCAACAAGTATGTGAAAAACGCGAAAGTATGAGCCTGATGAGGGCAAATCCCAGACCTATCCCAGACCTAACTTGCGTTATCCTCTAAAATATTGATCGAAACCAGGTTTAATTGACCGTTTCAGTGTGGTACCTCATTTCTACGTGATCCAAACCAGAAAAAACCCAGGATCCGTTCAACAAGTATGTGAAGAATGCGAAAGTATGAGTCTGATCAGTGAAAATCTCAGGCCTTACCCAGACCTAACTTGCGTTGTCCCCTAAAATAGTGATGGAAACCAGGTTCATTGACTGCTTCAGTGTGGTACTGCATTATTACGTGATGCAATCCAGAAAAAGCCCAGGATCTAGCCATCAAGTATGAGAAATATGCGAAAGAATGAGCCTGATGAGAGCAAATCCCAGACCTAACCTAGACCTAACATGCGTTATCCTCTAAAATATTGATCCAAACCAGGTTTAATGGACTGTTTCAGTGTGGTACCACGTTACTACGTGATCCAATCCAGAAATAGCCCAGGATCTAGCCATGAAGTATGAGAAATATGCGAAAGTAAGAGCCTGATGAGGGCAATTCCTAGACCTATCCCAGACCTAACTTGCGTTATCCCCTAAAATATTGATCGAAACCTGGTTTAATTGACTGTTTCAGCGTGGTACCACATTACTACGTGATACAATCCAGAAACAGCCCAGGATCTGTTCAACATGTATGAGAAATATGCGAAAGAAAGAGCCTGATGAGAGCAAATCCCAGACCTAACCTAGACCTAACATGAATTATTCTCTAAAATATTGATCGAAAGCAGGTTTAATTGACTGTTTCAGTGTGGTACCACACTACTTCGTGATCCAAACCAGTCAAAACCCAGGATCTGTTCAACAAGAATGTGAAAAACGCGAAACTGTGAGCCTGATGAGGGCAAATCTTAGACCTAACCCAGACCTAAGATGCGTTATCCTCTAAAATATTTATCCAGACCAGGGTTCATTGAATGTTTCAGTGTGGTACCACTTAACTACGTGATCCAATCCAGAAATAGCCCAGCATCTAGCCATGAAGTATGAGAAATATGCGAAAGTAAGAGCCTGATGAGGGCAAATCCTAGACCTATCCCAGACCTAACTTGCGTTATCCTCTAAAATATTGACCGAAACCAGGTTTAATTGACTGTTTCAGCGTGGTACCACATTACTACGTGATACAATCCAGAAACAGCCCAGGATCTGTTCAACATGTATGAGAAATATGCGAAAGAAAGAGCCTGATGGGAGCAAATCCCAGACCTAACCTAGACCTAACATGAATTATTCTCTAAAATATTGATCGAAACCAGGTTTAATTGACTGTTTCAGTGTGGTCCCACATTATTACGTGATCCAAACCAGAAAAAACCCAGGATCCGTTCAACAAGTATGTGAAGAATGCGAAAGTATGAGTCTGATGAGTGAAAATCCCAGGCCTAACCTATACCTAACATGCGTTATCCTCTAAAATATTGATCAAAACCTGGTTTAATCGACTGTTTCAGTGTGGTACCACATTACTGTGTGGTCCAAACCAGTAAATAACCCAGGATCTGTTCAAGGGGTATGTGAAGTGTGCGAAAGTATGAGTCTGATGAGGTCAAATCCCAGACCTATCCCAGACCTAACTTGCGTTATCCTCTAATATTTTGATCGAAACCAGGTTTAATCGACTGTTTCAGTGTGGTACCACATTACTACGTGTTCCAAACCAGAAAAAACCCAGGATCCGTTCAACAAGTATGTGAAGAATGCGAAAGTATGAGTCTGATCAGTGAAAATCCCAGACCTAACCTAGACCTAACATGCGTTATCCTCTAAAATATTGATCGAAACCAGGTTTAATCGACTGTTTCAGTGTGGTACCACATTACTACGTGACCCAAACCAGAAAAAACCCATGATCTGTTCAACAAGTATGTGAAAAACGCGAAAGTATGAACCTGATGAGGGCAAATCCCAGACCTATCCCAGACCTAACTTGCGTTATCCTCTAAAATATTGATCGAAACCAGGTTTAATTGACCGTTTCAGTGTGGTACCTCATTACTACGTGATCCAAACCAGAAAAAACCCAGGATCCGTTCAACAAGTATGTGAAGAATGCGAAAGTATGAGTCTGATGAGTGAAAATCCCAGGCCTAACCTAGACCTAACTTGCGTTATCCTCTAAAATTTTGATCGATACCAGGTTTAATGGACTGTTTCAGTGTGGTACCACACCACTTCGTGATCCAAACCAGACACAACCCAGGATCTGTTCATGAAGAATGTGAAAAACGCGAAACTGTGAGCCTGATGAGGGCAAATCTTACACCTAACCCAGACCTAAGATGCGTTATCCTCTAAAATACTTATCCAGACCAGGTTTCATTGAATGTTTCAGTGTGGTACCACTTTACTACGTGATCCAAACCAGAACAAACCCAGGATCTGTTCAACAAGTATGTGAAAAACGCGAAAGTATGAGCCTGGTGAGGGCAAGTCCAAGACCTAACCTAGACCTAACTTGCGTTATCCTCTAAAATATTGATCGAAACCAGGTTTAATTGACCGTTTCAGTGTGGTACCACATTACTACGTGATCCAAACCAGAACAAACCCAGGATCTGTTCAACAAGTATGTGAAAAACGCGAAAGTATGAGCCTGGTGAGGGCAAGTCCAAGACCTATCCCAGACCTAACTTGCGTTGTCCTCTAAAATATTGATGGAAACCAGGTTTAATTGACTGTTTCAGTGTTGTACTTCATTACTACGTGATGCAATCCAGAAAAAGCCCAGGATCTAGCCATCAAGTATGAGAAATATGCGAAAGAATGAGCCTGATGAGAGCAAATCCCAGACCTAACCTAGACCTAACATGAATTATTCTCTAAAATATTGATCGAAACCAGGTTTAATTGACTGTTTCAGTGTAATCCCACATTACTACGTGATCCAAACCAGAAAAAACCCATGATCCGTTCAACAAGTATGTGAAGAATGCGAAAGTATGAGTCTGATGAGTGAAAATCCCAGACCTAACCTAGACCTAGCATGTGTTATCCTCAAAAATATTTATCGAAACCTGGTTTAATCGACTGTTTCAGTGTGGTACCACATTACAATGTGAGCCAAACCAGAAAATAACCCAGGATCTGTTCAACGAGTATGTGAAGTGTGCGAAAGTATGAGTCTGATGAGGTCAAATCCCAAACCAATCCCAGACTTAACTTGCGTTATCCTCTAAAATATTGATCGAAACCTGGTTTAATCGACTGTTTCAGTGTGGTACCACACTACTATGTGATCCAAACCAGAAAATAACCCAGGATCTAGCCATCAAGTATGAGAAATATGCGAAAGAATGAGCCTGATGAGAGCAAATCCCAGACCTAACCTAGACCTAACATGAATTATTCTCTAAACTATTGATCGAAACCAGGTTTAATTGACTGTTTCAGTGTGGTACCACACTACTTCGTGATCCAAACCAGTCAAAACCCAGGATCTGTTCAACAAGAATGTGAAAAACGCGAAACTGTGAGCCTGATGAGGGCAAATCTTAGACCTAACCCAGACCTAAGATGCGTTATCCTCTAAAATATTTATCCAGACCAGGGTTCATTGAATGTTTCAGTGTGGTACCACTTTACTACGTGATCCAATCCAGAAAAAGCCCAGGATCTAGCCATCAAGTATGAGAAATATGCGAAAGAATGAGCCTGATGAGGGCAAATCCCAGACCTATCCCAGACCTAACTTGCGTTATCCTCTAAAATTTTGATCGAAACCAGGTTTAATCGACTGTTGCAGTGTGGTACCACATTACTACGTGATCCAAACCAGAAAAAACCCAGGATCCGTTCAACAAGTATGTGAAGAATGCGAAAGTATGAGTCTGATCAGTGAAAATCCCAGACCTAACCTAGACCTAGCATGCGTTATCCTCTAAAATATTGATCCAAACCAGGTTTAATGGACTGTTTCAGTGTGGTACCACACCACTTCGTGATCCAAACCAGACACAACCCAGGATCTGTTCATGAAGAATGTGAAAAACGCGAAACTGTGAGCCTGATGAGGGCAAATCTTACACCTAACCCAGACCTAAGATGCGTTATCCTCTAAAATATTTATCCAGACCAGGTTTCATTGAATGTTTCAGTGTGGTACCACTTTACTACGTGATCCAATCCAGAAATAGCCCAGGATCTAGCCATGAAGTATGAGAAATATGCGAAAGTAAGAGCCTGATGAGGGCAAATCTTAGACCTAACCCAGACCTAAGATGCGTTATCCTCTAAAATATTTATCCAGACCAGGTTTCATTGAATGTTTCAGTGTGGTACCACTTTACTACGTGATCCAATCCAGAAATAGCCCAGGATCTAGCCATGAAGTATGAGAAATATGCGAAAGTAAGAGCCTGATGAGGGCAAATCCTAGACCTATCCCAGACCTAACTTGCGTTATCCTCTAAAATATTGATCGAAACCAGGTTTAATTGACTGTTTCAGCGTGGTACCACATTACTACGTGATACAATCCAGAAACAGCCCAGGATCTGTTCAACATGTATGAGAAAAATGCGAAAGAAAGAGCCTGATAAGAGCAAATCCCAGACCTAACCTAGACCTAACATGAATTATTTTCTAAAATATTGATCGAAACCAGGTTTAATTGACTGTTTCAGTGTGGTCCCACATTACTACGTGATCCAAACCAGAAAAAACCCAGGATCCGTTCAACAAGTATGTGAAGAATGCGCAAGTATGAGTCTGATGAGTGAAAATCCCAGACCTAACCTAGACCTAACATGCGTTATCCTCTATAATATTGATCGAAACCAGGTTTAATCGACTGTTTCAGTGTGGTACCACATTACTGTGTGATCCAAACCAGAAAATATCCCAGGATCTGTTCAAGGAGTATGTGAAGTGTGCGAAAGTATGAGTCTGATGAGGTCAAATCCCAGACCTATCCCAGACCTAACTTGCGTTATCCTCTAAAATTTTGATCGAAACCAGGTTTAATCGACTGTTTCAGTGTGGTACCACATTACTACGTGATCCAAACCAGAAAAAACCCAGGATCCGTTCAACAAGTATGTGAAGAATGCGAAAGTATGAGTCTGATCAGTGAAAATCCCAGGCCTAACCTAGACCTAACATGAGTTATACTCTAAAATATTGATCGAAACCTGGTTTAATCGACTGTTTCAGTGTGTTACCACATTACTATGTGACCCAAACCAGAAAATAACCCAGGATCTAGCCATCAACTATGAGAAATATGCGAAAGAATGAGCCTGATGAGAGCAAATCCCAAACCTAACCTAGACCTAACTTGCGTTATCCTCTAAAATTTTGATCGAAACCAGGTTTAATCGACTGCTGAAGTGTGGTACCACATTACTACGTGATCCAAACCAGAAAAAACCCAGGATCAGTTCAACAAGTATGTGAGGAATGCGAAAGTATGAGTCTAATGAGTGAAAATCCCAGTGCTAACCTAAACCTAACATGCGTTATCCACTAAAATATTGATCGAAGCCAGGTTTAATCGACTGTTTCAGTGTGGTATCACACTACTACGTGACCCAAACCAGAAATAACCCATGATCTGTTCAACAAGTATGTGACAAACGCGAAAGTATGAGCCTGATGAGGGCAAATCCCAGACCTATCCCAGACCTAACTTGCGTTATCCTCTAAAATCTTGATCGAAACTAGGTTTAATTGACCGTTTCAGTGTGGTACCACATCACTACGTGATCCAAACCAGAAAAAACCCAGGATCCGTTCAACAAGTATGTGAAGGATGCGAAAGTATGAGTCTGATGAGTGAAAATCCCAAACCTAACCTAGACCTAACATGCGTTATCCTCTAAAATATTGATCGAAACCAGGTTTAATCGACTGTTTCAGTGTGGTACCACATTACTACGTGACCCAAACCAGAAAAAACCCATGATCTGTTCAACAAGTATGTGAAAAACGCGAAAGTATGAGCCTGATGAGGGCAAATCCCAGACCTATCCCAGACCTAACTTGCGTTATCCTCTAAAATATTGATCGAAACCAGGTTTAATTGACCGTTTCAGTGTGGTACCTCATTTCTACGTGATCCAAACCAGAAAAAACCCAGGATCCGTTCAACAAGTATGTGAAGAATGCGAAAGTATGAGTCTGATCAGTGAAAATCTCAGGCCTTACCCAGACCTAACTTGCGTTGTCCCCTAAAATAGTGATGGAAACCAGGTTTCATTGACTGCTTCAGTGTGGTACTACATTATTACGTGATGCAATCCAGAAAAAGCCCAGGATCTAGCCATCAAGTATGAGAAATATGCGAAAGAATGAGCCTGATGAGAGCAAATCCCAGACCTAACCTAGACCTAACATGCGTTATCCTCTAAAATATTGATCCAAACCAGGTTTAATGGACTGTTTCAGTGTGGTACCACGTTACTACGTGATCCAATCCAGAAATAGCCCAGGATCTAGCCATGAAGTATGAGAAATATGCGAAAGTAAGAGCCTGATGAGGGCAAATCCTAGACCTATCCCAGACCTAACTTGCGTTATCCTCTAAAATATTGACCGAAACCAGGTTTAATTGACTGTTTCAGCGTGGTACCACATTACTACGTGATACAATCCAGAAACAGCCCAGGATCTGTTCAACATGTATGAGAAATATGCGAAAGAAAGAGCCTGATGGGAGCAAATCCCAGACCTAACCTAGACCTAACATGAATTATTCTCTAAAATATTGATCGAAACCAGGTTTAATTGACTGTTTCAGTGTGGTCCCACATTACTACGTGATCCAAACCAGAAAAAACCCAGGATCCGTTCAACAAGTATGAGAAAAATGCGAAAGAAAGAGCCTGATAAGAGCAAATCCCAGACCTAACCTAGACCTAACATGAATTATTTTCTAAAATATTGATCGAAACCAGGTTTAATTGACTGTTTCAGTGTGGTCCCACATTACTACGTGATCCAAACCAGAAAAAACCCAGGATCCGTTCAACAAGTATGTGAAGAATGCGCAAGTATGAGTCTGATGAGTGAAAATCCCAGACCTAACCTAGACCTAACATGCGTTATCCTCTATAATATTGATCGAAACCAGGTTTAATCGACTGTTTCAGTGTGGTACCACATTACTGTGTGATCCAAACCAGAAAATATCCCAGGATCTGTTCAAGGAGTATGTGAAGTGTGCGAAAGTATGAGTCTGATGAGGTCAAATCCCAGACCTATCCCAGACCTAACTTGCGTTATCCTCTAAAATTTTGATCGAAACCAGGTTTAATCGACTGTTTCAGTGTGGTACCACATTACTACGTGATCCAAACCAGAAAAAACCCAGGATCCGTTCAACAAGTATGTGAAGAATGCGAAAGTATGAGTCTGATCAGTGAAAATCCCAGGCCTAACCTAGACCTAACATGAGTTATACTCTAAAATATTGATCGAAACCTGGTTTAATCGACTGTTTCAGTGTGTTACCACATTACTATGTGACCCAAACCAGAAAATAACCCAGGATCTAGCCATCAACTATGAGAAATATGCGAAAGAATGAGCCTGATGAGAGCAAATCCCAAACCTAACCTAGACCTAACTTGCGTTATCCTCTAAAATTTTGATCGAAACCAGGTTTAATCGACTGCTTCAGTGTGGTACCACATTACTACGTGATCCAAACCAGAAAAAACCCAGGATCAGTTCAACAAGTATGTGAGGAATGCGAAAGTATGAGTCTAATGAATGAAAATCCCAGTGCTAACCTAAACCTAACATGCGTTATCCACTAAAATATTGATCGAAGCCAGGTTTAATCGACTGTTTCAGTGTGGTATCACACTACTACGTGACCCAAACCAGAAATAACCCATGATCTGTTCAACAAGTATGTGAAAAACGCGAAAGTATGAGCCTGATGAGGGCAAATCCCAGACCTATCCCAGACCTAACTTGCGTTATCCCGTAAAATCTTGATCGAAACTAGGTTTAATTGACCGTTTCAGTGTGGTACCACATCACTACGTGATCCAAACCAGAAAAAACCCAGGATCCGTTCAACAAGTATGTGAAGGATGCGAAAGTATGAGTCTGATGAGTGAAAATCCCAAACCTAACCTAGACCTAACATGCGTTATCCTCTAAAATATTGATCGAAACCAGGTTTAATCGACTGTTTCAGTGTGGTACCACATTACTACGTGACCCAAACCAGAAAAAACCCATGATCTGTTCAACAAGTATGTGAAAAACGCGAAAGTATGAGCCTGATGAGGGCAAATCCCAGACCTATCCCAGACCTAACTTGCGTTATCCTCTAAAATATTGATCGAAACCAGGTTTAATTGACCGTTTCAGTGTGGTACCTCATTTCTACGTGATCCAAACCAGAAAAAACCCAGGATCCGTTCAACAAGTATGTGAAGAATGCGAAAGTATGAGTCTGATCAGTGAAAATCTCAGGCCTTACCCAGACCTAACTTGCGTTGTCCCCTAAAATAGTGATGGAAACCAGGTTTCATTGACTGCTTCAGTGTGGTACTACATTATTACGTGATGCAATCCAGAAAAAGCCCAGGATCTAGCCATCAAGTATGAGAAATATGCGAAAGAATGAGCCTGATGAGAGCAAATCCCAGACCTAACCTAGACCTAACATGCGTTATCCTCTAAAATATTGATCCAAACCAGGTTTAATGGACTGTTTCAGTGTGGTACCACGTTACTACGTGATCCAATCCAGAAATAGCCCAGGATCTAGCCATGAAGTATGAGAAATATGCGAAAGTAAGAGCCTGATGAGGGCAATTCCTAGACCTATCCCAGACCTAACTTGCGTTATCCCCTAAAATATTGATCGAAACCAGGTTTAATTGACTGTTTCAGCGTGGTACCACATTACTACGTGATACAATCCAGAAACAGCCCAGGATCTGTTCAACATGTATGAGAAATATGCGAAAGAAAGAGCCTGATGAGAGCAAATCCCAGACCTAACCTAGACCTAACATGAATTATTCTCTAAAATATTGATCGAAACCAGGTTTAATTGACTGTTTCAGTGTGGTACCACACTACTTCGTGATCCAAACCAGTCAAAACCCAGGATCTGTTCAACAAGAATGTGAAAAACGCGAAACTGTGAGCCTGATGAGGGCAAATCTTAGACCTAACCCAGACCTAAGATGCGTTATCCTCTAAAATATTAATCCAGACCAGGGTTCATTGAATGTTTCAGTGTGGTACCACTTAACTACGTGATCCAATCCAGAAATAGCCCAGCATCTAGCCATGAAGTATGAGAAATATGCGAAAGTAAGAGCCTGATGAGGGCAAATCCTAGACCTATCCCAGACCTAACTTGCGTTATCCTCTAAAATATTGACCGAAACCAGGTTTAATTGACTGTTTCAGCGTGGTACCACATTACTACGTGATACAATCCAGAAGCAGCCCAGGATCTGTTCAACATGTATGAGAAATATGCGAAAGAAAGAGCCTGATGGGAGCAAATCCCAGACCTAACCTAGACATAACATGAATTATTCTCTAAAATATTGATCGAAACCAGGTTTAATTGACTGTTTCAGTGTGGTCCCACATTACTACGTGATCCAAACCAGAAAAAACCCAGGATCCGTTCAACAAGTATGTGAAGAATGCGAAAGTATGAGTCTGATGAGTGAAAATCCCAGGCCTAACCTAGACCTAACATGCGTTATCCTCTAAAATATTGATCAAAACCTGGTTTAATCGACTGTTTCAGTGTGGTACCACATTACTGTGTGATCCAAACCAGAAAATAACCCAGGATCTGTTCAAGGAGTATGTGAAGTGTGCGAAAGTATGAGTCTGATGAGGTCAAATCCCAGACCTATCCCAGACCTAACTTGCGTTATCCTCTAATATTTTGATCGAAACCAGGTTTAATCGACTGTTTCAGTGTGGTACCACATTACTACGTGTTCCAAACCAGAAAAAACCCAGGATCCGTTCAACAAGTATGTGAAGAATGCGAAAGTATGAGTCTGATCAGTGAAAATCCCAGACCTAACCTAGACCTAACATGCGTTATCCTCTAAAATATTGATCGAAACCAGGTTTAATCGACTGTTTCAGTGTGGTACCACATTACTACGTGACCCAAACCAGAAAAAACCCATGATCTGTTCAACAAGTATGTGAAAAACGCGAAAGTATGAGCCTGATGAGGGCAAATCCCAGACCTATCCCAGACCTAACTTGCGTTATCCTCTAAAATATTGATCGAAACCAGGTTTAATTGACCGTTTCAGTGTGGTACCTCATTACTACGTGATCCAAACCAGAAAAAACCCAGGATCCGTTCAACAAGTATGTGAAGAATGCGAAAGTATGAGTCTGATGAGTGAAAATCCCAGGCCTAACCTAGACCTAACTTGCGTTATCCTCTAAAATTTTGATCAATACCAGGTTTAATGGACTGTTTCAGTGTGGTACCACACCACTTCGTGATCCAAACCAGACACAACCCAGGATCTGTTCATGAAGAATGTGAAAAACGCGAAACTGTGAGCCTGATGAGGGCAAATCTTACACCTAACCCAGACCTAAGATGCGTTATCCTCTAAAATACTTATCCAGACCAGGTTTCATTGAATGTTTCAGTGTGGTACCACTTTACTACGTGATCCAATCCAGAAATAGCCCAGGATCTAGCCATGAAGTATGAGAAATATGCGAAAGTAAGAGCCTGATGAGGGCAAATCCTAGACCTAACCCAGACCTAAGATGCGTTATCCTCTAAAATATTTATCCAGACCAGGTTTCATTGAATGTTTCAGTGTGGTACCACTTTACTACGTGATCCAATCCAGAAATAGCCCAGGATCTAGCCATGAAGTATGAGAAATATGCGAAAGTAAGAGCCTGATGAGGGCAAATCCTAGACCTATCCCAGACCTAACTTGCGTTATCCTCTAAAATATTGATCGAAACCAGGTTTAATTGACTGTTTCAGTGTGGTCCCACATTATTACGTGATCCAAACCAGAAACAACCCATGATCCGTTCAACAAGTATGTGAAGAATGCGAAAGTATGAGTCTGATGAGAGAAAATCCCAGACCTAACCTAGACCTAACGTGCGTTATCCTCTAAAATATTGAGCGAAACCAGGTTTAATTGACCGTTTCAGTGTGGTACCTCATTACTACGTGATCCAAACCAGAAAAAACCCAGGATCTGTTCAACAAGTATGTGAAGAATGCGAAAGTATGAGTCTGATCAGTGAAAATCCCAGGCCAAACCTAGACCTAACATGAGTTATACTCTAAAATATTGATCGAAACCTGGTTTAATCGACTGTTTCAGTGTGGTACCACATTACTATGTGATCCAAACCAGAAAATAACCCAGGATCTAGCCATCAAGTATGAGAAATATGCGAAAGAATGAGCCTGATGAGAGCAAATCCCAGACCTAACCTAGACCTAACATGAATTATTCTCTAAAATATTGATCGAAACCAGGTTTAATCGACTGTTTCAGTGTGGTACCACATTACTACGTGATCCAAACCAGAAAAAACCCAGGATCCGTTAAACAAGTATGTGAAGAATGCGAAAGTATGAGTCTGATGAGGTCAAATCCCAGAACAATCCCAGACTTAACTTGCGTTATCCTCTAAAATATTGATCGAGACCAGGTTTAATCGACTGTTTCAGTGTGGTACCACATTACTACGTGATCCAAACCAGAAAAAACCCAGGATCTGTTCAACAAGTATGTGAAAAACGCGAAAGTATGAGCCTGATGAGGGCAAATCCCAGACCTATCCCAGACCTAACTTGCGTTATCCTCTAAAATATTGATCGAAACCAGGTTTAATTGACCGTTTCAGTGTGGTACCTCATTACTACGTGATCCAAACCAGAAAAAACCCAGGATCTGTTCAACAAGTATGTGAAGAATGCGAAAGTATGAGTCTGATCAGTGAAAATCCCAGGCCAAACCTAGACCTAACATGAGTTATACTCTAAAATATTGATCGAAACCTGGTTTAATCGACTGTTTCAGTGTGGTACCACATTACTATGTGATCCAAACCAGAAAATAACCCAGGATCTAGCCATCAAGTATGAGAAATATGCGAAAGAATGAGCCTGATGAGAGCAAATCCCAGACCTAACCTAGACCTAACATGAATTATTCTCTAAAATATTGATCGAAACCAGGTTTAATTGACTGTTTCAGTGTGGTACCACACTACTTCGTGATCCAAACCAGTCAAAACCCAGGATCTGTTCAACAAGAATGTGAAAAACGCGAAACTGTGAGCCTGATGAGGGCAAATCTTAGACCTAACCCAGACCTAAGATGCGTTATCCTCTAAAATATTTATCCAGACCAGGGTTCATTGAATGTTTCAGTGTGGTACCACTTTACTACGTGATCCAATCCAGAAAAAGCCCAGGATCTAGCCATCAAGTATGAGAAATATGCGAAAGAATGAGCCTGATGAGGGCAAATCCCAGACCTATCCCAGACCTAACTTGCGTTATCCTCTAAAATTTTGATCGAAACCAGGTTTAATCGACTGTTTCAGTGTGGTACCACATTACTACGTGATCCAAACCAGAAAAAACCCAGGATCCGTTCAACAAGTATGTGAAGAATGCGAAAGTATGAGTCTGATCAGTGAAAATCCCAGACCTAACCTAGACCTAGCATGCGTTATCCTCTAAAATATTGATCCAAACCAGGTTTAATGGACTGTTTCAGTGTGGTACCACACCACTTCGTGATCCAAACCAGACACAACCCAGGATCTGTTCATGAAGAATGTGAAAAACGCGAAACTGTGAGCCTGATGAGGGCAAATCTTACACCTAACCCAGACCTAAGATGCGTTATCCTCTAAAATATTTATCCAGACCAGGTTTCATTGAATGTTTCAGTGTGGTACCACTTTACTACGTGATCCAATCCAGAAATAGCCCAGGATCTAGCCATGAAGTATGAGAAATATGCGAAAGTAAGAGCCTGATGAGGGCAAATCTTAGACCTAACCCAGACCTAAGATGCGTTATCCTCTAAAATATTTATCCAGACCAGGTTTCATTGAATGTTTCAGTGTGGTACCACTTTACTACGTGATCCAATCCAGAAATAGCCCAGGATCTAGCCATGAAGTATGAGAAATATGCGAAAGTAAGAGCCTGATGAGGGCAAATCCTAGACCTATCCCAGACCTAACTTGCGTTATCCTCTAAAATATTGATCGAAACCAGGTTTAATTGAATGTTTCAGCGTGGTACCACATTACTACGTGATACAATCCAGAAACAGCCCAGGATCTGTTCAACATGTATGAGAAATATGCGAAAGAAAGAGCCTGATGAGGGCAAATCCCAGACCTATCCCAGACCTAACTTGCGTTATCCTCTAAAATATTGATCGAAACCAGGTTTAATTGACCGTTTCAGTTGTGGTACCTCATTTCTACGTGATCCAAACCAGAAAAAACCCAGGATCCGTTCAACAAGTATGTGAAGAATGCGAAAGTATGAGTCTGATCAGTGAAAATCTCAAGCCTTACCCAGACCTAACTTGCGTTGTCCCCTAAAATAGTGATGGAAACCAGGTTTCATTGACTGCTTCAGTGTGGTACTACATTATTACGTGATGCAATCCAGAAAAAGCCCAGGATCTAGCCATCAAGTATGAGAAATATGCGAAAGAATGAGCCTGATGAGAGCAAATCCCAGACCTAACCTAGACCTAACATGCGTTATCCTCTAAAATATTGATCCAAACCAGGTTTAATGGACTGTTTCAGTGTGGTACCACTTTACTACGTGATCCAATCCAGAAATAGCCCAGGATCTAGCCATGAAGTATGAGAAATATGCGAAAGTAAGAGCCTGATGAGGGCAAATCCTAGACCTATCCCAGACCTAACTTGCGTTATCCTCTAAAATATTGATCGAAACCAGGTTTAATTGAATGTTTCAGCGTGGTACCACATTACTACGTGATACAATCCAGAAACAGCCCAGGATCTGTTCAACATGTATGAGAAATATGCGAAAGAAAGAGCCTGATGAGAGCAAATCCCAGACCTATCCCAGACCTAACATGCGTTATCCTCTAAAATATTTATCAAGACCAGGTTTAATTGATTGTTTCAGTGTGGACCCACATTACTACGTGACCCAAACCAGAAAAAACCCATGATCCGTTCAACAAGTATGTGAAAAACGCGAAAGTATGAGCCCGATGAGGGCAAATCCCAGACCTATCCTAGACCTAACTTGCGTTATCCTCTAAAATATTGATCGAAACCAGGTTTAATTGACCGTTTCAGTGTGGTACCTCATTACTACGTGATCCAAACCAGAAAAAACCCAGGATCCGTTCAACAAGCATGTGAAGAATGCGAAAGTATGAGTCTGATCAGTGAAAATCTCAGGCCTTACCTAGACCTAACTTGCGTTGTCCCCTAAAATAGTGATGCAAACCAGGTTTCATTGACTGTTTCAGTGTGGTACTACATTATTACGTGATGCAATCCAGAAAAAGGCCAGGATCTAGCCATCAAGTATGAGAAATATGCGAAAGAATGAGCCTGATGAGGGCAAATCCCAGACCTATCCCAGACCTAACTTGCGTTATCCTCTAAAATTTTGATCGAAACCAGGTTTAATCGACTGTTTCAGTGTGGTACCACATTACTACGTGATCCAAACCAGAAAAAACCCAGGATCCGTTCAACAAGTATGTGAAGGAAGCGAAAGTATGAGTCTGATGAGTGAAAATCCCAGACCTAACCTAGACCTAACATGCGTTATCCTCTAAAATATTGATCGAAACCAGGTTTAATCGACTGTTTCAGTGTGGTACCACATTACTACGTGATCCAAACCAGAAAAAACCCATGATCTGTTCAACAAGTATGTGAAAAACGCGAAAGTATGAGCCTGATGAGGGCAAATCCCAGACCTATCCCAGACCTAACTTTTTTTTTTTTTTTTTTTTTTTTTTTTTTTTTTTTTTTTTTTTTTTTGTCGTGGGGAAAATCTTCGAAAGACTCCCTCCCACCTCCTTGGGGAGAGGTGGGAGGGGTGTGTGGGATTCCCCGCGCCCGTACAACGACAGGCGCGGGACCTACCCACTAAAAACCCCACGGTGACCCTTCGGCACGCTTTGGGAGGATACCGGGAATCGCTCGAAGCATTCTTCCGGTATCCTCCCCGTGCCCGCGCTTTCGCGCCCATCCCCCGGGGGGACAATCGGTCCCCCCAGTAGACACACTGCCTCATAGCGGCGGGACGGGGCCACTCCATCCCGCCGCTATCCGTCCCGGGGCCGCGTTTAGTGGCGGCTGCGAGCCCCAACTCGCAACCGCCCGCGACCCCGTTTCCACCCCTCGGCGGCCGGGCGTTCATGGCCGCACCAGACCGCCGAGGGTGCCTCCCCTTGCGTCGGACCGGTAGGGGGAGGCACTCCTACCCCCAACCGGTCCGACCCAGCGCCGCCTGGCGGGAGGAGGGTCCCCTCAGGACCCCCCTCCCAGCCTAGGTCATCCGCCACGCCGAGGCGGCCGCCCGCGACGCCTCGCGACCGGGCGACGACCTCGGGCCACCGCACGAGCGCGAGCTTCAGCGCGCCTCTGAAGCTCGCGCTCCCTCCCCGCGGCCTCCTTCTGCAACATTACGTTCTCGCAGAAGGAGGCCACGGCCCTCCAATTCTCCTCGCTGCCGAGCATGGCGCGCACCACGCCCGGCAGCGAGACATCCCGCCCGACGACGCCGACCAGGACACGGCGCTCCCCCTCCCACGCGGGGCATACCTCCAGGGTATGATCCGCCGTGTCCTGCTCAGCGTCGCAGTGGCAGCAACGCTCCGTCGGCTCCTTCCCTATCCGGCACAGGTATCTTCCGAAGCTGCCATGCCCGGAAAATACCTGTGCCAGCCGGTAGGTGAGGCTGCCATGGCCTCTGTCCAGCCACTCCTTCAGGAGTGGCCGAACAGCCCCGACAGTCCGGTGCCCCGCGGTTGGCAGAGCCAGCCGCTCCTGCCACGCGAGCAACACGGACTGCCGGGCCTGGCGCTTCAAATCGCCCCAAGCAGGTTCCTGCCCGCCCGGGACCGCCCCCACCCCCGCGCGACGGTCGACGCGGTCCCGGTACATCTCCGCGTGCGACCGCGCGAGCAGGTCCATGGGCGGCATCCCCGCTAGAACCGTCGCCGCCCCATGTGACATGGTCCGATACCCGCGGACGACCCTGAGCGCCATGCGCCTCTGCACCCGACGCAGCATAGTCATGCTGCGCCGGGAGGCAGCCAGGTCGTCCGCCCAGACGGGGGCCCCGTATAGGGCCACCGACTGGACCATTGCCACATAGAGGCGACGAACTCGGCCCGCCGGGCCCCCCAGGTTGGGCAGGATCCGGCCCAGAGCCGCAACCATCCTTTCCAACCGGGGGACCAGGCAGCGGAAATGCTCCTCGAAACGCCAGTGGCTATCGAGGATCAGCCCCAGATACCTGATCTGGGGCTTCACCTCGATGTCAGCCCCACCCACCCGGATCAGAGGGGGTGGCGGATCCTGCCGAGGTGAATGAAACGCAATCACCTCGGTCTTATGGACCGCCACCGTCATCCCCATCCCCCTGATCCGGTCGACGACGCGTTGCGACCCCTCCTCCGCGCGACGCATGGCCCTCCCCCAGTGCGCCCCGACGGCCAGCACCAGTGTGTCATCCGCATAACACACCGTGCTGACGCCGTCGGGGAGGCCGGCCCGCAACACCGAGTCGTACGCGATGTTCCACAGGAGTGGCCCGAGGACCGACCCCTGCGGAACACCGCAGTACACCTCCCTCCGCATATCACCATCCCGGCCCGTATACTCGATCCACCTGCCGCGGAGATAATCCCCGACGACCGCCCTGAGACAAGGGGGGACTCGATGATATTCGAGTCCCCTCCTTATCTCTTCCCAGGGGAGGGTATTAAAGGCATTGGCAATATCCAAGGATATTGCCAATGCCACCCCTCCCCGGGAGACGGCCGCCCCCGAGAGGGCCCTCACTCGACCTATCGCGTCGATAGTCGATCGGCCCCCCCGGAAACCGAACTGGCAGTCGGCCAGACCGGGATCACCCCGCGACAGGTGCTCGACGAGGCGGGCAGCAATCACACGCTCGAAGAGCTTGCCCACCTCGTCGAGGAGACAAATGGGCCGGTATGCGGAGG
Source organism: Colletes latitarsis (assembly GCF_051014445.1). Lineage (NCBI taxonomy): Eukaryota > Metazoa > Arthropoda > Insecta > Hymenoptera > Colletidae > Colletes > Colletes latitarsis. The sequence goes on along the minus strand of NW_027488367.1, from coordinate 27,268,349 downwards.
GAGACTCCGCGGGCCGACCCTCCTTCCGGAGGAGGACCATCCTCGCCACCTTCCAACTGGGGGGGAATCGCCCGTCCCTCAGGCAGCGGTCGAACAACCGCCTGAGATCGGCCCCAAGGACGCCCTGGGTCAAGACCCAAACCCGGCCGGGCACACCATCCGGACCCGGGGCCGTGTTACGAACCCCGAGCCGTCTGATGGCCGCTGCCAGCTCCTCCTGCGTGACCCCCAGCTCGGCCGTCCACTCCACTGGGACAGCCGCCGCCGCCGGAGGACGCGGTCCCCTCTCCCCAATTGGGAAGAGTGTATTGACCACGTCCTCCAGCAGCCGGGGGTCAAGACCCTCGGTGACGGGGGGCGCCCACGGGCGGAGCTTATTCAGCACCACCTTATATGGGCGCCCCCATGGATCGTCATCAAGGGTCTGGAGGAGCTCCTTCCATGCCTGGGTCTTGGCCCGTTTGATGGCGACCTGCAGAGCAACCCGCGCCACGCGGTATGCTCCATACAGGTCATCAGCTGCCCTCGCTCGCGCCACGCCGTCGCCTGTACGTTGACGACGGCGCGCGCGGGTGTACTGGCGTCGGGCGCGGACAGTCGCGACTCGCAACTCCGCGATCGCGTCTGACCACCAGTACACCGCCCGGCGAGGAGAAGCCCGCCCGACCCGAGGCATCGCCGCGTCGCAAATACCCGCGACCAATGCTCCGAGCCGGGCGACCTCCTCCTCCATGCTCGGCAACTCGGCCGCTCCCTGCGGCCAAGTTGCAGCGAGGGCAGCTGCCATCAGGGCGTCCTTGTCCAGGCGCCGAAGCGCCCAGCGGCGTGGTGGGGCGCCACGCAGGCGGCCGTGTCGGGATGCACTCGCGGCGGCAGAGACCTCCATCCGGATGTACCGGTGATCGGAGAGTGTCTCTGCCCCCGCGACCACGTGCCAACCCGACACCATGCGCACGGCGTTGGGGGTCGCGAATCCAACATCCACGATGGACCCCCCATATCGCCGCACGCATGTGTGCTCCGACCCCCGGTTCAATACCCGGAGGTCGAGCCCCGCCGCCCAATCGCCCAGGATCCCGCCGCGAACGGAGGTCCTGGGGGATCCCCAAGCCACCGACTTGGCATTAAAATCCCCCAGGACCAGCACCGGCCGGGCCGCGTAGCGCTGCACGCATGCCGCGACCTCGGCCAAGTACAGCTCGAACGCAGCGTGACCGCTACGGGGCGAAATGTAGCACCCCACCACAGCGACTCCCCCCCAGTCCACGGCGACGAATCCCCGACCGCGCTCCAACAAGGAGAACGGTGGGGACCCGTCGCCCCCTCCCCATACCGTCGCCACCAAGCCGTCCGCGTCGCCCACCCAATGAGGGTGATCAGGGACGCGGTACGGCTCGGCGGCGACCGCCAGGCCAACCCCCCACTCCGCGAGGACTTGGGACATCAAGTCCTGTGCCGCGCGGCAGTGGTTGAGGTTGGCCTGGAGGAGGAGGCGGGGCGGCATTAATTAATGGCCGCGCCAGCCTCCTCCCGGCCGTCCGTCCCCGTAGCACCGTCCACCTCCATGGAGGACGATGCCACCGCCCTCGGCACCGGAGCCGGTGCAGCCCGCCTCTTCCTCTCCTTCCGGGAGGGGGGGGAGCACTTCTTGCTCCCCACCCTGTGATCGGCTGGCCTCCCCATGTCCGCACACAGCGGGCAGTGGGGGGCCGCCGAGCACTGGCTCGCACGGTGCTCTTTGGCACCGCAGCGGTAACACTGACCGCTGCGGTCCACCGGCGAGGTGCACCACTGCCTCACGTGCCCCAATTCGAGGCAGCGGTGACACTGGAGCGGGCGCGGCGCGAGGATTTCCACTCGCGCCGAAACCCACCCCACCAACACCCTCCCGGATTCCGCCACCTTACGGGCGGCGGAGAGGGGGCACCGGGCCCACACCGACCCGAGGCCGGAGGGCGACCTGCGGATCTCTCCGATCCGCAGGTCCTCCACAGGACAGTCCCCCGCCCTCGCAAGGGCACGGGACACATCCTGTGCGCTGACCGAGTCGTCCAGCCCACAAACGCGCATCTCCGTGCGCTTCGTGGGCCGGGCGACCCGGACACCTCGCTCGCCCAGCTGCTCCCGGAGCCTCTGGGCGAGACGATCCGCCTTCGCGCCGCCTTCTGCACCGGGGATCTCCAGCAAGAGACCCCCGGTCACGGCCCTCTTCGCCCTCACGGAGGCGATGCCCAGCTCTTCCAGGGAGATATTCTCCCTGGCGAGCCGCATCGCCTCCGCGAGGGTCAGGTCGCCCCCCTGCGCAACGGTCAGCGTCACCGCTGCCGTTTTTGGGGGACGACCTGGTCGTGCCTTCCCGACCTTCGCGGCCTTTACCTTGGCCGCCGGCGGCGGAGGCGGAGGCTGCGGTTGCGAGGCCTTCCTCGCCGCCCGCTTCGCCTTCCGCCCCACCACCTCACTCCACGCCACCCCCCCTTGGGAGGGTGCCGTGGAGGACGCGACCACCGCGACCACGGGTACACCACCCCCCTTGAGGGTCGCGACCCGGGGCCCTGGTGCCGCAACGCTGGGCGGAGCCTTCACTCCGCCCTTCTTTGCCTTCCCCGACTGCACCGGAACAGGTCGGGGAGGCACCGCCTTCCTGCTGACTGCTCTTCCGGCGAGGAGCTCCTCCCGGAAGGCGGCCAGCTTGCCATCAATCATGTCCCCAATCCTCCTCAGAAGATCGTCTTCTGAGGAGGACGGGGACTTCTTCACGGGCGGAGTGCGTGTGGAGGGGCCCGCGGTGCCCCGCACCACTGCCGCCGCACTCCGTTTATTCACCTCCGCCGAGGGACGCGGCGGTGGAGGAGGAGGGAGGATGGGAGGGAGGGCCGCGCTGTTCCACAGCGCCTCTGCCCTCCTCCTCCCCTGTCGCTCCTCCTCCAACAGGAGCTGCAGACGGGCGTTCCGCCCTCTGAGCTCCCGCGCCGCCTCCCTCATTTCCTCCGCCGCGGCCTTCAGGGCCTCCGCGCCACCGCTTTTCTGCCCCTTAAAGGCGCAGGCAGCGGCGACTTTCTCCACCCGCCTCAGGGACGAGGAGATCCTCTCCGATATCTCCTCGGTCACCTCGTCCCTGAGGCAACTCAGCCTCACCGACGGGCTCATCGCCCCGCCCACCTCGACGACGGCCTGCCCCGCCCTCTTCCTCTTAGAGCCTATGAGGCTCCTGGTGGAGGAGAAGGACGAGACTGACGCAGTCTCGTCGTCCTCCTCCACCTTCCACGAAGCCGGGCCAGGCGCTGGAGGCGGCGCGAGCGCCGTCACTCCAGTCCCAACACCGCCTTCGTCCTCCCCCTCTGACTTACCCCGTCCCATCCCCGTTTTAATATTGAACTCCATAATATTCCCACGAGCAGGTCGGAAAAAAAGGTCCGCCCGGGCAGAGCCGCCTTACCCGGGTAAGCCTATATACTCCGGGGGTTCGGCAGGTTCCCCGGAGGTGGTCGCTTGGGATTGGGCCTTCTCCCCCAACCATGCATCCCATCGCCGCGCACCATAGCTTAGGATTGGAGGGCGATTTTATAGAGTCGCCGTACTCGTGGCCCAGGCGGTTAAGCCAAGACCCCCGTTCCTCCTGCCGTCACGTACCATTCACAAAACCAATATGGAATTGTGAATGGGTCGTTGTGACGACCAACAGGAGGCTTACGGTGTGTGTATGACTCGGGTACCCCGGGTTCGTTAAGCCCGTACTGCAGCTGAAAGGCTGGCAGCCCCTGAGGGAATCCCAGACCTAACTTGCGTTATCCTCTAAAATATTGATCGAAACCAGGTTTAATTGACCGTTTCAGTGTGGTACCTCATTTCTACGTGATCCAAACCAGAAAAAACCCAGGGTCCGTTCAACAAGTATGTGAAGAATGCGAAAGTATGAGTTTGATCAGTGAAAATCTCAGGCCTTACCCAGACCTAACTTGCGTTGTCCCCTAAAATAGTGATGGAAACCAGGTCTCATTGACTGTTTCAGTGTGGTACTACATTATTACGTGATGCAATCCAGAAAAAGCCCAGGATCTAGCCATCAAGTATGAGAAATATGCGAAAGAATGAGCCTGATGAGAGCAAATCCCAGACCTAACCTAGACCTAACATGCGTTATCCTCTAAAATATTGATCCAAACCAGGTTTAATGGACTGTTTCAGTGTGGTACCACTTTACTACGTGATCCAATCCAGAAATAGTCCAGGATCTAGCCATGAAGTATGAGAAATATGCGAAAGTAAGAGCCTGATGAGGGCAAATCCTAGACCTATCCCAGACCTAACTTGCGTTATCCCCTAAAATATTGATCGAAACCAGGTTTAATTGACTGTTTCAGCGTGGTACCACATTACTACGTGATACAATCCAGAAACAGCCCAGGATCTGTTCAACATGTATGAGAAATATGCGGAAGAAAGAGCCTGATGAGAGCAAATCCCAGACCTAACCTAGACCTAACATGAATTATTTTCTAAAATATTGGTCGAAACCTGGTTTAATTGACTGTTTCAGTGTGGTCCCACATTACTACGTGATCCAAACCAGAAAAAACCCATGATCCGTTCAACAAGTATGTGAAGAATGCGAAAGTATGAGTCTGATGAGTGAAAATCCCAGGCCTAACCTAGACCTAACATGCGTTATCCTCTAAAATATTGATCAAAACCTGGTTTAATCGACTGTTTCAGTGTGGTACCACATTACTGTGTGATCCAAACCAGAAAATAACCCAGGACCTGTTCAAGGAGTATGTGAATGTGCGAAAGTATGAGTCTGATGAGGTCAAATCCCAGACCTATCCCTGACCTAACTTGCGTTATCCTCTAAAATTTTGATCGAAACCAGGTTTAATCGACTGTTTCAGTGTGGTACCTCATTACTACGTGATCCAAACCAGAAAAACCCCAGGATCCCTTCAACAAGTATGTGAAGAATGCGAAAGTATGAGTCTGATGAGTGAAAATCCCAGTGCTAACCTAGACCTAACATGCGTTATCCACTAAAATATTGATCGAAACCAGGTTTAATTGACTGTTTCAGTGTGGTCCCACATTACTACGTGATCCAAACCAGAAAAACCCCAGGATCCCTTCAACAAGTATGTGAAGAATGCGAAAGTATGAGTCTGATGAGTGAAAATCCCAGGCCTAACCTAGACCTAACTTGCGTTATCCTCAAAAATATTGATCGAAACTTGGTTTAATCGACTGTTTCAGTGTGCTACCACATTACTATGTGATCCAAATCAGAAAATAACCCAGGATCTGTTCAACGAGTATGTGAAGTGTGCGAAAGTATGAGTCTGATGAGGGCAAATCTTACACCTAACCCAGACCTAAGATGCGTTACCCTCTAAAATATTTATCCAGACCAGGTTTCATTGAATGTTTCAGTGTGGTACCACTTTACTACGTGATCCAATCCAGAAATAGCCCAGGATCTAGCCATGAAGTATGAGAAATATGGGAAAGTAAGAGCCTGATGAGGGCAAATCTTAGACCTAACCCAGACCTAAGATGCGATATCCGCTAAAATATTTATCCAGACCAGGTTTCATTGAGTGTTTCAGTGTGGTACCACTTTACTACGTGATCCACTCCAGAACTAGCCCAGGATCTAGCCATGAAGTATGTGAAATATGCGAAAGTAAGAGCCTGATGAGGGCAAATCCTAGACCTATCCCAGACCTAACTTGCGTTATCCTCTAAAATATTGATCGAAACCAGGTTTAATTGACTGTTTCAGCGTGGTACCACATTACTACGCGATACAATCCAGAAACAGCCCAGGATCTAGCCATGAAGTATGAGAAATATGCGAAAGTATGAGCCTGATGAGGGCAAATCCTAGACCTAACCCAGACCTAACATGCGTTATCCTCTAAAATATTTATCAAGACCAGGTTTAATTGATTGTTTCAGTGTGGTCCCACATTACTACGGGTTATATACCAGAAAAATCCCAGGATCTGTTCAACATGTATGAGAAATATGCGAAAGAAAGAGCCAGATGAGAGCAAATCCCAGACCTAACCTAGACCTAACATGAATTATTCTCTAAAATATTGATCGAAACCAGGTTTAATTGACTGTTTCAGTGTGGTCCCACATTACTACGTGATCCAAACCAGAAAAAACCCAGGATCCGTTCAACAAGTATGTGAAGAATGCGAAAGTATGAGTCTGATGAGTGAAAATCCCAGACCTAACCTAGACCTTACATGCGTCATCCTCTAAAATATTGATCGAAACCAGGTTTAGTCGACTGTTTCAGTGTGGTACCACATTACTACGTGATCCAAACCAGAAAAAACCCAGGATCAGTTCAACAAGTATGTGAAGAATGCGAAAGTATGAGTCTGATGAGTGAAAATCCCAGACCTAACCTAGACCTAACATGCGTTATCCTCTAAAATATTGATCCAAACCAGGTTTAATGGACTGTTTCAGTGTGGTACCACACTACTACGTGTTCCAAACCAGAAAAAACCCAGGATCTGTTCAACAAGTATGTGAAGAATGCGAAAGTATGAGTCTGATCAGTGAAAATCTCAGGCCTTACCTAGACCTAACTTGCGTTGTCCCCTAAAATAGTGATGGAAACCAGGTTTCATTGACTGTTTCAGTGTGGTACTACATTATTACGTGATGCAATCCAGAAAAAGCCCAGGATCTAGCCATGAAGTATGAGAAATATGCGAAAGTAAGAGCCTCATGAGGGCAAATCCTAGACCTATCCCAGACCTAACTTGCGATATCCTCTAAAATATTGATCGAAGCCAGGTTTAATTGACTGTTTCAGCGTGGTACCACATTACTACGTGATACAATCCAGAAACAGCCCAAGATCTAGCCATCAAGTATGAGAAATATGCGAAAAAATGAGCCTGATGAGAGCAAATCCCAGACCTAACCTAGACCTAACATGAATTATTCTCTAAAATATTGATCGAAACCAGGTTTAATTGACTGTTTCAGTGTGGTCCCACATTACTACGTGATCCAAACCAGAAAAAACCCAGGATCAGTTCAACAAGTATGTGAGGAATGCGAAAGTATGAGTCTGATGAGTGAAAATCCCAGACCTAACCTAGACCTAACATGCGTTATCCTCAAAAATATTGATCGAAACCTGGTTTAATCGACTGTTTCAGTGTGCTACCACATTACAATGTGATCCAAACCAGAAAATAACCCAGGATCTAGCCATCAAGTATGAGAAATATGCGAAAGTATGAGCCTGACGAGGATAATCCTAGACCTAACCCAGACCTAACATGCGTTATCCTCTAAAATATTTATCAAGACCAGGTTTAATGGAATGTTTCAGTGTGGTACCACATTACTACGTGATCCAAACTAGCAAAAACCCAGGATCCGGTCAACAAGTATGAGAAGAATGCGAAAGTATGAGTCTGATGAGTGAAAATCCCAGGCCTAACCTAGACCTAACATGCGTTGTCCTCAAAAATATTGATCGAAACCTGGTTTAATCGACCGTTTCTGTGTGGTACCACATTACTATGTGATCCAAACCAGAAAATAACCCAGGATCTGTTCCACAAGTATGTGAAGTGTGCGAAAGAATTAGTCTTTTGAGGGCAAATCCCAGACCTATCCCAGACCTAACATGCGTTATCCTCTAAAATATTAATCAAGACCAGGTTTAATTGATTGTTTCAGTGTGGTCCCACATTACTACGTTATCCAAACCAGAAAAAACCCAGGATCCGTTCAACAAGTATGTGAAGAATGCGAATGTATGAGCCTGATGTGGGCAAATCCCAGACCTAACCTAGGCCTAACATGCGTTATCCTCTAAAATATTGATCCAAGCCAGGTTTAATGGACTGTTTCAGTGTGGTACCACACTACTACGTAATACAAACCAGAAAAAACCCAGGATCTGTTGAACAAGTATGTGAAAAACGCGAAAGTATGAGCCTGATGTGGGCAAATCCCAGACCTATCCCAGACCTAACTTGCGCTGTCCTCTAAGATATTGATGGAAACCAGGTTTAATTGACTGTTTCAGTGTTGTACTTCATTACTACGTGATGCAATCCAGAAAAAGCCCAGGATCTAGCCATCAAGTATGAGAAATATGCGAAAGAATGAGCCTGATGAGAGCAAATCCCAGACCTAACCTAGACCTAACATGAATTATTCTCTAATATATTGATCGAAACCAGGTTTAGTTGACTGTTTCAGTGTGGTCCCACATTACTACGTGATCCAAACCAGAAAGAACCCAGGATCCGTTCAACAAGTATGTGAAGAATGCGAAAGTATGAGTCTGATGAGTGAAAATCCCAGGCCTAACCTAGACCATACATGCGTTATCCTCTAAAATATTGATCGAAACCAGGTTAAATCGACTGTTTCAGTGTGGTACCACATTACTACGTGATCCAAACCAGAAAAAACCCAGGATCAGTTCAAGAAGTATGTGAAAAACGCGATAGTACGAGCCTGGGGAGGGCGAACCCTGACCTATCCCATACCTAACTCGCGTTATCCTCTAAAATATTGATCGAAACTAGGTTTAATCGACTGTTTCAGTGTGGTACCACATTACTACGTGATCCAAACCAGAAAAAACCCAAGATCCGTTCAACAAGTATTTGAAGAATGCGAAAGTATGAGTCTGATGAGTGAATATCCCAGGCCTAACCTAGACCTAACATGAGTTATCCTCTTAAATATTGACCGATACCAGGTTTAATGGACTGTTTCAGTGTGGTACCACTTTACTACGTGATCCAAAGCAGAAAAAACCCTCGATCAGGTCAACATGTATGTTAAAACTGCGAAAGTATGACCCTGATGAGGGCAAATCCCAGGCCTAACCTATACCTAACATGCGTTGTCCTCTAAAATATTGATGGAAACCAGGTTTAACAAACTGTTTCAGTGTCGTACTTCATTACTACGTGATGCAATCCAGAAAAAGCCCCGGATCTAGCCATCAAGTATGAGAAATATGCGAAAGAATGAGCCTGATGAGAGCAAATCCCAGACCTAACCTAGACCTAACATGAATTGTTCTCTAAAATATTGATCAAAACCAGGTTTAATTGACTGTTTCGGTGTGGTACCACATTACTACGTGATCCAAACCAGAAAAAAACCCAGGATCTGTTCAACGAGTATGTGAAGTGTGCGAAAGTATGAGTCCGATGAGGGCAAATCTCAGACCTATCCCGGACCTAACTTGCGTTATCCTCTAAAATATTGATCGAAACCATGTTTAATTGACTGTTTCAGTGTGGTACCACTTTACTACGTGATCCAAACCAGAAAAAACCCAGGATCCGTTCAACAAGTATGTGAAAAATGCGAAGGTATGACCCTGATGAGGGCAAATCCCAGACCTATCCCAGACCTAACTTGCGTTGTCCTCTAAAATATTGATGGAAACCAGGTTTCATTGACTGTTTCAGTGTGGTACCACATTACTACGTGATCCAAACCAGAAAAAAACCCGGGTTCTGTTCAACAAGTATGTGAAAAACGCGAAAGTATGAGCCTGATGTGGGCAAATCCTAGACCTAACCCAGACCTAACATGCGTTATCCTCTAAAATATTGATCGAAACCAGGTTTAATGGACTGTATCAGTGTGGTACCACACTACTACGTGATCCAAACCAGAAAAAAACCCAGGATCTGTTCATCAAGTATGTGAAAAACGCGAAAGTATGAGCCTGATGAGGGCAAATCCCAGACCTATCCCAGACCTAACTTGCGTTATCCTCTAAAATATTGATCGAAACCAGGTTTAATTGACTGTTTCAGTGTGGTACCACAATACTACGTGATCCAATCCAGAAATAGCCCAGGATCTATCCATGAAGTATAAGAAATATGCGGAAGTATGAGCCTGATGAGAGCAAATCCTAGACCTAACCCAGACCTAACATGCGTTATCCTCTAAAATAATTATCAAGACCAGGTTTAATTATTTGCTTCAGTGTGGTCCCACATTACTACGTGATCCAAACCAGAAAATAACCCAGGATCTGTTCAACGAGTATGAGAAGTGTGCGAAAGTTTGAGTCTGATGAGGGCAAATCCCAGACCTATCCCAGACCTAACTTGCGGTATCCTCTAAAATATTGATCGAAACCAGGTTTAATTGACTGTTTCAGCGTGGTACCACATTACTACGTGACACAATCCTGAAATAGCCCAGGATCTAGCCATGAAGTATGTGAAATATGCGAAAGTATGAGCCTGATGAGGGCAAATCCTAGACGTAACCCGGACCTAACATACGTTATCCTCTAAAATATTTATCATGACCAGGTTTAATTGAATGTTTCAGTGTGGTACCACATTACTACGTGTACCAAACCGGAAAAAACCCAGGATCCGTTCAACAAGTATGTGAAGAATGCGAAAGTACGAGTCTGATGAGTGAAAATCCCAGGCCTAACCTAAACCTAACATGCGTTATCCTCTAAAATATTGATCGATACCAGGTTCAATTGACTGTTTCAGTGTGGTACCACATTACTATGTGATCCAATCCAGAAATAGCCCAGGATCTAGCCATGAAGTATGAGAAATATGCGAAAGTATGAGTCTGATTTGGGCAAATTCCAGACCTATCCCAGACCTAACTTGCATTGTCCTCTAAAATATTGATCGAAACCAGGTTTAATTGACTGTTTCAGTGTGGTACCACATTACTACGTGATCCAATCCAGAAATAGCCCAGGATCCAGCCATGAAGTATGAGAAATATGCGAAAGTATGAGTCTGATGAGGGCAAATCCTAGTCCTAACCCAGACCTAACATGCGTTATCCTCTAAAATATTTATCAAGACCAGGTTTAATTGATTGTTTCAGTGTGGTACCACATTACTACGTGATCCGCACCAGAAAAAACCCAAGATCCGTTCAACAAGTATGTGAAGAATGCGAAAGTATGAGTCTGTTGAGTGAAAATCCCAGGCCTAACCTAGACCTAACATGCGTTATCCCCAAAAATATTGATCGAAACCTGGTTTAATCGACAGTTTCAGTGTGGTACCACAATACTACGTGATGCAAACCAGGGAATACCCAGGATCTGTTAAACGAGTATGTGAAGTGTGCGAAAGTATGAGCCTGATGAGGGCGAATCCCAGACCTATCCCAGACCTAACTTGCGTTATCCTCTAAAATATTGATCGAAACCAGGTTTAATTGACTGTTTTAGTGTGGTACCACTTTACTACGTGATCCAAAGCAGAAAAAACCCTCGATCAGGTCAACATGCATGTTAAAACTGCGAAGGTATGACCCTGATGAGGGCAAATCCCAGACCTATCCCAGACCTAACTTGCGTTGTCCTCTAAGATATTGATGGAAATCAGGTTTAATTGACTGTTTCAGTGTTGTACTTCATTACTACGTGATGCTATCCAGAAAAAGCCCATGATCTAGCCATCAAGTATGAGAAATATGCGAAAGAATGAGTCTGATGAGTGTAAATCCCAGACCTAACCTAGACCTAACATGAATTATTCTCTAAAATATTGATCGAAACCAGGTTTAATTGACTGTTTCAGTGTGGCACCACATTACTACGTGATCCAATCCAGTAAAACCCCAGGATCCGTTCAACAAGTATGTGAAGAATGCGAAAGTATGAGTCTGATGAGTGAAAATCCTCGGCCTAACCTAGACCTAACATGCGTTATCCTCAAAAATATTGATCGAAACCAGGTTTAATGGACAGTTTCAGTGTGGTACCACACTACTACGTGATCCAAACCAGAAAAAAACCCAGGATCTGTTCAACCAGTATGTGAAAAACGCGAAAGTATGAGCCTGATGAGGGCAAATCCCAGACCGATCCCAGACCTAACTTGCGTTTTCCTCTAAAATATTGATCGAAACCAGGTTTAATTGACTGTTTCAGTGTGGTACCACATTACTACGTGATACAATCCAGAAATAGCCCAGGATCTAGCCATGAGGTATGAGAAATATGCGAAAGTATGAGCCTGACGAGAGCAAATCCTAGACCTAACCCAGACCTAACATGCGTTATCCTCTAAAATATTTATCAAGACCAGGTTTAATTGATTGCTTCAGTGTGGTCCCACATTACTACGTGATCCAAAGCAGAAAAAACCCAGGATCCGTTCAACAAGTATGTGAAGAATGCGAAAGAATGAGTCTGATGAGTGAAAATCCCAGGCCTAACCTAGACATAACATGCGTTATCCTCTAAAATATTGATCGAAACCAGGTTTAATTGACTGTTTCAGTGTGGTACCACATTACTACGTGATACAATCCAGAAATAGCCCAGGATCTAGCCATGAGGTATGAGTAATATGCGAAAGTATGAGGCTGACGAGAGCAAATCCTAGACCTAACCCAGACCTAACATGCGTTATCCTCTAAAATATTTATCAAGACCAGGTTTAATTGATTGTTTCAGTGTGGTCCCACATTACTACGTGATCCAAACCAGAAAAAACCCAAGATCCGTTCAACAAGTATGTGAAGAATGCGAAAGTATGAGTCTGTTGAGTGAAAATCCCAGGCCTAACCTAGACCTAACATGCGTTATCCCCAAAAATATTGATCGAAACCTGGTTTAATTGACTGTTTCAGTGTGGCACCACATTACTACGTGATCCAATCCAGTAAAACCCCAGGATCCGTTCAACAAGTATGTGAAGAATGCGTAAGTATGAGTCTGATGAGTGAAAATCCTCGGCCTAACCTAGACCTAACATGCGTTATCCTCAAAAATATTGATCGAAACCAGGTTTAATGGACAGTTTCAGTGTGGTACCACACTACTACGTGATCCAAACCAGAAAAAAACCCAGGATCTGTTCAACGAGTATGTGAAAAACGCGAAAGTATGAGCCTGATGAGGGCAAATCCCAGACCGATCCCAGACCTAACTTGCGTTTTCCTCTAAAATATTGATCGAAATCAGGTTTAATTGACTGCTTCAGTGTGGTACCACATTACTACGTGATACAATCCAGAAATAGCCCAGGATCTAGCCATGAGGTATGAGAAATATGCGAAAGTATGAGCCTGACGAGAGCAAATCCTAGACCTAACCCAGACCTAACATGCGTTATCCTCTAAAATATTTATCAAGACCAGGTTTAATTGATTGTTTCAGTGTGGTCCCACATTACTACGTGATCCAAAGCAGAAAAAACCCAGGATCCGTTCCAACAAGTATGTGCAGAATGCGAAAGAATGAGTCTGATGAGTGAAAATCCCAGGCCTAACCTAGACATAACATGCGTTATCCTCTAAAATATTGATCGAAAGCAGGTTTAATTGACTGTTTCAGTGTGGTACCACATTACTACGTGATACAATCCAGAAATAGCCCAGGATCTAGCCATGAGGTATGATAAATATGCGAAAGTATGAGGCTGACGAGAGCAAATCCTAGACCTAACCCAGACCTAACATGCGTTATCCTCTAAAATATTTATCAAGACCAGGTTTAATTGATTGTTTCAGTGTGGTCCCACATTACTACGTGATCCAAACCAGAAAAAACCCAAGATCCGTTCAACAAGTATGTGAAGAATGCGAAAGTATGAGTCTGTTGAGTGAAAATCCCAGGCCTAACCTATACCTAACATGCGTTATCCCCAAAAATATTGATCGAAACCTGGTTTAATCGACAGTTTCAGTGTGGTACCACAATACTACGTGATGCAAACCAGGGAATACCCAGGATCTGTTAAACGAGTATGTGAAGTGTGCGAAAGTATGAGCCTGATGAGGGCGAATCCCAGACCTATCCCAGACCTAACTTGCGTTATCCTCTAAAATATTGATCGAAACCAGGTTTAATCGACTGTTTCAGCGTGGTACCACATTACTATGTGATACAATCCAGAAACAGCCCAGGATCTATCCATGAAGTATAAGAAATATGCGAAAGTAAGAGCCTGATGAGGGCAAATCCTAGACATAACCCAGACCTAACATGCGTTATTCTCAAAAATATTTATCAAGACCAGGTTTAACTGAATGTTTCAGTGTGGTACCAGATTACTACGTGATACATTCCTGAAACAGCCCAGGATCTAGCCATGAAGTATGAGAAATATGCGAAAGTTTGAGCCTGACGAGGGCAAATCCTAGACCTAACCCAAACCTAACATGAATTATTCTCTAAAATATTGATCGAAACCAGGTTTAATGGACAGTTTCAGTGTGGTACCACACTACTACGTGATCCAAACCAGAAAAAAACCCAGGATCTGTTCATCAAGTATGTGAAATACGCGAAAGTATGAGCCTGATGAGGGCAAATCCCAGACCTATCCCAGACCTAACTTGCGTTATCCTCTAAAATATTGATCGAAACCAGGTTTAATCGACTGTTTCAGCGTGGTACCACATTACTATGTGATACAATCCAGAAACAGCCCAGGATCTAGCCATGAAGTATGAGAAATATGCGAAAGTATGAGCCTGATGAGGGCAAACCCTAGACCTAACCCAAACCTAACATGCGTTATCCTCTAAAATATTTATCAAGACCAGGTTTAATCGAATGTTTCAGTGTGGTACCACATTACTACGTGAACGAAACCAGAAAAAACCCAGGATCCGTTCAACAAGTAAGTTAAAACTGCGACAGTACGATCCTGATGAGAGCAAATCCCAGATCTAACCTAGACCTGACATGCGTTGTCCTCTAAAATATTGATGGAAACCAGGTTTAATTGACTGTTTCAGTGTTGTACTTCATTACTTCGTGATGCAATCCAAAAAAAGCCCAGGATCTAGCCATCAAGTATGAGAAATATGCGAAAGAATGGGCCTGATGGGAGCAAATCCCTGACCTAACCTAGACCTAACATGAATTATTCTGTAAAATATTTATCAAGACCAGGTTTAATTGAATTTTTCAGTGTGGTACCACATTACTACGTGATCCAAACCAGTAAAAACCCAGGATCCGTTCAACAAGTATGTGAAGAATGCGAAAGTATGAGTCTGATGAGGTCAAATCCCAGACCTATCCCAGACTTAACTTGCGTTATCCTCTAAAATATTGATCGAAACCAGGTTTAATCGACTGTTTCAGCGTGGTACCACATTACTATGTGATACAATCCAGAAACAGACCAGGATCCAGCCATGAAGTATGAGAAATATGCGAAAGTATGCGCCTGATGAGGGCAAATCCTAGACCTAACCCAGACCTAACACGCGTTATCCTCTAAAATATTAATCAAGACCAGGTTTATTGGAATGTTTCAGTGTGGTACCACATTACTACGTGATCCAAACCAGTAAAAACCCAGGATCCGTTCAACAAGTATGTGAAGAATGCGAAAGTACGAGTCTGATGAGTGAAAATCCCAGGCCTAACCTAGACCTAACATGCGTTATCCTCAATAATATCGATCGAAACCAGGTTTAATTGAGTGTTTCAGTGTTGTACTTCATTACTACGTGATGCAATCCACATAAAGCCCAGGATCTAGCTATCTAGTATGAGAAATATGCGAAAGAATGAGCCTGATGAGAGCAAATCCCAGGCCTAACCTAGACCTAACATGAATTATTCTCTAAAATATTCATCAAAACCAGGTTTAGTTGACTGTTTCAGTGTGGTACCACATTACTACGTGATCCAATCCAGAAATAGCCCAGGATCCAGCCATGAAGTATGAGAAATATGCGAAAGTATGAGCCTGATGAGGGCAAATCCTAGACCTAACCCAGACCTAACATGCGTTATTCTCTAAAATATTTATCAAGACCAGGTTTAATGGAATGTTTCAGTGTGGTACCACATTACTACGTGATCCAAACCAGCAAAAACCCAGGATCCGTTCAACAAGTATGAGAAGAATGCGAAAGTATGAGTCTGATGAGTGAAAATCCCAGGCCTAACCTAGACCTAACATGCGTTGTCCTCAAAAATATTGATCGAAACCTGGTTTAATCGACCGTTTCTGTGTGGTACCACATTACTATGTGATCCAAACCAGAAAATAACCCAGGATCTGTTCAACAAGTATGTGAAGTGTGCGAAAGAATGAGTCTGATGAGGGCAAATCCCAGACCTATCCCAGACCTAACATGCGTTATCCTCTAAAATATTTATCAAGACCAGGTTTAATTGATTGTTTCAGTGTGGTACCACACTACAACGTAATACAAACCAGAAAAAACCCAGGATCTGTTCTACAAGTATGTGAAAAACGCGAAAGTATGAGCCTGATGTGGGCAAATCCCAGACCTATCCCAGACCTAACTTGCGTTGTCCTCTAAGATATTGATGGAAAACAGGTTTAATTGACTGTTTCAGTGTTGTACTTCATTACTACGTGATGCAATCCAGAAAAAGCCCAGGAGCTAGCCATCAAGTATGTGAAAAATGCGAAAGCATGAGTCTGATGAGGGCAAATCCCTGGCCTAACCTAGACATAACTTTCGTTATCCTCTAAAATATTGGTCGAAACCAGGTTCAGTGGGCTGTTTCAGTGTGGTCCCACATTACTACGTGATCCAAACCAGAAAAAACCCAGGATCCGTTCAACAAGTATGTGAAGAATGCGAAAGTATGAGTCTGATGAGTGAAAATCCCTGGCCTAACCTAGACCTTACATGCGTTATCCCCTAAAATATTGATCGAAACCAGGTTAAATCGACTGTTTCGGTGTGGTACCACATTACTACGTGATCCAAACCAGAAAATAACCCAGGATCTGTTCAAGGAGTATGTGAAAAATGCGAAAGCATGAGTCTGATGAGTGAAAATCCCAGGCCTAACGTAGACCTAACATGCGTTATCCTCAATAATATTGACCGAAACCAGGTTTAATCGACTGTCTCAGCGTGGTACCACATTACTACGTGATCCAAGCCAGAAAAAAACCCAGGATCTGTTCAACGAGTATGTGAAGTGTGCGAAAGTATGAGTCTGATGAGGGCAAATCCCAGACCTATCCCAGACCTAACATGCGTTATCCTCAAAAATATTTATCAAGACCAGGTTTAACTGAGTGTTTCAGTGTGGCACCACATTACTACGTGATCCATACCAGAAAAAGCCCAGGATCTGTTCAACAAGTATGTGAAAAATGCGAAAGCATGAGTCTGATGAGGGCAAATCCCTGGCCTAACCTAGACATAACTTTCGTTATCCTCTAAAATATTGGTCGAAACCAGGTTCAGTGGGCTGTTTCAGTGTGGTACCACATTACTGCGCGATCCAAACCAGAAAAAACCCAGGATCTGTTCAACAAGTATGTGAAGTGTGTGAAAGTATGAGTCTGATGACTGAAAATCCCAGGCCTAACCTAGACCTAACATGCGTTATCCTCTAAAATATTGATCGAAACCAGGTTTAATTGACTGTTTCAGTGTGGTACCACAATACTACGTGATCCAATCCAGAAATAGCCCAGGATCTATCCATGAAGTATAAGAAATATGCGGAAGTATGAGCCTGATGAGAGCAAATACTAGACCTAACCCAGACCTAACATGCGTTATCCTCTAAAATATTTATCAAGACCAGGTTTAATTATTTGTTTCAGTGCGGTCCCACATTACTACGTGATCCAAACCAGAAAAAAACCCAGGATCCGTTCAACAAGTATGTGAAGAATGCAAAAGTATGAGTCTGATGAATGAAAATCCCAGGCCTAACCTATACCTAACATGCGTTATCCTCAAAAACATTGATCGAAACCTGGTTTAATCGACTGTTTCAGTGTGGTACCACATTACTATGTGATCCAAACCAGAAAATAGCCCAGGATCTATCCATGAAGTCTAAGAAATATGCGAAAGTATGAGCCTGATGATGGCAAATCCTAGACCTAACCCAGACCTAACATGCGTTATCCTCAAAAATATTTATCAAGACCAGGTTTAACTGAATGTTTCAGTGTGGTACCACATTACTACGTGATCCATACCAGAAAAAGCCCAGGATCTGTTCAACAAGTATGTGAAAAATGCGAAAGCATGAGTCTGATGAGGGCAAATCCCAGGCCTAACCTAGACATAACTTTCGTTATCCTCTAAAATATTGATCGAAACCAGGTTCAGTGGGCTGCTTCAGTGTGGTACCACATTACTGCGCGATCCAAACCAGAAAAAACCCAGGATCTGTTCAACAAGTATGTGAGAAATGCGAAAGTATGACCCTGATGTGGGCAAATCCCAGACCTAACCCAGACCTAACTTGCATCGTCCTCTAAAATATTGATCGAAACCAGGTTTAATTGACTGTTCCAGTGTGGTACCACATTACTACGTGACCCAATCAAGAAATAGCCCAGGATCTAGCCATGAAGTATGAGAAATATGCGAAAGTATGAGCCTGATGAGGGCAAATCCTAGACCTAACCCAGACCTAACATGCGTTATCATCTAAAATATTTATCAAGACCTGGTTTAATTGATTGTTTCAGTGTGGTACCACATTACTACGTGAACCATACCAGAAAAAACCCAGGATCCGTTCAACAAGTATCTGAAGAATGCGAAAGTATGAGTCTGATGAGCGAAAATCTCAGGGCTAACCTAGACCTAACATGCATTATCCTCTAAAATATTGATCCAAACCAGGTTTAGTGGACTGTTTCAGTGTGGTACCACTTTACTACGTGATACAAAGCAGAAAAAACCCTCGATCAGGTCAACATGTATGTTAGAACTGCGAAAGTATGACCCTGATGAGGGCAAATCCCAGGCCTAACCTAGACCTAACATGAATTATTCTCTAAAATATTGATCGAAACCAGGTTTAATTGACTGTTTCAGTGTTGTACATCATTACTACGTGATGCAATCCAGGAAAAGCCTAGGATCTAGCCATCAAGTATGAGAAATATGCGAAAGAATGAGCCTGATGAGAGCAAATCCCAGACCTAACCTAGACCTAACATGAATTATTCTCTAAAATATTGATCGAAACCAGGTTTAATTGACTGTTTCAGTGTGGTACCACATTACTACATGATCCAATCCAGTAAAACCCCAGGATCCGTTCAACAAGTATGTGCAGAATGCGAAAGTATGAGTCTGATGAGTGAAAATCTTCGGCCTAACCTAGACCTAACATGCGTTATCCTCAAAAATATTGATCGAAACCAGGTTTAATGGACAGTTTCAGTGTGGTACCACACTACTACGTGATCCAAACCAGAAAAAAACCCAGGATCTGTTCAACCAGGATGTGAAAAACGCGAAAGTATGAGCCTGATGAGGGCAAATCCCAGACCGATCCCAGACCTAACTTGCGTTATCCTCTAAAATATTGATCGAAACCAGGTTTAATTGACTGTTTCAGTGTGGTACCACATTACTACGTGATCCAATCCAGAAATAGCCCAGGATCTAGCCATGAGGTATGAGGAATATGCGAAAGTATGAGCCTGACGAGAGCAAATCCTACACCTAACCCAGAACTAACATGCGTTATCCTCTAAAATATTTATCAAGACCAGGTTTAATTGATTGTTTCAGTGTGGTCCCACATTACTACGTGATCCAAACCAGAAAAAACCCAGGATCCCTTCAACAAGTCTGTGAAGAATGCGAAAGAATGACTCTGATGAGTGAAAATCCCAGGCCTAACCTAGACCTAACATGCGTTATCCTCAAAAATATTGATCGAAACCTGGTTTAATCGACTGTTTCAGTGTGGTACCACATTACTATGTGATCCAAACCAGAAAATAGCCCAGGATCTATCCATGAAGTATAAGAAATATGCGAAAGTATGAGCCTGGTGAGGGCAAATCCTAGACCTAACCCAGACCTAACATGCGTTATCCTCAAAAATATTTATCAAGACCAGGTTTAACTGAACGTTTCAGTGTGGTACCACATTACTACGTGATCCATACCAGAAAAAACCCAGGATCTGTTCAACAAGTCAGTGAAAAATGCGAAAGCATGAGTCTGATGAGGGCAAATCCCAGGCCTAACCTAGACATAACTTTCGTTATCCTCTAAAATATTGATCGAAACCGGGTTCAGTGGGCTGTTTCAGTGTGGTACCACATTACTGCGCGATCCAAACCAGAAAAAACCCAGGATCTGTTCAACAAGTATGTGAAAAATGCGAAAGTATGACCCTGATGTGGGCAAATCCCAGACCTAACCCAGACCTAACTTGCATTGTCCTCTAAAATATTGATCGAAACCAGGTTTAATTGACTGTTCCAGTGTGGTACCACATTACTACGTGATCCAATCCAGAAATAGCCCAGGATCTAGCCATGAAGTATGAGAAATATGCGAAAGTATGGGCCTGATGAGGGCAAATCCTAGACCTAACCCAGACCTAACATGCGTTATCCTCTAAAATATTTATCAAGACCAGGTTTAATTGATTGTTTCAGTGTGGTCCCACATTACTACGTGATCCAAACCAGAAAAAACCCAGGATCCCTTCAACAAGTCTGTGAAGAATGCGAAAGAATGAACCTGATGAGGGCGAATCCCAGACCTATCCCAGACCTACCTTGCGTTATCCTCTAAAATATTGATCGAAACCAGGTTTAATTGACTGTTTCAGCGTGGTACCACGTTACTACGTGATACAATCCTGAAACAGCCCAGGATCTAGCCATGAAGTATGAGAAATATGCGAAAGTATGAGCCTGACGAGGGCAAATCCTAGACCTAACCCAAACCTAACATGCGTTATCCTCTAAAATATTGATCCAAACCAGGTTTAATGGACAGCTTCAGTGTGATACCACTTTACTACGCGATCCAAAGCAGAAAAAACCCTCGATCAGGTCAACATGTATGTTAAAACTGCGAAAGTATGAGCCTGATGAGGGCAAATCCCAGGCCTAACCTAGACCTAACATGCGTTGTCCTCTAAAATATTGATGGAAACTTGGTTTAATTGACTGTTTCAGTGTTGTACTTCATTACTACGTGATACAATCCAGAAACCCCAGGATCTAGCCATCAAGTATGAGATATATGCGAAAGAATGAGCCTGATGAGAGCAAATCCCAGACCTAACCTAGACCTAACATGGATTATTCTCTAAAATATTGATCGAAACCAGGTTTAATTGACTGTTTCAGTGTGGTACCACATTACTACGTGATCCAAACCAGTAAAACCCCAGGATCCGTTCAACAAGTATGTGAAGAATGCGAAAGTATGAGTCTGATGAGTGAAAATCCTCGGCCTAACCTAGACCTAACATGCGTTATCCTCAAAAATATTGATCGAAACCAGGTTTAATGGACAGTTTCAGTGTGCTACCACACCACCACGTGATCCAAACTAGAAAAAAACCCAGGATCTGTTCAACCAGTATGTGAAAAACGCGAAAGTATGAGCCTGATGAGGGCAAATCTCAGACCGATCCCAGACCTAACTTGCGTTATCCTCTAAAATATTGTTCGAAACCAGGTTTAATTGACTGTTTCAGTGTGGTACCACATTACTACGTGATCCAATCCATAAATAGCCCAGGATCTAGCCATGAGGTATGAGAAATATGCGAAAGTATGAGTCTGACGAAAGCAAATCCCTGGCCTAACCCAGACCTAACATGCGTGATCCTCTAAAATATTTATCAAGACCAGGTTTAATTGATTGTTTAAGTGTGGTCCCACATTACTACGTGATCCAAACCACAAAAAACCCAGGATCCGTTCAACAAGTATGTGAAGAATGCGAAAGAATGAGTCTGATGAGTGAAAATCCCAGGCCTAACCTAGACCTAACATGCGTTATCCTCAACAATATTGATCGAAACCTGGTTTAATCGACTGTTTCAGTGTGGTACCACATTACTATGTGATCCAAACCAGAAAATAGCCCAGGATCTATCCATGAAGTATAAGAAATATGCGAAAGTATGAGCCTGATGAGGGCAAATCCTAGACCTAACCCAAACCTAACATGCGTTATCCTCTAAAATATTGATCCATACCAGGTTTAATGGACTGCTTCGGTGTGGTACCACTTTACTACGTGATCCAAAGCAGAAAAAACCCTCGATCAGGTCAACATGTATGTTAAAACTGCGACAGTATGACCCTGATGAGGGCAAATCCCAGGCCTAACCTAGACCTAACATGCGTTGTCCTCTAAAATATTGATCGAAACCTGGTTTAATTGACTGTTTCAGTGTTGTACTTCATTACTACGTGATGCAATCCGGAAAAAGCCCAGGATCTAGCCATCAAGTATGAGAAATATGCGAAAGAATGGGCCTGATGAGAGCAAATCCCAGACCTAACCTAGACCTAACATGAATTATTCTCTAAAATATTGACCGAAACCAGGTTTAATTGACTGTTTCAGTGTGGTACCACATTACTACGTGATCCAAACCAGGAAAACCCCAGGATCCGTTCAACAAGTATGTGAAGAATGCGAAAGTATGAGTCCGATGAGTGAAAATCCTCGGCCTAACCTAGACCTAACATGCGTTATCCTCAAAAATATTGGTCGAAACCAGGTTTAATGGACAGTTTCAGTGTGGTACCACACTACTACGTGATCCAAACCAGAAAAAAACCCAGGATCTGTTCAACAAGTATGTGAAATACGCGAAAGTATGAGTCTGATGAGTGAAAATCCCAGACCTAACCTAGACCTAACATGCGTTATCAACTAAAATATTGATCCAAACCAGGTTTAATGGACTGTTTCAGTGTGGTACCACACTACTACGTGATCCAAACCAGAAAAAAACCCAGGTTCTGTTCAACCAGTATGTGAAAAACGCAAAAGTATGAGCCTGATGAGGGCAAATCCCAGACCGATCCCAGACCTAACTTGCGTTATCCTCTAAAATATTAATCGAAACCAGGTTTAATTGACTGTTTCAGTGTGGTACCACGTTACTACGTGATCCAATCCAGAAATAGCGCAGGATCTATCCATGAAGTATAAGAAATATGCGAAAGTATGAGCCTGATGAGGGCAAATCCTAGACCTAACCCAGACCTAACATGCGTTATCCTCAAAAATATTTATCAAGACCAGGTTTAACTGAATGTTTCAGTGTGGTACCACATTACTGCGTGAACCATACCAGAAAAAACCCAGGATCCGTTCAACAAGTATCTGAGGTATGCGAAAGTATGAGTCTGATGGGTGAAAATCTCAGGGCTAACCTAGACATAACATGCATTATCCTCTAAAATATTGACCCAAACCTGGTTTAATCGACTGTTTCAGTGTGGTACCACAATACTGCGTGATGCAATCCAGAAAAAGCCCAGGATCTAGCCATCAAGTATGTGAAAAATGCGAAAGTATGACCCAGATGAGGGCAAATCCCAGGCCTAACCCAGACCTAACTTGCGTTATCCTCTAAAATATTGATCGAAACCAGGTTTAATTGACTGTTTCAGCGTGGTACCACGTTACTACGTGATACAATCCTGAAACAGCCCAGGATCTAGCCATGAAGTATGAGAAATATGCGAAAGTATGAGCCTGACGAGGGCAAATCCTAGACCTAACCCAGACCTAACATGCGTTATCCTCTAAAATATTTATCAAGACCAGGTTTAACTGAATGTTTCAGTGTGGTACCACATTACTACGTGATCCAAACCAGAAAAAACGCAGGATCCGTTCAACAAGTATGTGAAGAATGCGAAAGTATGAGTCTGATGAGGGCAAATCCCAGGCCTAACCTAGACATAACTTTCGTTATCCTCTAAAATATTGATCGAAACCTGGCTTAATCGACTGTTTCAGTGTGCTACCACAATACTACGTGATGTAATCCAGAAAAAGCCCAGGACCTAGCCATCAAGTATGAGAAATATGCGAAAGAATGAGCCTGATGAGGGCAAATCCCAGACCTATCCCAGACCTAACTTGCGTTATCCTCTAAAATATTGATCGAAACAAGGTTTAATTGACTGTTTCAGTGTGGTACCACATTACTACGTGATCCAAACCAGTAAAACCCCAGGATCCGTTCAACAAGTATGTGAAGGATGTGAAAGTATGAGTCTGATGAGTGAAAATCCTCGGCCTAACCTAGACCTAACATGCGTTATCCTCAAAAATATGGATCGAAACCAGGTTTAATGGACAGTTTCAGTGTGGTACCACACTACTACGTGATCCAAACCAGAAAAAACCCAGGATCTGTTCATCAAGTATGTGAAATACGCGAAAGTAAAAGCCTGATGAGGGCAAATCCCAGACCTATCCCAGACCTAACATGCGTTATCCTCAAAAATATTTATCGAAACCAGGTTTAATCGACTGTTTCAGTGTGGTCCCACATTACTACGTGATCCAAACCAGAAAAAACGCAGGATCCGTTCAACAAGTATGAGAAGAATGCGAAAGTATGAGTCTGATGAGGGCAAATCCCAGACCGATCCCAGACCTAACTTTTTTTTTTTTTTTTTTTTTTTTTGTCGTGGGGAAAATCTTCGAAAGACTCCCTCCCACCTCCTTGGGGAGAGGTGGGAGGCGTGTGTGGGATTCCCCGCGCCCGTACAACGACAGGCGCGGGACCTACCCACTAAAAACCCCACGGTGACCCTTCGGCACGCTTTGGGAGGATACCGGGAATCGCTCGAAGCATTCTTCCGGTATCCTCCCCGTGCCCGCGCTTTCGCGCCCATCCCCCGGGGGGACAATCGGTCCCCCTAGTAGACACACTGCCTCATAGCGGCGGGACGGGGCCACTCCATCCCGCCGCTATCCGTCCCGGGGCCGCGTATAGTGGCGGCTGCGAGCCCCAACTCGCAACCGCCCGCGACCCCGTTTCCATCCCTCGGCGGCCGGACGTTCATGGCCGCACCAGACCGCCGAGGGTGCCTCCCCTTGCGTCGGACCGGTAGGGGAAGGCACTCCTACCTCCAACCGGTCCGACCCGGCGCCGCCTGGCGGGAGGAGGGTCCCCTCAGGACCCCCCTCCCAGCCTAGGTCATCCGCCACGCCGAGGCGGCCGCCCGCGACGCCTCGCGACCGGGCGACGACCTCGGGCCACCGCACGAGCGCGCGCTTCAGCACGCCGCTGAAGCTCGCGCTCCCTCCCCGCGGCCTCCTTCTGCAACATTACGTTCTCGCAGAAGGAGGCCACGGCCCTCCACTTCTCCTCGCTGCCGAGCATGGCGCGCACCACGCCCGGCAGCGAGACATCCCGCCCGACGACGCCGACCAGGACACGGCGCTCCCCCTCCCACGCGGGGCATGCCTCCAGGGTATGATCCGCCGTGTCCTGCTCAGCGTCGCAGTGGCAGCAACGCGCCGTCGGCTCCTTCCCTATCCGGCACAGGTATCTTCCGAAGCTGCCATGCCCGGAAAATACCTGTGCCAGCCGGTAGGTGAGGCTGCCATGGCCTCTGTCCAGCCACTCCTTCAGGAGTGGCCGAACAGCCCCGACAGTCCGGTGCCCCGCGGTTGGCAGAGCCAGCCGCTCCTGCCACGCGAGCAACACGGACTGCCGGGCCTGGCGCTTCAAATCGCCCCAAGCAGGTTCCTGCCCGCCCGGGACCGCCCCCACCCCCGCGCGACGGTCGACGCGGTGCCGGTACATCACCGCGTGCGACCGCGCGAGCAGGTCCATGGGCGGCATCCCCGCTAGAACCGTCGCCGCCTCATGTGACACGGTCCGATACCCGCGGACGACCCTGAGCGCCATGCGCCTCTGCACCCGACGCAGCATAGTCATGCTGCGCCGGGAGGCAGCCAGGTCGTCCGCCCAGACGGGGGCCCCGTATAGGGCCACCGACTGGACCATTGCCACATAGAGGCGACGAACTCGGCCCGCCGGGCCCCCCAGGTTGGGCAGGATCCGGCCCAGAGCCGCAACCATCCTTTCCAACCGGGGGACCAGGCAGCGGAAATGCTTCTCGAAACGCCAGTGGCTATCGAGGATCAGCCCCAGATACCTGATCTGGGGCTTCACCTCGATGTCAGCCCCACCCACCCGAATCAGAGGGGGTGGCGGATCCTGCCGAGGTGAATGAAACGCAATCACCTCGGTCTTATGGACCGCCACCGTCATCCCCATCCCCCTGATCCGGTCGACGACGCGTTGCGACCCCTCCTCCGCGCGACGCATGGCCCTCCCCCAGTGCGCCCCGACGGCCAGCACCAGTGTGTCATCCGCATAACACACCGTGCTGACGCCGTCGGGGAGGCCGGCCCGCAACACCGAGTCGTACGCGATGTTCCACAGGAGTGGCCCGAGGACCGACCCCTGCGGAACACCGCAGTACACCTCCCTCCGCATATCACCATCCCGGCCCGGATACTCGATCCACCTGCCGCGGAGATAATCCCCGACGACCGCCCTGAGACAAGGGGGGACTCGATGATATTCGAGTCCCCTCCTTATCTCTTCCCAGGGGAGGGTGTTAAAGGCATTGGCAATATCCAAGGATATTGCCAATGCCACCCCTCCCCGGGAGACGGCCGCCTCCGAGAGGGCCCTCACACGACCTATCGCGTCGATAGTCGATCGGCCCCCCCGGAAACCGAACTGGCAGTCGGCCAGACCGGGATCACCCCGCGACAGGTGCTCGACGAGGCGGGCAGCAATCACACGCTCGAAGAGCTTGCCCACCTCGTCGAGGAGACAAATGGGCCGGTATGCGGAGGGAGACTCCGCGGGCCGACCCTCCTTCCGGAGGAGGACCATCCTCGCCACCTTCCAACTGGGGGGGAATCGCCCGTCCCTCAGGCAGCGGTCGAACAACCGCCTGAGGTCGGCCCCAAGGACGCCCTGGGTCAAGACCCAAACCCGGCCGGGCACACCATCCGGACCCGGGGCCGTGTTACGAACCCCGAGCCGTCTGATGGCCGCTGCCAGCTCCTCCTGCGTGACCCCCAGCTCGGCCGTCCACTCCACTGGGACAGCCGCCGCCGCCGGAGGACGCGGTCCCCTCTCCCCAATTGGGAAGAGTGTATTGACCACGTCCTCCAGCAGCCGGGGGTCAAGACCCTCGGTGACGGGGGGCGCCCACGGGCGGAGCTTATTCAGCACCACCTTATATGGGCGCCCCCATGGATCGTCATCAAGGGTCTGGAGGAGCTCCTTCCATGCCTGGGTCTTGGCCCGTTTGATGGCGACCTGCAGAGCAACCCGCGCCACGCGGTATGCTCCATACAGGTCATCAGCTGCCCTCGCTCGCGCCACGCCGTCGCCTGTACGTTGACGACGGCGCGCGCGGGTGTACTGGCGTCGGGCGCGGACAGTCGCGACTCGCAACTCCGCGATCGCGTCCGACCACCAGTACACCGCCCGGCGAGGAGAAGCCCGCCCGACCCGAGGCATCGCCGCGTCGCAAATACCCGCGACCAATGCTCCGAGCCGGGCGACCTCCTCCTCTATGCTCGGCAACTCGGCCGCTCCCTGCGGCCAAGTTGCAGCGAGGGCAGCTGCCATCAGGGCGTCCTTGTCCAGGCGCCGAAGCGCCCAGCGGCGTGGTGGGGTGCCACGCAGGCGGCCGTGTCGGGATGCACTCGCGGCGGCAGAGACCTCCATCCGGATGTACCGGTGATCGGAGAGTGTCTCTGCCCCCGCGACCACGTGCCAACCCGACACCATGCGCACGGCGTTGGGGGTCGCGAATCCAACATCCACGATGGACCCCCCATATCGCCGCACGCATGTGTTCTCCGACCCCCGGTTCAATACCCGGAGGTCGAGCCCCGCCGCCCAATCGCCCAGGATCCCGCCGCGAACGGAGGTCCTGGGGGATCCCCAAGCCACCGACTTGGCATTAAAATCCCCCAGGACCAGCACCGGCCGGGCCGCGTAGCGCTGTACGCATGCCGCGACCTCGGCCAAGTACAGCTCGAACGCAGCGTGACCGCTACGGGGCGAAATGTAGCACCCCACCACAGCGACTCCCCCCCAGTCCACGGCGACGAATCCCCGACCGCGCTCCAACAAGGAGAACGGTGGGGACCCGTCGCCCCCTCCCCATACCGTCGCCACCAAGCCGTCCGCGTCGCCCACCCAATGAGGGTGATCAGGGACGCGGTACGGCTCGGCGGCGACCGCCAGGCCAACCCCCCACTCCGCGAGGACTTGGGACATCAAGTCCTGTGCCGCGCGGCAGTGGTTGAGGTTGGCCTGGAGGAGGAGGCGGGGCGGCATTAATTAATGGCCGCGCCAGCCTCCTCCCGGCCGTCCGTCCCCGTAGCACCGTCCACCTCCATGGAGGACGATGTCACCGCCCTCGGCACCGGAGCCGGTGCAGCCCGCCTCTTCCTCTCCTTCCGGGAGGGGGGGGAGCACTTCTTGCTCCCCACCCTGTGATCGGCTGGCCTCCCCATGTCCGCACACAGCGGGCAGTGGGGGGCCGCCGAGCACTGGCTCGCACGGTGCTCTTTGGCACCGCAGCGGTAACACTGACCGCTGCGGTCCACCGGCGAGGTGCACCACTGCCTCACGTGCCCCAATTCGAGGCAGCGGTGACACTGGAGCGGGCGCGGCGCGAGGATTTCCACTCGCGCCGAAACCCACCCCACCAACACCCTCCCGGATTCCGCCACCTTACGGGCGGCGGAGAGGGGGCACCGGGCCCACACCGACCCGAGGCCGGAGGGCGACCTGCGGATCTCTCCGATCCGCAGGTCCTCCACAGGACAGTCCCCCGCCCTCGCAAGGGCACGGGACACATCCTGTGCGCTGACCGAGTCGTCCAGCCCACAAATGCGCATCTCCGTGCGCTTCGTGGGCCGGGCGACCCGGACACCTCGCTCGCCCAGCTGCTCCCGGAGCCTCTGGGCGAGACGATCCGCCTTCGCGCCGCCTTCTGCACCGGGGATCTCCAGCAAGAGACCCCCGGTCACGGCCCTCTTCGCCCTCACGGAGGCGATGCCCAGCTCTTCCAGGGAGATATTCTCCCTGGCGAGCCGCATCGCCTCCGCGAGGGTCAGGTCGCCCCCCTGCGCAACGGTCAGCGTCACCGCTGCCGTTTTTGGGGGACGACCTGGTCGTGCCTTCCCGACCTTCGCGGCCTTTACCTTGGCCGCCGGCGGCGGAGGCGGAGGCTGCGGTTGCGAGGCCTTCCTCGCCGCCCGCTTCGCCTTCCGCCCCACCACCTCACTCCACGCCACCCCCCCTTGGGAGGGTGCTGTGGAGGACGCGACCACCGCGACCACGGGTACACCACCCCCCTTGGGGGTCGCGACCCGGGGCCCTGGTGCCGCAACGCTGGGCGGAGCCTTCACTCCGCCCTTCTTTGCCTTCCCCGACTGTACCGGAACAGGTCGGGGAGGCACCGCCTTCCTGCTGACCGCTCTTCCGGCGAGGAGCTCCTCCCGGAAGGCGGCCAGCTTGCCATCAATCATATCCCCAATCCTCCTCAGAAGATCGTCTTCTGAGGAGGACGGGGACTTCTTCACGGGCGGAGTGCGGGTGGAGGGGCCCGCGGTGCCCCGCACCACTGCCGCCGCACCCCGTTTATTTACCTCCGCCGAGGGACGCGGCGGTGGAGGAGGAGGGAGAATGGGAGGGAGGGCCGCGCTGTTCCACAGCGCCTCTGCCCTCCTCCTCCCCTGTCGCTCCTCCTCCAACAGGAGCTGCAGACGGGCGTTCCGCCCTCTGAGCTCCCGCGCCGCCTCCCTCATTTCCTCCGCCGCGGCCTTCAGGGCCTCCGCGCCACCGCTTTTCTGCCCCTTAAAGGCGCAGGCAGCGGCGACTTTCTCCACCCGCCTCAGGGACGAGGAGATCCTCTCCGATATCTCCTCGGTCACCTCGTCCCTGAGGCAACTCAGCCTCATCCCAGACCTAACTTGCGTTATCCTCTAAAACATTGATCGAAACCAGGTTTAATTGACTGTTTCAATGTGGTACCACGTTACTACGTGATCCAATCCAGAAATAGCCCAGGATCTAGCCATGAGGTATGAGAAATATGCGAAAGTATGAGCCTGACGAGAGCAAATCCTAGACCTAACCCAGACCTAACATGCGTTATCCTCTAAAATATTTATCAAGAACAGGTTTAATTGATTGTTTCAGTGTTTTCCCACATTACTACGTGATCCAAACCAGGAAAAACCCAGGATCCGTTCAACAAGTATGTGAAGAATGCGAAAGAATGAGTCTGATGAGTGAAAATCCCAGGCCTAACCTAGACATAACATGCGTTATCCTCAAAAATATTGATCGAAACCTGGTTTAATCGACTGTTTCAGTGTGGTACCACATTACTATGTGTTCCAAACCAGAAAATAGCCCAGGATCTATCCATGAAGTATGAGAAATATGCGAAAGTATGAGCCTGATGAGGGCAAATCCTAGACCTAACCCAGACCTAACATGCGTAATCCTCAAAAATATTTATCAAGACCAGGTTTAACTGAATGTTTCAGTGTGGTACCACATTACTACGTGATCCATACCAGAAAAAACCCAGGATCTGTTCAACAAGAATGTGAAAAATGCGAAAGTATGAGCCTGATGAGGGCAAATCCTAGACCTAACCCAGACCTAACATGCGTTATCCTCTAAAATGCTTATCAAGACCAGGTTTAATTGATTGTTTCAGTGTGGTACCAGATTACTACGTGATCCAAACCAGAAAAAACCCAGGATCCGTTCAACAAGTATGTGAAGAATGCGAAAGTATGAGCCTGATGAGGGCAAATCCTAGACCTATCCCAGACCTAACTTGCGTTATCCTCTAAAATATTGATCGACACCAGCTTCAGTGGGCTGTCTCAGTGTGGTACCACATTACTGCGCGATCCAAACCAGAAAAAACCCAGGATCTGTTCAACAAGAATGTGAAAATTGCGAAAGTATGACCCTGATGTGGGCAAATCCCAGACCTAACCCAGACCTAACTTGCATTGTCCTCTAAAATATTGATCGAAACCAGGTTTAATTGACTGTTCCAGTGTGGTACCACATTACTACGTGATCCAATCCAGAAATAGCCCAGGATCTAGCCATGAAGTATGAGAAATATGCGAAAGTATGAGCCTGATGAGGGCAAATCCTAGACCTAACCCAGACCTAACTTGCATTGTCCTCTAAAATATTGATCGAAACCTGGTTTAATGGACTGTTTCAGTGTGGTACCACATTACTACGTGAACCAAACCAGAAACAACCCAGGATCAGTTCAACAAGTATGTGAAAAACGCGAAAGTATGAGCCTGATGAGGGCAAATCCTAGACCTAACCCAGACCTAACATGCGTTATCCTCTAAAATGCTTATCAAGACCAGGTTTAATTGATTGTTTCAGTGTGGTACCAGAT
Source organism: Colletes latitarsis (assembly GCF_051014445.1). NCBI lineage: Eukaryota > Metazoa > Arthropoda > Insecta > Hymenoptera > Colletidae > Colletes > Colletes latitarsis. Next base: position 27,237,117 of record NW_027488367.1, on the reverse strand, counting down.
TACTACGTGATCCACACCAGAAAAAACCCAAGATCCGTTCAACAAGTATGTGAAGAATGCGAAAGTATGAGTCTGATGAGTGAAAATCCCAGGCCTAGCGTAGACCTAACATGCGTTATCCTCAAAAATATTGATCGAAACCTGGTTTAATCGACTGTTTCAGTGTGGTACCACATTACTACGTGAACCAAACCAGAAAAAACCCAGGATCAGTTCAACAAGTATGTGAAAGACGCGAAAGTATGAGCCTGATGGGGGCAAATCCTAGACCTAACCCAGTCCTAACATGCGTTATCCTCTAAAATGTTTATCAAGACCAGGTTTAATTGATTGTTTCAGTGTGGTACCACATTACTACGTGCTCCAAAGCAGAAAAAACCCTCGATCAGGTCAACATGCAGGTTAAAACTGCGAAAGTATGACCCTGATGAGGGCAAATCCCAGGCCTAGCCTAGACCTAACATGCGTTGTCCTCTAAAATATTGAGCGAAACCAGGTTTAATGGACTGTTTCAGTGTGGTACCACATTACTACGTGAACCAAACCAGAAAAAACCCAGGATCAGTTCAACAAGTATGTGAAAAACGCGTAAGTATGAGCCTGATGAGGGCGAATCCCAGACCTATCCCAGACCTAACTTGCGTTATCCTCTAAAATATTGATCGAAACCAGGTTTAATGGACTGTTTCAGCGTGGTACCACGTTACTACGTGATACAATCCTGAAACAGCCCAGGATCTAGCCATGAAGTATGAGAAATATGCGAAAGTATGAGCCTGACGAGGGCAAATCCTAGACCTAACCCAAACCTAACATGCGTTATCCTCTAAAATATTGATCCAGACCAGGTTTAATGGACAGCTTCAGTGTGATACCACTTTACTACGTGATCCAAAGCAGAAAAACCCCAGGATCCGTTCAACAAGTATGTGAAGAATGCGAAAGTATGTGTCTGATGAGTGAAAATCCTCGGCCTAACCTAGACCTAACATGCGTTATCCTCTAAAATGTTTATCAAGACCAGGTTTAATTGATTGTTTCAGTGTGGTACCACATTACTACGTGCTCCAAAGCAGAAAAAACCCTCGATCATGTCAACATGCATGTTAAAACTGCGAAAGTATGACCCTGATGAGGGCAAATCCCAGGCCTAGCCTAGACTTAACATGCGTTGTCCTCTAAAATATTGATGGAAACCAGGTTTAATTGACTGTTTCTGTGTTGTACTTCATTACTACGTGATGCAATCCAGAAAAAGCCCAGGATCTAGCCATCAAGTATGAGAAATATGCGAAAGAATGAGCCTGATGAGAGCAAATCCCAGACCTAACCTAGACCTAACATGCGTTGTCCTCTAAAATATTGAGCGAAACCAGGTTTAATGGACTCTTTCAGTGTGGTACCACATTACTACGTGAACCAAACCAGAAAAAACCCAGGATCAGTTCAACAAGTATGTGAAAAACGCGTAAGTATGAGCCTGATGAGGGCGAATCCCAGACCTATCCCAGACCTAACTTGCGTTATCCTCTAAAATATTGATCGAAACCAGGTTTAATGGACTGTTTCAGCGTGGTACCACGTTACTACGTGATACAATCCTGAAACAGCCCAGGATCTAGCCATGAAGTATGAGAAATATGCGAAAGTATGACCCTGATGTGGGCAAATCCCAGGCCTAGCCTAGACCTAACATGCGTTGTCCTCTAAAATATTGAGCGAAACCAGGTTTAATGGACTGTTTCAGTGTGGTACCACATTACTACGTGAACCAAACCAGAAAAAACCCAGGATCAGTTCAACAAGTATGTGAAAAACGCGAAAGTATGAGCCTGATGAGGGCAAATCCTAGACCTAATCCAGTCCTAACATGCGTTATCCTCTAAAATGTTTATCAAGACCAGGTTTAATTGATTGTTTCAGTGTGGTACCACATTACTACGTGCTCCAAAGCAGAAAAAACCCTCGATCAGGTCAACATGCATGTTAAAACTGCGAAAGTATGACCCTGATGAGGGCAAATCCCAGGACTAGCCTAGACCTAACATGCGTTGTCCTCTAAAATATTGATGGAAACCAGGTTTAATTGACTGTTTCTGTGTTGTACTTCATTACTACGTGATGCAATCCAGAAAAAGCCCAGGATCTAGCCATCAAGTATGAGAAATATGCGAAGGAATGAGCCTGATGAGAGCAAATCCCAGACCTAACCTAGACCTAACATGAATTATTCTCTAAAATATTGATCGAAACCAGGTTTAATTGACTGTTTCAGTGTGGTACCACATTACTACGTGATCCAAACCAGTAAAACCCCAGGATCCGTCCAACAAGTATGTGAAGAATGCGAAAGTATGAGTCTGATGAGTGAAAATCCTCGGCCTAACCTAGACCTAACATGCGTTATCCTCAAAAATATTGATCGAAACCAGGTTTAATGGACAGTTTCAGTGTGGTACCACACTACTACGTGATCCAAACCAGAAAAAAACCCAGGATCTGTTCAACAAGTATGTGAAATACGCGAAAGTATGAGCCTGATGGAGGCAAATTCCAGACCTATCCCAGACCTAACTTGCGTTATCCTCTAAAATATTGATCGAAACCAGGTTTAATTGACTGTTTCAGTGTGGTACCACATTACTACGTGATCCAAACCAGAAAAAAACCCATGATCTGTTCAACAAGTACGTGAAGTATGCGAATGTATGAGTCTGATGAGGACAAATCCCAGGCCTAAACTAGACATAGCTTTCGTTATCCTCTAAAATGTTGATCGAAACCAGGTTTAATTGACTGTTTTAGTGTGGTACCACTTTACTACGTGATCCAATGCAGAAAAAACCCTCGATCAGGTCAACATGCATGTTAAAACTGCGAAAGTATGAGCCTGATGAGGGCAAATCCCAGACCTATCCCAGACCTAACATGCGTTATCCTCAAAAATATTTATCGAAACTAGGTTTAATCGACTGTTTCTGTGTGGTCCCACATTACTACGTGATCCAAACCAAAAAAAACCCAGGATCCGTTCAACAAGTATGTGAAGAATGCGAAAGTATGAGTCTGATGAGTGTAAATCCCAGGCCTAACCTAGACCTAACAGCCGTTATCCTCAAAATATTGATCGAAACCTGGTTTAATTGACTGTTTCAGTGCTGTACTTCATTACTACGTGATGCAATCCAGAAAAAGCCCAGGATCTATCCATGAAGTATAAGAAATATGCGAAAGAATGAGCCTGATGAGAGCAAATCCCAGACCTAACCTAGACCTAACATGAATTATTCTCTAAAATATTGATCGAAACCAGGTTTAATTGACTGTTTCAGTGTGGTACCACATTACTACGTGATCCAAACCAGTAAATCCCCAGGATCCGTTCAACAAGTATGTGAAGAATGCGAAAGTATGAGTCCGATGAGTGAAAATCCTCGGCCTAACCTAGACCTAACATGCGTTATCCTCAAAAATATTGATCGAAACCAGGTTTAATGGACAGTTTCAGTGTGGTACCACACTACTACGTGATCCAAACCAGAAAAAAACCCAGGATCTGTTCAAGAAGTATGTGAAATACGCGAAAGTATGAGCCTGATGAGGGCAAATCCTAGACCTAACCCAGTCCTAACATGCGTTGTCCTCTAAAATATTGAGCGAAACCAGGTTTAATGGACTGTTTCAGTGTGGTACCACATTACTACGTGAACCAAACCAGAAAAAACCCAGAATCAGTTCAACAAGTATGTGAAAAACGCGTAAGTATGAGCCTGATGAGGGCGTATCCCAGACCTATCCCAGACCTAACTTGCGTTATCCTCTAAAATATTGATCGAAACCAGGTTTAATGGACTGTTTCAGTGTGGTACCACATTACTACGTGCTCCAAAGCAGAAAAAACCCTCGATCAGGTCAACATGCACGTTAAAACTGCGAAAGTATGACCCTGATGAGGGCAAATCCCAGGCCTAGCCTAGACCTAACATGCGTTGTCCTCTAAAATATTGATGGAAACCAGGTTTAATTGACTGTTTCTGTGTTGTACTTCATTACTACGTGATGCAATCCAGAAAAAGCCCAGGATCTAGCCATCAAGTATGAGAAATATGCGAAAGAATGAGCCTGATGAGAGCAAATCCCAGACCTAACCTAGACCTAACATGAATTATTCTCTAAAATATTGATCGAAACCAGGTTTAATTGACTGTTTCAGTGTGGTACCACATTACTACGTGATCCAAACCAGAAGAAACCCAGGATCAGTTCAACAAGTATGTGAAGAATGCGAAAGTATGAGTCCGATGAGTGAAAATCCTCGGCCTAACCTAAACTTAACATGCGTTATCCTCAAAAATATTGATCGAAACCAGGTTTAATGGACAGTTTCAGTGTCGTACCACACTACTACGTGATCCAAACCTGAAAAAAACCCAGGATCTGTTCAACAAGTATGTGAAATACGCGAAAGTATGAGCCTGATGGAGGCAAATTCCAGACCTATCCCAGACCTAACTTGCGTTATCCTCTAAAATATTGATCGAAACCAGGTTTAATTGACTGTTTCAGTGTGGTACCACATTACTACGTGATCCAAACCAGAAAAAAACCCATGATCTGTTCAACAAGTACGTGAAGTATGCGAATGTATGAGTCTGATGAGGGCAAATCCCAGGCCTAAACTAGACATAGCTTTCGTTATCCTCTAAAATGTTGATCGAAACCAGGTTTAATTGACTGTTTTAGTGTGGTACCACTTTACTACGTGATCCAATGCAGAAAAAACCCTCGATCAGGTCAACATGCATGTTAAAACTGCGAAGGTATGAGCCTGATGAGGGCAAATCTCAGACCTATCCCAGACCTAACATGCGTTATCCTCAAAAATATTTATCGAAACTAGGTTTAATCGACTGTTTCAGTGTGGTCCCACATTACTACGTGATCCAAACCAGAAAAAACCCAGGATCCGTTCAACAAGTATGTGAAGAATGCGAAAGTATGAGTCTGATGAGTGTAAATCCTCGGCCTAACCTAGACCTAACATGCGTTATCCTCAAAATATTGATCGAAACCAGGTTTAATGGACAGTTTCAGTGTGGTACCACACTACTACGTGATCCAAACCAGAAAAAAACCCAGGATCTGTTCAACAAGTATGTGAAATACGCGAAAGTATGAGCCCGATGGAGGCAAATTCCAGACCTATCCCAGACCTAACTTGCGTTATCCTCTAAAATATTGATCGAAACCAGGTTTAATTGACTGTTTCAGTGTGGTACCACATTACTACGTGATCCAAACCAGAAAAAAACCCATGATCTGTTCAACAAGTACGTGAAGTATGCGAATGTATGAGTCTGATGAGGACAAATCCCAGGCCTAAACTAGACATAGCTTTCGTTATCCTCTAAAATGTTGATCGAAACCAGGTTTAATTGACTGTTTTAGTGTGGTACCACTTTACTACGTGATCCAATGCAGAAAAAACCCTCGATCAGGTCAACATGCATGTTAAAACTGCGAAAGTATGAGCCTGATGAGGGCAAATCCCAGACCTATCCCAGACCTAACATGCGTTATCCTCAAAAATATTTATCGAAACTAGGTTTAATCGACTGTTTCAGTGTGGTCCCACATTACTACGTGATCCAAACCAAAAAAAACCCAGGATCCGTTCAACAAGTATGTGAAGAATGCGAAAGTATGAGTCTGATGAGTGTAAATCCCAGGCCTAACCTAGACCTAACAGCCGTTATCCTCAAAATATTGATCGAAACCTGGTTTAATTGACTGTTTCAGTGCTGTACTTCATTACTACGTGATGCAATCCAGAAAAAGCCCAGGATCTATCCATGAAGTATAAGAAATATGCGAAAGAATGAGCCTGATGAGAGCAAATCCCAGACCTAACCTAGACCTAACATGAATTATTCTCTAAAATATTGATCGAAACCAGGTTTAATTGACTGTTTCAGTGTGGTACCACATTACTACGTGATCCAAACCAGTAAATCCCCAGGATCCGTTCAACAAGTATGTGACGAATGCGAAAGTATGAGTCCGATGAGTGAAAATCCTCGGCCTAACCTAGACCTAACATGCGTTATCCTCAAAAATATTGATCGAAACCAGGTTTAATGGACAGTTTCAGTGTGGTACCACACTACTACGTGATCCAAACCAGAAAAAAACCCAGGATCTGTTCAAGAAGTATGTGAAATACGCGAAAGTATGAGCCTGATGAGGGCAAATCCTAGACCTAACCCAGTCCTAACATGCGTTGTCCTCTAAAATATTGAGCGAAACCAGGTTTAATGGACTGTTTCAGTGTGGTACCACATTACTACGTGAACCAAACCAGAAAAAACCCAGGATCAGTTCAACAAGTATGTGAAAAACGCGTAAGTATGAGCCTGATGAGGGCGTATCCCAGACCTATCCCAGACCTAACTTGCGTTATCCTCTAAAATATTGATCGAAACCAGGTTTAATGGACTGTTTACGTGTGGTACCACATTACTACGTGCTCCAAAGCAGAAAAAACCCTCGATCAGGTCAACATGCATGTTAAAACTGCGAAAGTATGACCCTGATGAGGGCAAATCCCAGGCCTAGCCTAGACCTAACATGCGTTGTCCTCTAAAATATTGATGGAAACCAGGTTTAATTGACTGTTTCTGTGTTGTACTTCATTACTACGTGATGCAATCCAGAAAAAGCCCAGGATCTAGCCATCAAGTATGAGAAATATGCGAAAGAATGAGCCTGATGAGAGCAAATCCCAGACCTAACCTAGACCTAACATGAATTATTCTCTAAAATATTGATCGAAACCAGGTTTAATTGACTGTTTCAGTGTGGTACCACATTACTACGTGATCCAAACCAGTAAATCCCCAGGATCCGTTCAACAAGTATGTGAAGAATGCGAAAGTATGAGTCCGATGAGTGAAAATCCTCGGCCTAACCTAGACCTAACATGCGTTATCCTCAAAAATATTGATCGAAACCAGGTTTAATGGACAGTTTCAGTGTGGTACCACACTACTACGTGATCCAAACCAGAAAAAAACCCAGGATCTGTTCAAGAAGTATGTGAAATACGCGAAAGTATGAGCCTGATGAGGGCAAATCCTAGACCTAACCCAGTCCTAACATGCGTTGTCCTCTAAAATATTGAGCGAAACCAGGTTTAATGGACTGTTTCAGTGTGGTACCACATTACTACGTGAACCAAACCAGAAAAAACCCAGGATCAGTTCAACAAGTATGTGAAAAACGCGTAAGTATGAGCCTGATGAGGGCGTATCCCAGACCTATCCCAGACCTAACTTGCGTTATCCTCTAAAATATTGATCGAAACCAGGTTTAATGGACTGTTTCAGTGTGGTACCACATTACTACGTGCTCCAAAGCAGAAAAAACCCTCGATCAGGTCAACATGCACGTTAAAACTGCGAAAGTATGACCCTGATGAGGGCAAATCCCAGGCCTAGCCTAGACCTAACATGCGTTGTCCTCTAAAATATTGATGGAAACCAGGTTTAATTGACTGTTTCTGTGTTGTACTTCATTACTACGTGATGCAATCCAGAAAAAGCCCAGGATCTAGCCATCAAGTATGAGAAATATGCGAAAGAATGAGCCTGATGAGAGCAAATCCCAGACCTAACCTAGACCTAACATGAATTATTCTCTAAAATATTGATCGAAACCAGGTTTAATTGACTGTTTCAGTGTGGTACCACATTACTACGTGATCCAAACCAGAAGAAACCCAGGATCAGTTCAACAAGTATGTGAAGAATGCGAAAGTATGAGTCCGATGAGTGAAAATCCTCGGCCTAACCTAGACTTAACATGCGTTATCCTCAAAAATATTGATCGAAACCAGGTTTAATGGACAGTTTCAGTGTCGTACCACACTACTACGTGATCCAAACCTGAAAAAAACCCAGGATCTGTTCAACAAGTATGTGAAATACGCGAAAGTATGAGCCTGATGGAGGCAAATTCCAGACCTATCCCAGACCTAACTTGCGTTATCCTCTAAAATATTGATCGAAACCAGGTTTAATTGACTGTTTCAGTGTGGTACCACATTACTACGTGATCCAAACCAGAAAAAAACCCATGATCTGTTCAACAAGTACGTGAAGTATGCGAATGTATGAGTCTGATGAGGGCAAATCCCAGGCCTAAACTAGACATAGCTTTCGTTATCCTCTAAAATGTTGATCGAAACCAGGTTTAATTGACTGTTTTAGTGTGGTACCACTTTACTACGTGATCCAATGCAGAAAAAACCCTCGATCAGGTCAACATGCATGTTAAAACTGCGAAGGTATGAGCCTGATGAGGGCAAATCTCAGACCTATCCCAGACCTAACATGCGTTATCCTCAAAAATATTTATCGAAACTAGGTTTAATCGACTGTTTCAGTGTGGTCCCACATTACTACGTGATCCAAACCAGAAAAAACCCAGGATCCGTTCAACAAGTATGTGAAGAATGCGAAAGTATGAGTCTGATGAGTGTAAATCCTCGGCCTAACCTAGACCTAACATGCGTTATCCTCAAAATATTGATCGAAACCAGGTTTAATGGACAGTTTCAGTGTGGTACCACACTACTACGTGATCCAAACCAGAAAAAAACCCAGGATCTGTTCAACAAGTATGTGAAATACGCGAAAGTATGAGCCTGATGGAGGCAAATTCCAGACCTATCCCAGACCTAACTTGCGTTATCCTCTAAAATATTGATCGAAACCAGGTTTAATTGACTGTTTCAGTGTGGTACCACATTACTACGTGATCCAAACCAGAAAAAAACCCATGATCTGTTCAACAAGTACGTGAAGTATGCGAATGTATGAGTCTGATGAGGACAAATCCCAGGCCTAAACTAGACATAGCTTTCGTTATCCTCTAAAATGTTGATCGAAACCAGGTTTAATTGACTGTTTTAGTGTGGTACCACTTTACTACGTGATCCAATGCAGAAAAAACCCTCGATCAGGTCAACATGCATGTTAAAACTGCGAAAGTATGAGCCTGATGAGGGCAAATCCCAGACCTATCCCAGACCTAACATGCGTTATCCTCAAAAATATTTATCGAAACTAGGTTTAATCGACTGTTTCAGTGTGGTCCCACATTACTACGTGATCCAAACCAAAAAAAACCCAGGATCCGTTCAACAAGTATGTGAAGAATGCGAAAGTATGAGTCTGATGAGTGTAAATCCCAGGCCTAACCTAGACCTAACAGCCGTTATCCTCAAAATATTGATCGAAACCTGGTTTAATTGACTGTTTCAGTGCTGTACTTCATTACTACGTGATGCAATCCAGAAAAAGCCCAGGATCTATCCATGAAGTATAAGAAATATGCGAAAGAATGAGCCTGATGAGAGCAAATCCCAGACCTAACCTAGACCTAACATGAATTATTCTCTAAAATATTGATCGAAACCAGGTTTAATTGACTGTTTCAGTGTGGTACCACATTACTACGTGATCCAAACCAGTAAATCCCCAGGATCCGTTCAACAAGTATGTGAAGAATGCGAAAGTATGAGTCCGATGAGTGAAAATCCTCGGCCTAACCTAGACCTAACATGCGTTATCCTCAAAAATATTGATCGAAACCAGGTTTAATGGACAGTTTCAGTGTGGTACCACACTACTACGTGATCCAAACCAGAAAAAAACCCAGGATCTGTTCAAGAAGTATGTGAAATACGCGAAAGTATGAGCCTGATGAGGGCAAATCCTAGACCTAACCCAGTCCTAACATGCGTTGTCCTCTAAAATATTGAGCGAAACCAGGTTTAATGGACTGTTTCAGTGTGGTACCACATTACTACGTGAACCAAACCAGAAAAAACCCAGGATCAGTTCAACAAGTATGTGAAAAACGCGTAAGTATGAGCCTGATGAGGGCGTATCCCAGACCTAGCCTAGACCTAACATGCGTTGTCCTCTAAAATATTGATGGAAACCAGGTTTAATTGACTGTTTCTGTGTTGTACTTCATTACTACGTGATGCAATCCAGAAAAAGCCCAGGATCTAGCCATCAAGTATGAGAAATATGCGAAAGAATGAGCCTGATGAGAGCAAATCCCAGACCTAACCTAGACCTAACATGAATTATTCTCTAAAATATTGATCGAAACCAGGTTTAATTGACTGTTTCAGTGTGGTACCACATTACTACGTGATCCAAACCAGAAGAAACCCAGGATCAGTTCAACAAGTATGTGAAGAATGCGAAAGTATGAGTCCGATGAGTGAAAATCCTCGGCCTAACCTAGACTTAACATGCGTTATCCTCAAAAATATTGATCGAAACCAGGTTTAATGGACAGTTTCAGTGTCGTACCACACTACTACGTGATCCAAACCTGAAAAAAACCCAGGATCTGTTCAACAAGTATGTGAAATACGCGAAAGTATGAGCCTGATGGAGGCAAATTCCAGACCTATCCCAGACCTAACTTGCGTTATCCTCTAAAATATTGATCGAAACCAGGTTTAATTGACTGTTTCAGTGTGGTACCACATTACTACGTGATCCAAACCAGAAAAAAACCCATGATCTGTTCAACAAGTACGTGAAGTATGCGAATGTATGAGTCTGATGAGGGCAAATCCCAGGCCTAAACTAGACATAGCTTTCGTTATCCTCTAAAATGTTGATCGAAACCAGGTTTAATTGACTGTTTTAGTGTGGTACCACTTTACTACGTGATCCAATGCAGAAAAAACCCTCGATCAGGTCAACATGCATGTTAAAACTGCGAAGGTATGAGCCTGATGAGGGCAAATCTCAGACCTATCCCAGACCTAACATGCGTTATCCTCAAAAATATTTATCGAAACTAGGTTTAATCGACTGTTTCAGTGTGGTCCCACATTACTACGTGATCCAAACCAGAAAAAACCCAGGATCCGTTCAACAAGTATGTGAAGAATGCGAAAGTATGAGTCTGATGAGTGTAAATCCCAGGCCTAACCTAGACCTAACATGCGTTATCCTCAAAATATTGATCGAAACCTGGTTTAATTGACTGTTTCAGTGTTGTACTTCATTACTACGTGATGCAATCCAGAAAAATCCCAGGATCTATCCATGAAGTATAAGAAATATGCGAAAGAATGAGCCTGATGAGAGCAAATCCCAGACCTAACCTAGACCTAACATGAATTATTCTCTAAAATATTGATCGAAACCAGGTTTAATTGACTGTTTCAGTGTGGTACCACATTACTACGTGATCCAAACCAGTAAAACCCCAGGATCCGTTCAACAAGTATGTGAAGAATGCGAAAGTATGAGTCCGATGAGTGAAAATCCTCGGCCTAACCTAGACCTAACATGCGTTATCCTCAAAAATATTGATCGAAACCAGGTTTAATGGACAGTTTCAGTGTGGTACCACACTACTACGTGATCCAAACCAGAAAAAAACCCAGGATCTGTTCAAGAAGTATGTGAAATACGCGAAAGTATGAGTCTGATGAGTGAAAATCCCCGACCTAACCTAGACCTAACATGCGTTATCTTCTAAAATATTGATCCAAACAAGGTTTAGTGGACTGTTTCAGTGTGGTACCACACTACTACGTGACCCAAACCAGAAGAAATACCCAGGATCTGTTCAACCAGTATGTGAAAAACGCGAAAGTATGAGCCTGATGAGGGCAAATCCCAGACCGATCCCAGACCTAACTTGCGTTATCCTCTAAAATATTGATCGAAACCAGGTTTAATTGACTGTTTCAGTGTGGTACCACGTTACTACGTGATCCAATCCAGAAATAGCCCAGGATCTAGCCATGAGGTATGAGAAATATGCGAAAGTATGAGCATGACGAGAGCAAATCCTAGACCTAATCCAGACCTAACATGCGTTATCCTCTAAAATATTTATCAAGATCAGGTTTAATTGATTGTTTCAGTGTGGTCCCACATTACTACGTGATCCAAACCAGAAAAAACCCAGGATCCGTTCAACAAGTATGTGATGAATGCGAAAGAATGAGTCTGATGAGTGAAAATCCCAGGCCTAACCTAGACCTAACATGCGTTATCCTCAAAAATATTGATCGAAACCTGGGTTAATCGACTGTTTCAGTGTGGTACCACATTACTATGTGATCCAAACCAGAAAATAGCCCAGGATCTATCCATGAAGTATAAGAAATATGCGAAAGTATGAGCCTGATGAGGGCAAATCCTAGACCTAACCCAGACCTAACATGCGTTATCCTCAAAAATATTTATCAAGACCAGGTTTAACTGAATGTTTCAGTGTGGTACCACATTACTGCGTGAACCATACCAGAAAAAACCCAGGATCCGTTCAACAAGTATCTGAAGTATGCGAAAGTATGAGTCTGATGGGTGAAAATCTCAGGGCTAACCTAGACATAACATGCATTATCCTCTAAGATATTGACCCAAACCAGGTTTAATCGACTGTTTCAGTGTGGTACCACAATACTGCGTGATGCAATCCAGAAAAAGCCCAGGATCTAGCCATCAAGTATGTGAAAAATGCGAAAGTATGACCCAGATGAGGGCAAATCCCAGGCCTAACCTAGACCTAACATGAATTATTCTCTAAAATATTGATCGAAACGAGGTTTAATTGACTGTTTCAGTGTTGTACTTCATTACTACGTGACGCAATCCAGAAAAAGCCCCGGATCTAGCCATCAAGTATGAGAAATATGCGAAAGAATGAGCCTGAAGAGAGCAAATCCCAGACCTAACCCAGACCTAACATGAATTATTCTCTAAAATATTGATCGAAACCAGGTTTAATTGACTGTTTCAGTGTGGTACCACATTACTACGTGATCCAATCCAGTAATAGCCCAGGATCCAGCCATGAAGTATGAGAAATATGCGAAAGTATGAGCCGGATGAGGGCAAATCCTAGACCTAACCCAGACCTAACATGCGTTATCCTCTAAAATATTTATCAAGACCAGGTTTAATTGATTGTTTCAGTGTGGTACCACTTTACTACGTGATCCACACCAGAAAAAACCCAAGATCCGTTCTACAAGTATGTGAAGAATGCGAAAGTATGAGTCTGATGTGTGAAAATCCCAGGCCTAACCTAGACCTAACATGCGTTATCCTCAAAAATATTCATCGAAACCTGGTTTAATCGACTGTTTCAGTGTGGTACCACAATACTACGTGATGCAATCCAGAAAAAGCCCAGGATCTAGCCATCAAGTATGAGAAATATGCGAAAGAATGAGCCTGATGAGGGCAAATCCTAGACCTATCCCAGACCTAACTTGCGTTATCCTCTAAAATATTGATCGAAACAAGGTTTAATTGACTGTTTTAGTGTGATTCCACTTTACTACGTGATCCAAAGCAGAAAAAACCCTCGATCAGGTCAACATGCATGTTAAAACTGCGAAAGTATGACCCTGATGAGGGCAAATCCCAGGCCTAACCTAGACCTAACATGCGTTGTCTTCTAAAATATTGAGCGAAACCAGGTTTAATGGACTGTTTCAGTGTGGTACCACATTACTACGTGAACCAAACCAGAAAAAAACCCAGGATCTGTTCAACAAGTATATGAAGTATGCGAAAGTATGAGTCTGATGAGGGCAAATCCCAGGCCTAAACTAGACATAACTTTCGTTATCCTCTAAAATATTGATCGAAACCAGGTTTAATTGACTGTTTCAGCGTGGTACCACTTTACTACGTGATCCAGTCCAGAAATAGCCCAGGATCTAGCCGTGAAGTATGAGAAATATGCGAAAGTATGAGCCTGACGAGGGCAAATCCTAGACCTAACTCGGACCTAACATGCGTTATCCTCTAAAATATTTATCATGACCAGGTTTAATTGATTGTTTCAGTGTGGTCCCACATTACTACGTGATCCAAACCAGAAAAAACCCAGGATCCGTTCAACAAGTATGTGAAGAATGCGAAAGTATGAGTCTGATGAGTGAAAATCCTCGGCCTAACCTAGACCTAACATGCGTTATTCTCAAAAATATTGATCGAAACCAGGTTTAATCGACTGTTTCTGTGTGGTACCACACTACTACGTGACCCAAACCGGAAAAAACCGAGGATCTGTTCAACAAGTATGTGAAAAACGCGAAAGTATGAGCCTGATGAGGGCAAATCCCAGACCTATCCCAGACCTAACTTGCGTTATCCTCTAAAATATTGAACGAAACCAGGTTTAATTGATTGTTTCAGCGTGGTACCACATTACTACGTGATACAATACCGAAACAGCCCAGGATCTAGCCATGAAGTATGAGAAATATGCGAAAGTATGAGCCTGATGAGGGCAAATCCTAGACCTAGCCCAAACCTAACATGCGTTATCCTCTAAAATACTTATCAAGACCAGGTTTAATTGAATGTTCCAGTGTGGTACCACATTACTACGTGAACCAAACCAGAAAAAACCCAGGATCCGTTCAACAAGTATGTGAAGAAAGCGAAAGTATGAGTCTGATGAGTGAAAATCCCAGGGCTAACATAGACCTAACATGCGTTATCCTCTAAAATATTGATCCAAACCAGGTTTAATTGACTGTTTTAGTTGTGGTACCACTTTACTACGTGATCCAAAGCAGAAGAAACCCTCGATCAGGTCAACATGCATGTTAAAACTGCGAAAGTATGACCCTGATGAGGTCAAATCCCAGACCTATCCCAGACCTGACATGCGTTATTCTCTAAAATATTTATCAAGACCAGGTTTAATTGATTGTTTCGGTGTGGTCCCACATTACTACGTGATCCAAACCAGAAAAAACCCAGGATCCGTGCAAGAAGTATGTGAAGAATGCGAAAGTATGAGTCTGATGAGAGAAAATCCCAGGCCTAACCTAGACCTAACATGAATTTTTCTCTAAAATATTGTTCAAAACCAGGTTTAATTGACTGTTTCAGTGTGGTACCACATTACTATGTGATCCAAACCAGAAACTAACCCAGGATCTGTTCAACGAGTATGTGAAGTGTGCGAAAGTATGAGTCTGATGAGGGCAAATCCTAGACCTAACCCAAACCTAACATGCGTTATCCTCTAAAATATATATCAAGACCAGGTTTAATTGAATGTTCCAGTGTGGTACCACATTACTACGTGAACCAAACCAGAAAAAACCCAGGATCCGTTCAGCAAGTATGTGAAGAATGCGAAAGTATGAGTCTGATGAGTGAAAATCCCAGGCCTAACCTAGACCTAACATGCGTTATCCTCAAAAATATTGATCGAAACCTGGTTTAATCGACTGTTTCAGTGTGGTACCACATTACTATGTGATCCAAACCAGAAAATAACCCAGGATCTGCTCAACGAGTATGTGAAGTGTGCGAAAGTATGAGTCTGATGAGGGCAAATCCTAGACCTATCCCAGACCTAACATGCGTTATCCTCTAAAATATTTATCAAGACCAGGTTTAATTGACTGTTTCAGTGTGGTACCACATTGCTACGTGATCCAAACCAGAAAAAACCCAGGATCAGTTCAACAAGTATGTGAAAAACGCGAAAGTATGAGCCTGATGAAGGCAAATCCCAGACCTATCCCAGACCTAACTTGCGTTATCCTCTAAAATATTGATCGAAACCTGGTTTAATCGACTGTTTCAGTGTGGTACCACATTACTATGTGATCCAAACCAGAAAATAACCCAGGATCTGTTCAACGAGTATGTGAAGTGTGCGAAAGTATGAGTCTGATGAGGGCAAATCCTAGACCTATCCCAGACCTAACATGCGTTATCCTCTAAAATATTTATCAAGACCAGGTTTAATTGACTGTTTCAGCGTGTTACCACGTTACTACGTGATACAATCCAGAAATAGCCCAGGATCTAGCCATCAAGTATGAGAAATATGCGAAAGAATGAGCCTGATGAGAGCAAATCCCAGACCTAACCTAGACATAACATGAATTGTTCTCTAAAATATTGATCGAAACCAGGTTTAAATGACTGTTTCAGTGTGGTACCACATTACTACGTGATCCAATCCAGAAATAGCCCAGGATCTAGCCATGAAGTATGAGAAATATGCGAATGTATGAGCCTGACGAGGGCAAATCCTAGACCTAACCCAGACCTGACATGCGTTATCCTCTAAAATATTTATCATGACCAGGTTTAATTGATTGTTTCAATGTGGTCCCACATTACTACGTGATCCAAACCAGAAAAAACCCAGGATCCGTTCAACAAGTATGTGAAGAATGCGAAAGTATGAGTCTGATGAGGGCAAATCCTAGACCTATCCCAGACCTAACATGCGTTATCCTCTAAAATATTGATGCAAACCAGGTTTAGTGGACTGTTTCAGTGTGGTACCGCTTTACTACGTGATCCAAAGCAGAAAAAACCCTCGATCACGTCAACATGTATGATAAGACCGCGAAAGTATGACCCTGATGAGGGCACATCCCAGGCATAACCTAGACCTAACATGCGTTATCCTCAAAAATATTGATCGAAACCTGATTTAATCGACTGTTTCAGTGTGGGACCACATTACTATGTGGTCCAAACCAGAAAATAACCCAGGATCTGTTCAACGAGTATGTGAAGTGTGCGAAAGTATGAGTCTGATGATGGCAAATCCCAGACCTATCCCAGACCTAACATGAATTATTCTCTAAAATATTGATCGAAACCTGGTTTAATCTATTGTTTCAGTGTGGTACCACATTACTATTAGATCCAAACCAGAAAATAACCCAGGATCTGTTCAACGAGTATGTGAAGTGTGCGAAAGTATGAGTCTGATGAGGTCAAATCCTAGACCTAACCCAGACCTAACATGCGTTATCCTCTAAAATATTTATCATGACCAGGTTTAATTGATTGTTTCAGTGTGGTCCCACATTACTACGTGATCCAAACCAGAAAAAACCCAGGATCTGTTCAACAAGTATGTGAAAAACACGAAAGTATGAGCCTGATGAGGGCAAATCCTAGACCTACCCCAGACCTAACATGCGTTATACTCTAAAATATTTATCAAGACCAGGTTTAATTGTACTGGTGGTCGGACGCGATCGCGGAGTTGCGAGTCGCGACTGTCCGCGCCCGACGCCAGTACACCCGCTCGCGCCGTCGTCAACGTACAGGCGACGGCGTGGCGCGAGCGAGGGCAGCTGATGACCTGTATGGAGCATACCGCGTGGCGCCGGTTGCTCTGCAGGTCGCCATCAAACGGGCCAAGACCCGGGCATGGAAGGAGCTCCTCCAGACCCTTGATGACGATCCATGGGGGCGCCCATATAAGGTGGTGCTGAATAAGCTCCGCCCGAGGGCGCCCCCCGTCACCGAGGGTCTTGACCCCCGGCTGCTGGAGGACGTGGTCAATACACTCTTCCCAATTGGGGAGAGGGGACCGCGTCCTCCGGCGGTGGCGGCTGTCCCAGTGGAGTGGACGGCCGAGCTGGGGGTCACGCAGGAGGAGCTGGCAGCGGCCATCAGACGGCTCGGGGTTCGTAACACGGCCCCGGGTCCGGATGGTGTGCCCGGCCGGGTTTGGGTCTTGACCCAGGGCGTCCTTGGGGCCGACCTCAGGCGGTTGTTCGACCGCTGCCTGAGGGACGGGCGATTCCCCCCCAGTTGGAAGGTGGCGAGGATGGTCCTCCTCCGGAAGGAGGGTCGGCCCGCGGAGTCTCCCTCCGCATACCGGCCCATTTGTCTCCTCGACGAGGTGGGCAAGCTCTTCGAGCGGGTGATTGCTGCCCGCCTTGTCGAGCACCTGTCGCGGGGTGATCCCGGTCTGTCCGACTGCCAGTTCGGTTTCCGGGGGGGCCGATCGACTATCGACGCGATAGGTCGTGTGAGGGCCCTCTCGGGGGCGGCCGTCTCCCGGGGAGGGGTGGCATTGGCAATATCCTTGGATATTGCCAATGCCTTTAACACCCTCCCCTGGGAAGAGATAAGGAGGGGACTCGAATATCATCGGGTCCCCCCTTGTCTCAGGGCGGTCGTCGGGGATTATCTCCGCGGCAGGTGGATCGAGTATCCGGGCCGGGATGGTGATATGCGGAGGGAGGTGTACTGCGGTGTTCCGCAGGGGTCGGTCCTCGGGCCACTCCTGTGGAACATCGCGTACGACTCGGTGTTGCGGGCCGGCCTCCCCGACGGCGTCAGCACGGTGTGTTATGCGGATGACACACTGGTGCTGGCCGTCGGGGCGCACTGGGGGAGGGCCATGCGTCGCGCGGAGGAGGGGTCGCAACGCGTCGTCGACCGGATCAGGGGGATGGGGATGACGGTGGCGGTCCATAAGACCGAGGTGATTGCGTTTCATTCACCTCGGCAGGATCCGCCACCCCCTCTGATCCGGGTGGGTGGAGCTGACATCGAGGTGAAGCCCCAGATCAGGTATCTAGGGCTGATCCTCGATAGCCACTGGCGTTTCGAGGAGCATTTCCGCTGCCTGGTCCCCCGGTTGGAAAGGATGGTTGCGGCTCTGGGCCGGATCCTGCCCAACCTGGGGGGCCCGGCGGGCCGAGTTCGTCGCCTCTATGTGGCAATGGTCCAGTCGGTGGCCCTATACGGGGCCCCCGTCTGGGCGGACGACCTGGCTGCCTCCCGGCGCAGCATGACTATGCTGCGTCGGGTGCAGAGGCGCATGGCGCTCAGGGTCGTCCACGGGTATCGGACCATGTCACATGAGGCGGCGACGGTTCTAGCGGGGATGCCGCCCATGGACCTGCTCGCGCGGTCGCACGCGGTGATGTACCGGCACCGCGTCGACAGTCGCGCGGGGCTGGGGTCGGTCCCGGGCGGGCAGGAACCTGCTTGGGGCGATTTGAAGCGCCAGGCCCGGCAGTCCGTGTTGCTCGCGTGGCAGGAGCGGCTGGCTCTGCCAACCGCGGGGCACCGGACTGTCGGGGCGGTTCGGCCACTCCTGAAGGAGTGGCTGGACAGAGGACATGGCAGCCTCACCTACCGGATGGCACAGGTATTTTCCGGGCATGGCAGCTTCGGAAGATACCTGTGCCGGATAGGGAAGGAGCCGACGGCGCGTTGCTGCCACTGCGACGCTGAGCAGGACACGGCGGATCATACCCTGGAGGCATGCCCCGCGTGGGAGGGGGAGCGCCGTGTCCTGGTCGGCGTCGTCGGGCGGGATGTCTCGCTGCCGGGCGTGGTGCGCGCCATGCTCGGCAGCGAGGAGAAGTGGAGGGCCGTGGCCTCCTTCTGCGAGAACGTAATGTTGCAGAAGGAGGCCGCGGGGAGGGAGCGCGAGCTTCAGCGGCGCGCTGAAGCTCGCGCTCGTGCGGTGGCCCGAGGTCGTCGCCCGGTCGCGAGGCGTCGCGGGCGGCCGCCTCGGCGTGGCGGATGACCTAGGCTGGGAGGGGAGTCCTGAGGGGACCCTCCTCCCGCCAGGCGGCGCCGGGTCGGACCGGTTGGGGGTAGGAGTGCCTCCCCCTACCGGTCCGACGCAAGGGGAGGCACCCTCGGCGGTCTGGTGCGGCCATGAACGCCCGGCCGCCGAGGGGTGGAAACGGGGTCGCGGGCGGTTGCGAGTTGGGGCTCGCAGCGGCCACTAAACGCGGTCCCGGGACGGATAGCGGCGGGATGGAGTGGCCCCGTCCCGCCGCTATGAGGCAGTGTGTCTACTGGGGGGACCGATTGTCCCCCCGGGGGATGGGCGCGAAAGCGCGGGCACGGGGAGGATACCGGAAGAATGCTTCGAGCGATTCCCGGTATCCTCCCAAAGCGTGCCGAAGGGTCACCGTGGGGTTTTTAGTGGGTAGGTTCCGCGCCTGTCGTTGTACGGGCGCGGGGAATCCCACACAGCCCTCCCACCTCTCCCCAAGGAGGTGGGATGGAGTCTTTCGAAGATTTTCCCCACGACAAAAAAAAAAAAAAAAAAAAAAAAAAAAAAGACCAGGTTTAATAGACTGTTTCTGTGTGGTACCACATTGCTACGTGATCCAATCCAGAAATACCCCAGGATCTAGCCATGAAGTATGAGAAATATGCGAAAGTATGAGCCTGACGAGGGCAAATCCTAGACCTAACGCAGACCTAACATGCGTTATCCTCTAAAATATTTATCAAGACCAGGTTTATTTGATTGTTTCAGTGCGGACCCTCATAACTACGTAATCCAAACCAGAAAAAACCCAGGATCCGTTGAACAAGTATGTGAAGAATGCGAAAGTATGGGTCTGATGAGTGAAAATCCCAGGCCTAACATAGACCTAACATGAATTATTCTCTAAAATATTGTTCAAAACCAGGTTTAATTGACTGTTTCAGTGTGGTACCACATTACTATGTGATCCAAACCAGAAAGTAACCCAGGATCTGTTCAACGAGTATGTAAAGTGTGCGAAAGTATGAGTCTGATGAGGGCAAATCCTAGACCTAACCCAAACCTAACATGCGTTATCCTCTAAAATATTTATCAAGACCAGGTTTAATTGAATGTTCCAGTGTGGTACCACATTACTACGTGAACCAAACCAGAAAAAACCCAGGATCCGTTCAGCAAGTATGTGAAGAATGCGAAAGTATG
Source organism: Colletes latitarsis (assembly GCF_051014445.1). Lineage (NCBI taxonomy): Eukaryota > Metazoa > Arthropoda > Insecta > Hymenoptera > Colletidae > Colletes > Colletes latitarsis. The sequence continues at coordinate 27,216,549 of NW_027488367.1, read as the reverse complement.
AGTCTGATGAGTGAAAATCCCAGGCCTAACCTAGACCTAACATGCGTTATCCTCAAAAATATTGATCGAAACCTGGTTTAATCGACTGTTTCAGTGTGGTACCACATTACTATGTGATCCAAACCAGAAAATAACCCAGGATCTGCTCAACGAGTATGTGAAGTGTGCGAAAGTATGAGTCTGATGAGGGCAAATCCTAGACCTATCCCAGACCTAACATGCGTTATCCTCTAAAATATTTATCAAGACCAGGTTTAATTGACTGTTTCAGTGTGGTACCACATTGCTACGTGATCCAAACCAGAAAAAACCCAGGATCAGTTCAACAAGTATGTGAAAAACGCGAAAGTATGAGCCTGATGAAGGCAAATCCCAGACCTATCCCAGATCTAACTTGCGTTATCCTCTAAAATATTGATCGAAACCTGGTTTAATCGACTGTTTCAGTGTGGTACCACATTACTATGTGATCCAAACCAGAAAATAACCCAGGATCTGTTCAACGAGTATGTGAAGTGTGCGAAAGTATGAGTCTGATGAGGGCAAATCCTAGACCTATCCCAGACCTAACATGCGTTATCCTCTAAAATATTTATCAAGACCAGGTTTAATTGACTGTTTCAGCGTGGTACCACGTTACTACGTGATACAATCCAGAAATAGCCCAGGATCTAGCCATCAAGTATGAGAAATATGCGAAAGAATGAGCCTGATGAGAGCAAATCCCAGACCTAACCTAGACATAACATGAATTGTTCTCTAAAATATTGATCGAAACCAGGTTTAAATGACTGTTTCAGTGTGGTACCACATTACTACGTGATCCAATCCAGAAATAGCCCAGGATCTAGCCATGAAGTATGAGAAATATGCGAATGTATGAGCCTGACGAGGGCAAATCCTAGACCTAACCCAGACCTGACATGCGTTATCCTCTAAAATATTTATCATGACCAGGTTTAATTGATTGTTTCAATGTGGTCCCACATTACTACGTGATCCAAACCAGAAAAAACCCAGGATCCGTTCAACAAGTATGTGAAGAATGCGAAAGTATGAGTCTGATGAGGGCAAATCCTAGACCTATCCCAGACCTAACATGCGTTATCCTCTAAAATATTGATGCAAACCAGGTTTAGTGGACTGTTTCAGTGTGGTACCGCTTTACTACGTGATCCAAAGCAGAAAAAACCCTCGATCACGTCAACATGTATGATAAGACCGCGAAAGTATGACCCTGATGAGGGCACATCCCAGGCATAACCTAGACCTAACATGCGTTATCCTCAAAAATATTGATCGAAACCTGATTTAATCGACTGTTTCAGTGTGGGACCACATTACTATGTGGTCCAAACCAGAAAATAACCCAGGATCTGTTCAACGAGTATGTGAAGTGTGCGAAAGTATGAGTCTGATGATGGCAAATCCCAGACCTATCCCAGACCTAACATGAATTATTCTCTAAAATATTGATCGAAACCTGGTTTAATCTATTGTTTCAGTGTGGTACCACATTACTATTAGATCCAAACCAGAAAATAACCCAGGATCTGTTCAACGAGTATGTGAAGTGTGCGAAAGTATGAGTCTGATGAGGTCAAATCCTAGACCTAACCCAGACCTAACATGCGTTATCCTCTAAAATATTTATCATGACCAGGTTTAATTGATTGTTTCAGTGTGGTCCCACATTACTACGTGATCCAAACCAGAAAAAACCCAGGATCTGTTCAACAAGTATGTGAAAAACACGAAAGTATGAGCCTGATGAGGGCAAATCCTAGACCTACCCCAGACCTAACATGCGTTATACTCTAAAATATTTATCAAGACCAGGTTTAATTGTACTGGTGGTCGGACGCGATCGCGGAGTTGCGAGTCGCGACTGTCCGCGCCCGACGCCAGTACACCCGCTCGCGCCGTCGTCAACGTACAGGCGACGGCGTGGCGCGAGCGAGGGCAGCTGATGACCTGTATGGAGCATACCGCGTGGCGCCGGTTGCTCTGCAGGTCGCCATCAAACGGGCCAAGACCCGGGCATGGAAGGAGCTCCTCCAGACCCTTGATGACGATCCATGGGGGCGCCCATATAAGGTGGTGCTGAATAAGCTCCGCCCGAGGGCGCCCCCCGTCACCGAGGGTCTTGACCCCCGGCTGCTGGAGGACGTGGTCAATACACTCTTCCCAATTGGGGAGAGGGGACCGCGTCCTCCGGCGGTGGCGGCTGTCCCAGTGGAGTGGACGGCCGAGCTGGGGGTCACGCAGGAGGAGCTGGCAGCGGCCATCAGACGGCTCGGGGTTCGTAACACGGCCCCGGGTCCGGATGGTGTGCCCGGCCGGGTTTGGGTCTTGACCCAGGGCGTCCTTGGGGCCGACCTCAGGCGGTTGTTCGACCGCTGCCTGAGGGACGGGCGATTCCCCCCCAGTTGGAAGGTGGCGAGGATGGTCCTCCTCCGGAAGGAGGGTCGGCCCGCGGAGTCTCCCTCCGCATACCGGCCCATTTGTCTCCTCGACGAGGTGGGCAAGCTCTTCGAGCGGGTGATTGCTGCCCGCCTTGTCGAGCACCTGTCGCGGGGTGATCCCGGTCTGTCCGACTGCCAGTTCGGTTTCCGGGGGGGCCGATCGACTATCGACGCGATAGGTCGTGTGAGGGCCCTCTCGGGGGCGGCCGTCTCCCGGGGAGGGGTGGCATTGGCAATATCCTTGGATATTGCCAATGCCTTTAACACCCTCCCCTGGGAAGAGATAAGGAGGGGACTCGAATATCATCGGGTCCCCCCTTGTCTCAGGGCGGTCGTCGGGGATTATCTCCGCGGCAGGTGGATCGAGTATCCGGGCCGGGATGGTGATATGCGGAGGGAGGTGTACTGCGGTGTTCCGCAGGGGTCGGTCCTCGGGCCACTCCTGTGGAACATCGCGTACGACTCGGTGTTGCGGGCCGGCCTCCCCGACGGCGTCAGCACGGTGTGTTATGCGGATGACACACTGGTGCTGGCCGTCGGGGCGCACTGGGGGAGGGCCATGCGTCGCGCGGAGGAGGGGTCGCAACGCGTCGTCGACCGGATCAGGGGGATGGGGATGACGGTGGCGGTCCATAAGACCGAGGTGATTGCGTTTCATTCACCTCGGCAGGATCCGCCACCCCCTCTGATCCGGGTGGGTGGAGCTGACATCGAGGTGAAGCCCCAGATCAGGTATCTAGGGCTGATCCTCGATAGCCACTGGCGTTTCGAGGAGCATTTCCGCTGCCTGGTCCCCCGGTTGGAAAGGATGGTTGCGGCTCTGGGCCGGATCCTGCCCAACCTGGGGGGCCCGGCGGGCCGAGTTCGTCGCCTCTATGTGGCAATGGTCCAGTCGGTGGCCCTATACGGGGCCCCCGTCTGGGCGGACGACCTGGCTGCCTCCCGGCGCAGCATGACTATGCTGCGTCGGGTGCAGAGGCGCATGGCGCTCAGGGTCGTCCGCGGGTATCGGACCATGTCACATGAGGCGGCGACGGTTCTAGCGGGGATGCCGCCCATGGACCTGCTCGCGCGGTCGCACGCGGTGATGTACCGGCACCGCGTCGACAGTCGCGCGGGGCTGGGGTCGGTCCCGGGCGGGCAGGAACCTGCTTGGGGCGATTTGAAGCGCCAGGCCCGGCAGTCCGTGTTGCTCGCGTGGCAGGAGCGGCTGGCTCTGCCAACCGCGGGGCACCGGACTGTCGGGGCGGTTCGGCCACTCCTGAAGGAGTGGCTGGACAGAGGACATGGCAGCCTCACCTACCGGATGGCACAGGTATTTTCCGGGCATGGCAGCTTCGGAAGATACCTGTGCCGGATAGGGAAGGAGCCGACGGCGCGTTGCTGCCACTGCGACGCTGAGCAGGACACGGCGGATCATACCCTGGAGGCATGCCCCGCGTGGGAGGGGGAGCGCCGTGTCCTGGTCGGCGTCGTCGGGCGGGATGTCTCGCTGCCGGGCGTGGTGCGCGCCATGCTCGGCAGCGAGGAGAAGTGGAGGGCCGTGGCCTCCTTCTGCGAGAACGTAATGTTGCAGAAGGAGGCCGCGGGGAGGGAGCGCGAGCTTCAGCGGCGCGCTGAAGCTCGCGCTCGTGCGGTGGCCCGAGGTCGTCGCCCGGTCGCGAGGCGTCGCGGGCGGCCGCCTCGGCGTGGCGGATGACCTAGGCTGGGAGGGGAGTCCTGAGGGGACCCTCCTCCCGCCAGGCGGCGCCGGGTCGGACCGGTTGGGGGTAGGAGTGCCTCCCCCTACCGGTCCGACGCAAGGGGAGGCACCCTCGGCGGTCTGGTGCGGCCATGAACGCCCGGCCGCCGAGGGGTGGAAACGGGGTCGCGGGCGGTTGCGAGTTGGGGCTCGCAGCGGCCACTAAACGCGGTCCCGGGACGGATAGCGGCGGGATGGAGTGGCCCCGTCCCGCCGCTATGAGGCAGTGTGTCTACTGGGGGGACCGATTGTCCCCCCGGGGGATGGGCGCGAAAGCGCGGGCACGGGGAGGATACCGGAAGAATGCTTCGAGCGATTCCCGGTATCCTCCCAAAGCGTGCCGAAGGGTCACCGTGGGGTTTTTAGTGGGTAGGTTCCGCGCCTGTCGTTGTACGGGCGCGGGGAATCCCACACAGCCCTCCCACCTCTCCCCAAGGAGGTGGGATGGAGTCTTTCGAAGATTTTCCCCACGACAAAAAAAAAAAAAAAAAAAAAAAAAAAAAAAAAAAAAAAAAAGACCAGGTTTAATAGACTGTTTCTGTGTGGTACCACATTGCTACGTGATCCAATCCAGAAATACCCCAGGATCTAGCCATGAAGTATGAGAAATATGCGAAAGTATGAGCCTGACGAGGGCAAATCCTAGACCTAACGCAGACCTAACATGCGTTATCCTCTAAAATATTTATCAAGACCAGGTTTATTTGATTGTTTCAGTGCGGACCCTCATAACTACGTAATCCAAACCAGAAAAAACCCAGGATCCGTTGAACAAGTATGTGAAGAATGCGAAAGTATGGGTCTGATGAGTGAAAATCCCAGGCCTAACATAGACCTAACATGAATTATTCTCTAAAATATTGTTCAAAACCAGGTTTAATTGACTGTTTCAGTGTGGTACCACATTACTATGTGATCCAAACCAGAAAGTAACCCAGGATCTGTTCAACGAGTATGTAAAGTGTGCGAAAGTATGAGTCTGATGAGGGCAAATCCTAGACCTAACCCAAACCTAACATGCGTTATCCTCTAAAATATTTATCAAGACCAGGTTTAATTGAATGTTCCAGTGTGGTACCACATTACTACGTGAACCAAACCAGAAAAAACCCAGGATCCGTTCAACAAGTATGTGAAGAATGCGAAAGTATGAGTCTGATGAGTGAAAATCCCAGGCCTAACCTAGACCTAACATGCGTTATCCTCAAAAATATTGATCGAAACCTGGTTTAATCGACTGTTTCAGTGTGGTACCACATTACTATGTGGTCCAAACCAGAAAATAACCTAGGATCTGTTCAACGAGTATGTGAAGTGTGCGAAAGTATGAGTCTGATGATGGCAAATCCCAGACCTATCCCAGACCTAACATGAATTATTATCTAAAATATTGATCGAAACCTGGTTTAATCTATTGTTTCAGTGTGGTACCACATTACTATTAGATCCAATCCAGAAAATAACCCAGGATCTGTTCAACGAGTATGTGAAGTGTGCGAAAGTATGAGTCTGATGAGGTCAAATCCTAGACCTAACCCAGACCTAACATGCGTTATCCTCTAAAATATTTATCATGACCAGGTTTAATTGATTGTTTCAGTGTGGTCCCACATTACTACGTGATCCAAACCAGAAAAAACCCAGGATCTGTTCAACGAGTATGTGAAGTGTGCGAAAGTATAAGTCTGATGATGGCAAATCCCAGACCTATCCCAGACCTAACATGAATTATTCTCTAAAATATTGATCGAAACCTGGTTTAATCTATTGTTTCAGTGTGGTACCACATTACTATTAGATCCAAACCAGAAAAAACCCAGGATCAGTTCAACAAGTATGTGAAAAACGCGAAAGAATGAGCCTGATGAGGGCAAATCCCAGACCTATCCCAGACCTAACATGCGTTATCCTCTAAAATATTTAACATGACCAGGTTTAATTGATTGTTTCAGTGTGGTCCCACATTACTACGTGATCCAAACCAGAAAGAACCCAGGATCCGTTCAACAAGTATTTGAAGAATGCGAAAGTATGAGTCTGATGAGGGCAAATCCCAGACCTATCCCAGACCTAACATGCGTTATCCTCTAAAATATTGATCCAAATCAGGTTTAATGGACTGTTTCAGTGGGGTACCACACTAGTACGTGATCCAAACCAGGAAAAACCCGGGATCCGTTCAACAAGTATGTGAAGAATGCGAAAGTATGAGTCTGATGAGGGCAAATCCCAGACCTATCCCAGACCTAACATGCGTTATCCTCTAAAATATTGATGGAAACTAGGTTTAATTGACTGTTTCAATGTTGTACTTCATTACTACGTGATGCAATCCAGAAAAAGCCCAGGATCTAGCCATCAAGTATGAGAAATATGCGAAAGTATGAGCCTGATGATGGCGAATCCCAGACCAATCCCAGACCAAACTTGCGTTATCCTCTAAAATATTGATCGAAATCAGGCTTAATTGACTGTTTCTGCGCGGTACCACATTACCACGTGATACAATCCAGAAACAGCCCAGGATCTAGCCGTGAAGTATGAGAAATATGCGAAAGTATGAGCCTGATGAGGGCAAATCCTAGACCTAACCCAAACCTAACATGCGTTATCCTCTAAAATATTTATCATGACCAGGTTTAATTGATTGTTTCAATGTGGTCCCACATTACTACGTGATCCAAACCAGAAAAAACCCAGGATCCGTTCAACAAGTATGTGAAGAATGCGAAAGTATGAGTCAGATGAGCGAAAATCCCCGGCCTAACCCAGACCTAACATGCGTTATCCTCAAAAATATTGATAGAAACCAGGTTTAATCGACAGTTTCAGTGTGGTACCACACTACTACGTGACCCAAACCGGAAAAAACCCAGGATCTGTTCAACAAGTATGTGAAAAACACGAAAGTATGACCCTGATTAGGTCAAATCCCAGACTTATCCCAGACCTAACATGCGTTATCCTCTAAAATATTTATCAAGACCAGGTTTAATTGACTGTTTCAGTGTGGTACCACATTGCTACGTGATCCAAACCAGAAAAAACCCAGGATCAGTTCAACAAGTATGTGAAAAACGCGAAAGTATGAGCCTGATGAGGGCAAATCCCAGACCTAACCCAGACCTAACATGCGTTATCCTCTAAAATATTGATCGAAACCAGGTTTAATTGACTGTTTCGGTGTGGTACCGCATTACTACGTGATCCAAACCAGAAAAAAACCCAGGATCTGTTCAACAAGTATGTGAAGAATGCGAAAGTATGAGTCCGATGAGTGAAAATCCTCGGCCTAATCTAGACCTAACATGCGTTATCCTCTTAAATATTGACCGACACCAGGTTTAATGGACTGTTTCAGTTTGGTACCACTTTACTACGTGATCCAAAGCAGAAAAAACCCTCGATCAGGTCAACATGTATGTTAAAACTGCGAAAGTATGACCCTGATGAGGGCAAATCCCAGGCCTAACCTATACCTAACATGCGTTGTCCTCTAAAATATTGATGGAAACCAGGTTTAATTGACTGTTTCAGTGTCGTACTTCATTACTACGTGATGCAATCCAGAAAAAGCCCCGGATCTAGCCATCAAGTATGAGAAATATGCGAAAGAATGAGCCTGATGAGAGCAAATCCCAGACCTAACCTAGACCTAACATGAATTGTTCTCTAAAATATTGATCAAAACCAGGTTTAATTGACTGTTTCGGTGTGGTACCACATTACTACGTGATCCAAACCAGAAAAAAACCCAGGATCTGTTCAACGAGTATGTGAAGTGTGCGAAAGTATGAGTCTGATGAATGAAAATCCCAGGCCTAACCTATACCTAACATGCGTTATTCTCTTAAATATTGACCGATACCAGGTTTAATGGACTGTTTCAGTGTGGTACCACTTTACTACGTGATCCAAAGCAGAAAAAACCCTCGATCAGGTCAACATGTATGTTAAAACTGCGAAAGTATGACCCTGATGAGGGCAAATCCCAGGCCTAACCTATACCTAACATGCGTTGTCCTCTAAAATATTGATGGAAACCAGGTTTAACTGACTGTTTCAGTGTCGTACTTCATTACTACGTGATGCAATCCAGAAAAAGCCCCGGATCTAGCCATCAAGTATGAGAAATATGCGAAAGAATGAGCCTGATGAGAGCAAATCCCAGACCTAACCTAGACCTAACATGAATTGTTCTCTAAAATATTGATCAAAACCAGGTTTAATTGACTGTTTCGGTGTGGTACCACATTACTACGTGATCCAAACCAGAAAAAAACCCAGGATCTGTTCAACGAGTATGTGAAGTGTGCGAAAGTATGAGTCCGATGAGGGCAAATCTCAGACCTATCCCGGACCTAACTTGCGTTATCCTCTAAAATATTGATCGAAACCATGTTTAATTGACTGTTTCAGTGTGGTACCACTTTACTACGTGATCCAAACCAGAAAAAACCCAGGATCCGTTCAACAAGTATGTGAAAAATGCGAAGGTATGACCCTGATGAGGGCAAATCCCAGACCTATCCCAGACCTAACTTGCGTTGTCCTCTAAAATATTGATGGAAAGCAGGTTTCATTGACTGTTTCAGTGTGGTACCACATTACTACGTGATCCAAACCAGAAAAAAACCCGGGTTCTGTTCAACAAGTATGTGAAAAACGCGAAAGTATGAGCCTGATGTGGGCAAATCCTAGACCTAACCCAGACCTAACATGCGTTATCCTCTAAAATATTGATCGAAACCAGGTTTAATGGACTGTATCAGTGTGGTACCACACTACTACGTGATCCAAACCAGAAAAAAACCCAGGATCTGTTCATCAAGTATGTGAAAAACGCGAAAGTATGAGCCTGATGAGGGCAAATCCCAGACCTATCCCAGACCTAACTTGCGTTATCCTCTAAAATATTGATCGAAACCAGGTTTAATTGATTGTTTCAGTGTGGTACCACACTACAACGTAATACAAACCTGAAAAAACCCAGGATCTGTTCAACAAGTATGTGAAAAACGCGAAAGTATGAGCCTGATGTGGGCAAATCCCAGACCTATCCCAGACCTAACTTGCGTTGTCCTCTAAGATATTGATGGAAACCAGGTTTAATTGACTGTTTCAGTGTTGTACTTCATTACTACGTGATGCAATCCAGAAAAAGCCCAGGAGCTAGCCATCAAGTATGTGAAAAATGCGAAAGCATGAGTCTGATGAGGGCAAATCCCTGGCCTAACCTAGACATAACTTTCGTTATCCTCTAAAATATTGGTCGAAACCAGGTTCAGTGGGCTGTTTCAGTGTGGTCCCACATTACTACGTGATCCAAACCAGAAAAAACCCAGGATCCGTTCAACAAGTATGTGAAGAATGCGAAAGTATGAGTCTGATAAGTGAAAATCCCTGGCCTAACCTAGACCTTACATGCGTTATCCCCTAAAATATTGATCGAAACCAGGTTAAATCGACTGTTTCAGTGTGGTACCACATTACTACGTGATCCAAACCAGAAAAAACCCAGGATCAGTTCAAGAAGTATGTGAAAAACGCGATAGTATGAGCCTGGGGAGGGCGAACCCTGACCTATCCCAGACCTAACTTGCGTTATCCTCTAAAATATTGATCGAAACCAGGTTTAATCGACTGTTTTAGTGAGGTACCACATTACTACGTGATCCAAACCAGAAAACACCCAAGATCCGTTCAACAAGTATTTGAAGAATGCGAAAGTATGAGTCTGATGAGTGAATATCCCAGGCCTAATCTAGACATAACATGCGTTATCCTCTTAAATATTGACCGATACCACGTTTAATGGACAGTTTCAGTGTGGTACCACTTTACTACGTGATCCAAAGCAGAAAAAACCCTCGATCAGGTCAACATGTATGTTAAAACTGCGAAAGTATGACCCTGATGAGGGCAAATCCCCGGCCTAACCTATACCTAACATGCGTTGTCCTCTAAAATATTGATGGAAACCAGGTTTAATTGACTGTTTCAGTGTCGTACTTCATTACTACGTGATGCAATCCAGAAAAAGCCCCGGATCTAGCCATCAAGTATGAGAAATATGCGAAAGAATGAGCCTGATGAGAGCAAATCCCAGACCTAACCTAGACCTAACATGAATTGTTCTCTAAAATATTGATCAAAACCAGGTTTAATTGACTGTTTCGGTGTGGTACCACATTACTACGTGATCCAAACCAGAAAATAACCCACGATCTGTTCAAGGAGTATGTGAAAAATGCGAAAGCATGAGTCTGATGAGTGAAAATCCCAGGCCTAACGTAGACCTAACATGCGTTATCCTCAATAATATTGACCGAAACCAGGTTTAATCGACTGTCTCAGCGTGGTACCACATTACTACGTGATCCAAGCCAGAAAAAAACCCAGGATCTGTTCAACGAGTATGTGAAGTGTGCGAAAGTATGAGTCTGATGACTGAAAATCCCAGGCCTAACCTAGACCTAACATGCGTTATCCTCTAAAATATTGATCGAAACCAGGTTTAATTGACTGTTTCAGTGTGGTACCACAATACTACGTGATCCAATCCAGAAATAGCCCAGGATCTATCCATGAAGTATAAGAAATATGCGGAAGTATGAGCCTGATGAGAGCAAATCCTAGACCTAACCCAGACCTAACATGCGTTATCCTCTAAAATATTTATCAAGACCAGGTTTAATTATTTGTTTCAGTGCGGTCCCACATTACTACGTGATCCAAACCAGAAAAAAACCCAGGATCCGTTCAACAAGTATGTGAAGAATGCAAAAGTATGAGTCTGATGAATGAAAATCCCAGGCCTAACCTATACCTAACATGCGTTATCCTCAAAAACATTGATCGAAACCTGGTTTAATCGACTGTTTCAGTGTGGTACCACATTACTATGTGATCCAAACCAGAAAATAGCCCAGGATCTATCCATGAAGTCTAAGAAATATGCGAAAGTATGAGCCTGATGATGGCAAATCCTAGACCTAACCCAGACCTAACATGCGTTATCCTCAAAAATATTTATCAAGACCAGGTTTAACTGAATGTTTCAGTGTGGTACCACATTACTACGTGATCCATACCAGAAAAAGCCCAGGAACTGTTCAACAAGTATGTGAAAAATGCGAAAGCATGAGTCTGATGAGGGCAAATCCCAGGCCTAACCTAGACATAACTTTCGTTATCCTCTAAAATATTGATCGAAACCAGGTTCAGTGGGCTGTTTCAGTGTGGTACCACATTACTGCGCGATCCAAACCAGAAAAAACCCAGGATCTGTTCAACATGTATGTGAGAAATGCGAAAGTATGACCCTGATGTGGGCAAATCCCAGACCTAACCCAGACCTAACTTGCATCGTCCTCTAAAATATTGATCGAAACCAGGTTTAATTGACTGTTCCAGTGTGGTACCACATTACTACGTGACCCAATCAAGAAATAGCCCAGGATCTAGCCATGAAGTATGAGAAATATGCGAAAGTATGAGCCTGATGAGGGCAAATCCTAGACCTAACCCAGACCTAACATGCTTTATCATCTAAAATATTTATCAAGACCTGGTTTAATTGATTGTTTCAGTGTGGTACCACATTACTACGTGAACCATACCAGAAAAAACCCAGGATCCGTTCAACAAGTATGTGAAGAATGCGAAAGTACGAGTCTGATGAGTGAAAATCCCAGGCCTAACCTAGACCTAACATGCGTTATCCTCAATAATATCGATCGAAACCAGGTTTAATTGAGTGTTTCAGTGTTGGACTTCATTACTACGTGATGCAATCCAGGAAAAGCCCAGGATCTAGCCATCAAGTATGAGAAATATGCGAAAGAATGAGCCTGATGAGAGCAAATCCCAGACCTAACCTAGACCTAACATGAATTATTCTCTAAAATATTGATCGAAACCAGGTTTAATTGACTGTTTCAGTGTGGTACCACATTACTACATGATCCAATCCAGTAAAACCCCAGGATCCGTTCAACAAGTATGTGCAGAATGCGAAAGTATGAGTCTGATGAGTGAAAATCTTCGGCCTAACCTAGACCTAACATGCGTTATCCTCAAAAATATTGATCGAAACCAGGTTTAATGGACAGTTTCAGTGTGGTACCACACTACTACGTGATCCAAACCAGAAAAAAACCCAGGATCTGTTCAACCAGGATGTGAAAAACGCGAAAGTATGAGCCTGATGAGGGCAAATCCCAGACCGATCCCAGACCTAACTTGCGTTATCCTCTAAAATGTTGATCGAAACCAGGTTTAATTGACTGTTTCAGTGTGGTACCACATTACTACGTGATCCAATCCAGAAATAGCCCAGGATCTAGCCATGAGGTATGAGGAATATGCGAAAGTATGAGCCTGACGAGAGCAAATCCTACACCTAACCCAGAACTAACATGCGTTATCCTCTAAAATATTTATCAAGACCAGGTTTAATTGATTATTTCAGTGTGGTCCCACATTACTACGTGATCCAAACCAGAAAAAACCCAGGATCCCTTCAACAAGTCTGTGAAGAATGCGAAAGAATGACTCTGATGAGTGAAAATCCCAGGCCTAACCTAGACCTAACATGCGTTATCCTCAAAAATATTGATCGAAACCTGGTTTAATCGACTGTTTCAGTGTGGTACCACATTACTATGTGATCCAAACCAGAAAATAGCCCAGGATCTATCCATGAAGTATAAGAAATATGCGAAAGTATGAGCCTGGTGAGGGCAAATCCTAGACCTAACCCAGACCTAACATGCGTTATCCTCAAAAATATTTATCAAGACCAGGTTTAACTGAACGTTTCAGTGTGGTACCACATTACTACGTGATCCATACCAGAAAAAACCCAGGATCTGTTCAACAAGTCAGTGAAAAATGCGAAAGCATGAGTCTGATGAGGGCAAATCCCAGGCCTAACCTAGACATAACTTTCGTTATCCTCTAAAATATTGATCGAAACCGGGTTCAGTGGGCTGTTTCAGTGTGGTACCACATTACTGCGCGATCCAAACCAGAAAAAACCCAGGATCTGTTCAACAAGTATGTGAAAAATGCGAAAGTATGACCCTGATGTGGGCAAATCCCAGACCTAACCCAGACCTAACTTGCATTGTCCTCTAAAATATTGATCGAAACCAGGTTTAATTGACTGTTCCAGTGTGGTACCACATTACTACGTGATCCAATCCAGAAATAGCCCAGGATCTAGCCATGAAGTATGAGAAATATGCGAAAGTATGGGCCTGATGAGGGCAAATCCTAGACCTAACCCAGACCTAACATGCGTTATCCCCTAAAATATTTATCAAGACCAGGTTTAATTGATTGTTTCAGTGTGGTCCCACATTACTACGTGATCCAAAGCAGAAAAAACCCAGGATCCGTTCAACAAGTATGTGAAGAATGCGAAAGAATGAGTCTGATGAGTGAAAATCCCAGGCCTAACCTAGACATAACATGCGTTATCCTCTAAAATATTGATCGAAACCAGGTTTAATGGACAGTTTCAGTGTGGTACCACACTACTACGTGATCCAAACCAGAAAAAAACCCAGGATCTGTTCAACCAGTATGTGAAAAACGCGAAAGTATGAGCCTGATGAGGGCAAATCCCAGACCGATCCCAGACCTAACTTGCGTTGTCCTCTAAGATATTGATGGAAACCAGGTTTAATTGACTGTTTCAGTGTTGTACTTCATTACTACGTGATGCTATCCAGAAAAAGCCCATGATCTAGCCATCAAGTATGAGAAATATGCGAAAGAATGAGTCTGATGAGTGCAAATCCCAGACCTAACCTAGACCTAACATGAATTATTCTCTAAAATATTGATCGAAACCAAGTTTAATTGACTGTTTCAGTGTGGCACCACATTACTACGTGATCCAATCCAGTAAAACCCCAGGATCCGTTCAACAAGTATGTGAAGAATGCGAAAGTATGAGTCTGATGAGTGAAAATCCTCGGCCTAACCTAGACCTAACATGCGTTATCCTCAAAAATATTGATCGAAACCAGGTTTAATGGACAGTTTCAGTGTGGTACCACACTACTACGTGATCCAAACCAGAAAAAAACCCAGGATCTGTTCAACCAGTATGTGAAAAACGCGAAAGTATGAGCCTGATGAGGGCAAATCCCAGACCGATCCCAGACCTAACTTGCGTTTTCCTCTAAAATATTGATCGAAACCAGGTTTAATTGACTGTTTCAGTGTGGTACCACATTACTACATGATACAATCCAGAAATAGCCCAGGATCTAGCCATGAGGTATGAGAAATATGCGAAAGTATGAGCCTGACGAGAGCAAATCCTAGACCTAACCCAGACCTAACATGCGTTATCCTCTAAAATATTTATCAAGACCAGGTTTAATTGATTGTTTCAGTGTGGTCCCACATTACTACGTGATCCAAAGCAGAAAAAACCCAGGATCCGTTCAACAAGTATGTGAAGAATGCGAAAGAATGAGTCTGATGAGTGAAAATCCCAGGCCTAACCTAGACATAACATGCGTTATCCTCTAAAATATTGATCGAAACCAGGTTTAATTGACTGTTTCAGTGTGGTACCACATTACTACGTGATACAATCCAGAAATAGCCCAGGATCTAGCCATGAGGTATGAGAAATATGCGAAAGTATGAGGCTGACGAGAGCAAATCCTAGACCTAACCCAGACCTAACATGCGTTATCCTCTAAAATATTTATCAAGACCAGGTTTAATTGATTGTTTCAGTGTGGTCCCACATTACTACGTGATCCAAACCAGAAAAAACCCAAGATCCGTTCAACAAGTATGTGAAGAATGCGAAAGTATGAGTCTGTTGAGTGAAAATCCCAGGCCTAACCTAGACCTAACATGCGTTATCCCCAAAAATATTGATCGAAACCTGGTTTAATCGACAGTTTCAGTGTGGTACCACAATACTACGTGATGCAAACCAGGGAATACCCAGGATCTGTTAAACGAGTATGTGAAGTGTGCGAAAGTATGAGCCTGATGAGGGCGAATCCCAGACCTATCCCAGACCTAACTTGCGTTATCCTCTAAAATATTGATCGAAACCAGGTTTAATCGACTGTTTCAGCGTGGTACCACATTACTATGTGATACAATCCAGAAACAGCCCAGGATCTATCCATGAAGTATAAGAAATATGCGAAAGTAAGAGCCTGATGAGGGCAAATCCTAGACATAACCCAGACCTAACATGCGTTATCCTCAAAAATATTTATCAAGACCAGGTTTAACTGAATGTTTCAGTGTGGTACCAGATTACTACGTGATACATTCCTGAAACAGCCCAGGATCTAGCCATGAAGTATGAGAAATATGCGAAAGTTTGAGCCTGACGAGGGCAAATCCTAGACCTAACCCAAACCTAACATGAATTATTCTCTAAAATGTTGATCGAAACCAGGTTTAATGGACAGTTTCAGTGTGGTACCACACTACTACGTGATCCAAACCAGAAAAAAACCCAGGATCTGTTCATCAAGTATGTGAAATACGCGAAAGTATGAGCCTGATGAGGGCAAATCCCAGACCTATCCCAGACCTAACTTGCGTTATCCTCTAAAATATTGATCGAAACCAGGTTTAATCGACTGTTTCAGCGTGGTACCACATTACTATGTGATACAATCCAGAAACAGCCCAGGATCTAGCCATGAAGTATGAGAAATATGCGAAAGTATGAGCCTGATGAGGGCAAACCCTAGACCTAACCCAAACCTAACATGCGTTATCCTCTAAAATATTTATCAAGACCAGGTTTAATCGAATGTTTCAGTGTGGTACCACATTACTACGTGAACGAAACCAGAAAAAACCCAGGATCCGTTCAACAAGTAAGTTAAAACTGCGACAGTACGATCCTGATGAGAGCAAATCCCAGATCTAACCTAGACCTGACATGCGTTGTCCTCTAAAATATTGATGGAAACCAGGTTTAATTGACTGTTTCAGTGTTGTACTTCATTACTTCGTGATGCAATCCAAAAAAAGCCCAGGATCTAGCCATCAAGTATGAGAAATATGCGAAAGAATGGGCCTGATGGGAGCAAATCCCTGACCTAACCTAGACCTAACATGAATTATTCTGTAAAATATTTATCAAGACCAGGTTTAATTGAATTTTTCAGTGTGGTACCACATTACTACGTGATCCAAACCAGTAAAAACCCAGGATCCGTTCAACAAGTATGTGAAGAATGCGAAAGTATGAGTCTGATGAGGTCAAATCCCAGACCTATCCCAGACTTAACTTGCGTTATCCTCTAAAATATTGATCGAAACCAGGTTTAATCGACTGTTTCAGCGTGGTACCACATTACTATGTGATACAATCCAGAAACAGACCAGGATCCAGCCATGAAGTATGAGAAATATGCGAAAGTATGCGCCTGATGAGGGCAAATCCTAGACCTAACCCAGACCTAACATGCGTTATCCTCTAAAATATTAATCAAGACCAGGTTTATTGGAATGTTTCAGTGTGGTACCACATTACTACGTGATCCAAACCAGTAAAAACCCAGGATCCGTTCAACAAGTATGTGAAGAATGCGAAAGTACGAGTCTGATGAGTGAAAATCCCAGGCCTAACCTAGACCTAACATGCGTTATCCTCAATAATATCGATCGAAACCAGGTTTAATTGAGTGTTTCAGTGTTGTACTTCATTACTACGTGATGCAATCCAGAAAAAGCCCAGGATCTAGCTATCTAGTATGAGAAATATGCGAAAGAATGAGCCTGATGAGAGCAAATCCCAGGCCTAACCTAGACCTAACATGAATTATTCTCTAAAATATTCATCAAAACCAGGTTTAGTTGGCTGTTTCAGTGTGGTACCACATTACTACGTGATCCAATCCAGAAATAGCCCAGGATCCGGCCATGAAGTATGAGAAATATGCGAAAGTATGAGCCTGATGAGGGCAAATCCCAGACCTATCCCAGACCTAACTTGCGTTGTCCTCTAAAATATTGATCGAAACCAGGTTTAATTGACTGTTTCAGTGTGGTACCACATTACTACATGATACAATCCAGAAATAGCCCAGGATCTAGCCATGAGGTATGAGAAATATGCGAAAGTATGAGGCTGACGAGAGCAAATCCTAGACCTAACCCAGACCTAACATGCGTTATTCTCAAAAATATTGATCGAAACCAGGTTTAATGGACAGTTTCAGTGTGGTACCACACTACTACGTGATCCAAACCAGAAAAAAACCCAGGATCTGTTCAACCAGTATGTGAAAAACGCGAAAGTATGAGCCTGATGAGGGCAAATCCCAGACCGATCCCAGACCTAACTTGCGTTTTCCTCTAAAATATTGATCGAAACCAGGTTTAATTGACTGTTTCAGTGTGGTACCACATTACTACATGATACAATCCAGAAATAGCCCAGGATCTAGCCATGAGGTATGAGAAATATGCGAAAGTATGAGGCTGACGAGAGCAAATCCTAGACCTAACCCAGACCTAACATGCGTTATTCTCAAAAATATTGATCGAAACCAGGTTTAATGGACAGTTTCAGTGTGGTACCACACTACTACGTGATCCAAACCAGAAAAAAACCCAGGATCTGTTCAACCAGTATGTGAAAAACGCGAAAGTATGAGCCTGATGAGGGCAAATCCCAGACCGATCCCAGACCTAACTTGCGTTTTCCTCTAAAATATTGATCGAAACCAGGTTTAATTGACTGTTTCAGTGTGGTACCACATTACTACATGATACAATCCAGAAATAGCCCAGGATCTAGCCATGAGGTATGAGAAATATGCGAAAGTATGAGGCTGATGAGTGCAAATCCCAGACCTAACCTAGACCTAACATGAATTATTCTCTAAAATATTGATCGAAACCAGGTTTAATTGACTGTTTCAGTGTGGCACCACATTACTACGTGATCCAATCCAGTAAAACCCCAGGATCCGTTCAACAAGTATGTGAAGAATGCGAAAGTATGAGTCTGATGAGTGAAAATCCCAGGCCTGACCTAGACCTAACATGCGTTATCCTCAATAATATCGATCGAAACCAGGTTTAATTGAGTGTTTCAGTGTTGTACTTCATTACTACGTGATGCAATCCAGAAAAAGCCCAGGATCTAGCTATCTAGTATGAGAAATATGCGAAAGAATGAGCCTGATGAGAGCAAATCCCAGGCCTAACCTAGACCTAACATGAATTATTCTCTAAAATATTCATCAAAACCAGGTTTAGTTGACTGTTTCAGTGTGGTACCACATTACTACGTGATCCAATCCAGAAATAGCCCAGGATCCAGCCATGAAGTATGAGAAATATGCGAAAGTATGAGCCTGATGAGGGCAAATCCTAGACCTAACCCAGACCTAACATGCGTTATTCTCTAAAATATTTATCAAGACCAGGTTTAATGGAATGTTTCTGTGTGGTACCACATTACTATGTGATCCAAACCAGAAAATAACCCAGGATCTGTTCAACAAGTATGTGAAGTGTGCGAAAGAATGAGTTTGATGAGGGCAAATCCCAGACCTATCCCAGACCTAACATGCGTTATCCTCTAAAATATTTATCAAGACCAGGTTTAATTGATTGTTTCAGTGTGGTACCACACTACAACGTAATACAAACCAGAAAAAACCCAGGATCTGTTCAACAAGTATGTGAAAAACGCGAAAGTATGAGCCTGATGTGGGCAAATCCCAGACCTATCCCAGACCTAACTTGCGTTGTCCTCTAAGATATTGATGGAAACCAGGTTTAATTGACTGTTTCAGTGTTGTACTTCATTACTACGTGATGCAATCCAGAAAAAGCCCAGGAGCTAGCCATCAAGTATGTGAAAAATGCGAAAGCATGAGTCTGATGAGGGCAAATCCCTGGCCTAACCTAGACATAACTTTCGTTATCCTCTAAAATATTGGTCGAAACCAGGTTCAGTGGGCTGTTTCAGTGTGGTCCCACATTACTACGTGATCCAAACCAGAAAAAACCCAGGATCCGTTCAACAAGTATGTGAAGAATGCGAAAGTATGAGTCTGATGAGTGAAAATCCCTGGCCTAACCTAGACCTTACATGCGTTATCCCCTAAAATATTGATCGAAACCAGGTTAAATCGACTGTTTCAGTGTGGTACCACATTACTACGTGATACAAACCAGAAAAAACCCAGGATCAGTTCAAGAAGTATGTGAAAAACGCGATAGTATGAGCCTGGGGAGGGCGAACCCTGACCTATCCCAGACCTAACTTGCGTTATCCTCTAAAATATTGATCGAAACCAGGTTTAATCGACTGTTTTAGTGAGGTACCACATTACTACGTGATCCAAACCAGAAAAAACCCAAGATCCGTTCAACAAGTATTTGAAGAATGCGAAAGTATGAGTCTGATGAGTGAATATCCCAGGCCTAATCTAGACATAACATGCGTTATCCTCTTAAATATTGACCGATACCACGTTTAATGGACAGTTTCAGTGTGGTACCACTTTACTACGTGATCCAAAGCAGAAAAAACCCTCGATCAGGTCAACATGTATGTTAAAACTGCGAAAGTATGACCCTGATGAGGGCAAATCCCCGGCCTAACCTATACCTAACATGCGTTGTCCTCTAAAATATTGATGGAAACCAGGTTTAATTGACTGTTTCAGTGTCGTACTTCATTACTACGTGATGCAATCCAGAAAAAGCCCCGGATCTAGCCATCAAGTATGAGAAATATGCGAAAGAATGAGCCTGATGAGAGCAAATCCCAGACCTAACCTAGACCTAACATGAATTGTTCTCTAAAATATTGATCAAAACCAGGTTTAATTGACTGTTTCGGTGTGGTACCACATTACTACGTGATCCAAACCAGAAAATAACCCACGATCTGTTCAAGGAGTATGTGAAAAATGCGAAAGCATGAGTCTGATGAGTGAAAATCCCAGGCCTAACGTAGACCTAACATGCGTTATCCTCAATAATATTGACCGAAACCAGGTTTAATCGACTGTCTCAGCGTGGTACCACATTACTACGTGATCCAAGCCAGAAAAAAACCCAGGATCTGTTCAACGAGTATGTGAAGTGTGCGAAAGTATGAGTCTGATGAGGGCAAATCCCAGACCTATCCCAGACCTAACATGCGTTATCCTCAAAAATATTTATCAAGACCAGGTTTAACTGAGTGTTTCAGTGTGGCACCACATTACTACGTGATCCATACCAGAAAAAGCCTAGGATCTGTTCAACAAGTATGTGAAAAATGCGAAAGCATGAGTCTGATGAGGGCAAATCCCTGGCCTAACCTAGACATAACTTTCGTTATCCTCTAAAATATTGGTCGAAACCAGGTTCAGTGGGCTGTTTCAGTGTGGTACCACATTACTGCGCGATCCAAACCAGAAAAAACCCAGGATCTGTTCAACAAGTATGTGAAGTGTGTGAAAGTATGAGTCTGATGACTGAAAATCCCAGGCCTAACCTAGACCTAACATGCGTTATCCTCTAAAATATTGATCGAAACCAGGTTTAATTGACTGTTTCAGTGTGGTACCACAATACTACGTGATCCAATCCAGAAATAGCCCAGGATCTATCCATGAAGTATAAGAAATATGCGGAAGTATGAGCCTGATGAGAGCAAATCCTAGACCTAACCCAGACCTAACATGCGTTATCCTCTAAAATATTTATCAAGACCAGGTTTAATTATTTGTTTCAGTGCGGTCCCACATTACTACGTGATCCAAACCAGAAAAAAACCCAGGATCCGTTCAACAAGTATGTGAAGAATGCAAAAGTATGAGTCTGATGAATGAAAATCCCAGGCCTAACCTATACCTAACATGCGTTATCCTCAAAAACATTGATCGAAACCTGGTTTAATCGACTGTTTCAGTGTGGTACCACATTACTATGTGATCCAAACCAGAAAATAGCCCAGGATCTATCCATGAAGTCTAAGAAATATGCGAAAGTATGAGCCTGATGATGGCAAATCCTAGACCTAACCCAGACCTAACATGCGTTATCCTCAAAAATATTTATCAAGACCAGGTTTAACTGAATGTTTCAGTGTGGTACCACATTACTACGTGATCCATACCAGAAAAAGCCCAGGATCTGTTC
Organism: Colletes latitarsis; assembly: GCF_051014445.1. Taxonomy (NCBI): domain Eukaryota; kingdom Metazoa; phylum Arthropoda; class Insecta; order Hymenoptera; family Colletidae; genus Colletes; species Colletes latitarsis. The sequence goes on along the minus strand of NW_027488367.1, from coordinate 27,195,183 downwards.
AACAAGTATGTGAAAAATGCGAAAGCATGAGTCTGATGAGGGCAAATCCCAGGCCTAACCTAGACATAACTTTCGTTATCCTCTAAAATATTGATCGAAACCAGGTTCAGTGGGCTGTTTCAGTGTGGTACCACATTACTGCGCGATCCAAACCAGAAAAAACCCAGGATCTGTTCAACAAGTATGTGAGAAATGCGAAAGTATGACCCTGATGTGGGCAAATCCCAGACCTAACCCAGACCTAACTTGCATCGTCCTCTAAAATATTGATCGAAACCAGGTTTAATTGACTGTTCCAGTGTGGTACCACATTACTACGTGACCCAATCAAGAAATAGCCCAGGATCTAGCCATGAAGTATGAGAAATATGCGAAAGTATGAGCCTGATGAGGGCAAATCCTAGACCTAACCCAGACCTAACATGCGTTATCATCTAAAATATTTATCAAGACCTGGTTTAATTGATTGTTTCAGTGTGGTACCACATTACTACGTGAACCATACCAGAAAAAACCCAGGATCCGTTCAACAAGTATCTGAAGAATGCGAAAGTATGAGTCTGATGAGCGAAAATCTCAGGGCTAACCTAGACCTAACATGCATTATCCTCTAAAATATTGATCCAAACCAGGTTTAGTGGACTGTTTCAGTGTGGTACCACTTTACTACGTGATACAAAGCAGAAAAAACCCTCGATCAGGTCAACATGTATGTTAGAACTGCGAAAGTATGACCCTGATGAGGGCAAATCCCAGGCCTAACCTAGACCTAACATGAATTATTCTCTAAAATATTGATCGAAACCAGGTTTAATTGACTGTTTCAGTGTTGTACATCATTACTACGTGATGCAATCCAGGAAAAGCCCAGGATCTAGCCATCAAGTATGAGAAATATGCGAAAGAATGAGCCTGATGAGAGCAAATCCCAGACCTAACCTAGTCCTAACATGAATTATTCTCTAAAATATTGATCGAAACCAGGTTTAATTGACTGTTTCAGTGTGGTACCACATTACTACATGATCCAATCCAGTAAAACCCCAGGATCCGTTCAACAAGTATGTGCAGAATGCGAAAGTATGAGTCTGATGAGTGAAAATCTTCGGCCTAACCTAGACCTAACATGCGTTATCCTCAAAAATATTGATCGAAACCAGGTTTAATGGACAGTTTCAGTGTGGTACCACACTACTACGTGATCCAAACCAGAAAAAAACCCAGGATCTGTTCAACCAGGATGTGAAAAACGCGAAAGTATGAGCCTGATGAGGGCAAATCCCAGACCGATCCCAGACCTAACTTGCGTTATCCTCTAAAATATTGATCGAAACCAGGTTTAATTGACTGTTTCAGTGTGGTACCACATTACTACGTGATCCAATCCAGAAATAGCCCAGGATCTAGCCATGAGGTATGAGGAATATGCGAAAGTATGAGCCTGACGAGAGCAAATCCTACACCTAACCCAGAACTAACATGCGTTATCCTCTAAAATATTTATCAAGACCAGGTTTAATTGATTGTTTCAGTGTGGTCCCACATTACTACGTGATCCAAACCAGAAAAAACCCAGGATCCCTTCAACAAGTCTGTGAAGAATGCGAAAGAATGACTCTGATGAGTGAAAATCCCAGGCCTAACCTAGACCTAACATGCGTTATCCTCAAAAATATTGATCGAAACCTGGTTTAATCGACTGTTTCAGTGTGGTACCACATTACTATGTGATCCAAACCAGAAAATAGCCCAGGATCTATCCATGAAGTATAAGAAATATGCGAAAGTATGAGCCTGGTGAGGGCAAATCCTAGACCTAACCCAGACCTAACATGCGTTATCCTCAAAAATATTTATCAAGACCAGGTTTAACTGAACGTTTCAGTGTGGTACCACATTACTACGTGATCCATACCAGAAAAAACCCAGGATCTGTTCAACAAGTCAGTGAAAAATGCGAAAGCATGAGTCTGATGAGGGCAAATCCCAGGCCTAACCTAGACATAACTTTCGTTATCCTCTAAAATATTGATCGAAACCGGGTTCAGTGGGCTGTTTCAGTGTGGTACCACATTACTGCGCGATCCAAACCAGAAAAAACCCAGGATCTGTTCAACAAGTATGTGAAAAATGCGAAAGTATGACCCTGATGTGGGCAAATCCCAGACCTAACCCAGACCTAACTTGCATTGTCCTCTAAAATATTGATCGAAACCAGGTTTAATTGACTGTTCCAGTGTGGTACCACATTACTACGTGATCCAATCCAGAAATAGCCCAGGATCTAGCCATGAAGTATGAGAAATATGCGAAAGTATGGGCCTGATGAGGGCAAATCCTAGACCTAACCCAGACCTAACATGCGTTATCCTCTAAAATATTTATCAAGACCAGGTTTAATTGATTGTTTCAGTGTGGTCCCACATTACTACGTGATCCAAACCAGAAAAAACCCAGGATCCCTTCAACAAGTCTGTGAAGAATGCGAAAGAATGAACCTGATGAGGGCGAATCCCAGACCTATCCCAGACCTACCTTGCGTTATCCTCTAAAATATTGATCGAAACCAGGTTTAATTGACTGTTTCAGCGTGGTACCACGTTACTACGTGATACAATCCTGAAACAGCCCAGGATCTAGCCATGAAGTATGAGAAATATGCGAAAGTATGAGCCTGACGAGGGCAAATCCTAGACCTAACCCAAACCTAACATGCGTTATCCTCTAAAATATTGATCCAAACCAGGTTTAATGGACAGCTTCAGTGTGATACCACTTTACTACGCGATCCAAAGCAGAAAAAACCCTCGATCAGGTCAACATGTATGTTAAAACTGCGAAAGTATGACCCTGATGAGGGCAAATCCCAGGCCTAACCTAGACCTAACATGCGTTGTCCTCTAAAATATTGATGGAAACTTGGTTTAATTGACTGTTTCAGTGTTGTACTTCATTACTACGTGATACAATCCAGAAACCCCAGGATCTAGCCATCAAGTATGAGAAATATGCGAAAGAATGAGCCTGATGAGAGCAAATCCCAGACCTAACCTAGACCTAACATGGATTATTCTCTAAAATATTGATCGAAACCAGGTTTAATTGACTGTTTCAGTGTGGTACCACATTACTACGTGATCCAAACCAGTAAAACCCCAGGATCCGTTCAACAAGTATGTGAAGAATGCGAAAGTATGAGTCTGATGAGTGAAAATCCTCGGCCTAACCTAGACCTAACATGCGTTATCCTCAAAAATATTGATCGAAACCAGGTTTAATGGACAGTTTCAGTGTGCTACCACACCACCACGTGATCCAAACTAGAAAAAAACCCAGGATCTGTTCAACCAGTATGTGAAAAACGCGAAAGTATGAGCCTGATGAGGGCAAATCTCAGACCGATCCCAGACCTAACTTGCGTTATCCTCTAAAATATTGTTCGAAACCAGGTTTAATTGTCTGTTTCAGTGTGGTACCACATTACTACGTGATCCAATCCATAAATAGCCCAGGATCTAGCCATGAGGTATGAGAAATATGCGAAAGTATGAGTCTGACGAAAGCAAATCCCTGGCCTAACCCAGACCTAACATGCGTGATCCTCTAAAATATTTATCAAGACCAGGTTTAATTGATTGTTTAAGTGTGGTCCCACATTACTACGTGATCCAAACCACAAAAAACCCAGGATCCGTTCAACAAGTATGTGAAGAATGCGAAAGAATGAGTCTGATGAGTGAAAATCCCAGGCCTAACCTAGACCTAACATGCGTTATCCTCAACAATATTGATCGAAACCTGGTTTCATCGACTGTTTCAGTGTGCTACCACAATACTACGTGATGTAATCCAGAAAAAGCCCAGGACCTAGCCATCAAGTATGAGAAATATGCGAAAGAATGAGCCTGATGAGGGCAAATCCCAGACCTATCCCAGACCTAACTTGCGTTATCCTCTAAAATATTGATCGAAACAAGGTTTAATTGACTGTTTCAGTGTGGTACCACATTACTACGTGATCCAAACCAGTAAAACCCCAGGATCCGTTCAACAAGTATGTGAAGGATGTGAAAGTATGAGTCTGATGAGTGAAAATCCTCGGCCTAACCTAGACCTAACATGCGTTATCCTCAAAAATATTGATCGAAACCAGGTTTAATGGACAGTTTCAGTGTGGTACCACACTACTACGTGATCCAAACCAGAAAAAACCCAGGATCTGTTCAACAAGTATGTGAAATACGCGAAAGTAAAAGCCTGATGAGGGCAAATCCCAGACCTATCCCAGACCTAACTTGCGTTATCCTCTAAAATATTGATCGAAACCAGGTTTAATTGACTGTTTCAGTGTGGTACCACATTACTACGTGATCCAAACCAGAAAAAAAACCCATGATCTGTTCAACAAGTATGTGAAGTATGCGAAAGTATGAGTCTGATGTGGGCAAATCCCAGGCCTAAACTAGACATAGCTTTCGTTATCCTCTAAAATGTTGATCGAAACCAGGTTTAATTGTCTGTTTTAGTGTGGTACCACTTTACTACGTGATCCAATGCAGAAAAAACCCTCGATCAGGTCAACATGCATGTTAAAACTGCGAAAGTATGAGCCTGATGAGGGCAAATCCCAGACCTATCCCAGACCTAACATGCGTTATCCTCAAAAATATTTATCGAAACCAGGTTTAATCGACTGTTTCAGTGTGGTCCCACATTACTACGTGATCCAAACCAGAAAAAACGCAGGATCCGTTCAACAAGTATGAGAAGAATGCGAAAGTATGAGTCTGATGAGGGCAAATCCCAGACCGATCCCAGACCTAACTTGCGTTATCCTCTAAAATATTGATCGAAACCAGGTTTAATTGACTGTTTCAATGTGGTACCACGTTACTACGTGATCCAATCCAGAAATAGCCCAGGATCTAGCCATGAGGTATGAGAAATATGCGAAAGTATGAGCGTGACGAGAGCAAATCCTAGACCTAACCCAGACCTAACATGCGTAATCCTCAAAAATATTTATCAAGACCAGGTTTAACTGAATGTTTCAGTGTGGTACCACATTACTACGTGATCCATACCAGAAAAAACCCAGGATCTGTTCAACAAGAATGTGAAAAATGCGAAAGTATGAGCCTGATGAGGGCAAATCCTAGACCTAACCCAGACCTAACATGCGTTATCCTCTAAAATGCTTATCAAGACCAGGTTTAATTGATTGTTTCAGTGTGGTACCAGATTACTACGTGATCCAAACCAGAAAAAACCCAGGATCCGTTCAACAAGTATGTGAAGAATGCGAAAGTATGAGCCTGATGAGGGCAAATCCTAGACCTATCCCAGACCTAACTTGCGTTATCCTCTAAAATATTGATCGACACCAGCTTCAGTGGGCTGTCTCAGTGTGGTACCACATTACTGCGCGATCCAAACCAGAAAAAACCCAGGATCTGTTCAACAAGAATGTGAAAATTGCGAAAGTATGACCCTGATGTGGGCAAATCCCAGACCTAACCCAGACCTAACTTGCATTGTCCTCTAAAATATTGATCGAAACCAGGTTTAATTGACTGTTCCAGTGTGGTACCACATTACTACGTGATCCAATCCAGAAATAGCCCAGGATCTAGCCATGAAGTATGAGAAATATGCGAAAGTATGAGCCTGATGAGGGCAAATCCTAGACCTAACCCAGACCTAACTTGCATTGTCCTCTAAAATATTGATCGAAACCTGGTTTAATGGACTGTTTCAGTGTGGTACCACATTACTACGTGAACCAAACCAGAAACAACCCAGGATCAGTTCAACAAGTATGTGAAAAACGCGAAAGTATGAGCCTGATGAGGGCAAATCCTAGACCTAACACAGACCTAACATGCGTTATCCTCTAAAATGCTTATCAAGACCAGGTTTAATTGATTGTTTCAGTGTGGTACCAGATTACTACGTGATCCACACCAGAAAAAACCCAAGATCCGTTCAACAAGTATGTGAAGAATGCGAAAGTATGAGTCTGATGAGTGAAAATCCCAGGCCTAGCGTAGACCTAACATGCGTTATCCTCAAAAATATTGATCGAAACCTGGTTTAATCGACTGTTTCAGTGTGGTACCACATTACTACGTGAACCAAACCAGAAAAAACCCAGGATCAGTTCAACAAGTATGTGAAAGACGCGAAAGTATGAGCCTGATGGGGGCAAATCCTAGACCTAACCCAGTCCTAACATGCGTTATCCTCTAAAATGTTTATCAAGACCAGGTTTAATTGATTGTTTCAGTGTGGTACCACATTACTACGTGCTCCAAAGCAGAAAAAACCCTCGATCAGGTCAACATGCAGGTTAAAACTGCGAAAGTATGACCCTGATGTGGGCAAATCCCAGGCCTAGCCTAGACCTAACATGCGTTGTCCTCTAAAATATTGAGCGAAACCAGGTTTAATGGACTGTTTCAGTGTGGTACCACATTACTACGTGAACCAAACCAGAAAAAACCCAGGATCAGTTCAACAAGTATGTGAAAAACGCGTAAGTATGAGCCTGATGAGGGCGAATCCCAGACCTATCCCAGACCTAACTTGCGTTATCCTCTAAAATATTGATCGAAACCAGGTTTAATGGACTGTTTCAGCGTGGTACCACGTTACTACGTGATACAATCCTGAAACAGCCCAGGATCTAGCCATGAAGTATGAGAAATATGCGAAAGTATGAGCCTGACGAGGGCAAATCCTAGACCTAACCCAAACCTAACATGCGTTATCCTCTAAAATATTGATCCAGACCAGGTTTAATGGACAGCTTCAGTGTGATACCACTTTACTACGTGATCCAAAGCAGAAAAACCCCAGGATCCGTTCAACAAGTATGTGAAGAATGCGAAAGTATGAGTCTGATGAGTGAAAATCCTCGGCCTAACCTAGACCTAACATGCGTTATCCTCTAAAATGTTTATCAAGACCAGGTTTAATTGATTGTTTCAGTGTGGTACCACATTACTACGTGCTCCAAAGCAGAAAAAACCCTCGATCAGGTCAACATGCATGTTAAAACTGCGAAAGTATGACCCTGATGAGGGCAAATCCCAGGCCTAGCCTAGACCTAACATGCGTTGTCCTCTAAAATATTGATGGAAACCAGGTTTAATTGACTGTTTCTGTGTTGTACATCATTACTACGTGATGCAATCCAGAAAAAGCCCAGGATCTAGCCATCAAGTATGAGAAATATGCGAAAGAATGAGCCTGATGAGAGCAAATCCCAGACCTAACCTAGACCTAACATGCGTTGTCCTCTAAAATATTGAGCGAAACCAGGTTTAATGGACTCTTTCAGTGTGGTACCACATTACTACGTGAACCAAACCAGAAAAAACCCAGGATCAGTTCAACAAGTATGTGAAAACGCGTAAGTATGAGCCTGATGAGGGCGAATCCCAGACCTATCCCAGACCTAACTTGCGTTATCCTCTAAAATATTGATCGAAACCAGGTTTAATGGACTGTTTCAGCGTGGTACCACGTTACTACGTGATACAATCCTGAAGCAGCCCAGGATCTAGCCATGAAGTATGAGAAATATGCGAAAGTATGACCCTGATGTGGGCAAATCCCAGGCCTAGCCTAGACCTAACATGCGTTGTCCTCTAAAATATTGAGCGAAACCAGGTTTAATGGACTGTTTCAGTGTGGTACCACATTACTACGTGAACCAAACCAGAAAAAACCCAGGATCAGTTCAACAAGTATGTGAAAAACGCGAAAGTATGAGCCTGATGAGGGCAAATCCTAGACCTAATCCAGTCCTAACATGCGTTATCCTCTAAAATGTTTATCAAGACCAGGTTTAATTGATTGTTTCAGTGTGGTACCACATTACTACGTGCTCCAAAGCAGAAAAAACCCTCGATCAGGTCAACATGCATGTTAAAACTGCGAAAGTATGACCCTGATGAGGGCAAATCCCAGGACTAGCCTAGACCTAACATGCGTTGTCCTCTAAAATATTGATGGAAACCAGGTTTAATTGACTGTTTCTGTGTTGTACTTCATTACTACGTGATGCAATCCAGAAAAAGCCCAGGATCTAGCCATCAAGTATGAGAAATATGCGAAGGAATGAGCCTGATGAGAGCAAATCCCAGACCTAACCTAGACCTAACATGAATTATTCTCTAAAATATTGATCGAAACCAGGTTTAATTGACTGTTTCAGTGTGGTACCACATTACTACGTGATCCAAACCAGAAGAAACCCAGGATCAGTTCAACAAGTATGTGAAGAATGCGAAAGTATGAGTCCGATGAGTGAAAATCCTCGGCCTAACCTAGACTTAACATGCGTTATCCTCAAAAATATTGATCGAAACCAGGTTTAATGGACAGTTTCAGTGTGGTACCACACTACTACGTGATCCAAACCAGAAAAAAACCCAGGATCTGTTCAACAAGTATGTGAAATACGCGAAAGTATGAGCCTGATGGAGGCAAATTCCAGACCTATCCCAGACCTAACTTGCGTTATCCTCTAAAATATTGATCGAAACCAGGTTTAATTGACTGTTTCAGTGTGGTACCACATTACTACGTGATCCAAACCAGAAAAAAACCCATGATCTGTTCAACAAGTACGTGAAGTATGCGAATGTATGAGTCTGATGAGGACAAATCCCAGGCCTAAACTAGACATAGCTTTCGTTATCCTCTAAAATGTTGATCGAAACCAGGTTTAATTGACTGTTTTAGTGTGGTACCACTTTACTACGTGATCCAATGCAGAAAAAACCCTCGATCAGGTCAACATGCATGTTAAAACTGCGAAGGTATGAGCCTGATGAGGGCAAATCCCAGACCTATCCCAGACCTAACATGCGTTATCCTCAAAAATATTTATCGAAACTAGGTTTAATCGACTGTTTCAGTGTGGTCCCACATTACTACGTGATCCAAACCAGAAAAAACCCAGGATCCGTTCAACAAGTATGTGAAGAATGCGAAAGTATGAGTCTGATGAGTGTAAATCCCAGGCCTAAACTAGACCTAACATGCGTTATCCTCAAAATATTGATCGAAACCTGGTTTAATTGACTGTTTCAGTGTTGTACTTCATTACTACGTGATGCAATCCAGAAAAATCCCAGGATCTATCCATGAAGTATAAGAAATATGCGAAAGAATGAGCCTGATGAGAGCAAATCCCAGACCTAACCTAGACCTAACATGAATTATTCTCTAAAATATTGATCGAAACCAGGTTTAATTGACTGTTTCAGTGTGGTACCACATTACTACGTGATCCAAACCAGTAAAACCCCAGGATCCGTTCAACAAGTATGTGAAGAATGCGAAAGTATGAGTCCGATGAGTGAAAATCCTCGGCCTAACCTAGACCTAACATGCGTTATCCTCAAAAATATTGATCGAAACCAGGTTTAATGGACAGTTTCAGTGTGGTACCACACTACTACGTGATCCAAACCAGAAAAAAACCCAGGATCTGTTCAAGAAGTATGTGAAATACGCGAAAGTATGAGTCTGATGAGTGAAAATCCCCGACCTAACCTAGACCTAACATGCGTTATCTTCTAAAATATTGATCCAAACCAGGTTTAGTGGACTGTTTCAGTGTGGTACCACACTACTACGTGACCCAAACCAGAAGAAATACCCAGGATCTGTTCAACCAGTATGTGAAAAACGCGAAAGTATGAGTCTGATGAGGGCAAATCCCAGACCGATCCCAGACCTAACTTGCGTTATCCTCTAAAATATTGATCGATACCAGGTTTAATTGACTGTTTCAGTGTGGTACCACGTTACTACGTGATCCAATCCAGAAATAGCCCAGGATCTAGCCATGAGGTATGAGAAATATGCGAAAGTATGAGCATGACGAGAGCAAATCCTAGACCTAATCCAGACCTAACATGCGTTATCCTCTAAAATATTTATCAAGATCAGGTTTAATTGATTGTTTCAGTGTGGTCCCACATTACTACGTGATCCAAACCAGAAAAAACCCAGGATCCGTTCAACAAGTATGTGAAGAATGCGAAAGTATGAGTCTGATGAGTGAAAATCCCCGGCCTAACCTAGACCTAACATGCGTTATCCTCAAAAATATTTATCGAAACTAGGTTTAATCGACTGTTTCAGTGTGGTCCCACATTACTACGTGATCCAAACCAGAAAAAACCCAGGATCCGTTCAACAAGTATGTGAAGAATGCGAAAGTATGAGTCTGATGAGTGTAAATCCCAGGCCTAAACTAGACCTAACATGCGTTATCCTCAAAATATTGATCGAAACCTGGTTTAATTGACTGTTTCAGTGTTGTACTTCATTACTACGTGATGCAATCCAGAAAAATCCCAGGATCTATCCATGAAGTATAAGAAATATGCGAAAGAATGAGCCTGATGAGAGCAAATCCCAGACCTAACCTAGACCTAACATGAATTATTCTCTAAAATATTGATCGAAACCAGGTTTAATTGACTGTTTCAGTGTGGTACCACATTACTACGTGATCCAAACCAGTAAAACCCCAGGATCCGTTCAACAAGTATGTGAAGAATGCGAAAGTATGGGTCCGGTGAGTGAAAATCCTCGGCCTAACCTAGACCTAACATGCGTTATCCTCAAAAATATTGATCGAAACCAGGTTTAATGGACAGTTTCAGTGTGGTACCACACTACTACGTGATCCAAACCAGAAAAAAACCCAGGATCTGTTCAAGAAGTATGTGAAATACGCGAAAGTATGAGTCTGATGAGTGAAAATCCCCGACCTAACCTAGACCTAACATGTGTTATCTTCTAAAATATTGATCCAAACCAGGTTTAGTGGACTGTTTCAGTGTGGTACCACACTACTACGTGACCCAAACCAGAAGAAATACCCAGGATCTGTTCAACCAGTATGTGAAAAACGCGAAAGTATGAGCCTGATGAGGGCAAATCCCAGACCGATCCCAGACCTAACTTGCGTTATCCTCTAAAATATTGATCGAAACCAGGTTTAATTGACTGTTTCAGTGTGGTACCACGTTACTACGTGATCCAATCCAGAAATAGCCCAGGATCTAGCCATGAGGTATGAGAAATATGCGAAAGTATGAGCATGACGGGAGCAAATCCTAGACCTAATCCAGACCTAACATGCGTTATCCTCTAAAATATTTATCAAGATCAGGTTTAATGGACAGCTTCAGTGTGATACCACTTTACTACGTGATCCAAAGCAGAAAAACCCCAGGATCCGTTCAACAAGTATGTGAAGAATGCGAAAGTATGAGTCTGATGAGTGAAAATCCTCGGCCTAACCTAGACCTAACATGCGTTATCCTCTAAAATGTTTATCAAGACCAGGTTTAATTGATTGTTTCAGTGTGGTACCACATTACTACGTGCTCCAAAGCAGAAAAAACCCTCGATCAGGTCAACATGCATGTTAAAACTGCGAAAGTATGACCCTGATGAGGGCAAATCCCAGGCCTAGCCTAGACCTAACATGCGTTGTCCTCTAAAATATTGATGGAAACCAGGTTTAATTGACTGTTTCTGTGTTGTACATCATTACTACGTGATGCAATCCAGAAAAAGCCCAGGATCTAGCCATCAAGTATGAGAAATATGCGAAAGAATGAGCCTGATGAGAGCAAATCCCAGACCTAACCTAGACCTAACATGCGTTGTCCTCTAAAATATTGAGCGAAACCAGGTTTAATGGACTCTTTCAGTGTGGTACCACATTACTACGTGAACCAAACCAGAAAAAACCCAGGATCAGTTCAACAAGTATGTGAAAACGCGTAAGTATGAGCCTGATGAGGGCGAATCCCAGACCTATCCCAGACCTAACTTGCGTTATCCTCTAAAATATTGATCGAAACCAGGTTTAATGGACTGTTTCAGCGTGGTACCACGTTACTACGTGATACAATCCTGAAGCAGCCCAGGATCTAGCCATGAAGTATGAGAAATATGCGAAAGTATGACCCTGATGTGGGCAAATCCCAGGCCTAGCCTAGACCTAACATGCGTTGTCCTCTAAAATATTGAGCGAAACCAGGTTTAATGGACTGTTTCAGTGTGGTACCACATTACTACGTGAACCAAACCAGAAAAAACCCAGGATCAGTTCAACAAGTATGTGAAAAACGCGAAAGTATGAGCCTGATGAGGGCAAATCCTAGACCTAATCCAGTCCTAACATGCGTTATCCTCTAAAATGTTTATCAAGACCAGGTTTAATTGATTGTTTCAGTGTGGTACCACATTACTACGTGCTCCAAAGCAGAAAAAACCCTCGATCAGGTCAACATGCATGTTAAAACTGCGAAAGTATGACCCTGATGAGGGCAAATCCCAGGACTAGCCTAGACCTAACATGCGTTGTCCTCTAAAATATTGATGGAAACCAGGTTTAATTGACTGTTTCTGTGTTGTACTTCATTACTACGTGATGCAATCCAGAAAAAGCCCAGGATCTAGCCATCAAGTATGAGAAATATGCGAAGGAATGAGCCTGATGAGAGCAAATCCCAGACCTAACCTAGACCTAACATGAATTATTCTCTAAAATATTGATCGAAACCAGGTTTAATTGACTGTTTCAGTGTGGTACCACATTACTACGTGATCCAAACCAGAAGAAACCCAGGATCAGTTCAACAAGTATGTGAAGAATGCGAAAGTATGAGTCCGATGAGTGAAAATCCTCGGCCTAACCTAGACTTAACATGCGTTATCCTCAAAAATATTGATCGAAACCAGGTTTAATGGACAGTTTCAGTGTGGTACCACACTACTACGTGATCCAAACCAGAAAAAAACCCAGGATCTGTTCAACAAGTATGTGAAATACGCGAAAGTATGAGCCTGATGGAGGCAAATTCCAGACCTATCCCAGACCTAACTTGCGTTATCCTCTAAAATATTGATCGAAACCAGGTTTAATTGACTGTTTCAGTGTGGTACCACATTACTACGTGATCCAAACCAGAAAAAAACCCATGATCTGTTCAACAAGTACGTGAAGTATGCGAATGTATGAGTCTGATGAGGACAAATCCCAGGCCTAAACTAGACATAGCTTTCGTTATCCTCTAAAATGTTGATCGAAACCAGGTTTAATTGACTGTTTTAGTGTGGTACCACTTTACTACGTGATCCAATGCAGAAAAAACCCTCGATCAGGTCAACATGCATGTTAAAACTGCGAAGGTATGAGCCTGATGAGGGCAAATCCCAGACCTATCCCAGACCTAACATGCGTTATCCTCAAAAATATTTATCGAAACTAGGTTTAATCGACTGTTTCAGTGTGGTCCCACATTACTACGTGATCCAAACCAGAAAAAACCCAGGATCCGTTCAACAAGTATGTGAAGAATGCGAAAGTATGAGTCTGATGAGTGTAAATCCCAGGCCTAAACTAGACCTAACATGCGTTATCCTCAAAATATTGATCGAAACCTGGTTTAATTGACTGTTTCAGTGTTGTACTTCATTACTACGTGATGCAATCCAGAAAAATCCCAGGATCTATCCATGAAGTATAAGAAATATGCGAAAGAATGAGCCTGATGAGAGCAAATCCCAGACCTAACCTAGACCTAACATGAATTATTCTCTAAAATATTGATCGAAACCAGGTTTAATTGACTGTTTCAGTGTGGTACCACATTACTACGTGATCCAAACCAGTAAAACCCCAGGATCCGTTCAACAAGTATGTGAAGAATGCGAAAGTATGAGTCCGATGAGTGAAAATCCTCGGCCTAACCTAGACCTAACATGCGTTATCCTCAAAAATATTGATCGAAACCAGGTTTAATGGACAGTTTCAGTGTGGTACCACACTACTACGTGATCCAAACCAGAAAAAAACCCAGGATCTGTTCAAGAAGTATGTGAAATACGCGAAAGTATGAGTCTGATGAGTGAAAATCCCCGACCTAACCTAGACCTAACATGCGTTATCTTCTAAAATATTGATCCAAACCAGGTTTAGTGGACTGTTTCAGTGTGGTACCACACTACTACGTGACCCAAACCAGAAGAAATACCCAGGATCTGTTCAACCAGTATGTGAAAAACGCGAAAGTATGAGTCTGATGAGGGCAAATCCCAGACCGATCCCAGACCTAACTTGCGTTATCCTCTAAAATATTGATCGATACCAGGTTTAATTGACTGTTTCAGTGTGGTACCACGTTACTACGTGATCCAATCCAGAAATAGCCCAGGATCTAGCCATGAGGTATGAGAAATATGCGAAAGTATGAGCATGACGAGAGCAAATCCTAGACCTAATCCAGACCTAACATGCGTTATCCTCTAAAATATTTATCAAGATCAGGTTTAATTGATTGTTTCAGTGTGGTCCCACATTACTACGTGATCCAAACCAGAAAAAACCCAGGATCCGTTCAACAAGTATGTGAAGAATGCGAAAGTATGAGTCTGATGAGTGAAAATCCCCGGCCTAACCTAGACCTAACATGCGTTATCCTCAAAAATATTTATCGAAACTAGGTTTAATCGACTGTTTCAGTGTGGTCCCACATTACTACGTGATCCAAACCAGAAAAAACCCAGGATCCGTTCAACAAGTATGTGAAGAATGCGAAAGTATGAGTCTGATGAGTGTAAATCCCAGGCCTAAACTAGACCTAACATGCGTTATCCTCAAAATATTGATCGAAACCTGGTTTAATTGACTGTTTCAGTGTTGTACTTCATTACTACGTGATGCAATCCAGAAAAATCCCAGGATCTATCCATGAAGTATAAGAAATATGCGAAAGAATGAGCCTGATGAGAGCAAATCCCAGACCTAACCTAGACCTAACATGAATTATTCTCTAAAATATTGATCGAAACCAGGTTTAATTGACTGTTTCAGTGTGGTACCACATTACTACGTGATCCAAACCAGTAAAACCCCAGGATCCGTTCAACAAGTATGTGAAGAATGCGAAAGTATGGGTCCGGTGAGTGAAAATCCTCGGCCTAACCTAGACCTAACATGCGTTATCCTCAAAAATATTGATCGAAACCAGGTTTAATGGACAGTTTCAGTGTGGTACCACACTACTACGTGATCCAAACCAGAAAAAAACCCAGGATCTGTTCAAGAAGTATGTGAAATACGCGAAAGTATGAGTCTGATGAGTGAAAATCCCCGACCTAACCTAGACCTAACATGTGTTATCTTCTAAAATATTGATCCAAACCAGGTTTAGTGGACTGTTTCAGTGTGGTACCACACTACTACGTGACCCAAACCAGAAGAAATACCCAGGATCTGTTCAACCAGTATGTGAAAAACGCGAAAGTATGAGCCTGATGAGGGCAAATCCCAGACCGATCCCAGACCTAACTTGCGTTATCCTCTAAAATATTGATCGAAACCAGGTTTAATTGACTGTTTCAGTGTGGTACCACGTTACTACGTGATCCAATCCAGAAATAGCCCAGGATCTAGCCATGAGGTATGAGAAATATGCGAAAGTATGAGCATGACGGGAGCAAATCCTAGACCTAATCCAGACCTAACATGCGTTATCCTCTAAAATATTTATCAAGATCAGGTTTAATTGATTGTTTCAGTGTGGTCCCACATTACTACGTGATCCAAACCAGAAAAAACCCAGGATCCGTTCAACAAGTATGTGATGAATGCGAAAGAATGAGTCTGATGAGTGAAAATCCCGGGCCTAACCTAGACCTAACATGCGTTATCCTCAAAAATATTGATCGAAACCTGGGTTAATCGACTGTTTCAGTGTGGTACCACATTACTATGTGATCCAAACCAGAAAATAGCCCAGGATCTATCCATGAAGTATAAGAAATATGCGAAAGTATGAGCCTGATGAGGGCAAATCCTAGACCTAACCCAGACCTAACATGCGTTATCCTCAAAAATATTTATCAAGACCAGGTTTAACTGAATGTTTCAGTGTGGTACCACATTACTGCGTGAACCATACCAGAAAAAACCCAGGATCCGTTCAACAAGTATCTGAAGAATGCGAAAGTATGAGTCTGATGGGTGAAAATCTCAGGGCTAACCTAGACATAACATGCATTATCCTCTAAGATATTGACCCAAACCAGGTTTAATCGACTGTTTCAGTGTGGTACCACAATACTGCGTGATGCAATCCAGAAAAAGCCCAGGATCTAGCCATCAAGTATGTGAAAAATGCGAAAGTATGACCCAGATGAGGGCAAATCCCAGGCCTAACCTAGACCTATCATGAATTATTCTCTAAAATATTGATCGAAACGAGGTTTAATTGACTGTTTCAGTGTTGTACTTCATTACTACGTGACGCAATCCAGAAAAAGCCCCGGATCTAGCCATCAAGTATGAGAAATATGCGAAAGAATGAGCCTGATGAGAGCAAATCCCAGACCTAACCCAGACCTAACATGAATTATTCTCTAAAATATTGATCGAAACCAGGTTTAATTGACTGTTTCAGTGTGGTACCACATTACTACGTGATACAATCCAGTAATAGCCCAGGATCCAGCCATGAAGTATGAGAAATATGCGAAAGTATGAGCCGGATGAGGGCAAATCCTAGACCTAACCCAGACCTAACATGCGTTATCCTCTAAAATATTTATCAAGACCAGGTTTAATTGATTGTTTCAGTGTGGTACCACTTTACTACGTGATCCACACCAGAAAAAACCCAAGATCCGTTCTACAAGTATGTGAAGAATGCGAAAGTATGAGTCTGATGTGTGAAAATCCCAGGCCTAACCTAGACCTAACATGCGTTATCCTCAAAAATATTCATCGAAACCTGGTTTAATCGACTGTTTCAGTGTGGTACCACAATACTACGTGATGCAATCCAGAAAAAGCCCAGGATCTAGCCATCAAGTATGAGAAATATGCGAAAGAATGAGCCTGATGAGAGCAAATCCTAGACCCATCCCAGACCTAACTTGCGTTATCCTCTAAAATATTGATCGAAACAAGGTTTAATTGACAGTTTTAGTGTGGTTCCACTTTACTACGTGATCCAAAGCAGAAAAAACCCTCGATCAGGTCAACATGCATGTTAAAACTGCGAAAGTATGACCCTGATGAGGGCAAATCCCAGGCCTAACCTAGACCTAACATGCGTTGTCTTCTAAAATATTGAGCGAAACCAGGTTTAATGGACTGTTTCAGTGTGGTACCACATTACTACGTGAACCAAACCAGAAAAAACCCAGGATCCGTTCAACAAGTATGTGAAGAATGCGAAAGTATGAGTCTGATGAGTGAAAATCCCAGGGCTAACCTAGACCTAACATGCGTTATCCTCTAAAATATTGATCCAAACCAGGTTTCATGGACTGTTTCAGTGTGGTACCACTTTACCACGTGATCCAAAACAGAAAAAACCCTCGATCACGTCAACATGTATGTTAAAACTGCGAAAGTATGACCCTGATGAGGGCCAATCCCAGGCCTAACCTAGACCTAACATGCCTTGTCCTCTAAAATATTGATGGCAACCAGGTTTAATTGACTGTTTCAGTGTTGTACTTCATTACTACGTGATGCAATCCAGAAAAAGCCCAGGATCTAGCCATCAAGTATGAGAAATATGCGAAAGAATGAGCCTAATGAGAGCAAATCCCAGACCTAACCTAGACCTAACATGAATTATTCTCTAAAATATTGATCAAAACCAGGTTTAATTGACTGTTTCAGTGTGGTACCACATTACTACGTGATCTAATCCAGAAATAGCCCAGGATCTAGCCATGAAGTATGAGAAATATGCGAAAGTATGAGCCCGACGAGGGCAAATGCTAGACCTAACCCAGACCTAACATGCGTTATCCTCTAAAATATTTATCAAGACCAGGTGTAATTGACTGTTTCAGTGTGGTACCACATTGCTACGTGATCCAAACCAGAAAAAACCCAGGATCAGTTCAACAAGTATGTGAAAAACGCGAAAGTATGTGCCTGATGAGGGCAAATCCCAGACCTATCCCAGACCTAACTTGCGTTGTCCTCTAAGATATTGATGGAAACCAGGTATAATTGACTGTTTCAATGTCGTACTTCATTACTACGTGATGCAATCCAGAAAAAGCCCAGGATCTAGCCATCAAGTATGAGAAATATGCGAAAGTATGAGCCTGATGATGGCGAATCCCAGACCTATCCCAGACCTAACTTGCGTTATCCCCTAAAATATTGATCGAAAACAGGTTTAATTGAATGTTCCAGTGTGGTACCACACTACTACGTGATCCAAACCAGAAAAAGCCCAGGATCTAGCCATCAAGTATGAGAAATATGCGAAAGTATGACCCTGATGAGGGCAAATCCCAGGCCTAACCTAGACCTAACATGCGTTGTCCTCTAAAATATTGATGGATACCAGGTTGAATTGACTGTTTCGGTGTTGTACTTCATTACTACGTGATCCAATCCAGAAAAAGCCCAGGATCTAGCCATCAAGTATGAGAGATATGCGAAGGAATGAGCCTGATGAGAGCAAATCCCAGACCTATCCCAGACCTAACTTGCGTTATCCCCTAAAATATTGATCGATATCAGGTTTAATTGAATGTTCCAGTGTGGTACCACACTACTACGTGATCCAATCCAGAAAAAGCCCAGGATCTAGCCATCAAGTATGAGAAATATGCGAAAGTATGACCCTGATAAGGGCACATCCCAGGCCTAACCTAGACCTAACATGCGTTATCCTCAAAAATATTGATCGAAACCTGATTTAATCGACTGTTTCAGTGTGGTACCACATTACTATGTGATCCAAACCAGAAAATAACCCAGGATCTGTTCAACGAGTATGTGAAGTGTGCGAAAGTATGAGTCTGATGAGGGCAAATCCCAGACCTATCCCAGACCTAACTTGCGTTATCCTCTAAAATATTGATCGAAACCAGGTTTAATTGACAGTTTCAGTGTGGTACCACGTTACTACGTGATCCAATCCAGAAATAGCCCAGGATCTAGCCATGAAGTATGAGAAATATGCGAAAGTATGAGTCTGACGAGGGCAAATCCTAGACCTAACCCAGACCTAACATGCGTTATCCTCTCAAATATTTATCATGACCAGGTTTAATTGATTGTTTCAGTGTGGTCCCACATTACTACGTGATCCAAACCAGAAAAAACCCAGGATCCGTTCAACAAGTATGTGAAGAATGCGAAAGTATGAGTCTGATGAGAGAAAATCCCATGACTAACCTAGACCTAACATTTGTTATCCTCAAAAGTATTGATCGAAACCTGGTTTAATCGACTGTTTCAGTGTGGTACCACATTACTACGTGATGCAATCCAGAAAAAGCCCAGGATCTAGCCATCAAGTATGAGAAATATGCGAAAGAATGAGCCTGATGAGAGCAAATCCCAGACCTAACCTAGACCTAACATGAATTGTTCTCTAAAATATTGATCAAAACCAGGTTTAATTGACTGCTTCAGTGTGGTACCACATTACTACGTGATCCAATCCAGAAATAGCCCAGGATCCAGCCATGAAGTATGAGAGATATGCGAAAGTATGAGCCTGATGAGAGCAAATCCCAGACCTATCCCAGACCTAACTTGCGTTGTCCTCTAAGATATTGATGGAAACCAGGTTTAATTGACTGCTTCAGTGTTGCACTTCATTACTACGTGATGCAATCCAGAAAAAGCCCAGGATCTAGCCATCAAGTATGAGAGATATGCGAAGGAATGAGCCTGATGAGAGCAAATCCCAGACCTAACCTAGACCTAACATGAATTATTCTCTAAAATATTGATCGAAACCAGGTTTAATTGACTGTTTCAGTGTGGTCCCACATTACTACGTGATCCAATCCAGAAATAGCCCAGGATCTAGCCATGAAGTATGAGAAATATGCGAAAGTATGAGCCTGACGAGGGCAAATCCTAGACCTAACCCAGACCTAACATGCGTTATCCTCTAAAATATTTATCATGACCAGGTTTAATTGATTGTTTCAGTGTGGTCCCACATTACTACGTGATCCAAACCAGAAAGAACCCAGGATCCGTTCAACAAGTATGTGAAGAATGCGAAAGTATGAGTCTGATGAGAGAAAATCCCATGACTAACCTAGACCTAACATTTGTTATCCTCAAAAGTATTGATCGAAACCTGGTTTAATCGACTGTTTCAGTGTGGTACCACATTACTACGTGATGCAATCCAGAAAAAGCCCAGGATCTAGCCATCAAGTATGAGAAATATGCGAAAGAATGAGCCTGATGAGAGCAAATCCCAGACCTAACCTAGACCTAACATGAATTGTTCTCTAAAATGTTGATCAAAACCAGGTTTAATTGACTGCTTCAGTGTGGTACCACATTACTACGTGATCCAATCCAGAAAAAGCCCAGGATCCAGCCATGAAGTATGAGAGATATGCGAAAGTATGAGCCTGATGAGAGCAAATCCCAGACCTATCCCAGACCTAACTTGCGTTGTCCTCTAAGATATAGATGGAAACCAGGTTTAATTGACTGTTTCAGTGTTGCACTTCATTACTACGTGATGCAATCCAGAAAAAGCCCAGGATCTAGCCATCAAGTATGAGAGATATGCGAAGGAATGAGCCTGATGAGAGCAAATCCCAGACCTAACCTAGACCTAACATGAATTATTCTCTAAAATATTGATCGAAACCAGGTTTAATTGACTGTTTCAGTGTGGTCCCACATAACTACGTGATCCAATCCAGAAATAGCCCAGGATCTAGCCATGAAGTATGAGAAATATGCGAAAGTATGAGCCTGACGAGGGCAAATCCTAGACCTAACCCAGACCTAACATGCGTTATCCTCTAAAATATTTATCATGACCAGGTTTAATTGATTGTTTCAGTGTGGTCCCACATTACTACGTGATCCAAACCAGAAAGAACCCAGGATCCGTTCAACAAGTATGTGAAGAATGCGAAAGTATGAGTCTGATGAGAGAAAATCCCAGGACTAACCTAGACCTAACATTTGTTATCCTCAAAAGTATTGATCGAAACCTGGTTTAATCGACTGTTTCAGTGTGGTACCACATTACTACGTAACCCAAACCAGAAAAAACCCAGGATCTGTTCAACAAGTATGTGAAAAACACGAAAGTATGAGCCTGATGGGGGCAAGTCCCAGACCTATCCCAGACCTAACTTGCGTTATCCTCTAAAATATTGATCGAAACCAGGTTTAATTGACTGTTTCAGTGTGCTACCACATTACTACGTGATCCAATCCAGAAATAGCCCAGGATCTAGCCATGAAGGATGAGAAATATGCGAAAGTATGAGCCTCACGAGGGCAAATCCTAGACCTAACCCAGACCTAAAATGCGTTATCCTCTAAAATATTTATCATGACCAGGTTTAATTGATTGTTTCAGTGTGGTCCCACATTACTACGTGATCCAAACCAGAAAAAACCCTGTATCTGTTCAACAAGTATGTGAAGAATGCGAAAGTATGAGTCTGATGAGTGAAAACCCCAGGCCTAACCTAGACCTAACATGCGTCATCCTCTAAATTCTTGATCGAAACCAGGTTTAATTGACTGTTTCAGTGTGGCACCACATTACTACGTGATCCAAACCAGTAAAAACCCAGGATCCGTTCAACAAGTATGTGAAGAATGCGAAAGTATGAGTCTGATGAGTGAAAATCCTCGGCCTAACCTAGACCTAACATGCGTTATCCTCAAAAATATTGATCGAAACCAGGTCTAATCGACTGTTTCAGTGTGGTACCACATTACTACGTGATGCAACCCAGAAAAAGCCCAGGATCTAGCCATCAAGTATGAGAAACATGCGAAAGTATGAGCCTGATGAGGGCGAATCCCAGACCTATCCCAGACCTAACTTGCGTTATCCTCTAAAATATTGATCGAAATCAGGTTTAATTGACTGCTTTAGCGTGGTACCACATTACTACGTGATACAATCCAGAAACAGCCCAGGATCTAGCCATGAAGTATGAGAAATATGCGAAAGTATGAGCCTGATGAGGGCGAATCCCAGACCTATCCCAGACCTAACATGCGTTATCCTCTAAAATATTTATCAAGACCAGGTTTAATTGAATGTTTCAGTGTGGTACCACATTACTACGTGAACCAAACCAGAAAAAACACTGTATCTGTTCAACAAGTATGTGAAGAATGCGAAAGTATGAGTCTGATGAGTGAAAATCCCCGGCCTAACCTAGACCTAACATGCGTTATCCTCAAAAACATTGATCGAAACCTGGTTTAATCGACTGTTTCAGTGTGGTACCACATTACTATGTGATCCAAACCAGAAAATAACCCAGGATCTGTTCAACGAGTATGTGAAGTGTGCGAAAGTATGAGTCTGATGAGGGCAAACCCCAGAACTATCCCAGACCTAACATGCGTTATCCTAAAAAATATTGTTCGAAACCAGGTTTAATCGACTGTTTCAGTGTGGTACCACACTACTACGTGACCCAAACCGGAAAGAACCCAGGATCTAGCCATCAAGTATGAGAAATATGCGAAAGTATGAGCCTGATGAGGGCGAATCCCAGACCTATCCCAGACCTAACATGCGTTATCCTCTAATATATTTATCAAGACCAGGTTTAATTGAATGTTTCAGTGTGGTACCACATTACTACGTGAACCAAACCAGAAAAAACCCTGTATCTGTTCAACAAGTATGTGAAGAATGCGAAAGTATGAGTCTGATGAGTGAAAATCCCAGGGCTAACCTAGACCTAACATGCGTTATCCTCTAAAATATTGATCCAAACCAGGTTTAATGGTCTGCTTCAGTGTGGTACCACTATACTACGTGATCCAAAGCAGATAAAACCCTCGATCAGGTCAACATGTATGTAAAAACTGCGAAAGTATGACCCTGATGTGGGCAAATCTCAGGCCTAACCTAGACCTAACATGCGTTGTCCTCTAAAATATTGATGGAAACCAGGTTTAATTGACTGTTTCAGTGTTGCACTTCATTACTACGTGATCCAAACCAGTAAAAACCCAGGATACGTTCAACAAGTATGTGAAGAATGCGAAAGTATCAGTGTGATGAGTGAAAAACCCCGGCCTAACCTAGACCTAACATGCGTTATCCTCAAACATATTGATCGAAACCTGGTTTAATCGTCTGTTTCAGTGTGGTACCACATTACTATGAGATCCAAACCAGAAAATAACCCAGGATCTGTTCAACGAGTATGTGAAGTGTGCGAAAGTATGAGTCTGATGAGGGCAAATCCCAGACCTATCCCAGACCTAACATTCGTTATCCTCTAAAATATTAATCAAGACCAGGTTTAATTGATTGTTTCAGTGTGGTCCCACATTACTACGTGATCCAAAGCAGAAAAAACCCAGGATCCGTTCAACAAGTATGTGAAGAATGCGAAAGTATGAGTCTGATGAGTGAAAATCTCAGGGCTAACCTAGACCTAACATGCGTTATCCTCTGAAATATTTATCAAGACCAGGTTTAATTGACTGTTTCAGTGTGGTACCACATTACTACGTGAACCAAACCATAAAAAACCCAGGATCTGTTCAACAAGTATGTGAAGAATGCGAAAGTATGAGTCTGATGAGTGAAAATCCCAGGGCTAACCTAGACCTAACATGCGTTATCCTCTAAAATATTGATCCAAACCAGGTTTAATGGTCTGCTTCAGTGTGGTACCACTATACTACGTGATCCAAAGCAGATAAAACCCTCGATCAGGTCAACATGTATGTTAAAACTGCGAAAGTATGACCCTGATGAGGGCAAATCCCAGGCCTAACCTAGACCTAACATGCGTTGTCCTCTAAAATATTGATGGAAACCAGGTTTAATAGACAGTTTCAGTGTTGTACTTCATTACTACGTGATGCAATCCAGAAAAAGCCCAGGATCTAGCCATCAAGTATGAGAAATATGCGAAAGAATGAGCCTGATGAGAGCAAATCCCAGACCTAACCTAGACCTAACATGAATTGTTCTCTAAAATATTGATCAAAACCAGGTTTAATTGACTGCTTCAGTGTGGTACCACATTACTACGTGATCCAATCCAGAAATAGCCCAGGATCCAGCCATGAAGTATGAGAGATATGCGAAAGTATGAGCCTGATGAGAGCAAATCCCAGACCTATCCCAGACCTAACTTGCGTTGTCCTCTAAGATATTGATGGAAACCAGGTTTAATTGACTGTTTCAGTGTTGCACTTCATTACTACGTGATGCAATCCAGAAAAAGCCCAGGATCTAGCCATCAAGTATGAGAGATATGCGAAGGAATGAGCCTGATGAGAGCAAATCCCAGACCTAACCTAGACCTAACATGAATTATTCTCTAAAATATTGATCGAAACCAGGTTTAATTGACTGTTTCAGTGTGGTCCCACATTACTACGTGATCCAATCCAGAAATAGCCCAGGATCTAGCCATGAAGTATGAGAAATATGCGAAAGTATGAGCCTGACGAGGGCAAATCCTAGACCTAACCCAGACCTAACATGCGTTATCCTCTAAAATATTTATCATGACCAGGTTTAATTGATTGTTTCAGTGTGGTCCCACATTACTACGTGATCCAAACCAGAAAGAACCCAGGATCCGTTCAACAAGTATGTGAAGAATGCGAAAGTATGAGTCTGATGAGAGAAAATCCCAGGACTAACCTAGACCTAACATTTGTTATCCTCAAAAGTATTGATCGAAACCTGGTTTAATCGACTGTTTCAGTGTGGTACCACATTACTACGTGATGCAATCCAGAAAAAGCCCAGGATCTAGCCATCAAGTATGAGAAATATGCGAAAGAATGAGCCTGATGAGAGCAAATCCCAGACCTAACCTAGACCTAACATGAATTGTTCTCTAAAATATTGATCAAAACCAGGTTTAATTGACTGCTTCAGTGTGGTACCACATTACTACGTGATCCAATCCAGAAATAGCCCAGGATCCAGCCATGAAGTATGAGAGATATGCGAAAGTATGAGCCTGATGAGAGCAAATCCCAGACCTATCCCAGACCTAACTTGCGTTGTCCTCTAAGATATAGATGGAAACCAGGTTTAATTGACTGTTTCAGTGTTGCACTTCATTACTACGTGATGCAATCCAGAAAAAGCCCAGGATCTAGCCATCAAGTATGAGAGATATGCGAAGGAATGAGCCTGATGAGAGCAAATCCCAGACCTAACCTAGACCTAACATGAATTATTCTCTAAAATATTGATCGAAACCAGGTTTAATTGACTGTTTCAGTGTGGTCCCACATAACTACGTGATCCAATCCAGAAATAGCCCAGGATCTAGCCATGAAGTATGAGAAATATGCGAAAGTATGAGCCTGACGAGGGCAAATCCTAGACCTAACCCAGACCTAACATGCGTTATCCTCTAAAATATTTATCATGACCAGGTTTAATTGATTGTTTCAGTGTGGTCCCACATTACTACGTGATCCAAACCAGAAAGAACCCAGGATCCGTTCAACAAGTATGTGAAGAATGCGAAAGTATGAGTCTGATGAGAGAAAATCCCAGGACTAACCTAGACCTAACATTTGTTATCCTCAAAAGTATTGATCGAAACCTGGTTTAATCGACTGTTTCAGTGTGGTACCACATTACTACGTAACCCAAACCAGAAAAAACCCAGGATCTGTTCAACAAGTATGTGAAAAACACGAAAGTATGAGCCTGATGGGGGCAAGTCCCAGACCTATCCCAGACCTAACTTGCGTTATCCACTAAAATATTGATCGAAACCAGGTTTAATTGACTGTTTCAGTGTGGTACCACATTACTACGTGATCCAATCCAGAAATAGCCCAGGATCTAGCCATGAAGTATGAGAAATATGCGAAAGTATGAGCCTCACGAGGGCAAATCCTAGACCTAACCCAGACCTAAAATGCGTTACCCTCTAAAATATTTATCATGACCAGGTTTAATTGATTGTTTCAGTGTGGTCCCACATTACTACGTGATCCAAACCAGAAAAAACCCAGGATCCGTTCAACAAGTATGTGAAGAATGCGAAAGTATGAGTCTGATGAGGGCAAATCCGAGACCTATCCCAGACCTAACATGCCTTATCCTCTAAAATATTGATCCAAACCAGGATTAGTGTACTGTTTCAGTGTGGTACCACTTTACTACGTGATCCAAAGCAGAAAAAACCCTCGATCACGTCATCATGTATAAATAAAACTGCGAAAGTATGACCCTGATGAGGGCACATCCCAGGCCTAACCTAGACCTAACATGCGTTATCCTCAAAAATATTGATCGAAACCTGGTTTAATTGACTGTTTCAGTGTGGTCCCACATTACTACGTGACCCAAACCGGAAAAAACCCAGGATCTGTTCAACAAGTATGTGAAAAACGCGAAAGTATGAGCCTGATGAGAGCAAATCCCAGACCTATCCCAGACCTAACTTGCCTTATCCTCTAAAATATTGAACGAAACCAGGTTTAATTGACTGTTTCAGCGTGGTACCACATTACTACGTGATACAATCCAGAAACAGCCCAGGATCTAGCCATGAAGTATGAGAAATATGCGAAAGTATGAGTCTGATGAGGGCAAATCCTAGACCTAACCCAAACCTAACATGCGTTATCCCCTAAAATATTTATCAAGACCAGGTTTAATTGAATGTTTCAGTGTGGTACCACATTACTACGTGAACCAAACCATAAAAAACCCAGGATCTGTTCAACAAGTATGTGAAGAATGCGAAAGTATGAGTCTGATGAGTGAAAATCCCACGGCTAACCTAGACCTAACATGCGTTATCCTCTTAAATATTGATCCAAACCAGGCTTAATGGACTGTTTCAGTGTGGTACCACTTTACTACGTGATCCAAAGCAGAAAAAACCCTCGATCAGGTCAACATGTATGTTAAAACTGCGAAAGTATGACCCTGATGAGGGCAAATCCCAGGCCTAACCTAGACCTAACATGCGTTGTTCTCTAAAATATTGATCGAAACCTGGTTTAATCGACAGTTTCAGTGTGGTACCACATTACTATGTGATCCAAACCAGAAAATAACTCAGGATCTGTTCAACGAGTATGTGAAGTGTGCGAAAGTATGATTCTGATGAGGGCAAATCCCAGACCTATCCCAGACCTAACATGCGTTATCCTCTAAAATATTTATCAAGACCAGGTTTAATTGAATGTTTCAGTGTGGTACCACATTACTACGTGATCCAAACCAGGAAAAACCAAGGATCCGTTCAACAAGTACGTGAAGAATGCGAACGTATGAGTCTGATGAGTGAAAACCCCAGGCCTAACCTAGACCTAACATGCGTTATCCTCAAAAACATTGATCGAAACCTGGTTTAATCGACAGTTTCAGTGTGGTACCACATTACTATGTGATCCAAACCAGAAAATAACTCAGGATCTGTTCAACGAGTATGTGAAGTGTGCGAAAGTATGATTCTGATGAGGGCAAATCCCAGACCTATCCCAGACCTAACATGCGTTATCCTCTAAAATATTTATTAAGACCAGGTTTAATTGAATGTTTCAGTGTGGTACCACATTACTACGTGATCCAAACCAGTAAAAACCCAGGATCCGTTCAACAAGTATGTGAAGAATGCGAAAGTATGAGTCTGATGAATGAAAATCCCAGGGCTAACCTAGACGTAACATGCGTTATCCTCTAAAATATTGATCCAAACCAGGTTTAATGGACTGTTTCAGT
Organism: Colletes latitarsis; assembly: GCF_051014445.1. NCBI lineage: Eukaryota > Metazoa > Arthropoda > Insecta > Hymenoptera > Colletidae > Colletes > Colletes latitarsis. Next base: position 27,167,407 of record NW_027488367.1, on the reverse strand, counting down.
GTGGTACCACTTTACTGCGTGATCCAAAGCAGAAAAAACCCTCGATCAGGTCAACATGTATGTTAAAACTGCGAAAGTATGACCCTGATGTGGGCAAATCTCAGGCCTAACCTAGACCTAACATGCGTTGTCCTCTAAAATATTGATAGAAACCCGGTTTAATTGACTGTTTCAGTGTTGCACTTCATTACTACGTGATCCAAACCAGTAAAAACCCAGGATCCGTTCAACAAGTATGTGAAGAATGCGAAAGTATCAGTGTGATGAGTGAAAAACCCCGGCCTAACCTAGACCTAACATGCGTTATCCTCAAACATACTGATCGAAACCTGGTTTAATCGTCTGTTTCAGTGTGGTACCACATTACTATGAGATCCAAACCAGAAAATAACCCAGGATCTGTTCAACGAGTATGTGAAGTGTGCGAAAGTATGAGTCTGATGAGGGCAAATCCCAGACCTAACCCAGACCTAAAATGCGTTATCATCTAAAATATTTATCATGACCAGGTTTAATTGATTGTTTCAGTGTGGTCCCACATTACTACGTGATCCAAACCAGAAAAAACCCAGGATCCGTTCAACAAGTATGTGAAGAATGCGAAAGTATGAGTCTGATGAGGGCAAATCCGAGACCTATCCCAGACCTAACATGCGTTATCCTCTAAAATATTGATCCAAACCAGGATTAGTGTACTGTTTCAGTGTGGTACCACATTACTACGTGAACCAAACCATAAAAAACCCAGGATCTGTTCAACAAGTATGTGAAGAATGCGAAAGTATGAGTCTGATGAGTGAAAATCCCAGGGCTAACCTAGACCTAACATGCGTTATCCTCAAAAATATTGATCGAAACCTGGTTTAATTGACTGTTTCAGTGTGGTACCACATTACTACGTGATCCAAACCAGGAAAAACCAAGGATCCGTTCAACAAGTATGTGAAGAATGCGAAAGTATGAGTCTGATGAGTGAAAACCCCAGGCCTAACCTAGACCTAACATGCGTTATCCTCAAAAACATTGATCGAAACCTGGTTTAATCGACTGTTTCAGTGTGGTACCACATTACTATGTGATCCAAACCAGAAAATAACTCAGGATCTGTTCAGCGAGTATGTGAAGTGTGCGAAAGTATGATTCTGATGAGGGCAAATCCCAGACCTATCCCAGACCTAACATGCGTTATCCTCTAAAATATTTATCAAGACCAGATTTAATTGAATGTTTCAGTGTGGTACCACATTACTACGTGATCCAAACCAGTAAAAACCCAGGATCCGTTCAACAAGTATGTGAAGAATGCGAAAGTATGAGTCTGATGAGTGAAAATCCCCGGCCTAACCTAGACCTAGCATGCGTTATTTTAAAAAATATTGTTCGAAACCAGGTTTAATCGACTGTTTCAGTGTGGTACCACACTACTACGTGACCCAAACCGGAAAAAACCCAGGATCTAGCCATCAAGTATGAGAAATATGCGAAAGTATGAGCCTGATGAGGGCGAATCCCAGACCTATCCCAGACCTAGCATGCGTTATCCTCTAATATATTTATCAAGACCAGGTTTAATTGAATGTTTCAGTGTGGTACCACATTACTACGTGAACCAAACCAGAAAAAACCCTGTATCTGTTCAACAAGTATGTGAAGAATGCGAAAGTATGAGTCTGATGAGTGAAAACCCCAGGCCTAACCTAGACCTAACATGCGTTATCCTCAAAAACATTGATCGAAACCTGGTTTAATCGACTGTTTCAGTGTGGTACCACATTACTATGTGATCCAAACCAGAAAATAACTCAGGATCTGTTCAACGAGTATGTGAAGTGTGCGAAAGTATGATTCTGATGAGGGCAAATCCCAGACCTATCCCAGACCTAACATGCGTTATCCTCTAAAATATTTATCAAGACCAGGTTTAATTGAATGTGTCAGTGTGGTACCACATTACTACGTGATCCAAACCAGTAAAAACCCAGGATCCGTTCAACAAGTATGTGAAGAATGCGAAAGTATGAGTCTGATGAATGAAAATCCCAGGGCTAACCTAGACGTAACATGCGTTATCCTCTAAAATATTGATCCAAACCAGGTTTAATGGACTGTTTCAGTGTGGTACCACTTTACTGCGTGATCCAAAGCAGAAAAAACCCTCGATCAGGTCAACATGTATGTTAAAACTGCGAAAGTATGACCCTGATGTGGGCAAATCTCTGGCCTAACCTAGACCTAACATGCGTTGTCCTCTAAAATATTGATGGAAACCCGGTTTAATTGACTGTTTCAGTGTTGCACTTCATTACTACGTGATCCAAACCAGTAAAAACCCAGGATCCGTTCAACAAGTATGTGAAGAATGCGAAAGTATCAGTGTGATGAGTGAAAAACCCCGGCCTAACCTAGACCTAACATGCGTTATCCTCAAACATACTGATCGAAACCTGGTTTAATCGTCTGTTTCAGTGTGGTACCACATTACTATGAGATCCAAACCAGAAAATAACCCAGGATCTGTTCAACGAGTATGTGAAGTGTGCGAAAGTATGAGTCTGATGAGTGAAAATCCCAGGGCTAACCTAGACCTAACATGCGTTATCCTCAAAAATATTGATCGAAACCTGGTTTAATTGACTGTTTGAGTGTGGTACCACATTACTACGTGATCCAAACCAGGAAAAACCAAGGATCCGTTCAACAAGTATGTGAAGAATGCGAAAGTATGAGTCTGATGAGTGAAAACCCCAGGCCTAACCTAGACCTAACATGCGTTATCCTCAAAAACATTGATCGAAACCTGGTTTAATCGACTGTTTCAGTGTGGTACCACATTACTATGTGATCCAAACCAGAAAATAACTCAGGATCTGTTCAACGAGTATGTGAAGTGTGCGAAAGTATGATTCTGATGAGGGCAAATCCCAGACCTATCCCAGACCTAACATGCGTTATCCTCTAAAATATTTATCAAGACCAGGTTTAATTGAATGTTTCAGTGTGGTACCACATTACTACGTGATCCAAACCAGTAAAAACCCAGGATCCGTTCAACAAGTATGTGAAGAATGCGAAAGTATGAGTCTGATGAGTGAAAATCCCCGGCCTAACCTAGACCTAGCATGCGTTATTTTAAAAAATATTGTTCGAAACCAGGTTTAATCGACTGTTTCAGTGTGGTACCACACTACTACGTGACCCAAACCGGAAAAAACCCAGGATCTAGCCATCAAGTATGAGAAATATGCGAAAGTATGAGCCTGATGAGGGCGAATCCCAGACCTATCCCAGACCTAACATGCGTTATCTTCTAATATATTTATCAAGACCAGGTTTAATTGAATGTTTCAGTGTGGTACCACATTACTACGTGAACCAAACCAGAAAAAACCCTGTATCTGTTCAACAAGTATGTGAAGAATGCGAAAGTATGAGTCTGATGAGTGAAAACCCCAGGCCTAACCTAGACCTAACATGCGTTATCCTCAAAAACATTGATCGAAACCTGGTTTAATCGACTGTTTCAGTGTGGTACCACATTACTATGTGATCCAAACCAGAAAATAACTCAGGATCTGTTCAACGAGTATGTGAAGTGTGCGAAAGTATGATTCTGATGAGGGCAAACCCCAGAACTATCCCAGACCTAACATGCGTCATCCTCTAATATATTTATCAAGACCAGGTTTTATTGAATGTTTCAGTGTGGTACCGCATTACTACGTGAACCAAACCAGAAAAAACCCTGTATCTGTTCAACAAGTATGTGAAGAATGCGAAAGTATGAGTCTGATGAATGAAAATCCCAGGGCTAACCTAGACCTAACATGCGTTATCCTCTAAAATATTGATCCAAACCAGGTTTAATGGACTGTTTCAGTGTGGTACCACTTTACTGCGTGATCCAAAGCAGAAAAAACCCTCGATCAGGTCAACATGTATGTTAAAACTGCGAAAGTATGACCCTGATGTGGGCAAATCTCAGGCCTAACCTAGACCTAACATGCGTTGTCCTCTAAAATATTGATGGAAACCAGGTTTAATTGACTGTTTCAGTGTTGCATTTCATTACTACGTGATCCAAACCAGTAAAAACCCAGGATCCGTTCAACAAGTATGTGAAGAATGCGAAAGTATCAGTGTGATGAGTGAAAAACCCCGGCCAAACCTAGACCTAACATGTGTTATCCTCAAACATATTGATCGAAACCTGGTTTAATCGTCTGTTTCAGTGTGGTACCACATTACTATGAGATCCAAACCAGAAAATAACCCAGGATCTGTTCAACGAGTGTGTGTAGTGTGCGAAAGTATGAGTCTGATGAGGGCAAATCCCAGACCTATCCCAGACCTAACATTCGTTATCCTCTAAAATATTAATCAAGACCAGGTTTAATTGATTGTTTCAGTGTGGTCCCACATTACTACGTGATCCAAACCAGAAAAAACCCAGGATCCGTTCAACAAGTATGTGAAGAATGCGAAAGTATGAGTCTGATGAGTGAAAATCCCAGGGCTAACCTAGACCTAACATGCGTTATCCTCTGAAATATTTATCAAGACCAGGTTTAATTGAATGTTTCAGTGTGGTACCACATTACTACGTGAACCAAACCATAAAAAACCCAGGATCTGTTCAACAAGTATGTGAAGAATGCGAAAGTATGAGTCTGATGAGTGAGAATCCCAGGGCTAACCTAGACCTAACATGCGTTGTCCTCTAAAATATTGATGGAAACCAGGTTTAATAGACTGTTTCAGTGTTGTACTTCATTACTACGTGATGCAATCCAGAAAAAGCCCAGGATCTAGCCATCAAGTATGAGAAATATGCGAAAGAAAGAGCCTGATGAGAGCAAATCCCAGACCTAACCTAGACCTAACATGAATTGTTCTCTAAAATATTGATCAAAACCAGGTTTAATTGACTGCTTCAGTGTGGTACCACATTACTACGTGATCCAATCCAGAAATAGCCCAGGATCCAGCCATGAAGTATGAGAGATATGCGAAAGTATGAGCCTGATGAGAGCAAATCCCAGACCTATCCCAGACCTAACTTGCGTTGTCCTCTAAGATATTGATGGAAACCAGGTTTAATTGACTGTTTCAGTGTTGCACTTCATTACTACGTGATGCAATCCAGAAAAAGCCCAGGATCTAGCCATCAAGTATGAGAGATATGCGAAGGAATGAGCCTGATGAGAGCAAATCCCAGACCTAACCTAGACCTAACATGAATTATTCTCTAAAATATTGATCGAAACCAGGTTTAATTGACTGTTTCAGTGTGGTCCCACATTACTACGTGATCCAATCCAGAAATAGCCCAGGATCTAGCCATGAAGTATGAGAAATATGCGAAAGTATGAGCCTGACGAGGGCAAATCCTAGACCTAACCCAGACCTAACATGCGTTATCCTCTAAAATATTTATCATGACCAGGTTTAATTGATTGTTTCAGTGTGGTCCCACATTACTACGTGATCCAAACCAGAAAGAACCCAGGATCCGTTCAACGAGTATGTGAAGAATGCGAAAGTATGAGTCTGATGAGAGAAAATCCCAGGACTAACCTAGACCTAACATTTGTTATCCTCAAAAGTATTGATCGAAACCTGGTTTAATCGACTGTTTCAGTGTGGTACCACATTACTACGTGATGCAATCCAGAAAAAGCCCAGGATCTAGCCATCAAGTATGAGAAATATGCGAAAGAATGAGCCTGATGAGAGCAAATCCCAGACCTAACCTAGACCTAACATGAATTGTTCTCTAAAATATTGATCAAAACCAGGTTTAATTGACTGCTTCAGTGTGGTACCACATTACTACGTGATCCAATCCAGAAATAGCCCAGGATCCAGCCATGAAGTATGAGAGATATGCGAAAGTATGAGCCTGATGAGAGCAAATCCCAGACCTATCCCAGACCTAACTTGCGTTGTCCTCTAAGATATAGATGGAAACCAGGTTTAATTGACTGTTTCAGTGTTGCACTTCATTACTACGTGATGCAATCCAGAAAAAGCCCAGGATCTAGCCATCAAGTATGAGAGATATGCGAAGGAATGAGCCTGATGAGAGCAAATCCCTGACCTAACCTAGACCTAACATGAATTATTCTCTAAAATATTGATCGAAACCAGGTTTAATTGACTGTTTCAGTGTGGTCCCACATAACTACGTGATCCAATCCAGAAATAGCCCAGGATCTAGCCATGAAGTATGAGAAATATGCGAAAGTATGAGCCTGACGAGGGCAAATCCTAGACCTAACCCAGACCTAACATGCGTTATCCTCTAAAATATTTATCATGACCAGGTTTAATTGATTGTTTCAGTGTGGTCCCACATTACTACGTGATCCAAACCAGAAAAAACCCAGGATCCGTTCAACAAGTATGTGAAGAATGCGAAAGTATGAGTCTGATGAGGGCAAATCCGAGACCTATCCCAGACCTAACATGCGTTATCCTCTAAAATATTGATCCAAACCAGGATTAGTGTACTGTTTCAGTGTGGTACCACTTTACTACGTGATCCAAAGCAGAAAAAACCCTCGATCACGTCATCATGTATAAATAAAACTGCGAAAGTATGACCCTGATGAGGGCACATCCCAGGCCTAACCTAGACCTAACATGCGTTATCCTCAAAAATATTGATCGAAACCTGGTTTAATTGACTGTTTCAGTGTGGTCCCACATTACTACGTGATCCAAAGCAGAAAAAACCCTCGATCAGGTCAACATGTATGTTAAAACTGCGAAAGTATGACCCTGATGTGGGCAAATCTCAGGCCTAACCTAGACCTAACATGCGTTGTCCTCTAAAATATTGATGGAAACCAGGTTTAATTGACTGTTTCAGTGTTGCATTTCATTACTACGTGATCCAAACCAGTAAAAACCCAGGATCCGTTCAACAAGTATGTGAAGAATGCGAAAGTATCAGTGTGATGAGTGAAAAACCCCGGCCAAACCTAGACCTAACATGCGTTATCCTCAAACATATTGATCGAAACCTGGTTTAATCGTCTGTTTCAGTGTGGTACCACATTACTATGAGATCCAAACCAGAAAATAACCCAGGATCTGTTCAACGAGTGTGTGTGGTGTGCGAAAGTATGAGTCTGATGAGGGCAAATCCCAGACCTATCCCAGACCTAACATTCGTTATCCTCTAAAATATTAATCAAGACCAGGTTTAATTGATTGTTTCAGTGTGGTCCCACATTACTACGTGATCCAAACCAGAAAAAACCCAGGATCCGTTCAACAAGTATGTGAAGAATGCGAAAGTATGAGTCTGATGAGTGAAAATCCCAGGGCTAACCTAGACCTAACATGCGTTATCCTCTGAAATATTTATCAAGACCAGGTTTAATTGAATGTTTCAGTGTGGTACCACATTACTACGTGAACCAAACCATAAAAAACCCAGGATCTGTTCAACAAGTATGTGAAGAATGCGAAAGTATGAGTCTGATGAGTGAGAATCCCAGGGCTAACCTAGACCTAACATGCGTTGTCCTCTAAAATATTGATGGAAACCAGGTTTAATAGACTGTTTCAGTGTTGTACTTCATTACTACGTGATGCAATCCAGAAAAAGCCCAGGATCTAGCCATCAAGTATGAGAAATATGCGAAAGAAAGAGCCTGATGAGAGCAAATCCCAGACCTAACCTAGACCTAACATGAATTGTTCTCTAAAATATTGATCGAAACCTGGTTTAATCGTCTGTTTCAGTGTGGTACCACATTACTATGAGATCCAAACCAGAAAATAACCCAGGATCTGTTCAACGAGTGTGTGTAGTGTGCGAAAGTATGAGTCTGATGAGGGCAAATCCCAGACCTATCCCAGACCTAACATTCGTTATCCTCTAAAATATTAATCAAGACCAGGTTTAATTGATTGTTTCAGTGTGGTCCCACATTACTACGTGATCCAAACCAGAAAAAACCCAGGATCCGTTCAACAAGTATGTGAAGAATGCGAAAGTATGAGTCTGATGAGTGAAAATCCCAGGGCTAACCTAGACCTAACATGCGTTATCCTCTGAAATATTTATCAAGACCAGGTTTAATTGAATGTTTCAGTGTGGTACCACATTACTACGTGAACCAAACCATAAAAAACCCAGGATCTGTTCAACAAGTATGTGAAGAATGCGAAAGTATGAGTCTGATGAGTGAGAATCCCAGGGCTAACCTAGACCTAACATGCGTTGTCCTCTAAAATATTGATGGAAACCAGGTTTAATAGACTGTTTCAGTGTTGTACTTCATTACTACGTGATGCAATCCAGAAAAAGCCCAGGATCTAGCCATCAAGTATGAGAAATATGCGAAAGAAAGAGCCTGATGAGAGCAAATCCCAGACCTAACCTAGACCTAACATGAATTGTTCTCTAAAATATTGATCAAAACCAGGTTTAATTGACTGCTTCAGTGTGGTACCACATTACTACGTGATCCAATCCAGAAATAGCCCAGGATCCAGCCATGAAGTATGAGAGATATGCGAAAGTATGAGCCTGATGAGAGCAAATCCCAGACCTATCCCAGACCTAACTTGCGTTGTCCTCTAAGATATTGATGGAAACCAGGTTTAATTGACTGTTTCAGTGTTGCACTTCATTACTACGTGATGCAATCCAGAAAAAGCCCAGGATCTAGCCATCAAGTATGAGAGATATGCGAAGGAATGAGCCTGATGAGAGCAAATCCCAGACCTAACCTAGACCTAACATGAATTATTCTCTAAAATATTGATCGAAACCAGGTTTAATTGACTGTTTCAGTGTGGTCCCACATTACTACGTGATCCAATCCAGAAATAGCCCAGGATCTAGCCATGAAGTATGAGAAATATGCGAAAGTATGAGCCTGACGAGGGCAAATCCTAGACCTAACCCAGACCTAACATGCGTTATCCTCTAAAATATTTATCATGACCAGGTTTAATTGATTGTTTCAGTGTGGTCCCACATTACTACGTGATCCAAACCAGAAAGAACCCAGGATCCGTTCAACGAGTATGTGAAGAATGCGAAAGTATGAGTCTGATGAGAGAAAATCCCAGGACTAACCTAGACCTAACATTTGTTATCCTCAAAAGTATTGATCGAAACCTGGTTTAATCGACTGTTTCAGTGTGGTACCACATTACTACGTGATGCAATCCAGAAAAAGCCCAGGATCTAGCCATCAAGTATGAGAAATATGCGAAAGAATGAGCCTGATGAGAGCAAATCCCAGACCTAACCTAGACCTAACATGAATTGTTCTCTAAAATATTGATCAAAACCAGGTTTAATTGACTGCTTCAGTGTGGTACCACATTACTACGTGATCCAATCCAGAAATAGCCCAGGATCCAGCCATGAAGTATGAGAGATATGCGAAAGTATGAGCCTGATGAGAGCAAATCCCAGACCTATCCCAGACCTAACTTGCGTTGTCCTCTAAGATATAGATGGAAACCAGGTTTAATTGACTGTTTCAGTGTTGCACTTCATTACTACGTGATGCAATCCAGAAAAAGCCCAGGATCTAGCCATCAAGTATGAGAGATATGCGAAGGAATGAGCCTGATGAGAGCAAATCCCTGACCTAACCTAGACCTAACATGAATTATTCTCTAAAATATTGATCGAAACCAGGTTTAATTGACTGTTTCAGTGTGGTCCCACATAACTACGTGATCCAATCCAGAAATAGCCCAGGATCTAGCCATGAAGTATGAGAAATATGCGAAAGTATGAGCCTGACGAGGGCAAATCCTAGACCTAACCCAGACCTAACATGCGTTATCCTCTAAAATATTTATCATGACCAGGTTTAATTGATTGTTTCAGTGTGGTCCCACATTACTACGTGATCCAAACCAGAAAAAACCCAGGATCCGTTCAACAAGTATGTGAAGAATGCGAAAGTATGAGTCTGATGAGGGCAAATCCGAGACCTATCCCAGACCTAACATGCGTTATCCTCTAAAATATTGATCCAAACCAGGATTAGTGTACTGTTTCAGTGTGGTACCACTTTACTACGTGATCCAAAGCAGAAAAAACCCTCGATCACGTCATCATGTATAAATAAAACTGCGAAAGTATGACCCTGATGAGGGCACATCCCAGGCCTAACCTAGACCTAACATGCGTTATCCTCAAAAATATTGATCGAAACCTGGTTTAATTGACTGTTTCAGTGTGGTCCCACATTACTACGTGACCCAAACCGGAAAAAACCCAGGATCTGTTCAACAAGTATGTGAAAAACGCGAAAGTATGAGCCTGATGAGAGCAAATCCCAGACCTATCCCAGACCTAACTTGCCTTATCCTCTAAAATATTGAACGAAACCAGGTTTAATTGACTGTTTCAGCGTGGTACCACATTACTACGTGATACAATCCAGAAACAGCCCAGGATCTAGCCATGAAGTATGAGAAATATGCGAAAGTATGAGTCTGATGAGGGCAAATCCTAGACCTAACCCAAACCTAACATGCGTTATCCCCTAAAATATTTATCAAGACCAGGTTTAATTGAATGTTTCAGTGTGGTACCACATTACTACGTGAACCAAACCATAAAAAACCCAGGATCTGTTCAACAAGTATGTGAAGAATGCGAAAGTATGAGTCTGATGAGTGAAAATCCCACGGCTAACCTAGACCTAACATGCGTTATCCTCTTAAATATTGATCCAAACCAGGCTTAATGGACTGTTTCAGTGTGGTACCACTTTACTACGTGATCCAAAGCAGAAAAAACCCTCGATCAGGTCAACATGTATGTTAAAACTGCGAAAGTATGACCCTGATGAGGGCAAATCCCAGGCCTAACCTAGACCTAACATGCGTTGTTCTCTAAAATATTGATCGAAACCTGGTTTAATCGACAGTTTCAGTGTGGTACCACATTACTATGTGATCCAAACCAGAAAATAACTCAGGATCTGTTCAACGAGTATGTGAAGTGTGCGAAAGTATGATTCTGATGAGGGCAAATCCCAGACCTATCCCAGACCTAACATGCGTTATCCTCTAAAATATTTATCAAGACCAGGTTTAATTGAATGTTTCAGTGTGGTACCACATTACTACGTGATCCAAACCAGGAAAAACCAAGGATCCGTTCAACAAGTATGTGAAGAATGCGAACGTATGAGTCTGATGAGTGAAAACCCCAGGCCTAACCTAGACCTAACATGCGTTATCCTCAAAAACATTGATCGAAACCTGGTTTAATCGACAGTTTCAGTGTGGTACCACATTACTATGTGATCCAAACCAGAAAATAACTCAGGATCTGTTCAACGAGTATGTGAAGTGTGCGAAAGTATGATTCTGATGAGGGCAAATCCCAGACCTATCCCAGACCTAACATGCGTTATCCTCTAAAATATTTATCAAGACCAGGTTTAATTGAATGTTTCAGTGTGGTACCACATTACTACGTGATCCAAACCAGTAAAAACCCAGGATCCGTTCAACAAGTATGTGAAGAATGCGAAAGTATGAATCTGATGAATGAAAATCCCAGGGCTAACCTAGACGTAACATGCGTTATCCTCTAAAATATTGATCCAAACCAGGTTTAATGGACTGTTTCAGTGTGGTACCACTTTACTGCGTGATCCAAAGCAGAAAAAACCCTCGATCAGGTCAACATGTATGTTAAAACTGCGAAAGTATGACCCTGATGTGGGCAAATCTCAGGCCTAACCTAGACCTAACATGCGTTGTCCTCTAAAATATTGATGGAAACCCGGTTTAATTGACTGTTTCAGTGTTGCACTTCATTACTACGTGATCCAAACCAGTAAAAACCCAGGATCCGTTCAACAAGTATGTGAAGAATGCGAAAGTATCAGTGTGATGAGTGAAAAACCCCGGCCTAACCTAGACCTAACATGCGTTATCCTCAAACATACTGATCGAAACCTGGTTTAATCGTCTGTTTCAGTGTGGTACCACATTACTATGAGATCCAAACCAGAAAATAACCCAGGATCTGTTCAACGAGTATGTGAAGTGTGCGAAAGTATGAGTCTGATGAGGGCAAATCCCAGACCTAACCCAGACCTAAAATGCGTTATCATCTAAAATATTTATCATGACTAGGTTTAATTGATTGTTTCAGTGTGGTCCCACATTACTACGTGATCCAAACCAGAAAAAACCCAGGATCCGTTCAACAAGTATGTGAAGAATGCGAAAGTATGAGTCTGATGAGGGTAAATCCGAGACCTATCCCAGACCTAACATGCGTTATCCTCTAAAATATTGATCCAAACCAGGATTAGTGTACTGTTTCAGTGTGGTACCACATTACTACGTGAACCAAACCATAAAAAACCCAGGATGTGTTCAACAAGTATGTGAAGAATGCGAAAGTATGAGTCTGATGAGTGAAAATCCCAGGGCTAACCTAGACCTAACATGCGTTATCCTCAAAAATATTGATCGAAACCTGGTTTAATTGACTGTTTCAGTGTGGTACCACATTACTACGTGATCCAAACCAGGAAAAACCAAGGATCCCTTCAACAAGTATGTGAAGAATGCGAAAGTATGAGTCTGATGAGTGAAAACCCCAGGCCTAACCTAGACCTAACATGCGTTATCCTCAAAAACATTGATCGAAACCTGGTTTAATCGACTGTTTCAGTGTGGTACCACATTACTATGTGATCCAAACCAGAAAATAACTCAGGATCTGTTCAACGAGTATGTGAAGTGTGCGAAAGTATGATTCTGATGAGGGCAAATCCCAGACCTATCCCAGACCTAACATGCGTTATCCTCTAAAATATTTATCAAGACCAGGTTTAATTGAATGTTTCAGTGTGGTACCACATTACTACGTGATCCAAACCAGTAAAAACCCAGGATCCGTTCAACAAGTATGTGAAGAATGCGAAAGTATGAGTCTGATGAGTGAAAATCCCCGGCCTAACCTAGACCTAGCATGCGTTATTTTAAAAAATATTGTTCGAAACCAGGTTTAATCGACTGTTTCAGTGTGGTACCACACTACTACGTGACCCAAACCGGAAAAAACCCAGGATCTAGCCATCAAGTATGAGAAATATGCGAAAGTATGAGCCTGATGAGGGCGAATCCCAGACCTATCTCAGACCTAACATGCGTTATCCTCTAATATATTTATCAAGACCAGGTTTAATTGAATGTTTCAGTGTGGTACCACATTACTACGTGAACCAAACCAGAAAAAACCCTGTATCTGTTCAACAAGTATGTGAAGAATGCGAAAGTATGAGTCTGATGAGTGAAAACCCCAGGCCTAACCTAGACCTAACATGCGTTATCCTCAAAAACATTGATCGAAACCTGGTTTAATCGACTGTTTCAGTGTGGTACCACATTACTATGTGATCCAAACCAGAAAATAACTCAGGATCTGTTCAACGAGTATGTGAAGTGTGCGAAAGTATGATTCTGATGAGGGCAAATCCCAGACCTATCCCAGACCTAACATGCGTTATCCTCTAAAATATTTATCAAGACCAGGTTTAATTGAATGTTTCAGTGTGGTACCACATTACTACGTGATCCAAACCAGTAAAAACCCAGGATCCGTTCAACAAGTATGTGAAGAATGCGAAAGTATGAGTCTGATGAATGAAAATCCCAGGGCTAACCTAGACGTAACATGCGTTATCCTCTAAAATATTGATCCAAACCAGGTTTAATGGACTGTTTCAGTGTGGTACCACTTTACTGCGTGATCCAAAGCAGAAAAAACCCTCGATCAGGTCAACATGTATGTTAAAACTGCGAAAGTATGACCCTGATGTGGGCAAATCTCTGGCCTAACCTAGACCTAACATGCGTTGTCCTCTAAAATATTGATGGAAACCCGGTTTAATTGACTGTTTCAGTGTTGCACTTCATTACTACGTGATCCAAACCAGTAAAAACCCAGGATCCGTTCAACAAGTATGTGAAGAATGCGAAAGTATCAGTGTGATGAGTGAAAAACCCCGGCCTAACCTAGACCTAACATGCGTTATCCTCAAACATACTGATCGAAACCTGGTTTAATCGTCTGTTTCAGTGTGGTACCACATTACTATGAGATCCAAACCAGAAAATAACCCAGGATCTGTTCAACGAGTATGTGAAGTGTGCGAAAGTATGAGTCTGATGAGGGCAAATCCCAGACCTAACCCAGACCTAAAATGCGTTATCATCTAAAATATTTATCATGACCAGGTTTAATTGATTGTTTCAGTGTGGTCCCACATTACTACGTGATCCAAACCAGAAAAAACCCAGGATCCGTTCAACAAGTATGTGAAGAATGCGAAAGTATGAGTCTGATGAGGGCAAATCCGAGACCTATCCCAGACCTAACATGCGGTATCCTCTAATATATTTATCAAGACCAGGTTTAATTGAATGTTTCAGTGTGGTACCACATTACTACGTGAACCAGACCAGAAAAAACCCTGTATCTGTTCAACAAGTATGTGAAGAATGCGAAAGTATGAGTCTGATGAGTGAAAACCCCAGGCCTAACCTAGACCTAACATGCGTTATCCTCAAAAACATTGATCGAAACCTGGTTTAATCGACTGTTTCAGTGTGGTACCACATTACTATGTGATCCAAACCAGAAAATAACTCAGGATCTGTTCAACGAGTATGTGAAGTGTGCGAAAGTATGATTCTGATGAGGGCAAACCCCAGAACTATCCCAGACCTAACATGCGTCATCCTCTAAAATATTTATCAAGACCAGGTTTAATTGAATGTTTCAGTGTGGTACCACATTACTACGTGATCCAAACCAGTAAAAACCCAGGATCCGTTCAACAAGTATGTGAAGAATGCGAAAGTATGAGTCTGATGAGTGAAAATCCCCGGCCTAACCTAGACCTAACATGCGTTATCCTAAAAAATATTGTTCGAAACCAGGTTTAATCGACTGTTTCAGTGTGGTACCACACTACTACGTGACCCAAACCGGAAAGAACCCAGGATCTAGCCATCAAGTATGAGAAATATGCGAAAGTATGAGCCCGATGAGGGCGAATCCCAGACCTATCCCAGACCTAACATGCGTTATCCTCTAATATATTTATCAAGACCAGGTTTAATTGAATGTTTCAGTGTGGTACCACATTACTACGTGAACCAAACCAGAAAAAACCCTGTATCTGTTCAACAAGTATGTGAAGAATGCGAAAGTATGAGTCTGATGAATGAAAATCCCAGGGCTAACCTAGACCTAACATGCGTTATCCTCTAAAATATTGATCCAAACCAGGTTTAATGGACTGTTTCAGTGTGGTACCACTTTACTGCGTGATCCAAAGCAGAAAAAACCCTCGATCAGGTCAACATGTATGTTAAAACTGCGAAAGTATGACCCTGATGTGGGCAAATCTCAGGCCTAACCTAGACCTAACATGCGTTGTCCTCTAAAATATTGATGGAAACCATGTTTAATTGACTGTTTCAGTGTTGCACTTCATTACTACGTGATCCAAACCAGTAAAAACCCAGGATCCGTTCAACAAGTATGTGAAGAATGCGAAAGTATCAGTGTGATGAGTGAAAAACCCCGGCCAAACCTAGACCTAACATGCGTTATCCTCAAACATATTGATCGAAACCTGGTTTAATCGTCTGTTTCAGTGTGGTACCACATTACTATGAGATCCAAACCAGAAAATAACCCAGGATCTGTTCAACGAGTGTGTGTAGTGTGCGAAAGTATGAGTCTGATGAGGGCAAATCCCAGACCTATCCCAGACCTAACATTCGTTATCCTCTAAAATATTAATCAAGACCAGGTTTAATTGATTGTTTCAGTGTGGTCCCACATTACTACGTGATCCAAACCAGAAAAAACCCAGGATCCGTTCAACAAGTATGTGAAGAATGCGAAAGTATGAGTCTGATGAGTGAAAATCCCAGGGCTAACCTAGACCTAACATGCGTTATCCTCTGAAATATTTATCAAGACCAGGTTTAATTGAATGTTTCAGTGTGGTACCACATTACTACGTGAACCAAACCATAAAAAACCCAGGATCTGTTCAACAAGTATGTGAAGAATGCGAAAGTATGAGTCTGATGAGTGAAAATCCCAGGGCTAACCTAGACCTAACATGCGTTGTCCTCTAAAATATTGATGGAAACCAGGTTTAATAGACTGTTTCAGTGTTGTACTTCATTACTACGTGATGCAATCCAGAAAAAGCCCAGGATCTAGCCATCAAGTATGAGAAATATGCGAAAGAATGAGCCTGATGAGAGCAAATCCCAGACCTAACCTAGACCTAACATGAATTGTTCTCTAAAATATTGATCAAAACCAGGTTTAATTGACTGCTTCAGTGTGGTACCACATTACTACGTGATCCAATCCAGAAATAGCCCAGGATCCAGCCATGAAGTATGAGAGATATGCGAAAGTATGAGCCTGATGAGAGCAAATCCCAGACCTATCCCAGACCTAACTTGCGTTGTCCTCTAAGATATTGATGGAAACCAGGTTTAATTGACTGTTTCAGTGTTGCACTTCATTACTACGTGATGCAATCCAGAAAAAGCCCAGGATCTAGCCATCAAGTATGAGAGATATGCGAAGGAATGAGCCTGATGAGAGCAAATCCCAGACCTAACCTAGACCTAACATGAATTATTCTCTAAAATATTGATCGAAACCAGGTTTAATTGACTGTTTCAGTGTGGTCCCACATTACTACGTGATCCAATCCAGAAATAGCCCAGGATCTAGCCATGAAGTATGAGAAATATGCGAAAGTATGAGCCTGACGAGGGCAAATCATAGACCTAACCCAGACCTAACATGCGTTATCCTCTAAAATATTTATCATGACCAGGTTTAATTGATTGTTTCAGTGTGGTCCCACATTACTACGTGATCCAAACCAGAAAGAACCCAGGATCCGTTCAACGAGTATGTGAAGAATGCGAAAGTATGAGTCTGATGAGAGAAAATCCCAGGACTAACCTAGACCTAACATTTGTTATCCTCAAAAGTATTGATCGAAACCTGGTTTAATCGACTGTTTCAGTGTGGTACCACGTTACTACGTGATGCAATCCAGAAAAAGCCCAGGATCTAGCCATCAAGTATGAGAAATATGCGAAAGAATGAGCCTGATGAGAGCAAATCCCAGACCTAACCTAGACCTAACATGAATTGTTCTCTAAAATATTGATCAAAACCAGGTTTAATTGACTGCTTCAGTGTGGTACCACATTACTACGTGATCCAATCCAGAAATAGCCCAGGATCCAGCCATGAAGTATGAGAGATATGCGAAAGTATGAGCCTGATGAGAGCAAATCCCAGACCTATCCCAGACCTAACTTGCGTTGTCCTCTAAGATATAGATGGAAACCAGGTTTAATTGACTGTTTCAGTGTTGCACTTCATTACTACGTGATGCAATCCAGAAAAAGCCCAGGATCTAGCCATCAAGTATGAGAGATATGCGAAGGAATGAGCCTGATGAGAGCAAATCCCAGACCTAACCTAGACCTAACATGAATTATTCTCTAAAATATTGATCGAAACCAGGTTTAATTGACTGTTTCAGTGTGGTCCCACATTACTACGTGATCCAATCCAGAAATAGCCCAGGATCTAGCCATGAAGTATGAGAAATATGCGAAAGTATGAGCCTGACGAGGGCAAATCCTAGACCTAACCCAGACCTAACATGCGTTATCCTCTAAAATATTTATCATGACCAGGTTTAATTGATTGTTTCAGTGTGGTCCCACATTACTACGTGATCCAAACCAGAAAGAACCCAGGATCCGTTCAACAAGTATGTGAAAAACACGAAAGTATGAGCCTGATGGGGGCAAGTCCCAGACCTATCCCAGACCTAACTTGCGTTATCCTCTAAAATATTGATCGAAACCAGGTTTAATTGACTGTTTCAGTGTGGTACCACATTACTACGTGATCCAATCCAGAAATAGCCCAGGATCTAGCCATGAAGTATGAGAAATATGCGAAAGTATGAGCCTCACGAGGGCAAATCCTAGACCTAACCCAGACCTAAAATGCGTTATCCTCTAAAATATTTATCATGACCAGGTTTAATTGATTGTTTCAGTGTGGTCCCACATTACTACGTGATCCAAACCAGAAAAAACCCAGGATCCGTTCAACAAGTATGTGAAGAATGCGAAAGTATGAGTCTGATGAGGGCAAATCCGAGACCTATCCCAGACCTAACATGCGTTATCCTCTAAAATATTGATCCAAACCAGGATTAGTGTACTGTTTCAGTGTGGTACCACTTTACTACGTGATCCAAAGCAGAAAGAACCCAGGATCCGTTCAACAAGTATGTGAAGAATGCGAAAGTATGAGTCTGATGAGAGAAAATCCCAGGACTAACCTAGACCTAACATTTGTTATCCTCAAAAGTATTGATCGAAACCTGGTTTAATCGACTGTTTCAGTGTGGTACCACATTACTACGTGATGCAATCCAGAAAAAGCCCAGGATCTAGCCATCAAGTATGAGAAATATGCGAAAGAATGAGCCTGATGAGAGCAAATCCCAGACCTAACCTAGACCTAACATGAATTGTTCTCTAAAATATTGATCAAAACCAGGTTTAATTGACTGCTTCAGTGTGGTACCACATTACTACGTGATCCAATCCAGAAATAGCCCAGGATCCAGCCATGAAGTATGAGAGATATGCGAAAGTATGAGCCTGATGAGAGCAAATCCCAGACCTATCCCAGACCTAACTTGCGTTGTCCTCAAAGATATAGATGGAAACCAGGTTTAATTGACTGTTTCAGTGTTGCACTTCATTACTACGTGATGCAATCCAGAAAAAGCCCAGGATCTAGCCATCAAGTATGAGAGATATGCGAAGGAATGAGCCTGATGAGAGCAAATCCCAGACCTAACCTAGACCTAACATGAATTATTCTCTAAAATATTGATCGAAACCAGGTTTAATTGACTGTTTCAGTGTGGTCCCACATTACTACGTGATCCAATCCAGAAATAGCCCAGGATCTAGCCATGAAGTATGAGAAATATGCGAAAGTATGAGCCTGACGAGGGCAAATCCTAGACCTAACCCAGACCTAACATGCGTTATCCTCTAAAATATTTATCATGACCAGGTTTAATTGATTGTTTCAGTGTGGTCCCACATTACTACGTGATCCAAACCAGAAAGAACCCAGGATCCGTTCAACAAGTATGTGAAGAATGCGAAAGTATGAGTCTGATGAGAGAAAATCCCAGGACTAACCTAGACCTAACATTTGTTATCCTCAAAAGTATTGATCGAAACCAGGTTTAGTGGACTGTTTCAGTGTGGTACCACTTTACTACGTGATTCAAAGAAGAAAAAACCCCCGATCACGTCAACATGTATAATAAAACTGCGAAAGTATGACCCTGATGAGGGCAAATCCCAGACCTATCCCAGACCTAACTTGCGTTATCCTCTAAAATATTGATCGAAACCTGGTTTAATTGACTGTTTCAGTGTGGTACCACATTACTACGTGATCCAACCCAGAAATAGCCCAGGATCTAGCAATGAAGTATGTGAAGAATGCGAAAGTATGAGTCAGATGTGTGAAAATCCCCGGCCTAACCCAGACCTAACATGCGTTATCCTCAAAAGATTGATCGAAACCAGGTTTAATCGACAGTTTCAGTGTGGTACCACTCTACTACGTGACCCAAACCGGAAAAAACCCAGGATCTGTTCAACAAGTATGTGTAAAACGCGAAAGTATGAGCCTGATGAGAGCAAATCCCAGACCTATCCCAGACCTAACTTGCCTTATCCTCTAAATTATTGTACGAAACCAGGTTTAATTGACTGTTCCAGCGTGGTACCACATTACTACGTGATACAATCCAGAAACAGCCCAGGATCTAGCCATGAAGTATGAGAAATATGCGAAAGTATGAGTCTGATGAGGGCAAATCCTAGGCCTAACCCAAACCTAAGATGCGTTATCCCCTAAAATATTTATCAAGACCAGGTTTAATTGAATGTTTCAGTGTGGTACCACATTACTACGTGAACCAAACCATAAAAAACCCAGGATCTGTTCAACAAGTATGTGAAGAATGCGAAAGTATGAGTCTGATGAGGGCAAATCCCAGACCTATCCCAGACCTAACATGCGTTATCCTCTAAACTATTGATCGAAACCAGGTTTAATGGACTGCTTCAGTGTGGTACCACTTTACTACGTGATCCAATCCAGAAATAGCCCAGGATCTAGCCATGAAGTATGAGAAATATGCGAAAGTATGAGTCTGACGAGGGCAAATCCTAGACCTAACCCAGACCTAACTTGCGTTATCCTCTAAGATATTGATCGAAACCAGTTTTAATTGACTGTTTCAGCGTGGTACCACATTACTACGTGAGCCAAACCAGTAAAAACCCAGGATCCGTTCAACAAGTATGTGAAAAACGCGAAAGTATGAGTCTGATGAGGGCTAACCCCAGACCTATCCCAGACCTAACTTGCGTTATCCTCTAAAATAATGATCGAAACCAGTTTTAATTGACTGTTTTAGTTGTGGTACCACTTTACTACGTGATCCAAAGCAGAAAAAACACTCGATCAGGTCGACATGCATGTTAAAACTGCCAAAGTATGACCCCGATGAGGTTAAATCCCAGAGCTATCCCAGACCTGGCATGCGTTATCCTCTAAAATATTTATCAAGACCAGGTTTAATTGATTGTTTCGGTGTGGTCCCACATTACTACGTGATCTAAACCAGAAAAAACCCAGGATCCGTTCAACAAGTATGTGAAGAATGCGAAAGTATGTGTCTGATGAGTGAAAATCCCAGACCTATCCCAGACCAAACTTGCGTTATGCTCTAAAATATTGATCGAAACCAGGTTTAATTGACCGTTTCAGTGTGGTACCACATTACTACGTGATCCAATCCAGAAATAGCCCAGGATCTAGCCATGAAGTATGAGAAATATGCGAAAGTATGAGTCTGACGAGGGCAAATCCTAGACCTAACCCAGACCTAACATGCGTTATCCTCTAAAATATTTATCATGACCAGGTTTAATTGATTGTTTCAGGGTGGTCCCACATTACTACATGATCCAAACCAGAAAAAACCCAGGATCCGTTCAACAAGTATGTGAAGAATGCGAAAGCATGAGTCTGATGAGTGAAAATCCCCGGCCTAACCTACACCTAACATGCGTTATCCTCAAAACTATTGATCGAAACCAGGTTTAATCGACTGTTTCAGTGTGGTACCACACAACTACGTGACCCAAACCGGAAAAAACCCAGGATCTGTTCAACAAGTATGTGAAAAACGCGAAAGTATGAGTCTGATGAGTGAAAATCCCAGACCTAACCTAGACCTAACATGCGTTATCCTCTAAAATATTGATCCAAACCAGGTTTAGTTGACTGTTTCAGTGTGGTACCACATTACTACGTGACCCAATCAAGAAATAGCCCAGGATCCAGCCATGAAGTATGAGAAATATGCGAAAGTATGAGCCTGATGGGGGCAAATCCTAGACGTAACCCAGACCTAACATGCGTTATCCTCTAAAATATTTATCAAGACAAGGTTTAATTTAATGTTTCAGTGTGGTACCACATTACTACGTGAACCAAACCAGAAAAAACCCACGATCCGTTCAACAAGTATGTGAAGAATGCGAAAGTATGAGTCTGATGAGTGAAATCCCCAGGCCTAACCTAGACCTAACATGCGTTATCCTCAAAAGCATTGATCGAAACCTGGTTTAATCGACTGTTTCAGTGTGGTACCACATTACTATGTGATCCAAACCAGAAAATAACGCAGGATCTTGTCCACGAGGGTGTGAAGTGTGCGAAAGTATGAGTCTGATGAGGGCTAATCCCAGACCTAACCTAGACCTAACATGAATTATTCTCTAAATTATTGATCGAAACCAGGTTTAATTGACTGTTTCAGTGTGGCACCACATTACTACGTGATCCAAACCAGTAAAAACCCAGGATCCGTTCAACAAGTATGTGAAGAATGCGAAAGTATGAGTCTGGTGAGTGAAAATCCTCGGCCTAACCTAGACCTAACATGCGTTATCCTCAAAAATATTGATCGAAACCAGGTTTAATCGACTGTTTCAGTGTGGTACCACATTACTACGTGAGCCAAACCAGTAAAAACCCAGGATCCGTTCAACAAGTATGTGAAAAACGCGAAAGTATGAGTCTGATGAGGGCTAACCCCAGACCTATCCCAGACCTAACTTGCGTTATCCTCTAAAATAATGATCGAAACCAGTTTTAATTGACTGTTTTAGTTGTGGTACCACTTTACTACGTGATCCAAAGCAGAAAAAACACTCGATCAGGTCGACATGCATGTTAAAACTGCCAAAGTATGACCCCGATGAGGTTAAATCCCAGAGCTATCCCAGACCTGGCATGCGTTATCCTCTAAAATATTTATCAAGACCAGGTTTAATTGATTGTTTCGGTGTGGTCCCACATTACTACGTGATCTAAACCAGAAAAAACCCAGGATCCGTTCAACAAGTATGTGAAGAATGCGAAAGTATGTGTCTGATGAGTGAAAATCCCAGACCTATCCCAGACCAAACTTGCGTTATGCTCTAAAATATTGATCGAAACCAGGTTTAATTGACCGTTTCAGTGTGGTACCACATTACTACGTGATCCAATCCAGAAATAGCCCAGGATCTAGCCATGAAGTATGAGAAATATGCGAAAGTATGAGTCTGACGAGGGCAAATCCTAGACCTAACCCAGACCTAACATGCGTTATCCTCTAAAATATTTATCATGACCAGGTTTAATTGATTGTTTCAGGGTGGTCCCACATTACTACATGATCCAAACCAGAAAAAACCCAGGATCCGTTCAACAAGTATGTGAAGAATGCGAAAGCATGAGTCTGATGAGTGAAAATCCCCGGCCTAACCTACACCTAACATGCGTTATCCTCAAAACTATTGATCGAAACCAGGTTTAATCGACTGTTTCAGTGTGGTACCACACAACTACGTGACCCAAACCGGAAAAAACCCAGGATCTGTTCAACAAGTATGTGAAAAACGCGGAAGTATGAGTCTGATGAGTGAAAATCCCAGACCTAACCTAGACCTAACATGCGTTATCCTCTAAAATATTGATCCAAACCAGGTTTAGTTGACTGTTTCAGTGTGGTACCACATTACTACGTGACCCAATCAAGAAATAGCCCAGGATCCAGCCATGAAGTATGAGAAATATGCGAAAGTATGAGCCTGATGGGGGCAAATCCTAGACGTAACCCAGACCTAACATGCGTTATCCTCTAAAATATTTATCAAGACAAGGTTTAATTTAATGTTTCAGTGTGGTACCACATTACTACGTGAACCAAACCAGAAAAAACCCACGATCCGTTCAACAAGTATGTGAAGAATGCGAAAGTATGAGTCTGATGAGTGAAATCCCCAGGCCTAACCTAGACCTAACATGCGTTATCCTCAAAAGCATTGATCGAAACCTGGTTTAATCGACTGTTTCAGTGTGGTACCACATTACTATGTGATCCAAACCAGAAAATAACGCAGGATCTTGTCCACGAGGGTGTGAAGTGTGCGAAAGTATGAGTCTGATGAGGGCTAATCCCAGACCTAACCTAGACCTAACATGAATTATTCTCTAAATTATTGATCGAAACCAGGTTTAATTGACTGTTTCAGTGTGGCACCACATT
This sequence comes from Colletes latitarsis, assembly GCF_051014445.1. NCBI lineage: Eukaryota > Metazoa > Arthropoda > Insecta > Hymenoptera > Colletidae > Colletes > Colletes latitarsis. Next base: position 27,143,612 of record NW_027488367.1, on the reverse strand, counting down.
ACTACGTGATCCAAACCAGTAAAAACCCAGGATCCGTTCAACAAGTATGTGAAGAATGCGAAAGTATGAGTGTGATGAGTGAAAAACCCCGGCCTAACCTAGACCTAACATGCGTTATCCTCAAACATATTGATCGAAACCTGGTTTAATCGTCTGTTTCAGTGTGGTACCACATTACTATGTGATCCAAACCAGAAAATAACCCAGGATCTGTTCAACGAGTATGTGAAGTGTGCGAAAGTATGAGTCTGATGAGGGCAAATCCCAGACCTATCCCAGACCTAACATGCGTTATCCTCTAAAATATTAATCAAGACCAGGTTTAATTGATTGTTTCAGTGTGGTTCCACATTACTACGTGATCCAAACCAGAAAAAACCCAGGATCCGTTCAACAAGTATGTGAAGAATGCGAAAGTATGAGTCTGATGAGTGAAAATCCCAGACCTAACCTAGACCTAACATGCGTTATCCTCTAAAATATTTATCAAGAACAGGTTTAATTGAATGTTTCAGTGTGGTACCACATTACTACGTGAACCAAACCATAAAAAACCCAGGATCTGTTCAACAAGTATGTGAAGAATGCGAAAGTATGAGTCTGATGAGTGAAAATTCCAGGGCTAACCTAGACCTAACATGCGTTATCCTCTAAAATTTTGATCCAAACCAGGTTTAATGGACTGCTTCAGTGTGGTACCACTTTACTACGTGATCCAAAGCAGAAAAAACCCTCGATCAGGTCAACATGTATGTTAATACTGCGAAAGTATGACCCTCATGAGGGCAAATCCCAGGCCTAACCTAGACCTAACATGCGTTGTCCTCTAAAATATTGATGGAAACCAGGTTTAATTGGCTGTTTCAGTGTTGTACTTCATTACTACGTGATGCAATCCAGAAAAAGCCCAGGATCTAGCCATCAAGTATGAGAAATATGCGAAAGTATGAGCCTGATGAGGGCAAATCATAGACCCAACCCAGACCTATCATGCGTTATCCTCTAAAATATTGATCGAAACCAGTTTTAATTGACTGTTTCAGCGTGGTACCACATTACTACGTGATCCAAACCAGTAAAAACCCAGGATCCGTTCAACAAGCATGTGAAGAATGCGAAAGTATGAGTCTGATGAGTGAAAAACCCCGGCCTAACCTAGACCTAACATGCGTTATCCTCAAAAATATTGATCGAAACCTGGTTTAATCGACTGTTTCAGTGTGTTACCACATTACTATGTGATCCAAACCAGAAAATAACCCAGGTTCTGTTCAACGAGTATGTGAAGTGTGCGAAAGTATGAGTCTGATGAGGGCAAATCCCAGACCTATCCCAGACCTAACATGCGTTATCCTCTAAAATATTTATCAATACCAGGTTTAATTGATTGTTTCAGTGTGGTCCCACATTACTACGTGATCCAAACCAGAAAAAACCCAGGATCCGTTCAACAAGTATGTGAAGAATGCGAAAGTATGAGTCTGATGAGTGAAAATCCCAGACCTAACCTAGACCTAACATGCGTTATCCTCTAAAATAGTGATCCAAACCAGGTTTAATGGACTGTTTCAGTGTGGTACCACACTACTACGTGATCCAAACCAGAAAAAACCCAGGATCTGTTCAACAAGTATGTGAAAATCGCGAAAGTATGAGCCTGATGTGGGCAAATCCCAGACCTATCCCAGACCAAACTTGCGTTATCCTCTAAAATATTGATCGAAACCAGGTTTAATCGACAGTCTCAGTGTGGTACCACATTGCTACGTGATCCAAACCAGAAAAAACCCAGGATCAGTTCAACAAGTATGTGAAAAACGCGAAAGTATGAGCCTGATGAGGGCGTATCCCAGACCTATCCCAGACCTAACTTGCGTTATCCTCTAAAATATTGATGGAAACCAGGTTTAATTGACTGTTTCCGTGTTGTACTTCATTACTACGTGATGCAATCCAGAAAAAGCCCAGGATCTAGCCATCGAGTATGAGAAATATGCGAAAGAATGAGCCTGATGAGAGCAAATCCCAGACCTAACCTAGACCTGACATGAAATATTCTCCAAAACATTGATCGAAACCAGGTTTAATTGACTGTTTCAGTGTGGTCCCACATTACTACGTGATCCAAATCAGAAAAAACCCAGGATCCGTTCAACAAGTATGTGAAGAATGCGAAAGTATGTGTCTGATGAGTGAAAATTCCAGGCCTAACCTAGACCTAACATGCGTTATCCTCTAAAATAGTGATCGAAACCAGGTTTAATTGACTGTTTTAGTTGTGGTACCACTTTACTACGTGATCCAAAGCAGATAAAACCCTCGATCAGGTCAACATGCATTAAAACTGCGAAAGTATGACCCTGATGAGGGCAAATCCCAGGCCTAACCTAGACCTAACATGCGTCATCTTCTAAAATATTGAGCGAAACCAGGTTTAATTGACTGTTTCAATGTGGTACCACATTACCACGTGATGCAATCCAGAAATATCCCAGGATATAGCCATGAAGTATAAGAAATATGCGAAAGTATGAGTCTGATGGGGGCAAATCCCAGACCTATCCCAGACCAAACTTGCGTTATCCTCTAAAATATTTATCAAGACCAGGTTTAATTGATTGTTTCAGTGTGGTCCCACATTACTACGTGATCCAAATCAGAAAAAACCCAGGATCCGTTCAACAAGTATGTGAAGAATGCGAAAGTATGTGTCTGATGAGTGAAAATCCCAGGCCTAACCTAGACCTAACATGCGTTATCCTCAAAAATATTGATCGAAACCTGGTTTAATCGACTGTTTCAGTGTGGTACCACACTACTACGTGACCCAAACCAGAAAAAACCCAGGATCTGATCAACAAGTATGTGAAAAACGCGAAAGTATGAGCCTGATGGCGGCAAATCCCAGACCTATCCCAGACCTAACTTGCGTTATCCTCTAAAATATTGATCGAAACCAGGTTTAATTGACTGTTTCAGTGTGGTACCACATTACTACGTGATCCAATCCAGAAACAGAGCAGGATCTAGCCACGAAGTATGAGAAATATGCGAAAGTATGAGCCTGATGAGGGCAAATCCTAGACCTAACCCAAACCTAACATGCGTTATCCTCTAAAATATTTATCAAGACCAGGTTTAGTTGAATGTTTCAGTGTGGCACCACACTACTACGTGACCCAAGCCGGAAAAAACCCAGGATCTGTTCAAGAAGTATGTGAAAAACGCGAAAGTATGAGCCTGATGAGGGCAAATCCCAGACCTATCCCAGACCTAACTTGCGTTATCCTCTAATATATTTATCAAGACCAGGTTTAATTCATTGTTCCAGTGTGGTCCCACATTACTACGTGATCCAAACCAGAAAAAACCCATGATCCGTTCAACAAGTATGTGAAGAATGCGAAAGTATGAGTCTGATGAGTGAAAGTCCCTGGCCTAACCTAGACCTAACATGCGTTATCCTCAAAAATATTCATCGAAACCTGGTTTAATCGACTGTTTCAGTGTGGTACCACATTACTACCGGACCCAAACCAGAAAAAACCCAGGATCAGTTAAACAAGTATGTGAAAAACGCGAAAGTATGAGCCTGATGAGGGCGAATCCCAGACCTAACTTGCGTTGTCCTCTAAGATATTGATGGAAACCAGGTTTAATTGACTGTTTCAGTGTTGTACTTCATTACTACGTGATGCAATCCAGAAAAAGCCCAGGATCTAGCCATGAAGTATGAGAAACATGCGAAAGTATGAGCCTGACGAGGGCAAAGCCTAGACCTAACCCAGACCTAACATGAATTATACTCTAAAATATTTATCAAGACCAGGTTTAATTGAATGTTTCAGTCTGGTCCCACATTACTACGTGATGCAAACCAGAAAAAACCCAGGATCCGTTCAACAAGTATGTGAAAAACGCGAAAGTATGAGCCTGATGAAGGCAAATCCCAGACCTATCTCAGACCTAACTTGCGTTGTCCTCTAAGATATTGATGGAAACCAGGTTTAATTGACTGTTTCAGTGTTGTACTTCATTATTACGTGATGCAATCCAGAAAAAGCCCAGAATCTAGCCATGAAGTATGAGAAATATGCGAAAGTATGAGCCTGACAAGGGCAAATCCTAGACCTAACCCAGACCTAACATGCGTTATCCTCTAAAATATTTATCAACACCAGGTTTAATTGATTGTTTCAGTGTGGTCCCACATTACTACGTGATCCTATCCAGAAATAGCCCAGGATCTAGCCATGAAGTATGAGAAATATGCGAAAGTATGAGCCTGACAAGGGCAAATCCTAGACCTAACCCAGACCTAACATGCGTTATCCTCAAAAATATTGATCGAAACCGGGTTTAATCAACTGTTTCAGTGTGGTACCACATTACTACCTGACACAAACCAGAAAAAACCCAGGATCTGTTCAACAAGTATGTGAAGAATGCGAAAGTATGAGTCTGATGAGTGAAAATCCCAGACCTATCCCAGACCAAACTTGCGTTATCCTCTAAACTATTGATCGAAACCAGGTTTAATGGACTGCTTCAGTGTGGTACCACTTTACTACGTGATCCAAAGCAGTAAAAACCCTCGATCAGGCCAACATGTATGTTAAAACTGCGAAAGTATGACCCTGATGAGGGCAAATCCCAGGCCTAACCTAGACCTAACATGCGTTATCTTCTAAAATATTGATCGAAACCAGGTTTAATCGACTGTTTCAGTGTTGTACTTCATTACTACGTGATGCAATCCAGAAAAAGCCCAGGAACTAGTCATCTAGTATGAGAAATATGCGAAAGTATGAGCCTGATGAGAGCAAATCCCAGACCTAACCTAGACCTAACATGAATTATTCTCTAAAATATTGATCGAAACCAGTTTTAATTGACTGTTTCAGCGTGGTACCACATTACTACGTGATCCAAACCAGTAAAAACCCAGGATCCGTTCAACAAGCATGTGAAGAATGCGAAAGTATGAGTCTGATGAGTGAAAAACCCCGGCCTAACCTAGACCTAACATGCGTTATCCTCAAAAATATTGATCGAAACCTGGTTTAATCGACTGTTTCAGTGTGTTACCACATTACTATGTGATCCAAACCAGAAAATAACCCAGGTTCTGTTCAACGAGTATGTGAAGTGTGCGAAAGTATGAGTCTGATGAGGGCAAATCCCAGACCTATCCCAGACCTAACATGCGTTATCCTCTAAAATATTTATCAATACCAGGTTTAATTGATTGTTTCAGTGTGGTCCCACATTACTACGTGATCCAAACCAGAAAAAACCCAGGATCCGTTCAACAAGTATGTGAAGAATGCGAAAGTATGAGTCTGATGAGTGAAAATCCCAGACCTAACCTAGACCTAACATGCGTTATCCTCTAAAATAGTGATCCAAACCAGGTTTAATGGACTGTTTCAGTGTGGTACCACACTACTACGTGATCCAAACCAGAAAAAACCCAGGATCTGTTCAACAAGTATGTGAAAATCGCGAAAGTATGAGCCTGATGTGGGCAAATCCCAGACCTATCCCAGACCAAACTTGCGTTATCCTCTAAAATATTGATCGAAACCAGGTTTAATCGACAGTCTCAGTGTGGTACCACATTGCTACGTGATCCAAACCAGAAAAAACCCAGGATCAGTTCAACAAGTATGTGAAAAACGCGAAAGTATGAGCCTGATGAGGGCGTATCCCAGACCTATCCCAGACCTAACTTGCGTTATCCTCTAAAATATTGATGGAAACCAGGTTTAATTGACTGTTTCCGTGTTGTACTTCATTACTACGTGATGCAATCCAGAAAAAGCCCAGGATCTAGCCATCGAGTATGAGAAATATGCGAAAGAATGAGCCTGATGAGAGCAAATCCCAGACCTAACCTAGACCTAACATGAAATATTCTCCAAAACATTGATCGAAACCAGGTTTAATTGACTGTTTCAGTGTGGTCCCACATTACTACGTGATCCAAATCAGAAAAAACCCAGGATCCGTTCAACAAGTATGTGAAGAATGCGAAAGTATGTGTCTGATGAGTGAAAATTCCAGGCCTAACCTAGACCTAACATGCGTTATCCTCTAAAAAAGTGATCGAAACCAGGTTTAATTGACTGTTTTAGTTGTGGTACCACTTTACTACGTGATCCAAAGCAGAAAAAACCCTCGATCAGGTCAACATGCATTAAAACTGCGAAAGTATGACCCTGATGAGGGCAAATCCCAGGCCTAACCTAGACCTAACATGCGTCATCTTCTAAAATATTGAGCGAAACCTGGTTTAATTGACTGGTTCAATGTGGTTCCACATTACCACGTGATGCAATCCAGAAATATCCCAGGATATAGCCATGAAGTATAAGAAATATGCGAAAGTATGAGTCTGATGGGGGCAAATCCCAGACCTATCCCAGACCAAACTTGCGTTATCCTCTAAAATATTTATCAAGACCAGGTTTAATTGATTGTTTCAGTGTGGTCCCACATTACTACGTGATCCAAATCAGAAAAAACCCAGGATCCGTTCAACAAGTATGTGAAGAATGCGAAAGTATGTGTCTGATGAGTGAAAATCCCAGGCCTAACCTAGACCTAACATGCGTTATCCTCAAAAATATTGATCGAAACCTGGTTTAATCGACTGTTTCAGTGTGGTACCACACTACTACGTGACCCAAACCAGAAAAAACCCAGGATCTGATCAACAAGTATGTGAAAAACGCGAAAGTATGAGCCTGATGGCGGCAAATCCCAGACCTATCCCAGACCTAACTTGCGTTATCCTCTAAAATATTGATCGAAACCAGGTTTAATTGACTGTTTCAGTGTGGTACCACATTACTACGTGATCCAATCCAGAAATAGCCCAGGATCTAGCCATGAAGTATGAGAAATATGCGAAAGTATGAGCCTGATGAGGGCAAATCCTAGACCTAACCCAAACCTAACATGCGTTATCCTCTAAAATATTTATCAAGACCAGGTTTAGTTGAATGTTTCAGTGTGGCACCACACTACTACGTGACCCAAGCCGGAAAAAACCCAGGATCTGTTCAAGAAGTATGTGAAAAACGCGAAAGTATGAGCCTGATGAGGGCAAATCCCAGACCTATCCCAGACCTAACTTGCGTTATCCTCTAATATATTTATCAAGACCAGGTTTAATTCATTGTCTCAGTGTGGTCCCACATTACTACGTGATCCAAACCAGAAAAAACCCATGATCCGTTCAACAAGTATGTGAAGAATGCGAAAGTATGAGTCTGATGAGTGAAAGTCCCTGGCCTAACCTAGACCTAACATGCGTTATCCTCAAAAATATTCATCGAAACCTGGTTTAATCGACTGTTTCAGTGTGGTACCACATTACTACCGGACCCAAACCAGAAAAAACCCAGGATCAGTTCAACAAGTATGTGAAAAACGCGAAAGTATGAGCCTGATGAGGGCGAATCCCAGACCTAACTTGCGTTGTCCTCTAAGATATTGATGGAAACCAGGTTTAATTGACTGTTTCAGTGTTGTACTTCATTACTACGTGATGCAATCCAGAAAAAGCCCAGGATCTAGCCATGAAGTATGAGAAACATGCGAAAGTATGAGCCTGACGAGGGCAAAGCCTAGACCTAACCCAGACCTAAGATGCGTTATCCTCTAAAATATTTATCATGACCAGGTTTAATTGATTGTTTCAGTGCGGCCCCACATTACTACGTGATCCAAACCAGAAAAAACCCAGGATCCGTTCATCAAGTATGTGAAGAATGCGAAAGTATGAGTCTGATGTGTGAAAATCCCAGGCCTAACCTAGACCTAACATGCGTTATCCTCAAAATTATTGATCGAAACCAGGTTTAATCAACTGTTTCAGTGTGGTACCATTTTTATGGTACGTGATCCAAACCAGAAAAAACCCAGGATCAGTTCAACAAGTACGTGAAAAACGCGAAAGTATCAGCCTGATGAGGGCGAATCCCAGACCTAACTCAGACCTAACTTGCGTTATCCTCTAAAATATTGATCGAACCCAGGTTTAATTGACTGTTTCAGCGTGGTACCGCATTACTACGTGATATAATCCAGAAACAGCCCAGGATCTAGCCATGAAGTATGAGAAATATGCGAAAGTATGAGCCTGATGAGGGCAAATCCTAGACCTAACCCGAACCTAACATGCGTTATCCTCTAAAATATTGATCCAAACCAGGTTTAATGGACTGCTTCAGTGTGGTACCATTTTACTACGTGATGCAAAGCAGAAAAAACCCTCGATCAGGTCAACATGTATGTTAAAACTGCGAAAGTATGATCCTGATGAGGGCAAATCCCAGGCCTATCCCAGACCTAACATGCGTTGTCCTCTAAAATATTGATGGAAACCAGGTTTAATTGACTGTTTCAGTGTGGTACCACATTACTACGTGATACAATCCAGAAAAACTCCAGGATCTAGCCATCAAGTATGAGAAATATGCGAAAGAATGAGCCTGATGAGAGCAAATCTCAGACCTAACCTAGACCTAACATGAATTATACTCTAAAATATTTATCAAGACCAGGTTTAATTGAATGTTTCAATCTGGTCCCACATTACTACGTGATGCAAACCAGAAAAAACCCAGGATCCGTTCAACAAGTATGTGAAAAACGCGAAAGTATGAGCCTGATGAAGGCAAATCCCAGACCTATCTCAGACCTAACTTGCGTTGTCCTCTAAGATATTGATGGAAACCAGGTTTAATTGACTGTTTCAGTGTTGTACTTCATTATTACGTGATGCAATCCAGAAAAAGCCCAGAATCTAGCCATGAAGTATGAGAAATATGCGAAAGTATGAGCCTGACAAGGGCAAATCCTAGACCTAACCCAGACCTAACATGCGTTATCCTCAAAAATATTGATCGAAACCGGGTTTAATCGACTGTTTCAGTGTGGTACCACATTACTACCTGACACAAACCAGAAAAAACCCAGGATCTGTTCAACAAGTATGTGAAGAATGCGAAAGTATGAGTCTGATGAGTGAAAATCCCAGACCTATCCCAGACCAAACTTGCGTTATCCTCTAAACTATTGATCGAAAACAGGTTTAATGGACTGCTTCAGTGTGGTACCACTTTACTACGTGATCCAAAGCAGTAAAAACCCTCGATCAGGCCAACATGTATGTTAAAACTGCGAAAGTATGACCCTGATGAGGGCAAATCCCAGGCCTAACCTAGACCTAACATGCGTTATCTTCTAAAATATTGATCGAAACCAGGTTTAATCGACTGTTTCAGTGTTGTACTTCATTACTACGTGATGCAATCCAGAAAAAGCCCAGGAACTAGTCATCTAGTATGAGAAATATGCGAAAGTATGAGCCTGATGAGAGCAAATCCCAGACCTAACCTAGACCTAACATGAATTATTCTCTAAAATATTGATCAAAACCAGGTTTAATTGACTGTTTCAGTGTGGTACCACATTACTACGTGATCCAATCCAGAAATAGCCCAGGATCCAGCCATGAAGTACGAGAAATATACGAAAGAATGAGCCTGATGAGGGCAAATACCAGACCTAACCTAGACCTAACATGAATTATACTCTAAAATATTTATCAAGACCAGGTTTAATTGAATGTTTCAGTCTGGTCCCACATTACTACGTGATGCAAACCAGAAAAAACCCAGGATCCGTTCAACAAGTATGTGAAAAACGCGAAAGTATGAGCCTGATGAAGGCAAATCCCAGACCTATCTCAGACCTAACTTGCGTTGTCCTCTAAGATATTGATGGAAACCAGGTTTAATTGACTGTTTCAGTGTTGTACTTCATTATTACGTGATGCAATCCAGAAAAAGCCCAGAATCTAGCCATGAAGTATGAGAAATATGCGAAAGTATGAGCCTGACAAGGGCAAATCCTAGACCTAACCCAGACCTAACATGCGTTATCCTCTAAAATATTTATCAACACCAGGTTTAATTGATTGTTTCAGTGTGGTCCCACATTACTACGTGATCCAATCCAGAAATAGCCCAGGATCTAGCCATGAAGTATGAGAAATATGCGAAAGTATGAGCCTGACAAGGGCAAATCCTAGACCTAACCCAGACCTAACATGCGCTATCCTCAAAAATATTGATCGAAACCGGGTTTAATCGACTGTTTCAGTGTGGTACCACATTACTACCTGACACAAACCAGAAAAAACCCAGGATCTGTTCAACAAGTATGTGAAGAATGCGAAAGTATGAGTCTGATGAGTGAAAATCCCAGACCTATCCCAGACCAAACTTGCGTTATCCTCTAAACTATTGATCGAAACCAGGTTTAATGGACTGCTTCAGTGTGGTACCACTTTACTACGTGATCCAAAGCAGTAAAAACCCTCGATCAGGCCAACATGTATGTTAAAACTGCGAAAGTATGACCCTGATGAGGGCAAATCCCAGGCCTAACCTAGACCTAACATGCGTTATCTTCTAAAATATTGATCGAAACCAGGTTTAATCGACTGTTTCAGTGTTGTACTTCATTACTACGTGATGCAATCCAGAAAAAGCCCAGGAACTAGTCATCTAGTATGAGAAATATGCGAAAGTATGAGCCTGATGAGAGCAAATCCCAGACCTAACCTAGACCTAACATGAATTATTCTCTAAAATATTGATCAAAACCAGGTTTAATTGACTGTTTCAGTGTGGTACCACATTACTACGTGATCCAATCCAGAAATAGCCCAGGATCCAGCCATGAAGTACGAGAAATATACGAAAGAATGAGCCTGATGAGGGCAAATACCAGACCTAACCTAGACCTAACATGCGTTGTCCTCTAAAATATTAATGGAAACCAGGTTTAATTGACTGTTTCAGTGTTGTACTTCATTACTACGTGATGCAATCCAGAAAAAGCCCAGGATCTAGCCGTTAAGTATGAGAAATATGCGAAAGAATGAGCCTGATGAGAGCAAATCCCAGACCTAACCTAGACCTAACATGAATTATTCTCTAAAATATTGATCAAAACCAGGTTTAATTGACTGTTTCAGTGTGGTACCACATTACTACGTGATCCAATCCAGAAATAGCCCAGGATCCAGCCATGAAGTACGAGAAATATACGAAAGAATGAGCCTGAGGAGAGCAAATCCCAGACCTAACCTAGACCTAACATGAATTATTCTCTAAAATATTGTTCAAAACCAGGTTTAATTGACTGTTTCAGTGTGGTACCACATTACTACGTGATCCAATCCAGAAATAGCCCAGGATCCAGCCATGAAGTATGAGAAATATGCGAAAGTATGAGCCTGATGAGGGCAAATACCAGACCTAACCTGGACCTAACATGAATTATTCTCTAAAATATTGATAAAACCAGGTTTAATTGACTGTTTCAGTGTTGTACTTCATTACTACGTGATGCAATCCAGAAAAAGCCCAGGATCTAGCCGTTAAGTATGAGAAATATGCGAAAGAATGAGCCTGATGAGAGCAAATCCCACACCTAACCTAGACCTAACATGAATTATTCTCTAAAATATTGATCAAAACCAGGTTTAATGGACTGTTTCTGTGTGGTACCACACTACTACGTGATCCAAACCAGAAAAAACCCAGGATCTGTTCAACAAGTATGTGAAAAACGCGAAATTATGAGTCTGATGAGGTCAAATCCCGGACCTATCCCAGACTTAACTTTTTTTTTTTTTTTGTTTTTTGTCGTGGGGAAAATCTTCGAAAGACTCCCTCCCACCTCCTTGGGGAGAGGTGGGAGGGGTGTGTGGGATTCCCCGCGCCCGTACAACGACAGGCGCGGGACCTACCCACTAAAAACCCCACGGTGACCCTTCGGCACGCTTTGGGAGGATACCGGGAATCGCTCGAAGCATTCTTCCGGTATCCTCCCCGTGCCCGCGCTTTCGCGCCCATCCCCCGGGGGGACAATCGGTCCCCCCAGTAGACACACTGCCTCATAGCGGCGGGACGGGGCCACTCCATCCCGCCGCTATCCGTCCCGGGGCCGCGTTTGGTGGCGGCTGCGAGCCCCAACTCGCAACCGCCCGCGACCCCGTTTCCACCCCTCGGCGGCCGGGCGTTCATGGCCGCACCAGACCGCCGAGGGTGCCTCCCCTTGCGTCGGACCGGTAGGGGGAGGCACTCCTACCCCCAGCCGGTCCGACCCGGCGCCGCCTGGCGGGAGGAGGGTCCCCTCAGGACCCCCCTCCCAGCCTAGGTCATCCGCCACGCCGAGGCGGCCGCCCGCGACGCCTCGCGACCGGGCGACGACCTCGGGCCACCGCACGAGCGCGAGCTTCAGCGCGCCGCTGAAGCTCGCGCTCCCTTCCCGCGGCCTCCTTCTGCAACATTACGTTCTCGCAGAAGGAGGCCACGGCCCTCCACTTCTCCTCGCTGCCGAGCATGGCGCGCACCACGCCCGGCAGCGAGACATCCCGCCCGACGACGCCGACCAGGACACGGCGCTCCCCCTCCCACGCGGGGCATACCTCCAGGGTGTGATCCGCCGTGTCCTGCTCAGCGTCGCAGTGGCACCAACGCGCCGTCGGCTCCTTCCCTATCCGGCACAGGTATCTTCCGAAGCTGCCATGCCCGGAAAATACCTGTGCCAGCCGGTAGGTGAGGCTGCCATGGCCTCTGTCCAGCCACTCCTTCAGGAGTGGCCGAACAGCCCCGACAGTCCGGTGCCCCGCGGTTGGCAGAGCCAGCCGCTCCTGCCACGCGAGCAACACGGACTGCCGGGCCTGGCGCTTCAAATCGCCCCAAGCAGGTTCCTGCCCGCCCGGGACCGCCCCCACCGCCGCACGACGGTCGACGCGGTGCCGGTACATCACCGCGTGCGACCGCGCGAGCAGGTCCATGGGCGGCATCCCCGCTAGAACCGTCGCCGCCTCATGTGACATGGTCCGATACCCGCGGACGACCCTGAGCGCCATGCGCCTCTGCACCCGACGCAGCATAGTCATGCTGCGCCGGGAGGCAGCCAGGTCGTCCGCCCAGACGGGGGCCCCGTATAGGGCCACCGACTGGACCATTGCCACATAGAGGCGACGAACTCGGCCCGCCGGGCCCCCCAGGTTGGGCAGGATCCGGCCCAGAGCCGCAACCATCCTTTCCAACCGGGGGACCAGGCAGCGGAAATGCTTCTCGAAACGCCAGTGGCTATCGAGGATCAGCCCCAGATACCTGATCTGGGGCTTCACCTCGATGTCAGCCCCACCCACCCGAATCAGAGGGGGTGGCGGATCCTGCCGAGGTGAATGAAACGCAATCACCTCGGTCTTATGGACCGCCACCGTCATCCCCATCCCCCTGATCCGGTCGACGACGCGTTGCGACCCCTCCTCCGCGCGACGCATGGCCCTCCCCCAGTGCGCCCCGGCGGCCAGCACCAGTGTGTCATCCGCATAACACACCGTGCTGACGCCGTCGGGGAGGCCGGCCCGCAACACCGAGTCGTACGCGATGTTCCACAGGAGTGGCCCGAGGACCGACCCCTGCGGAACACCGCAGTACACCTCCCTCCGCATATCACCATCCCGGCCCGGATACTCGATCCACCTGCCGCGGAGATAATCCCCGACGACCGCCCTCAGACAAGGGGGGACTCGATGATATTCGAGCCCCCTCCTTATCTCTTCCCAGGGGAGGGTGTTAAAGGCATTGGCAATATCCAAGGATATTGCCAATGCCACTCCTCCCCGGGAGACGGCCGCCTCCGAGAGGGCCCTCACACGACCTATCGCGTCGATAGTCGATCGGCCCCCCCGGAAACCGAACTGGCAGTCGGCCAGACCGGGATCACCCCGCGACAGGTGCTCGACGAGGCGGGCAGCAATCACACGCTCGAAGAGCTTGCCCACCTCGTCGAGGAGACAAATGGGCCGGTATGCGGAGGGAGACTCCGCGGGCCGACCCTCCTTCCGGAGGAGGACCATTCTCGCCACCTTCCAACTGGGGGGGAATCGCCCGTCCCTCAGGCAGCGGTCGAACAACCGCCTGAGGTCGGCCCCAAGGACGCCCTGGGTCAAGACCCAAACCCGGCCGGGCACACCATCCGGACCCGGGGCCGTGTTACGAACCCCGAGCCGTCTGATGGCCGCTGCCAGCTCCTCCTGCGTGACCCCCAGCTCGGCCGTCCACTCCACTGGGACAGCCGCCGCCGCCGGAGGACGCGGTCCCCTCTCCCCAATTGGGAAGAGTGTATTGACCACGTCCTCCAGCAGCCGGGGGTCAAGACCCTCGGTGACGGGGGGCGCCCACGGGCGGAGCTTATTCAGCACCACCTTATATGGGCGCCCCCATGGATCGTCATCAAGGGTCTGGAGGAGCTCCTTCCATGCCTGGGTCTTGGCCCGTTTGATGGCGACCTGCAGAGCAACCCGCGCCACGCGGTATGCTCCATACAGGTCATCAGCTGCCCTCGCTCGCGCCACGCCGTCGCCTGTACGTTGACGACGGCGCGCGCGGGTGTACTGGCGCCGGGCGCGGACAGTCGCGACTCGCAACTCCGCGATCGCGTCCGACCACCAGTACACCGCCCGGCGAGGAGAAGTCCGCCCGACCCGAGGCATCGCCGCGTCACAAATACCCGCGACCAATGCTCCGAGCCGGCCGACCTCTTCCTCTATGCTCGGCAACTCGGCCGCTCCCTGCGGCCAAGTTGCAGCGAGGGCAGCTGCCATCAGGGCGTCCTTGTCCAGGCGCCGAAGCGCCCAGCGGCGTGGTGGGGTGCCACGCAGGCGGCCGTGTCGGGATGCACTCGCGGCGGCAGAGACCTCCATCCGGATGTACCGGTGATCGGAGAGTGTCTCTGCCCCCGCGACCACGTGCCAACCCGACACCATGCGCACGGCGTTGGGGGTCGCGAATCCAACATCCACGATGGACCCCCCATATCGCCGCACGCATGTGTGCTCCGACCCCCGGTTCAATACCCGGAGGTCGAGCCCCGCCGCCCAATCGCCCAGGATCCCGCCGCGAACGGAGGTCCTGGGGGATCCCCAAGCCACCGACTTGGCATTAAAATCCCCCAGGACCAGCACCGGCCGCGCCGCGTAGCGCTACACGCATGCCGCGACCTCGGCCAAGTACAGCTCGAACGCAGCGTGACCGCTACGGGGCGAAATGTAGCACCCCACCACAGCGACTCCCCCCCAGTCCACGGCGACGAATCCCCGACCGCGCTCCAACAAGGAGAACGGTGGGGACCCGTCGCCCCCTCCCCATACCGTCGCCACCAAGCCGTCCGCGTCGCCCACCCAATGAGGGTGATCAGGGACGCGGTACGGCTCGGCGGCGACCGCCAGGCCAACCCCCCACTCTGCGAGGACTTGGGACATCAAGTCCTGTGCCGCGCGGCAGTGGTTGAGGTTGGCCTGGAGGAGGAGGCGGGGCGGCATTAATTAATGGCCGCGCCAGCCTCCTCCCGGCCGTCCGTCCCCGTAGCACCGTCCACCTCCATGGAGGACGATGCCACCGCCCTCGGCACCGGAGCCGGTGCAGCCCGCCTCTTCCTCTCCTTCCGGGAGGGGGGGGAGCACTTCTTGCTCCCCACCCTGTGATCGGCTGGCCTCCCCATGTCCGCACACAGCGGGCAGTGGGGGGCCGCCGAGCACTGGCTCGCACGGTGCTCTTTGGCACCGCAGCGGTAACACTGACCGCTGTGGTCCACCGGCGAGGTGCACCACTGCCTCACGTGCCCCAATTCGAGGCAGCGGTGACACTGGAGCGGGCGCGGCGCGAGGATTTCCACTCGCGCCGAAACCCACCCCACCAACACCCTCCCGGATTCCGCCACCTTACGGGCGGCGGAGAGGGGGCACCGGGCCCACACCGACCCGAGGCCGGAGGGCGACCTGCGGATCTCTCCGATCCGCAGGTCCTCCACAGGACAGTCCCCCGCCCTCGCAAGGGCACGGGACACATCCTGTGCGCTGACCGAGTCGTCCAGCCCACAAACGCGCATCTCCGTGCGCTTCGTGGGCCGGGCGACCCGGACACCTCGCTCGCCCAGCTGCTCCCGGAGCCTCTGGGCGAGACGATCCGCCTTCGCGCCGCCTTCTGCACCGGGGATCTCCAGCAAGAGACCCCCGGTCACGGCCCTCTTCGCCCTCACGGAGGCGATGCCCAGCTCTTCCAGGGAGATATTCTCCCTGGCGAGCCGCATCGCCTCCGCGAGGGTCAGGTCGCCCCCCTGCGCAACGGTCAGCGTCACCGCTGCCGTTTTTGGGGGACGACCTGGTCGTGCCTTCCCGACCTTCGCGGCCTTTACCTTGGCCGCCGCCGGCGGAGGCGGAGGCTGCGGTTGCGAGGCCTTCCTCGCCGCCCGCTTCGCCTTCCGCCCCACCACCTCACTCCACGCCACCCCCCCTTGGGAGGGTGCTGTGGAGGACGCGACCACCGCGACCACGGGTACACCACCCCCCTTGGGGGTCGCGACCCGGGGCCCTGGTGGCGCAACGCTGGGCGGAGCCTTCACTCCGCCCTTCTTTGCCTTCCCCGACTGTACCGGAACAGGTCGGGGAGGCACCGCCTTCCTGCTGACCGCTCTTCCGGCGAGGAGCTCCTCCCGGAAGGCGGCCAGCTTGCCATCAATCATGTCCCCAATCCTCCTCAGAAGATCGTCTTCTGAGGAGGACGGGGACTTCTTCACGGGCGGAGTGCGGGTGGAGGGGCCCGCGGTGCCCCGCACCACTGCCGCCGCACTCCGCTTATTTACCTCCGCCGAGGGACGCGGCGGTGGAGGAGGATGGAGGATGGGAGGGAGGGCCGCGCTGTTCCACAGCGCCTCTGCCCTCCTCCTCCCCTGTCGCTCCTCCTCCAACAGGAGCTGCAGACGGGCGTTCCGCCCTCTGAGCTCCCGCGCCGCCTCCCTCATTTCCTCCGCCGCGGCCTTCAGGGCCTCCGCGCCACCGCTTTTCTGCCCCTTAAGGGCGCAGGCAGCGGCGACTTTCTCCACCCGCCTCAGGGACGAGGAGATCCTCTCCGATATCTCCTCGGTCACCTCGTCCCTGAGGCAACTCAGCCTCACCGACGGGCTCATCGCCCCGCCCACCTCGACGACGGCCTGCCCCGTCCTCTTCCTCTTAGAGCCTATGTGGCTCGTGCTGGAGGAGAAGGACGAGACCGACGCCGTCTCGTCGTCCTCCTCCACCCTCCACGAAGCCGGACCTGGCGCTGAGTGGGGCGCGAGCGCCGCCACCCTAACCCCAACCCCGTCTCCGTCCTCCCCAACCGACAAAACCCGCCCCATCCCCATTTTATTTTCTGTGTCCATAATAGTCCCACGAGATGGTCGGAAATAAAGGTCCACCCGGGCAGAGCCGCCTTACCCGGGTAAGCCTAATACTCCGGGGGTTCGGCAGGTTCCCCGGAGGTGGTCGCTTGGGATTGGGCCTCCTCCCCCAACCATGCATCCCATCGCCGCGCACCATAGCTTAGGATTAGAGGGCGATTTTATAGAGTCGCCATACTCGTGGCCCAGGCGGTTAAGCCAAGACCCCCGTTCCTCCTGCCGTCACGTACCATTCACAAAACCAATAGGGAATTGTGAATGGGTCGTTGTGACGACCAACAGGAGGCTTACGGTGTGTGTATGACTCGGGTACCCCGGGTTCGTTAAGCCCGTACTGCAGCTGAAAGGCTGGCAGCCCCTGAGGGAATCCCAGACTTAACTTGCGTTATCCTCTAAAATATTGATCGAAACCAGGTTTAATCGACTGTTTCAGCGTGGTACCACATTACTATGTGATACAATCCAGAAACAGCCCAGGATCCAGCCATGAAGTATGAGAAATATGCGAAAGTATGAGCCTGATGAGAGCAAATCCCAGACCTAACCTAGACCTAACATGCGTTATCCTGTAAAATGTTGATCTAAACCAGGTTTAATGGGCTGTTTCAGTGTGGTACCACACTACTACGTGATCCAAACCAGAAAAAACCCACGATCTGTTCAACAAGTATGTGAAAAACGCGAAAGTATGAGCCTGATGTGGGCAAATCCCAGACCTATCCCAGACCTAACTTGCGTTATCCTCTAAAATATTGATCGAAACCAGGTTTAATTGACTGTTTCAGCGCGGTACCACGTTACTACGTGATGCATTCCAGAAATAGTCCAGGATCCAGCCATCAAGTATGAGAAATATGCGAAAGAATGAGCCTGATGAGAGCAAATCCCAGACCTAACCTAGACCTAACATGAATTATTCTCTAAAATATTGATCCGAACCAGGTTTAATGGACTGTTTCAGTGTGGTCCCACATTACTACGTGATCCAAACCAGAAAAAACCCAGGATCCGTTCAACAAGTATGTGAAGAATGCGAAAGTATGAGCCTGATGAGTGAAAATCCCAGGCCTAACCTAGACCTAACACGCGTTATCCTCAAAAATATTGATCGAAACCTGGTTTAATCGACTGTTCCAGTGTGGTACCACATTACTATGCGATCCAAACCAGAAAATAACCCAGGATCCGTCCAACGAGTATGTGAAGTGTGCGAAAGTATGAGCCTGATGAGAGCAAACCCCAGACCTAACCTAGACCTATCATGCGTTATCCTCTAAAATATTGATCCAAACCAGGTTTAATGGACTGTTTTAGTGTGGTACCACACTACTACGTGATCCAAACCAGAAAAAACCCAGGATCTGTTCAACAAGTATGTGAAAAACGCGAAAGTATGAGCCTGATGAGGGCAAGTCCAAGACCTAACCCAGACCTAACATGCGTTATCCTCTAAAATATTTATCAAGACCAGGTTTAATTGAATGTTTCAGTGTGGTACCACATTACTACGTGATGCAATCCTGAAAAAGCCCAGGATCTAGCCATCAAGTTTGAGAAATATGCGAAAGAATGAGCCTGATGAGGGCAAATCCTAAACCTAACCCAGTCCTAACATGCGTTATCCTCTAAAATATTGATCGCAAGCAGGTTTAATGGACTGTTTCAGTGTGGTATCACACTACTACGTGATCCAAACCAGAAAAAACCCAGGATCCGTTCAACAAGTATGTGAAGAATGCGAAAGTATGAGCCTGATGAGTGAAAATCCCAGGCCTAACATAGACCTAACATGCGTTATCCTCAAAAATATTGGTCGAAACCTGGTTTAATCGACTGTTCCAGTGTGGTACCACATTACTATGCGATCCAAACCAGAAAATAACCCAGGATCTGTCCAACGAGTATGTGAAGTGTGCGAAAGTATGGGCCTGATGAGAGCAAACCCCAGACCTAACCTAGACCTAACATGAATTATTTTCTAAAATATTGATCGAAACCAGGTTTAATTGACTGTTTCAGTGTGGTACCACATTACTACGTGATCCAAACCAGAAAAAACCCTGGATCCGTTCAACAAGTATCTGAAGAATGCGAAAGTATGAGCCTGATGAGTGAAAATCCCAGGCCTAACCTAGACCTAACATGCGTTATCCTCAAAAATATTGATCGATACCTGGTTTAATCGACTGTTCCAGTGTGGTACCACATTACTATGCGATCCAAACCAGAAAATAACCCAGGACCTGTCCAACGAGTATGTGAAGTGTGCGAAAGTATGAGCCTGATGAGAGCAAACCCCAGACCTAACCTAGACCTAACATGAATTATTTTCTAAAATATTGATCGAAACCAGGTTTAATTGACTGTTTCAGTGTGGTACCACATTACTACGTGATCCAAACCAGAAAAAACCCAGGATCCGTTCAACAAGTATGTGAAGAATGCGAAAGTATGAGTCTGATGAGTGAAAATCCCAGACCAAACCTAGACCTATCATGCGTTATCCTCTAAAATATTGATCCAAACCAGGTTTAATGGACTGTTTTAGTGTGGTATCACACTACTACGTGATCCAAACCAGAAAAAACCCAGGATCTGTTCAACAAGTATGTGAAAAACGCGAAAGTATGAGCCTGATGAGGGCAAGTCCAGGACCTAACCCAGACCTAACATGCGTTATCCTCTAAATTTTTATCAAGACCAGGTTTAATTGAATGTTTCAGTGTGGTACCACATTGCTACGTGATGCAATCCTGAAAAAGCCCAGGATCTAGCCATCAAGTTTGAGAAATATGCGAAAGAATGAGCCTGATGAGGGCAAATCCTAAACCTAACCCAGTCCTAACATGCGTTATCCTCTAAAATATTGATCGCAAGCAGGTTTAATGGACTGTTTCAGTGTGGTACCACACTACTACGTGATCCAAACCAGAAAAAACCCAGGGTCTGTTCAACAAGTATATGAAAAACGCGAAAGTATGAGTCTGATGAGGTCAAATCCCAGACCTATCCCAGACTTATGTTGCGTTATCCTCTAAAATACTGATCGAAACCAGGTTTAATCGACTGTTTCAGTGTGGTACCACATTACTACGTGATCCAAACCACAAAAAACCCAGGATCCGTTCAACAAGTATGTGAAGAATGCGAAAGTATGAGTCTGATGAGTGAAAATTCCCAACCTAACCTAGACCTAACATGCGTTATCCTCTAAAATATTCATCCAAACCAGGTTTAATGGACTGTTTCAGTGTGGTACCACACTACTACGTGATCCAAACCAGAAAAGACCCAGGATCTGTTCAACAAGTATGTGAAATACGCGAAAGTATGAGCCTGATGAGGGCAAGTCCCAGACCTATCCCAGACCTAACTTGCGTTGTCCTCTAAGATATTGATGGAAACCAGGTTTAATTGACTGTTTCAGTGTTGCACCTCATTACTACGTGATGCAATCCAGAAAAAGCCCAGGATCTAGCCATCAAGTATGAGAAATAAGCGAAAGAATGAGGCTGATGTGAGCAAATCCCAGACCTAACCTAGACCTAACATGAATTATTCTCTAAAATATTGATCGGAACCAGGTTTAATTGACTGTTTCAGTGTGGTCCCACATTACTACGTGATCCAAACCAGAAAAAACCCAGGATCCGTTCAACAAGTATGTGAAGAATGCGAAAGTATGAGTCTGATGAGTGAAAATCCCAGGCCTAACCTAGACCTAACGTGCGTTATCCTCAATAATATTGATCGAAACCAGGTTTAATTGAGTGTTTCAGTGTTGTACTTCATTACTACGTGATGCAATCCAGAAAAAG
Organism: Colletes latitarsis; assembly: GCF_051014445.1. Lineage (NCBI taxonomy): Eukaryota > Metazoa > Arthropoda > Insecta > Hymenoptera > Colletidae > Colletes > Colletes latitarsis. The sequence continues at coordinate 27,122,472 of NW_027488367.1, read as the reverse complement.
CCCAGGAACTAGCCATCTAGTATGAGAAATATGCGAAAGTATGAGCCTGATGAGAGCAAATCCCAGACCTAACCTAGACCTAACATGAATTATTCTCTAAAATATTGATCGAAACCAGGTTTAATTGACTGTTTCAGTGTGGTACCACATTACTACGTGATCCAAACCAGAAAAAGCCCAGGATCAGTTCAACAAGTATGTGAAAAACGCGAAAGTATGAGTCTGATGAGGGCGAATCCCAGACCTATGCCAGACCTAACTTGCGTTATCCTCTAAAATATTGATCGAAACCAGGTTTAATTGACTGTTTCAGCGTGGTACCACATTACTACGTGATACAATCCAGAAACAGCCCAGGATCTAGCCATGAAGTATGAGAAATATGCGAAAGTATGAGCCTGATGAGGGTAAATCCTAGACCTAACCCAGACCTAACATGCGTTATACTCTAAAATATTTATCAAGATCAGGTTTAATTGAATGCTTCAGTGTGGTACCACATTACTACGTGAACCAAACCAGAAAAAACCCAGGATCCGTTCAACAAGTATGTGAAGAATGCGAAAGTATGAGTCTGATGAGGTCAAATCCCAGACCTATCCCAGACTTAACTTGCGTTATCCTCTAAAATATTGATCCAAACCGGGTTTAATGGACTATTTCAGTGTGGTACCACTTTACTACGTGATCCAAAGCAGAAAAAACCCTCGATCAGGTCAACATGTATGTTAAAACTGCGAAAGTATGACCCTGATGAGGGCAAATCCCAGGCCTAACCTAGACCTAACATGCGTTGTCCTCTAAAATATTGATGGAAACCAGGTTTAATTGACTGTTCCAGTGTTGTACTTCATGACTACGTGATGCAATCCAGAAAAAGCCCAGGATCTAGCCGTTAAGTATGAGAAATATGCGAAAGAATGAGCCTGATGAGAGCAAATCCCAGACCTAACCTAGACCTAACATGAATTATTCTCTAAAATATTGATCAAAACCAGGTTAAATTGACTGTTTCAGTGTGGTACCACATTACTACGTGATCCAATCCAGAAATAGCCCAGGATCCAGCCATGAAGTACGAGAAATATACGAAAGAATGAGCCTGAGGAGAGCAAATCCCAGACCTAACCTAGACCTAACATGAATTATTCTCTAAAATATTGATCAAAACCAGGTTTAATTGACTGTTTCAGTGTGGTACCACATTACTACGTGATCCAATAAAGAAATAGCCCAGGATCCAGCCATGAAGTATGAGAAATATGCGAAAGTATGAGCCTGATGAGGGCAAATCCTAGACCTAACCCAGACCTAACATGCGTTATCCTCTAAAATATTGATCGCAACCAGGTTTAATGGACTGTTTCAGTGTGGTACCACACTACTACGTGATCCAAGCCAGAAAAAACCCAGGATCTGTTCAACAAGTATGTGAAAAACGCGAAAGTATGAGTCTGATGAGGTCAAATCCCAGACCTATCCCAGACTTAACTTGCGTTACCCTCTAAAATATTGATCGAAACCAGATTTAATCGACTGTTTCAGCGTGGTACCACATTACTATGTGATACAATCCAGAAACAGCCCAGGATCCAGCCATGAAGTATGAGAAATATGCGAAAGTATGAGCCTGATGAGAGCAAATCCCAGACCTAATCTAGACCTATCATGCGTTATCCTCTAAAATATTGATCCAAACCAGGTTTAATGGACTGTTTTAGTGTGGTTTCACACTACTACGTGATCCAAACCAGAAAAAACCCAGGATCTGTTCAACAAGTATGTGAAAAACGCGAAAGTATGAGCCTGATGAGGGCAAGTCCAGGACCTAACCCAGACCTAACATGCGTTATCCTCTAAAATTTTTATCAAGACCAGGTTTAATTGAATGTTTCAGTGTGGTACCACATTGCTACGTGATGCAATCCTGAAAAAGCCCAGGATCTAGCCATCAAGTTTGAGAAATATGCGAAAGAATGAGCCTGATGAGGGCAAATCCTAAACCTAACCCAGTCCTAACATGCGTTATCCTCTAAAATATTGATCGCAAGCAGGTTTAATGGACTGTTTCAGTGTGGTACCACACTACTACGTGATCCAAACCAGAAAAAACCCAGGGTCTGTTCAACAAGTATATGAAAAACGCGAAAGTATGAGTCTGATGAGGTCAAATCCCAGACCTATCCCAGACTTATGTTGCGTTATCCTCTAAAATACTGATCGAAACCAGGTTTAATCGACTGTTTCAGTGTGGTACCACATTACTACGTGATCCAAACCACAAAAAACCCAGGATCCGTTCAACAAGTATGTGAAGAATGCGAAAGTATGAGTCTGATGAGTGAAAATTCCCAACCTAACCTAGACCTAACATGCGTTATCCTCTAAAATATTGATCCAAACCAGGTTTAATGGACTGTTTCAGTGTGGTACCACACTACTACGTGATCCAAACCAGAAAAGACCCAGGATCTGTTCAACAAGTATGTGAAATACGCGAAAGTATGAGCCTGATGAGGGCAAGTCCCAGACCTATCCCAGACCTAACTTGCGTTGTCCTCTAAGATATTGATGGAAACCAGGTTTAATTGACTGTTTCAGTGTTGCACCTCATTACTACGTGATGCAATCCAGAAAAAGCCCAGGATCTAGCCATCAAGTATGAGAAATAAGCGAAAGAATGAGGCTGATGTGAGCAAATCCCAGACCTAACCTAGACCTAACATGAATTATTCTCTAAAATATTGATCGGAACCAGGTTTAATTGACTGTTTCAGTGTGGTCCCACATTACTACGTGATCCAAACCAGAAAAAACCCAGGATCCGTTCAACAAGTATGTGAAGAATGCGAAAGTATGAGTCTGATGAGTGAAAATCCCAGGCCTAACCTAGACCTAACGTGCGTTATCCTCAATAATATTGATCGAAACCAGGTTTAATTGAGTGTTTCAGTGTTGTACTTCATTACTACGTGATGCAATCCAGAAAAAGCCCAGGAACTAGCCATCTAGTATGAGAAATATGCGAAAGTATGAGCCTGATGAGAGCAAATCCCAGACCTAACCTAGACCTAACATGAATTATTCTCTAAAATATTGATCGAAACCAGGTTTAATTGACTGTTTCAGTGTGGTACCACATTACTACGTGATCCAAACCAGAAAAAGCCCAGGATCAGTTCAACAAGTATGTGAAAAACGCGAAAGTATGAGTCTGATGAGGGCGAATCCCAGACCTATGCCAGACCTAACTTGCGTTATCCTCTAAAATATTGATCGAAACCAGGTTTAATTGACTGTTTCAGCGTGGTACCACATTACTACGTGATACAATCCAGAAACAGCCCAGGATCTAGCCATGAAGTATGAGAAATATGCGAAAGTATGAGCCTGATGAGGGTAAATCCTAGACCTAACCCAGACCTAACATGCGTTATACTCTAAAATATTTATCAAGATCAGGTTTAATTGAATGCTTCAGTGTGGTACCACATTACTACGTGAACCAAACCAGAAAAAACCCAGGATCCGTTCAACAAGTATGTGAAGAATGCGAAAGTATGAGTCTGATGAGGTCAAAACCCAGACCTATCCCAGACTTAACTTGCGTTATCCTCTAAAATATTGATCCAAACCGGGTTTAATGGACTATTTCAGTGTGGTACCACTTTACTACGTGATCCAAAGCAGAAAAAACCCTCGATCAGGTCAACATGTATGTTAAAACTGCGAAAGTATGACCCTGATGAGGGCAAATCCCAGGCCTAACCTAGACCTAACATGCGTTGTCCTCTAAAATATTGATGGAAACCAGGTTTAATTGACTGTTCCAGTGTTGTACTTCATGACTACGTGATGCAATCCAGAAAAAGCCCAGGATCTAGCCGTTAAGTATGAGAAATATGCGAAAGAATGAGCCTGATGAGAGCAAATCCCAGACCTAACCTAGACCTAACATGAATTATTCTCTAAAATATTGATCAAAACCAGGTTAAATTGACTGTTTCAGTGTGGTACCACATTACTACGTGATCCAATCCAGAAATAGCCCAGGATCCAGCCATGAAGTACGAGAAATATACGAAAGAATGAGCCTGAGGAGAGCAAATCCCAGACCTAACCTAGACCTAACATGAATTATTCTCTAAAATATTGATCAAAACCAGGTTTAATTGACTGTTTCAGTGTGGTACCACATTACTACGTGATCCAATAAAGAAATAGCCCAGGATCCAGCCATGAAGTATGAGAAATATGCGAAAGTATGAGCCTGATGAGGGCAAATCCTAGACCTAACCCAGACCTAACATGCGTTATCCTCTAAAATATTGATCGCAACCAGGTTTAATGGACTGTTTCAGTGTGGTACCACACTACTACGTGATCCAAGCCAGAAAAAACCCAGGATCTGTTCAACAAGTATGTGAAAAACGCGAAAGTATGAGTCTGATGAGGTCAAATCCCAGACCTATCCCAGACTTAACTTGCGTTACCCTCTAAAATATTGATCGAAACCAGATTTAATCGACTGTTTCAGCGTGGTACCACATTACTATGTGATACAATCCAGAAACAGCCCAGGATCCAGCCATGAAGTATGAGAAATATGCGAAAGTATGAGCCTGATGAGAGCAAATCCCAGACCTAATCTAGACCTAACATGCGTTATCCTGTAAAATGTTGATCCAAACCAGGTTTAATGGGCTGTTTCAGTGTGGTACCACACTACTACGTGATCCAAACCAGAAAAAACCCACGATCTGTTCAACAAGTATGTGAAAAACGCGAAAGTATGAGCCTGATGTGGGCAAATCCCAGACCTATCCCAGACCTAACTTGCGTTGTCCTCTAAGATATTGATGGAAACCAGGTTTAATTGGCAGTTTCGGTGTTGTACTTCATTACTACGTGATGCAATCCAGAAAAAGCCCAGGATCTAGCCATCAAGTATGAGAAATGTGCGAAAGAATGAGCCTGATGAGAGCAAATCCCAGACCTAACCTAGACCTAACATGAATTATTCTCTAAAATATTGATCCGAACCAGGTTTAATGGACTGTTTCGGTGTGGTACCACTTTACTACGTGATCCAAAGCAGAAAAAACCCTCGATCAGGTCAACATGTATGTTAACATTGCGAAAGTATGACCCTGATGAGGGCAAATCCCAGGCCTAACCTAGACCTAACATGCGTTGTCCTCTAAAATATTGATGGAAACCAGGTTTAATTGACCGTTTCAGTGTTGTACTTCATTACTACGTGATGCAATCCAGAAAAAGCCCAGGATCTAGCCATCAAGTATGAAAAATATGCGAAAGAATCAGCCTGATGAGAGCAAATCCCAGACCTAACCTAGACCTAACATGAATTATTCTCTAAAATATTGATCCGAACCAGGTTTAATTGACTGTTTCAGTGTGGTACCACATTACTACGTGATCCAATCCAGAAATAGCCCAGGATCCAGCCATGAAGTATGAGAAATATGCGAAAGTATGAGCCCGATGAGGGCAAATCCTAGACCTAACCCAGACCTAACATGCGTTATCCTCTAAAATATTGATCGCAACCAGGTTTAATGGACTGTTTCAGTGTGGTTCCACACTACTACGTGATCCAAACCAGAAAAAACCCAGGATCTGTTCAACAAGTATGTGAAAAACGCGAAAGTATGAGCCTGATGAGGGCAAATCCCAGACCTAACCTAGACCTAACATGAATAATTCTCTAAAATATTGATCAAAACCAGGTTTAATTGACTGTTTCAGTGTGGTACCACATTACTACGTGATCCATTCCAGAAATCGCCCAGGATCCGTTCAACAAGTATGAGAAGAATGCGAAAGTATGAGCCTGATGAGTGAAAATCCCAGGCCTAACCTAGACCTAACATGCGTTATCCTCAAAAATATTGATCGAAACCTGGTTTAATCGACTGTTTCAGTGTGGTACCACATTACTATGTGCTCCAAACCAGAAAATAACCCAGGATCTGTTCAACGAGTATGTGAAGTGTGCGAAAGTATGAGTCTGATGAGGGCAAATCCCAGACCTATCCCAGACCTAACATGCGTTATCCTCTAAAATATTTATCAAGAGCAGGTTTAATTGATTGTTTCAGTGTGGTCCCACATTACTACGTGATCCAAACCAGAAAAAACCCAGGATCCGTTCAGCAAGTATGTGAAGAATGCGTAAGTATGAGCCTGATGAGGGCAAATCCCAGACCTAACCCAGACCTAACATGCGTTATCCTCTAAAATATTGATCGCAACCAGGTTTAATGGACTGTTTCAGTGTCGTTCCACACTACTACCTGATCCAAACCAGAAAAAACCCAGGATCTGTTCAACAAGTATGTGAAAAACGCGAAAGTATGAGCCTGATGTGGGCAAATCCCAGACCTATCCCAGACATAACTTGCGTTGTCCTCTAAGATATTGATGGAAACCAGGTTTAATTGGCAGTTTCGGTGTTGTACTTCATTACTACGTGATGCAATCCAGAAAAAGCCCAGGATCTAGCCATCAAGTATGAGAAATGTGCGAAAGAATGAGCCTGATGAGGGCAAATCCCAGACCTAACATAGCCCTAACATGAATTATTCTCTAAAATATTGATCAAAACCAGGTTTAATTGACTGTTTCAGTGTGGTACCACATTACTACGTGATCCATTCCAGAAATAGCCCAGGATCTAGCCGTTAAGTATGAGAAATATGCGAAAGAATGAGCCTGATGAGAGCAAATCCCAGACCTAACCTAGACCTAACATGAATTATTCTCTAAAATATTGATCAAAACCAGGTTAAATTGACTGTTTCAGTGTGGTACCACATTACTACGTGATCCAATCCAGAAATAGCCCAGGATCCAGCCATGAAGTACGAGAAATATACGAAAGAATGAGCCTGAGGAGAGCAAATCCCAGACCTAACCTAGACCTAACATGAATTATTCTCTAAAATATTGATCAAAACCAGGTTTAATTGACTGTTTCAGTGTGGTACCACATTACTACGTGATCCAATAAAGAAATAGCGCAGGATCCAGCCATGAAGTATGAGAAATATGCGAAAGTATGAGACGGATGAGGGCAAATCCTAGACCTAACCCAGACCTAACTTGCGTTACCCTCTAAAATATTGATCGAAACCAGGTTTAATCGACTGTTTCAGCGTGGTACCACATTACTATGTGATACAATCCAGAAACAGCCCAGGATCCAGCCATGAAGTATGAGAAATATGCGAAAGTATGAGCCTGATGAGAGCAAATCCCAGACCTAATCTAGACCTAACATGCGTTATCCTGTAAAATGTTGATCCAAACCAGGTTTAATGGGCTGTTTCAGTGTGGTACCACACTACTACGTGATCCAAACCAGAAAAAACCCACGATCTGTTCAACAAGTATGTGAAAAACGCGAAAGTATGAGCCTGATGTGGGCAAATCCCAGACCTATCCCAGACATAACTTGCGTTGTCCTCTAAGATATTGATGGAAACCAGGTTTAATTGGCAGTTTCGGTGTTGTACTTCATTACTACGTGATGCAATCCAGAAAAAGCCCAGGATCTAGCCATCAAGTATGAGAAATGTGCGAAAGAATGAGCCTGATGAGAGCAAATCCCAGACCTAACCTAGACCTAACATGAATTATTCTCTAAAATATTGATCCGAACCAGGTTTAATGGACTGTTTCAGTGTGGTACCACTTTACTACGTGATCCAAAGCAGAAAAAACCCTCGATCAGGTCAACATGTATGTTAACACTGCGAAAGTATGACCCTGATGAGGGCAAATCCCAGGCCTAACCTAGACCTAACATGCGTTGTCCTCTAAAATATTGATGGAAACCAGGTTTAATTGACCGTTTCAGTGTTGTACTTCATTACTACGTGATGCAATCCAGAAAAAGCCCAGGATCTAGCCATCAAGTATGAGAAATATGTGAAAGAATGAGCCTGATGAGAGCAAACCCCAGACCTAACCTAGACCTAACATGAATTATTCTCTAAAATATTGATCAGAACCAGGTTTAATTGACTGTTTCAGTGTGGTACCACATTACTACGTGATCCATTCTAGAAATAGCCCAGGATCCAGCCATGAAGTATGAGAAATATGCGAAAGTATGAGCCTGATGAGGGCAAATCCTGGACCTAACCTAGACCTAACATGCGTTATCCTCTAAAATATTGATCGCAACCAGGTTTAATGGACTGTTTCAGCGTGGTACCACATTACTATGTGATACAATCCAGAAACAGCTCAGGATCCAGCCATGAAGAATGAGAAATATGCGAAAGTATGAGCCCGATGAGGGCAAATCCTAGACCTAACCCAGACCTAACATGCGTTATCCTCTAAAATATTGATCGCAACCAGGTTTAATGGACTGTTTCAGTGTGGTTCCACACTACTACGTGATCCAAACCAGAAAAAACCCAGGATCTGTTCAACAAGTATGTGAAAAACGCGAAAGTATGAGCCTGGTGAGGGCAAATCCCAGACCTAACCTAGACCTAACATGAATTATTCTCTAAAATATTGATCAAAACCAGGTTTAATTGACTGTTTCAGTGTGGTACCACATTACTACGTGATCCATTCCAGAAATCGCCCAGGATCCGTTCAACAAGTATGAGAAGAATGCGAAAGTATGAGCCTGATGAGTGAAAATCCCAGGCCTAACCTAGACCTAACATGCGTTATCCTCAAAAATATTGATCGAAACCTGGTTTAATCGACTGTTTCAGTGTGGTACCACATTACTATGTGATCCAAACCAGAAAATAACCCAGGATCTGTTCAACGAGTATGTGAAGTGTGCGAAAGTATGAGTCTGATGAGGGCAAATCCCAGACCTATCCCAGACCTAACATGCGTTATCCTCTAAAATATTTATCAAGAGCAGGTTTAATTGATTGTTTCAGTGTGGTCCCACATTACTACGTGATCCAAACCAGAAAAAACCCAGGATCCGTTCAGCAAGTATGTGAAGAATGCGAAAGTATGAGCCTGATGAGGGCAAATCCCAGACCTAACCCAGACCTAACGTGCGTTATCCTCTAAAATATTGATCGCAACCAGGTTTAATGGACTGTTTCAGTCTCGTTCCACACTACTACGTGATCCAAACCAGAAAAAACCCAGGATCTGTTCAACAAGTATGTGAAAAACGCGAAAGTATGAGCCTGATGAGGGCAAATCCCAGACCTAACATAGACCTAACATGAATTATTCTCTAAAATATTGATCAAAACCAGGTTTAATTGACTGTTTCAGTGTGGTACCACATTACTACGTGATCCATTCCAGAAATAGCCCAGGATCCAGCCATGAAGTATGAGAAATATGCGAAAGTATGAGCCAGATGAGGGCAAATCCTAGACCTAACCCAGACCTAACATGCGTTATCCTCTAAAATATTGATCGAAACCAGGTTTAATTGACTGTTTCAGCGTGGTACCACATTACTATGTGATACAATCCAGGAACAGCCCAGGATCTAGCCATGAAGTTTGAGAAATATGCGAAAGTATGAGCCTGATGAGTGAAAATCCCAGCCTAACATAGACCTAACATGCGTTATCCTCAAAAATATTGATCCAAACCAGGTTTAATGGACTGTTTCAGTGTGGTACCACTTTACTACGTGATCCAAAGCAGAAAAAACACTCGATCAGGGCAACATGTATGTTAAAACTGCGAAAGTATGACCCTGATGAGAGCAAATCCCAGGCCTAACCTAGACCTAACATGCGTTGTCCTCTAAAATATTGATGGAAACCAGGTTTAATTGACTGTTTCAGTGTTGTACTTCATTACTACGTGATGCAATCCAGAGAAAGCCCAGGATCTAGCCATCAAGTATGATAAATATGCGAAAGAATGAGCCTGATGAGGGCAAATCCTAGACCTAACCCAGACCTAACATGCGTTATCCTCTAAAATATTTATCAACATCAGGTTTAATTGATTGTTTCAGTGTGGTACCACATTACTACGTGATCCACACCAGAAAAAACCCAAGATCCGTTCAACAAGTATGTGAAGAATGCGAAAGTATGAGTCTGATGAGTGAAAATCCCCGGCCTAACCTAGACCTAACATGCGTTATCCTCAAAAATATTGATCGAAACCTGGTTTAATTGACTGTTTCAGTGTTGTACTTCATTACTACGTGATGCAATCCAGAAAAAGCCCAGGATCTAGCCGTCAAGTATGAGAAATATGCGAAAGTATGAGCCTGATGAGGGCAAATCCTAGACCTAACCCAGACCTAACATGCGTTATCCTCAAAAATATTGATCGAAACCAGGTTTAATCGACTGTTTCAGTGTGGTACCACACTACTACGTGACCCAATCCAGAAAAAACCCAGGATCTGTTCAACAAGTATGTGAAAAACGCGAAATTATGAGCCTGATGAGGGAAAATCCCAGACCTATCCCAGACCTAACTTGCGTTATGCTCTAAAATATTGATCGAAACCAGGTTTAATTGACTGTTTCTGTGTGGTACCACATTACTACGTGATACAATCCAGAAATAGCCCAGGATCTAGCCATGAAGTATGAGAAATATGCGACAGTATGAGCCTGACGAGGGCAAATCCTAGACCTAACCCAGACCTAACATGCGATATCCTCTAAAATATTTTTCAAGATCAGGTTTAATTGATTGTTTCAGTGTGGTACCACATTACTACGTGATCCACACCAGAAAAAACCCAAGATCCGTTCAACAAATATGTGAAGAACGCGAAAGTATGAGTCTGATGAGTGAAAATCCCAGGGCTAACCTAGACCTAACATGCGTTATCCTCTAAAATATTGATCGAAACCAGGTTTAATCGACTGTTTCAGTGTGGTACCACATTACTACGTGATCCAAACCAGAAAAAACCCAGGATCCGTTCAACAAGTATGTGAAGAATGCGAAAGTATGAGTCTGATGAGTGAAAATCCCCGACCTAACCTAGACCTAACATGCGTTATCCTCTAAAATATTAATCCAAACCAGGTTTAATGGACTGTTCCAGTGTGGTACCACACTACTACGTGATCCAAACCAGAAAAAACCCAGGATCTGTTCAACAAGTATGTGAAAAACGCGAAAGTATGAGCCTGATGAGGGAAAATCCCAGGCCTATCCCAGACCTAACTTGCGTTGTCCTCTAAGATATTGATGGATACCAGGTTTAATTGACTGTTTCAGTGTTGTACTTCTTTACTACGTGATGCAATCCAGAAAAAGCCCAGGATCTAGCCATCAAGTATGAGAAACATGCGAAAGAATGAGCCTGATGAGAGCAAATCCCAGACCTAACCTAGACCTAACATGAATTATTCTCTAAAATATTGATCGAAACCAGGTTTAATTGACTGTTTCAGTGTGGTCCCACATTACTACGTGATCCAAACCAGAAAAAACCCAGGATCCGTTCAACAAGTATGTGAAGAATGCGAAAGTATGAGTCTGATGAGTGAAAATCCCCGACCTAACCTAGACCTAACATGCGTTATCCTCTAAAATATTGATCCAAACCAGGTTTAATTGAATGTTTCAGTGTGGTACCACAATACTACGTGATGCAATCCTGAAAAAGCCCAGGATCTAGCCATCAAGTTTGAGAAATATGCGAAAGAATGAGCCTGATGAGGGCAAGTCCCAGACCTATCCCAGACCTAACTTGCGTTGTCCTCTAAGATATTGATGGAAACCAGGTTTAATTGACTGTTTCAGTGTTGCACCTCATTACTACGTGATGCAATCCAGAAAAAGCCCAGGATCTAGCCATCAAGTATGAGAAATATGCGAAAGAATGAGCCTGATGAGAGCAAATCCCAGACCTAACCTAGACCTAACATGAATTATTCTCTAAAATATTGATCGGAACCAGGTTTAATTGACTGTTTCAGGGTGGTCCCACATTACTACGTGATCCAAACCAGAAAAAACCCAGGATCCGTTCAACAAGTATGTGAAGAATGCGAAAGTATGAGCCTGATGAGGGCAAGTCCCAGACCTAACCTAGACCTAACATGCGTTATCCTCTAAAATATTGATCCAAACCAGGTTTAATGGACTGTTTCAGTGTGGTACCACACTACTACGTGATCCAAACCAGAAAAGACCCAGGATCTGTTCAACAAGTATGTGAAAAACGCGAAAGTATGAGCCTGATGAGGGCAAGTCCCAGACCTATCCCAGACCTAACTTGCGTTGTCCTCTAAGATATTGATGGAAACCAGGTTTAATTGACTGTTTCAGTGTTGCACCTCATTACTACGTGATGCAATCCAGAAAAAGCCCAGGATCTAGCCATCAAGTATGAGAAATATGCGAAAGAATGAGCCTGATGAGGGCAAGTCCCAGACCTATCCCAGACCTAACTTGCGTTGTCCTCTAAAATACTGATCGAAACCAGGTTTAATCGACTGTTTCAGTGTGGTACCACATTACTACGTGATCCAAACCAGAAAAAACCCAGGATCCGTTCAACAAGTATGTGAAGAATGCGAAAGTATGAGTCTGATGAGTGAAAATCCCCGACCTAACCTAGACCTAACATGCGTTATCCTCTAAAATATTGATCCAAACCAGGTTTAATGGACTGTTTCAGTGTGGTACCACACTACTACGTGATCCAAACCAGAAAAGACCCAGGATCTGTTCAACAAGTATGTGAAAAACGCGAAAGTATGAGCCTGATGAGGGCAAGTCCCAGACCTATCCCAGACCTAACTTGCGTTGTCCTCTAAGATATTGATGGAAACCAGGTTTAATTGACTGTTTCAGTGTTGCACCTCATTACTACGTGATGCAATCCAGAAAAAGCCCAGGATCTAGCCATCAAGTATGAGAAATATGCGAAAGAATGAGCCTGATGAGAGCAAATCCCAGACCTAACCTAGACCTAACATGAATTATTCTCTAAAATATTGATCGGAACCAGGTTTAATTGACTGTTTCAGGGTGGTCCCACATTACTACGTGATCCAAACCAGAAAAAACCCAGGATCCGTTCAACAAGTATGTGAAGAATGCGAAAGTATGAGTCTGATGAGTGAAAATCCCAGGCCTAACCTAGACCTAACGTGCGTTATCCTCAATAATATTGATCGAAACCAGGTTTAATTGAGTGTTTCAGTGTTGTACTTCATTACTACGTGATGCAATCCAGAAAAAGCCCAGGAACTAGCCATCTAGTATGAGAAATATGCGAAAGTATGAGCCTGATGAGAGCAAATCCCAGACCTAACCTAGACCTAACATGAATTATTCTCTAAAATATTGATCAAAACCAGGTTTAATTGACTGTTTCAGTGTGGTACCACATTACTACGTGATCCAATCCAGAAATAGCCCAGGATCCAGCCATGAAGTACGAGAAATATACGAAAGAATGAGCCTGATGTGGGCAAATACCAGACCTAACCTAGACCTAACATGCGTTGTCCTCTAAAATATTAATGGAAACCAGGTTTAATTGACTGTTTCAGTGTTGTACTTCATTACTACGTGATGCAATCCAGAAAAAGCCCAGGATCTAGCCGTTAAGTATGAGAAATATGCGAAAGAATGAGCCTGATGAGAGCAAATCCCAGACCTAACCTAGACCTAACATGAATTATTCTCTAAAATATTGATCAAAACCAGGTTTAATGGACTGTTTCAGTGTGGTACCACACTACTACGTGATCCAAACCAGAAAAAACCCAGGATCTGTTCAACAAGTATGTGAAAAGCGCGAAATTATGAGTCTGATGAGGTCAAATCCCAGACCTATCTCAGACTTAACTTGCGTTATCCTCTAAAATATTGATCGAAACCAGGTTTAATCGACTGTTTCAGCGTGGTACCACATTACTATGTGATACAATCCAGAAACAGCCCAGGATCCAGCCATGAAGTATGAGAAATATGCGAAAGTATGAGCCTGATGAGAGCAAATCCCAGCCCTAACCTAGACCTAACATGCGTTATCCTGTAAAATGTTGATCCAAACCAGGTTTAATGGGCTGTTTCAGTGTGGTACCACACTACTACGTGATCCAAACCAGAAAAAACCCACGATCTGTTCAACAAGTATGTGAAAAACGCGAAAGTATGAGCCTGATGTGGGCAAATCCCAGACCAATCCCAGACCTAACTTGCGTTATCCTCTAAAATATTGATCGAAACCAGGTTTAATTGACTGTTTCAGCGTGGTACCACGTTACTACGTGATGCATTCCAGAAATAGTCCAGGATCCAGCCATCAAGTATGAGAAATATGCGAAAGAATGAGCCTGATGAGAGCAAATCCCAGACCTAACCTAGACCTAACATGAATTATTCTCTAAAATATTGATCCGAACCAGGTTTAATGGACTGTTTCAGTGTGGTCCCACATTACTACGTGATCCAAACCAGAAAAAACCCAGGATCCGTTCAACAAGTATGTGAAGAATGCGAAAGTATGAGCCTGATGAGTGAAAATCCCAGGCCTAACCTAGACCTAACATGCGTTATCCTCAAAAATATTGATCGAAACCTGGTTTAATCGACTGTTCCAGTGTGGTACCACATTACTATGCGATCCAAACCAGAAAATAACCCAGGATCCGTCCAACTAGTATGTGAAGTGTGCGAAAGTATGAGCCTGATGAGAGCAAACCCCAGACCTAACCTAGACCTAACATGAATTATTTTCTAAAATATTGATCGAAACCAGGTTTAATTGACTGATTCAGTGTGGTACCACATTACTACGTGATCCAAACCAGAAAAAACCCAGGATCCGTTCAACAAGTATGTGAAGAATGCGAAAGTATGAGTCTGATGAGTGAAAATCCCAGACCTAACCTAGACCTATCATGCGTTATCCTCTAAAATATTGATCCAAACCAGGTTTAATGGACTATCTTAGTGTGGTACCACACTACTACGTGATCCAAACCAGAAAAAACCCAGGATCTGTTCAACAAGTATGTGAAAAACGCGAAAGTATGAGCCTGATGAGGGCAAGTCCAAGACCTAACCCAGACCTAACATGCGTTATCCTCTAAAATATTTATCAAGACCAGGTTTAATTGAATGTTTCAGTGTGGTACCACATTACTACGTGATGCAATCCTGAAAAAGCCCAGGATCTAGCCATCAAGTTTGAGAAATATGCGGTAGAATGAGCCTGATGAGGGCAAATCCTAAACCTAACCCAGTCCTAACATGCGTTATCCTCTAAAATATTGATCGCAAGCAGGTTTAATGGACTGTTTCAGTGTGGTACCACACTACTACGTGATCCAAACCAGAAAAAACCCAGGATCCGTTCAACAAGTATGTGAAGAATGCGAAAGTATGAGCCTGATGAGTGAAAATCCCAGGCCTAACCTAGACCTAACATGCGTTATCCTCAAAAATATTGATCGAAACCTGGTTTAATCGACTGTTCCAGTGTGGTACCACATTACTATGCGATCCAAACCAGAAAATAACCCAGGATCTGTCCAACGAGTATGTGAAGTGTGCGAAAGTATGAGCCTGATGAGAGCAAACCCCAGACCTAACCTAGACCTAACATGAATTATTTTCTAAAATATTGATCGAAACCAGGTTTAATTGACTGTTTCAGTGTGGTACCACATTACTACGTGATCCAAACCAGAAAAAACCCAGGATCCGTTCAACAAGTATGTGAAGAATGCGAAAGTATGAGTCTGATGAGTGAAAATCCCAGACCAAACCTAGACCTATCATGCGTTATCCTCTAAAATATTGATCCAAACCAGGTTTAATGGACTGTTTTAGTGTGGTATCACACTACTACGTGATCCAAACCAGAAAAAACCCAGGATCTGTTCAACAAATATGTGAAAAACGCGAAAGTATGAGCCTGATGAGGGCAAGTCCAAGACCTAACCCAGACCTAACATGCGTTATCCTCTAAAATATTTATCAAGACCAGGTTTAATTGAATGTTTCAGTGTGGTACCACATTGCTACGTGATGCAATCCTGAAAAAGCCCAGGATCTAGCCATGAAGTTTGAGAAATATGCGAAAGAATGAGCCTGATGAGGGCAAATCCTAAACCTAACCCAGTCCTAACATGCGTTATCCTCTAAAATATTGATCGCAAGCAGGTTTAATGGACTGTTTCAGTGTGGTACCACACTACTACGTGATCCAAACCAGAAAAAACCCAGGGTCTGTTCAACAAGTATGTGAAAAACGCGAAAGTATGAGTCTGATGAGGTCAAATCCCAGACCTATCCCAGACTTATGTTGCGTTATCCTCTAAAATACTGATCGAAACCAGGTTTAATCGACTGTTTCAGTGTGGTACCACATTACTACGTGATCCAAACCACAAAAAACCCAGGATCCGTTCAACAAGTATGTGAAGAATGCGAAAGTATGAGTCTGATGAGTGAAAATTCCCGACCTAACCTAGACCTAACATGCGTTATCCTCTAAAATATTGATCCAAACCAGGTTTAATGGACTGTTTCAGTGTGGTACCACACTACTACGTGATCCAAACCAGTAAAGACCCAGGATCTGTTCAACAAGTATGTGAAATACGCGAAAGTATGAGCCTGATGAGGGCAAGTCCCAGACCTATCCCAGACCTAACTTGCGTTATCCTCTAAAATATTGATCGAAACCAGGTTTAATTGACTGTTTCAGCGTGGTACCACATTACTACGTGATACAATCCAGAAACAGCCCAGGATCTAGCCATGAAGTATGAGAAATATGCGAAAGTATGAGCCTGATGAGGGCAAATCCTAGACCTAACCTAGACCTAACATGAATTATTCTCTAAAATATTGATCGAAACCAGGTTTAATTGACTGTTTCAGTGTGGTACCACATTACTACGTGATCCAAACCAGAAAAAGCCCAGGATCAGTTCAAGAAGTATGTGAAAAACGCGAAAGTATGAGTCTGATGAGGGCGAATCCCAGACCTATGCCAGACCTAACTTGCGTTATCCTCTAAAATATTGATCGAAACGAGGTTTAATTGACTGTTTCAGCGTGGTACCACATTACTACGTGATAGAATCCAGAAACAGCCCAGGATCTAGCCATGAAGTATGAGAAATATGCGAAAGTATGAGCCTGATGAGGGCAAATCCTAGACCTAACCCAGACCTAACATGCGTTATACTCTAAAATATTTATCAAGATCAGGTTTAATTGAATGCTTCAGTGTGGTACCACATTACTACGTGAACCAAACCAGAAAAAACCCAGGATCCGTTCAACAAGTATGTGAAGAATGCGAAAGTATGAGTCTGATGAGGTCAAATCCCAGACCTATCCCAGACTTAACTTGCGTTATCCTCTAAAATATTGATCCAAACCGGGTTTAATGGACTATTTCAGTGTGGTACCACTTTACTACGTGATCCAAAGCAGAAAAAACCCTCGATCAGGTCAACATGTATGTTAAAACTGCGAAAGTATGACCCTGATGAGGGCAAATCCCAGGCCTAACCTAGACCTAACATGCGTTGTCCTCTAAAATATTGATGGAAGCCAGGTTTAATTGACTGTTCCAGTGTTGTACTTCGTGACTACGGGAAGCAATCCAGAAAAAGCCCAGGATATAGCCGTTAAGTATGAGAAATATGCGAAAGAATGAGCCTGATGAGAGCAAATCCCAGACCTAACCTAGACCTAACATGAATTATTCTCTAAAATATTGATCAAAACCAGGTTTAATTGACTGTTTCAGTGTGGTACCACATTACTACGTGATCCAATCCAGAAATAGCCTAGGATCCAGCCATGAAGTACGAGAAATATACGAAAGAATGAGCCTGAGGACAGCAAATCCCAGACCTAACCTAGACCTAACATGAATTATTCTCTAAAATATTGGTCAAAACCAGGTTTAATTGACTGTTTCAGTGTGGTACCACATTACTACGTGATCCAATAAAGAAATAGCCCAGGATCCAGCCATGAAGTATGAGAAATATGCGAAAGTATGAGCCTGATGAGGGCAAATCCTAGACCTAACCCAGACCTAACATGCGTTATCCTCTAAAATATTGATCGCAACCAGGTTTAATGGACTGTTTCAGTGTGGTACCACACTACTACGTGATCCAAGCCAGAAAAAACCCAGGATCTGTTCAACAAGTATGTGAAAAACGCGAAAGTATGAGTCTGATGAGGTCAAATCCCAGACCTATCCCAGACTTAACTTGCGTTACCCTCTAAAATATTGATCGAAACCAGGTTTAATTGACTGTTTCAGCGTGGTACCAAATTACTACGTGATACTATCCAGAAACAGCCCAGGATCTACCAATGAAGTATGCGAAATTTGCGAAAGTATGAGTCTGATGAGTGAAAATCCCAGGGCTAACCTAGACCTAACATGCGTTATCCTCTAAAACATTGATCCAAACCAGGTTTAATGGACTGTTTCAGTGTGGTACCACTTTACTACGTGATCCAAAGCAGAAAAAACCCTCGATCAGGTCAACATGTATGTTAATACTGCGAAAGTATGACCCTGATGAGGGCAAATCCCAGGCCTAACCTAGACCTAAAATGCGTTGTCCTCTAAAATATTGATGGAAACCAGGTTTAATTGACTGTTTCAGTGTTGTACTACATTACTACGTGATGCAATCCAGGGAAAGCCCAGGATCTAGCCGTCAAGTATGAGAAATATGCGAAAGAATGAGCCTGATGAGAGCAAATCCCAGACCTAACCTAGACCTGACATGCGTTGTCCTCTAAAATATTGATGGAAACCAGGTTTAATTGACTGTTTCAGTGTTGTACTTCATTACTACGTGATGCAATCCAGAGAAAGCCCAGGATCTAGCCGTCAAGTATGAGAAATATGCGAAAGAATGAGCCTGATGAGAGCAAATCCCAGACCTAACCTAGACCTAACATGCGTTATCCTCTAAAATATTTATCAAGATCAGGTTTAATTGATTGTTTCAGTGTGGTACCACATTACTACGTGATCCACACCAGAAAAAACCCAAGATCCGTTCAACAAATATGTGAAGAACGCGAAAGTATGAGTCTGATGAGTGAAAATCCCAGGCCTAACCTAGACCTAACATGCGTTATCCTCAATAATATTGATCGAAACCAGGTTTAATTGAGTGTTTCAGTGTTGTACTTCATTACAACGTGATGCAATCCAGAAAAAGCACAGGATCTAGCCATCTAGTATGAGAAATATGCGAAAGTATGAGTCTGATGAGTGAAAATCCCAGACGTAACCAAGACCTAACATGCGTTATCCTCAAAAATATTGATCGAAACCTGGTTTAATCGACTGTTTCAGTGTGGTACCACATTACTATGTGATCCAAACCAGAAAATAACCCAGGATCTGTTCAACGAGTATGTGAACTGTGCGAAAGTATGAGTCTGATGAGGGCAAATCCCAGACCTATCCCAGACCTAACATGCGTTATCCTCTAAAATATTTATCAAGATCAGGTTTAATTGATTGTTTCAGTGTGGTCCCACACTACTACATGATCCAAACCAGAAAAAACCCAGGATCTGTTCAACAAGTATGTGAAAAACGCGGAAAGTATGAGCCTGATGAGGGCAAATCCCAGACCTATCCCAGACCTAACTTGCGTTGTCCTCTAAGATAATGATGGAAACCAGGTTTAATTGACTGTTTCAGTGTTGTACTTCATTACTACGTGATGCAATCCAGAAAAAGCCCAGCATCTAGCCATCAAGTATGAGAAATATGCGAAAGAATGAGCCTGATGAGAGCAAATCCCAGACCTAACCTAGACATAACATGAATTATTCTCTAAAATATTGATCGAAACCAGGTTTAATTGACTGTTTCAGTGTGGTCCCACATTACTACGTGATCCAAACCAGAAAATAACCCAGGATCTGTTCAACAAGTATGTGAAGAATGCGAAAGTATGAGTCTGATGAGTGAAAATCCCAGGCCTAACCTAGACCTAACATGCGTTGTCCTCTAAAATATTGATGGAAACTAGGTTTAATTGACTGTTTCAGTGTTGTACTTCATTACTACGTGATGCAATCGAGAAAAAGCCCAGGATCTAGCCGTCAAGTATGAGAAATATGCGAAAGAATGAGCCTGATGAGAGCAAATCCCAGACCTAACCTAGACATAACATGAATTATTCTCTAAAATATTGATCGAAACCAGGTTTAATTGACTGTTTCAGTGTGGTCCCACATTACTACGTGATCCAAACCAGAAAATAACCCAGGATCTGTCAAACGAGTATGTGAAGTGTGCGAAAGTATGAGCCTGATGAGTGCAAATCCCAGACCTAACCTAGACCTAACATGAATTATTCTCTAAAATATTGATCGATACTAGGTTTAATTGACTGTTTCAGTGTGGTCCCACATTACTATGTGATCCAAACCAGAAAATAACCCAGGATCTGTTCAACGAGTATGTGAAGTGTGCGAAAGTATGAGTCTGATACCCTCAGGGGCTGCCAGCCTTTCAGCTGCAGTACGGGCTTAACGAACCCGGGGTACCCGAGTCATACACACACCGTAAGCCTCCTGTTGGTCGTCACAACGACCCATTCACAATTCCCTATTGGTTTTGTGAATGGTACGTGACGGCAGGAGGAACGGGGGTCTTGGCTTAACCGCCTGGGCCACGAGTATGGCGACTCTATAAAATCGCCCTCCAATCCTAAGCTATGGTGCGCGGCGATGGGATGCATGGTTGGGGGAGAAGGCCCAATCCCAAGCGACCACCTCCGGGGAACCTGCCGAACCCCCGGAGTATATAGGCTTACCCGGGTAAGGCGGCTCTGCCCGGGCGGACCTTTTCTTCCGACCTGCTCGTGGGAATATTATGGAGTTCAATATTAAAACGGGGATGGGACGGGGTAAGTCAGAGGGGGAGGACGAAGGCGGTGTTGGGACTGGAGTGACGGCGCTCGCGCCGCCTCCATCGCCTGGCCCGGCTTCGTGGAAGGTGGAGGAGGACGACGAGACTGCGTCAGTCTCGTCCTTCTCCTCCACCAGGAGCCTCATAGGCTCTAAGAGGAAGAGGGCGGGGCAGGCCGTCGTCGAGGTGGGCGTGGCGATGAGCCCGTCGGTGAGGCTGAGTTGCCTCAGGGACGAGGTGACCGAGGAGATATCGGAGAGGATCTCCTCGTCCCTGAGGAGGGTGGAGAAAGTCGCCGCTGCCTGCGCCTTTAAGGGGCAGAAAAGCGGTGGCGCGGAGGTCCTGAAGGCCGCGGCGGAGGAAATGTGTGAGGCGGCGCGGGAGCTCAGAGGGCGGAACGCCCGTCTGCAGCTCCTGTTGGAGGAGGAGCGACAGGGGAGGAGGAGGGCAGAGGCGCTGTGGAACAGCGCGGCCCTCCCTCCCATCCTCCCTCCTCCTCCACCGTCGCGTCCCTCGGCGGAGGTAAATAAGCGGAGTGCGGCGGCAGTGGTGCGGGGCACCGCGGGCCCCTCCACCCGCACTCCGCCCGTGAAGAAGTCCCCGTCCTCCTCAGAAGACGATCTTCTGAGGAGGATTGGGGACATGATTGTTGGCAAGCTGGCCGCCTTCCGGGAGGCGCTCCTCGCCGGAAGAGCGGTCAGCAGGAAGGCGGTGCCTCCCCGACCTGTTCCGGTACAGTCGGGGAAGGCAAAGAAGGGCGGAGTGAGGGCTCCGCCCAGCGTTGCGGCACCAGGGCCCCGGGTCGCGACCCCCACGGGGGGTGGTGTACCCGTGGTCGCGGTGGTCGCGTCCTCCACGGCACCCTCCAAAGGGGGGGTGGCGTGGAGTGAGGTGGTGG
Source organism: Colletes latitarsis (assembly GCF_051014445.1). Lineage (NCBI taxonomy): Eukaryota > Metazoa > Arthropoda > Insecta > Hymenoptera > Colletidae > Colletes > Colletes latitarsis. Next base: position 27,100,678 of record NW_027488367.1, on the reverse strand, counting down.
GGCGGAAGGCGAAGCGCGCGGCGAGGAAGGCCTCGCAACCGCGGCCTCCGCCTCCGCCGCCGGCGGCCAAGGTAAAGGCCGCGAAGGTCGGGAAGGCACGACCAGGTCGTCCCCCAAAAACGGCAGCGGTGACGCTGACCGTTGCGCAGGGGGGCGACCTGACCCTCGCGGAGGCGATGCGGCTCGCCAGGGAGAATATCTCCCTGGAAGAGCTGGGCATCGCCTCCGTGAGGGCGAAGAGGGCCGTGACCGGGGGTCTCTTGCTGGAGATCCCCGGTGCAGAAGGCGGCGCGAAGGCGGATCGTCTCGCCCAGAGGCTCCGGGAGCAGCTGGGCGAGCGAGGTGTCCGGGTCGCCCGGCCCACGAAGCGCACGGAGATGCGCGTTTGTGGGCTGGACGACTCGGTCAGCGCACAGGATGTGTCCCGTGCCCTTCCGAGGGCGGGGGACTGTCCTGTGGAGGACCTGCGGATCGGAGAGATCGGCAGGTCGCCCTCCGGCCTCGGGTCGGTGTGGGCCCGGTGCCCCCTCTCCGCCGCCCGTAAGGTGGCGGAATCCGGGAGGGTGTTGGTGGGGTGGGTTTCGGCGCGAGTGGAAATCCTCGCGCCGCGCCCGCTCCAGTGTCACCGCTGCCTCGAATTGGGGCACGTGAGGCAGTGGTGCACCTCGCCGGTGGACCGCAGCGGTCAGTGTTACCGCTGCGGTGCCAAAGAGCACCGTGCGAGCCAGTGCTCGGCGGCCCCCCACTGCCCGCTGTGTGCGGACATGGGGAGCCCAGCCGATCACAGGGTGGGGAGCAAGGAGTGCTCCCCCCCCCCTCCCGGAAGGAGAGGAAGAGGCGGGCTGCACCGGCTCCGGTGCCGAGGGCGGTGGCATCGTCCTCCATGGAGGTGGACGGTGCTACGGGGACGGACGGCCGGGAGGAGGCTGGCGCGGCCATTAATTAATGCCGCCCCGCCTCCTCCTTCAGGCCAACCTCAACCACTGCCGCGCGGCACAGGACTTGATGTCCCAAGTCCTCGCGGAGTGGGGGGTTGGCCTGGCGGTCGTCGCCGAGCCGTACCGCGTCCCTGATCACCCTCATTGGGTGGGCGACGCGGACGGCTTGGTGGCGACGGTATGGGGAGGGGGCGACGGGTCCCCACCGTTCTCCTTGTTGGAGCGCGGTCGGGGATTCGTCGCCGTGGACTGGGGGGGAGTCGCTGTGGTGGGGTGCTACATTTCGCCCCGTAGCGGTCACGCTGCGTTCGAGCTGTACTTGGCCGAGGTCGCGGCATGCGTGCAGCGCTACGCGGCCCGGCCGGTGCTGGTCCTGGGGGATTTTAATGCCAAGTTGGTGGCTTGGGGATCCCCCAGGACCTCCGTTCGCGGCGGGATCCTGGGCGATTGGGCGGCGGGGCTCGACCTCCGGGTATTGAACCGGGGGTCGGAGCACACATACGTGCGGCGATATGGGGGGTCCATCGTAGATGTTGGATTCGCGACCCCCAACGCCGTGCGCATGGTGTCGGGTTGGCACGTGGTCGCGGGGGCAGAGACACTCTCCGATCACCGGTACATCCGGATGGAGGTCTCTGCCGCCGCGAGTGCATCCCGACACGGCCGCCTGCGTGGCACCCCACCACGCCGCTGGGCGCTTCGGCGCCTGGACAAGGACGCCCTGATGGCAGCTGCCCTCGCTGCAACTTGGCCGCAGGGAGCGGCCGAGTTGCCGAGCATAGAGGAGGAGCTCGCCCGGCTCGGAGCATTGGTCGCGGGTATTTGCGACGCGGCGATGTCTCGGGTCGGGCGGGCTTCTCCTCGCCGGGCGGTGTACTGGTGGTCGGACGCGATCGCGGAGTTGCGAGTCGCGACTGTCCGCGCCCGACGCCAGTACACCCGCGCGCGCCGTCGTCAACGTACAGGCGACGGCGTGGCGCGAGCGAGGGCAGCTGATGACCTGTATGGAGCATACCGCGTGGCGCGGGTTGCTCTGCAGGTCGCCATCAAACGGGCCAAGACCCAGGCATGGAAGGAGCTCCTCGAGACCCTTGATGACGATCCATGGGGGCGCCCATATAAGATGGTGCTGAATAAGCTCCGCCCGTGGGCGCCCCCCGTCAACCGAGGGTCTTGACCCCCGGCTGCTTGAGGACGTGGTCAATACACTCTTCCCAATTGGGGAGTGGGGACCGCGTCCTCCGGCGGCGGCGGCTGTCCCAGTGGAGTGGACGGCCGAGCTGGGGGTCACGCAGGAGGAGCTGGCAGCGGCCATCAGACGGCTCGGGGTTCGTAACACGGCCCCGGGTCCGGATGGTGTGCCCGGCCGGGTTTGGGTCTTGACCCAGGGCGTCCTTGGGGCCGACCTCAGGCGGTTGTTCGACCGCTGCCTGAGGGACGGGCGATTCCCCCCCAGTTGGAAGGTGGCGAGGATGGTCCTCCTCCGGAAGGAGGGTCGGCCCGCGGAGTCTCCCTCCGCATACCGGCCCATTTGTCTCCTCGACGAGGTGGGCAAGCTCTTCGAGCGTGTGATTGCTGCCCGCCTCGTCGAGCACCTGTCGCGGGGTGATCCCGGTCTGGCCGACTGCCAGTTCGGTTTCCGGGGGGGCCGATCGACTATCGATCGACACCGGGATGGTGATATGCGGAGGGAGGTGTACTGCGGTGTTCCGCAGGGGTCGGTCCTCGGGCCACTCCTGTGGAACATCGCGTACGACTCGATGTTGCGGGCCGGCCTCCCCGACGGCGTCAGCACGGTGTGTTATGCGGATGACACACTGGTGCTGGCCGTCGGGGCGCACTGGGGGAGGGCCATGCGTCGCGCGGAGGAGGGGTCGCAACGCGTCGTCGACCGGATCAGGGGGATGGGGATGACGGTGGCGGTCCATAAGACCGAGGTGATTGCGTTTCATTCACCTCGGCAGGATCCGCCACCCCCTCTGATCCGGGTGGGTGGGGCTGACATCGAGGTGAAGCCCCAGATCAGGTATCTAGGGCTGATCCTCGATAGCCACTGGCGTTTCGAGGAGCATTTCCGCTGCCTGGTCCCCCGGTTGGAAAGGATGGTTGCGGCTCTGGGCCGGATCCTGCCCAACCTGGGGGGCCCGGCGGGCCGAGTTCGTCGCCTCTATGTGGCAATGGTCCAGTCGGTGGCCCTATACGGGGCCCCCGTCTGGGCGGACGACCTGGCTGCCTCCCGGCGCAGCATGACTATGCTGCGTTGGGTGCAGAGGCGCATGGCGCTCAGGGTCGTCCGCGGGTATCGGACCATGTCACATGAGGCGGCGACGGTTCTAGCGGGGATGCCGCCCATGGACCTGCTCGCGCGGTCACACGCGGTGATGTACCGGCACCGCGTCGACCGTCGCGCGGGGGTGGGGGCGGTCCCGGGCGGGCAGGAACCTGCTTGGGGCGATTTGAAGCGCCAGGCCCGGCAGTCCGTGTTGCTCGCGTGGCAGGAGCGGCTGGCTCTGCCAACCGCGGGGCACCGGACTGTCGGGGTGGTTCGGCCACTCCTGAAGGAGTGGCTGGACAGAGGCCATGGCAGCCTCACCTACCGGATGGCACAGGTATTTTCCGGGCATGGCAGCTTCGGAAGATACCTGTGCCGGATAGGGAAGGAGCCGACGGCGCGTTGCTGCCACTGCGACGCTGAGCAGGACACGGCGGATCATACCCTGGAGGTATGCCCCGCGTGGCAGGGGGAACGCCGAGTCCTGGTCGGCGTCGTCGGGCGGGATGTCTCGCTGCCGGGCGTGGTGCGCGCCATGCTCGGCAGCGAGGAGAAGTGGGGGGCCGTGGCCTCCTTCTGCGAGAACGTAATGTTGCAGAAGGAGGCCGCGGGGAGGGAGCGCGAGCTTCAGCGGCTGAAGCTCGCGCTCGTGCGGTGGCCCGAGGTCGTCGCCCGGTCGCGAGGCGTCGCGGACGGCCGCCTCGGCGTGGCGGATGACCTAGGCTGGGAGGGGGGTCCTGAGGGGACCCTCCTCCCGCCAGGCGGCGCCGGGTCGGACCGGTTGGGGGTAGGAGTGCCTCCCCCTACCGGTCCGACGCAAGGGGAGGCACCCTCGGCGGTCTGGTGCGGCCATGAACGCCCGGCAGCCGAGGGGTGGAAACGGGGTCGCGGGGGGTTGCGAGTTGGGGCTCGCAGCCGCCACTAAACGCGGCCCCGGGATGGATAGCGGCGGGATGGAGTGGCCCCGTCCCGCCGCTATGAGGCAGTGTGTCTACTAGGGGGACCGATTGTCCCCCCGGGGGATGCGCGCGAAAGCGCGGGCACGGGGAGGATACCGGAAGAATGCTTCGAGCGATTCCCGGTATCCTCCCAAAGCGTGCCGAAGGGTCACCGTGGGGTTTTTAGTGGGTAGGTCCCGCGCTTGTCGTTGTACGGGCGCGGGGAATCCCACACACCCCTCCCACCTCTCCCCAAGGAGGTGGGAGGGAGTCTTTCGAAGATTTTCCCCACGACAAAAAAAAAAAAAAAAAAAAAAAAAAAAGTATGAGTCTGATGAGGTCAAATCCCAAGCCAATCCCAGACTTAACTTGCGTTATCCTCTAAAATATTGATCGAAACCAGGTTTAATCGACTGTTTCAGTGTGGTACCACATTACTACGTGATCCAAACCAGAAAAAACCCAGGATCCGTTCAACAAGTATGTGAAGAATGCGAAAGTATGAGTCTGATCAGTGAAAATCTCAGGCCTTACCTAGACCTAACTTGCGTTGTCCTCTAAAATATTGATCAAAACCAGGTTTCATTGACTGTTTCAGTGTGGTACTACATTACTACGTGATGCAATCCAGAAAAAGCCCAGGATCTAGCCATCAAGTATGAGAAATATGCGAAAGAATGAGCCTGATGAGAGCAAATCCCAGACCTAACCTAGACCTAACATGCGTTATCCTCTAAAATATAGAGCGAAACCAGGTTTAATGAACTGTTTCAGTGTGGTCCCACATTACTACGTGATCCAAACCAGAAAAAACCCAGGATCCGTTCAACAAGTATGTGAAGAATGCGAAAGTAAGAGTCTGATGAGTGAAAATCCCAGACCTAACCGAGGCCTAACATGCGTTATCCTCTAAAATATTGATTGAAACCAGGTTTAATTGACTGTTTCAGCGTGGTACCACATTACTACGTGATACAATCCAGAAACAGCCCAGGATCTAGCCATGAAGTATGAGAAATATGCGAAAGTATGAGCCTGATGAGGGCAAGTCCTAGACCTAACCCAGACCTAACATGTGTTATCCTCTAAAATATTTATCAAGACCAGGTTTAATTGATTGTTTCAGTGTGGTCCCACATTACTAAGTGATCCAAACCAGAAAAAACCCAGGATCTGTTCAACATGTATGAGAAATATGCGAAAGAATGAGCCTGATGAGAGCAAATCCCAGACCTAACCTAGACATCACATGAATTATTCTCTAAAATATTGATCGAAACCTGGTTTAATCGACAGTTTCAGTGTGGTACCACATTACTATGTGATCCAAACCAGAAAATAACCCAGGATCTGTTCAACGAGTATGTGAAGTGTGCGAAAGTATGAGTCTGATGGGGGCAAATCCCAGACCTATCCCAGACCTAACTTGCGTTATCCTCTAAAATATTGATTGAAACAAGGTTTAATCGACTGTTTCAGTGTGGTACCACATTACTACGTGATCCAAACCAGAAAAAACCCAGGATCAGTTCAACAAGTATGTGAAGAATGCTAAAGTATGAGTCTGATGAGTGAAAATCCCAGGGCTAACCTAGACCTAACATGCGTTATCCTCTAAAATATTGATCCAAACCAGGTTTAATGGACTCTTTCAGTGTGGTACCATACTACTACGTGATCCAAACCAGAAAAAACCCAGGATCTGTTCAAAAAGTATGTGAAAAACGCGAAAGTATGAGCCTGATGAGGGCAAATCCAAGACCTATCCCAGACCTAACTTTTTTTTTTTTTTTTTTTTTTTGTCGTGGGGAAAATCCTCGAAAGACTCCCTCCCACCTCCTTGGGGAGAGGTGGGTGGGGTGTGTGGGATTCCCCGCGCCCGTACAACGACAGGCGCGGGACCTATCCACTAAAAACCCCACGGTGACCCTTCGGCACGCTTTGGGAGGATACCGGGAATCGCTCGAAGCATTCTTCCGGTATCCTCCCCGTGCCCGCGCTTTCGCGCCCATCCCCCGGGGGAACAATCGGTCCCCCCAGTAGACACACTGCCTCATAGCGGCGGGACGGGGCCACTCCATCCCGCCGCTATCCGTCCCGGGGCCGCGTTTAGTGGCGGCTGCGAGCCCCAACTCGCAACCGCCAGCGACCCCGTTTCCACCCCTCGGCGGCCGGGCGTTCATGGCCGCACCAGACCGCCGAGGGTGCCTCCCCTTGCGTCGGACCGGTAGGGGGAGGCACTCCTACCCCCAACCGGTCCGACCCGGCGCCGCCTGGCGGGAGGAGGGTCCCCTCAGGACCCCCTCCCAGCCTAGGTCATCCGCCACGCCGAGGCGGCCGCCCGCGACGCCTCGCGACCGGGCGACGACCTCGGGCCACCGCACGAGCGCGAGCTTCAGCGCGCCGCTGAAGCTCGCGCTCCCTCCCCGCGGCCTCCTTCTGCAACATTACGTTCTCGCAGAAGGAGGCCACGGCCCTCCACTTCTCCTCGCTGCCGAGCATGGCGCGCACCACGCCCGGCAGCGAGACATCCCGCCCGACGACGCCGACCAGGACACGGCGCTCCCCCTCCCACGCGGGGCATACCTCCAGGGTATGATCCGCCGTGTCCTGCTCAGCGTCGCAGTGGCAGCAACGCGCCGTCGGCTCCTGCCCTATCCGGCACAGGTATCTTCCGAAGCTGCCATGCCCGGAAAATACCTGTGCCAGCCGGTAGGTGAGGCTGCCATGGCCTCTGTCCAGCCACTCCTTCAGGAGTGGCCGAACAGCCCCGACAGTCCGGTGCCCCGCGGTTGGCAGAGCCAGCCGCTCCTGCCACGCGAGCAACACGGACAGCCGGGCCTGGCGCTTCAAATCGCCCCAAGCAGGTTCCTGCCCGCCCGGGACCGCCCCCACCCCCGCGCGACGGTCGACGCGGTGCCGGTACATCACCGCGTGCGACCGCGCGAGCAGGTCCATGGGCGGCATCCCCGCTAGAACCGTCGCCGCCTCATGTGACATGGTCCGATACCCGCGGACGACCCTGAGCGCCATGCGCCTCTGCACCCGACGCAGCATAGTCATGCTGCGCCGGGAGGCAGCCAGGTCGGCCGCCCAGACGGGGGCCCCGTATAGGGCCACCGACTGGACCATTGCCACATAGAGGCGACGAACTCGGCCCGCCGGGCCCCCCAGGTTGGGCAGGATCCGGCCCAGAGCCGCAACCATCCTTTCCAACCGGGGGACCAGGCAGCGGAAATGCTCCTCGAAACGCCAGTGGCTATCGAGGATCAGCCCTAGATACCTGATCTGGGGCTTCACCTCGATGTCAGCCCCACCCACCCGGATCAGAGGGAGTGGCGGATCCTGCCGAGGTGAATGAAACGCAATCACCTCGGTCTTATGGACCGCCACCGTCATCCCCATCCCCCTGATCCGGTCGACGACGCGTTGCGACCCCTCCTCCGCGCGACGCATGGCCCTCCCCCAGTGCGCCCCGACGGCCAGCACCAGTGTGTCATCCGCATAACACACCGTGCTGACGCCGTCGGGGAGGCCGGCCCGCAACACCGAGTCGTACGCGATGTTCCACAGGAGTGGCCCGAGGACCGACCCCTGCGGAACACCGCAGTACACCTCCCTCCGCATATCACCATCCCGGCCCGGATACTCGATCCACCTGCCGCGGAGATAATCCCCGACGACCGCCCTGAGACAAGGGGGGACTCGATGATATTCGAGTCCCCTCCTTATCTCTTCCCAGGGGAGGGTGTTAAAGGCATTGGCAATATCCAAGGATATTGCCAATGCCACCCCTCCCCGGGAGACGGCCGCCTCCGAGAGGGCCCTCACACGACCTATCGCGTCGATAGTCGATCGGCCCCCCCGGAAACCGAACTGGCAGTCGGCCAGACCGGGATCACCCCGCGATCCCAGACCTAACTTGCGTTGTCCTTTAAGATATTGATGGAAACCAAGCTTAATTGACTGTTTCAGTGTGGTACCACATTACTACGTGATCCAAACCAGAAAAAACCCAGGATCCGTTCAACACGTATGTGAAGAATGCGAAAGTATGAGTCTGATGAGTGAAAATCCCAGACCTAACCTAGCCCTAACATGCGTTATCCTCAAAAATATTGATCGAAACCTGGTTTAATCGACTGTTTCAGTGTGGTACCACATTACTATGTGATCCAAACCAGAAAATAACCCAGGATCTGTTCAACGAGTATGTGAAGTGTGCGAAAGTATGAGTCTGATGAGGTCAAATCCCAAACCAATCCCAGACTTAACTTGCGTTATCCTCTAAAATATTGATCGAAACCAGGTTTAATCGACTGTTTCAGTGTGGTACCACATTACTACGTGATCCAAACCAGAAAAAACCCAGGATCCGTTCAACAAGTATGTGAAGAATGCGAAAGTATGAGTCTGATCAGTGAAAATCTCAGGCCTTACCTACACCTAACTTGCGTTGTCCTCTAAAATATTGATGAAAACCAGGTTTCATTGGCTGTTTCAGTGTGGTACTACAAAACTACGTGATGCAATCCAGAAAAAGCCCAGGATCTAGCCATCAAGTATGAGAAATATGCGAAAGAATGAGCCTGATGAGAGCAAATCCCAGACCTAACCTAGACCTAACATGCGTTATCCTCTAAAATATTGAGCGAAACCAGGTTTAATGAACTGTTTCAGTGTGGTCCCACATTACTACGTGATCCAAACCAGAAAAAACCCAGGATCAGTTCAACAAGTATGTGAAGAATGCGAAAGTATGAGTCTGATGAGTGAAAATCCCAGACCTAACCGAGGCCTAACATGCGTTATCCTCTAAAATATTGATTGAAACCAGGTTTAATTGACTGTTTCAGCGTGGTTCCACATTACTACGTGATACAATCCAGAAACAGCCCAGGATCTAGCCATGAAGTATGAGAAATATGCGAAAGTATGAGCCTGATGAGGGCAAATCCTAGACCTAACCCAGACCTAACATGCGTTATCCTCTAAAATATTTATCAGGACCAGGTTTAATCGACTGTTTCAGTGTGGTACCACATTGCTATGTTATCCAAACCAGAAAATAACCCAGGATCTGTTCAACGAGTATGTGAAGTGTGCGAAAGTATGAGTCTGATGGGGTCAAATCCCAGACCTATCCCAGACCTAACTTGCGTTATCCTCTAAAATATTGATTGAAACCAGGTTTAATCGACTGTTTCAGTGTGGTACCACATTACTACGTGATCCAAACCAGAAAAAACCCAGGATCAGTTCAACAAGTATGTGAAGAATGCGAAAGTATGAGTCTGATGAGTGAAAATCCCAGGCCTAACCTAGCCCTAACATGCGTTATCCTCTAAAATATTGATTGAAACCAGGTTTAATCGACTGTTTCAGTGTGGTACCACACCACTACGTGATCCAAACCAGAAAATACCCAGGATCTGTTCAACGAGTATCTGAAGTGTGCGAAAGTGTGAGTCTGATGAGGTCAAATCCCAGACCAATCCCAGACCTAACATGCGTTATCCTCTAAAATATTTATCAAGATCAGGTTTAATTGATTGTTTCAGTGTGGTACCACATTACTACGTGATCCACACCAGAAAAAACCCAAGATCCGTTCAACAAATATGTGAAGAATGCGAAAGTATGAGTCTGATGAGTGAAAATCCCAGGCCTAACCTAGACCTAACATGCGTTATCCTCAATAATATTGATCGAAACCAGGTTTAATTGAGTGTTTCAGTGTTGTACTTCATTACAACGTGATGCAATCCAGAAAAAGCACAGGATCTAGCCATCTAGTATGAGAAATATGCGAAAGTATGAGTCTGATGAGTGAAAATCCTAGACCTAACCAAGACCTAACATGCGTTATCCTCAAAAATATTGATCGAAACCTGGTTTAATCGACTGTTTCAGTGTCGTACCACATTACTATGTGATCCAAACCAGAAAATAACCCAGGATCTGTTCCAAAAGTATGTGAAGTGTGCGAAAGTATGAGTCTGATGAGGGCAAATCCCCGACCTATCCCAGACCTAACTTGCGTTGTCCTCTAAGATATTGATGGAAACCGGGTTTAATTGACTGTTTCAGTGTTGTACATCATTACTACGTGATGCAATCCAGAAAAAGCCCAGGATCTAGATATCAAGTATGAGAAATATGCGAATGAATGAGCCTGATGAGAGCAAATCCCAGACCTAACCTAGACCTAACATGAATTATTCTCTAAAATATTGATCGAAACCAGGTTCAATTGACTGTTTCAGTGTGGTCCCACATTACTACGTGATCCAAACCAGAAAAAACCCAGGATCCGTTCAACAAGTATGTGAAGAATGCGAAAGTATGAGCCTGATGAGTGAAGACCCCAGGCCTAACCTAGACCTAACATGCGTTATCCTCAAAAATATTGATCGAAACCTGGTTTAATCGACTGTTTCAGTGTGGTACCACATTACTACGTGATCCAAACCAGAAAAAACCCAGGATCTGTTCAACGAGTATGTGTAGTGTGCGAAAGTATGAGTCTGATGAGGGCAAATCCCAGACCTATCCCAGACCTAAAATGCGTGATCCTCTAAAATATTTATCAAGACCAGGTTTAATTGATTGTTTCAGAGTGGACACACATTACTACGTGATCCAAACCAGAAAAAACCCAGGATCCGTTCAACAAGTATGTGAAGAATGCGAAAGTATGAGTCTGATGAGTGAAAATCCCAGACCTAACCTAGACCTAACATGCGTTATGCTCTAAAATATTAATCCAAACCAGGTTTAATGGACTGTTTCAGTGTGGTACCACACTACTACGTGATCCAAACCAGAAAAAACCCAGGATCTGTTCAACAAGTATGTGAAAAATGCGAAAGTATGAGTCTAATGAGGTCAAATCCCAGACCTATCCCAGACTTAACTTGCGTTATCCTCTAAAATATTGATCGAAACCAGGTTTAATCTACTGTTTCAGCGTGGTACCACATTACTATGTGATACAATCCAGAAACAGCCCAGGATCTAGGCATGAAGTATGAGCGATATGCGAAAGTATGAGCCTGATGAGGGCAAATCCTAGACCTAACCCAAACCTAACATGCGTTATCCTCTAAAATATTTATCAAGACCAGGTTTAATTGAATGTTTCAGTGTGGTACCACATTACTACGTGAACCAAACCAGAAAAAACCCAGGATCCGTTCAACAAGTAAGTTAAAACTGCGACAGTATGACCCTTATGAGAGTAAATCCCAGACCTAACCTAGACCTGACATGCGTTGTCCTCTAAAATATTGATGGAAACCAGGTTTAATTGACTGTTTCAGTGTTGTGCTTCATTGCTACGTGAAGCAATCCAGAAAATGCCCAGGATCTAGCCATCAAGTATGAGAAATATGCGAAAGAATGTGCCTGATGAGAGCAAATCCCTGACCGAACCTAGACCTAACATGAATTATTCTCTAAAATATTGATCAAAACCAGGTTTAATTGACTGTTTCAGTGTGGTACCACATTACCATGTGATCCAATCCAGAAATAGCCCAGGAACCAGCCATGAAGTATGAGAAATATGCGAAAGGAGGAGCCTGATGAGGGCAAATCCTAGACCTAACCCAGACCTAACATGCGTTATCCTCTAAAATATTTATCAAGACCAGGTTTAATTGAATGTTTCAGTGTGGTACCACATTACTACGTGATCCAAACCAGTAAAAACCCAGGATCCGTTCAACAAGTATGTGAAGAATGCGAAAGTATGAGCCTGATGAGTGAAAATCCCCGGCCTAACCTAGACCTAACATGCGTTATCCTCAAAAATATTGATCAAGACCAGGTTTAACTGAATGTTTCAGTGTGGTACCACACTACTACGTGATCCAAACCAGAAAAAAACCCAGGATCTGTTCAACAAGTATGTGAAAAATGCGAAAGTATGACCCTGATGTGGGCAAATCCCAGACCTATCCCAGACCTAACTTGCATTGTCCTCTAAAATATTGATCGAAACCAGGTTTAATTGACTGTTTCAGTGTGGTACCACATTACTACGTGATCCAATCCAGAAATAGCCCAGGATCTAGCCATGAAGTATGAGAAATATGCGAAAGTATGAGCCTGATGAGGGCAAATCCTAGACCTAACCCAGACCTAACATGCGTTATCATCTAAAATATTTATCAAGACCTGGTTTAATTGAATGTTTCAGTGTGGTACCACATTACTACGTGATCCAAACCAGTAAAAACCCAGGATCCGTTCAACAAGTATGTGAAGAATGCGAAAGTATGAGCCTGATGAGTGAAAATCCCCGGCCTAACCTAGACCTAACATGCGTTATCCTCAAAAATATTGATCAAGACCAGGTTTAACTGAATGTTTCAGTGTGGTACCACACTACTACGTGATCCAAACCAGAAAAAAACCCAGGATCTGTTCAACAAGTATGTGAAAAATGCGAAAGTATGACCCTGATGTGGGCAAATCCCAGACCTATCCCAGACCTAACTTGCATTGTCCTCTAAAATATTGATCGAAACCAGGTTTAATTGACTGTTTCAGTGTGGTACCACATTACTATGTGATCCAACCCAGAAAATAGCCCAGGATCTATCCACGAAGTATAAGAAATATGCGAAAGTATGAGCCTGATGAGGGCAAATCCTAGACCTAACCCAGACCTAACATGCGTTATCCTCAAAAATATTTATCAAGACCAGGTTTAACTGAATGTTTCAGTGTGGCACCACATTACTACGTGATCCATACCAGAAAAAACCCAGGATCTGTTCAACAAGTATGTGAAAAATGCGAAAGCACGAGTTTGATGAGAGCAAATCCCAGGCGTAACCTAGACATAACTTTCGTTATCCTCTAAAATATTGATCGAAACCAGGTTTAGTGGGCTGTTTCAGTGTGGTACCACATTACTGCCCGATCCAAACCAGAAAAAACCCAGGATCTGATCAACAAGTATGTGAAGAATGCGAAAGTATGAGCCTGATGGGGGCAAATCCCAGACCTGTCCCAGACCTAACTTGCGTTATCCTCAAAAATATTGATCGAAACCAGGTTTAATTGACTGTTTCAGCGTGGTACCACACTACTACGTGATACAATCCAGAAAAAGCCCAGGATCTAGCCATGAAGCATGAGAAATATGCGAAAGTATGACCCTGATGAGGGCAAATCCCAGGCCTAACCTAGACCTAACATGCGTTGTCCTGTAAAATATTGTTGGAAACCAGGTTTAATTGACTGTTTCAGTGTTGTACTTCATTACTACGTGATGCAATCCAGAAAAAGCCCAGGATCTAGACATCAAGTATGAGAAATATGCGAAAGAATGAGCCTGATGAGAGCAAATCCCAGACCTAACATAGACCTAACATGAATTATTCTCTAAAATATTGATCGAAACCAGGTTTAGTGGACTGTTTCAGTGTGGTACCACTTTACTACGTGATCCAAAGCAGAAAAAACCCTCGATCAGGTCAACATGTATGTTAGAACTGCGAAAGTATGACCCGGATGAGGGCAAATCACAGGCCTAACCCAGACCTAACATGCGTTATCCTCTAAAATATTTATCAAGACCAGGTTTAATTGATTGTTTCAGTGTGGTCCCACATTACTACGTGATCCAAACCAGAAAAAACCCAGGATCCGTTCAACAAGTATCTGAAGAATGCGAAAGTATGAGTCTGATGAGTGAAAATCTCAGGGCTAACCTAGACCTAACATGCATTATCCTCTAAAATATTGATCCAAACCAGGTTTAGTGTACTGTTTCAGTGTGGTACCACATTACTACGTGATCCAATCCAGAAATAGCCCAGGATCTAGCCATGAAGTATGAGAAATATGCGAAAGTATGAGCCTGATGAGGGCAAATCCTAGACCTAACCCAGACCTAACATCCGTTATCATCTAAAATATTTATCAAGACCTGGTTTAATTGATTGTTTCAGTGTGGTACCACATTACTACGTGAACCATACCAGAAAAAACCCAGGATCCGTTCAACAAGTATCTGAAGAATGCGAAAGTATGAGTCTGATGAGTGAAAATCTCAGGGCTAACCTAGACCTAACATGCATTATCCTCTAAAATATTGATCCAAACCAGGTTTAGTGTACTGTTTCTGTGTGGTACCACTTTACTACGTGATCCAAAGCAGAAAAAACCCTCGATCAGGTCAACACGTATGTTAGAACTGCGAAAGTATGAGCCTGATGAGGGCAAATCCTAGACCTAACCCAGACCTAACATGCGTTATCCTCAAAAATATTTATCAAGACCAGGTTTAACTGAATGTTTCAGTATGGTACCACATTACTACGTGATCCATACCAGAAAAATCCCAGGATCTGTTCAACAAGTCTGTGAAAAATGCGAAAGTATGAGCCTGATGTGGGCAAATCCTAGACCTAACCCAAACCTAACATGCGTTATCCTCTAAAATATTGATCAAGACCAGGTTTAATTGAATGTTTCAGTTTGGTACCACATTACTACGTGAACCAAACCAGAAATAACCCAGGATCTGTTAAACGAGTCTGTGAAGTGTGCGAAAGTATGAGCCTGATGAGGGCGAATCCCAGACCTATCCCAGACCTAACTTGCGTTATCCTCTAAAATATTGATCGAAACAAGGTTTAATTGACTGTTTCAGCGTGGTACCACATTACTACGTGATACAATCCAGAAACAGCCCAGGAAGTATGAGAAATATGCGAAAGTATGAGCCTGATATGGACAAATCCTAGACCTAACCCAAACCTAACATGCGTTATCCTCTAAAATATTTATCAAGACCAGGTTTATTTGAATGTTTCAGTGTGGTACCACATTACTACGTGATCCAAACCAGAAAGAACCCAGGATCCGTTCAACAAGTATGTGAAAAACGCGAACGTATGAGTCTGATGAGGGCAAATCCCAGACCTATCCCAGACCTAACTTGCGTTGTCCTCTAAGATATTGATGGAAGCCAGGTTTATTTGACTGTTTCAGTGTTGTACCACATTACTATGTGATCCAAACCAGAAAATAGCCCAGGATCTATCCATGAAGTATAAGAAATATGCGAAAGTATGAGCCTGATGAGGGCAAATCCTAGACCTAACCCAGACCTAACATGCGTTATCCTCAAAAATATTTATCAAGACCAGGTTTAACTGAATGTTTCAGTGTGGTACCACATTACTGCGTGATCCATACCAGAAAAAGCCCAGGATCTGTTCAACAAGTATGTGAAAAATGCGAAAGCATGAGTCTGATCAGAGCAAATCCCAGGCCTAACCTAGACATAACTTTCGTTATCCTCTAAAATATTGATCGCAACCAGGTTTAGTGGGCTGTTTCAGTGTGGTACCACATTACTGCGCGATCCAAACCAGAAAAACCCAGGATCTGTTCAACAAGTATGTGAAAAATGCGAAAGTATGACCCTGATGTGGGCAAATCCCAGACCTATCCCAGACCAAACTTGCATTGTCCTCTAAAATATTGATCGAAACCAGGTTTAATTGACTGTTTCAGTGTGGTACCACATTACTACGTGATCCAATCCAGAAATAGCCCAGGATCTAGCCATGAAGTATGAGAAATATGCGAAAGTATGAGCCTGATGAGGGCAAATCCTAGACCTAACCCAGACCTAACATGTGTTATCATCTAAAATATTTATCAAGACCTGGTTTATTTGAATGTTTCAGTGTGGTACCACATTACTACGTGATCCAAACCAGAAAAAACCCAGGATCCGTTCAACAAGTATGTGAAAAACGCGAACGTATGAGTCTGATGAGGGCAAATCCCAGACCTATCGCAGACCTAACTTGCGTTGTCCTCTAAGATATTGATGGAAACCAGGTTTAATTGACTGTTTCAGTGTTGTACTTCATTACTACGTGATGCAATCCAGAAAAAGCCCAGGAT
Organism: Colletes latitarsis; assembly: GCF_051014445.1. Lineage (NCBI taxonomy): Eukaryota > Metazoa > Arthropoda > Insecta > Hymenoptera > Colletidae > Colletes > Colletes latitarsis. The sequence goes on along the minus strand of NW_027488367.1, from coordinate 27,084,593 downwards.
CTAGCCATCAAGTATGAGAAATATGCGAAAGTATGAGCCTGACGAGAGCAAATCCTAGACCTAACCCAGACCTAACATGCGTTATCCCCTAAAATATTTATCAAGACCAGGTTTAATTGATTGCTTCAGTGTGGTCCCACATTACTACGTGATCCAAACCAGAAAAAACCCAGGATCCGTTCAACAGGTATGTGAAGAATGCGAAAGAATGAGTCTGATGAGTGAAAATCCCTGGACTTACCTAGACCTAACATGCGTTATCCTCAAGAATATTGATCGAAACCTGGTTTAATCGACTGTTTCAGTGTGGTACCACATTACTATGTGATCCAAACCAGAAAATAGCCCAGGATCTATCCATGAAGTATAAGAAATATGCGAAAGTATGAGCCTGATGAGGGCAAATCCTAGACCTAACCCAGACCTAACATGCGTTATCCTCAAAAATATTTATCAAGACCAGGTTTAACTGAATGTTTCAGTGTGGTACCACATTACTACGTGATCCATACCAGAAAAAACCCAGGATCTGTTCCACAAGTATGTGAAAAATGCGAAAGCATGAGTCTCATGAGAGCAAATCCCAGGCCTAACCTAGACATAACTTTCGTTATCCTGTAAAATATTGATCGGAACCAGGTTTAGTGGGCTGTTTCAGTGTGGTACCACATTACTACGTGATCCAATCCAGAAATAGCCCAGGATCTAGCCATGAAGTATGAGAAATATGCGAAAGTATGAGCGTGATGAGGGCAAATCCTAGACCTAACCCAGACCTAACATGCGTTATCATCTAAAATATTTATCAAGACCTGGTTTAATTGATTGTTTCAGTGTGGTACCACATTACTACGTGAACCATACCAGAAAAAACCCAGGATCCGTTCAACAAGTATCTGAAGAATGCGAAAGTATGAGTCTGATGAGTGATAATCTCAGGGCTGACCTAGACCTAACATGCATTATCCTCTAAAATATTGATCCAAACCAGGTTTAGTGGACTGTTTCAGTGTGGTACCACTTTACTACGTGATCCAAAGCAGAAAAAACCCTCGATCAGGTCAACATGTATGTTAGAACTGCGAAAGTATGACCCTGATGAGGGCAAATCCCAGGCCTAACTTAGACCTAACATGAATTGTTCTCTAAAATATTTATCGAAACCAGGTTTAATTGACTGTTTCAGTGTTGTACTTCATTTCTACGTGATGCAATCCAGAAAAAGCCCAGGATCTAGCCATCAAGTATGAGAAATATGCGAAAGAATGAGCCTGATGAGAGCAAATCCCAGACCTAACCCAGACCTAACATGAATTATTCTCTAAAATATTGATCGAAACCAGGTTTAATTGACTGTTTCAGTGTGGTACCACATTACTACGTGATCCAAACCAGTAATAGTCCAGGATCCAGCCATGAAGTATGAGAAATATGCGAAAGTATGAGCCTGATGAGGGCAAATCCTTGACCTAACCCAGACCTAACATGCGTTATCCTCTAAAATATTTATCAAGACCAGGTTTAATTGATTGTATCAGTGTGGTGCCACATTACTACGTGATCCACACCAGAAAAAACCCAAGATCCGTTCAACATGTATGTTAGAACTGCGAAAGTATGACCCTGATGAGGGCAAATCCCAGGCCTAACCTAGACCTAACATGAATTGTTCTCTAAAATATTTATCGAAACCAGGTTTAATTGACTGTTTCAGTGTTGTACTTCATTTCTACGTGATGCAATCCAGAAAAAGCCTAGGATCTAGCCATCAAGTATGCGAAAAACGCGAAAGTATGAGCCTGACGAGAGCAAATCCTAGACCTAACCCAGACCTAACATGCGTTATCCTCTAAAATATTTATCAAGACCAGGTTTAATTGATTGCTTCAGTGTGGTCCCACATTACTACGTGATCCAAACCAGAAAAAACCCAGGATCCGTTCAACAGGTATGTGAAGAATGCGAAAGAATGTGTCTGATGAGTGAAAATCTCAGGGCTAACCTAGACCTAACATGCGTTATCCTCAAGAATATTGATCGAAACCTGGTTTAATCAACTGTTTCAGTGTGGTACCACATTACTATGTGATCCAAACCAGAAAATAGCCCAGGATCTATCCATGAAGTATAAGAAATATGCGAAAGTATGAGCCTGATGAGAGCAAATCCCAGACCTAACCCAGACCTAACATGAATTACTCTCTAAAATATTGATCGAAACCAGGTTTAATTGACTGTTTCAGTGTGGTACCACATTACTACGTGATCCAAACCAGTAATAGTCCAGGATCCAGCCATGAAGTATGAGAAATATGCGAAAGAATGAGCCTGATGACGGCAAATCCGAGACCTATCCCAGGCCTAACTTGCGTTATCCTCTAAAATATTGATCGAAACCAGGTTTAATTGACTGTTTTAGTGTGGTACCACTTTACTACGTGATCCAAACCAGAAAATAGCCCAGGATCTATCCATGAAGTATAATAAATATGCGAAAGTATGAGCCTGATGAGGGCAAATCCTAGACCTAACCCAGACCTAACATGCGTTATCCTGAAATATATTTATCAAGACCAGGTTTAACTGAATGTTTCAGTGTGGTACCACATTACTACGTGATCCAAACCAGAAAAAACCCAGGATCCGTCCAACAAGTATGTGAAGAATGCGAAAGTATGAGTCTGATGAGTGAAAATCCCAGGCCTAACCTGGACCTAACATGCGTTATCCTGAAAAATATTGATCGAAACCTGGTTTAATCGACTGTTTCAGTGTTGTACTTCATTACTACGTGATGGAATCCAGAAAAAGCCCAGGATCTAGCCATCAAGTATGAGAAATATGCGAAAGTATGAGCCTGACGAGAGCAAATCCTAGACCTAACCCAGACCTAATATGCGTTATCCTCTAAAATATTTATCAAGACCAGGTTTAATTGATTGTTTCAGTGTGGTCCCACATTACTACGTGATCCAAACCAGAAAAAACCCAGGATCCGTTCAACAGGTATGTGAAGAATGCGAAAGATTGAGTCTGATGAGTGAAAATCCCAGGCCTTACCTAGACCTAACATGCGTTATCTTCTAAGATATTGAGCGAAACCAGGTTTAATGGACTGTTTCAGTGTGGTACCTCACTAATTCGTGATCCAAACCAGAGAACACCCAGGATCTGTTCAACAAGTATGTGAAGAATGCGAGAGAATGAGTCTGATGAGTGAAAATCCCAGGCCTTACCTAGACCTAACATGCGTTATCCTCAAGAATATTGACCGAAACCTGGTTTAATCGACTGTTTCAGTGTGGTACCACATTACTATGTGATCCAAACCAGAAAATAGCCCAGGATCTATCCATGAAGTATAATAAATATGCGAAAGTATGAGCCTGATGAGGGCAAATCCTAGACCTAACCCAGACCTAACATGCGTTATCCTCAAAAATATTTATCAAGACCAGGTTTAACTGAATGTTTCAGTGTGGTACCGCATTACTACGTGAACCAAACCAGAAAAAACCCAGGATCTGTTAAGCGAGTCTGTGAAGTGTGCGAAAGTATGAGCCTGATGAGGGCGAATCCCAGACCTATCCCAGACCTAACTTGCGTTGTCCTCTAAGATATTGATGGAAACCAGGTTTAATTGACTGTTTCAGTGTTGTACTTCATTACTACGTGATGGAATCCAGAAAAAGCCCAGGATCTAGCCATCAAGTATGAGAAATATGCGAAAGTATGAGCCTGACGAGAGCAAATCCTAGACCTAACCCAGACCTAATATGCGTTATCCTCTAAAATATTTATCAAGACCAGGTTTAATTGATTGTTTCAGTGTGGTCCCACATTACTACGTGATCCAAACCAGAAAAAACCCAGGATCCGTTCAACAGGTATGTGAAGAATGCGAAAGATTGAGTCTGATGAGTGAAAATCCCAGGCCTTACCTAGACCTAACATGCGTTATCCTCAAGAATATTGATCGAAACCTGGTTTAATCAACTGTTTCAGTGTGGTACCACATTACTATGTGATCCAAACCAGAAAATAGCCCAGGATCTATCCATGAAGTATAAGAAATATGCGAAAGTATGAGCCTGATGAGGGCAAATCCTAGACCTAACCCAGACCTAACATGCGTTATCCTGAAATATATTTATCAAGACCAGGTTTAACTGAATGTTTCAGTGTGGTACCACATTACTACGTGATCCAAACCAGAAAAAACCCAGGATCCGTCCAACAAGTATGTGAAGAATGCGAAAGTATGAGTCTGATGAGTGAAAATCCCAGGCCTAACCTGGACCTAACATGCGTTATCCTGAAAAATATTGATCGAAACCTGGTTTAATCGACTGTTTCAGTGTGGTACCACATTACTACGTGACTCAAACCAGAAAAAACCCAGGATCTGTTCAACAAGTATGTGAAAAACGCGAAAGTATGAGCCTGATGAGGGCAAATCCCAGACCTGTCCCAGACCAAACTTGCGTTATCCTCTAAAGTATTGATCGAAACCAGGTTTAATCGACTGTTTCAGTGTGGTACCACATTGCTACGTGATCCAAACCAGAAAAAACCCAGGATCAGTTCAACAAGTATGTGAAGAATGCGAAAGTATGAGTCTGGTGAGTGAAAATCCTCGGCCTAACCTAGACCTAACATGCGTTATCCTCAAAAATATTGATCGAAACCAGGTTTAGTGGGCTGTTTCAGTGTGGTACCACATTACTGCGCGATCCAAACCAGAAAAACCCAGGATCTGTTCAACAAGTATGTGAAAAATGCGAAAGTATGACCCTGATGTGGGCAAATCCCAGACCTATCCCAGACCTAACTTGCATTGTCCTCTAAAATATTGATCGAAACCAGGTTTAATTGACTGTTTCAGTGTGGTACCACATTACTACGTGATCCAATCCAGAAATAGCCCAGGATCTAGCCATGAAGTATGAGAAATATGCGAAAGTATGAGCCTGATGAGGGCAAATCCTAGACCTAACCCAGACCTAACATGTGTTATCATCTAAAATATTTATCAAGACCTGGTTTATTTGAATGTTTCAGTGTGGTACCACATTACTACGTGATCCAAACCAGAAAAAACCCAGGATCCGTTCAACAAGTATGTGAAAAACGCGAACGTATGAGTCTGATGAGGGCAAATCCCAGACCTATCGCAGACCTAACTTGCGTTGTCCTCTAAGATGTTGATGGAAACCAGGTTTAATTGACTGTTTCAGTGTTGTACTTCATTACTACGTGATGCAATCCAGAAAAAGCCCAGGATCTAGCCATCAAGTATGAGAAATATGCGAAAGTATGAGCCTGACGAGAGCAAATCCTAGACCTAACCCAGACCTAACATGCGTTATCCCCTAAAATATTTATCAAGACCAGGTTTAATTGATTGCTTCAGTGTGGTCCCACATTACTACGTGATCCAAACCAGAAAAAACCCAGGATCCGTTCAACAGGTATGTGAAGAATGCGAAAGAATGAGTCTGATGAGTGAAAATCCCTGGACTTACCTAGACCTAACATGCGTTATCCTCAAGAATATTGATCGAAACCTGGTTTAATCGACTGTTTCAGTGTGGTACCACATTACTATGTGATCCAAACCAGAAAATAGCCCAGGATCTATCCTTGAAGTATAAGAAATATGCGAAAGTATGAGCCTGATGAGGGCAAATCCTAGACCTAACCCAGACCTAACATGCGTTATCCTCAAAAATATTTATCAAGACCAGGTTTAACTGAATGTTTCAGTGTGGTACCACATTACTACGTGATCCATACCAGAAAAAACCCAGGATCTGTTCCACAAGTATGTGAAAAATGCGAAAGCATGAGTCTCATGAGAGCAAATCCCAGGCCTAACCTAGACATAACTTTCGTTATCCTGTAAAATATTGATCGGAACCAGGTTTAGTGGGCTGTTTCAGTGTGGTACCACATTACTACGTGATCCAATCCAGAAATAGCCCAGGATCTAGCCATGAAGTATGAGAAATATGCGAAAGTATGAGCGTGATGAGGGCAAATCCTAGACCTAACCCAGACCTAACATGCGTTATCATCTAAAATATTTATCAAGACCTGGTTTAATTGATTGTTTCAGTGTGGTACCACATTACTACGTGAACCATACCAGAAAAAACCCAGGATCCGTTCAACAAGTATCTGAAGAATGCGAAAGTATGAGTCTGATGAGTGATAATCTCAGGGCTGACCTAGACCTAACATGCATTATCCTCTAAAATATTGATCCAAACCAGGTTTAGTGGACTGTTTCAGTGTGGTACCACTTTACTACGTGATCCAAAGCAGAAAAAACCCTCGATCAGGTCAACATGTATGTTAGAACTGCGAAAGTATGACCCTGATGAGGGCAAATCCCAGGCCTAACTTAGACCTAACATGAATTGTTCTCTAAAATATTTATCGAAACCAGGTTTAATTGACTGTTTCAGTGTTGTACTTCATTTCTACGTGATGCAATCCAGAAAAAGCCCAGGATCTAGCCATCAAGTATGAGAAATATGCGAAAGAATGAGCCTGATGAGAGCAAATCCCAGACCTAACCCAGACCTAACATGAATTATTCTCTAAAATATTGATCGAAACCAGGTTTAATTGACTGTTTCAGTGTGGTACCACATTACTACGTGATCCAAACCAGTAATAGTCCAGGATCCAGCCATGAAGTATGAGAAATATGCGAAAGTATGAGCCTGATGAGGGCAAATCCTTGACCTAACCCAGACCTAACATGCGTTATCCTCTAAAATATTTATCAAGACCAGGTTTAATTGATTGTATCAGTGTGGTGCCACATTACTACGTGATCCACACCAGAAAAAACCCAAGATCCGTTCAACATGTATGTTAGAACTGCGAAAGTATGACCCTGATGAGGGCAAATCCCAGGCCTAACCTAGACCTAACATGAATTGTTCTCTAAAATATTTATCGAAACCAGGTTTAATTGCCTGTTTCAGTGTTGTACTTCATTTCTACGTGATGCAATCCAGAAAAAGCCCAGGATCTAGCCATCAAGTATGCGAAAAACGCGAAAGTATGAGCCTGACGAGAGCAAATCCTAGACCTAACCCAGACCTAACATGCGTTATCCTCTAAAATATTTATCAAGACCAGGTTTAATTGATTGCTTCAGTGTGGTCCCACATTACTACGTGATCCAAACCAGAAAAAACCCAGGATCCGTTCAACAGGTATGTGAAGAATGCGAAAGAATGTGTCTGATGAGTGAAAATCTCAGGGCTAACCTAGACCTAACATGCGTTATCCTCAAGAATATTGATCGAAACCTGGTTTAATCAACTGTTTCAGTGTGGTACCACATTACTATGTGATCCAAACCAGAAAATAGCCCAGGATCTATCCATGAAGTATAAGAAATATGCGAAAGTATGAGCCTGATGAGAGCAAATCCCAGACCTAACCCAGACCTAACATGAATTACTCTCTAAAATATTGATCGAAACCAGGTTTAATTGACTGTTTCAGTGTGGTACCACATTACTACGTGATCCAAACCAGTAATAGTCCAGGATCCAGCCATGAAGTATGAGAAATATGCGAAAGAATGAGCCTGATGACGGCAAATCCTAGACCTATCCCAGGCCTAACTTGCGTTATCCTCTAAAATATTGATCGAAACCAGGTTTAATTGACTGTTTTAGTGTGGTACCACTTTACTACGTGATCCAAAGCAGAAAAAACCCTCGATCAGGTCAACATGCATGTTAAAACTGCGAAAGTATGACCCTGATGAGGGCAAATCCCAGGCCTAACCTAGACCTAACATGCGTTATCTTCTAAGATATTGAGCGAAACCAGGTTTAATGGACTGTTTCAGTGTGGTACCTCACTAATTCGTGATCCAAACCAGAGAACACCCAGGATCTGTTCAACAAGTATGTGAAGAATGCGAGAGAATGAGTCTGATGAGTGAAAATCCCAGGCCTTACCTAGACCTAACATGCGTTATCCTCAAGAATATTGACCGAAACCTGGTTTAATCGACTGTTTCAGTGTGGTACCACATTACTATGTGATCCAAACCAGAAAATAGCCCAGGATCTATCCATGAAGTATAATAAATATGCGAAAGTATGAGCCTGATGAGGGCAAATCCTAGACCTAACCCAGACCTAACATGCGTTATCCTCAAAAATATTTATCAAGACCAGGTTTAACTGAATGTTTCAGTGTGGTACCGCATTACTACGTGAACCAAACCAGAAAAAACCCAGGATCTGTTAAGCGAGTCTGTGAAGTGTGCGAAAGTATGAGCCTGATGAGGGCGAATCCCAGACCTATCCCAGACCTAACTTGCGTTGTCCTCTAAGATATTGATGGAAACCAGGTTTAATTGACTGTTTCAGTGTTGTACTTCATTACTACGTGATGGAATCCAGAAAAAGCCCAGGATCTAGCCATCAAGTATGAGAAATATGCGAAAGTATGAGCCTGACGAGAGCAAATCCTAGACCTAACCCAGACCTAATATGCGTTATCCTCTAAAATATTTATCAAGACCAGGTTTAATTGATTGTTTCAGTGTGGTCCCACATTACTACGTGATCCAAACCAGAAAAAACCCAGGATCCGTTCAACAGGTATGTGAAGAATGCGAAAGTATGAGTCTGATGAGTGAAAATCCCAGGCCTAACCTAGACCTAACGTGCGTTATCCTCAATAATATTGATCGAAACCAGGTTTAATTGAGTGTTTCAGTGTTGTACTTCATTACTACGTGATGCAATCCAGAAAAAGCCCAGGAACTAGCCATCTAGTATGAGAAATATGCGAAAGAATGAGGCTGATGTGAGCAAATCCCAGACCTAACCTAGACCTAACATGAATTATTCTCTAAAATATTGATCGGAACCAGGTTTAATTGACTGTTTCAGTGTGGTCCCACATTACTACGTGATCCAAACCAGAAAAAACCCAGGATCCGTTCAACAAGTATGTGAAGAATGCGAAAGTATGAGTCTGATGAGTGAAAATCCCAGGCCTAACCTAGACCTAACGTGCGTTATCCTCAATAATATTGATCGAAACCAGGTTTAATTGAGTGTTTCAGTGTTGTACTTCATTACTACGTGATGCAATCCAGAAAAAGCCCAGGAACTAGCCATCTAGTATGAGAAATATGCGAAAGTATGAGCCTGATGAGAGCAAATCCCAGACCTAACCTAGACCTAACATGAATTATTCTCTAAAATATTGATCGAAACCAGGTTTAATTGACTGTTTCAGTGTGGTACCACATTACTACGTGATCCAAACCAGAAAAAGCCCAGGATCAGTTCAACAAGTATGTGAAAAACGCGAAAGTATGAGTCTGATGAGGGCGAATCCCAGACCTATGCCAGACCTAACTTGCGTTATCCTCTAAAATATTGATCGAAACCAGGTTTAATTGACTGTTTCAGCGTGGTACCACATTACTACGTGATACAATCCAGAAACAGCCCAGGATCTAGCCATGAAGTATGAGAAATATGCGAAAGTATGAGCCTGATGAGGGTAAATCCTAGACCTAACCCAGACCTAACATGCGTTATACTCTAAAATATTTATCAAGATCAGGTTTAATTGAATGCTTCAGTGTGGTACCACATTACTACGTGAACCAAACCAGAAAAAACCCAGGATCCGTTCAACAAGTATGTGAAGAATGCGAAAGTATGAGTCTGATGAGGTCAAATCCCAGACCTATCCCAGACTTAACTTGCGTTATCCTCTAAAATATTGATCCAAACCGGGTTTAATGGACTATTTCAGTGTGGTACCACTTTACTACGTGATCCAAAGCAGAAAAAACCCTCGATCAGGTCAACATGTATGTTAAAACTGCGAAAGTATGACCCTGATGAGGGCAAATCCCAGGCCTAACCTAGACCTAACATGCGTTGTCCTCTAAAATATTGATGGAAACCAGGTTTAATTGACTGTTCCAGTGTTGTACTTCATGACTACGTGATGCAATCCAGAAAAAGCCCAGGATCTAGCCGTTAAGTATGAGAAATATGCGAAAGAATGAGCCTGATGAGAGCAAATCCCAGACCTAACCTAGACCTAACATGAATTATTCTCTAAAATATTGATCAAAACCAGGTTAAATTGACTGTTTCAGTGTGGTACCACATTACTACGTGATCCAATCCAGAAATAGCCCAGGATCCAGCCATGAAGTACGAGAAATATACGAAAGAATGAGCCTGAGGAGAGCAAATCCCAGACCTAACCTAGACCTAACATGAATTATTCTCTAAAATATTGATCAAAACCAGGTTTAATTGACTGTTTCAGTGTGGTACCACATTACTACGTGATCCAATAAAGAAATAGCCCAGGATCCAGCCATGAAGTATGAGAAATATGCGAAAGTATGAGCCTGATGAGGGCAAATCCTAGACCTAACCCAGACCTAACATGCGTTATCCTCTAAAATATTGATCGCAACCAGGTTTAATGGACTGTTTCAGTGTGGTACCACACTACTACGTGATCCAAGCCAGAAAAAACCCAGGATCTGTTCAACAAGTATGTGAAAAACGCGAAAGTATGAGTCTGATGAGGTCAAATCCCAGACCTATCCCAGACTTAACTTGCGTTACCCTCTAAAATATTGATCGAAACCAGATTTAATCGACTGTTTCAGCGTGGTACCACATTACTATGTGATACAATCCAGAAACAGCCCAGGATCCAGCCATGAAGTATGAGAAATATGCGAAAGTATGAGCCTGATGAGAGCAAATCCCAGACCTAATCTAGACCTATCATGCGTTATCCTCTAAAATATTGATCCAAACCAGGTTTAATGGACTGTTTTAGTGTGGTTTCACACTACTACGTGATCCAAACCAGAAAAAACCCAGGATCTGTTCAACAAGTATGTGAAAAACGCGAAAGTATGAGCCTGATGAGGGCAAGTCCAGGACCTAACCCAGACCTAACATGCGTTATCCTCTAAAATTTTTATCAAGACCAGGTTTAATTGAATGTTTCAGTGTGGTACCACATTGCTACGTGATGCAATCCTGAAAAAGCCCAGGATCTAGCCATCAAGTTTGAGAAATATGCGAAAGAATGAGCCTGATGAGGGCAAATCCTAAACCTAACCCAGTCCTAACATGCGTTATCCTCTAAAATATTGATCGCAAGCAGGTTTAATGGACTGTTTCAGTGTGGTACCACACTACTACGTGATCCAAACCAGAAAAAACCCAGGGTCTGTTCAACAAGTATATGAAAAACGCGAAAGTATGAGTCTGATGAGGTCAAATCCCAGACCTATCCCAGACTTATGTTGCGTTATCCTCTAAAATACTGATCGAAACCAGGTTTAATCGACTGTTTCAGTGTGGTACCACATTACTACGTGATCCAAACCACAAAAAACCCAGGATCCGTTCAACAAGTATGTGAAGAATGCGAAAGTATGAGTCTGATGAGTGAAAATTCCCAACCTAACCTAGACCTAACATGCGTTATCCTCTAAAATATTGATCCAAACCAGGTTTAATGGACTGTTTCAGTGTGGTACCACACTACTACGTGATCCAAACCAGAAAAGACCCAGGATCTGTTCAACAAGTATGTGAAATACGCGAAAGTATGAGCCTGATGAGGGCAAGTCCCAGACCTATCCCAGACCTAACTTGCGTTGTCCTCTAAGATATTGATGGAAACCAGGTTTAATTGACTGTTTCAGTGTTGCACCTCATTACTACGTGATGCAATCCAGAAAAAGCCCAGGATCTAGCCATCAAGTATGAGAAATAAGCGAAAGAATGAGGCTGATGTGAGCAAATCCCAGACCTAACCTAGACCTAACATGAATTATTCTCTAAAATATTGATCGGAACCAGGTTTAATTGACTGTTTCAGTGTGGTCCCACATTACTACGTGATCCAAACCAGAAAAAACCCAGGATCCGTTCAACAAGTATGTGAAGAATGCGAAAGTATGAGTCTGATGAGTGAAAATCCCAGGCCTAACCTAGACCTAACGTGCGTTATCCTCAATAATATTGATCGAAACCAGGTTTAATTGAGTGTTTCAGTGTTGTACTTCATTACTACGTGATGCAATCCAGAAAAAGCCCAGGAACTAGCCATCTAGTATGAGAAATATGCGAAAGTATGAGCCTGATGAGAGCAAATCCCAGACCTAACCTAGACCTAACATGAATTATTCTCTAAAATATTGATCGAAACCAGGTTTAATTGACTGTTTCAGTGTGGTACCACATTACTACGTGATCCAAACCAGAAAAAGCCCAGGATCAGTTCAACAAGTATGTGAAAAACGCGAAAGTATGAGTCTGATGAGGGCGAATCCCAGACCTATGCCAGACCTAACTTGCGTTATCCTCTAAAATATTGATCGAAACCAGGTTTAATTGACTGTTTCAGCGTGGTACCACATTACTACGTGATACAATCCAGAAACAGCCCAGGATCTAGCCATGAAGTATGAGAAATATGCGAAAGTATGAGCCTGATGAGGGTAAATCCTAGACCTAACCCAGACCTAACATGCGTTATACTCTAAAATATTTATCAAGATCAGGTTTAATTGAATGCTTCAGTGTGGTACCACATTACTACGTGAACCAAACCAGAAAAAACCCAGGATCCGTTCAACAAGTATGTGAAGAATGCGAAAGTATGAGTCTGATGAGGTCAAAACCCAGACCTATCCCAGACTTAACTTGCGTTATCCTCTAAAATATTGATCCAAACCGGGTTTAATGGACTATTTCAGTGTGGTACCACTTTACTACGTGATCCAAAGCAGAAAAAACCCTCGATCAGGTCAACATGTATGTTAAAACTGCGAAAGTATGACCCTGATGAGGGCAAATCCCAGGCCTAACCTAGACCTAACATGCGTTGTCCTCTAAAATATTGATGGAAACCAGGTTTAATTGACTGTTCCAGTGTTGTACTTCATGACTACGTGATGCAATCCAGAAAAAGCCCAGGATCTAGCCGTTAAGTATGAGAAATATGCGAAAGAATGAGCCTGATGAGAGCAAATCCCAGACCTAACCTAGACCTAACATGAATTATTCTCTAAAATATTGATCAAAACCAGGTTAAATTGACTGTTTCAGTGTGGTACCACATTACTACGTGATCCAATCCAGAAATAGCCCAGGATCCAGCCATGAAGTACGAGAAATATACGAAAGAATGAGCCTGAGGAGAGCAAATCCCAGACCTAACCTAGACCTAACATGAATTATTCTCTAAAATATTGATCAAAACCAGGTTTAATTGACTGTTTCAGTGTGGTACCACATTACTACGTGATCCAATAAAGAAATAGCCCAGGATCCAGCCATGAAGTATGAGAAATATGCGAAAGTATGAGCCTGATGAGGGCAAATCCTAGACCTAACCCAGACCTAACATGCGTTATCCTCTAAAATATTGATCGCAACCAGGTTTAATGGACTGTTTCAGTGTGGTACCACACTACTACGTGATCCAAGCCAGAAAAAACCCAGGATCTGTTCAACAAGTATGTGAAAAACGCGAAAGTATGAGTCTGATGAGGTCAAATCCCAGACCTATCCCAGACTTAACTTGCGTTACCCTCTAAAATATTGATCGAAACCAGATTTAATCGACTGTTTCAGCGTGGTACCACATTACTATGTGATACAATCCAGAAACAGCCCAGGATCCAGCCATGAAGTATGAGAAATATGCGAAAGTATGAGCCTGATGAGAGCAAATCCCAGACCTAATCTAGACCTAACATGCGTTATCCTGTAAAATGTTGATCCAAACCAGGTTTAATGGGCTGTTTCAGTGTGGTACCACACTACTACGTGATCCAAACCAGAAAAAACCCACGATCTGTTCAACAAGTATGTGAAAAACGCGAAAGTATGAGCCTGATGTGGGCAAATCCCAGACCTATCCCAGACCTAACTTGCGTTGTCCTCTAAGATATTGATGGAAACCAGGTTTAATTGGCAGTTTCGGTGTTGTACTTCATTACTACGTGATGCAATCCAGAAAAAGCCCAGGATCTAGCCATCAAGTATGAGAAATGTGCGAAAGAATGAGCCTGATGAGAGCAAATCCCAGACCTAACCTAGACCTAACATGAATTATTCTCTAAAATATTGATCCGAACCAGGTTTAATGGACTGTTTCGGTGTGGTACCACTTTACTACGTGATCCAAAGCAGAAAAAACCCTCGATCAGGTCAACATGTATGTTAACATTGCGAAAGTATGACCCTGATGAGGGCAAATCCCAGGCCTAACCTAGACCTAACATGCGTTGTCCTCTAAAATATTGATGGAAACCAGGTTTAATTGACCGTTTCAGTGTTGTACTTCATTACTACGTGATGCAATCCAGAAAAAGCCCAGGATCTAGCCATCAAGTATGAAAAATATGCGAAAGAATCAGCCTGATGAGAGCAAATCCCAGACCTAACCTAGACCTAACATGAATTATTCTCTAAAATATTGATCCGAACCAGGTTTAATTGACTGTTTCAGTGTGGTACCACATTACTACGTGATCCAATCCAGAAATAGCCCAGGATCCAGCCATGAAGTATGAGAAATATGCGAAAGTATGAGCCCGATGAGGGCAAATCCTAGACCTAACCCAGACCTAACATGCGTTATCCTCTAAAATATTGATCGCAACCAGGTTTAATGGACTGTTTCAGTGTGGTTCCACACTACTACGTGATCCAAACCAGAAAAAACCCAGGATCTGTTCAACAAGTATGTGAAAAACGCGAAAGTATGAGCCTGATGAGGGCAAATCCCAGACCTAACCTAGACCTAACATGAATAATTCTCTAAAATATTGATCAAAACCAGGTTTAATTGACTGTTTCAGTGTGGTACCACATTACTACGTGATCCATTCCAGAAATCGCCCAGGATCCGTTCAACAAGTATGAGAAGAATGCGAAAGTATGAGCCTGATGAGTGAAAATCCCAGGCCTAACCTAGACCTAACATGCGTTATCCTCAAAAATATTGATCGAAACCTGGTTTAATCGACTGTTTCAGTGTGGTACCACATTACTATGTGCTCCAAACCAGAAAATAACCCAGGATCTGTTCAACGAGTATGTGAAGTGTGCGAAAGTATGAGTCTGATGAGGGCAAATCCCAGACCTATCCCAGACCTAACATGCGTTATCCTCTAAAATATTTATCAAGAGCAGGTTTAATTGATTGTTTCAGTGTGGTCCCACATTACTACGTGATCCAAACCAGAAAAAACCCAGGATCCGTTCAGCAAGTATGTGAAGAATGCGTAAGTATGAGCCTGATGAGGGCAAATCCCAGACCTAACCCAGACCTAACATGCGTTATCCTCTAAAATATTGATCGCAACCAGGTTTAATGGACTGTTTCAGTGTCGTTCCACACTACTACCTGATCCAAACCAGAAAAAACCCAGGATCTGTTCAACAAGTATGTGAAAAACGCGAAAGTATGAGCCTGATGTGGGCAAATCCCAGACCTATCCCAGACATAACTTGCGTTGTCCTCTAAGATATTGATGGAAACCAGGTTTAATTGGCAGTTTCGGTGTTGTACTTCATTACTACGTGATGCAATCCAGAAAAAGCCCAGGATCTAGCCATCAAGTATGAGAAATGTGCGAAAGAATGAGCCTGATGAGGGCAAATCCCAGACCTAACATAGCCCTAACATGAATTATTCTCTAAAATATTGATCAAAACCAGGTTTAATTGACTGTTTCAGTGTGGTACCACATTACTACGTGATCCATTCCAGAAATAGCCCAGGATCTAGCCGTTAAGTATGAGAAATATGCGAAAGAATGAGCCTGATGAGAGCAAATCCCAGACCTAACCTAGACCTAACATGAATTATTCTCTAAAATATTGATCAAAACCAGGTTAAATTGACTGTTTCAGTGTGGTACCACATTACTACGTGATCCAATCCAGAAATAGCCCAGGATCCAGCCATGAAGTACGAGAAATATACGAAAGAATGAGCCTGAGGAGAGCAAATCCCAGACCTAACCTAGACCTAACATGAATTATTCTCTAAAATATTGATCAAAACCAGGTTTAATTGACTGTTTCAGTGTGGTACCACATTACTACGTGATCCAATAAAGAAATAGCGCAGGATCCAGCCATGAAGTATGAGAAATATGCGAAAGTATGAGACGGATGAGGGCAAATCCTAGACCTAACCCAGACCTAACTTGCGTTACCCTCTAAAATATTGATCGAAACCAGGTTTAATCGACTGTTTCAGCGTGGTACCACATTACTATGTGATACAATCCAGAAACAGCCCAGGATCCAGCCATGAAGTATGAGAAATATGCGAAAGTATGAGCCTGATGAGAGCAAATCCCAGACCTAATCTAGACCTAACATGCGTTATCCTGTAAAATGTTGATCCAAACCAGGTTTAATGGGCTGTTTCAGTGTGGTACCACACTACTACGTGATCCAAACCAGAAAAAACCCACGATCTGTTCAACAAGTATGTGAAAAACGCGAAAGTATGAGCCTGATGTGGGCAAATCCCAGACCTATCCCAGACATAACTTGCGTTGTCCTCTAAGATATTGATGGAAACCAGGTTTAATTGGCAGTTTCGGTGTTGTACTTCATTACTACGTGATGCAATCCAGAAAAAGCCCAGGATCTAGCCATCAAGTATGAGAAATGTGCGAAAGAATGAGCCTGATGAGAGCAAATCCCAGACCTAACCTAGACCTAACATGAATTATTCTCTAAAATATTGATCCGAACCAGGTTTAATGGACTGTTTCAGTGTGGTACCACTTTACTACGTGATCCAAAGCAGAAAAAACCCTCGATCAGGTCAACATGTATGTTAACACTGCGAAAGTATGACCCTGATGAGGGCAAATCCCAGGCCTAACCTAGACCTAACATGCGTTGTCCTCTAAAATATTGATGGAAACCAGGTTTAATTGACCGTTTCAGTGTTGTACTTCATTACTACGTGATGCAATCCAGAAAAAGCCCAGGATCTAGCCATCAAGTATGAGAAATATGTGAAAGAATGAGCCTGATGAGAGCAAACCCCAGACCTAACCTAGACCTAACATGAATTATTCTCTAAAATATTGATCAGAACCAGGTTTAATTGACTGTTTCAGTGTGGTACCACATTACTACGTGATCCATTCTAGAAATAGCCCAGGATCCAGCCATGAAGTATGAGAAATATGCGAAAGTATGAGCCTGATGAGGGCAAATCCTGGACCTAACCTAGACCTAACATGCGTTATCCTCTAAAATATTGATCGCAACCAGGTTTAATGGACTGTTTCAGCGTGGTACCACATTACTATGTGATACAATCCAGAAACAGCTCAGGATCCAGCCATGAAGAATGAGAAATATGCGAAAGTATGAGCCCGATGAGGGCAAATCCTAGACCTAACCCAGACCTAACATGCGTTATCCTCTAAAATATTGATCGCAACCAGGTTTAATGGACTGTTTCAGTGTGGTTCCACACTACTACGTGATCCAAACCAGAAAAAACCCAGGATCTGTTCAACAAGTATGTGAAAAACGCGAAAGTATGAGCCTGGTGAGGGCAAATCCCAGACCTAACCTAGACCTAACATGAATTATTCTCTAAAATATTGATCAAAACCAGGTTTAATTGACTGTTTCAGTGTGGTACCACATTACTACGTGATCCATTCCAGAAATCGCCCAGGATCCGTTCAACAAGTATGAGAAGAATGCGAAAGTATGAGCCTGATGAGTGAAAATCCCAGGCCTAACCTAGACCTAACATGCGTTATCCTCAAAAATATTGATCGAAACCTGGTTTAATCGACTGTTTCAGTGTGGTACCACATTACTATGTGATCCAAACCAGAAAATAACCCAGGATCTGTTCAACGAGTATGTGAAGTGTGCGAAAGTATGAGTCTGATGAGGGCAAATCCCAGACCTATCCCAGACCTAACATGCGTTATCCTCTAAAATATTTATCAAGAGCAGGTTTAATTGATTGTTTCAGTGTGGTCCCACATTACTACGTGATCCAAACCAGAAAAAACCCAGGATCCGTTCAGCAAGTATGTGAAGAATGCGAAAGTATGAGCCTGATGAGGGCAAATCCCAGACCTAACCCAGACCTAACGTGCGTTATCCTCTAAAATATTGATCGCAACCAGGTTTAATGGACTGTTTCAGTCTCGTTCCACACTACTACGTGATCCAAACCAGAAAAAACCCAGGATCTGTTCAACAAGTATGTGAAAAACGCGAAAGTATGAGCCTGATGAGGGCAAATCCCAGACCTAACATAGACCTAACATGAATTATTCTCTAAAATATTGATCAAAACCAGGTTTAATTGACTGTTTCAGTGTGGTACCACATTACTACGTGATCCATTCCAGAAATAGCCCAGGATCCAGCCATGAAGTATGAGAAATATGCGAAAGTATGAGCCAGATGAGGGCAAATCCTAGACCTAACCCAGACCTAACATGCGTTATCCTCTAAAATATTGATCGAAACCAGGTTTAATTGACTGTTTCAGCGTGGTACCACATTACTATGTGATACAATCCAGGAACAGCCCAGGATCTAGCCATGAAGTTTGAGAAATATGCGAAAGTATGAGCCTGATGAGTGAAAATCCCAGCCTAACATAGACCTAACATGCGTTATCCTCAAAAATATTGATCCAAACCAGGTTTAATGGACTGTTTCAGTGTGGTACCACTTTACTACGTGATCCAAAGCAGAAAAAACACTCGATCAGGGCAACATGTATGTTAAAACTGCGAAAGTATGACCCTGATGAGAGCAAATCCCAGGCCTAACCTAGACCTAACATGCGTTGTCCTCTAAAATATTGATGGAAACCAGGTTTAATTGACTGTTTCAGTGTTGTACTTCATTACTACGTGATGCAATCCAGAGAAAGCCCAGGATCTAGCCATCAAGTATGAGAAATATGCGAAAGAATGAGCCTGATGAGGGCAAATCCTAGACCTAACCCAGACCTAACATGCGTTATCCTCTAAAATATTTATCAACATCAGGTTTAATTGATTGTTTCAGTGTGGTACCACATTACTACGTGATCCACACCAGAAAAAACCCAAGATCCGTTCAACAAGTATGTGAAGAATGCGAAAGTATGAGTCTGATGAGTGAAAATCCCCGGCCTAACCTAGACCTAACATGCGTTATCCTCAAAAATATTGATCGAAACCTGGTTTAATTGACTGTTTCAGTGTTGTACTTCATTACTACGTGATGCAATCCAGAAAAAGCCCAGGATCTAGCCGTCAAGTATGAGAAATATGCGAAAGTATGAGCCTGATGAGGGCAAATCCTAGACCTAACCCAGACCTAACATGCGTTATCCTCAAAAATATTGATCGAAACCAGGTTTAATCGACTGTTTCAGTGTGGTACCACACTACTACGTGACCCAATCCAGAAAAAACCCAGGATCTGTTCAACAAGTATGTGAAAAACGCGAAATTATGAGCCTGATGAGGGAAAATCCCAGACCTATCCCAGACCTAACTTGCGTTATGCTCTAAAATATTGATCGAAACCAGGTTTAATTGACTGTTTCTGTGTGGTACCACATTACTACGTGATACAATCCAGAAATAGCCCAGGATCTAGCCATGAAGTATGAGAAATATGCGACAGTATGAGCCTGACGAGGGCAAATCCTAGACCTAACCCAGACCTAACATGCGATATCCTCTAAAATATTTTTCAAGATCAGGTTTAATTGATTGTTTCAGTGTGGTACCACATTACTACGTGATCCACACCAGAAAAAACCCAAGATCCGTTCAACAAATATGTGAAGAACGCGAAAGTATGAGTCTGATGAGTGAAAATCCCAGGGCTAACCTAGACCTAACATGCGTTATCCTCTAAAATATTGATCGAAACCAGGTTTAATCGACTGTTTCAGTGTGGTACCACATTACTACGTGATCCAAACCAGAAAAAACCCAGGATCCGTTCAACAAGTATGTGAAGAATGCGAAAGTATGAGTCTGATGAGTGAAAATCCCCGACCTAACCTAGACCTAACATGCGTTATCCTCTAAAATATTAATCCAAACCAGGTTTAATGGACTGTTCCAGTGTGGTACCACACTACTACGTGATCCAAACCAGAAAAAACCCAGGATCTGTTCAACAAGTATGTGAAAAACGCGAAAGTATGAGCCTGATGAGGGAAAATCCCAGGCCTATCCCAGACCTAACTTGCGTTGTCCTCTAAGATATTGATGGATACCAGGTTTAATTGACTGTTTCAGTGTTGTACTTCTTTACTACGTGATGCAATCCAGAAAAAGCCCAGGATCTAGCCATCAAGTATGAGAAACATGCGAAAGAATGAGCCTGATGAGAGCAAATCCCAGACCTAACCTAGACCTAACATGAATTATTCTCTAAAATATTGATCGAAACCAGGTTTAATTGACTGTTTCAGTGTGGTCCCACATTACTACGTGATCCAAACCAGAAAAAACCCAGGATCCGTTCAACAAGTATGTGAAGAATGCGAAAGTATGAGTCTGATGAGTGAAAATCCCCGACCTAACCTAGACCTAACATGCGTTATCCTCTAAAATATTGATCCAAACCAGGTTTAATTGAATGTTTCAGTGTGGTACCACAATACTACGTGATGCAATCCTGAAAAAGCCCAGGATCTAGCCATCAAGTTTGAGAAATATGCGAAAGAATGAGCCTGATGAGGGCAAGTCCCAGACCTATCCCAGACCTAACTTGCGTTGTCCTCTAAGATATTGATGGAAACCAGGTTTAATTGACTGTTTCAGTGTTGCACCTCATTACTACGTGATGCAATCCAGAAAAAGCCCAGGATCTAGCCATCAAGTATGAGAAATATGCGAAAGAATGAGCCTGATGAGAGCAAATCCCAGACCTAACCTAGACCTAACATGAATTATTCTCTAAAATATTGATCGGAACCAGGTTTAATTGACTGTTTCAGGGTGGTCCCACATTACTACGTGATCCAAACCAGAAAAAACCCAGGATCCGTTCAACAAGTATGTGAAGAATGCGAAAGTATGAGCCTGATGAGGGCAAGTCCCAGACCTAACCTAGACCTAACATGCGTTATCCTCTAAAATATTGATCCAAACCAGGTTTAATGGACTGTTTCAGTGTGGTACCACACTACTACGTGATCCAAACCAGAAAAGACCCAGGATCTGTTCAACAAGTATGTGAAAAACGCGAAAGTATGAGCCTGATGAGGGCAAGTCCCAGACCTATCCCAGACCTAACTTGCGTTGTCCTCTAAGATATTGATGGAAACCAGGTTTAATTGACTGTTTCAGTGTTGCACCTCATTACTACGTGATGCAATCCAGAAAAAGCCCAGGATCTAGCCATCAAGTATGAGAAATATGCGAAAGAATGAGCCTGATGAGGGCAAGTCCCAGACCTATCCCAGACCTAACTTGCGTTGTCCTCTAAAATACTGATCGAAACCAGGTTTAATCGACTGTTTCAGTGTGGTACCACATTACTACGTGATCCAAACCAGAAAAAACCCAGGATCCGTTCAACAAGTATGTGAAGAATGCGAAAGTATGAGTCTGATGAGTGAAAATCCCCGACCTAACCTAGACCTAACATGCGTTATCCTCTAAAATATTGATCCAAACCAGGTTTAATGGACTGTTTCAGTGTGGTACCACACTACTACGTGATCCAAACCAGAAAAGACCCAGGATCTGTTCAACAAGTATGTGAAAAACGCGAAAGTATGAGCCTGATGAGGGCAAGTCCCAGACCTATCCCAGACCTAACTTGCGTTGTCCTCTAAGATATTGATGGAAACCAGGTTTAATTGACTGTTTCAGTGTTGCACCTCATTACTACGTGATGCAATCCAGAAAAAGCCCAGGATCTAGCCATCAAGTATGAGAAATATGCGAAAGAATGAGCCTGATGAGAGCAAATCCCAGACCTAACCTAGACCTAACATGAATTATTCTCTAAAATATTGATCGGAACCAGGTTTAATTGACTGTTTCAGGGTGGTCCCACATTACTACGTGATCCAAACCAGAAAAAACCCAGGATCCGTTCAACAAGTATGTGAAGAATGCGAAAGTATGAGTCTGATGAGTGAAAATCCCAGGCCTAACCTAGACCTAACGTGCGTTATCCTCAATAATATTGATCGAAACCAGGTTTAATTGAGTGTTTCAGTGTTGTACTTCATTACTACGTGATGCAATCCAGAAAAAGCCCAGGAACTAGCCATCTAGTATGAGAAATATGCGAAAGTATGAGCCTGATGAGAGCAAATCCCAGACCTAACCTAGACCTAACATGAATTATTCTCTAAAATATTGATCAAAACCAGGTTTAATTGACTGTTTCAGTGTGGTACCACATTACTACGTGATCCAATCCAGAAATAGCCCAGGATCCAGCCATGAAGTACGAGAAATATACGAAAGAATGAGCCTGATGTGGGCAAATACCAGACCTAACCTAGACCTAACATGCGTTGTCCTCTAAAATATTAATGGAAACCAGGTTTAATTGACTGTTTCAGTGTTGTACTTCATTACTACGTGATGCAATCCAGAAAAAGCCCAGGATCTAGCCGTTAAGTATGAGAAATATGCGAAAGAATGAGCCTGATGAGAGCAAATCCCAGACCTAACCTAGACCTAACATGAATTATTCTCTAAAATATTGATCAAAACCAGGTTTAATGGACTGTTTCAGTGTGGTACCACACTACTACGTGATCCAAACCAGAAAAAACCCAGGATCTGTTCAACAAGTATGTGAAAAGCGCGAAATTATGAGTCTGATGAGGTCAAATCCCAGACCTATCTCAGACTTAACTTGCGTTATCCTCTAAAATATTGATCGAAACCAGGTTTAATCGACTGTTTCAGCGTGGTACCACATTACTATGTGATACAATCCAGAAACAGCCCAGGATCCAGCCATGAAGTATGAGAAATATGCGAAAGTATGAGCCTGATGAGAGCAAATCCCAGCCCTAACCTAGACCTAACATGCGTTATCCTGTAAAATGTTGATCCAAACCAGGTTTAATGGGCTGTTTCAGTGTGGTACCACACTACTACGTGATCCAAACCAGAAAAAACCCACGATCTGTTCAACAAGTATGTGAAAAACGCGAAAGTATGAGCCTGATGTGGGCAAATCCCAGACCAATCCCAGACCTAACTTGCGTTATCCTCTAAAATATTGATCGAAACCAGGTTTAATTGACTGTTTCAGCGTGGTACCACGTTACTACGTGATGCATTCCAGAAATAGTCCAGGATCCAGCCATCAAGTATGAGAAATATGCGAAAGAATGAGCCTGATGAGAGCAAATCCCAGACCTAACCTAGACCTAACATGAATTATTCTCTAAAATATTGATCCGAACCAGGTTTAATGGACTGTTTCAGTGTGGTCCCACATTACTACGTGATCCAAACCAGAAAAAACCCAGGATCCGTTCAACAAGTATGTGAAGAATGCGAAAGTATGAGCCTGATGAGTGAAAATCCCAGGCCTAACCTAGACCTAACATGCGTTATCCTCAAAAATATTGATCGAAACCTGGTTTAATCGACTGTTCCAGTGTGGTACCACATTACTATGCGATCCAAACCAGAAAATAACCCAGGATCCGTCCAACTAGTATGTGAAGTGTGCGAAAGTATGAGCCTGATGAGAGCAAACCCCAGACCTAACCTAGACCTAACATGAATTATTTTCTAAAATATTGATCGAAACCAGGTTTAATTGACTGATTCAGTGTGGTACCACATTACTACGTGATCCAAACCAGAAAAAACCCAGGATCCGTTCAACAAGTATGTGAAGAATGCGAAAGTATGAGTCTGATGAGTGAAAATCCCAGACCTAACCTAGACCTATCATGCGTTATCCTCTAAAATATTGATCCAAACCAGGTTTAATGGACTATCTTAGTGTGGTACCACACTACTACGTGATCCAAACCAGAAAAAACCCAGGATCTGTTCAACAAGTATGTGAAAAACGCGAAAGTATGAGCCTGATGAGGGCAAGTCCAAGACCTAACCCAGACCTAACATGCGTTATCCTCTAAAATATTTATCAAGACCAGGTTTAATTGAATGTTTCAGTGTGGTACCACATTACTACGTGATGCAATCCTGAAAAAGCCCAGGATCTAGCCATCAAGTTTGAGAAATATGCGGTAGAATGAGCCTGATGAGGGCAAATCCTAAACCTAACCCAGTCCTAACATGCGTTATCCTCTAAAATATTGATCGCAAGCAGGTTTAATGGACTGTTTCAGTGTGGTACCACACTACTACGTGATCCAAACCAGAAAAAACCCAGGATCCGTTCAACAAGTATGTGAAGAATGCGAAAGTATGAGCCTGATGAGTGAAAATCCCAGGCCTAACCTAGACCTAACATGCGTTATCCTCAAAAATATTGATCGAAACCTGGTTTAATCGACTGTTCCAGTGTGGTACCACATTACTATGCGATCCAAACCAGAAAATAACCCAGGATCTGTCCAACGAGTATGTGAAGTGTGCGAAAGTATGAGCCTGATGAGAGCAAACCCCAGACCTAACCTAGACCTAACATGAATTATTTTCTAAAATATTGATCGAAACCAGGTTTAATTGACTGTTTCAGTGTGGTACCACATTACTACGTGATCCAAACCAGAAAAAACCCAGGATCCGTTCAACAAGTATGTGAAGAATGCGAAAGTATGAGTCTGATGAGTGAAAATCCCAGACCAAACCTAGACCTATCATGCGTTATCCTCTAAAATATTGATCCAAACCAGGTTTAATGGACTGTTTTAGTGTGGTATCACACTACTACGTGATCCAAACCAGAAAAAACCCAGGATCTGTTCAACAAATATGTGAAAAACGCGAAAGTATGAGCCTGATGAGGGCAAGTCCAAGACCTAACCCAGACCTAACATGCGTTATCCTCTAAAATATTTATCAAGACCAGGTTTAATTGAATGTTTCAGTGTGGTACCACATTGCTACGTGATGCAATCCTGAAAAAGCCCAGGATCTAGCCATGAAGTTTGAGAAATATGCGAAAGAATGAGCCTGATGAGGGCAAATCCTAAACCTAACCCAGTCCTAACATGCGTTATCCTCTAAAATATTGATCGCAAGCAGGTTTAATGGACTGTTTCAGTGTGGTACCACACTACTACGTGATCCAAACCAGAAAAAACCCAGGGTCTGTTCAACAAGTATGTGAAAAACGCGAAAGTATGAGTCTGATGAGGTCAAATCCCAGACCTATCCCAGACTTATGTTGCGTTATCCTCTAAAATACTGATCGAAACCAGGTTTAATCGACTGTTTCAGTGTGGTACCACATTACTACGTGATCCAAACCACAAAAAACCCAGGATCCGTTCAACAAGTATGTGAAGAATGCGAAAGTATGAGTCTGATGAGTGAAAATTCCCGACCTAACCTAGACCTAACATGCGTTATCCTCTAAAATATTGATCCAAACCAGGTTTAATGGACTGTTTCAGTGTGGTACCACACTACTACGTGATCCAAACCAGTAAAGACCCAGGATCTGTTCAACAAGTATGTGAAATACGCGAAAGTATGAGCCTGATGAGGGCAAGTCCCAGACCTATCCCAGACCTAACTTGCGTTATCCTCTAAAATATTGATCGAAACCAGGTTTAATTGACTGTTTCAGCGTGGTACCACATTACTACGTGATACAATCCAGAAACAGCCCAGGATCTAGCCATGAAGTATGAGAAATATGCGAAAGTATGAGCCTGATGAGGGCAAATCCTAGACCTAACCTAGACCTAACATGAATTATTCTCTAAAATATTGATCGAAACCAGGTTTAATTGACTGTTTCAGTGTGGTACCACATTACTACGTGATCCAAACCAGAAAAAGCCCAGGATCAGTTCAAGAAGTATGTGAAAAACGCGAAAGTATGAGTCTGATGTGGGCGAATCCCAGACCTATGCCAGACCTAACTTGCGTTATCCTCTAAAATATTGATCGAAACGAGGTTTAATTGACTGTTTCAGCGTGGTACCACATTACTACGTGATAGAATCCAGAAACAGCCCAGGATCTAGCCATGAAGTATGAGAAATATGCGAAAGTATGAGCCTGATGAGGGCAAATCCTAGACCTAACCCAGACCTAACATGCGTTATACTCTAAAATATTTATCAAGATCAGGTTTAATTGAATGCTTCAGTGTGGTACCACATTACTACGTGAACCAAACCAGAAAAAACCCAGGATCCGTTCAACAAGTATGTGAAGAATGCGAAAGTATGAGTCTGATGAGGTCAAATCCCAGACCTATCCCAGACTTAACTTGCGTTATCCTCTAAAATATTGATCCAAACCGGGTTTAATGGACTATTTCAGTGTGGTACCACTTTACTACGTGATCCAAAGCAGAAAAAACCCTCGATCAGGTCAACATGTATGTTAAAACTGCGAAAGTATGACCCTGATGAGGGCAAATCCCAGGCCTAACCTAGACCTAACATGCGTTGTCCTCTAAAATATTGATGGAAGCCAGGTTTAATTGACTGTTCCAGTGTTGTACTTCGTGACTACGGGAAGCAATCCAGAAAAAGCCCAGGATATAGCCGTTAAGTATGAGAAATATGCGAAAGAATGAGCCTGATGAGAGCAAATCCCAGACCTAACCTAGACCTAACATGAATTATTCTCTAAAATATTGATCAAAACCAGGTTTAATTGACTGTTTCAGTGTGGTACCACATTACTACGTGATCCAATCCAGAAATAGCCTAGGATCCAGCCATGAAGTACGAGAAATATACGAAAGAATGAGCCTGAGGACAGCAAATCCCAGACCTAACCTAGACCTAACATGAATTATTCTCTAAAATATTGGTCAAAACCAGGTTTAATTGACTGTTTCAGTGTGGTACCACATTACTACGTGATCCAATAAAGAAATAGCCCAGGATCCAGCCATGAAGTATGAGAAATATGCGAAAGTATGAGCCTGATGAGGGCAAATCCTAGACCTAACCCAGACCTAACATGCGTTATCCTCTAAAATATTGATCGCAACCAGGTTTAATGGACTGTTTCAGTGTGGTACCACACTACTACGTGATCCAAGCCAGAAAAAACCCAGGATCTGTTCAACAAGTATGTGAAAAACGCGAAAGTATGAGTCTGATGAGGTCAAATCCCAGACCTATCCCAGACTTAACTTGCGTTACCCTCTAAAATATTGATCGAAACCAGGTTTAATTGACTGTTTCAGCGTGGTACCAAATTACTACGTGATACTATCCAGAAACAGCCCAGGATCTACCAATGAAGTATGCGAAATTTGCGAAAGTATGAGTCTGATGAGTGAAAATCCCAGGGCTAACCTAGACCTAACATGCGTTATCCTCTAAAACATTGATCCAAACCAGGTTTAATGGACTGTTTCAGTGTGGTACCACTTTACTACGTGATCCAAAGCAGAAAAAACCCTCGATCAGGTCAACATGTATGTTAATACTGCGAAAGTATGACCCTGATGAGGGCAAATCCCAGGCCTAACCTAGACCTAAAATGCGTTGTCCTCTAAAATATTGATGGAAACCAGGTTTAATTGACTGTTTCAGTGTTGTACTACATTACTACGTGATGCAATCCAGGGAAAGCCCAGGATCTAGCCGTCAAGTATGAGAAATATGCGAAAGAATGAGCCTGATGAGAGCAAATCCCAGACCTAACCTAGACCTGACATGCGTTGTCCTCTAAAATATTGATGGAAACCAGGTTTAATTGACTGTTTCAGTGTTGTACTTCATTACTACGTGATGCAATCCAGAGAAAGCCCAGGATCTAGCCGTCAAGTATGAGAAATATGCGAAAGAATGAGCCTGATGAGAGCAAATCCCAGACCTAACCTAGACCTAACATGCGTTATCCTCTAAAATATTTATCAAGATCAGGTTTAATTGATTGTTTCAGTGTGGTACCACATTACTACGTGATCCACACCAGAAAAAACCCAAGATCCGTTCAACAAATATGTGAAGAACGCGAAAGTATGAGTCTGATGAGTGAAAATCCCAGGCCTAACCTAGACCTAACATGCGTTATCCTCAATAATATTGATCGAAACCAGGTTTAATTGAGTGTTTCAGTGTTGTACTTCATTACAACGTGATGCAATCCAGAAAAAGCACAGGATCTAGCCATCTAGTATGAGAAATATGCGAAAGTATGAGTCTGATGAGTGAAAATCCCAGACGTAACCAAGACCTAACATGCGTTATCCTCAAAAATATTGATCGAAACCTGGTTTAATCGACTGTTTCAGTGTGGTACCACATTACTATGTGATCCAAACCAGAAAATAACCCAGGATCTGTTCAACGAGTATGTGAACTGTGCGAAAGTATGAGTCTGATGAGGGCAAATCCCAGACCTATCCCAGACCTAACATGCGTTATCCTCTAAAATATTTATCAAGATCAGGTTTAATTGATTGTTTCAGTGTGGTCCCACACTACTACATGATCCAAACCAGAAAAAACCCAGGATCTGTTCAACAAGTATGTGAAAAACGCGGAAAGTATGAGCCTGATGAGGGCAAATCCCAGACCTATCCCAGACCTAACTTGCGTTGTCCTCTAAGATAATGATGGAAACCAGGTTTAATTGACTGTTTCAGTGTTGTACTTCATTACTACGTGATGCAATCCAGAAAAAGCCCAGCATCTAGCCATCAAGTATGAGAAATATGCGAAAGAATGAGCCTGATGAGAGCAAATCCCAGACCTAACCTAGACATAACATGAATTATTCTCTAAAATATTGATCGAAACCAGGTTTAATTGACTGTTTCAGTGTGGTCCCACATTACTACGTGATCCAAACCAGAAAATAACCCAGGATCTGTTCAACAAGTATGTGAAGAATGCGAAAGTATGAGTCTGATGAGTGAAAATCCCAGGCCTAACCTAGACCTAACATGCGTTGTCCTCTAAAATATTGATGGAAACTAGGTTTAATTGACTGTTTCAGTGTTGTACTTCATTACTACGTGATGCAATCGAGAAAAAGCCCAGGATCTAGCCGTCAAGTATGAGAAATATGCGAAAGAATGAGCCTGATGAGAGCAAATCCCAGACCTAACCTAGACATAACATGAATTATTCTCTAAAATATTGATCGAAACCAGGTTTAATTGACTGTTTCAGTGTGGTCCCACATTACTACGTGATCCAAACCAGAAAATAACCCAGGATCTGTCAAACGAGTATGTGAAGTGTGCGAAAGTATGAGCCTGATGAGTGCAAATCCCAGACCTAACCTAGACCTAACATGAATTATTCTCTAAAATATTGATCGATACTAGGTTTAATTGACTGTTTCAGTGTGGTCCCACATTACTATGTGATCCAAACCAGAAAATAACCCAGGATCTGTTCAACGAGTATGTGAAGTGTGCGAAAGTATGAGTCTGATACCCTCAGGGGCTGCCAGCCTTTCAGCTGCAGTACGGGCTTAACGAACCCGGGGTACCCGAGTCATACACACACCGTAAGCCTCCTGTTGGTCGTCACAACGACCCATTCACAATTCCCTATTGGTTTTGTGAATGGTACGTGACGGCAGGAGGAACGGGGGTCTTGGCTTAACCGCCTGGGCCACGAGTATGGCGACTCTATAAAATCGCCCTCCAATCCTAAGCTATGGTGCGCGGCGATGGGATGCATGGTTGGGGGAGAAGGCCCAATCCCAAGCGACCACCTCCGGGGAACCTGCCGAACCCCCGGAGTATATAGGCTTACCCGGGTAAGGCGGCTCTGCCCGGGCGGACCTTTTCTTCCGACCTGCTCGTGGGAATATTATGGAGTTCAATATTAAAACGGGGATGGGACGGGGTAAGTCAGAGGGGGAGGACGAAGGCGGTGTTGGGACTGGAGTGACGGCGCTCGCGCCGCCTCCATCGCCTGGCCCGGCTTCGTGGAAGGTGGAGGAGGACGACGAGACTGCGTCAGTCTCGTCCTTCTCCTCCACCAGGAGCCTCATAGGCTCTAAGAGGAAGAGGGCGGGGCAGGCCGTCGTCGAGGTGGGCGTGGCGATGAGCCCGTCGGTGAGGCTGAGTTGCCTCAGGGACGAGGTGACCGAGGAGATATCGGAGAGGATCTCCTCGTCCCTGAGGAGGGTGGAGAAAGTCGCCGCTGCCTGCGCCTTTAAGGGGCAGAAAAGCGGTGGCGCGGAGGTCCTGAAGGCCGCGGCGGAGGAAATGTGTGAGGCGGCGCGGGAGCTCAGAGGGCGGAACGCCCGTCTGCAGCTCCTGTTGGAGGAGGAGCGACAGGGGAGGAGGAGGGCAGAGGCGCTGTGGAACAGCGCGGCCCTCCCTCCCATCCTCCCTCCTCCTCCACCGTCGCGTCCCTCGGCGGAGGTAAATAAGCGGAGTGCGGCGGCAGTGGTGCGGGGCACCGCGGGCCCCTCCACCCGCACTCCGCCCGTGAAGAAGTCCCCGTCCTCCTCAGAAGACGATCTTCTGAGGAGGATTGGGGACATGATTGTTGGCAAGCTGGCCGCCTTCCGGGAGGCGCTCCTCGCCGGAAGAGCGGTCAGCAGGAAGGCGGTGCCTCCCCGACCTGTTCCGGTACAGTCGGGGAAGGCAAAGAAGGGCGGAGTGAGGGCTCCGCCCAGCGTTGCGGCACCAGGGCCCCGGGTCGCGACCCCCACGGGGGGTGGTGTACCCGTGGTCGCGGTGGTCGCGTCCTCCACGGCACCCTCCAAAGGGGGGGTGGCGTGGAGTGAGGTGGTGGGGCGGAAGGCGAAGCGCGCGGCGAGGAAGGCCTCGCAACCGCGGCCTCCGCCTCCGCCGCCGGCGGCCAAGGTAAAGGCCGCGAAGGTCGGGAAGGCACGACCAGGTCGTCCCCCAAAAACGGCAGCGGTGACGCTGACCGTTGCGCAGGGGGGCGACCTGACCCTCGCGGAGGCGATGCGGCTCGCCAGGGAGAATATCTCCCTGGAAGAGCTGGGCATCGCCTCCGTGAGGGCGAAGAGGGCCGTGACCGGGGGTCTCTTGCTGGAGATCCCCGGTGCAGAAGGCGGCGCGAAGGCGGATCGTCTCGCCCAGAGGCTCCGGGAGCAGCTGGGCGAGCGAGGTGTCCGGGTCGCCCGGCCCACGAAGCGCACGGAGATGCGCGTTTGTGGGCTGGACGACTCGGTCAGCGCACAGGATGTGTCCCGTGCCCTTCCGAGGGCGGGGGACTGTCCTGTGGAGGACCTGCGGATCGGAGAGATCGGCAGGTCGCCCTCCGGCCTCGGGTCGGTGTGGGCCCGGTGCCCCCTCTCCGCCGCCCGTAAGGTGGCGGAATCCGGGAGGGTGTTGGTGGGGTGGGTTTCGGCGCGAGTGGAAATCCTCGCGCCGCGCCCGCTCCAGTGTCACCGCTGCCTCGAATTGGGGCACGTGAGGCAGTGGTGCACCTCGCCGGTGGACCGCAGCGGTCAGTGTTACCGCTGCGGTGCCAAAGAGCACCGTGCGAGCCAGTGCTCGGCGGCCCCCCACTGCCCGCTGTGTGCGGACATGGGGAGCCCAGCCGATCACAGGGTGGGGAGCAAGGAGTGCTCCCCCCCCCCTCCCGGAAGGAGAGGAAGAGGCGGGCTGCACCGGCTCCGGTGCCGAGGGCGGTGGCATCGTCCTCCATGGAGGTGGACGGTGCTACGGGGACGGACGGCCGGGAGGAGGCTGGCGCGGCCATTAATTAATGCCGCCCCGCCTCCTCCTTCAGGCCAACCTCAACCACTGCCGCGCGGCACAGGACTTGATGTCCCAAGTCCTCGCGGAGTGGGGGGTTGGCCTGGCGGTCGTCGCCGAGCCGTACCGCGTCCCTGATCACCCTCATTGGGTGGGCGACGCGGACGGCTTGGTGGCGACGGTATGGGGAGGGGGCGACGGGTCCCCACCGTTCTCCTTGTTGGAGCGCGGTCGGGGATTCGTCGCCGTGGACTGGGGGGGAGTCGCTGTGGTGGGGTGCTACATTTCGCCCCGTAGCGGTCACGCTGCGTTCGAGCTGTACTTGGCCGAGGTCGCGGCATGCGTGCAGCGCTACGCGGCCCGGCCGGTGCTGGTCCTGGGGGATTTTAATGCCAAGTTGGTGGCTTGGGGATCCCCCAGGACCTCCGTTCGCGGCGGGATCCTGGGCGATTGGGCGGCGGGGCTCGACCTCCGGGTATTGAACCGGGGGTCGGAGCACACATACGTGCGGCGATATGGGGGGTCCATCGTAGATGTTGGATTCGCGACCCCCAACGCCGTGCGCATGGTGTCGGGTTGGCACGTGGTCGCGGGGGCAGAGACACTCTCCGATCACCGGTACATCCGGATGGAGGTCTCTGCCGCCGCGAGTGCATCCCGACACGGCCGCCTGCGTGGCACCCCACCACGCCGCTGGGCGCTTCGGCGCCTGGACAAGGACGCCCTGATGGCAGCTGCCCTCGCTGCAACTTGGCCGCAGGGAGCGGCCGAGTTGCCGAGCATAGAGGAGGAGCTCGCCCGGCTCGGAGCATTGGTCGCGGGTATTTGCGACGCGGCGATGTCTCGGGTCGGGCGGGCTTCTCCTCGCCGGGCGGTGTACTGGTGGTCGGACGCGATCGCGGAGTTGCGAGTCGCGACTGTCCGCGCCCGACGCCAGTACACCCGCGCGCGCCGTCGTCAACGTACAGGCGACGGCGTGGCGCGAGCGAGGGCAGCTGATGACCTGTATGGAGCATACCGCGTGGCGCGGGTTGCTCTGCAGGTCGCCATCAAACGGGCCAAGACCCAGGCATGGAAGGAGCTCCTCGAGACCCTTGATGACGATCCATGGGGGCGCCCATATAAGATGGTGCTGAATAAGCTCCGCCCGTGGGCGCCCCCCGTCAACCGAGGGTCTTGACCCCCGGCTGCTTGAGGACGTGGTCAATACACTCTTCCCAATTGGGGAGTGGGGACCGCGTCCTCCGGCGGCGGCGGCTGTCCCAGTGGAGTGGACGGCCGAGCTGGGGGTCACGCAGGAGGAGCTGGCAGCGGCCATCAGACGGCTCGGGGTTCGTAACACGGCCCCGGGTCCGGATGGTGTGCCCGGCCGGGTTTGGGTCTTGACCCAGGGCGTCCTTGGGGCCGACCTCAGGCGGTTGTTCGACCGCTGCCTGAGGGACGGGCGATTCCCCCCCAGTTGGAAGGTGGCGAGGATGGTCCTCCTCCGGAAGGAGGGTCGGCCCGCGGAGTCTCCCTCCGCATACCGGCCCATTTGTCTCCTCGACGAGGTGGGCAAGCTCTTCGAGCGTGTGATTGCTGCCCGCCTCGTCGAGCACCTGTCGCGGGGTGATCCCGGTCTGGCCGACTGCCAGTTCGGTTTCCGGGGGGGCCGATCGACTATCGATCGACACCGGGATGGTGATATGCGGAGGGAGGTGTACTGCGGTGTTCCGCAGGGGTCGGTCCTCGGGCCACTCCTGTGGAACATCGCGTACGACTCGATGTTGCGGGCCGGCCTCCCCGACGGCGTCAGCACGGTGTGTTATGCGGATGACACACTGGTGCTGGCCGTCGGGGCGCACTGGGGGAGGGCCATGCGTCGCGCGGAGGAGGGGTCGCAACGCGTCGTCGACCGGATCAGGGGGATGGGGATGACGGTGGCGGTCCATAAGACCGAGGTGATTGCGTTTCATTCACCTCGGCAGGATCCGCCACCCCCTCTGATCCGGGTGGGTGGGGCTGACATCGAGGTGAAGCCCCAGATCAGGTATCTAGGGCTGATCCTCGATAGCCACTGGCGTTTCGAGGAGCATTTCCGCTGCCTGGTCCCCCGGTTGGAAAGGATGGTTGCGGCTCTGGGCCGGATCCTGCCCAACCTGGGGGGCCCGGCGGGCCGAGTTCGTCGCCTCTATGTGGCAATGGTCCAGTCGGTGGCCCTATACGGGGCCCCCGTCTGGGCGGACGACCTGGCTGCCTCCCGGCGCAGCATGACTATGCTGCGTTGGGTGCAGAGGCGCATGGCGCTCAGGGTCGTCCGCGGGTATCGGACCATGTCACATGAGGCGGCGACGGTTCTAGCGGGGATGCCGCCCATGGACCTGCTCGCGCGGTCACACGCGGTGATGTACCGGCACCGCGTCGACCGTCGCGCGGGGGTGGGGGCGGTCCCGGGCGGGCAGGAACCTGCTTGGGGCGATTTGAAGCGCCAGGCCCGGCAGTCCGTGTTGCTCGCGTGGCAGGAGCGGCTGGCTCTGCCAACCGCGGGGCACCGGACTGTCGGGGTGGTTCGGCCACTCCTGAAGGAGTGGCTGGACAGAGGCCATGGCAGCCTCACCTACCGGATGGCACAGGTATTTTCCGGGCATGGCAGCTTCGGAAGATACCTGTGCCGGATAGGGAAGGAGCCGACGGCGCGTTGCTGCCACTGCGACGCTGAGCAGGACACGGCGGATCATACCCTGGAGGTATGCCCCGCGTGGCAGGGGGAACGCCGAGTCCTGGTCGGCGTCGTCGGGCGGGATGTCTCGCTGCCGGGCGTGGTGCGCGCCATGCTCGGCAGCGAGGAGAAGTGGGGGGCCGTGGCCTCCTTCTGCGAGAACGTAATGTTGCAGAAGGAGGCCGCGGGGAGGGAGCGCGAGCTTCAGCGGCTGAAGCTCGCGCTCGTGCGGTGGCCCGAGGTCGTCGCCCGGTCGCGAGGCGTCGCGGACGGCCGCCTCGGCGTGGCGGATGACCTAGGCTGGGAGGGGGGTCCTGAGGGGACCCTCCTCCCGCCAGGCGGCGCCGGGTCGGACCGGTTGGGGGTAGGAGTGCCTCCCCCTACCGGTCCGACGCAAGGGGAGGCACCCTCGGCGGTCTGGTGCGGCCATGAACGCCCGGCAGCCGAGGGGTGGAAACGGGGTCGCGGGGGGTTGCGAGTTGGGGCTCGCAGCCGCCACTAAACGCGGCCCCGGGATGGATAGCGGCGGGATGGAGTGGCCCCGTCCCGCCGCTATGAGGCAGTGTGTCTACTAGGGGGACCGATTGTCCCCCCGGGGGATGCGCGCGAAAGCGCGGGCACGGGGAGGATACCGGAAGAATGCTTCGAGCGATTCCCGGTATCCTCCCAAAGCGTGCCGAAGGGTCACCGTGGGGTTTTTAGTGGGTAGGTCCCGCGCTTGTCGTTGTACGGGCGCGGGGAATCCCACACACCCCTCCCACCTCTCCCCAAGGAGGTGGGAGGGAGTCTTTCGAAGATTTTCCCCACGACAAAAAAAAAAAAAAAAAAAAAAAAAAAAGTATGAGTCTGATGAGGTCAAATCCCAAGCCAATCCCAGACTTAACTTGCGTTATCCTCTAAAATATTGATCGAAACCAGGTTTAATCGACTGTTTCAGTGTGGTACCACATTACTACGTGATCCAAACCAGAAAAAACCCAGGATCCGTTCAACAAGTATGTGAAGAATGCGAAAGTATGAGTCTGATCAGTGAAAATCTCAGGCCTTACCTAGACCTAACTTGCGTTGTCCTCTAAAATATTGATCAAAACCAGGTTTCATTGACTGTTTCAGTGTGGTACTACATTACTACGTGATGCAATCCAGAAAAAGCCCAGGATCTAGCCATCAAGTATGAGAAATATGCGAAAGAATGAGCCTGATGAGAGCAAATCCCAGACCTAACCTAGACCTAACATGCGTTATCCTCTAAAATATAGAGCGAAACCAGGTTTAATGAACTGTTTCAGTGTGGTCCCACATTACTACGTGATCCAAACCAGAAAAAACCCAGGATCCGTTCAACAAGTATGTGAAGAATGCGAAAGTAAGAGTCTGATGAGTGAAAATCCCAGACCTAACCGAGGCCTAACATGCGTTATCCTCTAAAATATTGATTGAAACCAGGTTTAATTGACTGTTTCAGCGTGGTACCACATTACTACGTGATACAATCCAGAAACAGCCCAGGATCTAGCCATGAAGTATGAGAAATATGCGAAAGTATGAGCCTGATGAGGGCAAGTCCTAGACCTAACCCAGACCTAACATGTGTTATCCTCTAAAATATTTATCAAGACCAGGTTTAATTGATTGTTTCAGTGTGGTCCCACATTACTAAGTGATCCAAACCAGAAAAAACCCAGGATCTGTTCAACATGTATGAGAAATATGCGAAAGAATGAGCCTGATGAGAGCAAATCCCAGACCTAACCTAGACATCACATGAATTATTCTCTAAAATATTGATCGAAACCTGGTTTAATCGACAGTTTCAGTGTGGTACCACATTACTATGTGATCCAAACCAGAAAATAACCCAGGATCTGTTCAACGAGTATGTGAAGTGTGCGAAAGTATGAGTCTGATGGGGGCAAATCCCAGACCTATCCCAGACCTAACTTGCGTTATCCTCTAAAATATTGATTGAAACAAGGTTTAATCGACTGTTTCAGTGTGGTACCACATTACTACGTGATCCAAACCAGAAAAAACCCAGGATCAGTTCAACAAGTATGTGAAGAATGCTAAAGTATGAGTCTGATGAGTGAAAATCCCAGGGCTAACCTAGACCTAACATGCGTTATCCTCTAAAATATTGATCCAAACCAGGTTTAATGGACTCTTTCAGTGTGGTACCATACTACTACGTGATCCAAACCAGAAAAAACCCAGGATCTGTTCAAAAAGTATGTGAAAAACGCGAAAGTATGAGCCTGATGAGGGCAAATCCAAGACCTATCCCAGACCTAACTTTTTTTTTTTTTTTTTTTTTTTGTCGTGGGGAAAATCCTCGAAAGACTCCCTCCCACCTCCTTGGGGAGAGGTGGGTGGGGTGTGTGGGATTCCCCGCGCCCGTACAACGACAGGCGCGGGACCTATCCACTAAAAACCCCACGGTGACCCTTCGGCACGCTTTGGGAGGATACCGGGAATCGCTCGAAGCATTCTTCCGGTATCCTCCCCGTGCCCGCGCTTTCGCGCCCATCCCCCGGGGGAACAATCGGTCCCCCCAGTAGACACACTGCCTCATAGCGGCGGGACGGGGCCACTCCATCCCGCCGCTATCCGTCCCGGGGCCGCGTTTAGTGGCGGCTGCGAGCCCCAACTCGCAACCGCCAGCGACCCCGTTTCCACCCCTCGGCGGCCGGGCGTTCATGGCCGCACCAGACCGCCGAGGGTGCCTCCCCTTGCGTCGGACCGGTAGGGGGAGGCACTCCTACCCCCAACCGGTCCGACCCGGCGCCGCCTGGCGGGAGGAGGGTCCCCTCAGGACCCCCTCCCAGCCTAGGTCATCCGCCACGCCGAGGCGGCCGCCCGCGACGCCTCGCGACCGGGCGACGACCTCGGGCCACCGCACGAGCGCGAGCTTCAGCGCGCCGCTGAAGCTCGCGCTCCCTCCCCGCGGCCTCCTTCTGCAACATTACGTTCTCGCAGAAGGAGGCCACGGCCCTCCACTTCTCCTCGCTGCCGAGCATGGCGCGCACCACGCCCGGCAGCGAGACATCCCGCCCGACGACGCCGACCAGGACACGGCGCTCCCCCTCCCACGCGGGGCATACCTCCAGGGTATGATCCGCCGTGTCCTGCTCA
Source organism: Colletes latitarsis (assembly GCF_051014445.1). NCBI lineage: Eukaryota > Metazoa > Arthropoda > Insecta > Hymenoptera > Colletidae > Colletes > Colletes latitarsis. The sequence goes on along the minus strand of NW_027488367.1, from coordinate 27,046,883 downwards.
GCGTCGCAGTGGCAGCAACGCGCCGTCGGCTCCTGCCCTATCCGGCACAGGTATCTTCCGAAGCTGCCATGCCCGGAAAATACCTGTGCCAGCCGGTAGGTGAGGCTGCCATGGCCTCTGTCCAGCCACTCCTTCAGGAGTGGCCGAACAGCCCCGACAGTCCGGTGCCCCGCGGTTGGCAGAGCCAGCCGCTCCTGCCACGCGAGCAACACGGACAGCCGGGCCTGGCGCTTCAAATCGCCCCAAGCAGGTTCCTGCCCGCCCGGGACCGCCCCCACCCCCGCGCGACGGTCGACGCGGTGCCGGTACATCACCGCGTGCGACCGCGCGAGCAGGTCCATGGGCGGCATCCCCGCTAGAACCGTCGCCGCCTCATGTGACATGGTCCGATACCCGCGGACGACCCTGAGCGCCATGCGCCTCTGCACCCGACGCAGCATAGTCATGCTGCGCCGGGAGGCAGCCAGGTCGGCCGCCCAGACGGGGGCCCCGTATAGGGCCACCGACTGGACCATTGCCACATAGAGGCGACGAACTCGGCCCGCCGGGCCCCCCAGGTTGGGCAGGATCCGGCCCAGAGCCGCAACCATCCTTTCCAACCGGGGGACCAGGCAGCGGAAATGCTCCTCGAAACGCCAGTGGCTATCGAGGATCAGCCCTAGATACCTGATCTGGGGCTTCACCTCGATGTCAGCCCCACCCACCCGGATCAGAGGGAGTGGCGGATCCTGCCGAGGTGAATGAAACGCAATCACCTCGGTCTTATGGACCGCCACCGTCATCCCCATCCCCCTGATCCGGTCGACGACGCGTTGCGACCCCTCCTCCGCGCGACGCATGGCCCTCCCCCAGTGCGCCCCGACGGCCAGCACCAGTGTGTCATCCGCATAACACACCGTGCTGACGCCGTCGGGGAGGCCGGCCCGCAACACCGAGTCGTACGCGATGTTCCACAGGAGTGGCCCGAGGACCGACCCCTGCGGAACACCGCAGTACACCTCCCTCCGCATATCACCATCCCGGCCCGGATACTCGATCCACCTGCCGCGGAGATAATCCCCGACGACCGCCCTGAGACAAGGGGGGACTCGATGATATTCGAGTCCCCTCCTTATCTCTTCCCAGGGGAGGGTGTTAAAGGCATTGGCAATATCCAAGGATATTGCCAATGCCACCCCTCCCCGGGAGACGGCCGCCTCCGAGAGGGCCCTCACACGACCTATCGCGTCGATAGTCGATCGGCCCCCCCGGAAACCGAACTGGCAGTCGGCCAGACCGGGATCACCCCGCGATCCCAGACCTAACTTGCGTTGTCCTTTAAGATATTGATGGAAACCAAGCTTAATTGACTGTTTCAGTGTGGTACCACATTACTACGTGATCCAAACCAGAAAAAACCCAGGATCCGTTCAACACGTATGTGAAGAATGCGAAAGTATGAGTCTGATGAGTGAAAATCCCAGACCTAACCTAGCCCTAACATGCGTTATCCTCAAAAATATTGATCGAAACCTGGTTTAATCGACTGTTTCAGTGTGGTACCACATTACTATGTGATCCAAACCAGAAAATAACCCAGGATCTGTTCAACGAGTATGTGAAGTGTGCGAAAGTATGAGTCTGATGAGGTCAAATCCCAAACCAATCCCAGACTTAACTTGCGTTATCCTCTAAAATATTGATCGAAACCAGGTTTAATCGACTGTTTCAGTGTGGTACCACATTACTACGTGATCCAAACCAGAAAAAACCCAGGATCCGTTCAACAAGTATGTGAAGAATGCGAAAGTATGAGTCTGATCAGTGAAAATCTCAGGCCTTACCTACACCTAACTTGCGTTGTCCTCTAAAATATTGATGAAAACCAGGTTTCATTGGCTGTTTCAGTGTGGTACTACAAAACTACGTGATGCAATCCAGAAAAAGCCCAGGATCTAGCCATCAAGTATGAGAAATATGCGAAAGAATGAGCCTGATGAGAGCAAATCCCAGACCTAACCTAGACCTAACATGCGTTATCCTCTAAAATATTGAGCGAAACCAGGTTTAATGAACTGTTTCAGTGTGGTCCCACATTACTACGTGATCCAAACCAGAAAAAACCCAGGATCAGTTCAACAAGTATGTGAAGAATGCGAAAGTATGAGTCTGATGAGTGAAAATCCCAGACCTAACCGAGGCCTAACATGCGTTATCCTCTAAAATATTGATTGAAACCAGGTTTAATTGACTGTTTCAGCGTGGTTCCACATTACTACGTGATACAATCCAGAAACAGCCCAGGATCTAGCCATGAAGTATGAGAAATATGCGAAAGTATGAGCCTGATGAGGGCAAATCCTAGACCTAACCCAGACCTAACATGCGTTATCCTCTAAAATATTTATCAGGACCAGGTTTAATCGACTGTTTCAGTGTGGTACCACATTGCTATGTTATCCAAACCAGAAAATAACCCAGGATCTGTTCAACGAGTATGTGAAGTGTGCGAAAGTATGAGTCTGATGGGGTCAAATCCCAGACCTATCCCAGACCTAACTTGCGTTATCCTCTAAAATATTGATTGAAACCAGGTTTAATCGACTGTTTCAGTGTGGTACCACATTACTACGTGATCCAAACCAGAAAAAACCCAGGATCAGTTCAACAAGTATGTGAAGAATGCGAAAGTATGAGTCTGATGAGTGAAAATCCCAGGCCTAACCTAGCCCTAACATGCGTTATCCTCTAAAATATTGATTGAAACCAGGTTTAATCGACTGTTTCAGTGTGGTACCACACCACTACGTGATCCAAACCAGAAAATACCCAGGATCTGTTCAACGAGTATCTGAAGTGTGCGAAAGTGTGAGTCTGATGAGGTCAAATCCCAGACCAATCCCAGACCTAACATGCGTTATCCTCTAAAATATTTATCAAGATCAGGTTTAATTGATTGTTTCAGTGTGGTACCACATTACTACGTGATCCACACCAGAAAAAACCCAAGATCCGTTCAACAAATATGTGAAGAATGCGAAAGTATGAGTCTGATGAGTGAAAATCCCAGGCCTAACCTAGACCTAACATGCGTTATCCTCAATAATATTGATCGAAACCAGGTTTAATTGAGTGTTTCAGTGTTGTACTTCATTACAACGTGATGCAATCCAGAAAAAGCACAGGATCTAGCCATCTAGTATGAGAAATATGCGAAAGTATGAGTCTGATGAGTGAAAATCCTAGACCTAACCAAGACCTAACATGCGTTATCCTCAAAAATATTGATCGAAACCTGGTTTAATCGACTGTTTCAGTGTCGTACCACATTACTATGTGATCCAAACCAGAAAATAACCCAGGATCTGTTCCAAAAGTATGTGAAGTGTGCGAAAGTATGAGTCTGATGAGGGCAAATCCCCGACCTATCCCAGACCTAACTTGCGTTGTCCTCTAAGATATTGATGGAAACCGGGTTTAATTGACTGTTTCAGTGTTGTACATCATTACTACGTGATGCAATCCAGAAAAAGCCCAGGATCTAGATATCAAGTATGAGAAATATGCGAATGAATGAGCCTGATGAGAGCAAATCCCAGACCTAACCTAGACCTAACATGAATTATTCTCTAAAATATTGATCGAAACCAGGTTCAATTGACTGTTTCAGTGTGGTCCCACATTACTACGTGATCCAAACCAGAAAAAACCCAGGATCCGTTCAACAAGTATGTGAAGAATGCGAAAGTATGAGCCTGATGAGTGAAGACCCCAGGCCTAACCTAGACCTAACATGCGTTATCCTCAAAAATATTGATCGAAACCTGGTTTAATCGACTGTTTCAGTGTGGTACCACATTACTACGTGATCCAAACCAGAAAAAACCCAGGATCTGTTCAACGAGTATGTGTAGTGTGCGAAAGTATGAGTCTGATGAGGGCAAATCCCAGACCTATCCCAGACCTAAAATGCGTGATCCTCTAAAATATTTATCAAGACCAGGTTTAATTGATTGTTTCAGAGTGGACACACATTACTACGTGATCCAAACCAGAAAAAACCCAGGATCCGTTCAACAAGTATGTGAAGAATGCGAAAGTATGAGTCTGATGAGTGAAAATCCTAGACCTAACCCAAACCTAACATGCGTTATCCTCTAAAATATTTATCAAGACCAGGTTTAATTGAATGTTTCAGTGTGGTACCACATTACTACGTGAACCAAACCAGAAAAAACCCAGGATCCGTTCAACAAGTAAGTTAAAACTGCGACAGTATGACCCTTATGAGAGTAAATCCCAGACCTAACCTAGACCTGACATGCGTTGTCCTCTAAAATATTGATGGAAACCAGGTTTAATTGACTGTTTCAGTGTTGTGCTTCATTGCTACGTGAAGCAATCCAGAAAATGCCCAGGATCTAGCCATCAAGTATGAGAAATATGCGAAAGAATGTGCCTGATGAGAGCAAATCCCTGACCGAACCTAGACCTAACATGAATTATTCTCTAAAATATTGATCAAAACCAGGTTTAATTGACTGTTTCAGTGTGGTACCACATTACCATGTGATCCAATCCAGAAATAGCCCAGGAACCAGCCATGAAGTATGAGAAATATGCGAAAGGAGGAGCCTGATGAGGGCAAATCCTAGACCTAACCCAGACCTAACATGCGTTATCCTCTAAAATATTTATCAAGACCAGGTTTAATTGAATGTTTCAGTGTGGTACCACATTACTACGTGATCCAAACCAGTAAAAACCCAGGATCCGTTCAACAAGTATGTGAAGAATGCGAAAGTATGAGCCTGATGAGTGAAAATCCCCGGCCTAACCTAGACCTAACATGCGTTATCCTCAAAAATATTGATCAAGACCAGGTTTAACTGAATGTTTCAGTGTGGTACCACACTACTACGTGATCCAAACCAGAAAAAAACCCAGGATCTGTTCAACAAGTATGTGAAAAATGCGAAAGTATGACCCTGATGTGGGCAAATCCCAGACCTATCCCAGACCTAACTTGCATTGTCCTCTAAAATATTGATCGAAACCAGGTTTAATTGACTGTTTCAGTGTGGTACCACATTACTACGTGATCCAATCCAGAAATAGCCCAGGATCTAGCCATGAAGTATGAGAAATATGCGAAAGTATGAGCCTGATGAGGGCAAATCCTAGACCTAACCCAGACCTAACATGCGTTATCATCTAAAATATTTATCAAGACCTGGTTTAATTGAATGTTTCAGTGTGGTACCACATTACTACGTGATCCAAACCAGGAAAAACCCAGGATCCGTTCAACAAGTATGTGAAGAATGCGAAAGTATGAGCCTGATGAGTGAAAATCCCCGGCCTAACCTAGACCTAACATGCGTTATCCTCAAAAATATTGATCAAGACCAGGTTTAACTGAATGTTTCAGTGTGGTACCACACTACTACGTGATCCAAACCAGAAAAAAACCCAGGATCTGTTCAACAAGTATGTGAAAAATGCGAAAGTATGACCCTGATGTGGGCAAATCCCAGACCTATCCCAGACCTAACTTGCATTGTCCTCTAAAATATTGATCGAAACCAGGTTTAATTGACTGTTTCAGTGTGGTACCACATTACTATGTGATCCAACCCAGAAAATAGCCCAGGATCTATCCACGAAGTATAAGAAATATGCGAAAGTATGAGCCTGATGAGGGCAAATCCTAGACCTAACCCAGACCTAACATGCGTTATCCTCAAAAATATTTATCAAGACCAGGTTTAACTGAATGTTTCAGTGTGGCACCACATTACTACGTGATCCATACCAGAAAAAACCCAGGATCTGTTCAACAAGTATGTGAAAAATGCGAAAGCACGAGTTTGATGAGAGCAAATCCCAGGCGTAACCTAGACATAACTTTCGTTATCCTCTAAAATATTGATCGAAACCAGGTTTAGTGGGCTGTTTCAGTGTGGTACCACATTACTGCCCGATCCAAACCAGAAAAAACCCAGGATCTGATCAACAAGTATGTGAAGAATGCGAAAGTATGAGCCTGATGGGGGCAAATCCCAGACCTGTCCCAGACCTAACTTGCGTTATCCTCAAAAATATTGATCGAAACCAGGTTTAATTGACTGTTTCAGCGTGGTACCACACTACTACGTGATACAATCCAGAAAAAGCCCAGGATCTAGCCATGAAGCATGAGAAATATGCGAAAGTATGACCCTGATGAGGGCAAATCCCAGGCCTAACCTAGACCTAACATGCGTTGTCCTGTAAAATATTGTTGGAAACCAGGTTTAATTGACTGTTTCAGTGTTGTACTTCATTACTACGTGATGCAATCCAGAAAAAGCCCAGGATCTAGACATCAAGTATGAGAAATATGCGAAAGAATGAGCCTGATGAGAGCAAATCCCAGACCTAACATAGACCTAACATGAATTATTCTCTAAAATATTGATCGAAACCAGGTTTAGTGGACTGTTTCAGTGTGGTACCACTTTACTACGTGATCCAAAGCAGAAAAAACCCTCGATCAGGTCAACATGTATGTTAGAACTGCGAAAGTATGACCCGGATGAGGGCAAATCACAGGCCTAACCCAGACCTAACATGCGTTATCCTCTAAAATATTTATCAAGACCAGGTTTAATTGATTGTTTCAGTGTGGTCCCACATTACTACGTGATCCAAACCAGAAAAAACCCAGGATCCGTTCAACAAGTATCTGAAGAATGCGAAAGTATGAGTCTGATGAGTGAAAATCTCAGGGCTAACCTAGACCTAACATGCATTATCCTCTAAAATATTGATCCAAACCAGGTTTAGTGTACTGTTTCAGTGTGGTACCACATTACTACGTGATCCAATCCAGAAATAGCCCAGGATCTAGCCATGAAGTATGAGAAATATGCGAAAGTATGAGCCTGATGAGGGCAAATCCTAGACCTAACCCAGACCTAACATCCGTTATCATCTAAAATATTTATCAAGACCTGGTTTAATTGATTGTTTCAGTGTGGTACCACATTACTACGTGAACCATACCAGAAAAAACCCAGGATCCGTTCAACAAGTATCTGAAGAATGCGAAAGTATGAGTCTGATGAGTGAAAATCTCAGGGCTAACCTAGACCTAACATGCATTATCCTCTAAAATATTGATCCAAACCAGGTTTAGTGTACTGTTTCTGTGTGGTACCACTTTACTACGTGATCCAAAGCAGAAAAAACCCTCGATCAGGTCAACACGTATGTTAGAACTGCGAAAGTATGAGCCTGATGAGGGCAAATCCTAGACCTAACCCAGACCTAACATGCGTTATCCTCAAAAATATTTATCAAGACCAGGTTTAACTGAATGTTTCAGTATGGTACCACATTACTACGTGATCCATACCAGAAAAATCCCAGGATCTGTTCAACAAGTCTGTGAAAAATGCGAAAGTATGAGCCTGATGTGGGCAAATCCTAGACCTAACCCAAACCTAACATGCGTTATCCTCTAAAATATTGATCAAGACCAGGTTTAATTGAATGTTTCAGTTTGGTACCACATTACTACGTGAACCAAACCAGAAATAACCCAGGATCTGTTAAACGAGTCTGTGAAGTGTGCGAAAGTATGAGCCTGATGAGGGCGAATCCCAGACCTATCCCAGACCTAACTTGCGTTATCCTCTAAAATATTGATCGAAACAAGGTTTAATTGACTGTTTCAGCGTGGTACCACATTACTACGTGATACAATCCAGAAACAGCCCAGGAAGTATGAGAAATATGCGAAAGTATGAGCCTGATATGGACAAATCCTAGACCTAACCCAAACCTAACATGCGTTATCCTCTAAAATATTTATCAAGACCAGGTTTATTTGAATGTTTCAGTGTGGTACCACATTACTACGTGATCCAAACCAGAAAGAACCCAGGATCCGTTCAACAAGTATGTGAAAAACGCGAACGTATGAGTCTGATGAGGGCAAATCCCAGACCTATCCCAGACCTAACTTGCGTTGTCCTCTAAGATATTGATGGAAGCCAGGTTTATTTGACTGTTTCAGTGTTGTACCACATTACTATGTGATCCAAACCAGAAAATAGCCCAGGATCTATCCATGAAGTATAAGAAATATGCGAAAGTATGAGCCTGATGAGGGCAAATCCTAGACCTAACCCAGACCTAACATGCGTTATCCTCAAAAATATTTATCAAGACCAGGTTTAACTGAATGTTTCAGTGTGGTACCACATTACTGCGTGATCCATACCAGAAAAAGCCCAGGATCTGTTCAACAAGTATGTGAAAAATGCGAAAGCATGAGTCTGATCAGAGCAAATCCCAGGCCTAACCTAGACATAACTTTCGTTATCCTCTAAAATATTGATCGCAACCAGGTTTAGTGGGCTGTTTCAGTGTGGTACCACATTACTGCGCGATCCAAACCAGAAAAACCCAGGATCTGTTCAACAAGTATGTGAAAAATGCGAAAGTATGACCCTGATGTGGGCAAATCCCAGACCTATCCCAGACCAAACTTGCATTGTCCTCTAAAATATTGATCGAAACCAGGTTTAATTGACTGTTTCAGTGTGGTACCACATTACTACGTGATCCAATCCAGAAATAGCCCAGGATCTAGCCATGAAGTATGAGAAATATGCGAAAGTATGAGCCTGATGAGGGCAAATCCTAGACCTAACCCAGACCTAACATGTGTTATCATCTAAAATATTTATCAAGACCTGGTTTATTTGAATGTTTCAGTGTGGTACCACATTACTACGTGATCCAAACCAGAAAAAACCCAGGATCCGTTCAACAAGTATGTGAAAAACGCGAACGTATGAGTCTGATGAGGGCAAATCCCAGACCTATCGCAGACCTAACTTGCGTTGTCCTCTAAGATATTGATGGAAACCAGGTTTAATTGACTGTTTCAGTGTTGTACTTCATTACTACGTGATGCAATCCAGAAAAAGCCCAGGATCTAGCCATCAAGTATGAGAAATATGCGAAAGTATGAGCCTGACGAGAGCAAATCCTAGACCTAACCCAGACCTAACATGCGTTATCCCCTAAAATATTTATCAAGACCAGGTTTAATTGATTGCTTCAGTGTGGTCCCACATTACTACGTGATCCAAACCAGAAAAAACCCAGGATCCGTTCAACAGGTATGTGAAGAATGCGAAAGAATGAGTCTGATGAGTGAAAATCCCTGGACTTACCTAGACCTAACATGCGTTATCCTCAAGAATATTGATCGAAACCTGGTTTAATCGACTGTTTCAGTGTGGTACCACATTACTATGTGATCCAAACCAGAAAATAGCCCAGGATCTATCCATGAAGTATAAGAAATATGCGAAAGTATGAGCCTGATGAGGGCAAATCCTAGACCTAACCCAGACCTAACATGCGTTATCCTCAAAAATATTTATCAAGACCAGGTTTAACTGAATGTTTCAGTGTGGTACCACATTACTACGTGATCCATACCAGAAAAAACCCAGGATCTGTTCCACAAGTATGTGAAAAATGCGAAAGCATGAGTCTCATGAGAGCAAATCCCAGGCCTAACCTAGACATAACTTTCGTTATCCTGTAAAATATTGATCGGAACCAGGTTTAGTGGGCTGTTTCAGTGTGGTACCACATTACTACGTGATCCAATCCAGAAATAGCCCAGGATCTAGCCATGAAGTATGAGAAATATGCGAAAGTATGAGCGTGATGAGGGCAAATCCTAGACCTAACCCAGACCTAACATGCGTTATCATCTAAAATATTTATCAAGACCTGGTTTAATTGATTGTTTCAGTGTGGTACCACATTACTACGTGAACCATACCAGAAAAAACCCAGGATCCGTTCAACAAGTATCTGAAGAATGCGAAAGTATGAGTCTGATGAGTGATAATCTCAGGGCTGACCTAGACCTAACATGCATTATCCTCTAAAATATTGATCCAAACCAGGTTTAGTGGACTGTTTCAGTGTGGTACCACTTTACTACGTGATCCAAAGCAGAAAAAACCCTCGATCAGGTCAACATGTATGTTAGAACTGCGAAAGTATGACCCTGATGAGGGCAAATCCCAGGCCTAACTTAGACCTAACATGAATTGTTCTCTAAAATATTTATCGAAACCAGGTTTAATTGACTGTTTCAGTGTTGTACTTCATTTCTACGTGATGCAATCCAGAAAAAGCCCAGGATCTAGCCATCAAGTATGAGAAATATGCGAAAGAATGAGCCTGATGAGAGCAAATCCCAGACCTAACCCAGACCTAACATGAATTATTCTCTAAAATATTGATCGAAACCAGGTTTAATTGACTGTTTCAGTGTGGTACCACATTACTACGTGATCCAAACCAGTAATAGTCCAGGATCCAGCCATGAAGTATGAGAAATATGCGAAAGTATGAGCCTGATGAGGGCAAATCCTTGACCTAACCCAGACCTAACATGCGTTATCCTCTAAAATATTTATCAAGACCAGGTTTAATTGATTGTATCAGTGTGGTGCCACATTACTACGTGATCCACACCAGAAAAAACCCAAGATCCGTTCAACATGTATGTTAGAACTGCGAAAGTATGACCCTGATGAGGGCAAATCCCAGGCCTAACCTAGACCTAACATGAATTGTTCTCTAAAATATTTATCGAAACCAGGTTTAATTGACTGTTTCAGTGTTGTACTTCATTTCTACGTGATGCAATCCAGAAAAAGCCTAGGATCTAGCCATCAAGTATGCGAAAAACGCGAAAGTATGAGCCTGACGAGAGCAAATCCTAGACCTAACCCAGACCTAACATGCGTTATCCTCTAAAATATTTATCAAGACCAGGTTTAATTGATTGCTTCAGTGTGGTCCCACATTACTACGTGATCCAAACCAGAAAAAACCCAGGATCCGTTCAACAGGTATGTGAAGAATGCGAAAGAATGTGTCTGATGAGTGAAAATCTCAGGGCTAACCTAGACCTAACATGCGTTATCCTCAAGAATATTGATCGAAACCTGGTTTAATCAACTGTTTCAGTGTGGTACCACATTACTATGTGATCCAAACCAGAAAATAGCCCAGGATCTATCCATGAAGTATAAGAAATATGCGAAAGTATGAGCCTGATGAGAGCAAATCCCAGACCTAACCCAGACCTAACATGAATTACTCTCTAAAATATTGATCGAAACCAGGTTTAATTGACTGTTTCAGTGTGGTACCACATTACTACGTGATCCAAACCAGTAATAGTCCAGGATCCAGCCATGAAGTATGAGAAATATGCGAAAGAATGAGCCTGATGACGGCAAATCCGAGACCTATCCCAGGCCTAACTTGCGTTATCCTCTAAAATATTGATCGAAACCAGGTTTAATTGACTGTTTTAGTGTGGTACCACTTTACTACGTGATCCAAACCAGAAAATAGCCCAGGATCTATCCATGAAGTATAATAAATATGCGAAAGTATGAGCCTGATGAGGGCAAATCCTAGACCTAACCCAGACCTAACATGCGTTATCCTGAAATATATTTATCAAGACCAGGTTTAACTGAATGTTTCAGTGTGGTACCACATTACTACGTGATCCAAACCAGAAAAAACCCAGGATCCGTCCAACAAGTATGTGAAGAATGCGAAAGTATGAGTCTGATGAGTGAAAATCCCAGGCCTAACCTGGACCTAACATGCGTTATCCTGAAAAATATTGATCGAAACCTGGTTTAATCGACTGTTTCAGTGTTGTACTTCATTACTACGTGATGGAATCCAGAAAAAGCCCAGGATCTAGCCATCAAGTATGAGAAATATGCGAAAGTATGAGCCTGACGAGAGCAAATCCTAGACCTAACCCAGACCTAATATGCGTTATCCTCTAAAATATTTATCAAGACCAGGTTTAATTGATTGTTTCAGTGTGGTCCCACATTACTACGTGATCCAAACCAGAAAAAACCCAGGATCCGTTCAACAGGTATGTGAAGAATGCGAAAGATTGAGTCTGATGAGTGAAAATCCCAGGCCTTACCTAGACCTAACATGCGTTATCTTCTAAGATATTGAGCGAAACCAGGTTTAATGGACTGTTTCAGTGTGGTACCTCACTAATTCGTGATCCAAACCAGAGAACACCCAGGATCTGTTCAACAAGTATGTGAAGAATGCGAGAGAATGAGTCTGATGAGTGAAAATCCCAGGCCTTACCTAGACCTAACATGCGTTATCCTCAAGAATATTGACCGAAACCTGGTTTAATCGACTGTTTCAGTGTGGTACCACATTACTATGTGATCCAAACCAGAAAATAGCCCAGGATCTATCCATGAAGTATAATAAATATGCGAAAGTATGAGCCTGATGAGGGCAAATCCTAGACCTAACCCAGACCTAACATGCGTTATCCTCAAAAATATTTATCAAGACCAGGTTTAACTGAATGTTTCAGTGTGGTACCGCATTACTACGTGAACCAAACCAGAAAAAACCCAGGATCTGTTAAGCGAGTCTGTGAAGTGTGCGAAAGTATGAGCCTGATGAGGGCGAATCCCAGACCTATCCCAGACCTAACTTGCGTTGTCCTCTAAGATATTGATGGAAACCAGGTTTAATTGACTGTTTCAGTGTTGTACTTCATTACTACGTGATGGAATCCAGAAAAAGCCCAGGATCTAGCCATCAAGTATGAGAAATATGCGAAAGTATGAGCCTGACGAGAGCAAATCCTAGACCTAACCCAGACCTAATATGCGTTATCCTCTAAAATATTTATCAAGACCAGGTTTAATTGATTGTTTCAGTGTGGTCCCACATTACTACGTGATCCAAACCAGAAAAAACCCAGGATCCGTTCAACAGGTATGTGAAGAATGCGAAAGATTGAGTCTGATGAGTGAAAATCCCAGGCCTTACCTAGACCTAACATGCGTTATCCTCAAGAATATTGATCGAAACCTGGTTTAATCAACTGTTTCAGTGTGGTACCACATTACTATGTGATCCAAACCAGAAAATAGCCCAGGATCTATCCATGAAGTATAAGAAATATGCGAAAGTATGAGCCTGATGAGGGCAAATCCTAGACCTAACCCAGACCTAACATGCGTTATCCTGAAATATATTTATCAAGACCAGGTTTAACTGAATGTTTCAGTGTGGTACCACATTACTACGTGATCCAAACCAGAAAAAACCCAGGATCCGTCCAACAAGTATGTGAAGAATGCGAAAGTATGAGTCTGATGAGTGAAAATCCCAGGCCTAACCTGGACCTAACATGCGTTATCCTGAAAAATATTGATCGAAACCTGGTTTAATCGACTGTTTCAGTGTGGTACCACATTACTACGTGACTCAAACCAGAAAAAACCCAGGATCTGTTCAACAAGTATGTGAAAAACGCGAAAGTATGAGCCTGATGAGGGCAAATCCCAGACCTGTCCCAGACCAAACTTGCGTTATCCTCTAAAGTATTGATCGAAACCAGGTTTAATCGACTGTTTCAGTGTGGTACCACATTGCTACGTGATCCAAACCAGAAAAAACCCAGGATCAGTTCAACAAGTATGTGAAGAATGCGAAAGTATGAGTCTGGTGAGTGAAAATCCTCGGCCTAACCTAGACCTAACATGCGTTATCCTCAAAAATATTGATCGAAACCAGGTTTAGTGGGCTGTTTCAGTGTGGTACCACATTACTGCGCGATCCAAACCAGAAAAACCCAGGATCTGTTCAACAAGTATGTGAAAAATGCGAAAGTATGACCCTGATGTGGGCAAATCCCAGACCTATCCCAGACCTAACTTGCATTGTCCTCTAAAATATTGATCGAAACCAGGTTTAATTGACTGTTTCAGTGTGGTACCACATTACTACGTGATCCAATCCAGAAATAGCCCAGGATCTAGCCATGAAGTATGAGAAATATGCGAAAGTATGAGCCTGATGAGGGCAAATCCTAGACCTAACCCAGACCTAACATGTGTTATCATCTAAAATATTTATCAAGACCTGGTTTATTTGAATGTTTCAGTGTGGTACCACATTACTACGTGATCCAAACCAGAAAAAACCCAGGATCCGTTCAACAAGTATGTGAAAAACGCGAACGTATGAGTCTGATGAGGGCAAATCCCAGACCTATCGCAGACCTAACTTGCGTTGTCCTCTAAGATGTTGATGGAAACCAGGTTTAATTGACTGTTTCAGTGTTGTACTTCATTACTACGTGATGCAATCCAGAAAAAGCCCAGGATCTAGCCATCAAGTATGAGAAATATGCGAAAGTATGAGCCTGACGAGAGCAAATCCTAGACCTAACCCAGACCTAACATGCGTTATCCCCTAAAATATTTATCAAGACCAGGTTTAATTGATTGCTTCAGTGTGGTCCCACATTACTACGTGATCCAAACCAGAAAAAACCCAGGATCCGTTCAACAGGTATGTGAAGAATGCGAAAGAATGAGTCTGATGAGTGAAAATCCCTGGACTTACCTAGACCTAACATGCGTTATCCTCAAGAATATTGATCGAAACCTGGTTTAATCGACTGTTTCAGTGTGGTACCACATTACTATGTGATCCAAACCAGAAAATAGCCCAGGATCTATCCTTGAAGTATAAGAAATATGCGAAAGTATGAGCCTGATGAGGGCAAATCCTAGACCTAACCCAGACCTAACATGCGTTATCCTCAAAAATATTTATCAAGACCAGGTTTAACTGAATGTTTCAGTGTGGTACCACATTACTACGTGATCCATACCAGAAAAAACCCAGGATCTGTTCCACAAGTATGTGAAAAATGCGAAAGCATGAGTCTCATGAGAGCAAATCCCAGGCCTAACCTAGACATAACTTTCGTTATCCTGTAAAATATTGATCGGAACCAGGTTTAGTGGGCTGTTTCAGTGTGGTACCACATTACTACGTGATCCAATCCAGAAATAGCCCAGGATCTAGCCATGAAGTATGAGAAATATGCGAAAGTATGAGCGTGATGAGGGCAAATCCTAGACCTAACCCAGACCTAACATGCGTTATCATCTAAAATATTTATCAAGACCTGGTTTAATTGATTGTTTCAGTGTGGTACCACATTACTACGTGAACCATACCAGAAAAAACCCAGGATCCGTTCAACAAGTATCTGAAGAATGCGAAAGTATGAGTCTGATGAGTGATAATCTCAGGGCTGACCTAGACCTAACATGCATTATCCTCTAAAATATTGATCCAAACCAGGTTTAGTGGACTGTTTCAGTGTGGTACCACTTTACTACGTGATCCAAAGCAGAAAAAACCCTCGATCAGGTCAACATGTATGTTAGAACTGCGAAAGTATGACCCTGATGAGGGCAAATCCCAGGCCTAACTTAGACCTAACATGAATTGTTCTCTAAAATATTTATCGAAACCAGGTTTAATTGACTGTTTCAGTGTTGTACTTCATTTCTACGTGATGCAATCCAGAAAAAGCCCAGGATCTAGCCATCAAGTATGAGAAATATGCGAAAGAATGAGCCTGATGAGAGCAAATCCCAGACCTAACCCAGACCTAACATGAATTATTCTCTAAAATATTGATCGAAACCAGGTTTAATTGACTGTTTCAGTGTGGTACCACATTACTACGTGATCCAAACCAGTAATAGTCCAGGATCCAGCCATGAAGTATGAGAAATATGCGAAAGTATGAGCCTGATGAGGGCAAATCCTTGACCTAACCCAGACCTAACATGCGTTATCCTCTAAAATATTTATCAAGACCAGGTTTAATTGATTGTATCAGTGTGGTGCCACATTACTACGTGATCCACACCAGAAAAAACCCAAGATCCGTTCAACATGTATGTTAGAACTGCGAAAGTATGACCCTGATGAGGGCAAATCCCAGGCCTAACCTAGACCTAACATGAATTGTTCTCTAAAATATTTATCGAAACCAGGTTTAATTGCCTGTTTCAGTGTTGTACTTCATTTCTACGTGATGCAATCCAGAAAAAGCCCAGGATCTAGCCATCAAGTATGCGAAAAACGCGAAAGTATGAGCCTGACGAGAGCAAATCCTAGACCTAACCCAGACCTAACATGCGTTATCCTCTAAAATATTTATCAAGACCAGGTTTAATTGATTGCTTCAGTGTGGTCCCACATTACTACGTGATCCAAACCAGAAAAAACCCAGGATCCGTTCAACAGGTATGTGAAGAATGCGAAAGAATGTGTCTGATGAGTGAAAATCTCAGGGCTAACCTAGACCTAACATGCGTTATCCTCAAGAATATTGATCGAAACCTGGTTTAATCAACTGTTTCAGTGTGGTACCACATTACTATGTGATCCAAACCAGAAAATAGCCCAGGATCTATCCATGAAGTATAAGAAATATGCGAAAGTATGAGCCTGATGAGAGCAAATCCCAGACCTAACCCAGACCTAACATGAATTACTCTCTAAAATATTGATCGAAACCAGGTTTAATTGACTGTTTCAGTGTGGTACCACATTACTACGTGATCCAAACCAGTAATAGTCCAGGATCCAGCCATGAAGTATGAGAAATATGCGAAAGAATGAGCCTGATGACGGCAAATCCTAGACCTATCCCAGGCCTAACTTGCGTTATCCTCTAAAATATTGATCGAAACCAGGTTTAATTGACTGTTTTAGTGTGGTACCACTTTACTACGTGATCCAAAGCAGAAAAAACCCTCGATCAGGTCAACATGCATGTTAAAACTGCGAAAGTATGACCCTGATGAGGGCAAATCCCAGGCCTAACCTAGACCTAACATGCGTTATCTTCTAAGATATTGAGCGAAACCAGGTTTAATGGACTGTTTCAGTGTGGTACCTCACTAATTCGTGATCCAAACCAGAGAACACCCAGGATCTGTTCAACAAGTATGTGAAGAATGCGAGAGAATGAGTCTGATGAGTGAAAATCCCAGGCCTTACCTAGACCTAACATGCGTTATCCTCAAGAATATTGACCGAAACCTGGTTTAATCGACTGTTTCAGTGTGGTACCACATTACTATGTGATCCAAACCAGAAAATAGCCCAGGATCTATCCATGAAGTATAATAAATATGCGAAAGTATGAGCCTGATGAGGGCAAATCCTAGACCTAACCCAGACCTAACATGCGTTATCCTCAAAAATATTTATCAAGACCAGGTTTAACTGAATGTTTCAGTGTGGTACCGCATTACTACGTGAACCAAACCAGAAAAAACCCAGGATCTGTTAAGCGAGTCTGTGAAGTGTGCGAAAGTATGAGCCTGATGAGGGCGAATCCCAGACCTATCCCAGACCTAACTTGCGTTGTCCTCTAAGATATTGATGGAAACCAGGTTTAATTGACTGTTTCAGTGTTGTACTTCATTACTACGTGATGGAATCCAGAAAAAGCCCAGGATCTAGCCATCAAGTATGAGAAATATGCGAAAGTATGAGCCTGACGAGAGCAAATCCTAGACCTAACCCAGACCTAATATGCGTTATCCTCTAAAATATTTATCAAGACCAGGTTTAATTGATTGTTTCAGTGTGGTCCCACATTACTACGTGATCCAAACCAGAAAAAACCCAGGATCCGTTCAACAGGTATGTGAAGAATGCGAAAGATTGAGTCTGATGAGTGAAAATCCCAGGCCTTACCTAGACCTAACATGCGTTATCCTCAAGAATATTGATCGAAACCTGGTTTAATCAACAGTTTCAGTGTGGTACCACATTACTATGTGATCCAAACCAGAAAATAGCCCAGGATCTATCCATGAAGTATAAGAAATATGCGAAAGTATGAGCCTGATGAGGGCAAATCCTAGACCTAACCCAGACCTAACATGCGTTATCCTGAAATATATTTATCAAGACCAGGTTTAACTGAATGTTTCAGTGTGGTACCACATTACTACGTGATCCAAACCAGAAAAAACCCAGGATCCGTCCAACAAGTATGTGAAGAATGCGAAAGTATGAGTCTGATGAGTGAAAATCCCAGGCCTAACCTGGACCTAACATGCGTTATCCTCAAAAATATTGATCGAAACCTGGTTTAATCGACTGTTTCAGTGTGGTACCACATTACTACGTGACTCAAACCAGAAAAAACCCAGGATCTGTTCAACAAGTATGTGAAAAACGCGAAAGTATGAGCCTGATGAGGGCAAATCCCAGACCTGTCCCAGACCAAACTTGCGTTATCCTCTAAAGTATTGATCGAAACCAGGTTTAATCGACTGTTTCAGTGTGGTACCACATTGCTACGTGATCCAAACCAGAAAAAACCCAGGATCAGTTCAACAAGTATGTGAAGAATGCGAAAGTATGAGTCTGGTGAGTGAAAATCCTCGGCCTAACCTAGACCTAACATGCGTTATCCTCAAAAATATTGATCGAAACCAGGTTTAATCGACTGTTTCAGTGTGGTACC
Source organism: Colletes latitarsis (assembly GCF_051014445.1). Lineage (NCBI taxonomy): Eukaryota > Metazoa > Arthropoda > Insecta > Hymenoptera > Colletidae > Colletes > Colletes latitarsis. The sequence goes on along the minus strand of NW_027488367.1, from coordinate 27,028,441 downwards.
ACATTACTACGTGATACAATCCAGAAAAAGCCCAGGATCTAGCCATGAAGCATGAGAAATATGCGAAAGTATGACCCTGATGAGGGCAAATCCCAGGCCTAACCTAGACCTAACATGCGTTGTCCTGTAAAATATTGTTGGAAACCAGGTTTAATTGACTGTTTCAGTGTTGTACTTCATTACTACGTGATGCAATCCAGAAAAAGCCCAGGATCTAGACATCAAGTATGAGAAATATGCGAAAGAATGAGCCTGATGAGAGCAAATCCCAGACCTAACATAGACCTAACATGAATTATTCTCTAAAATATTGATCGAAACCAGGTTTAATTGACTGTTTCAGTGTGGTATCACATTACTACGTGATCCAAACCAGTAAAAACCCAGGATCCGTTCAACAAGTATGTGAAGAATGCGAAAGTATGAGTCTGATGAGTGAAAATCCTCGGCCTAACCTAGACCTAACATGCGTTATCCTCAAAAATATTGATCGAAACCAGGTTTAATCGACTGTTTCAGTGTGGTACCACATTACTACGTGATCCAAACCAGAAAAAAAACCCAGGATCTGTTCAACAAGTATGTGAAGTATGCGAAAGTATGAGTCTGATGAGGGCAAATCCCAGGCCTAAACTAGACATAACTTTCGTTATCCTCTAAAATATTGATCGAAACCAGGTTTAATTGACTGTTTTAGTGTGGTACCACTTTACTACGTGATCCAAAGCAGAAAAAACCCTCGATCAGGTCAACATGCATGTTAAAACTGCGAAAGTATGAGCCTGACGAGAGCAAATCCTAGACCTATCCCAGACCTAACATGCGTTATCCTCTAAAATATTTATCAAGACCAGGTTTAATTGATTGCTTCAGTGTGGTCCCACATTACTACGTGATCCAAACCAGAAAAAACCCAGGATCCGTTCAACAGGTATGTGAAGAATGCGAAAGAATGAGTCTGATGAGTGAAAATCCCAGGGCTAACCTAGACCTAACATGCAGTATCCTCTAAAATATTGATCCAAACCAGGTTTGGTGGACTGTTTTAGTGTGGTACCACTTTACTACGTGATCCAAAGCAGAAAAAACCCTCGATCCGTTCAACAGGTATGTGAAGAATGCGAAAGAATGATTCTGATGAGTGAAAGTGCCAGGGCTAACCTAGCCCTAACATGCGTTATCCGCTAAAATATTTATCAAGACCAGGTTTATTTGAATGTTTCAGTGTGGTACCACATTACTACGTGACTCAAACCAGAAAAAACCCAGGATCTGTTCAACAAGTATGTGAAAAACGCGAAAGTGTGAGCCTGATGAGGGCAAATCCCAGATCTATCCCAGGCCAAACTTGCGTTATCCTCTAAAATATTGATCGAAACCAGGTTTAATCGACTGTTTCAGTGTGGTGCCACATTGCTACGTGATCCAAACCAGAAAAAACCCAGGATCAGATCAACAAGTATGTGAAAAACGCGAAAGTATGAGCCTGATGAGGGCGAATCCCAGACCTATCCCAGACCTAACTTGCGTTATCCTCTAAAATATTGATCGAAACCAGGTTTAATTGACTGTTTCAGCGTGGTACCACATTACTACGTGAAACAATCCAGAAAAAGCCCAGGATCTAGCCATGAAGTATGAGAAATATGCGAAAGTATGAGCCTGATGAGGGCAAATCCTAGACCTAACCCAAACCTAACATGCGTTATCCTCTAAAATATTGATCCAAACCGGGTTTAATGGATTGCTTCAGTGTGGTACCACTTTACTACGTGATCCAAAGCGGAAAAAACCCTCGATCAGGTCAACGTGTATGTTAAAACTGCGAAAGTATGACCCTGATGAGGGCAAATCCCAGGCCTAACCTAGACCTAACATGCGTTGTCCTCTAAAATATTGATGGAAACCAGGTTTAATTGACTGTTTCAGTGTTGTACTTCATTACTACGTGATGCAATCCAGAAAAAGCCCAGGATCTAGCCATGAAGTATGAGAAATATGCGAAAGTATGAGCCTGATGAGGGCAAATCCTAGACCTAACCCAAACCTAACATGCGTTATCCTCTAAAATATTGATCCAAACCGGGTTTAATGGACTGCTTCAGTGTGGTACCACTTTACTACGTGATCCAAAGCGGAAAAAACCCTCGATCAGGTCAACATGTATGTTAAAACTGCGAAAGTATGACCCTGATGAGGGCAAATCCCAGGCCTAACCTAGACCTAACATGCGTTGTCCTGTAAAATATTGATGGAAACCAGGTTTAATTGACTGTTTCAGTGTTGTACTTCATTACTACGTGATGCGATCCAGAAAAAGCCCAGGATCTAGACATCAAGTATGAGAAATATGCGAAAGAATGAGCCAGATGAGAGCAAATCCCAGACCTAACCTAGACCTAACATGAATTACTCTCTAAAGTATTGATCGAAACCAGGTTTAATTGACTGTGTCAGTGTGGTACCACATTACTACGTGATCCAAACCAGTAAAAACCCAGGATCCGATCAACAAGTATGTGAAGAATGCGAAAGTATGAGTCTGATGAGTGAAAATCCCAGACCTAACCTAGACCTAACATGCGTTATTCTCTAAAATATTGATCCAAACCAGGTTTAATGGACTGTTTCAGTGTGGTACCACTTTACTACGTGATCCAAAGCAGGAAAAACACTCGATCAGGTCAAGAAGTATGTGAAGAATGCGAAAGTATGAGTCTGATCCCCTCAGGGGCTGCCAGCCTTTCAGCTGCAGTACGGGCTTAACGAACCCGGGGTACCCGAGTCATACACACACCGTAAGCCTCCTGTTGGTCGTCACAACGACCCATTCACAATTCCCTATTGGTTTTGTGAATGGTACGTGACGGCAGGAGGAACGGGGGTCTTGGCTTAACCGCCTGGGCCACGAGTATGGCGACTCTATAAAATCGCCCTCCAATCCTAAGCTATGGTGCGCGGCGATGGGATGCATGTTTGGGGGAGAAGGCCCAATCCCAAGCGACCACCTCCGGGGAGCCTGCCGAACCCCCGGAGTATTAGGCTTACCCGGGTAAGGCGGCTCTGCCCGGGTGGACCTTTATTTCCGACCATCTCGTGGGATTTTTATGGACACAGAAAATAAAATGGGGATGGGGCGGGTTTTGTCGGTTGGGGAGGACGGAGACGGGGTTGGGGTTAGGGTGGCGGCGCTCGCGCCTCACTCAGCGCCAGGTCCGGCTTCGTGGAGGGTGGAGGAGGACGACGAGACGGCGTCGGTCTCGTCCTTCTCCTCCAGCACGAGCCACATAGGCTCTAAGAGGAAGAGGACGGGGCAGGCCGTCGTCGAGGTGGGCGGGGCGATGAGCCCGTCGGTGAGGCTGAGTTGCCTCAGGGACGAGGTGACCGAGGAGATATCGGAGAGGATCTCCTCGTCCCTGAGGCGGGTGCAGAAAGTCGCCGCTGCCTGCGCCTTTAAGGGGCAGAAAAGCGGTGGCGCGGAGGCCCTGAAGGCCGCGGCGGAGGAAATGAGGGAGGCGGCGCGGGAGCTCAGAGGGCGGATCGCCCGTCTGCAGCTCCTGTTGGAGGAGGAGCGACAGGGGAGGAGGAGGGCAGAGGCGCTGTGGAACAGCGCAGCCCTCCCTCCCATCCTCCCTCCTCCTCCACCGCCGCGTCCCTCGGCGGAGGTAAATAAGCGGAGTGCGGCGGCAGTGGTGCGGGGCACCGCGGGCCCCTCCACCCGCACTCCGCCCGTGAAGAAGTCCCCGTCCTCCTCAGAAGACGATCTTCTGAGGAGGATTGGGGACATGATTGATGGCAAGCTGGCCGCCTTCCGGGAGGAGCTCCTCGCCGGAAGAGCGGTCAGCAGGAAGGCGGTGCCTCCCCGACCTGTTCCGGTACAGTCGGGGAAGGCAAAGAAGGGCGGAGTGAAGGCTCCGCCCAGCGTTGCGGCACCAGGGCCCCGGGTCGCGACCCCCAAGGGGGGTGGTGTACCCGTGGTCGCGGTGTTCGCGTCCTCCACAGCACCCTCCCAAGGGGGGGTGGCGTGGAGTGAGGTGGTGGGGCGGAAGGCGAAGCGGGCGGCGAGGAAGGCCTCGCAACCGCGGCTTCCGCCTCCGCCGCCGGCGGCCAAGGTAAAGGCCGCGAAGGTCGGGAAGGCACGACCAGGTCGTCCCCCAAAAACGGCAGCGGTGACGCTGACCGTTGCGCAGGGGGGCGACCTGACCCTCGCGGAGGCGATGCGGCTCGCCAGGGAGAATATCTCCCTGGAAGAGCTGGGCATCGCCTCCGTGAGGGCGAAGAGGGCCGTGACCGGGGGTCTCTTGCTGGAGATCCCCGGTGCAGAAGGCGGCGCGAAGGCGGATCGTCTCGCCCAGAGGCTCCGGGAGCAGCTGGGCGAGCGAGGTGTCCGGGTCGCCCGGCCCACGAAGCGCACAGAGATGCGCGTTTGTGGGCTGGACGACTCGGTCAGCGCACAGGATGTGTCCCGTGCCCTTGCGAGGGCGGGGGACTGTCCTGTGGAGGACCTGCGGATCGGAGAGATCCGCAGGTCGCCCTCCGGGCTCGGGTCGGTGTGGGCCCGGTGCCCCCTCTCCGCCGCCCGTAAGGTGGCGGAATCCGGGAGGGTGTTGGTGGGGTGGGTTTCGGCGCGAGTGGAAATCCTCGCGCCGCGCCCGCTCCAGTGTCACCGCTGCCTCGAATTGGGGCACGTGAGGCAGTGGTGCACCTCGCCGGTGGACCGCAGCGGTCAGTGTTACCGCTGCGGTGCCAAAGAGCACCGTGCGAGCCAGTGCTCGGCGGCCCCCCACTGCCCGCTGTGTGCGGACATGGGGAGGCCAGCCGATCACAGGGTGGGGAGCAAGAAGTGCTCCCCCCCCTCCCGGAAGGAGAGGAAGAGGCGGGCTGCACCGGCTCCGGTGCCGAGGGCGGTGGCATCGTCCTCCATGGAGGTGGACGGTGCTACGGGGACGGACGGCCGGGAGGAGGCTGGCGCGGCCATTAATTAATGCCGCCCCGCCTCCTCCTCCAGGCCAACCTCAACCACTGCCGCGCGGCACAGGACTTGATGTCCCAAGTCCTCGCGGAGTGGGGGGTTGGCCTGGCGGTCGCCGCCGAGCCGTACCGCGTCCCTGATCACCCTCATTGGGTGGGCGACGCGGACGGCTTGGTGGCGACGGTATGGGGAGGGGGCGACGGGTCCCCACCGTTCTCCTTGTTGGAGCGCGGTCGGGGATTCGTCGCCGTGGACTGGGGGGGAGTCGCTGTGGTGGGGTGCTACATTTCGCCCCGTAGCTGTCACGCTGCGTTCGAGCTGTACTTGGCCGAGGTCGCGGCATGCGTGCAGCGCTACGCGGCCCGGCCGGTGCTGGTCCTGGGGGATTTTAATGCCAAGTCGGTGGCTTGGGGATCCCCCAGGACCTCCGTTCGCGGCGGGATCCTGGGCGATTGGGCGGCGGGGCTCGACCTCCGGGTATTGAACCGGGGGTCGGAGCACACATGCGTACGGCGATATGGGGGGTCCATCGTGGATGTTGGATTCGCGACCCCCAACGCCGTGCGCATGGTGTCGGGTTGGCACGTGGTCGCGGGGGCAGAGACACTCTCCGATCACCGGTACATCCGGATGGAGGTCTCTGCCGCCGCGAGTGCATCCCGACACGGCCGCCTGCGTGGCACCCCACCACGCCGCTGGGCGCTTCGGCGCCTGGACAAGGACGCCCTGATGGCAGCTGCCCTCGCTGCAACTTGGCCGCAGGGAGCGGCCGAGTTGCCGAGCATAGAGGAGGAGGTCGCCCGGCTCGGAGCATTGGTCGCGGGTATTTGCGACGCGGCGATGCCTCGGGTCGGGCGGGCTTCTCCTCGCCGGGCGGTGTACTGGTGGTCGGACGCGATCGCGGAGTTGCGAGTCGCGACTGTCCGCGCCCGACGCCAGTACACCCGCGCGCGCCGTCGTCAACGTACAGGCGACGGCGTGGCGCGAGCGAGGGCAGCTGATGACCTGTATGGAGCATACCGCGTGGCGCGGGTTGCTCTGCAGGTCGCCATCAAACGGGCCAAGACCCAGGCATGGAAGGAGCTCCTCGAGACCCTTGATGACGATCCATGGGGGCGCCCATATAAGATGGTGCTGAATAAGCTCCGCCCGTGGGCGCCCCCCGTCACCGAGGGTCTTGACCCCCGGCTGCTGGAGGACGTGGTCAATACACTCTTCCCAATTGGGGAGAGGGGACCGCGTCCTCCGGCGGCGGCGGCTGTCCCAGTGGAGTGGACGGCCGAGCTGGGGGTCACGCAGGAGGAGCTGGCAGCGGCCATCAGACGGCTCGGGGTTCGTAACACGGCCCCGGGTCCGGATGGTGTGCCCGGCCGGGTTTGGGTCTTGACCCAGGGCGTCCTTGGGGCCGACCTCAGGCGGTTGTTCGACCGCTGCCTGAGGGACGGGCGATTCCCCCCCAGTTGGAAGGTGGCGAGGATGGTCCTCCTCCGGAAGGAGGGTCGGCCCGCGGAGTCTCCCTCCGCATACCGGCCCATTTGTCTCCTCGACGAGGTGGGCAAGCTCTTCGAGCGTGTGATTGCTGCCCGCCTCGTCGAGCACCTGTCGCGGGGTGATCCCGGTCTGGCCGACTGCCAGTTCGGTTTCCGGGGGGGCCGATCGACTATCGATGCGATAGGTCGTGTGAGGGCCCTCTCGGAGGCGGCCGTCTCCCGGGGAGGGGTGGCATTGGCAATATCCAAGGATATTGCCAATGCCTTTAACACCCTCCCCTGGGAAGAGATAAGGAGGGGGCTCGAATATCATCGAGTCCCCCCTTGTCTCAGGGCGGTCGTCGGGGATTATCTCCGCGGCAGGTGGATCGAGTATCCGGGCCGGGATGGTGATATGCGGAGGGAGGTGTACTGCGGTGTTCCGCAGGGGTCGGTCCTCGGGCCACTCCTGTGGAACATCGCGTACGACTCGGTGTTGCGGGCCGGCCTCCCCGACGGCGTCAGCACGGTGTGTTATGCGGATGACACACTGGTGCTGGCCGTCGGGGCGCACTGGGGGAGGGCCATGCGTCGCGCGGAGGAGGGGTCGCAAAGCGTCGTCGACCGGATCAGGGGGATGGGGATGACGGTGGCGGTCCATAAGACCGAGGTGATTGCGTTTCATTCACCTCGGCAGGATCCGCCACCCCCTCTGATTCGGGTGGATGGGGCTGACATCGAGGTGAAGCCCCAGATCAGGTATCTGGGGCTGATCCTCGATAGCCACTGGCGTTTCGAGAAGCATTTCCGCTGCCTGGCCCCCCGGTTGGAAAGGATGGTTGCGGCTCTGGGCCGGATCCTGCCCAACCTGGGGGGCCCGGCGGGCCGAGTTCGTCGCCTCTATGTGGCAATGGTCCAGTCGGTGGCCCTATACGGGGCCCCCGTCTGGGCGGACGACCTGGCTGCCTCCCGGCGCAGCATGACTATGCTGCGTCGGGTGCAGAGGCGCATGGCGCTCAGGGTCGTCCGCGGGTATCGGACCATGTCACATGAGGCGGCGACGGTTCTAGCGGGGATGCCGCCCATGGACCTGCTCGCGCGGTCGCACGCGGTGATGTACCGGCACCGCGTCGACCGTCGCGCGGGGGTGGGGGCGGTCCCGGGCGGGCAGGAACCTGCTTGGGGCGATTTGAAGCGCCAGGCCCGGCAGTCCGTGTTGCTCGCGTGGCAGGAGCGGCTGGCTCTGCCAACCGCGGGGCACCGGACTGTCGGGGCTGTTCGGCCGCTCCTGAAGGAGTGGCTGGACAGAGGCCATGGCAGCCTCACCTACCGGCTGGCACAGGTATTTTCCGGGCATGGCAGCTTCGGAAGATACCTGTGCCGGATAGGGAAGGAGCCGACGGCGCGTTGCTGCCACTGCGACGCCGAGCAGGACACGGCGGATCATACCCTGGAGGTATGCCCCGCGTGGGAGGGGGAGCGCCGTGTCCTGGTCGGCGTTGTCGGGCGGGATGTCTCGCTGCCGGGCGTGGTGCGCGCCATGCTCGGCAGCGAGGAGAAGTGGAGGGCCGTGGCCTCCTTCTGCGAGAACGTAATGTTGCAGAAGGAGGCCGCGGGGAGGGAGCGCGAGCTTCAGCGGCGCGCTGAAGCTCGCGCTCGTGCGGTGGCCCGAGGTCGTCGCCCGGTCGCGAGGCGTCGCGGGCGGCCGCCTCGGCGTGGCGGATGACCTAGGCTGGGAGGGGGGTCCTGAGGGGACCCTCCTCCCGCCAGGCGGCGCCGGGTCGGACCGGTTGGGGGTAGGAGTGCCTCCCCCTACTGGTCCAACGCAAGGGGAGGCACCCTCGGCGGTCTGGTGCGGCCATGAACGCCCGGCCGCCGAGGGGTGGAAACGGGGTCGCGGGCGGTTGCGAGTTGGGGCTCGCAGCCGCCACTAAACGCGGCCCCGGGACGGATAGCGGCGGGATGGAGTGGCCCCGTCCCGCCGCTATGAGGCAGTGTGTCTACTGGGGGGACCGATTGTCCCCCCGGGGGATGGGCGCGAAAGCGCGGGCACGGGGAGGATACCGGAAGAATGCTTCGAGCGATTCCCGGTATCCTCCCAAAGCGAGCCGAAGGGTCACCGTGGGGTTTTTAGTGGGTATTTTGGTCCCGCGCCTGTCGTTGTACGGGCGCGGGGAATCCCACACACCCCTCCCACCTCTCCCCAAGGAGGTGGGAGGGAGTCTTTCGAAGATTTTCCCCACGACAAAAAAAAAAAAAAAAAAAAAAAAAAAAAAAAAAAAAAAAGTATGAGTCTGATGAGGGCTAATCCCAGACCTATCCCAGACCTAACTTGCGTTATCCACTAAAATAATGATCGAAACCAGGTTCAATTGACTGTTTTAGTTGTGGTACCACTTTACTACGTGATCCAAAGCAGAAAAAACCCTCGATGAGGTCAACATGCATGTTAAAACTGCGAAAGTATGACCCTGATGAGGGCAAATCCCAGGCCTTACCTAGACCTAACATGCGTTGTCCTCTAAAATATTGATGGAAACCAGGTTTAATGGACTGTTTCAGTGTGGTACCACTTTACTACGTGATCCAAAGCAGACAAAACCCTCGATCACGTCAACATGTATGTTAAAACTGCGAAAGAATGAGCCTGATGAGAGCAAACACCAGACCTAACCTAGACCTAACATGAATTATTCTCTAAAATATTGATCAAAACCAGGTTTAATCGACTGTTTCAGTGTGGTACCACACTACTACTTGACCCAAACCGGAAAAAACCCATGATCCGTTCAACAAGTATGTGATGAATGCGAAAGTATGAGTCTGATGAGGGAAAATCCCCGGCCTAACCTAGACCTAACATGCGTTATCCTCAAAAATATTGATCGAAACCAGGTTTAATCGACTGTTTCAGTGTGGTACCACACTACTACTTGACCCAAACCGGAAAAAACCCAGGATCCGTTCAACAAGTATGTGAAGAATGCGAAAGTATGAGTCTGATGAGGGCTAATCCCAGACCTATCCCAGACCTAACTTGCGTTATCCTCTAAAATATTTATCAAGACCAGGTTTAATTGATTGTTTCGGTGTGGTCCCACATTACTACGTGATCGAAACCAGCAAAAACCCAGGATCCGTTCAACAAGTATGTGATGAATGCGAAAGTATGAGTCTGATGACTGAAAATCCCAGACCTAACCTAGACCTAACATGCGTTATCCTCTAAAATATTGATCCAAACCAGGTTTAATGGACTGTTTCAGTGTGGTACCACTTTGCTACGTGATCCAAAGCAGAAAAAACACTCGATCAGGTCAACATGTATGTTAGAACTGCGAAAGTATGACCCTGATGAGGGCAAATCCCAGACCTATCCCAGACCTAACTTGCGTTGTCCTCTAAGATATTGATGGAAACCAGGTTTAATTGACTGTTTCAGTGTTGTACTTCATTACTACGTGATGCAATCCAGAAAAAGCCCAGGATCTAGCCATCAAGTATGAGAAATATGCGAAAGAATGAGCCTCATGAGGGCAAATCCCAGGCCTATCCCAGACCTAACTTGCGTTATCCTCTAAAATATTGAACGAAACCAGGTTTAATTGACTGCTTCAGCGTGGTACCACATTACTACGTGGTACAATCCAGAAACAGCCCAGGATCTAGCCATGAAGTATGAGAAATATGCGAAAGTATGAGCCTGATGAGGGCAAATCCTAGACCAAACCCAAACCTAACATGCGTTATCCTCTAAAATATTTATCAAGACCACGTTTAATTGAATGTTCCAGTGTGGTACCACATTACTACGTGAACCAAACCAGAAAAAAACCAGGATCCATTCAACAAGTATGTGAGGAATGCGAATGTATGAGTCTGATGAGTGAAAATCCCAGGGCTAACCTAGACCTAACATGCGTTATCCTCTAAAATGTGGATCCAAACCAGGTTTAATGGACTGTTTCAGTGTGGTACCACACTACTACTTGACCCAAACCGGACAAAACCCAGGATCCGTTCAACAAGTATGTGAAGAATGCGAAAGTATGAGTCTGATGAGGGCTAATCCCAGACCTATCCCAGACCTAACTTGCGTTATCCTCTAAAATAATGATCGAAACCAGGTTTAATTGACTGTTTTAGTTGTGGTACCACTTTACTACGTGATCCAAAGCAGAAAAAACCCTCGATGAGGTCAACATGCATGTTAAAACTGCGAAAGTATGACCCTGATGAGGTCAAATCCCAGACCTATCCCAGACCTGACATGCGTTATCCTCTAAAATATTTATCAAGACCAGGTTTAATGGCCTGTTTCAGTGTGGTACCACTTTACTACGTGATCCAAAGCAGAAAAAACACTCGATCAGGTCAACATGTATGTTAGAACTGCGAAAGTATGACCCTGATGAGGGCAAATCCCAGGCCTAACCTAGACCTAACATGCGTTGTCCTCTAAAATATTGATGGAAACCAGGTTTAATTGACTGTTTCAGTGTTGTACTTCATTACTACGTGATGCAATCCAGAAAAAGCCCAGGATCTAGCCATGAAGTATGAGAAATATGCGAAAGTATGAGCCTGATGAGGGCAAATCCTAGACCTAACCCAAACCTAACATGCGTTATCCTCTAAAATATTGATCCAAACCGGGTTTAATGGACTGCTTCAGTGTGGTACCACTTTACTACGTGATCCAAAGCGGAAAAAACCCTCGATCAGGTCAACATGTATGTTAAAACTGCGAAAGTATGACCCTGATGAGGGCAAATCCCAGGCCTAACCTAGACCTAACATGCGTTGTCCTGTAAAATATTGATGGAAACCAGGTTTAATTGACTGTTTCAGTGTTGTACTTCATTACTACGTGATGCAATCCAGAAAAAGCCCAGGATCTAGACATCAAGTATGAGAAATATGCGAAAGAATGAGCCAGATGAGAGCAAATCCCAGACCTAACCTAGACCTAACATGAATTACTCTCTAAAGTATTGATCGAAACCAGGTTTAATTGACTGTGTCAGTGTGGTACCACATTACTACGTGATCCAAACCAGTAAAAACCCAGGATCCGATCAACAAGTATGTGAAGAATGCGAAAGTATGAGTCTGATGAGTGAAAATCGCAGACCTAACCTAGACCTAACATGCGTTATTCTCTAAAATATTGATCCAAACCAGGTTTAATGGACTGTTTCAGTGTGGTACCACTTTACTACGTGATCCAAAGCAGAAAAAACCCTCGATGAGGTCAACATGCATGTTAAAACTGCGAAAGTATGACCCTGATGAGGGCAAATCCCAGGCCTTACCTAGACCTAACATGCGTTGTCCTCTAAAATATTGATGGAAACCAGGTTTAATGGACTGTTTCAGTGTGGTACCACTCTACTACGTGATCCAAAGCAGAAAAAACCCTCGATCACGTCAACATGTATGTTAAAACTGCGAAAGAATGAGCCTGATGAGAGCAAACACCAGACCTAACCTAGACCTAACATGAATTATTCTCTAAAATATTGATCAAAACCAGGTTTAATCGACTGTTTCAGTGTGGTACCACACTACTACTTGACCCAAACCGGAAAAAACCCATGATCCGTTCAACAAGTATGTGATGAATGCGAAAGTATGAGTCTGATGAGGGAAAATCCCCGGCCTAACCTAGACCTAACATGCGTTATCCTCAAAAATATTGATCGAAACCAGGTTTAATGGACTGTTTCAGTGTGGTACCACTTTGCTACGTGATCCAAAGCAGAAAAAACACTCGATCAGGTCAACATGTATGTTAGAACTGCGAAAGTATGACCCTGATGAGGGCAAATCCCAGACCTATCCCAGACCTAACTTGCGTTGTCCTCTAAGATATTGATGGAAACCAGGTTTAATTGACTGTTTCAGTGTTGTACTTCATTACTACGTGATGCAATCCAGAAAAAGCCCAGGATCTAGCCATCAAGTATGAGAAATATGCGAAAGAATGAGCCTCATGAGGGCAAATCCCAGGCCTATCCCAGACCTAACTTGCGTTATCCTCTAAAATATTGAACGAAACCAGGTTTAATTGACTGCTTCAGCGTGGTACCACATTACTACGTGGTACAATCCAGAAACAGCCCAGGATCTAGCCATGAAGTATGAGAAATATGCGAAAGTATGAGCCTGATGAGGGCAAATCCTAGACCTAACCCAAACCTAACATGCGTTATCCTCTAAAATATTTATCAAGACCACGTTTAATTGAATGTTCCAGTGTGGTACCACATTACTACGTGAACCAAACCAGAAAAAAACCAGGATCCATTCAACAAGTATGTGAGGAATGCGAAAGCATGAGTCTGATGAGGGCTAATCCCAGACCTATCCCAGACCTAACTTGCGTTGTCCTCTAAGATATTGATGGAAACCAGGTTTAATTGACTGTTTCAGTGTTGTACTTCATTACTACGTGATGCAATCCAGAAAAAGCCCAGGATCTAGCCATCAAGTATGAGAAATATGCGAAAGAATGAGCCTGATGAGAGCAAATCCCAGACCTAACCTAGACCAAACATGAATTATTCTCTAAAATATTGATCGAATCCAGGTTTAATTGACTATTTCAGTGTGGTCCCACATTACTACGTGATCCAAACCAGAAAAAACCCAGGATCCGTTCAACAAGTATGTGAAGAATGCGAAAGTATGAGTCTGATGAGGGCAAATCCTAGACCTAACCCAAACCTAACATGCGTTATCCTCTAAAATATTGATCCAAACCGGGTTTAATGGACTGCTTCAGTGTGGTACCACTTTACTACGTGATCCAAAGCGGAAAAAACCCTCGATCAGGTCAACATGTATGTTAAAACTGCGAAAGTATGACCCTGATGAGGGCAAATCCCAGGCCTAACCTAGACCTAACATGCGTTGTCCTGTAAAATATTGATGGAAACCAGGTTTAATTGACTGTTTCAGTGTTGTACTTCATTACTACGTGATGCAATCCAGAAAAAGCCCAGGATCTAGACATCAAGTATGAGAAATATGCGAAAGAATGAGCCAGATGAGAGCAAATCCCAGACCTAACCTAGACCTAACATGAATTACTCTCTAAAGTATTGATCGAAACCAGGTTTAATTGACTGTGTCAGTGTGGTACCACATTACTACGTGATCCAAACCAGTAAAAACCCAGGATCCGATCAACAAGTATGTGAAGAATGCGAAAGTATGAGTCTGATGAGTGAAAATCGCAGACCTAACCTAGACCTAACATGCGTTATTCTCTAAAATATTGATCCAAACCAGGTTTAATGGACTGTTTCAGTGTGGTACCACCTTACTACGTGATCCAAAGCAGAAAAAACCCTCGATGAGGTCAACATGCATGTTAAAACTGCGAAAGTATGACCCTGATGAGGGCAAATCCCAGGCCTTACCTAGACCTAACATGCGTTGTCCTCTAAAATATTGATGGAAACCAGGTTTAATGGACTGTTTCAGTGTGGTACCACTTTACTACGTGATCCAAAGCAGAAAAAACCCTCGATCACGTCAACATGTATGTTAAAACTGCGAAAGAATGAGCCTGATGAGAGCAAACACCAGACCTAACCTAGACCTAACATGAATTATTCTCTAAAATATTGATCAAAACCAGGTTTAATCGACTGTTTCAGTGTGGTACCACACTACTACTTGACCCAAACCGGAAAAAACCCATGATCCGTTCAACAAGTATGTGATGAATGCGAAAGTATGAGTCTGATGAGGGAAAATCCCCGGCCTAACCTAGACCTAACATGCGTTATCCTCAAAAATATTGATCGAAACCAGGTTTAATGGACTGTTTCAGTGTGGTACCACTTTACTACGTGATCCAAAGCAGAAAAAACACTCGATCAGGTCAACATGTATGTTAGAACTGCGAAAGTATGACCCTGATGAGGGCAAATCCCAGACCTATCCCAGACCTAACTTGCGTTGTCCTCTAAGATATTGATGGAAACCAGGTTTAATTGACTGTTTCAGTGTTGTACTTCATTACTACGTGATGCAATCCAGAAAAAGCCCAGGATCTAGCCATCAAGTATGAGAAATATGCGAAAGAATGAGCCTCATGAGGGCAAATCCCAGGCCTATCCCAGACCTAACTTGCGTTATCCTCTAAAATATTGAACGAAACCAGGTTTAATTGACTGCTTCAGCGTGGTACCACATTACTACGTGGTACAATCCAGAAACAGCCCAGGATCTAGCCATGAAGTATGAGAAATATGCGAAAGTATGAGCCTGATGAGGGCAAATCCTAGACCTAACCCAAACCTAACATGCGTTATCCTCTAAAATATTTATCAAGACCACGTTTAATTGAATGTTCCAGTGTGGTACCACATTACTACGTGAACCAAACCAGAAAAAAACCAGGATCCATTCAACAAGTATGTGAGGAATGCGAAAGTATGAGTCTGATGAGGGCTAATCCCAGACCTATCCCAGACCTAACTTGCGTTGTCCTCTAAGATATTGATGGAAACCAGGTTTAATTGACTGTTTCAGTGTTGTACTTCATTACTACGTGATGCAATCCAGAAAAAGCCCAGGATCTAGCCATCAAGTATGAGAAATATGCGAAAGAATGAGCCTGATGAGAGCAAATCCCACACCTAACCTAGACCAAACATGAATTATTCTCTAAAATATTGATCGAATCCAGGTTTAATTGACTATTTCAGTGTGGTCCCACATTACTACGTGATCCAAACCAGAAAAAACCCAGGATCCGTTCAACAAGTATGTGAAGAATGCGAAAGTATGAGTCTGATGAGTGAAAATCCCAGGCCTAACCTAGACCTAACACGCGTTATCCTCAAAAATATTGATCGAAACCTGGTTTAATCTGCTGTTTCAGTGTGGTACCACATTACTATGTGATCCAAACCTGAAAATAACCCAGGATCTGTTCAACGAGTATGTGAAGTGTGCGAAAGTATGAGTCTGTTGAGGTCAAATCCCAGACCTATCCCAGACTTAACTTGCGTTATCCTCTAAAATATTGATCGAAACCGGGTTTAATCGACTGTCTCAGTGTGGTACCACATTAATACGTGATCCAAACCAGAAAAAACCCAGGATCAGTTCAACAAGTATGTGAAAAACGCGAAAGTATGAGCCTGATGAGGGCGAATCCCAGACCTATCCCAGACCTAACTTGCGTTATCCTCTAAAATATTGATCGAAACCAGGTTTAATTGACTGTTTCAGCGTGGTACCACATTACTACGTGATACAATCCGGAAACAGCCCAGGATCTTGCCATGAAGTATGAGAAATATGCGAATGTATGAGCCTGATGAGGGCAAATCCTAGACCTAACCCAAACCTAACATGCGTTATCCTCTAAAATATTGATCCAAACCAGGTTTAATGGACTGTTCCAGGGTGGTACCACTTTACTACGTGATCCAAAGCATTAAGAACCCTCCATCAGGTCAACATGTATGTTAAAACTGCGAAAGTATGACCCTGATGAGGGCAAATCCCAGGCCTTACCTAGACCTAACATGCGTTGTCCTCTAAAATATTGATTGAAACCAGGTTTAATTGACTGTTTCAGTGTTGTACTTCATTACTACGTGATGCAATCCAGAAAAGGCCCAGGATCTAGCATTCAAGTATGAGAAATATGCGAAAGAATGAGCCTGATGAGGGCAAATCCCAGACCTAACCTAGACCTGACATGAATTATTCTCTAAAATATTGATCAAAACCAGGTTTAATTGACTGTTTCAGTGTGGTACCACATTACTACCTGATCCAATCCAGAAATAGCCCAGGATCCAGCCATGAAGTATGAGAAATATGCGAAAGTATGAGCCTGATGGGGGCAAATCCTAGACCTAACCCAGACCTAACATGCGTTATCCTCTAAAATATTTATCTAGACCAGGTTTAATTGAATGTTTCAGTGTGGTACCACATTACTATGTGATCCAAACCAGTAAAAACCCAGGATCCGTTCAACGAGTATGTGAAGAATGCGAAAGTACGAGTCTGCTGAGTGAAAATCCCCGGCCTAACCTAGACCTAACATGCGTTATCCTCAAAAATATTGATCGAAACCAGGTTTAATAGACTGTTTCAGTGTGGTACCACACTACTACGTGACCCAAACCGGAAAAACCCAGGATCTGTTGAACAAGTATGTGATAAACGCGAAAGTATGAGCCTGACGAGGGCAAATCCCAGACCTATCCCAGACCTAAGTTGCGTTATCCTCAAAAATATTGATCGAAACCTGGTTTAATCGACTGTTTCAGTGTGGTACCACATTACTACGTGATCCAATCCAGAAATAGCCCAGGATCTAGCCATGACGTATTTGAAATATGCGAAAGTATGGGCCTGACGAGGGCAAATCCTAGACCTAACGAAGACCTAACATGCTTTATCCTCTAAAATATTTATCAAGACCAGGTTTATTTGATTACTTCAGTGTGGTCCCTCATTACTACGTAATCCAAACCAGAAAAAACCCAGGATCCGTTCAACAAGTATGTGAAGAATACGAAAGTATGAGTCTGATGAGTGAAAATCCCAGGCCTAACCTAGACCTAACATGCGTTATCCTCAAAAATATTGATCCAAACAAGGTTTAATGGACTGTTTCAGTGTGGTACCACACTACTACGTGATCCAAACTAGAAAAAACACAGGATCTGTTCAACAAGTATGTGAAAAACGCGAAAGTATGAGCCTGATGAGGGCAAATCCCAGACTTATCCCAGACCTAACTTGCGTTGTCCACTAAGATATTGATGGAAACCCGGTTTAATTGACTGCTTCAGTGTTGTACTTCATTACTGCGTGATGCAATCCAGGAAAAGCCCAGGATCTAGCCATCAAGTATGAGAAATATGCGAAGGTATGAGCCTGATGAGGGCGAATCCCAGACCTATCCCAGACCTAACTTGCGTTATCCTCTAAAATATTCATCGAAATCAGGCTTAATTGACTGTTTCAGCGTGGTACCACATTACTACGTGAGACAATCCAGAAACAGCCCAGGATCTAGCCATGAAGTATGAGAAATATGCGAAAGTATCAGCCTGATGAGGGCATATCCTAGACCTAACCCAAACCTAACATGCGTTATCCTCTAAAATATTTATCAGGACCAGGTTTAATTGAATGTTCCAGTGTGGTACCACATTACTACGTGAACCAAACCAGAAAAAACACAGGATCCGTTCAACAAGTATGTGAAGAATGCGAAAGTATGAGTCTGACGAGTGAAAATCCCTGACCTAACCTAGACCAAACTTGCGTTATCCTCTAAAATATTGATCCAAACCAGTTTTAATGGACTGTTTCAGTGTGGTCCCACATTACTACGTGATCCAAGCCAGAAAAAACCCAGGATCTGCTCAAAAAATGTGTGAAAAACGCGAAAGTATGAGCCTGATGAGGGCGAATCCCAGACCTATCCCAGACCTAACTTGCGTTATCCTCTAAAATATTGATCGAAACCAGTTTTAATTGACTGTTTCAGCGTGGTACCACATTACTACGTGAGACAATCCAGAAACAGCCCAGGATCTAGCCATCAAGTATGAGAAATATGCGAAAGAATGAGCCTGATGAGAGCAAATCCCAGACCTAACCTAGACATAACATGAATTATTCTCTAAAATATTGATCATGACCAGGTTTAATCGACTGTTTCAGTGTGGTACCACACTACTACGTGACCCAAACAGGAAAAAACCCAGGATCCGTTCAACAAGTATGTGAAGAATGCGAAAGTATGAGCCTGATGAGGGCAAATCCCAGACCTAACCCAGACCTAACATGCGTTATCCTCTAAAATATTTATCAAGATCAGGTTTAATTGATTGTTTCAGTGTGGTACCACATTGCTACGTGATCCAAACCAGAAAAAACCGAGGACCAGTTCAACAAGTATGTGAAAAACGCGAAAGTATGAGCCTGATGAGGGCAAATCCCAGACCTATCCCAGACCAAACTTGCGTTATCCTCTAAAATATTGATCGAAACCAGTTTTAATTGACTGTTTCAGCGTGGTACCACATTACTACGTGATACAATCCTGAAACAGCCCAGGATCTAGCCATGAAGTATGAGAAATATGCGAAAGTATGAGCCTGATGAGTGCAAATCCTAGACCTAACCCAAACCTAACATTCGTTATCCTCTAAAATATTGATCCAAACCAGGTTTAATGGTCTGCTTCAGTGCGGTACCACTTCACTACGTGATCCAAAGCAGAAAAAACCCTCGATCAGGTCAACATGTATGTTAAAACTGCGGAAGTATGACCCTGATGAGGGCAAATCCCAGGCCTAGCCTAGGCCTAACATGCGTTATCTTCTAAAATATTGAGCGAAACCAGGTTTAATTGACTGTTTCAGTGTGGTACCACACTACTACGTGATACAATCCAGAAATAGCCCAGGATCTAGCCATGAAGTATGAGAAAAATGCGAAAGTATGAGCCTGATGAGTGAAAATCCCAGACCTAACCTAGACCTAACATGCGTTTTCCTCTAAAATATTGATGGAAACCAGGTTTAATTGACTGTTTCAGTGTGGTACCACATTACCACGTGATCCAATCCAGAAATAGCCCAGGATCCAGGCAAGAAGTATGAGAAATATGCGAAAGTATGAGCCTGATGGGGGCAAATCCTAGACCTAACCCAAACCTAACATGCGTTATCCTCTAAAATATTTATCAAGACCAGGTTTAATTGACTGTTTCAGTGTTGTACTTCATTACTACGTGATGCAATCCAGAAAAAGCCCAGGATCAAGCCATCTAGTATGAGAAATATGCGAAAGAATGAGCCTGATGGGAGCAAATCCCAGACCTAACCTAGACCTAACATGAAATATTCTCTAAAACATTGATCGAAACCAGGTTTAATTGACTGCTCCAGTGTGGTCCCACATTACTACCTGATCCAAACCAGGAAAAACCCAGGATCCGTTCAACAAGTATGTGAAGAATGCGAAAATATGTGTCTGATGAGTGAAAATCCCAGGCCCAACCTAGACCTAACATGCGTTATCCTCTAAAATATTGTTCCAAACCAGGTTTAATGGTCTGGTTCAGTGCGGTACCACTTCACTACCTGATCCAAAGCAGAAAAAACCCTCGATCAGGCCAACATGTATGTTAAAACTGCGGAAGTATGACCCTGATGAGGGCAAATCCCAGGCCTAGCCTAGGCCTAACATGCGTTATCTTCTAAAATATTTATCATGACCAGGTTTAATTGATTGTTTCAGTGTGGTCCCACATTACTACGTGATCCAAACCAGAAAATACCCAGGATCCGTTCAACAAGTATGTGAAGAATGCGAAAGTATGAGTCTGATGAGAGAAAATCCCTGGGCTAACCTAGACCTAACATGCGTTGTCCTCTAAAATATTGATGGAAACCAGGCTTAATTGACTGTTTCAGTGTTGCACTTCATTACAACGTGATGCAATCCAGACAAAGCCCAGGATCTAGCCATCAAGTATGAGAAATATGCGAAAGTATCAGCCCGATGAGGGCAAATCCTAGACCTAACCCAGACCTAACATGCGTTATCCTCAAAAATATTGATCGAAACCAGGTTTAATCGACTGTTTCAGTGTGGTACCACACTACTACGTGACCCAAACCGGAGAAACCCAGGATCTGTTGGACAAGTATGTGAAAAACGCGAAAGTATGAGCCTGACGAGGGCAAATCCCAGACCTATCCCAGACCTAAGTTGCGTTACCCTCAAGAATATTGATCGAAACCTGGTTTAATCGACTGTTTCAGTGTGGTACCACATTACTACGTGATCCAATCCAGAAATAGCCCAGGATCTAGCCATGAAGTATGAGAAATATGCGAAAGTATGAGCCTGACGATGGCAAATCCTAGACCTAACGAAGACCTAACATGCTTTATCCTCTAAAATATTTATCAAGACCAGGTTTATTTGATTGTTTCAGTGTGGTCCCTCATTACTACGTAATCCAAACCAGAAAAAACCCAGGATCCGTTCAACAAGTACGTGAAGAATACGAAAGTATGAGTCTGATGAGTGAAAATCCCAGGCCTAACCTAGACCTAACATGCGTCATCCTCAAAAATATTGATCGAAACCTGGTTTAATCGACTGTTTCATTGTGGTACCACATTACTATGTGATCCAAACCAGAAAATAACCCAGGATCTGTTCAACGAGTATGTGAAGTGTGCGAAAGTATGAGTCTGATGAGGGCAAATCCCAGGCCTAACCTAGACCTAACATGCGTTATCCTCTAAAATATTGATCCAAACCAGGTTTAATGGACTGTTTCAGTGTGGTACCACTTTACTACGTGATCCAAAGCAGAAAAAACCCTCGTTCACGTCAACATGTATGTTAAAGCTGCGAAAGTATGACCCTGATGGGGGCAAATCCCAGGCCTAACCTAGACCTAACATGCATTGTCCTCTAAAATATTGATGGAAACCAGGTTGAGTTGACTGTTTCAGTGTTGTACTTCATTACTACGTGATGCAAACCGGAAAAAGCCCAGGATCTAGCCATCAAGTGTGAGAAATATGCGAAAGAATGAGCCTGATGAGAGCAAATCCCAGACCTAACCTAGACCTGACATGAATTATTCTCTAAAATATTGATCAAAACCAGGTTTAATTGACTGTTTCAGTGTGGTACCACATTACTACGTGATCCAAACCAGAAATAGCCCAGGATCCAGCCATGAAGTATGAGAAATATGCGAAAGTATGAGCCTGATGTGGGCAAATCCTAGTCCTAACCCAGACCTAACATGCGTTATCCTCTAAAATATTTATCAAGACCAGGTTTAATGGACTGTTTCGGTGTTGTACTTCATTACTACGTGATGCAATCCAGAAAAAGCCCAGGATCTAGCCATCATGTATGAGAAACATGCGAAAGAATGAGCCTGATGAGAGCAAATCCCAGACCTAACCTAGACATAACATGAATTATTCTCTAAAATATTGATCATGGCCAGGTTTAATTGATTGTTTCAGTGTGGTCCCACATTACTACGTGATCCAAACCAGAAAAAACCCAGGATCCGTTCAACAAGTATGTGAAGAATGCGAAAGTATGAGCCTAATGAGGGCAAATCCCAGACCTATCCCAGACCAAACTTGCGTTATCCTCTAAAATATTGATCGAAACCAAGGTTAACCGACTGCTTCAGTGTGGTACCACATTGCTACGTGATCCAAACCAGAAAAAACCGAGGACCAGTTCAACGAGTATGTGAAAATCGCGAAAGTATGAGCCTGATGCGTGCAAATCCCAGACCTATCCCAGACCAAACTTGCGTTATCCTCTAAAATATTGATCGAAACCAGTTTTAATTGACTGTTTCAGCGTGGTACCACATTACTACGTGATACAATCCTGAAACAGCCCAGGATCTAGCCATGAAGTATGAGAAATATGCGAAAGTATGAGCCTGATAAGTGCAAATCCTAGACCTAACCCAAACCAAACATGCGTTATCCTCTAAAATATTGATCCAAACCAGGTTTAATGGTCTGCTTCAGTGCGGTACCACTTCACTACGTGATCCAAAGCAGAAAAAACCCTCGATCAGGTCAACATGTATGTTAAAACTGCGGAAGTATGATCCTGATGAGGGCATATCCCAGGCCTAACCTAGACCTAACATGCGTTTTCCTCTAAAACATTGATGGAAACCAGGTTTAATTGACTGTTTCAGTGTGGTACCACATTACCACGTGATCCAATCCAGAAATAGCCCAGGATCCAGCCATGAAGTATGAGAAATATGCGAAAGTATGAGCCTGATGGGGGCAAATCCTAGACCTAACCCAAGCCTAACATGCGTTATCCTCTAAAATATTTATCAAGACCAGGTTTAATTGACTGTTTCAGTGTTGTACTTCATTACTACGTGATGCAATCCAGAAAAAGCCCAGGATCTAGCCATCAAGTATGAGAAATATGCGAAAGAATGAGCCTGATGAGAGCAAATCCCAGACCTAACCTAGACCTAACATGAAATAGTCTCCAAAACATTGATCGAAACCAGGCTTAATTGACTGTTTCAGCGTGGTACCACATTACTACGTGATACAATCCAGAAACAGCCCAGGATCTAGCCGTGAAGTATGAGAAATATGCGAAAGTATCAGCCTGATGAGGGCAAATCCTAGACCTAACCCAAACCTAACATGCGTTATCCTCTAAATTATTTATCAAGACCAGGTTTAATTGAATGTTCCAGTGTGGTACCACATTACTACCTGATCCAAACCAGGAAAAACCCAGGATCCGTTCAACAAGTATGTGAAGAATGCGAAAATATGTGTCTGATGAGTGAAAATCCCAGGCCCAACCTAGACCTAACATGCGTTATCCTCTCAAATATTGATCCAAACCAGGATTAATGGTCTGCTTCAGTGCGGTACCACTTCACTACGTGATCCAAAGCAGAAAAAACCCTCGATCAGGCCAACATGTATGTTAAAACTGCGAAAGTATGACCCTGATGAGGGCAAATCCCAGGCCTAACCTAGGCCTAACATGAGTTATCTTCTAAAATACTGAGCGAAACCAGGTTTAATTGACTGTTTCAGTGTGGTACCACATTACTACGTGATACAATCCAGAAATAGCCCAGGATCTAGCCATGAAGTATGAGAAAAATGCGAAAGTATGAGCCTGATGAGTGAAAATCCCAGACCTAACCTAGACCTAACATGCGTTATCCTCAAAAATATTGATCGAAACCAGGTTTAATCGACTGTTTCAGTGTGGTACCACACTACTACGTGACCCAAACAGGAAAAAACCCAGGATCTGTTCAACAACTATGTGAAAAACGCGAAAGTATGAGCCTGATGAGGGCAAATCCCAGACCTATCCCAGACCTAACTTGCGTTATCCTCAAAAATATTGATAGAAACCTGGTTTAATCGACTGTTTCAGTGTGGTACCACATTACTACGTGATCCAATCCAGAAATAGCCCAGGATCTAGCCATGAAGTATGAGAAATATGCGAAAGTATGAGCCTGATGAGGGCGAATCCCAGACCTATCCCAGACCTAACATGCGTTATCCTCTAAAATATTAATCGAAACCAGGTTTAATCGACTGTTTCAGTGTGGTACCACATTACTACGTGATCCAAACAAGAAAAAAACCCAGGATCTTGTCAACGAGTATGTAAAGTGTGCGAAAGTATGTGTCTGATGAGGGCTAATCCCAGATCTAACCTAGACCTAACTTGCGTTATCCTCTAAAATAGTGATCGAAACCAGGTTTAATTGACTGTTTTAGTTGTGGTACCACTTTACTACGAGATCCAAAGCAGAAAAAACACTCGATCAGGTCAACATGCATGTTAAAACTGCGAAAGTATGACCCTGATGAGGGCAAATCCCAGGCCTAACCTAGGCCTAACATGCGTTATCTTCTAAAATATTGAGCGAAACCAGGTTTAATTGACTGTTTCAGTGTGGTACCACATTACTACGTGATACAATCCAGAAATAGCCCAGGATCTAGCCATGAAGTATGAGAAAAATGCGAAAGTATGAGCCTGATGAGTGAAAATCCCAGACCTAACTTAGACCTAACATGCGTTATCCTCAAAAATATTGATCGAAACTAGGTTTAATCGACTGCTTCAGTGTGGTACCACACTACTACGTGACCCAAACAGGAAAAAACCCAGGATCTGTTCAACAAGTATGTGAAAAACGCGAAAGTATGAGCCTGATGAGGGCAAATCCCAGACCTATCCCAGACCTAACTTGCGTTATCCTCAAAAATATTGATAGAAACCTGGTTTAATCGACTGTTTCAGTGTGGTACCACATTACTACGTGATCCAATCCAGAAATAGCCCAGGATCTAGCCATGAAGTATGAGAAATATGCGAAAGTATGAGCCTGACGAGGGCAAATCCTAGACCAAACCCAGACCTAACATGCGTTATCCTCTAAAATATTTATCAAGACCAGGTTTAATTGAATGTTTCAGTGTGGTACCACATTACTACGTGATCCAAACCAGAAAAAACCCAGGATCCGTTCAACAAGTATGTGAAGAATGCGAATGTATGAGTCTGATCAGTGAAAATCTTAGACCTAACCCAGACCTAAGATGCGTTATCCTCTAAAATATTTATCCAGAACAGGTTTCATTGAATGTTTCAGTGTGGTACCACTTTACTACGTGATCCAATCCAGAAATAGCCCAGGATCTAGCCATGAAGTATGAGAAATATGCGATAGTAAGAGCCTGATGAGGGCAAATCCTAGACCTATCCCAGACCTAACTTGCGTTGTCCTCTAAAATATTGATGGAAACCAGGTTTCATTGACTGTTTCAGTATGGTACTACATTACTACGTGATGCAATCCAGATAAAGCCCAGGATCCGTTCAACAAGTATGAAGAAAGCGAAAGTATGAGTCTGATGAGGGCTAATCCCAGACCTATCCCAGACCTAACATGCGTTATCCTCAAAAATATTGATCGAAACCAGGTTTAATCGACTGTTTCAGTGTGGAACCACATTACTACGTGATCCAAACCAGAAAAAACCCAGGATCCGTTCAACAAGTATGTGAAGAATGCGAATGTATGAGTCTGATCAGTGAAAATCTCAGGCCTTACCTAGACCTAACTTGCGTTGTCCTCTAAAATATTGATGGAAACCAGGTTTCATTGACTGTTTCAGTGTGGTACTACATTACTACGTGATGCAATCCAGAAAAAGCTCAGGATCTAGCCATCAAGTATGAGAAATATGCGAAAGAATGAGCCTGATGAGAGCAAATCCCAGACCTATCCCAGACCTAACTTGCGTTATCCTCCAAAATATTGATCGAAACCTGGTTTAATTGACTGTTTTAGTGTGGTACCACATTACTACGTGATCCATACCAGAAAAAACCCAGGATCTGTTCAACAAGTATGTGAAAAACGCGAAACTGTGAGCCTGATGAGGGCAAATCTTAGACCTAACCCAGACCTAAGATGCGTTATCCTCTAAAATATTGATCGGAGCCAAGTCTAATCGACTGTTTCAATGTGGTACCACATTACTATGTGATCCAAACCAGAAAATAACCCAGGATCTGTTCAACGAGTATGTGAAGTGTGCGAAAGTATGAGTCTGATGAGGGCAAATCCCAGACCTATCCCAGACCTAACACGCGTTATCCTCTAAAATATTTATCAAGACCAGGTTTAATTGATTGTTTCAGTGTGGACCCACATAACTACGTGATCCAAACCAGAAAAAACCCAGGATCCGTTCAACAAGTATGTGAAGAATGCGAATGTATGAGTCTGATCAGTGAAAATCTCAGGCCTTACCTAGACCTAACTTGCGTTGTCCTCTAAAATATTGATGGAAACCAGGTTTCATTGACTGTTTCAGTGTGGTACTACATTACTACGTGATGCAATCCAGAAAAAGCTCAGGATCTAGCCATCAAGTATGAGAAATATGCGAAAGAATGAGCCTGATGAGAGCAAATCCCAGACCTATCCCAGACCTAACTTGCGTTATCCTCCAAAATATTTATCAAGGCCAGGTTTAATTGAATGTTTCAGTGTGGTACCACATTACTACGTGATCCAAACAAGAAAAAACCAAGGATCCGTTCAACAAGTATGTGAAGAATGCGAAAGTATGAGTCTGATGAGTGAAAATCCCAGGCCTGACCTAGACCTAACATGAATTATTCTCTAAAATATTCATCGAAACCAGGTTTAATCGACTGTTTCAGTGTGGTACCACATTACTATGTGATCCAAACCAGAAAATAACCCAGGATCTGTTCAACGAGTATGTGAAGTGTGCGAAAGTATGAGTCTGATGAGGTCAAATCCCAGATCAATCCCAGACTTAACTTGCGTTATCCTCTAAGATATTGGTCGAAACCAGGTTTAATCGACTGTTTCAGTGTGGTACCACATTACTACGTGATCCAAACCAGAGAAAACCCAGGATCAGTTCAACAAGTATGAGAAGAATGCGAAAGTATGAGTCTGATGAGTGAAAATCCCAGGGCTAACCTAGACCTAACATGCGTTATCCTCTAAACAATTGATCCAAACCAGGTTTAATGGACTGTTTCAGTGTGGTACCACACTACTACGTGTTACAAACCAGAAAAAAACCCAGGATCTGTTCAACAAGTATGAGAAGAATGCGAAAGTATGAGTCTGATGAGTGAAAATCCCAGGGCTAACCTAGACCTAACATGCGTTATCCTCTAAACAATTGATCCAAACCAGGTTTAATGGACTGTTTCAGTGTGGTACCACTTTACTACGTGATCCAAAGCAGAAAAAACCCTCGATCAGGTCAACATGTATGTTAAAACTGCGAAAGTATGACCCTGATCAGGGCAAATCCCAGGCCTAACCTAGACCTAACATGCGCTGTCCTCTAAAATATTGATGGAAACCAGGTTTAATTGACTGTTTCAGTGTTGTACTTCATTACTACGTGATCCACTCCAGAAAAAACCCAGGATCTGTTCAACGAGTATGTGAAGTGTGCGTAGGTATGAGTCTGATGAGGGCAAATCCCAGACCTATCCCAGACCTAACTTGCGTTATCCACTAAAATATTGATCGAAACCAGGTTTAACCGACTGTTTCAGTGTGGAACCACATTACTACGTGATCCAAACCAGAAAAAACCCAGTTTCAGTTCAACAAGTATGTGAAGAATGCGAAAATATGAGTCTGATGAGTGAAAATCCCAGGCCTAACCTAGACCTAACATGCGTTGTCCTCAAAAATAGTGATCGAAACCTGGTTTAATCGACTGTTTCAGTGTGGTACCACATTACTATGTGATCCAAACCAGAAAATAACCCAGGATCTGTTCAACGAGTATGTGAAGTGTGCGAAAGTATGAGTCTGATGAGGGCAAATCCCAGACCTATCCCAGACCTAACATGCGTTATCCTCTAAAATATTTATCAAGACCAGGTTTAATTGATTGTTTCAGTGTGGACCCACATAACTACGTGATCCAAACCAGAAAAACCCAGGATCCGTTCAACAAGTATGTGAAGAATGCGAATGTATGAGTCTGATCAGTGAAAATCTCAGACCTTACCTAGACCTAACTTGCGTTGTCCTCTAAAATATTGATGGAAACCAGGTTTCATTGACTGTTTCAGTGTGGTACTACATTACTACGTGATGCAATCCAGAAAAAGCTCAGGATCTAGCCATCAAGTACGAGAGATATGCGAAAGAATGAGCCTGATGAGAGCAAATCCCAGACCTATCCCAGACCTAACTTGCGTTATCCTCCAAAATATTTATCAAGGCCAGGTTTAATTGAATGTTTCAGTGTGGTACCACATTACTATGTGATCCAAACCAGAAAATAATGCAGGATCCGTTCAACAAGTATGTGAAAAACGCGAAAGTATGAGCCTGATGAGGGCAAATCCCAGACCTGTCCCAGACCTAACTTGCGTTATCCTCTAAAATATTGATCGAAACCAAGTTTAATCGACTGGATCAGTGTGGAACCACATTACTACGTCATCCAAGCCAGAAAAAAACCCAGGATCATGTCAACGAGTATGTGAAGTGTGCGAAAGTATGAGTCTGATGAGGGCTAATCCCAGACCTATCCCAGACCTAGCTTGCGTGATCCTGTAAAATATTGATCGAAACCAGGTTTAATTGACTGTTTTAGTGTGGTACCACATTACTACGAGATACAATGCAGAAACAGCCCAGGATCTAGCCATGAAGTATGAGAAATATGCGAAAGTATGAGCCTGATGAGGGAAAATCCTAGACGTAACCCAGACCTAACATGCGTTATCCTCTAAAATATTTATCAAGACCAGGTTTAATTGAATGTTTCAGTGTGGTACCACAATACTACGTCATCCAAACCACAAAAAACCCAGGATCTGTTCGACAAGTATGTGAGAAACGCGAAACTGTGAGCCTGATGAGGGCAAATCTTAGACCTAACCTTGACCTAACATGCGTTATCCTTTAAAATTTTTATCCAGACCAGGTTTCATTGAATGTTTCAGTGTGGTACCACTTTACTACGTGATCCAATCCAGAAATAGCCCAGGCTCTAGCCATGAAGTATGAGAAATATGCGAAAGTATGAGTCTGATGAGGGCTAATCCCAGACCTATCCCAGACCTAACTTGCGTTATCCTCTAAAATATTTATCCAGACCAGGTTTCATTGGATGTTTCAGTGTGGTACCACATTACTACGTGATCCAATCCAGAAAAAACAAAGGATCCGTTCAACAAGTATGTGAAGAATGCGAAAGTATGAGCCTGATGAGGGCAAATCCCAGACCTATCCCAGACCTAACATGCGTTATCCTCTAAAATATTGATCGAAACCTGGTTTAACCGACTGTTTCAGAGTGGTACCACATTGCTATGTGATCCAAACCAGAAAATAACCCAGGATCTGTTCAAGGAGTATGTGAAGTGTGCGAAAGTATGAGTCTGATGAGGTCAAATCCCAGACCAATCCCAGACTTAACTTGCGTTATCCTCTAAAATATTGATCGAAACCAGGTTTAATCGACTGTTTCAGTGTGGTACCACATTACTACGTGATCCAAACCAGAAAAAACCCAGGATCAGTTCAACAAGTATGAGAAGAATGCGAAAGTATGAGTCTAATGAGTGAAAATCCGAGGGCTAACCTAGCCCTAACATGCGTTATCCTCTAAAATATTGATCCAAACCAGGTTTAATGGACTGTTTCAGTGTGGTACCACACTACTACGTGATACAAACCAGAAAAAACCCAGGATCTGTTCAACAAGTATGTGAAAAACGCGAAAGTATGAGCCTGATGAGGGCGAATCCCAGACCTATGCCAGACCTAACTTGCGTTATCCTCTAAAATATTGATCGAAACCAGGTTTAATTGACTGTTTCAGCGTGGTACCACATTACTACGTGATACAATCCAGAAACAGCCCAGGATCTAGCCATGAAGTATGAGATATATGCGAAAGTATGAGCCTGCTGAGTGCAAATCCTAGACCTAACCCAAGCCTAACATGCGTTATCCTCTAAAATATTTATCAAGACAAGGTTTAATTGATTGTTTCAGTGTGGTCCCACATTACAACATGATACAAACCAGAAAAAACCCAGGGTCAGTTCAACAAGTATGTGAAGAATGCGAAAGTATGAGTCTGATGAGGGCAAATCCCATACCTATCCCAGACCTAACATGCGTTATCCTCTAAAATATTTATCAAGACCAGGTTTAATTGATTGTTTCAGTGTGGACCCACATTCCTACGTGATCCAAACCAGAAAAAACCCAGCATCCGTTCAACAAGTATGTGAAGAATGCGAAAGTATGAGTCTGATGAGTGAAAATCCCAGGCCTGACCTAGACCTAACATGCGTTATCCTCAAAAATATTGATCGAAACCTGGTTTAATCGACTGTTTCAGTGTGGTACCACATTACTATGTGATCCAAACCAGAAAGTAACCCAGGATCTGTTCAACGAGTATGTGAAGTGTGCGAAAGTATGAGTCTGATGAGGGCAAATCCCAGACCTATCCCAGACCTAACATGCGTTATCCTCTAAAATATTTATCAAGACCAGGTTTAATTGATTGTTTCAGTGTGGACCCACATTACTACGTCATACAATCCAGAAACAGCCCAGAATCTAGCCATCAAGTATGAGAAATATGCGAAAGAATGAGCCGGATGAGAGCAAATCCCAGACCTAACCTAGACCTAACATGAATTATTCTCTAAAATATTGATCGAAACCAGGTTTAATCGACTGTTTCAGTGTGGTACCACATTACTATGTGATCCAAACCAGAAAATAACCCAGGATCTGTTCAACGAGTATGTGAAGTGTGCGAAAGTATGAGTCTGATGAGGTCAAATCCCAGACCTATCCCAAACCTAACTATGCGTTATCCTCGAAAATATTGATCATAACCAGGTTTAATCGACTGTTTCAGTGTGGTACCACATTACTACCTGATCCAAACCAGAAAAAACCCAGGATCCGTTCAACAAGTATGTGAAGAATGCGAAAGTATGAGTCTGATGAGTGAAAATCCCAGGCCTAACCTAGTCCTAACATGCGTTATCCTCAAAAATATTGATCGAAACCTGGTTTAATCGACTGTTTCAGTGTGGTACCACATTACTATGTGATCCAAACCAGCAAATAACCCAGGATCTGTTCAACGAGTATGTGAAGTGTGCGAAAGTATGAGTCTGATGAGGTCAAATCCCAGACCAATCCCAGACTTAACTTGCGTTATCCTCTAAGATATTGATCGAAACCAGGTTTACTCGACTGTTTCAGTGTGGTACCACATTACTACGTGATCCAAACCAGAAAAACCCCAAGATCAGTTCAACATGTATGAGAAGAATGCGAAAGTATGAGTCTGATGAGTGAAAATCCCAGGGCTAACCTAGACCTAACATGCGTTATCCTCTAAACAATTGATCCAAACCAGGTTTAATGGACTGTTTCAGTGTGGTACCACACTACTACGTGATACAAACCAGAAAAAACCCAGGATCTGTTCAACAAGTATGAGAAGAATGCGAAAGTATGAGTCTGATGAGTGAAAATCTCAGGGCTAACCTAGACCTAACATGCGTTATCCTCTAAACAATTGATCCAAACTAGGTTTAATGGACTGTTTCAGTGTGGTACCACTTTACTACGTGATCCAAAGCAGAAAAAACCCTCGATCAGGTCAACATGTATGTTAAAACTGCGAAAGTATGACCCTGATCAGGGCAAATCCCAGGCCTAACCTAGACCTAACATGCGCTGTCCTCTAAAATATTGATGGAAACCAGGTTTAATTGACTGTTTCAGTGTTGTACTTCATTACTACGTGATCCAATCCAGAAAAAGCCCAGGTTCTAGCCATCAAGTATGAGAAATATGCGAAAGAATGAGCCTGATGAGAGAAAATCCCAGACCTAACCTAGACCTAACATGAATTATTCTCTAAAATATTGGTCGAAACCAGGTTTAATTGACTGATTCAGTGTGGTCCCACATTACTACGTGATCTAAACCAGAAAAAACCCAGGATCCGTTCAACAAGTATGTGAAGAATGCGAAAGTATGAGTCTGATGTGTGAAAATCCCAGGCCTAACCTAGACCTAACATGCGTTATCCTCTAAAATATTGATCCAAACCAGGTTTAATGGACTGTTTCAGTGTGGTACCACACTACTACGTGATCCAAACCAGAGAAAACCCAGAATCTGTTCAACAAGTATGTGAAAAACGCGAAAGTATGAGCCTGATGAGGGCAAATCCCAGACCTATCCCAGACCTAACTTGCGTTGTCCTCTAAGATATTGATGGAAACCAGGTTTAATTGACTGTTTCAGTGTTGTACTTCATTACTACGTGATGCAATCCAGAAAAAGCCCAGGATCTAGCCATCAAGTATGAGAAATATGCGAAAGAACGAGCCTGATGAGAGCAAATCCCAGACCTAACCTAGACCTAACATGAATTATTCTCTAAAATATTGATCGAAACCAGGTTTAATCGACTGTTTCAGTGAGGTACCACATTACTATGTGATCCAAACCAGAAAATAACCCAGGATCTGTTCAACGAGTATGTGAAGTGTGCGAAAGTATGAGTCTGATGAGGTCGAATCCCAGACCTATCCCAAACCTAACTATGCGTTATCCTCTAAAATATTGATCATAACCAGGTTTAATCGACTGTTTCAGTGTGGTACCACATTACTACGTGATCCAAACCAGAGAAAACCCAGGATCAGTTCAACAAGTATGAGAAGAATGCGAAAGTATGAGTCTGATGAGTGAAAATCCCAGGGCTAACCTAGACCTAACATGCGTTATCCTCTAAACAATTGATCCAAACCAGGTTTAATGGACTGTTTCAGTGTGGTACCACACTACTACGTGTTACAAACCAGAAAAAACCCAGGATCTGTTCAACAAGTATGAGAAGAATGCGAAAGTATGAGTCTGATGAGTGAAAATCCCAGGGCTAACCTAGACCTAACATGCGTTATCCTCTAAACAATTGATCCAAACCAGGTTTAATGGACTGTTTCAGTGTGGTACCACTTTACTACGTGATCCAAAGCAGAAAAAACCCTCGATCAGGTCAACATGTATGTTAAAACTGCGAAAGTATGACCCTGATCAGGGCAAATCCCAGGCCTAACCTAGACCTAACATGCGCTGTCCTCTAAAATATTGATGGAAACCAGGTTTAATTGACTGTTTCAGTGTTGTACTTCATTACTACGTGATCCACTCCAGAAAAAACCCAGGATCTGTTCAACGAGTATGTGAAGTGTGCGTAGGTATGAGTCTGATGAGGGCAAATCCCAGACCTATCCCAGACCTAACTTGCGTTATCCACTAAAATATTGATCGAAACCAGGTTTAACCGACTGTTTCAGTGTGGAACCACATTACTACGTGATCCAAACCAGAAAAAACCCAGTTTCAGTTCAACAAGTATGTGAAGAATGCGAAAGTATGAGTCTGATGAGTGAAAATCCCAGGCCTAACCTAGACCTAACATGCGTTGTCCTCAAAAATAGTGATCGAAACCTGGTTTAATCGACTGTTTCAGTGTGGTACCACATTACTATGTGATCCAAACCAGAAAATAACCCAGGATCTGTTCAACGAGTATGTGAAGTGTGCGAAAGTATGAGTCTGATGAGGGCAAATCCCAGACCTATCCCAGACCTAACATGCGTTATCCTCTAAAATATTTATCAAGACCAGGTTTAATTGATTGTTTCAGTGTGGACCCACATAACTACGTGATCCAAACCAGAAAAAACCCAGGATCCGTTCAACAAGTATGTGAAGAATGCGAATGTATGAGTCTGATCAGTGAAAATCTCAGGCCTTACCTAGACCTAACTTGCGTTGTCCTCTAAAATATTGATGGAAACCAGGTTTCATTGACTGTTTCAGTGTGGTACTACATTACTACGTGATGCAATCCAGAAAAAGCACAGGATCTAGCCATCAAGTACGAGAGATATGCGAAAGAATGAGCCTGATGAGAGCAAATCCCAGACCTATCCCAGACCTAACTTGCGTTATCCTCCAAAATATTTATCAAGGCCAGGTTTAATTGAATGTTTCAGTGTGGTACCACATTACTATGTGATCCAAACCAGAAAATAATGCAGGATCCGTTCAACAAGTATGTGAAAAACGCGAAAGTATGAGCCTGATGAGGGCAAATCCCAGACCTGTCCCAGACCTAACTTGCGTTATCCTCTAAAATATTGATCGAAACCAAGTTTAATCGACTGTATCAGTGTGGAACCACATTACTACGTCATCCAAGCCAGAAAAAAACCCAGGATCATGTCAACGAGTATGTGAAGTGTGCGAAAGTATGAGTCTGATGAGGGCTAATCCCAGACCTATCCCAGACCTAGCTTGCGTGATCCTGTAAAATATTGATCGAAACCAGGTTTAATTGACTGTTTTAGTGTGGTACCACATTACTACGAGATACAATGCAGAAACAGCCCAGGATCTAGCCATGAAGTATGAGAAATATGCGAAAGTGTGAGCCTGATGAGGGAAAATCCTAGACGTAACCCAGACCTAACATGCGTTATCCTCTAAAATATTTATCAAGACCAGGTTTAATTGAATGTTTCAGTGTGGTACCACAATACTACGTGATCCAAACCACAAAAAACCCAGGATCTGTTCGACAAGTATGTGAAAAACGCGAAACTGTGAGCCTGATGAGGGCAAATCTTAGACCTAACCTTGACCTAACATGCGTTATCCTTTAAAATTTTTATCCAGACCAGGTTTCATTGAATGTTTCAGTGTGGTACCACTTTACTACGTGATCCAATCCAGAAATAGCCCAGGCTCTAGCCATGAAGTATGAGAAATATGCGAAAGTATGAGTCTGATGAGGGCTAATCCCAGACCTATCCCAGACCTAACTTGCGTTATCCTCTAAAATATTTATCCAGACCAGGTTTCATTGGATGTTTCAGTGTGGTACCACATTACTACGTGATCCAATCCAGAAAAAACAAAGGATCCGTTCAACAAGTATGTGAAGAATGCGAAAGTATGAGCCTGATGAGGGCAAATCCCAGACCTATCCCAGACCTAACATGCGTTATCCTCTAAAATATTGATCGAAACCTGGTTTAACCGACTGTTTCAGAGTGGTACCACATTGCTATGTGATCCAAACCAGAAAATAACCCAGGATCTGTTCAAGGAGTATGTGAAGTGTGCGAAAGTATGAGTCTGATGAGGTCAAATCCCAGACCAATCCCAGACTTAACTTGCGTTATCCTCTAAAATATTGATCGAAACCAGGTTTAATCGACTGTTTCAGTGTGGTACCACATTACTACGTGATCCAAACCAGAAAAAACCCAGGATCAGTTCAACAAGTATGAGAAGAATGCGAAAGTATGAGTCTAATGAGTGAAAATCCGAGGGCTAACCTAGCCCTAACATGCGTTATCCTCTAAAATATTGATCCAAACCAGGTTTAATGGACTGTTTCAGTGTGGTACCACACTACTACGTGATACAAACCAGAAAAAACCCAGGATCTGTTCAACAAGTATGTGAAAAACGCGAAAGTATGAGCCTGATGAGGGCGAATCCCAGACCTATGCCAGACCTAACTTGCGTTATCCTCTAAAATATTGATCGAAACCAGGTTTAATTGACTGTTTCAGCGTGGTACCACATTACTACGTGATACAATCCAGAAACAGCCCAGGATCTAGCCATGAAGTATGAGATATATGCGAAAGTATGAGCCTGCTGAGTGCAAATCCTAGACCTAACCCAAGCCTAACATGCGTTATCCTCTAAAATATTTATCAAGACAAGGTTTAATTGATTGTTTCAGTGTGGTCCCACATTACAACATGATACAAACCAGAAAAAACCCAGGGTCAGTTCAACAAGTATGTGAAGAATGCGAAAGTATGAGTCTGATGAGGGCAAATCCCATACCTATCCCAGACCTAACATGCGTTATCCTCTAAAATATATATCAAGACCAGGTTTAATTGATTGTTTCAGTGTGGACCCACATTCCTACGTGATCCAAACCAGAAAAAACCCAGCATCCGTTCAACAAGTATGTGAAGAATGCGAAAGTATGAGTCTGATGAGTGAAAATCCCAGGCCTGACCTAGACCTAACATGCGTTATCCTCTAAAATATTGAGCGAAACCAGGTTTAATGGACTGTTTCAGTGTGGTACCACACTACTACGGGATCCAAACCAGAAAAAACCCAGGATCTGTTCAACAAGTATGTGAAGTGTGCGAAACTATGAGCCTGATGAGGGCAAATCCCAGACCTATCCCAGACCTAACTTGCGTTGTCCTCTAAGATATTGATGGAAACCAGGTTTAATTGACTGTTTCAGTGTTGTACTTCATTACTACGTGATGCAATCCAGAAAAAGCCCAGGATCTAGCCATCAAGTATGAGAAATATGCGAAAGAACGAGCCTGATGAGAGCAAATCCCAGACCTAACCTAGACCTAACATGAATTATTCTCTAAAATATTGATCGAAACCAGGTTTAATCGACTGTTTCAGTGAGGTACCACATTACTATGTGATCCAAACCAGAAAATAACCCAGGATCTGTTCAACGAGTATGTGAAGTGTGCGAAAGTATGAGTCTGATGAGGTCGAATCCCAGACCTATCCCAAACCTAACTATGCGTTATCCTCTAAAATATTGATCATAACCAGGTTTAATCGACTGTTTCAGTGTGGTACCACATTACTACGTGATCCAAACCAGAGAAAACCCAGGATCAGTTCAACAAGTATGAGAAGAATGCGAAAGTATGAGTCTGATGAGTGAAAATCCCAGGGCTAACCTAGACCTAACATGCGTTATCCTCTAAACAATTGATCCAAACCAGGTTTAATGGACTGTTTCAGTGTGGTACCACACTACTACGTGTTACAAACCAGAAAAAAACCCAGGATCTGTTCAACAAGTATGAGAAGAATGCGAAAGTATGAGTCTGATGAGTGAAAATCCCAGGGCTAACCTAGACCTAACATGCGTTATCCTCTAAACAATTGATCCAAACCAGGTTTAATGGACTGTTTCAGTGTGGTACCACTTTACTACGTGATCCACTCCAGAAAAAACCCAGGATCTGTTCAACGAGTATGTGAAGTGTGCGTAGGTATGAGTCTGATGAGGGCAAATCCCAGACCTATCCCAGACCTAACTTGCGTTATCCACTAAAATATTGATCGAAACCAGGTTTAACCGACTGTTTCAGT
Source organism: Colletes latitarsis (assembly GCF_051014445.1). Classification (NCBI taxonomy): domain Eukaryota; kingdom Metazoa; phylum Arthropoda; class Insecta; order Hymenoptera; family Colletidae; genus Colletes; species Colletes latitarsis. The sequence goes on along the minus strand of NW_027488367.1, from coordinate 26,991,609 downwards.
GTGGAACCACATTACTACGTGATCCAAACCAGAAAAAACCCAGTTTCAGTTCAACAAGTATGTGAAGAATGCGAAAGTATGAGTCTGATGAGTGAAAATCCCAGGCCTAACCTAGACCTAACATGCGTTGTCCTCAAAAATAGTGATCGAAACCTGGTTTAATCGACTGTTTCAGTGTGGTACCACATTACTATGTGATCCAAACCAGAAAATAACCCAGGATCTGTTCAACGAGTATGTGAAGTGTGCGAAAGTATGAGTCTGATGAGGGCAAATCCCAGACCTATCCCAGACCTAACATGCGTTATCCTCTAAAATATTTATCAAGACCAGGTTTAATTGATTGTTTCAGTGTGGACCCACATAACTACGTGATCCAAACCAGAAAAAACCCAGGATCCGTTCAACAAGTATGTGAAGAATGCGAATGTATGAGTCTGATCAGTGAAAATCTCAGGCCTTACCTAGACCTAACTTGCGTTGTCCTCTAAAATATTGATGGAAACCAGGTTTCATTGACTGTTTCAGTGTGGTACTACATTACTACGTGATGCAATCCAGAAAAAGCACAGGATCTAGCCATCAAGTACGAGAGATATGCGAAAGAATGAGCCTGATGAGAGCAAATCCCAGACCTATCCCAGACCTAACTTGCGTTATCCTCCAAAATATTTATCAAGGCCAGGTTTAATTGAATGTTTCAGTGTGGTACCACATTACTATGTGATCCAAACCAGAAAATAATGCAGGATCCGTTCAACAAGTATGTGAAAAACGCGAAAGTATGAGCCTGATGAGGGCAAATCCCAGACCTGTCCCAGACCTAACTTGCGTTATCCTCTAAAATATTGATCGAAACCAAGTTTAATCGACTGTATCAGTGTGGAACCACATTACTACGTCATCCAAGCCAGAAAAAAACCCAGGATCATGTCAACGAGTATGTGAAGTGTGCGAAAGTATGAGTCTGATGAGGGCTAATCCCAGACCTATCCCAGACCTAGCTTGCGTGATCCTGTAAAATATTGATCGAAACCAGGTTTAATTGACTGTTTTAGTGTGGTACCACATTACTACGAGATACAATGCAGAAACAGCCCAGGATCTAGCCATGAAGTATGAGAAATATGCGAAAGTGTGAGCCTGATGAGGGAAAATCCTAGACGTAACCCAGACCTAACATGCGTTATCCTCTAAAATATTTATCAAGACCAGGTTTAATTGAATGTTTCAGTGTGGTACCACAATACTACGTGATCCAAACCACAAAAAACCCAGGATCTGTTCGACAAGTATGTGAAAAACGCGAAACTGTGAGCCTGATGAGGGCAAATCTTAGACCTAACCTTGACCTAACATGCGTTATCCTTTAAAATTTTTATCCAGACCAGGTTTCATTGAATGTTTCAGTGTGGTACCACTTTACTACGTGATCCAATCCAGAAATAGCCCAGGCTCTAGCCATGAAGTATGAGAAATATGCGAAAGTATGAGTCTGATGAGGGCTAATCCCAGACCTATCCCAGACCTAACTTGCGTTATCCTCTAAAATATTTATCCAGACCAGGTTTCATTGGATGTTTCAGTGTGGTACCACATTACTACGTGATCCAATCCAGAAAAAACAAAGGATCCGTTCAACAAGTATGTGAAGAATGCGAAAGTATGAGCCTGATGAGGGCAAATCCCAGACCTATCCCAGACCTAACATGCGTTATCCTCTAAAATATTGATCGAAACCTGGTTTAACCGACTGTTTCAGAGTGGTACCACATTGCTATGTGATCCAAACCAGAAAAAACCCAGGATCCGTTCTACAAGTACGTGAAGAATGCGAAAGTATGAGTCTGATGAGTGAGAATCCCAGGCCTAACCTAGACCTAACATGCGTTATCCTCAAAAATATTGATCGAAACCTGGTTTAATCGACTGTTTCAGTGTGGTACCACATTACTATGTGATCCAAACCAGAAAGTAACCCAGGATCTGTTCAACGAGTATGTGAAGTGTGCGAAAGTATGAGTCTGATGAGGGCAAATCCCAGACCTATCCCAGACCTAACATGCGTTATCCTCTAAAATATTTATCAAGACCAGGTTTAATTGATTGTTTCACTGTGGACCCACATTACTACGTCATACAATCCAGAAACAGCCCAGAATCTAGCCATCAAGTATGAGAAATATGCGAAAGAATGAGCCGGATGAGAGCAAATCCCAGACCTAACCTAGACCTAACATGAATTATTCTCTAAAATATTGATCGAAACCAGGTTTAATCGACTGTTTCAGTGTGGTACCACATTACTATGTGATCCAAACCAGAAAATAACCCAGGATCTGTTCAACGAGTATGTGAAGTGTGCGAAAGTATGAGTCTGATGAGGTCAAATCCCAGACCTATCCCAAACCTAACTATGCGTTATCCTCTAAAATATTGATCATAACCAGGTTTAATCGACTGTTTCAGTGTGGTACCACATTACTACCTGATCCAAACCAGAAAAAACCCAGGATCCGTTCAACAAGTATGTGAAGAATGCGAAAGTATGAGTCTGATGAGTGAAAATCCCAGGCCTAACCTAGTCCTAACATGCGTTATCCTCAAAAATATTGATCGAAACCTGGTTTAATCGACTGTTTCAGTGTGGTACCACATTACTATGTGATCCAAACCAGAAAATAACCCAGGATCTGTTCAACGAGTATGTGAAGTGTGCGAAAGTATGAGTCTGATGAGGTCAAATCCCAGACCAATCCCAGACTTAACTTGCGTTATCCTCTAAGATATTGATCGAAACCAGGTTTACTCGACTGTTTCAGTGTGGTACCACATTACTACGTGATCCAAACCAGAAAAACCCCAAGATCAGTTCAACATGTATGAGAAGAATGCGAAAGTATGAGTCTGATGAGTGAAAATCCCAGGGCTAACCTAGACCTAACATGCGTTATCCTCTAAACAATTGATCCAAACCAGGTTTAATGGACTGTTTCAGTGTGGTACCACACTACTACGTGATACAAACCAGAAAAAACCCAGGATCTGTTCAACAAGTATGAGAAGAATGCGAAAGTATGAGTCTGATGAGTGAAAATCTCAGGGCTAACCTAGACCTAACATGCGTTATCCTCTAAACAATTGATCCAAACTAGGTTTAATGGACTGTTTCAGTGTGGTACCACTTTACTACGTGATCCAAAGCAGAAAAAACCCTCGATCAGGTCAACATGTATGTTAAAACTGCGAAAGTATGACCCTGATCAGGGCAAATCCCAGGCCTAACCTAGACCTAACATGCGCTGTCCTCTAAAATATTGATAGAAACCAGGTTTAATTGACTGTTTCAGTGTTGTACTTCATTACTACGTGATCCAATCCAGAAAAAGCCCAGGTTCTAGCCATCAAGTATGAGAAATATGCGAAAGAATGAGCCTGATGAGAGAAAATCCCAGACCTAACCTAGACCTAACATGAATTATTCTCTAAAATATTGGTCGAAACCAGGTTTAATTGACTGATTCAGTGTGGTCCCACATTACTACGTGATCTAAACCAGAAAAAACCCAGGATCCGTTCAACAAGTATGTGAAGAATGCGAAAGTATGAGTGTGATGTGTGAAAATCCCAGGCCTAACCTAGACCTAACATGCGTTATCCTCAAAAATATTGATCGAAACGTGGTTTAATCGACTGTTTCAGTGTGGTGCCACATTACTATGTGATCCAAACCAGAAAATAACCCAGGATCTGTTCAACGAGTATGTGAAGTGTGCGAAAGTATGAGTCTGATGAGGTCAAATCCCAGACCAATCCCAGACTTAACTTGCGTTATCCTCTAAAATATTGATCGAAACCAGGTTTAATCGACTGTTTCAGTGTGGTACCACATTACTACGTGATCCAAACCAGAAAAAACCCAGGATCAGTTCAACAAGTATAAGAAGAATGCGAAAGTATGAGTCTGATGAGTGAAAATCCCAGGCCTAACCTAGACCTAACATGCGTTATCCTCAAAAATATTGATCGAAACCTGGTTTAATCGACTGTTTCAGTTTGGTACCACATTACTATGTGATCCAAACCAGAAAATAACCCAGGATCTGTTCAACGAGTATGTGAAGTGTGCGTAGGTATGAGTCTGATGAGGGCAAATCCCAGACCTATCCCAGACCTAACTTGCGTTATCCACTAAAATATTGATCGAAACCAGGTTTAACCGACTGTTTCAGTGTGGAACCACATTGCTACGTGATCCAAACCAGAAAAAACCCAGTTTCAGTTTAACAAGTATGTGAAGAATGCGAAAGTATGAGTCTGATGAGTGAAAATCCCAGGCCTAACCTAGACCTAACATGCGTTGTCCTCAAAAATATTGATCGAAACCTGGTTTAATCGACAGTTTCAGTGTGGTACCACATTACTATGTGATCCAAACCAGAAAATAACCCAGGATCTGTTCAACGAGTATCTGAAGTGTGCGAAAGTATGAGTCTGATGAGGGCAAATCCCAGACCTATCCCAGACCTAACATGCGTTATCCTCTAAAATATTTATCAAGACCAGGTTTAATTGATTGTTTCAGTGTGGACCCACATTACTACGTGATCCAAACCAGAAAAAACCCAGGATCCGTTCAACAAGTATGTGAAGAATGCGAAAGTATGAGTCTGATGAGTGAAAATCCCAGGCCTAACCTAGACCTAATATGCGTTATCCTCAAAAATATTGATCGAAACCTGGTTTAATCGACTGTTTCAGTGTGGTACCACATTACTATGTGATCCAAACCAGAAAATAACCCAGGATCTGTTCAACGAGTATGTGAAGTGTGCAAAAGTATGAGTCTGATGAGGGCAAATCCCAGACCTATCCCAGACCTAACTTGCGTTATCCACTAAAATATTGATCGAAACCAGGTTTAACCGACTGTTTCAGTGTGGAACCACATTGCTACGTGATCCAAACCAGAAAAAAACCCAGTTTCAGTTCAACAAGTATGTGAAGAATGCGAAAGTATGAGTCTGATGAGTGAAAATCCCAGGCCTAACCTAGACCTAACATGCGTTGTCCTCAAAAATATTGATCGAAACCTGGTTTAATCGACAGTTTCAGTGTGGTACCACATTACTATGTGATCCAAACCAGAAAATAACCCAGGATCTGTTCAACGAGTATGTGAAGTGTGCGAAAGTATGAGTCTGATGAGGGCAAATCCCAGACCTATCCCAGACCTAACATGCGATATCCTCTAAAATATTTATCAAGACCAGGTTTAATTGATTGTTTCAGTGTGGACCCACATTACTACGTGATCCAAACCAGAAAAAACCCAGGATCCGTTCAACAAGTATGTGAAGAATGCGAAAGTATGAGTCTGATGAGTGAAAATCCCAGGCCTAACCAAGACCTAACATGCGTTGTCCTCAAAAATATTGATCGAAACCTGGTTTAATCGACAGTTTCAGTGTGGTACCACATTACTATGTGATCCAAACCAGAAAATAACCCAGGATCTGTTCAACGAGTATGTGAAGTGTGCGAAAGTATGAGTCTGATGAGGGCAAATCCCAGACCTATCCCAGACCTAACATGCGATATCCTCTAAAATATTTATCAAAACCAGGTTTAATTGATTGTTTCAGTGTGGACCCACATTACTACGTGATCCAAACCAGAAAAAACCCAGGATCCGTTCAACAAGTATGTGAAGAATGCGAAAGTATGAGTCTGATGAGTGAAAATCCCAGGCCTAACCTAGACCTAATATGCGTTATCCTCAAAAATATTGATCGAAACCTGGTTTAATCGACTGTTTCAGTGTGGTACCACATTACTATGTGATCCAAACCAGAAAATAACCCAGGATCTGTTCAACGAGTATGTGAAGTGTGCGAAAGTATGAGTCTGATGAGGGCAAATCCCAGACCTATCCCAGACCTAACACGCGTTATCCTCTAAAATATTTATCAAGACCAGGTTTAATTGATTGTTTCAGTGTGGACCCACATAACTACGTGATCCAAACCAGAAAAAGCCCAGGATCCGTTCAACAAGTATGTGAAGAATGCGAATGTATGAGTCTGATCAGTGAAAATCTCAGGCCTTACCTAGACCTAACTTGCGTTGTCCTCTAAAATATTGATGGAAACCAGGTTTCATTGACTGTTTCAGTGTGGTACTACATTACTACGTGATGCAATCCAGAAAAAAACCCAGTTTCAGTTCAACAAGTATGTGAAGAATGCGAAAGTATGAGTCTGATGAGTGAAAATCCCAGGCCTAACCTAGACCTAACATGCGTTAACCTCCAAAATATTTATCAAGGCCAGGTTTAATTGAATGTTTCAGTGTGGTACCACATTACTATGTGATCCAAACCAGAAAATAATGCAGGATCTGTTCAACGAGTACGTGAAGTGTGCGAAAGTATGAGTCTGATGAGGGCAAATCCCAGACCTATCCCGGACCTAACATGCGTTATCCTCTAAAATATTTATCAAGACCAGGTTTAATTGATTGTTTCAGTGTGGACCCACATTACTACGTGAACCAAACCAGAAAAAAACCCAGGATCCGTTCAAGAAGTATGTGAAAAACGCGAAAGTATGAGCCTGATGAGGGCAAATCCCAGACCTGTCCCAGACCTAACTTGCGTTATCCTCTAAAATATTGATCGAAGCCAAGTTTAATCGACTGTATCAGTGTGGAACCACATTACTACGTGATCCAAGCCAGAAAAAAACCCAGGATCTTGTCAACGAGTATGTGAAGTGTGCGAAAGTATGGGTCTGATGAGGGCTAATCCCAGACCTATCCCAGACCTAGCTTGCGTGATCCTGTAAGATATTGATCGAAACCAGGTTTAATTGACTGTTTTAGTGTGGTACCACATTACTACGTGATCCAAACCAGAAAATAATGCAGGATCTGTTCAACGAGTATGTGAAGTGTGCGAAAGTATGAGCCTGCTGAGGGCAAATCCTAGACCTAACCCAAACCTAACACGCGTTATCCTCTAAAATATTTATCAAGACCAGGTTTAATTGATTGTTTCATTGTGGACCCACATTACTACGTGATCCAAACCCGAAAAAACCCAGGATCCGTTCAACAAGTATGTGAAGAATGCGAAAGTATGAGTCTGATGAGTGAAAATCCCAGACCTATCCCAGACCTAACTTGCGTTGTCCTCTAAAATATTGAGCGAAACCAGGTTTAATGGACTGTTTCAGTGTGGTACCACACTACTACGGGATCCAAACCAGAAAAAACCCAGGATCTGTTCAACAAGTATGTGAATTGTGCGAAAGTATGAGTCTGATGAGGTCAAATCCCAGACCAATCCCAGACTTAACTTGCGTTATCCTCTAAAATATTGATCGGAACCAGGTTTAATCGACTGTTTCAGCGTGGTACCACATTACTACGTGATACAATCCAGGAACAGCCCAGGATCTAGCCATCAAGTATGAGAAATATGCGAAAGAATGAGCCTGATGAGAGCAAATCTCAGACCTAGCCTAGACCTAACATGAATTATTCTCTAAAATATTGATCGAAACCAGGTTTAATCGACTGTTTCAGTGTGGTACCACATTACTATGTGATCCAAACCAGAAAATAACCCAGGATCTGTTCAACGAGTATGTGAAGTGTGCGAAAGTATGAGTCTGATGAGGTCAAATCCCAGACCTATCCCAAACCTAACTATGCGTTATCCTCTAAAATATTGATCAAAACCACGTTTAATGGACTGTTTCAGTGTGGTACCACATTAGTACGTGATCCATACCAGAAAAAACCCAGCATCCGTTCAACAAGTATGTGAAGAATGCGAAAGTATGAGTCTGAAGGGTGAAAATCCCAGACCTAACCTAGACCTAACATGCGTTATCCTCTAAAATATTGATCCAAACCAGGTTTAATGGACTGTTTCAGTGTGGTACCACACTACTACGTGATCCAAACCAGAGAAAACCCAGGATCTGTTCAACAAGTATGTGAAAAACGCGAAAGTATGAGCCTGATGAGGGCAAATCCCAGACCTATCCCAGACCTAACTTGCGTTGTTCTCTAAGATATTGATGGAAACCAGGTTTAATTGACTGTTTCAGTGTTGTACTTCATTACTACGTGATGCAATTCAGAAAAAGCCCAGGATCTAGCCATCAAGTATGAGAAATATGCGAAAGAACGAGCCTGATGAGAGCAAATCCCAGACCTAACCTAGACCTAACATGAATTATTCTCTAAAATATTGATCCAAACCAGGTTTAATGGACTGTTTCAGTGTGGTACCACACTACTACGTGATCCAAACCAGAAAAAACCCAGGATCTGTTCAACAAGTATGTGAAAAACGCGAAAGTATGAGCCTGATGAGGGCAAAACCAAGACCAATCCCAGACCTAACTTGCGTTGTCCTCTAAGATATTGATGGAAACCAGGTTTAATTGACTGTTTCAGTGTTGTACTTCATTACTACGTGATGCAATCCAGAAAAAGCCCAGGATCTAGCCATCAAGTATGAGAAATATGCGAAAGAACGAGCCTGATGAGAGCAAATCCCAGACCTAACCTAGACCTAACATGAATTATTCTCTAAAATATTGATCGAAACCAGGTTTAATCGACTGTTTCAGTGTGGTACCACATTACTATGTGATCCAAACCAGAAAATAACCCAGGATCTGTTCAACGAGTATGTGAAGTGTGCGAAAGTATGAGTCTGATGAGGTCAAATCCCAGACCTATCCCAAACCTAACTATGCGTCATCCTCTAAAATATTGATCAAAACCAGGTTGAATCGACTGTTTCAGTGTGGCACCACATTACTACGTGATCCAAACCAGAAAAAACCCAGGATCCGTTCAACAAGTATGTGAAGAATGCGAAAGTATGAGTCTGATGAGTGAAAATCCCATGGCTAACCTAGACCTAACATGCGTTATCCTCTAAACAATTGATCCAAACCAGGTTTAATGGACTGTTTCAGTGTGGTACCACACTACAACGTGATACAGACCAGAAAAAACCCAGGATCTGTTCAACAAGTATGTGAAAGACGCGAAAGTATGAGCCTGATGAGGGCGAGTCCCAGACCTATGCCAGACCTAACTTGCGTTATCCTCTAAAATATTTATCAAGACCAGGTTTAATTGAATGTTTCAGTGTGGTACCACATTACTACCTGAACCAAACAAGAAAAAACCCAGGATCCGTTCAACAAGTATGTGAAGAATTCGAAAGTATGAGTCTCATGAGCGAAAATCCCAGACCTAACCTAGACCTAACATGCGTTATCCTCTAAAATATTGATCCAAACCAGGTTTAATGGACTGTTTCAGTGTGGTACCATACTACTACGTGATCCAAACCAGAAAAAACCCAGGATCTGTTCAACAAGTATGTGAAAAACGCGAAAGTATGAGCCTGATCAGGGCAAATCCCAGACCAATCCCAGACCTAACTTGCGTTGTCCTCTAACATATTGATGGAAACCAGGTTTAATCGACTGTTTCAGTGTGGTACCACATTACTATGTGATCCAAACCAGAAAATAACCCAGGATCTGTTCAACGAGTATGTGAAGTGTGCGAAAGTATGAGTCTGATGAGGTCAAATCCCAGACCTATCCCAAACCTAACTATGCGTTATCCTCTAAAATATTGATCAAAACCACGTTTAATGGACTGTTTCAGTGTGGTACCACATTAGTACGTGATCCATACCAGAAAAAACCCAGCATCCGTTCAACAAGTATGTGAAGAATGCGAAAGTATGAGTCTGAAGGGTGAAAATCCCAGACCTAACCTAGACCTAACATGCGTTATCCTCTAAAATATTGATCCAAACCAGGTTTAATGGACTGTTTCAGTGTGGTACCACACTACTACGTGATCCAAACCAGAGAAAACCCAGGATCTGTTCAACAAGTATGTGAAAAACGCGAAAGTATGAGCCTGATGAGGGCAAATCCCAGACCTATCCCAGACCTAACTTGCGTTGTTCTCTAAGATATTGATGGAAACCAGGTTTAATTGACTGTTTCACTGTTGTACTTCATTACTACGTGATGCAATTCAGAAAAAGCCCAGGATCTAGCCATCAAGTATGAGAAATATGCGAAAGAACGAGCCTGATGAGAGCAAATCCCAGACCTAACCTAGACCTAACATGAATTATTCTCTAAAATATTGATCGAAACCAGGTTTAATCGACTGTTTCAGTGTGGTACCACATTACTATGTGATCCAAACCAGAAAATAACCCAGGATCTGTTCAACGAGTATGTGAAGTGTGCGAAAGTATGAGTCTGATGAGGTCAAATCCCAGACCTATCCCAAACCTAACTATGCGTTATCCTCTAAAATATTGATCAAAACCAGGTTGAATCGACTGTTTCAGTGTGGCACCACACTACTACGTGATCCAAACCAGAAAAAACCCAGGATCCGTTCAACAAGTATGTGAAGAATGCGAAAGTATGAGTCTGATGAGTGAAAATCCCAGGGCTAACCTAGACCTAACATGCGTTATCCTCTAAACAATTCATCCAAACCAGGTTTAATGGACTGTTTCAGTGTGGTACCACACTACTACGTGATACAGACCAGAAAAAACCCAGGATCTGTTCAACAAGTATGTGAAAAACGCGAAAGTATGAGCCTGATGAGGGCGAATCCCAGACCTATGCCAGACCTAACTTGCGTTATCCTCTAAAATATTTATCAAGACCAGGTTTAATTGAATGTTTCAGTGTGGTACCACATTACTACCTGAACCAAACCAGAAAAAACCCAGGATCCGTTCAACAAGTATGTGAAGAATGCGTAAGTATGAGTCTCATGAGCGAAAATCTCAGACCTAACCTAGACCTAACATGCGTTATCCTCTAAAATATTGATCCAAACCAGGTTTAATGGACTGTTTCAGTGTGGTACCACACTACTACGTGATCCAAACCAGAAAAAACCCAGGATCTGTTCAACAAGTATGTGAAAAACGCGAAAGTATGAGCCTGATGAGGGCAAAACCAAGACCAATCCCAGACCTAACTTGCGTTGTCCTCTAAGATATTGATGGAAACCAGGTTTAATTGACTGTTTCAGTGTTGTACTTCATTACTACGTGATGCAATCCAGAAAAAGCCCAGGATCTAGCCATCAAGTATGAGAAATATGCGAAAGAACGAGCCTGATGAGAGCAAATCCCAGACCTAACCTAGACCTAACATGAATTATTCTCTAAAATATTGATCGAAACCAGGTTTAATCGACTGTTTCAGTGTGGTACCACATTACTATGTGATCCAAACCAGAAAATAACCCAGGATCTGTTCAACGAGTATGTGAAGTGTGCGAAAGTATGAGTCTGATGAGGTCAAATCCCAGACCTATCCCAAACCTAACTATGCGTCATCCTCTAAAATATTGATCAAAACCAGGTTGAATCGACTGTTTCAGTGTGGCACCACATTACTACGTGATCCAAACCAGAAAAAACCCAGGATCCGTTCAACAAGTATGTGAAGAATGCGAAAGTATGAGTCTGATGAGTGAAAATCCCATGGCTAACCTAGACCTAACATGCGTTATCCTCTAAACAATTGATCCAAACCAGGTTTAATGGACTGTTTCAGTGTGGTACCACACTACAACGTGATACAGACCAGAAAAAACCCAGGATCTGTTCAACAAGTATGTGAAAGACGCGAAAGTATGAGCCTGATGAGGGCGAGTCCCAGACCTATGCCAGACCTAACTTGCGTTATCCTCTAAAATATTTATCAAGACCAGGTTTAATTGAATGTTTCAGTGTGGTACCACATTACTACCTGAACCAAACCAGAAAAAACCCAGGATCCGTTCAACAAGTATGTGAAGAATTCGAAAGTATGAGTCTCATGAGCGAAAATCCCAGACCTAACCTAGACCTAACATGCGTTATCCTCTAAAATATTGATCCAAACCAGGTTTAATGGACTGTTTCAGTGTGGTACCATACTACTACGTGATCCAAACCAGAAAAAACCCAGGATCTGTTCAACAAGTATGTGAAAAACGCGAAAGTATGAGCCTGATCAGGGCAAATCCCAGACCAATCCCAGACCTAACTTGCGTTGTCCTCTAACATATTGATGGAAACCAGGTTTAATTGACTGTTTCAGTGTTGTACTTCATTACTACCTGATGCAATCCAGAAAAAGCCCAGGATCTAGCCATCAAGTGTGAGAAATATGCGAAAGAATGAGCCTGATGAGAGCAAATCTCAGACCTAACCTAGACCTAACATGAATTATTCTCTAAAATATTCATCGAAACCAGGTTTAATCGACTGTTTCAGTGTGGTACCACACTACTGCGTGATACAAACCAGAAAAACCCCAGGATCTGTTCAAGAAGTATGTGAAAAACTCGAAACTGTGAGCCTGATGAGGGCAAATCTTAGACCTAACCTTGACCTAGCATGCGTTATCCTCTAAAATATTGAGCGAAACCAGGTTTGATGGACTGTTTCAGTGTGGTACCACACTACTACGGGATCCAAACCAGAAAAAACCCAGGATCTGTTCAACAAGTATGTGAAAAACGCGAAAGTATGAGCCTGATGAGGTCAAATCCCAGACCAATCCCAGACTTAACTTTCGTTATCCTCTAAGATATTGATCGAAACCAGGTTTAATCGTCTGTTTCAGTCTGGTACCACATTACTACGTGATCCAAACCAGAAAAAACCCAGGATCAGTTCAACAAGTATGAGAGGAATGCGAAAGTATGAGTCTGATGAGTGAAAATCCCAGGGCTAACCTAGACCTTACATGCGTTATCCTCTAAAATATTCATCCAAACCAGGTTTAATGGACTGTTTCAGTGTGGTACCGCACTACTGCGTGATACAAACCAGAAAAAACACAGCATCTGTTCAACAAGTATGTGAAAAACGCGAAAGTATGAGCCTGATGAGGGCGAATCCCAGACCTATGCCAGACCTAACTTGCGTTATCCTCTAAAATATTGATCGAAACCAGGTTTAATTGACTGTGTCAGCGTGGTACCACATTACTACGTGATACAATCCAGAAACAGCCCAGGATCTAGCCATGAAGTATGAGAGATATGCGAAAGTATGAGCCTGCTGAGGGCAAATCCTAGACCTAACCCAAACCTAACAGGCGTTATCCTCTAAAATATTTATCAAGACCAGGTTTAATTGATTGTTTCAGTGTGGTCCCACACTACAACGTGATCCAAACCAGAAAAAACCCAGGATCAGTTCAACAAGTATGTGAAGAATGCGAAAGTATGAGTCTGATGAGTGAAAATCCCAGGCCTAACCTAGCCCTAACATGCGTTATCCTCAAAAATATTGATCGAAACCTGGTTTAATCAACTGTTTCAGTGTGGTACCACATTACTATGCGATCCAAACCAGAAAATAACCCAGGATCTGTTCAACGAGTATGTGAAGTGTGCGAAAGTATGAGTCCGATGAGGGCAAATCCCATACCTATCCCAGACTTAACATGCGTTATCCTCTAAAATATTTATCAAGACCAGGTTTAATTGATTGTTTCAGTGTGGACCCACATTACTACGTGATCCAAACCCGAAAAATCCCAGGATCCGTTCAACAAGTATGTGAAGAATGCGAAAGTATGAGTCTGATGAGTGAAAATCCCAGGCCTGACCTAGACCTAACATGCGTTATTCTCTAAAATATTGAGCGAAACCAGGTTTAATGGACTGTTTCAGTGTGGTACCACACTACTACGGGATCCAAACCAGAAAAAACCCAGGATCTGTTCAACAAGTATGTGAATTGTGCGAAAGTATGAGTCTGATGAGGTCAAATCCCAGACCAATCCCAGACTTAACTTGCGTTATCCTCTAAAATATTGATCGGAACCAGGTTTAATCGACTGTTTCAGCGTGGTACCACATTACTACGTGATACAATCCAGGAACAGCCCAGGATCTAGCCATCAAGTATGAGAAATATGCGAAAGAATGAGCCTGATGAGAGCAAATCTCAGACCTAACCTAGACCTAACATGAATTATTCTCTAAAATATTCATCGAAACCAGGTTTAATCGTTTGTTTCAGTGTGGTACCACATTACTATGTGATCCAAACCAGAAAATAACCCAGGATCTGTTCAACGAGTATGTGAAGTGTGCGAAAGTATGAGTTTGATGAGGTCAAATCCCAGACCTATCCCAAACCTAACTATGCGTTATCCTCTAAAATATTGATCAAAACCACGTTTAATCGACTGTTTCAGTGTGGTACCACATTAGTACGTGATCCATACCAGAAAAAACCCAGGATCCGTTCAACAAGTATGTGAAGAATGCGAAAGTATGAGTCTGAAGGGTGAAAATACCAGACCTAACCTGGACCTAACATGCGTTATCCTCTAAAATATTGATCCAAACCAGGTTTAATGGACTGTTTCAGTGTGGTACCACACTACTACGTGATCCAAACCAGAGAAAACCCAGGATCTGTTCAACAAGTATGTGAAAAACGCGAAAGTATGAGCCTGATGAGGTTAAATCCCAGACCTATCCCAGACCTAACTTGCGTTGTCCTCTAAGATATTGATGGAAACCAGGTTTAATTGACTGCTTCAGTGTTGTACTTCATTACTACGTGATGCAATCCAGAAAAAGCCCAGGATCTAGCCATCAAGTATGAGAAATATGCGAAAGAACGAGCCTGATGAGAGCAAATCCCAGACCTAACCTAGACCTAACATGAATTATTCTCTAAAATATTGATCGAAACCAGGTTTAATCGACTCTTTCAGTGTGGTACCACATTACTATGTGATCCAAACCAGAAAAAACCCAGGATCCGTTCAACAAGTATGTGAAGAATGCGAAAGTATGAGTCTGATGAGTGAAAATCCCAGGGCTAACCTAGACCTAACTTGCGTTGTCCTCTAAGATATTGATGGAAACCAGGTTTAATTGACTGTTTCAGTGTTGTACTTCATTACTACGTGATACAGACCAGAAAAAACACAGGATCTGTTCAACAAGTATGTGAAAAACGCGAAAGAACGAGCCTGATGAGAGCAAATCCCAGACCTAACCTAGACCTAACATGAATCATTCTCTAAAATATTGATCGAAACCAGGTTTAATCGACTGTTTCAGTGTGGTACCACATTACTATGTGATCCAAACCAGAAAATAACCCAGGATCTGTTCAACGAGTATGTGAAGTGTGCGAAAGTATGAGTCTGATGAGGTCAAATCCCAGGCCTATCCCAAACCTAACATGCGTTATCCTCTAAAATATTGATCCAAACCAGGTTTAATGGACTGTTTCAGTGTGGTACCACACTACTACGTGATCCAAACCAGAAAAAACCCAGGATCTGTTCAACAAGTATGTGAAAAACGCGAAAGTATGAGCCTGATGAGGGCAAATCCCAGACCAATCCCAGACCTAACTTGCGTTGTCCTCTAAGATATTGATGGAAACCAGGTTTAATTGACTGTTTCAGTGTTGTACTTCATTACTACCTGATGCAATCCAGAAAAAGCCCAGGATCTAGCCATCAAGTATGAGAAATATGCGAAAGAATGAGCCTGATGAGAGCAAATCTCAGACCTAACCTAGACCTAACATGAATTATTCTCTAAAATATTCATCGAAACCAGGTTTAATCGACTGTTTCAGTGTGGTACCACACTACTGCGTGATACAAACCAGAAAATAACCCAGGATCTGTTCAACGAGTATGTGAAGTGTGCGAAAGTATGAGTCTGATGAGGTCAAATCCCAGACCAATCCCAGACTTAACTTGCGTTATCCTCTAAAATATTGATCGAAACCAGGTTTAATCGACTGTTTCAGTGTGGTACCACATTACTACGTGATCCAAACCAGAAAAAACCCAGGATCAGTTCAACAAGTATAAGAAGAATGCGAGAGTATGAGTCTGATGAGTGAAAATCCCAGGCCTAACCTAGACCTAACATGCGTTATCCTCAAAAATATTGATCGAAACCTGGTTTAATCGACTGTTTCAGTTTGGTACCAGATTACTATGTGATCCAAACCAGAAAATAACCCAGGATCTGTTCAACGAGTATGTGAAGTGTGCGTAGGTATGAGTCTGATGAGGGCAAATCCCAGACCTATCCCAGACCTAACTTGCGTTATCCACTAAAATATTGATCGAAACCAGGTTTAACCGACTGTTTCAGTGTGGAACCACATTGCTACGTGATCCAAACCAGAAAAAAACCCAGTTTCAGTTCAACAAGGATGTGAAGAATGCGAAAGTATGAGTCTGATGAGTGAAAATCCCAGGCCTAACCTAGACCTAACATGCGTTGTCCTCAAAAATATTGATCGAAACCTGGTTTAATCGACAGTTTCAGTGTGGTACCACATTACTATGTGATCCAAACCAGAAAATAACCCAGGATCTGTTCAACGAGTATGTGAAGTGTGCGAAAGTATGAGTCTGATGAGGGCAAATCCCAGACCTATCCCAGACCTAACATGCGTTATCCTCTAAAATATTTATCAAGACCAGGTTTAATTGATTGTTTCAGTGTGGACCCACATTACTACGTGATCCAAACCAGAAAAAACCCAGGATCCGTTCAACAAGTATGTGAAGAATGCGAAAGTATGAGTCTGATGAGTGAAAATCCCAGGCCTAACCTAGACCTAATATGCGTTATCCTCAAAAATATTGATCGAAACCTGGTTTAATCGACTGTTTCAGTGTGGTACCACATTACTATGTGATCCAAACCAGAAAATAACCCAGGATCTGTTCAACGAGTATGTGAAGTGTGCGAAAGTATGAGTCTGATGAGGGCAAATCCCAGACCTATCCCAGACCTAACTTGCGTTATCCACTAAAATATTGATCGAAACCAGGTTTAACCGACTGTTTCAGTGTGGAACCACATTGCTACGTGATCCAAACCAGAAAAAAACCCAGTTTCAGTTCAACAAGTATGTGAAGAATGCGAAAGTATGAGTCTGATGAATGAAAATCCCAGGCCTAACCTAGACCTAACATGCGTTGTCCTCAAAGATATTGATCGAAACCTGGTTTAATCGACAGTTTCAGTGTGGTACCACATTACTATGTGATCCAAACCAGAAAATAACCCAGGATCTGTTCAACGAGTATGTGAAGTGTGCGAAAGTATGAGTCTGATGAGGGCAAATCCCAGACCTATCCCAGACCTTTCATGCGTTATCCTCTAAAAGATTTATCAAGACCAGGTTTAATTGATTGTTTCAGTGTGGACCCACATTACTACGTGATCCAAACCAGAAAAAACCCAGGATCCGTTCAACAAGTATGTGAAGAATGCGAAAGTATGAGTCTGATGAGTGAAAATCCCAGGCCTAACCTAGACCTAATATGCGTTATCCTCAAAAATATTGATCGAAACCTGGTTATAATCGACTGTTTCAGTGTGGTACCACATTACTATGTGATCCAAACCAGAAAATAACCCAGGATCTGTTCAACGAGTATGTGAAGTGTGCGAAAGTATGAGTCTGATGAGGGCAAATCCCAGACCTATCCCAGACCTAACACGCGTTATCCTCTAAAATATTTATCAAGACCAGGTTTAATTGATTGTTTCAGTGTGGACCCACATAACTACGTGATCCAAACCAGAAAAAACCCAGGATCCGTTCAACAAGTATGTGAAGAATGCGAATGTATGAGTCTGATCAGTGAAAATCTCAGGACTTACCTAGACCTAACTTGCGTTGTCCTCTAAAATATTGATGGAAACCAGGTTTTATTGACTGTTTCAGTGTGGTACTACATTACTACGTGATGCAATCCAGAAAAAGCTCAGGATCTAGCCATCAAGTATGAGAAATATGCGAAAGAATGAGCCTGATGAGAGCAAATCCCAGACCTATCCCAGACCTAACTTGCGTTAACCTACAAAATATTTATCAAGGCCAGGTTTAATTGAATGTTTCAGTGTGGTACCACACTACTACGTGATCCAAACCAGAGAAAACCCAGGATCTGTTCAACAAGTATGTGAAAAACGCGAAAGTATGAGCCTGATGAGGGCAAATCCCAGACCTATCCCAGACCTAACTTGCGTTGTCCTCTAAGATATTGATGGAAACCAGGTTTAATTGACTGTTTCAGTGTTGTACTTCATTACTACGTGATGCAATCCAGAAAAAGCCCAGGATCTAGCCATCAAGTATGAGAAATATGCGAAAGAACGAGCCTGATGAGAGCAAATCCCAGACCTAACCTAGACCTAACATGAATTATTCTCTAAAATATTGATCGAAACCAGGTTTAATGGACTGTTTCAGTGTTGTACTTCATTACTACGTGATGCAATCCAGAAAAAGCCCAGGATCTAGCCATCAAGTATGAGAAATATGCGAAAGAACGAGCCTGATGAGAGCAAATCCCAGACCTAACCTAGACCTAACATGAATTATTCTCTAAAATATTGATCGAAACCAGGTTTAATCGACTGTTTCAGTGTGGTACCACATTACTATGTGATCCAAACCAGAAAATAACCCAGGATCTGTTCAACAAGTATGTGAAAAACGCGAAAGTATGAGCCTGATGAGGGCGAATCCCAGACCTATGCCAGACCTAACTTGCGTTATCCTCTAAAATATTTATCAAGACCAGGTTTAATTGAATGTTTCAGTGTGGTACCACATTACTACCTGAACCAAACCAGAAAAAACCCAGGATCTGTTCAACGAGTATGTGAAGTGTGCGAAAGTATGAGTCTGATGAGGTCAAATCCCAGACCTATCCCAAACCTAACTATGCGTTATCCTCTAAAATATTGATCAAAACCAGGTTGAATCGACTGTTTCAGTGTGGCACACTACTACGTGATCCAAACCAGAAAAAACCCAGGATCCGTTCAACAAGTATGTGAAGAATGCGAAAGTATGAGTCTGATGAGTGAAAATCCCAGGGCTAACCTAGACCTAACATGCGTTAGCCTCTAAACAATTCATCCAAACCAGGTTTAATGGACTGTTTCAGTGTGGTACCACACTACTACGTGATACAGACCAGAAAAAACCCAGGATCTGTTCAACAAGTATGTGAAAAACGCGAAAGTATGAGCCTGATGAGGGCGAATCCCAGACCTATGCCAGACCTAACTTGCGTTATACTCTAAAATATTTATCAAGACCAGGTTTAATTGAATGTTTCAGTGTGGTACCACATTACTTCGTGATCCAAACCAGAAAAAACCCAGGATCCGTTCAACAAGTATGTGAAGAATGCGAAAGTATGAGCCTGATGAGTGAAAATCCCAGGGTTAACCTAGACCTAACTTGCGTTGTCCTCTAAGATATTGTAGGAAACCAGGTTTAATTGACTGTTTCAGTGTTCTACTTCATTACTACGTGATACAGACCAGAAAAAACCCAGGATCTGTTCAACATGTATGTGAAAAACGCGAAAGAACGAGCCTGATGAGAGCAAATCCCAGACCTAACCTAGACCTAACATGAATTATTCTCTAAAATATTGATCGAAACCAGGTTTAATCGACTGTTTCAGTGTGGTACCACATTACTATGTGATCCAAACCAGAAAATAACCCAGGATCTGTTCAACGAGTATGTGAAGTGTGCGAAAGTATGAGTCTGATGAGGTCAAATCCCAGACCAATCCCAGACTTAACTTGCGTTATCCTCTAAAATATTGATCGGAACCAGGTTTAATCGACTGTTTCAGCGTGGTACCACATTACTACGTGATACAATCCAGGAACAGCCCAGGATCTAGCCATCAAGTATGAGAAATATGCGAAAGAATGAGCCTGATGAGAGCAAATCTCAGACCTAACCTAGACCTAACATGAATTATTCTCTAAAATATTCATCCAAACCAGGTTTAATCGACTGTTTCAGTGTGGTACCACATTACTATGTGATCCAAACTAGAAAATAACCCAGGATCTGTTCAACGAGTATGTGAAGTGTGCGAAAGTATGAGTCTGATGAGGTCAAATCCCAGACCTATCCCAAACCTAACTATGCGTTATCCTCTAAAATATTGATCAAAACCACGTTTAATGGACTGTTTCAGTGTGGTACCACATTAGTACGTGATCCATACCAGAAAAAACCCAGCATCCGTTCAACAAGTATGTGAAGAATGCGAAAGTATGAGTCTGAAGGGTGAAAATCCCAGACCTAACCTAGACCTAACATGCGTTATCCTCTAAAATATTGATCCAAACCAGGTTTAATGGACTGTTTCAGTGTGGTACCACACTACTACGTGATCCAAACCAGAGAAAACCCAGGATCTGTTCAACAAGTATGTGAAAAACGCGAAAGTATGAGCCTGATGAGGGCAAATCCCAGACCTATCCCAGACCTAACTTGCGTTGTCCCCTAAGATATTGATGGAAACCAGGTTTAATTGACTGTTTCAGTGTTGTACTTCATTACTACGTGATGCAATCCAGAAAAAGCCCAGGATCTAGCCATCAAGTATGAGAAATATGCGAAAGAACGAGCCTGATGAGAGCAAATCCCAGACCTAACCTAGACCTAACATGAATTATTCTCTAAAATATTGATCGAAACCAGGTTTAATCGACTGTTTCAGTGTGGTACCACGTTACTATGTGATCCAAACCAGAAAATAACCCAGGATCTGTTCAACAAGTATGTGAAAAACGCGAAAGTATGAGCCTGATGAGGGCGAATCCCAGACCTATGCCAGACCTAACTTGCGTTATCCTCTAAAATATTTATCAAGACCAGGTTTAATTGAATGTTTCAGTGTGGTACCACATTACTACCTGAACCAAACCAGAAAAAACCCAGGATCTGTTCAACGAGTATGTGAAGTGTGCGAAAGTATGAGTCTGATGAGGTCAAATCCCAGACCTATCCCAGACCTAACATGCGTTATCCTCTAAAATATTTATCAAGACCAGGTTTAATTGATTGTTTCAGTGTGGACCCACATTACTACGTGATCCAAACCAGAAAAAACCCAGGATCCGTTCAACAAGTATGTGAAGAATGCGAAAGTATGAGTCTGATGAGTGAAAATCCCAGGCCTAACCTAGACCTAATATGCGTTATCCTCAAAAATATTGATCGAAACCTGGTTTAATCGACTGTTTCAGTGTGGTACCACATTACTATGTGATCCAAACCAGAAAATAACCCAGGATCTGTTCAACGAGTATGTGAAGTGTGCGAAAGTATGAGTCTGATGAGGGCAAATCCCAGACCTATCCCAGACCTAACTTGCGTTATCCACTAAAATATTGATCGAAACCAGGTTTAACCGACTGTTTCAGTGTGGAACCACATTGCTACGTGATCCAAACCAGAAAAAAACCCAGTTTCAGTTCAACAAGTATGTGAAGAATGCGAAAGTATGAGTCTGATGAATGAAAATCCCAGGCCTAACCTAGACCTAACATGCGTTGTCCTCAAAAATATTGATCGAAACCTGGTTTAATCGACAGTTTCAGTGTGGTACCACATTACTATGTGATCCAAACCAGAAAATAACCCAGGATCTGTTCAACGAGTATGTGAAGTGTGCGAAAGTATGAGTCTGATGAGGGCAAATCCCAGACCTATCCCAGACCTATCATGCGTTATCCTCTAAAATATTTATCAAGACCAGGTTTAATTGATTGTTTCAGTGTGGACCCACATTACTACGTGATCCAAACCAGAAAAAACCCAGGATCCGTTCAACAAGTATGTGAAGAATGCGAAAGTATGAGTCTGATGAGTGAAAATCCCAGGCCTAACCTAGACCTAATATGCGTTATCCTCAAAAATATTGATCGAAACCTGGTTATAATCGACTGTTTCAGTGTGGTACCACATTACTATGTGATCCAAACCAGAAAATAACCCAGGATCTGTTCAACGAGTATGTGAAGTGTGCGAAAGTATGAGTCTGATGAGGGCAAATCCCAGACCTATCCCAGACCTAACACGCGTTATCCTCTAAAATATTTATCAAGACCAGGTTTAATTGATTGTTTCAGTGTGGACCCACATAACTACGTGTTCCAAACCAGAAAAAACCCAGGATCCGTTCAACAAGTATGTGAAGAATGCGAATGTATGAGTCTGATCAGTGAAAATCTCAGGACTTACCTAGACCTAACTTGCGTTGTCCTCTAAAATATTGATGGAAACCAGGTTTTATTGACTGTTTCAGTGTGGTACTACATTACTACGTGATGCAATCCTGAAAAAGCTCAGGATCTAGCCATCAAGTATGAGAAATATGCGAAAGAATGAGCCTGATGAGAGCAAATCCCAGACCTATCCCAGACCTAACTTGCGTTAACCTACAAAATATTTATCAAGGCCAGGTTTAATTGAATGTTTCAGTGTGGTACCACACTACTACGTGATCCAAACCAGAGAAAACCCAGGATCTGTTCAACAAGTATGTGAAAAACGCGAAAGTATGAGCCTGATGAGGGCAAATCCCAGACCTATCCCAGACCTAACTTGCGTTGTCCTCTAAGATATTGATGGAAACCAGGTTTAATTGACTGTTTCAGTGTTGTACTTCATTACTACGTGATGCAATCCAGAAAAAGCCCAGGATCTAGCCATCAAGTATGAGAAATATGCGAAAGAACGAGCCTGATGAGAGCAAATCCCAGACCTAACCTAGACCTAACATGAATTATTCTCTAAAATATTGATCGAAACCAGGTTTAATGGACTGTTTCAGTGTGGTACCACATTAGTACGTGATCCATACCAGAAAAAACCCAGCATCCGTTCAACAAGTATGTGAAGAATGCGAAAGTATGAGTCTGAAGGGTGAAAATCCCAGACCTAACCTAGACCTAACACGCGTTATCCTCTAAAATATTGATCCAAACCAGGTTTAATGGACTGTTTCAGTGTGGTACCACACTACTACGTGATCCAAACCAGAGAAAACCCAGGATCTGTTCAACAAGTATGTGAAAAACGCGAAAGTATGAGCCGGATGAGGGCAAATCCCAGACCTATCCCAGACCTAACTTGCGTTGTCCTCTAAGATATTGATGGAAACCAGGTTTAATTGACTGTTTCAGTGTTGTACTTCATTACTACGTGATGCAATCCAGAAAAAGCCCAGGATCTAGCCATCAAGTATGAGAAATATGCGAAAGAACGAGCCTGATGAGAGCAAATCCCAGACCTAACCTAGACCTAACATGAATTATTCTCTAAAATATTGATCGAAACCAGGTTTAATCGACTGTTTCAGTGTGGTACCACATTACTATGTGATCCAAACCAGAAAATAACCCAGGATCTGTTCAACAAGTATGTGAAAAACGCGAAAGTATGAGCCTGATGAGGGCGAATCCCAGACCTATGCCAGACCTAACTTGCGTTATCCTCTAAAATATTTATCAAGACCAGGTTTAATTGAATGTTTCAGTGTGGCACCACACTACTACGTGATCCAAACCAGAAAAAACCCAGGATCCGTTCAACAAGTATGTGAAGAATGCGAAAGTATGAGTCTGATGAGTGAAAATCCCAGGGCTAACCTAGACCTAACATGCGTTATCCTCTAAACAATTCATCCAAACCAGGTTTAATGGACTGTTTCAGTGTGGTACCACACTACTACGTGATACAGACCAGAAAAAACCCAGGATCTGTTCAACAAGTATGTGAAAAACGCGAAAGTATGAGCCTGATGAGGGCGAATCCCAGACCTATGCCAGACCTAACTTGCGTTATACTCTAAAATATTTATCAAGACCAGGTTTAATTGAATGTTTCAGTGTGGTACCACATTACTACGTGATCCAAACCAGAAAAAACCCAGGATCCGTTCAACAAGTATGTGAAGAATGCGAAAGTATGAGTCTGATGAGTGAAAATCCCAGGGTTAACCTAGACCTAACTTGCGTTGTCCTCTAAGATATTGATGGAAACCAGGTTTAATTGACTGTTTCAGTGTTGTACTTCATTACTACGTGATGCAATCCAGAAAAAGCCCAGGATCTAGCCATCAAGTATGAGAAATATGCGAAAGAACGAGCCTGATGAGAGCAAATCCCAGACCTAACCTAGACCTAACATGAATTATTCTCTAAAATATTGATCGAAACCAGGTTTAATCGACTGTTTCAGTGTGGTACCACATTACTATGTGATCCAAACCAGAAAATAACCCAGGATCTGTTCAACGAGTATGTGAAGTGTGCGAAAGTATGAGTCTGATGAGGTCAAATCCCAGGCCTATCCCAAACCTAACATGCGTTATCCTCTAAAATATTGATCCAAACCAGGTTTAATGGACTGTTTCAGTGTGGTACCACACTACTACGTGATCCAAACCAGAGAAAACCCAGGATCTGTTCAACAAGTATGTGAAAAACGCGAAAGTATGAGCCGGATGAGGGCAAATCCCAGACCTATCCCAGACCTAACTTGCGTTGTCCTCTAAAATATTGATCGGAACCAGGTTTAATCGACTGTTTCAGCGTGGTACCACATTACTACGTGATACAATCCAGGAACAGCCCAGGATCTAGCCATCAAGTATGAGAAATATGCGAAAGAATGAGCCTGATGAGAGCAAATCTCAGACCTAACCTAGACCTAACATGAATTATTCTCTAAAATATTCATCCAAACCAGGTTTAATCGACTGCTTCAGTGTGGTACCACATTACTATGTGATCCAAACCAGAAAATAACCCAGGATCTGTTCAACGAGTATGTGAAGTGTGCGAAAGTATGAGTCTGATGAGGTCAAATCCCAGACCTATCCCAAACCTAACTATGCGTTATCCTCTAAAATATTGATCAAAACCACGTTTAATGGACTGTTTCAGTGTGGTACCACATTAGTACGTGATCCATACCAGAAAAAACCCAGCATCCGTTCAACAAGTATGTGAAGAATGCGAAAGTATGAGTCTGAAGGGTGAAAATCCCAGACCTAACCTAGACCTAACATGCGTTATCCTCTAAAATATTGATCCAAACCAGGTTTAATGGACTGTTTCAGTGTGGTACCACACTACTACGTGATCCAAACCAGAGAAAACCCAGGATCTGTTCAACAAGTATGTGAAAAACGCGAAAGTATGAGCCTGATGAGGGCAAATCCCAGACCTATCCCAGACCTAACTTGCGTTGTCCTCTAAGATATTGATGGAAACCAGGTTTAATTGACTGTTTCAGTGTTGTACTTCATTACTACGTGATGCAATCCAGAAAAAGCCCAGGATCTAGCCATCAAGTATGAGAAATATGCGAAAGAACGAGCCTGATGAGAGCAAATCCCAGACCTAACCTAGACCTAACATGCGTTGTCCTCTAAAATATTGATCAAAACCAGGTTGAATCGACTGTTTCAGTGTGGCACCACATTACTACGTGATCCAAACCAGAAAAAACCCAGGATCCGTTCAACAAGTATGTGAAGAATGCGAAAGTATGAGTCTGATGAGTGAAAATCCCAGGGCTAACCTAGACCTAACTTGCGTTGTCCTCTAAGATATTGATGGAAACCAGGTTTAATTGACTGTTTCAGTGTTGTACTTCATTACTACGTGATACAGACCAGAAAAAACCCAGGATCTGTTCAACAAGTATGTGAAAAACGCGAAAGAACGAGCCTGATGAGAGCAAATCCCAGACCTAACCTAGACCTAACATGAATTATTCTCTAAAATATTGATCGAAACCAGGTTTAATCGACTGTTTCAGTGTGGTACCACATTACTATGTGATCCAAACCAGAAAATAACCCAGGATCTGTTCAACGAGTATGTGAAGTGTGCGAAAGTATGAGTCTGATGAGGTCAAATCCCAGGCCTATCCCAAACCTAACATGCGTTATCCTCTAAAATATTGATCCAAACCAGGTTTAATGGACTGTTTCAGTGTGGTACCACACTACTACGTGATCCAAACCAGAAAAAACCCAGGATCTGTTCAACAAGTATGTGAAAAACGCGAAAGTATGAGCCTGATGAGGGCAAATCCCAGACCAATCCCAGACCTAACTTGCGTTTCCTCTAAGATATTGATGGAAACCAGGTTTAATTGACTGTTTCAGTGTTGTACTTCATTACTACCTGATGCAATCCAGAAAAAGCCCAGGATCTAGCCATCAAGTATGAGAAATATGCGAAAGAATGAGCCTGATGAGAGCAAATCTCAGACCTAACCTAGACCTAACATGAATTATTCTCTAAAATATTCATCGAAACCAGGTTTAATCGACTGTTTCAGTGTGGTACCACACTACTGCGTGATACAAACCAGAAAATAACCCAGGATCTGTTCAACGAGTATGTGAAGTGTGCGAAAGTATGAGTCTGATGAGGTCAAATCCCAGACCAATCCCAGACTTAACTTGCGTTATCCTCTAAAATATTGATCGAAACCAGGTTTAATCGACTGTTTCAGTGTGGTACCACATTACTACGTGATCCAAACCAGAAAAAACCCAGGATCAGTTCAACAAGTATAAGAAGAATGCGAAAGTATGAGTCTGATGAGTGAAAATCCCAGGCCTAACCTAGACCTAACATGCGTTATCCTCAAAAATATTGATCGAAACCTGGTTTAATCGACTGTTTTAGCGTGGTACCACATTACTACGTGATACAATCCAGGAACAGCCCAGGATCTAGCCATCAAGTATGAGAAATATGCGAAAGAATGAGCCTGATGAGAGCAAATCTCAGACCTAACCTAGACCTAACATGAATTATTCTCTAAAATATTCATCGAAACCAGGTTTAATCGACTGTTTCAGTGTGGTACCACATTACTATGTGATCCAAACCAGAAAATAACCCAGGATCTGTTCAACGAGTATGTGAAGTGTGCGAAAGTATGAGTCTGATGAGGTCAAATCCCAGACCTATCCCAAACCTAACTATGCGTTATCCTCTAAAATATTGATCAAAACCACGTTTAATGGACTGTTTCAGTGTGGTACCACATTAGTACGTGATCCATACCAGAAAAAACCCAGCATCCGTTCAACAAGTATGTGAAGAATGCGAAAGTATGAGTCTGAAGGGTGAAAATCCCAGACCTAACCTAGACCTAACATGCGTTATCCTCTAAAATATTGATCCAAACCAGGTTTAATGGACTGTTTCAGTGTGGTACCACACTACTACGTGATCCAAACCAGAGAAAACCCAGGATCTGTTCAACAAGTATGTGAAAAACGCGAAAGTATGAGCCTGATGAGGGCAAATCCCAGACCTATCCCAGACCTAACTTGCGTTGTCCTCTAAGATATTGATGGAAACCAGGTTTAATTGACTGTTTCAGTGTTGTACTTCATTACTACGTGATGCAATCCAGAAAAAGCCCAGGATCTAGCCATCAAGTATGAGAAATATGCGAAAGAACGAGCCTGATGAGAGCAAATCCCAGACCTAACCTAGACCTAACATGCATTATTCTCTAAAATATTGATCGAAACCAGGTTTAATCGACTGTTTCAGTGTGGTACCACATTACTATGTGATCCAAACCAGAAAATAACCCAGGATCTGTTCAACGAGTATGTGAAGTGTGCGAAAGTATGAGCCTGATGAGGGCGAATCCCAGACCTATGCCAGACCTAACTTGCGTTATCCTCTAAAATATTTATCAAGACCAGGTTTAATTGAATGTTTCAGTGTGGTACCACATTACTACCTAAACCAAACCAGAAAAAACCCAGGATCCGTTCAACAAGTATGTGATGAATGCGAAAGTATGAGTCTCATGAGCGAAAATCCCAGACCTAACCTAGACCTAACATGCGTTATCCTCTAAAATATTGATCCAAACCAGGTTTAATGGACTATTTCAGTGTGGTACCACACTACTACGTGATCCAAACCAGAAAAAACCTAGGATCTGTTCAACAAGTATGTGAAAAACGCGAAAGTATGAGCCTGATGAGGGCAAAACCAAGACCAATCCCAGACCTAACTTGCGTTGTCCTCTAAGATATTGATGGAAACCAGGTTTAATTGACTGTTTCAGTGTTGTACTTCATTACTACGTGATGCAATCCAGAAAAAGCCCAGGATCTAGCCATCAAGTATGAGAAATATGCGAAAGAACGAGCCTGATGAGAGCAAATCCCAGACCTAACCTAGACCTAACATGAATTATTCTCTAAAATATTGATCGAAACCAGGTTTAATCGACTGTTTCAGTGTGGTACCACATTACTATGTGATCCAAACCAGAAAATAACCCAGGATCTGTTCAACGAGTATGTGAAGTGTGCGAAAGTATGAGTCTGATGAGGTCAAATCCCAGACCTATCCCAAACCTAACTATGCGTCATCCTCTAAAATATTGATCAAAACCAGGTTGAATCGACTGTTTCAGTGTGGCACCACATTACTACGTGATCCAAAGCAGAAAAAACCCTCGATCAGGTCAACATGTATGTTAAAACTGCGAAAGTATGGCCCTGATGAGGGCAAATCCCAGGCCTAACCTAGACCTAACTTGCGTTATCCTCTAAAATATTGATCGAAACCATGTTTAATTCGCTGTTTCAGCGTGGTACCACATTACTACGTCATACAATCCAGAAACAGCCCAGGATCTAGCCATCAAGTATGAGAAATATGCGAAAGTATGAGCCTGATGAGAGCAAATCCCAGACCTAACCTAGACCTAACATGAATTATTCTCTAAAATATTGTTCGACACCAGGTTTAGTCGACTGTTTCAGTGTGGTACCACATTACTACGTGATCCAAACCAGTAAAAACCCAGGATCCGTTTAATAAGTATGTGAGGAATGCGAATGAATGAGTCTGATGAGTGAAAATCCCAGGCCTAACCTAGACCTAGCATGCGTTATCCTCAAAAATATTGATCGAAACCTGGTTTAATCGACTGTTTCAGTGTGGTACCATATTACTATGTAATCCAAACCAGAAAATAACCCAGGATCTGTTCAACAAGTATGTGAAAAACGCGAAAGTATGAGCCTGATCAGGGCAAATCCCAGACCAATCCCAGACCTGACTTGCGTTGTCCTCTAAGATATTGATGGAAACCAGGTTTAATTGACTGTTTCAGTGTTGTACTTCATTACTACCTGATGCAATCCAGAAAAAGCCCAGGATCTAGCCATCAAGTATGAGAAATATGCGAAAGAATGAGCCTGATGAGAGCAAATCTCAGACCTAACCTAGACCTAACATGAATTATTCTCTAAAATATTCATCGAAACCAGGTTTAATCGACTGTTTCAGTGTGGTACCACACTACTGCGTGATACAAACCAGAAAAACCCCAGGATCTGTTCAAGAAGTATGTGAAAAACGCGAAACTGTGAGCCTGATGAGGGCAAATCTTAGACCTAACCTTGACCTAACATGCGTAATTCTCTAAAATTTTTATCCAGACCAGGTTTCATAGAATGTTTCAGTGTGGTACCACTTTACTACGTGATCCAATCCAGAAATAGCCCAGGATCTAGCCATGAAGTATGAGAAATATGCGAAAGTATGAGCCTAATGAGAGCAAATCCCAGACCCAACCTAGACCTAACATGCGTTATCCTCTAAAATATTGAGCGAAACCAGGTTTGATGGACTGTTTCAGTGTGGTACTACACTACTACGTGATCCAAACCAGAAAAAACCCAGGATCAGTTCAACAAGTATGAGAGGAATGCGAAAGTATGAGCCTGATGAGGGCGAATCCCAGACCTATGCCAGACCTAACTTGCGTTATCCTCTAAAATATTGATCGAAACCAGGTTTAATTGACTGTGTCAGCGTGGTACCACATTACTACGTGATACAATCCAGAAGCAGCCCAGGATCTAGCCATGAAGTATGAGAGATATGCGAAAGTATGAGCCTGCTGAGGGCAAATCCTAGACCTAACCCAAACCTAACAGGCGTTATCCTCTAAAATATTTATCAAGACCAGGTTTAATTGATTGTTTCAGTGTGGCCCCACATTACTACGGGATCCAAACCAGAAAAAACCCAGGATCTGTTCAACAAGTACGTGAAGGGTGCGAAAGTATGAGTCTGATGAGGTCAAATCCCAGACCAATCCCAGACTTAACTTGCGTTATCCTCTAAAATATTGATCGGAACCAGGTTTAATCGACTGTTTCAGCGTGGTACCACATTACTACGGGATACAATACAGAAATAGCCCAGGATCTAGCCATGATGTATGAGACAGATGCGAAAGTATGAGCATGATGAGGGCAAATTCTAGACCTGACCCAGACCTAACATGCGTTATCCTCTAAAATATTGAGCGAAACCAGGTTTGATGGACTGTTTCAGTGTGGTACTACACTACAACGTGATCCAAACCAGAAAAAACCCAGGATCAGTTCAACAAGTATGTGAAGAATGGGAAAGTATGAGTCTGATGAGTGAAAATCCCAGGCCTAACCTATACCTAACATGCGTTATCCTCAAAAATATTGATCGAAACCTGGTTTAATCGACTGTTTCAGCGTGGTACCACATTACTACGTGATACAATACAGAAATAGCCCAGGATCTAGCCATGAAGTATGAGAAATATGCGAAAGTATGAGCCTAATGAGAGCAAATCCCAGACCCAACCTAGACCTAACATGCGTTATCCTCTAAAATATTGAGCGAAACCAGGTTTGATGGACTGTTTCAGTGTGGTACTACACTACAACGTGATCCAAACCAGAAAAAACCCAGGATCAGTTCAACAAGTATGTGAAGAATGGGAAAGTATGAGTCTGATGAGTGAAAATCCCAGGCCTGACCTAGACCTAACATGCGTTATCCTCTAAAATATTGAGCGAAACCAGGTTTAATGGACTGTTTCAGTGTGGTACCACACTACTACGGGATCCAAACCAGAAAAAACCCAGGATCTGTTCAACAAGTACGTGAAGGGTGCGAAAGTATGAGTCTGATGAGGTCAAATCCCAGACCAATCCCAGACTTAACTTGCGTTATCCTCTAAAATATTGATCGGAACCAGGTTTAATCGACTGTTTCAGCGTGGTACCACATTACTACGTGATACAATACAGAAATAGCCCAGGATCTAGCCATGATGTATGAGACAGATGCGAAAGTATGAGCATGATGAGGGCAAATTCTAGACCTGACCCAGACCTAACATGCGTTATCCTCTAAAATATTTATCAAGCCCAGGATTAATTGACTGTTTCAGTGTGGCCCCACATTACTACGTGATCCAAACCAGAAAAAACCCAGGATCCGTTCTACAAGTATGTGAAGAATGCGAAAGTATGAGTCTGATGAGTGAAAATCCCAGGCCTAACCTATACCTAACATGCGTTATCCTCAAAAATATTGATCGAAACCTGGTTTAATCGACTGTTTCAGTGTGGTACCACGTTACTATGTGATCCAAACCAGAAAGTAACCCAGGATCTGTTCAACGAGTATGTGAAGTGTGCGAAAGTATAAGTCTGATGAGGTCAAATCCCAGACCAATCCCTGACATAACTTGCGTTATCCTCTAAAATATTGATCGAAACCAGGTTTAATCGACTGTTTCAGTGTGGTACCACACTACTACGTGATCCAAACCACAAAAAACCCAGGATCTGTTCGACAAGTATGTGAAAAACGCGAAACTGTGAGCCTGATGAGGGCAAATCCTAGACCTAACCCAAACCTAACATGCGTTATCCTCTAAAATATTTATCAAGACCAGGTTTAATTGAATGTTTCAGTGTGGTACCACTTTACTACGTGATCCAAAGCAGAAAAAACCCTCGATCAGGTCAACATGTATGTTAAAACTGCGAAAGTATGGCCCTGATGAGGGCAAATCCCAGGCCTAACCTAGACCTAACTTGCGTTATCCTCTAAAATATTGATCGAAACCAGGTTTAATTCGCTGTT
Organism: Colletes latitarsis; assembly: GCF_051014445.1. Lineage (NCBI taxonomy): Eukaryota > Metazoa > Arthropoda > Insecta > Hymenoptera > Colletidae > Colletes > Colletes latitarsis. Next base: position 26,959,695 of record NW_027488367.1, on the reverse strand, counting down.
TCAGCGTGGTACCACATTACTACGTCATACAATCCAGAAACAGCCCAGGATCTAGCCATCAAGTATGAGAAATATGCGAAAGAATGAGCCTGATGAGAGCAAATCCCAGACCTAACCTAGACCTAACATGAATTATTCTCTAAAATATTGTTCGACACCAGGTTTAATCGACTGTTTCAGTGTGGTACCACATTACTACGTGATCCAAACCAGTAAAAACCCAGGATCCGTTTAATAAGTATGTGAAAAACGCGAAAGTATGAGCCTGATGAGGGCAAATCCCAGACCTATCCCAGACCTAGCTTGCGTTATCCTCTAAAATATTGATCGAAACCAGGTTTAATCGACTGTTTCAGTGTGGAACCACATTACTACGTGATTCAAACCAGAAAAAAACCCAGGATCTTGTCAACGAGTATGTGAAGTGTGCGAAAGTATGAGCCTGACGAGGGCAAATCCTAGACCTAACCCAGGCCTAACATGCGTTATCCTCTAAAATATTTATCAAGACCAGGTATAATTGAATGTTTCAGTGTGGTACCACATTACTACGTGAACTAAACCAGAAAAAAACCCAGGATCTGATCAACGAGTATGTGAAGTGTGCGAAAGTATGAGTCTGATGAGGGCAAATCACAGACCTATCCCGGACCTAACTTGCGATATCCTCTAAAATATTGGTCGAAACCAGGTTTAATTGACAGTTTTAGTGTGGTACCACTTTACTACGTGATCCAAAGCAGAAAAAACCCTCGATCAGGTCAGCATGCATGTTAAAACTGCGAAAGTATGAGCCTGATGATGGCAAATCCCACACCTATCCCAGACCTAACATGCGTTATCCTCTAAAATATTTATCAAGACCAGGTTTAATTGAATGTTTCAGTGTGGTACCACATTACTACGTGATGCAATCCAGAAAAAGCCTAGGATCTAGGCATCAAGTATAAGAAATATGCGAAAGAATGAGCCTGATGAGGGCAAATCCTAGACCTAACCCAGACCTAACATGCGTTATCCTCTAAAATATTGATCGCAACCAGGTTTAATGGACTGTTTCTGTGTGGTACCACACTACTACGTGATCCAAACCAGAAAAAACCCAGGATCTGTTCAACGAGTATGTGAAGAATGCGAAAGTATGGGTCTGATGAGTGAAAATCCCAGACCTAACCTAGACCTAACATGCGTTATCCTCTAAAATATTGATCCAAACCAGGTTTAATGGACTGTTTCAGTGTGGAACCACACTACTACGTGATCCAAACCAGAAAAAACCCAGGATCTGTTCAACGAGGATGTGAAAAACGCGAAAGTATGAGCCTGATGAGGGCAAATCCCTGACCTATCCCAGACCTAACTTGCGTTGTCCTCTAAGATACTGATGGAAACCAGGTTTAATTGACTGTTTCAGTGTTGTACTTCATTACTACGTGATGCAATCCAGAAAAAGCCCAGGATCTAGCCATCAAGTTTGAGAAATATGCGAAAGAATGAGCCTGATGAGAGCAAATCCCAGATCTAAACTAGACCTAACATGAATTATTCTCTTAAATATTGATCGAAACCAGGTGTAATTGATTGTTTCAGTGTGGTCCCACATTACTACGTGATCCAAACCAGAAAAAACCTAGGATCCGTTCAACAAGTATGTGAAGAATGCGAAAGTATGAGTCTGATGAGTGAAAATACCAGACCTAACCTAGACCTAACATGCGTTATCCTCAAAAATACTGATCGGAACCTGGTTTAATCGACTGTTTCAGTGTGGTACCACATTACTATGTGATCCAAACCAGAAAGTAACCCAGGATCTGTTCAACGAGTATGTGAAGTGTGCGAAAGTATGAGTCTGATGAGGGCAAATCCCAGACCTATACCAGACCTAACTTGCGTTATCCTCAAAAATATTGATCGAAACCTGGTTTAATCGACTGTTTCACTGTGGTCCCACATTACTACGTGATGCAATCTAGAAAAAGCCCAGGATCTAGCCATCAAGTATGAGAAATATGCGAAAGAATGAGCCTGATGACAGCAAATCCCAGACCTAACCTAGACCTAACATGCGTTATCCTCTAAAATATTGAGCGAAACCAGGTTTAATGGACTGTTTCAGTATGGTACCACATTACTACGTGATCCAAACCAGAAACAACCCAGGATCTGTTCAACAAGTATGTGAAAAACGCGAAAATGTGAGCCTGATGTGGGCAAATCTTAGACCTAACCTTGACCTAACATGCGTTATCCTCTAAACTATTTATCCAGACCAGGTTTCATTTAATGTTTCGGTGTGGTACCACTTTACTACGTGATCCAATCCAGAAATAGCCCAGGATCTAGCCATGAAGTATGAGAAATATGCGAAAGTAAGAGCCTGATGAGGGCAAATCCTAGACCTATCCCAGACCTAACTTGCGTTATCCTCTAAAATATTGATCGAAATCAGGTTTAATTGACTGTTTCAGCGTGGTACCACATTACTACGTGATACAATCCAGAAACAGCCCAGGATCTAGCCATGAAGTATGAGCAATATGCGAAGGTATGAGCCTGATGAGGGCAAATCCTAGACCTAACCCAGACCTAACATGCGTTATCCTCTAAAATATTTATCAAGACCAGGTTTAATTGATTGTTTCAGTGTGGTCCCACATTACTACATGATCCAAAACAGAAAAAACCCAGGATCTGTTCTACATGTATGAGAAATATGCGAAAGAATGAGCCTGATGAGAGCAAATCCCAGAACTAACCTAGACCTAACATGAATTATTCTCTAAACTATTGATCGAAACCAGGTTTAATTGACTGTTTCAGTGTGGTCCCACATTACTACGTGATCCAAACCAGAAAAAACCCAGGATCCGTTCAACAAGTATGTGAAGAATGCGAAAGTATGAGTCTGATGAGTGAAAATCCAAGGCCTAACCTAGACCTAACTTGAATTATTCTCTAAAATATTGATCAAAACCAGATTTAATTGACTGTTTCAGTGTGGTCCCACATTACTACGTGATCCAAACCAGAAAAAACCCTCGATCAGGTCAACATGCATGTTAAAACTGCGAAAGTATGAGCCTGACGAGGGCAAATCACAGACCTAACCCAGACCTAACATGCGTTATCCTCTAAAATATTTATCAAGACCAGGTTTAATTTAATGTTTCAGTGTGATACCACATTACTACGTGATCCAAACCAGAAAAAACCCTGGATCTGTTCAACAAGTATGTGAAAAACGCGAGACTGTGAGCCTGATGAGGGCAAATCTTAGACCTAACCTTGACCTAACATGCGTTATCCTCTATAATATTTATCCAGACCAGGTTTCATTGAATGTTTCAGTGTGGTACCACTTTACTACGTGATCCAATCCAGAAATAGCCCAGGATCTAGCCATGAAGTATGAGAAATATGCGAAAGTATGAGCCCGATGAGGGCAAATCCTAGACCTAACCCAGTCGTAACATGCGTTATTCTCTAAAATATTTATCAAGACCAGTTTTAATTGAATGTTTCAGTGTGGTACCACATTACTACGTGATCCAAACCAGGAAAAACCCAGGGTCAGTTCAACAAGAATGTGAAAAACGCGAAAGTATGAGCCTGATTAGGGCGAATCCCAGACCTATCCCAGACCTAACTTGCGTTATCCTCTAAAATATTGATCGAAACCAGGTTTAATTGACTGTTTCAGCGTGGTACCACATTACTACCTGATACAATCCAGAAACAGCCCAGGATCTAGCCATGAAGTATGAGAAATATGCGAAAGTATGAGCCTGATGAGGGCAAATCCTAGACCTAACCCAAACCTAACATACGTTATCCTCTAAAATATTTATCAAGGCCAGGTTTAATTGAATGTTTCAGTGTGGTACCACATTACTACGTGAAACAAACCAGAAAAAAACAAGGATCAGTTCAACAAGTATGTGAAGAATGCGAAAGTATGAGTCTGATGAGTGAAAACCCCAGGGCTAACCTAGACCTAACATGAATTGTTCTCTAAAATAGTGATCGAAACCAGGTTTAATTGACTGTTTCAGTGTGGTCCCACATTACTACGTGATCCAAACCAGAAAAAACCCAGGATCCGTTCAACAAGTATGTGAAGAATGCGAAAGTATGAGTCTGATGAGGGCAAATTCTAGACATGACCCAGACCTAACATGCGTTATCCTCTAAAATATTTATCAAGACCAGGTTTAATTGAATGTTTCAGTGTGGTACCACATTACTACGTGAACCAAACCAGAAAATAACCCAGGATCTGTTCAACAAGTATGTGAAGACTGCGAAAGTATGAGTCTGATGAGGGCAAATCCCAGACATAACCCAGACCTAACATGCGTTATCCTCTAAAATATTTATCAAGACCAGGTTTAATTGAATGTTTCAGTGTGGTACCACATTACTACGTGATCCAATCCAGAAAAAGCCCAGGATCAGTTCAACAAGTACGTGAAAAACGCGAATGTATGAGCCTGATTAGGGCGAATCCCAGACCTATCCCAGACCTAACTTGCGTTATCCTCTAAAATATTGAGCGAAACCATGTTTAATGGACTGTTTCAGTGTGGTACCACATTACTACGTGATACAATCCTGAAACAGCCCAGGATCTAGCCATGAAGTATGAGAAATATGCGAAAGGATGAGCCTGATGAGTGCAAATCCTAGACCTAACCCAAACCTAACATGCGTTATCCTCTAAAATATTTATCAAGACCAGGTTTAATTGAATGTTTCAGTGTGGTACCACATTACTACGTGATCCAATCCAGAAAAAGCCCAGGATCAGTTCAACAAGTACGTGAAAAACGCGAATGTATGAGCCTGATTAGGGCGAATCCCAGACCTATCCCAGACCTAACTTGCGTTATCCTCTAAAATATTGAGCGAAACCAGGTTTAATGGACTGTTTCAGTGTGGTACCACATTACTACGTGATACAATCCAGAAACAGCCCAGGATCTAGCCATGAAGTATGAGAAATATGCGAAAGGATGAGCCTGATGAGTGCAAATCCTAGACCTAACCCAAACCTAACATACGTTATCCTCTAAAATATTTATCAAGACCAGGTTTAATTGAATGTTTCAGTGTGGTACCACATTACTACGTGATCCAAACCAGAAAAAACCGAGGATCCGTGCAACAGGTATGTGAAGAATGCGAAAGTATGAGTCTGATCAGTGAAAATCTCAGGCCTTACCTAGACCTAACTTGCGTTGTCTTCTAAAATATTGATGGAAACCTGGTTTCATTGACTGTTTCAGTGTGGTACCACATTACTACGTGAACCAAACCAGAAAATAACCCAGGATCTGTTCAACAAGTATGTGAAGACTGCGAAAGTATGAGTCTGATGAGGGCAAATCCCAGACATAACCCAGACCTAACATGCGTTATCCTCTAAAATATTTATCAAGACCAGGTTTAATTGAATGTTTCAGTGTGGCACCACATTACTACGTGATCCAATCCAGAAAAAGCCCAGGATCAGTTCAACAAGTACGTGAAAAACGCGAATGTATGAGCCTGATTAGGGCGAATCCCAGACCTATCCCAGACCTAACTTGCGTTATCCTCTAAAATATTGAGCGAAACCATGTTTAATGGACTGTTTCAGTGTGGTACCACATTACTACGTGATACAATCCTGAAACAGCCCAGGATCTAGCCATGAAGTATGAGAAATATGCGAAAGGATGAGCCTGATGAGTGCAAATCCTAGACCTAACCCAAACCTAACATGCGTTATCCTCTAAAATATTTATCAAGACCAGGTTTAATTGATTGCTTCAGTGTGGTCCCACATTACTACGTGATCCAAACCAGAAAAAACCGAGGATCCGTACAACAGGTATGCGAAGAATGCGAAAGTATGAGTCTGAGCAGTGAAAATCTCAGGCCTTACCTAGACCTAACTTGCGTTGTCTTCTAAAATATTGATGGAAACCTGGTTTCATTGACTGTTTCAGTGTGGTACTACATTACTACGTGATGCAATCTAGAAAAAGCCCAGGATCTAGCCATCAAGTATGAGAAATATGCGAAAGAATGAGCCTGATGACAGCAAATCCCAGACCTAGCCTAGACCTAACATGCGTTATCCTCTAAAATATTGAGCGAAACCTGGTTTAATGGACAGTTTCAGTATGGTACCACAGTACTACGTAAACCAAACCAGAAAAAACCCAGGATCTGTTCAAAAAGTATGTGAAAAATTCGAAAATGTGAGCCTGATGAGGGCAAATCTTAGACCTAACCTTAACCTAACATGCGTTATCCTCTAAAATATTTATCCAGACCAGGTTTCATTGAATGTTTCAGTGTGGTACCACTTTACTACGTGATCCAATCCAGAAATAGCCCAGGATCTAGCCATGAAGTATGAGAAATATGCGAAAGTAAGAGCCTGATGAGGGCAAATCCTAGACCTATCCCAGACCTAACTTGCGTTATCCTCTAAAATATTGATCGAAATCAGGTTTAATTGACTGTTTCAGCGTGGTGCCACATTACTACGTGATACAATCCAGAAACAGCCCAGGATCTAGCCATGAAGTCTGAGCAATATGCGAAAGTATGAGCCTGATGAGGGCAAATCCTGGACCTAACCCAGACCTAACATGCGTTATCCTCTAAAATATTTATCAAGACCAGGTTTAATTGAATGTTTCAGTGTGGTACCGCATTACTACGTGATGCAATCCAGAAATAGCCCAGGATCTAGCCATGAAGTATGAGAAATATGCGAAAGTATGAGCCTGATGAGGGCAGATCCTAGACCTAACCCAGACCTAACATGCGTTATCCTCTAAAATATTTATCAAGACCATGTTTAATTGAATGTTTCAGTGTGGTACCACATTACTACGTGATGCAATCCAGAAAAAGCCCAGTACCAAGCCATCAAGTTTGAGAAATATGCGAAAGAATGAGCCTGATGAGGGCAAATACTAGACCTAACCCAGACCTAACATGCGTTATCCTGTAAAATATTGATCGCAACCAGGTTTAATGGACTCTCTCAGTGTGGTACCACACTACTACGTGATCCAAACCAGAAAAAACCCAGGATCTGTTCAACAAGTATGTGAAAAACGCGAAAGTATGAGTCTGATGAGGTCAAATCCCAGACCTATCCCAGACTTAACTTGTGTTATCCTCTAAAATAATGATCGAAACCAGGTTTCATTGAATGTTTCAGTGTGGTACCACTTTACTACGTGATGCAATCCAGAAAAAGCCCAGGATCTAGCCATGAAGTATGTGAAATATGCGAAAGTATGAGCCTGATGAGGGCAAATCCTTGAACTAACCCAAACCTAACATGCGTTATCCTCTAAAATATTTATCAAGACCAGGTTTAATTGAACGTTTCAGTGTGGTACCACATTACTACGAGAACCAAACCAGAAAAAACCCAGGATCCGTTCAACAAGTATGTGAAGACTGCGAAAGTATGAGTCTGATGAGGTCAAATCCCAGACCTATCCCAGACTTAACTTGCGTTATCATCTAAAATATTGATCGAAACCAGGTTTAATCGACTGTTTCAGCGTGGTACCACATTACTACGTGGTACAATCCAGAAACAGCCCAGGATCTAGCCATGAAGTATGAGAAATATGCGAAAGTATGAGCCTGATGAGGGCAAATCCTAGACCTAACCCAAACCTAACATGCGTTATCCTCTAAAATATTTATCAAGACCAGGTGTAATTGAATGATTCAGTGTGGTACCACATTACTACGTGAACCAAACCACAAAAATCCCAGGATCCGTTCAACAAGTATGTTAAAACTGCGACAGTATGACCCTGATAAGGGCAAATCCCAGGCCTAACCTAGACCTAACATGCGTTGTCCTCTAAAATATTGATGGAAACAAGGTTTAATTGACTGTTTCAGTGTTGTACTTCATTACTACGTGATGCAATCCAGAAAAAGCCCAGGATCTAGCCATGAAGTATGAGAAATATGCGAAAGTAAGAGCCTGATGAGGGTAAATCCTAGACCTATCCCAGACCTAACTTGCGTTACCCTCTAAAATATTGATCGAAATCAGGTTTAATTGACAGTCTCAGCGTGGTACCACATTACTACGTGATACAATCCAGAAACAGCCCAGGATCTAGCCATGAAGTCTGAGCAATATGCGAAAGTATGAGCCTGATGAGGGCAAATCCTAGACCTAACCCAGACCTAACATGCGTTATCCTCTAAAATATTTATCAAGACCAGGTTTAATTGATTGTTTCAGTGTGGTCCCACATTACTACGTGATACAAAACAGAAAAAACCCAGGATCTGTTCTACATGTATGAGAAATATGCGAAAGAATGAGCCCGATGAGAGCAAATCCCAGACCTAACCTAGACCTAACATGAACTATTTTCTAAAATATTGATCGAAACCAGGTTTAATTGACTGTTTCAGTGTGGTCCCACATTGCTACGTGATCCAAACCAGAAAAAACCCAGGATCCGTTCAAAAAGTATCTGAAGAATGCGAAAGTATGTGTCTGATCAGTGAAAATCCCAGGCCTAACCTAGACCTAACATGCGTTATCCTCAAAAATATTGATCGAAACCTGGTTTAATCGACTGTTTCAGTGTGGTACCACATTACTATGTGATCCAAACCAGAAAATAACCCAGGATCTGTTCAACGAGTATGTGAAGGGTGCGAAGGTATGAGTCTGATGAGGTCAAATCCCAGACCTATCCCAGACCTAACTTGCGTTATCCTCCAAAATATTGATCGAAACGAGGTTTAATCGACTGTTTCAGTGTGGTACCACATTACTACGTGATCCAAACCAGAAAAAACCCAGGATCAGTTCAACAAGTACGTGAAAAACGCGAATGTATGAGCCTGATTAGGGCGAATCCCAGACCTATCCCAGACCTAACTTGCGTTATCCTCTAAAATATTGAGCGAAACCATGTTTAATGGACTGTTTCAGTGTGGTACCACATTACTACGTGATACAATCCTGAAACAGCCCAGGATCTAGCCATGAAGTATGAGAAATATGCGAAAGGATGAGCCTGATGAGTGCAAATCCTAGACCTAACCCAAACCTAACATGCGTTATCCTTTAAAATATTTATCAAGACCAGGTTTAATTGAATGTTTCAGTGTGGTACCACATTACTACGTGATCCAAACCAGAAAAAACCGAGGATCCGTACAACAGGTATGCGAAGAATGCGAAAGTATGAGTCTGAGCAGTGAAAATCTCAGGCCTTACCTAGACCTAACTTGCGTTGTCTTCTAAAATATTGATGGAAACCTGGTTTCATTGACTGTTTCAGTGTGGTACTACATTACTACGTGATGCAATCTAGAAAAAGCCCAGGATCTAGCCATCAAGTATGAGAAATATGCGAAAGAATGAGCCTGATGACAGCAAATCCCAGACCTAACCTAGACCTAACATGCGTTATCCTCTAAAATATTGAGCGAAACCTGGTTTAATGGACAGTTTCAGTATGGTACCACAGTACTACGTAAACCAAACCAGAAAAAACCCAGGATCTGTTCAAAAAGTATGTGAAAAATTCGAAAATGTGAGCCTGATGAGGGCAAATCTTAGACCTAACCTTAACCTAACATGCGTTATCCTCTAAAATATTTATCCAGACCAGGTTTCATTGAATGTTTCAGTGTGGTACCACTTTACTACGTGATCCAATCCAGAAATAGCCCAGGATCTAGCCATGAAGTATGAGAAATATGCGAAAGTAAGAGCCTGATGAGGGCAAATCCTAGACCTATCCCAGACCTAACTTGCGTTATCCTCTAAAATATTGATCGAAATCAGGTTTAATTGACTGTTTCAGCGTGGTGCCACATTACTACGTGATACAATCCAGAAACAGCCCAGGATCTAGCCATGAAGTCTGAGCAATATGCGAAAGTATGAGCCTGATGAGGGCAAATCCTGGACCTAACCCAGACCTAACATGCGTTATCCTCTAAAATATTTATCAAGACCAGGTTTAATTGAATGTTTCAGTGTGGTACCGCATTACTACGAGATGCAATCCAGAAATAGCCCAGGATCTAGCCATGAAGTATGAGAAATATGCGAAAGTATGAGCCTGATGAGGGCAGATCCTAGACCTAACCCAGACCTAACATGCGTTATCCTCTAAAATATTTATCAAGACCAGGTTTAATTGAATGTTTCAGTGTGGTACCACATTACTACGTGATGCAATCCAGAAAAAGCCCAGTACCAAGCCATCAAGTTTGAGAAATATGCGAAAGAATGAGCCTGATGAGGGCAAATACTAGACCTAACCCAGACCTAACATGCGTTATCCTCTAAAATATTGATCGCAACCAGGTTTAATGCACTCTCTCAGTGTGGTACCACACTACTACGTGATCCAAACCAGAAAAAACCCAGGATCTGTTCAACAAGTATGTGAAAAACGCGAAAGTATGAGTCTGATGAGGTCAAATCCCAGACCTATCCCAGACTTAACTTGTGTTATCCTCTAAAATAATGATCGAAACCAGGTTTCATTGAATGTTTCTGTGTGGTACCACTTTACTACGTGATGCAATCCAGAAAAAGCCCAGGATCTAGCCATGAAGTATGTGAAATATGCGAAAGTATGAGCCTGATGAGGGCAAATCCTAGAACTAACCCAAACCTAACATGCGTTATCCTCTAAAATATTTATCAAGACCAGGTTTAATTGAACGTTTCAGTGTGGTACCACATTACTACGAGAACCAAACCAGAAAAAACCCAGGATCCGTTCAACAAGTATGTGAAGACTGCGAAAGTATGAGTCTGATGAGGTCAAATCCCAGACCTATCCCAGACTTAACTTGCGTTATCATCTAAAATATTGATCGAAATCAGGTTTAATCGACTGTTTCAGCGTGGTACCACATTACTACGTGGTACAATCCAGAAACAGCCCAGGATCTAGCCATGAAGTATGAGAAATATGCGAAAGTATGAGCCTGATGAGGGCAAATCCTAGACCTAACCCAAACCTAACATGCGTTATCCTCTAAAATATTTATCAAGACCAGGTGTAATTGAATGATTCAGTGTGGTACCACATTACTACGTGAACCAAACCAGAAAAATCCCAGGATCCGTTCAACAAGTATGTTAAAACTGCGACAGTATGACCCTGATAAGGGCAAATCCCAGGCCTAACCTAGACCTAACATGCGTTGTCCTCTAAAATATTGATGGAAACAAGGTTTAATTGACTGTTTCAGTGTTGTACTTCATTACTACGTGATGCAATCCAGAAAAAGCCCAGGATCTAGCCATCAAGTATGAGAAATATGCGAAAGAATGAGCCTGATGAGAGCAAATCCCAGACCTAACCTAGATCTAACATGAATTATTCTCTAAAATATTGATCGAAACCAGTTTTAATTGACTGTTTCAGTGTTGTACTTCATTACTACGTGACGCAATCCAGAAAAAGCCCAGGATCTAGCCATGAAGTATGAGAAATATGCGAAAGTATGAGCCTGATGAGGGCAAATCCTAGACCTAACCCAGACCTAACATGCGTTATTCTGTAAAATTTTTATCAAGACCAGGTTTAATTGAATGATTCATTGTGGTACCTCATTACTGCGTGATCAAAACCAGAAAAAACCCAGGATCTAGCCATCAAGTATGAGAAATATGCGAAAGAATGAGCCTGACGAGGGCAAATCCCAGACCTAACCTAGACCTAACATGAATTATTCTCTAAAATATTGATCGAAATCAGGTTTACTTGACTGTTTCAGTGTGGCCCCACATTACTACGTGATCCAAACCAGAGAAAAACCCGGGGTCTGTTCAACAAGTATGTGAAAAGCGCGAAAGTATGAGTCTGATGAGATCAAATCCCAGACCTATCCCAGACTTAAATTGCGTTATCCTCTAAAATATTGATCGAAACCAGGTTTAATCGACTGTTTCAGCGTGGTGCCACATTACTACGTGATACAATCCAGAAACAGCCCAGGATCTAGCCATGAAGTATGAGAAATATGCGAAAGTAAGAGCCTGATGAGGGCAAATCCTAGACCTATCCCAGACGTAACTTGCGTTATCCTCTAAAATATTGATCGAAACCAGGTTTAATTGACTGTTTCAGCGTGGTACCACATTACTACGTGGTACAATCCAGAAACAGCCCAGGATCTAGCCATGAAGTATGAGAAATATGCGAAAGTATGAGCCTGATGAGGGCAAATCCTAGACCTAACCCAAACCTAACATGCGTTATCCTCTAAAATATTTATCAAGACCAGGTGTAATTGAATGATTCAGTGTGGTACCACATTACTACGTGAACCAAACCAGAAAAATCCCAGGATCCGTTCAACAAGTATGTTAAAACTGCGAAAGTATGTGTCTGATGAGTGAAAATCCCAGGCCTAACCTAGACCTAACATGCGTTATCCTCTAAAATACTGATGGAAAGCAGGTTTAATTGACTGTTTCAGTGTTGTACTTCATTACTACGTGATGCAATCCAGAAAAAGCCCAGGATCTAGCAATCAAGTATGAGAAATATGCGAAAGAATGAGCATGATGAGAGCAAATCCCAGACCTGACCTAGACCTAACATGAATTATTCTCTAAAATATTGATCGAAACCAGGTTTAATTCGCTGTTTCAGTGTGGTCCCACATTACTACGTGATCCAAACCAGAAAAAACCCAGGATCCGTTCAACAAGTATGTGAAGAATGCGAAAGTATGAGTCTGATGAGTGAAAATCCCAGGCCTAACCTAGACCTAACATGCGTTATCCTCAAAAATATTGATCGAAACCTGGTTTAATCGTCTGTTTCAGTGTGGTGCCACATTACTATGTGATCCAAACCAGAAAATAACCCAGGATCTGTTCAACGAGTATGTGAAGTGTGCGAAAGTATGAGTCTGATGAGGTCAAATCCCAGACCAAACCCAGACTTAACATGCGTTATCCTCTAAAATATTGATCGAAACCTGGTTTAATCGACTGTTTCAGTGTGGTACCACATTACTATGTGATCCAAACCAGAAAATAACCCAGGATCTGTTCAACGAGTATGTGAAGTGTGCGAAAGTATGAGTCTGATGAGGTCAAATCCCAGACCAAACCCAGACTTAACATGCGTTATCCTCTAAAATATTGATCGAAACCTGGTTTAATCGACTGTTTCAGTGTGGTACCACATTACTACGTGATCCAAACCAGAAAAAACCCAGGATCTGTTCAACAAGTATGTGAAAAACGCTAAACTATGAGCCTGATGAGGGCAAATCCTAGACCTATCCCAGACCTAACTTGCGTTATCCTCTAAAATATTGATCGAAACCAGGTTTAATTGACTGTTTCAGCGTGGTACCACATTACTACGTAATACAATCCAGAAACAGCCCAGGATCTAGCCTTGAAGTATGAGAAATATGCGAAAGTATGACCCTGATGAGGGCAAATCCCAGGCCTAACCTAGACCTAACATGCGTTATCTTCTAAGATATTGAGCGAAACCAGGTTTAATGGACTGTTTCAGTGTGGTACCTCACTACTTCGTGATCCAAACCAGAGAAAACCCAGGATCTGTTCAACAAGTATGCGAAAAACGCGAAACTGTGAGCCTGAGGAGGGCAAATCTTAAACCTCACACAGACCTAAGATGCGTTATCCTCTAAAATATTTATCCAGACCAGGTTTCATTGAATGTTTCAGTGTGGTACCACATTACTACGTAATCCAATCCAGAAAAATCCCAGGATCTGTTCAACAAGTATGTGAAAAATGCGAAAGCATGAGTCTGATGAGGGCAAATCCCAGGCCTAACCTAGACATAACTTTCGTTATCCTCTAAAATATTGATCGAAACCAGGTATAGAGGGCTGTTTCAGTGTGGTACCACATTACTGCGCGATCCAAACCAGAAAAAGCCAGGATCTGTTCAACAAGTATGTGAAAAATGCGATAGTATGAGCCTGATGTGGGCAAATCCTAGACCTAACCCAAACCTAACATGCGTTATCCTCAAAAATATTGATCAAGACCAGGTTTAATTGAATGTTTCAGTGTGGTACCACATTACTACGTGAACCAAACCAGTAAAAACCCAGGATCTGTTAAACGAGTCTGTGAAGTGTGCGAAAGTATGAGCCTGATGAGGGCGAATCCCAGACCTATCCCAGACCTAACTTGCGTTATCCTCTAAAATATTGATCGAAACAAGGTTTAATTGACTGTTTCAGCGTGGTACCACATTACTACGTGATACAATCCAGAAACAGCCCAGGAAGTATGAGAAATATGCGAAAGTATGAGCCTGATGTGGGCAAATCCTAGACCTAACCCAAACCTAACATGCGTTATCCTCTAAAATATTTATCAAGACCAGGTTTATTTGAATGTTTCAGTGCGGTACAACATTACTACGTGATCCAAACCAGAAAAAACCCAGGATCCGTTCAACAAGTATGTGAAAAACGCGAACGTATGGGTCTGATGAGGGCAAATCCCAGACCTATCCCAGACCTAACTTGCGTTGTCCTCTAAGATATTGATGGAAACCAGGTTTAATTGACTGTTTCAGTGTTGTACTTCATTACTACGTGATGCAATCCAGAAAAAGCCCAGGATCTAGCCATCAAGTATGAGAAATATGCGAAAGTATGAGCCTGACGAGAGCAAATCCTAGACCTAACCCAGACCTAACATGCGTTATCCTCTAAAATATTGTCAAGACCTGGTTTAATCGACTGTTTCAGTGTGGTACCACATTACTACGTGAACCATACCAGAAAAAACCCAGGATCCGTTCAGCAAGTATCTGAAGAATGCGAAAGTATGAGTCTGATGAGTGAAAATCTCAGGGCTAACCTAGACCTAACATGCATTATCCTCTAAAATATTGATCCAAACCAGGTTTAGTGGACTGTTTCAGTGTGGTACCACATTACTATGTGATCCAAACCAGGAAATACCCAAGATCCGTTCAACAAGTATGTGAAGAATGCGAAAGTATGAGTCTGATGAGTGAAAATCCCAGGCCTAACCTAGACCTAACATGCGTTATCCTCAAAAATATTGATCGAAACCTGGTTTAATCGACTGTTTCAGTGTGGTACCACAATACTACGTGATGCAATCCAGAAAATGCCCAGGATCTAGCCATCAAGTATGAGAAATATGCGAAAGAATGAGCCAGATGAGGGCAAATCCTAGACCTATCCCAGGCCTAACTTGCGTTATCCTCTAAAATATTGATCGATGCCAGGTTTAATTGACTGTTTTAGTGTGGTACCACTTTACTGCGTGATACAAAGCAGAAAAAACCCTCGATCAGGTCAACATGCATGTTAAAACTGCGAAAGTATGACCCTGATGAGAGCAAATCCCAGGCCTAACCTAGACCTAACATGCGTTATCTTCTAAGATATTGATCGAAACCAGGTTTAATGGACTGTTTCAGTGTGGTACCTCACTACTTCGTGATCCAAACCAGAGAAAACCCAGGATCTGTTCAACAAGTATGCGAAAAACGCGAAACTGTGAGCCTGAGGAGGGCAAATCTTAGACCTAACACAGACCTAAGATGCGTAATCCTCTAAAATATTTATCCAGACCAGGTTTCATTGAATGTTTCAGTGTGGTACCACATTACTACGTGATCCATGCCAGAAAAATCCCAGGATCTGTTCAACAAGTATGTGAAAAATGCGAAAGCATGAGTCTGATGAGTGATAATCTCAGGGCTGACCTAGACCTAACATGCATTATCCTCTAAAATATTGATCCAAACCAGGTTTAGTGGACTGTTTCAGTGTGGTACCACTTTACTACGTGATCCATAGCAGAAAAAACCCTCGATCAGGTCAACATGTATGTTAGAACTGCGAAAGTATGACCCTGATGAGGGCAAATCCCAGGCCTAACCTAGACCTAACATGAATTGTTCTCTAAAATATTTATCGAAACCAGGTTTAATTGACTGTTTCAGTGTTGTACTTCATTTCTACGTGATGCAATCCAGAAAAAGCCCAGGATCTAGCCATCAAGTATGAGAAATATGCGAAAGAATGAGCCTGATGAGAGCAAATCCCAGACCTAACCCAGACCTAACATGAATTATTCTCTAAAATATTGATCGAAACCAGGTTTAATTGACTGTTTCAGTGTGGTACCACATTACTACGTGATCCAAACCAGTAATAGTCCAGGATCCAGCCATGAAGTATGAGAAATATGCGAAAGTATGAGCCTGATGAGGGCAAATCCTAGACCTAACCCAGACCTAACATGCGTTATCCTCTAAAATATTTATCAAGACCAGGTTTAATTGATTGTATCAGTGTGGTGCCACATTACTACGTGATCCACACCAGAAAAAACCCAAGATCCGTTCAACATGTATGTTAGAACTGCGAAAGTATGACCCTGATGAGGGCAAATCCCAGGCCTAACCTAGACCTAACATGAATTGTTCTCTAAAATATTTATCGAAACCAGGTTTAATTGACTGTTTCAGTGTTGTACTTCATTTCTACGTGATGCAATCCAGAAAAAGCCCAGGATCTAGCCATCAAGTATGCGAAAAACGCGAAAGTATGAGCCTGACGAGAGCAAATCCTAGACCTAACCCAGACCTAACATGCGTTATCCTCTAAAATATTTATCAAGACCAGGTTTAATTGATTGCTTCAGTGTGGTCCCACATTACTACGTGATCCAAACCAGAAAAAACCCAGGATCCGTGCAACAGGTATGTGAAGAATGCGAAAGAATGTGTCTGATGAGTGAAAATCTCAGGGCTAACCTAGACCTAACATGCGTTATCCTCAAGAATATTGATCGAAACCTGGTTTAATCAACTGTTTCAGTGTGGTACCACATTACTATGTGATCCAAACCAGAAAATAGCCCAGGATCTATCCATGAAGTATAAGAAATATGCGAAAGTATGAGCCTGATGAGAGCAAATCCCAGACCTAACCCAGACCTAACATGAATTACTCTCTAAAATATTGATCGAAACCAGGTTTAATTGACTGTTTCAGTGTGGTACCACATTACTACGTGATCCAAACCAGTAATAGTCCAGGATCCAGCCATGAAGTATGAGAAATATGCGAAAGAATGAGCCTGAAGACGGCAAATCCTAGACCTATCCCAGGCCTAACTTGCGTTATCCTCTAAAATATTGATCGAAACCAGGTTTAATTGACTGTTTTAGTGTGGTACCACTTTACTACGTGATCCAAAGCAGAAAAAACCCTCGATCAGGTCAACATGCATGTTAAAACTGCGAAAGTATGACCCTGATGAGGGCAAATCCCAGGCCTAACCTAGACCTAACATGCGTTATCTTCTAAGATATTGAGCGAAACCAGGTTTAATGGACTGTTTCAGTGTGGTACCTCACTAATTCGTGATCCAAACCAGAGAACACCCAGGATCTGTTCAACAAGTATGTGAAGAATGCGAAAGAATGAGTCTGATGAGTGAAAATCCCAGGCCTTACCTAGACCTAACATGCGTTATCCTCAAGAATATTGACCGAAACCTGGTTTAATCGACTGTTTCAGTGTGGTACCACATTACTATGTGATCCAAACCAGAAAATAGCCCAGGATCTATCCATGAAGTATAATAAATATGCGAAAGTATGAGCCTGATGAGGGCAAATCCTAGACCTAACCCAGACCTAACATGCGTTATCCTCAAAAATATTTATCAAGACCAGGTTTAACTGAATGTTTCAGTGTGGTACCACATTACTACGTGAACCAAACCAGAAAAAACCCAGGATCTGTTAAGCGAGTCTGTGAAGTGTGCGAAAGTATGAGCCTGATGAGGGCGAATCCCAGACCTATCCCAGACCTAACTTGCGTTGTCCTCTAAGATATTGATGGAAACCAGGTTTAATTGACTGTTTCAGTGTTGTACTTCATTACTACGTGATGGAATCCAGAAAAAGCCCAGGATCTAGCCATCAAGTATGAGAAATATGCGAAAGTATGAGCCTGACGAGAGCAAATCCTAGACCTAACCCAGACCTAATATGCGTTATCCTCTAAAATATTTATCAAGACCAGGTTTAATTGATTGTTTCAGTGTGGTACCACATTACTGCGTGATCCATACCAGAAAAAACCCAGGATCCGTTCAACAGGTATGTGAAGAATGCGAAAGAATGAGTCTGATGAGTGAAAATCCCAGGCCTTACCTAGACCTAACATGCGTTATCCTCAAGAATATTGATCGAAACCTGGTTTAATCAACTGTTTCAGTGTGGTACCACATTACTATGTGATCCAAACCAGAAAATAGCCCAGGATCTATCCATGAAGTATAAGAAATATGCGAAAGTATGAGCCTGATGAGGGCAAATCCTAGACCTAACCCAGACCTAACATGCGTTATCCTGAAAAATATTTATCAAGACCAGGTTTAACTGAATGTTTCAGTGTGGTACCACATTACTGCGTGATCCATACCAGAAAAAACCCAGGATCCGTTCAACAGGTATGTGAAGAATGCGAAAGAATGAGTCTGATGAGTGAAAATCCCAGGCCTTACCTAGACCTAACATGCGTTATCCTCAAGAATATTGATCGAAACCTGGTTTAATCAACTGTTTCAGTGTGGTACCACATTACTATGTGATCCAAACCAGAAAATAGCCCAGGATCTATCCATGAAGTATAAGAAATATGCGAAAGTATGAGCCTGATGTGGGCAAATCCCAGACCTATCCCAGACCTAACTTGCATTGTCCTCTAAAATATTGATGGAAACCAGGTTTAATTGACTGTTTCAGTGTGGTACCACATTACTACGTGATCCAATCCAGAAAAAACCCAGGATCTGTTCAACAAGTATGAGAAATATGCGAAAGTATGAGCCTGACGAGAGCAAATCCTAGACCTAACCCAGACCTAACATGCGTTATCCTCTAAAATATTTATCAAGACCAGGTTTAATTGATTGCTTCAGTGTGGTCCCACATTACTACGTGATCCAAACCAGAAAAAACCCAGGATCCGTTCAACAGGTATGTGAAGAATGCGAAAGAATGTGTCTGATGAGTGAAAATCTCAGGGCTGACCTAGACCTAACATGCATTATCCTCTAAAATATTGATCCAAACCAGGTTTAGTGGACTGTTCCAGTGTGGTACCACTTTACTACGTGATCCAAAGCAGAAAAAACCCTCGATCAGGTCAACATGTATGTTAGAACTGCGAAAGTATGACCCTGATGAGGGCAAATCCCAGGCCTAACCTAGACCTAACATGAATTGTTCTCTAAAATATTTATCGAAACCAGGTTTAATTGACTGTTTCAGTGTTGTACTTCATTTCTACGTGATGCAATCCAGAAAAAGCCCAGGATCTAGCCATCAAGTATGAGAAATATGCGAAAGAATGAGCCTGATGAGAGCAAATCCCAGACCTAACCCAGACCTAACATGCGTTATCCTCTAAAATATTTATCAAGACCAGGTTTAATTGATTGCTTCAGTGTGGTCCCACATTACTACGTGATCCAAACCAGTAATAGTCCAGGATCCAGCCATGAAGCATGAGAAATATGCGAAAGAATGAGCCTGATGAGGGCAAATCCTAGACCTATCCCAGGCCTAACTTGCGTTATCCTCTAAAATATTGATCGAAACCAGGTTTAATTGACTGTTTTAGTGTGGTACCACTTTACTACGTGATCCAAAGCAGAAAAAACCCTCGATCAGGTCAACATGCATGTTAAAACTGCGAAAGTATGACCCTGATGAGGGCAAATCCCAGGCCTAACCTAGACCTAACATGCGTTATCTTCTAAGATATTGAGCTAAACCAGGTTTAATGGACTGTTTCAGTGTGGTACCTCACTACTTCTTGATCCAAACCAGAGAAAACCCAGGATCTGTTCAACAAGTATGCGAAAAACGCGAAACTGTGAGCCTGAGGAGGGCAAATCTTAGACCTAACACAGACCTAAGATGCGTTATCCTCTAAAATATTTATCCAGACCAGGTTTAATTGACTGTTTCAGCGTGGTACCACATTACTACGTGATACAATCCAGAAACAGCCCAGGATCTAGCCATGAAGTATGAGAAATATGCGAAAGCATGAGCCTGATGTGGGCAAATCCTAGACCTAACCCAAACCTAACATGCGTTATCCTCTAAAATATTTATCAAGACCAGGTTTATTTGAATGTTTCAGTGTGGTACCACATTACTACGTGATCCAAGCCAGAAAAAACCCAGGATCCGTTCAACTAGTATGTGAAGAATGCGAAAGTATGAGTCTGATGAGGGCAAATCCCAGACCTATCCCAGACCTAACTTGCGTTGTCCTCTAAGATATTGATGGAAACCAGGTTTAATTGACTGTTTCAGTGTTGTACTTCATTACTACGTGATGCAATCCAGAAAAAGCCCAGGATCCGTCCAACAAGTATGTGAAGAATGCGAAAGTATGAGTCTGATGAGTGAAAATCCCAGGCCTAACCTGGACCTAACATGCGTTATCCTCAAAAATATTGATCGAAACCTGGTTTAATCGACTGTTTCAGTGTGGTACCACATTACTACGTGACTCAAACCAGAAAAAACCCAGGATCTGTTCAACAAGTATGTGAAAAACGCGAATGTATGAGCCTGATGAGGGCAAATCCCAGACCTGTCCCAGACCAAACTTGCGTTATCCTCTAAAATATTGATCGAAACCAGGTTTAATCGACTGTTTCAGTGTGGTACCACATTGCTACGTGATCCAAACCAGAAAAAACCCAGGATCAGTTCAACAAGTATGTGAAGAATGCGAAAGTATGAGCCTGATGGGGGCAAATCCCAGACCTGTCCCAGACCTAACTTGCGTTATCCTCAAAAATATTGATCGAAACCAGGTTTAATTGACTGTTTCAGCGTGGTACCACACTACTACGTGATACAATCCAGAAAAAGCCCAGGATCTAGCCATGAAGCATGAGAAATATGCGAAAGTATGACCCTGATGAGGGCAAATCCCAGGCCTAACCTAGACCTAACATGCGTTGTCCTGTAAAATATTGTTGGAAACCAGGTTTAATTGACTGTTTCAGTGTTGTACTTCATTACTACGTGATGCAATCCAGAAAAAGCCCAGGATCTAGACATCAAGTATGAGAAATATGCGAAAGAATGAGCCTGATGAGAGCAAATCCCAGACCTAACATAGACCTAACATGAATTATTCTCTAAAATATTGATCGAAACCAGGTTTAATTGACTGTTTCAGTGTGGTATCACATTACTACGTGATCCAAACCAGTAAAAACCCAGGATCCGTTCAACAAGTATGTGAAGAATGCGAAAGTATGAGTCTGATGAGTGAAAATCCTCGGCCTAACCTAGACCTAACATGCGTTATCCTCAAAAATATTGATCGAAACCAGGTTTAATCGACTGTTTCAGTGTGGTACCACATTACTACGTGATCCAAACCAGAAAAAAACCCAGGATCTGTTCAACAAGTATGTGAAGTATGCGAAAGTATGAGTCTGATGAGGGCAAATCCCAGGCCTAAACTAGACATAACTTTCGTTATCCTCTAAAATATTGATCGAAACCAGGTTTAATTGACTGTTTTAGTGTGGTACCTCTTTACTACGTGATCCAAAGCAGAAAAAACCCTCGATCAGGTCAACATGCATGTTAAAACTGCGAAAGTATGAGCCTGACGAGAGCAAATCCTAGACCTATCCCAGACCTAACATGCGTTATCCTCTAAAATATTTATCAAGACCAGGTTTAATTGATTGCTTCAGTGTGGTCCCACATTACTACGTGATCCAAACCAGAAAAAACCCAGGATCCGTTCAACAGGTATGTGAAGAATGCGAAAGAATGAGTCTGATGAGTGAAAATCCCAGGGCTAACCTAGACCTAACATGCAGTATCCTCTAAAATATTGATCCAAACCAGGTTTGGTGGACTGTTTTAGTGTGGTACCACTTTACTACGTGATCCAAAGCAGAAAAAACCCTCGATCCGTTCAACAGGTATGTGAAGAATGCGAAAGAATGATTCTGATGAGTGAAAGTGCCAGGGCTAACCTAGCCCTAACATGCGTTATCCTCTAAAATATTTATCAAGACCAGGTTTATTTGAATGTTTCAGTGTGGTACCACATTACTACGTGACTCAAACCAGAAAAAACCCAGGATCTGTTCAACAAGTATGTGAAAAACGCGAAAGTATGAGCCTGATGAGGGCAAATCCCAGACCTATCCCAGGCCAAACTTGCGTTATCCTCTAAAATATTGATCGAAACCAGGTTTAATCGACTGTTTCAGTGTGGTGCCACATTGCTACGTGATCCAAACCAGAAAAAACCCAGGATCAGATCAACAAGTATGTGAAAAACGCGAAAGTATGAGCCTGATGAGGGCGAATCCCAGACCTATCCCAGACCTAACTTGCGTTATCCTCTAAAATATTGATCGAAACCAGGTTTAATTGACTGTTTCAGCGTGGTACCACATTACTACGTGAAACAATCCAAAAAAAGCCCAGGATCTAGCCATGAAGTATGAGAAATATGCGAAAGTATGAGCCTGATGAGGGCAAATCCTAGACCTAACCCAAACCTAACATGCGTTATCCTCTAAAATATTGATCCAAACCGGGTTTAATGGATTGCTTCAGTGTGGTACCACTTTACTACGTGATCCAAAGCGGAAAAAACCCTCGATCAGGTCAACGTGTATGTTAAAACTGCGAAAGTATGACCCTGATGAGGGCAAATCCCAGGCCTAACCTAGACCTAACATGCGTTGTCCTCTAAAATATTGATGGAAACCAGGTTTAATTGACTGTTTCAGTGTTGTACTTCATTACTACGTGATGCAATCCAGAAAAAGCCCAGGATCTAGCCATGAAGTATGAGAAATATGCGAAAGTATGAGCCTGATGAGGGCAAATCCTAGACCTAACCCAAACCTAACATGCGTTATCCTCTAAAATATTGATCCAAACCGGGTTTAATGGACTGCTTCAGTGTGGTACCACTTTACTACGTGATCCAAAGCGGAAAAAACCCTCGATCAGGTCAACATGTATGTTAAAACTGCGAAAGTATGACCCTGATGAGGGCAAATCCCAGGCCTAACCTAGACCTAACATGCGTTGTCCTGTAAAATATTGATGGAAACCAGGTTTAATTGACTGTTTCAGTGTTGTACTTCATTACTACGTGATGCGATCCAGAAAAAGCCCAGGATCTAGACATCAAGTATGAGAAATATGCGAAAGAATGAGCCAGATGAGAGCAAATCCCAGACCTAACCTAGACCTAACATGAATTACTCTCTAAAGTATTGATCGAAACCAGCTTTAATTGACTGTGTCAGTGTGGTACCACATTACTACGTGATCCAAACCAGTAAAAACCCAGGATCCGATCAACAAGTATGTGAAGAATGCGAAAGTATGAGTCTGATGAGTGAAAATCCCAGACCTAACCTAGACCTAACATGCGTTATTGTCTAAAATATTGATCCAAACCAGGTTTAATGGACTGTTTCAGTGTGGTACCACTTTACTACGTGATCCAAAGCAGAAAAAACACTCGATCAGGTCAAGAAGTATGTGAAGAATGCGAAAGTATGAGTCTGATGAGGGCTAATCCCAGACCTATCCCAGACCTAACTTGCGTTATCCTCTAAAATAATGATCGAAACCAGGTTCAATTGACTGTTTTAGTTGTGGTACCACTTTACTACGTGATCCAAAGCAGAAAAAACCCTCGATGAGGTCAACATGCATGTTAAAACTGCGAAAGTATGACCCTGATGAGGGCAAATCCCAGGGCTTACCTAGACCTAACATGCGTTGTCCTCTAAAATATTGATGGAAACCAGGTTTAATGGACTGTTTCAGTGTGGTACCACTTTACTACGTGATCCAAAGCAGAAAAAACCCTCGATCACGTCAACATGTATGTTAAAACTGCGAAAGAATGAGCCTGATGAGAGCAAACACCAGACCTAACCTAGACCTAACATGAATTATTCTCTAAAATATTGATCAAAACCAGGTTTAATCGACTGTTTCAGTGTGGTACCACACTACTACTTGACCCAAACCGGAAAAAACCCATGATCCGTTCAACAAGTATGTGATGAATGCGAAAGTATGAGTCTGATGAGGGAAAATCCCCGGCCTAACCTAGACCTAACATGCGTTATCCTCAAAAATATTGATCGAAACCAGGTTTAATGGACTGTTTCAGTGTGGTACCACTTTACTACGTGATCCAAAGCAGAAAAAACACTCGATCAGGTCAACATGTATGTTAGCACTGCGAAAGTATGACCCTGATGAGGGCAAATCCCAGACCTATCCCAGACCTAACTTGCGTTGTCCTCTAAGATATTGATGGAAACCAGGTTTAATTGACTGTTTCAGTGTTGTACTTCATTACTACGTGATGCAATCCAGAAAAAGCCCAGGATCTAGCCATCAAGTATGAGAAATATGCGAAAGAATGAGCCTCATGAGGGCAAATCCCAGGCCTATCCCAGACCTAACTTGCGTTATCCTCTAAAATATTGAACGAAACCAGGTTTAATTGACTGCTTCAGCGTGGTACCACATTACTACGTGGTACAATCCAGAAACAGCCCAGGATCTAGCCATGAAGTATGAGAAATATGCGAAAGTATGAGCCTGATGAGGGCAAATCCTAGACCTAACCCAAACCTAACATGCGATATCCTCTAAAATATTTATCAAGACCACGTTTAATTGAATGTTCCAGTGTGGTACCACATTACTACGTGAACCAAACCAGAAAAAAACCAGGATCCATTCAACAAGTATGTGAGGAATGCGAAAGTATGAGTCTGATGAGGGCTAATCCCAGACCTATCCCAGACCTAACTTGCGTTGTCCTCTAAGATATTGATGGAAACCAGGTTTAATTGACTGTTTCAGTGTTGTACTTCATTACTACGTGATGCAATCCAGAAAAAGCCCAGGATCTAGCCATCAAGTATGAGAAATATGCGAAAGAATGAGCCTGATGAGAGCAAATCCCACACCTAACCTAGACCAAACATGAATTATTCTCTAAAATATTGATCGAATCCAGGTTTAATTGACTATTTCAGTGTGGTCCCACATTACTACGTGATCCAAACCAGAAAAAACCCAGGATCCGTTCAACAAGTATGTGAAGAATGCGAAAGTATGAGTCTGATGAGTGAAAATCCCAGGCCTAACCTAGACCTAACACGCGTTATCCTCAAAAATATTGATCGAAACCTGGTTTAATCTGCTGTTTCAGTGTGGTACCACATTACTATGTGATCCAAACCTGAAAATAACCCAGGATCTGTTCAACGAGTATGTGAAGTGTGCGAAAGTATGAGTCTGTTGAGGTCAAATCCCAGACCTATCCCAGACTTAACTTGCGTTATCCTCTAAAATATTGATCGAAACCGGGTTTAATCGACTGTCTCAGTGTGGTACCACATTAATACGTGATCCAAACCAGAAAAAACCCAGGATCAGTTCAACAAGTATGTGAAAAACGCGAAAGTATGAGCCTGATGAGGGCGAATCCCAGACCTATCCCAGACCTAACTTGCGTTATCCTCTAAAATATTGATCGAAACCAGGTTTAATTGACTGTTTCAGCGTGGTACCACATTACTACGTGATACAATCCGGAAACAGCCCAGGATCTTGCCATGAAGTATGAGAAATATGCGAATGTATGAGCCTGATGAGGGCAAATCCTAGACCTAACCCAAACCTAACATGCGTTATCCTCTAAAATATTGATCCAAACCAGGTTTAATGGACTGTTCCAGGGTGGTACCACTTTACTACGTGATCCAAAGCATTAAGAACCCTCCATCAGGTCAACATGTATGTTAAAACTGCGAAAGTATGACCCTGATGAGGGCAAATCCCAGGCCTTACCTAGACCTAACATGCGTTGTCCTCTAAAATATTGATGGAAACCAGGTTTAATTGACTGTTTCAGTGTTGTACTTCATTACTACGTGATGCAATCCAGAAAAAGCCCAGGATCTAGCATTCAAGTATGAGAAATATGCGAAAGAATGAGCCTGATGAGGGCAAATCCCAGACCTAACCTAGACCTGACATGAATTATTCTCTAAAATATTGATCAAAACCAGGTTCAATTGACTGTTTCAGTGTGGTACCACATTACTACCTGATCCAATCCAGAAATAGCCCAGGATCCAGCCATGAAGTATGAGAAATATGCGAAAGTATGAGCCTGATGGGGGCAAATCCTAGACCTAATCCAGACCTAACATGCGTTATCCTCTAAAATATTTATCTAGACCAGGTTTAATTGAATGTTTCAGTGTGGTACCACATTACTATGTGATCCAAACCAGTAAAAACCCAGGATCCGTTCAACAAGTATGTGAAGAATGCGAAAGTACGAGTCTGCTGAGTGAAAATCCCCGGCCTAACCTAGACCTAACATGCGTTATCCTCAAAAATATTGATCGAAACCAGGTTTAATAGACTGTTTCAGTGTGGTACCACACTACTACGTGACCCAAACCGGAAAAACCCAGGATCTGTTGAACAAGTATGTGAAGAATACGAAAGTATGAGTCTGATGAGTGAAAATCCCAGGCCTAACCTAGACCTAACATGCGTTATCCTCAAAAATATTGATCCAAACAAGGTTTAATGGACTGTTTCAGTGTGGTACCACACTACTACGTGATCCAAACTAGAAAAAACACAGGATCTGTTCAACAAGTATGTGAAAAACGCGAAAGTATGAGCCTGATGAGGGCAAATCCCAGACTTATCCCAGACCTAACTTGCGTTGTCCACTAAGATATTGATGGAAACCAGGTTTAATTGACTGCTTCAGTGTTGTACTTCATTACTGCGTGATGCAATCCAGGAAAAGCCCAGGATCTAGCCATCAAGTATGAGAAATATGCGAAGGTATGAGCCTGATGAGGGCGAATCCCAGACCTATCCCAGACCTAACTTGCGTTATCCTCTAAAATATTGATCGAAACCAGTTTTAATTGACTGTTTCAGCGTGGTACCACATTACTACGTGATACAATCCAGAAACAGCCCAGGATCTAGCCATGAAGTATGAGAAATATGCGAAAGTATGAGCCTGATGAGGGCAAATCCCAGACCTAACCCAGACCTAACATGCGTTATCCTCTAAAATATTTATCAAGATCAGGTTTAATTGATTGTTTCAGTGTGGTACCACATTGCTACGTGATCCAAACCAGAAAAAACCGAGGACCAGTTCAACAAGTATGTGAAAAACGTGAAAGTATGAGCCTGATGAGGGCAAATCCCAGACCTATCCCAGACCAAACTTGCGTTATCCTCTAAAATATTGATCGAAACCAGTTTTAATTGACTGTTTCAGCGTGGTACCACATTACTACGTGATACAATCCTGAAACAGCCCAGGATCTAGCCATGAAGTATGAGAAATATGCGAAAGTATGAGCCTGATGAGTGCAAATCCTAGACCTAACCCAAACCTAACATGCGTTATCCTCTAAAATATTGATCCAAACCAGGTTTAATGGTCTGCTTCAGTGCGGTACCACTTCACTACGTGATCCAAAGCAGAAAAAACCCTCGATCAGGTCAACATGTATGTTAAAACTGCGGAAGTATGACCCTGATGAGGGCAAATCCCAGGCCTAGCCTAGGCCTAACATGCGTTATCTTCTAAAATATTGAACGAAACCAGGTTTAATTGACTGTTTCAGTGTGGTACCACACTACTACGTGATACAATCCAGAAATAGCCCAGGATCTAGCCATGAAGTATGAGAAAAATGCGAAAGTATGAGCCTGATGAGTGAAAATCCCAGACCTAACCTAGACCTAACATGCGTTTTCCTCTAAAATATTGATGGAAACCAGGTTTAATTGACTGTTTCAGTGTGGTACCACATTACCACGTGATCCAATCCAGAAATAGCCCAGGATCCAGGCAAGAAGTATGAGAAATATGCGAAAGTATGAGCCTGATGGGGGCAAATCCTAGACCTAACCCAAACCTAACATGCGTTATCCTCTAAAATATTTATCAAGACCAGGTTTAATTGACTGTTTCAGTGTTGTACTTCATTACTACGTGATGCAATCCAGAAAAAGCCCAGGATCAAGCCATCTAGTATGAGAAATATGCGAAAGAATGAGCCTGATGAGAGCAAATCCCAGACCTAACCTAGACCTAACATGAAATATTCTCTAAAACATTGATCGAAACCAGGTTTAATTGACTGCTCCAGTGTGGTCCCACATTACTACGTGACCCAAACCGGAAAAACCCAGGATCTGTTGAACAAGTATGTGATAAACGCGAAAGTATGAGCCTGACGAGGGCAAATCCCAGACCTATCCCAGACCTAAGTTGCGTTATCCTCAAAAATATTGATCGAAACCTGGTTTAATCGACTGTTTCAGTGTGGTACCACATTACTACGTGATCCAATCCAGAAATAGCCCAGGATCTAGCCATGACGTATTTGAAATATGCGAAAGTATGGGCCTGACGAGGGCAAATCCTAGACCTAACGAAGACCTAACATGCTTTATCCTCTAAAATATTTATCAAGACCAGGTTTATTTGATTGCTTCAGTGTCGTCCCTCATTACTACGTAATCCAAACCAGAAAAAACCCAGGATCCGTTCAACAAGTATGTGAAGAATACGAAAGTATGAGTCTGATGAGTGAAAATCCCAGGCCTAACCTAGACCTAACATGCGTTATCCTCAAAAATATTGATCCAAACAAGGTTTAATGGACTGTTTCAGTGTGGTACCACACTACTACGTGATCCAAACTAGAAAAAACACAGGATCTGTTCAACAAGTATGTGAAAAACGCGAAAGTATGAGCCTGATGAGGGCAAATCCCAGACTTATCCCAGACCTAACTTGCGTTGTCCTCTAAGATATTGATGGAAACCAGGTTTAATTGACTGCTTCAGTGTTGTACTTCATTACTGCGTGATGCAATCCAGGAAAAGCCCAGGATCTAGCCATCAAGTATGAGAAATATGCGAAGGTATGAGCCTGATGAGGGCGAATCCCAGACCTATCCCAGACCTAACTTGCGTTATCCTCTAAAATATTCATCGAAATCAGGCTTAATTGACTGTTTCAGCGTGGTACCACATTACTACGTGAGACAATCCAGAAACAGCCCAGGATCTAGCCATGAAGTATGAGAAATATGCGAAAGTATCAGCCTGATGAGGGCATATCCTAGACCTAACCCAAACCTAACATGCGTTATCCTCTAAAATATTTATCAAGACCAGGTTTAATTGAATGTTCCAGTGTGGTACCACATTACTACGTGAACCAAACCAGAAAAAACACAGGATCCGTTCAACAAGTATGTGAAGAATGCGAAAGTATGAGTCTGACGAGTGAAAATCCCTGACCTAACCTAGACCAAACTTGCGTTATCCTCTAAAATATTGATCCAAACCAGGTTTAATGGACTGTTTCAGTGTGGTCCCACATTACTACGTGATCCAAGCCAGAAAAAACCCAGGATCTGCTCAAAAAGTGTGTGAAAAACGCGAAAGTATGAGCCTGATGAGGGCGAATCCCAGACCTATCCCAGACCTAACTTGCGTTATCCTCTAAAATATTGATCGAAACCAGTTTTAATTGACTGTTTCAGCGTGGTACCACATTACTACGTGATACAATCCAGAAACAGCCCAGGATCTAGCCATGAAGTATGAGAAATATGCGAAAGTATGAGCCTGATGAGGGCAAACCCTAGACCTAACCCAAACCTAACATGCGTTATCCTCTAAAATATTTATCAAGACCAGGTTTAATTGACTGTTTCAGTGTTGTACTTCATTACTACGTGATGCAAACCGGAAAAAGCCCAGGATCTAGCCATCAAGTGTGAGAAATATGCGAAAGAATGAGCCTGATGAGAGCAAATCCCAGACCTAACCTAGACCTGACATGAATTATTCTCTAAAATATTGATCAAAACCAGGTTTATTTGACTGTTTCAGTGTGGTACCACATTACTACGTGATCCAAACCAGAAATAGCCCAGGATCCAGCCATGAAGTATGAGATATATGCGAAAGTATGAGCCTGATGTGGGCAAATCCTAGTCCTAACCCAGACCTAACATGCGTTATCCTCTAAAATATTTATCAAGACCAGGTTTAATTGACTGTTTCAGTGTTGTACTTCATTACTACGTGATGCAAACCGGAAAAAGCCCAGGATCTAGCCATCAAGTGTGAGAAATATGCGAAAGAATGAGCCTGATGAGAGCAAATCCCAGACCTAACCTAGACATAACATGAATTATTCTCTAAAATATTGATCATGACCAGGTTTAATTGATTGTTTCAGTGTGGTCCCACATTACTACGTGATCCAAACCAGAAAAAACCCAGGATCCGTTCAACAAGTATGTGAAGAATGCGAAAGTATGAGCCTAATGAGGGCAAATCCCAGACCTATCCCAGACCAAACTTGCGTTATCCTCTAAAATATTGATCGAAACCAAGTTTAACCGACTGCTTCAGTGTGGTACCACATTGCTACGTGATCCAAACCAGAAAAAACCGAGGACCAGTTCAACAAGTATGTGAAAATCGCGAAAGTATGAGCCTGATGAGGGCAAATCCCAGACCTATCCCAGACCAAACTTGCGTTATCCTCTAAAATATTGATCGAAACCAGTTTTAATTGACTGTTTCAGCGTGGTACCACATTACTACGTGATACAATCCTGAAACAGCCCAGGATCTAGCCATGAAGTATGAGAAATATGCGAAAGTATGAGCCTGATAAGTGCAAATCCTAGACCTAACCCAAACCAAACATGCGTTATCCTCTAAAATATTGATCCAAACCAGGTTTAATGGTCTGCTTCAGTGCGGTACCACTTCACTACGTGATCCAAAGCAGAAAAAACCCTCGATCAGGTCAACATGTATGTTAAAACTGCGGAAGTATGACCCTGATGAGGGCATATCCCAGGCCTAACCTAGACCTAACATGCGTTTTCCTCTAAAACATTGATGGAAACCAGGTTTAATTGACTGTTTCAGTGTGGTACCACATTACCACGTGATCCAATCCAGAAATAGCCCAGGATCCAGCCATGAAGTATGAGAAATATGCGAAAGTATGAGCCTGATGGGGGCAAATCCTAGACCTAACCCAAGCCTAACATGCGTTATCCTCTAAAATATTTATCAAGACCAGGTTTAATTGACTGTTTCAGTGTTGTACTTCATTACTACGTGATGCAATCCAGAAAAAGCCCAGGATCTAGCCATCAAGTATGAGAAATATGCGAAAGAATGAGCCTGATGAGAGCAAATCCCAGACCTAACCTAGACCTAACATGAAATAGTCTCCAAAACATTGATCGAAACCAGGCTTAATTGACTGTTTCAGCGTGGTACCACATTACTACGTGATACAATCCAGAAACAGCCCAGGATCTAGCCGTGAAGTATGAGAAATATGCGAAAGTATCAGCCTGATGAGGGCAAATCCTAGACCTAACCCAAACCTAACATGCGTTATCCTCTAAATTATTTATCAAGACCAGGTTTAATTGAATGTTCCAGTGTGGTACCACATTACTACCTGATCCAAACCAGGAAAAACCCAGGATCCGTTCAACAAGTATGTGAAGAATGCGAAAGTATGAGTCTGATGAGTGAAAATCCGTGGGCTAACCTAGACCTTACATGCGTTATCCTCAAAAATATTGATCAAAACCAGGCTTAATTGACTGTTTCAGTGTGGTACCACATTACTACGAGACCCAATCCAGAAATAGCCCAGGATCCAGCCATGAAGTATGAGAAATATGCGAAAGTATAAGCCTGATGGGGGCAAATCCTAGACCTAACCCAGACCTAACATGCGTTATCCTCTAAAATATTTATCAAGACCAGGTTTAATTGAATGTTTCAGTGTGGTACCACATTACTACGTGATCCAAACCAGACAAAACCCAGGATCCGTTCAACAAGTATGTGAAGAATGCGAAAGTATGAGTCTGATGAGTGAGAATCCCCGGCCTAACCTAGACCTAACATACGTTATCCTCAAAAATATTGATCGAAACCAGGTTTAATGTACTGTTTCCGTGTGGTACCACACTACTACGTGATCCAAACCAGAAAAAACCCAGGATCTGTTCAACAAGTATGTGAAAAACGCGAAAGTATGAGCCTGATGAGGGCGAATCCCAGACCTATCCCAGACCTAACATGCGTTATCCTCTAAAATATTAATCGAAACCAGGTTTAATCGACTGTTTCAGTGTGGTACCACATTACTACGTGATCCAAACAAGAAAAAAACCCAGGATCTTGTCAACGAGTATGTAAAGTGTGCGAAAGTATGTGTCTGATGAGGGCTAATCCCAGATCTAACCTAGACCTAACATGAATTATTCTCTAAAATATTGATCGAAACCAGGTTTAATTGACTGTTTTAGTTGTGGTACCACTTTACTACGTGATCCAAAGCAGAAAAAACCCTCGATCAGGTCAACATGCATGTTAAAACTGCGAAAGCATGAGCCTGATGAGGGCTAATCCCAGACCTATCCCAGACCTAACTTGCGTTATCCTCTAAAATAGTGATCGAAACCAGGTTTCATTGACTGTTTTAGTTGTGGTACCACTTTACTACGAGATCCAAAGCACAAAAAACACTCGATCAGGTCAACATGCATGTTAAAACTGCGAAAGTATGACCCTAATGAGGGCAAATCCCAGGCCTAACCTAGGCCTAACATGCGTTATCTTCTAAAATATTGAGCGAAACCAGGTTTAATTGACTGTTTCAGTGTGGTACCACATTACTACGTGATACAATCCAGAAATAGCCCAGGATCTAGCCATGAAGTATGAGAAAAATGCGAAAGTATGAGCCTGATGAGTGAAAATCCCAGACCTAACTTAGACCTAACATGCGTTATCCTCAAAAATATTGATCGAAACTAGGTTTAATCGACTGTTTCAGTGTGGTACCACACTACTACGTGACCCAAACAGGAAAAAACCCAGGATCTGTTCAACAAGTATGTGAAAAACGCGAAAGTATGAGCCTGATGAGGGCAAATCCCAGACCTATCCCAGACCTAACTTGCGTTATCCTCAAAAATATTGATAGAAACCTGGTTTAATCGACTGTTTCAGTGTGGTACCACATTACTACGTGATCCAATCCAGAAATAGCCCAGGATCTAGCCATGAAGTATGAGAAATATGCGAAAGTATGAGCCTGACGAGGGCAAATCCTAGACCAAACCCAGACCTAACATGCGTTATCCTCTAAAATATTTATCAAGACCAGGTTTAATTGAATGTTTCAGTGTGGTACCACATTACTACGTGATCCAAACCAGAAAAAACCCAGGATCCGTTCAACAAGTATGTGAAGAATGCGAATGTATGAGTCTGATCAGTGAAAATCTTAGACCTAACCCAGACCTAAGATGCGTTATCCTCTAAAATATTTATCCTGAACAGGTTTCATTGAATGTTTCAGTGTGGTACCACTTTACTACGTGATCCAATCCAGAAATAGCCCAGGATCTAGCCATGAAGTATGAGAAATATGCGATAGTAAGAGCCTGATGAGGGCAAATCCTAGACCTATCCCAGACCTAACTTGCGTTGTCCTCTAAAATATTGATGGAAACCAGGTTTCATTGACTGTTTCAGTATGGTACTACATTACTACGTGATGCAATCCAGATAAAGCCCAGGATCCGTTCAACAAGTATGAAGAAAGCGAAAGTATGAGTCTGATGAGGGCTAATCCCAGACCTATCCCAGACCTAACATGCGTTATCCTCAAAAATATTGATCGAAACCAGGTTTAATCGACTGTTTCAGTGTGGTACCACATTACTGCGTGATCCAAACTAGAAAAAAACCCAGGATCTCGTCAACGAGTATGTGAAGTGTGCGAAAGTATGAGCCTGATGAGGGCAAATCCTAGACCTAACCCAGACCTAACATGCGTTATTCTCTAAAATATTTATCAAGGCCAGGTTTAATTGAATGTTTCAGTGTGGTACCACATTACTACGTGTTCCAAACCAGAAAAAACTCAGGATCCGTTCAACAAGTATGTGAAGAAGGCGAAAGTATGAGTCTGATCAGTGAAAATCTCAGGCCTTAAATAGACCTAACTTGCGTTGTACTCTAAAATATTAATCGAAACCAGGTTTAATTGACTGTTTCAGTGTGGTACCACATTACTACGTGATCCAATCCAGAAATAGCCCAGGATCCAGCCATGAAGTATGAGAAATATGAGAAAGTATGAGCCTGATGAGGGCAAATCCTAGACCTGACCTAGACCTAACATGCGTTATCCTCAATAATATTGATCGAAACCAGGTTTAATCGACTGTTTCAGTGTGTTACCACATTACTACGTGATCCAAACCAGAAAAAAACCCAGGATCTGTTCAACGAGTATGTGAAGTGTGCGAAAGTATGAGTCTGATGAGGGCTAATCCCAGACCTACCCCAGACCTAACTTGCGTTATCCTCTAAAATATTTATCCAGACCAGGTTTCATTGAATGTTTCAGTGTGGTACCACATTACTACGTGATCCAATCCAGAAAAAACCCAGGATCCGTTCAACAAGTATGTGAAGAATGCGAAAGTATGAGTCTGATGAGTGAAAATCCCAGACCTGACCTAGACCTAACATGCGTTATCCTCAAAAATATTGATCGAAACCTGGTTTAATCCACTGTTCCAGTGTGGTACCACATTACTATGTGATCCAAACCAGAAAATAACACAGGATCTGTTCAACGAGTATGTGAAGAAAGCGAAAGTATGAGTCTGATGAGGGCTAATCCCAGACCTATCCCAGACCTAACTTGCGTTATCCTCTAAAATATTTATCCAGACCAGGTTTCATTGAATGTTTCAGTGTGGTACCACATTACTACGTGATCCAATCCAGAAAAAACACAGGATCCGTTCAACAAGTTTGTGAAGAATGCGAAAGTATGAGTCTGATGAGTGAAAATCCCAGACCTATGCCAGACCTAACTTGCGATATCCTCTAAAATATTGATCGAAACCAGGTTTAATTGACTGCTTTATTGTGGTACCACACTACTACGGGATCCAAACCAGAAAAAACCCAGGATCTGTTCAACAAGTATGTGAAAAACGCGATAGTATGAGCCTGATGAGGGCAAATCCCAGACCTATCCCAGACCTAACTTGCGTTGTCCTCTAAAATATTGATGGAAACCAGGTTTAATTGACTGCTTCTGTGTGGTCCCACATTACTACGTGATCCAAACCAGAAAAAACCCAGGATCCGTTCAACAAGTATGTCAAGAATGCGAAAGTATGAGTCTGATGAGTGAAAATCCCAGGCCTAACCTAGACCTAACATGCGTTATCCTCTAAAATATTGATCGAAACCTGGTTTAATCGACTGTTTCAGTGTGGTACCACATTACTATGTGATCCAAACCAGAAAATAACCCTGGATCTATCCAACGAGTATGTGAAGTGTGCGAAAGTATGAGTCTGATGAGGTCAAATCCCAGACCAATCCCAGACTTAACTTGCGTTATCCTCTAAGATATTGATCGAAACCAGGTTTAATCGTCTGTTTCAGTGTGGTACCACGTTACTACGTGATCCAAACCAGAAAGAATCCAGGATCAGTTCAACAAGTATGAGAAGAATGCGAAAGTATGAGTCTGATGAGTGGAAATCCCAGGGCTAACCTAGACCTTACATGCGTTATCCTCTAAAATATTCATCCAAACCAGCTTTAATGGACTGTTTCAGTGTGGTACCACACTACTACGTGATACAAACCAGAAAAAACCCAGGATCTGTTCAACAAGTATGTGAAAAACGCGAAAGTATGAGCCTGATGAGGGCGTATCCCAGACATATGCCAGACCTAACTTGCGTTATCCTCTAAAATATTGATCGAAACCAGGTTTAATTGACTGTTTCAGCGTGGTACCACATTACTACGTGATACAATCCAGAAACAGCCCAGGATCTAGCCATCAAGTATGAGAGATATGCGAAAGTATGAGCCTGCTGAGTGCAAATCCTAGACCTAACCCAAGCCTAACATGCGTTATCCTCTAAAATATTTATCAAGACAAGGTTTAATTGATTGTTTCAGTGTGGTCCCTCATTACAACGTGATCCAAACCAGAAAAAACCCAGGATCCGTTCAACAGGTATGTGAAGAATGCGAAAGTATGAGTCTGATGAGTGAAAATCCCAGGCCTGACCTAGACCTAACATGTGTTATCCTCTAAAATATTGAGCGAAACCAGGTTTAATGGACTGTTTCAGTGTGGTACCACACTACTACGGGATCCAAACCAGAAAAAACCCAGGATCTGTTCAACAAGTATGTGAAGTGTGCGAAAGTATGAGTCTGATGAGGTCAAATCCCAGACCAATCCCAGACTTAACTTGCGTTATCCTCTAAAATATTGATCGAAACCAGGTTTAATCGACTGTTTCAGTGTGGTACCACACTACTACGTGATACAAACCAGAAAAAACCCAGGATCTGTTCAACAAGTATGAGAAGAATGCGAAAGTATGAGTCTGATGAGTGAAAATCTCAGGGCTAACCTAGACCTAACATGCGTTATCCTCTAAACAATTGATCCAAACAAGGTTTAATGGACTGTTTCAGTGTGGTACCACTTTACTACGTGATCCAAAGCAGAAAAAACCCTCGATCAGGTCAACATGTATGTTAAAACTGCGAAAGTATGACCCTGATCAGGGCAAATCCCAGGCCTAACCTAGACCTAACATGCGTTATCCTCTAAACAATTGATCCAAACCAGGTTTAATCGACTGTTTCAGTGTGGTACCACATTACTACGTGATCCAAACCAGTAAAAACCCAGGATCAGTTCAACAAGTATAAGAAGAATGCGAAAGTATGAGTCTGATGAGTGAAAATCCCAGGGCTAACCTAGACCTAACATGCGTTATCCTCTAAAATATTGATCCAAACCAGGTTTAATGGACTGTTTCAGTGTGGTACCACATTACTACGTGATACAAGCCAGACAAAACACAGGATCCGTTCAACAAGTATGTGAGGAATGCGAAAGTATGAGTCTGATGAGTGAAAATCCCAGGCCTAACCTAGACCTAACATGCGTTATCCTCAAAAATATTGATCGAAACCTGGTTTAATCGACTGCTTCAGTTTGGTACCACATTACTATGTGATCCAAACCAGAAAATAACCCAGGATCTGTTCAACGAGTATGTGAAGTGTGCGTAGGTATGAGTCTGATGAGGGCAAATCCCAGACCTATCCCAGACCTAACTTGCGTTATCCACTAAAATATTGATCGAAACCAGGTTTAACCGACTGTTTCAGTGTGGAACCACATTACTACGTGATCCAAACCAGAAAAAACCCAGGATCCGTTCAACAAGTATGTGAAGAATGCGAATGTATGAGTCTGATCAGTGAAAATCTCAGGCCTTACCTAGACCTAACTTGCGTTGTCCTCTAAAATATTGATGGAAACCAGGTTTCATTGACTGTTTCAGTGTGGTACTACATTACTACGTGATGCAATCCAGAAAAAGCTCAGGATCTAGCCATCAAGTATGAGAAATATGCGAAAGAATGAGCCTGATGAGAGCAAATCCCAGACCTATCCCAGACCTAACTTGCGTTATCCTCCAAAATATTTATCAAGGCCAGGTTTAATTGAATGTTTCAGTGTGGTACCACATTACTACGTGATCCAAACAAGAAAAAACCAAGGATCCGTTCAACAAGTATGTGAAGAATGCGAAAGTATGAGTCTGATGAGTGAAAATCCCAGGCCTGACCTAGACCTAACATGAATTATTCTCTAAAATATTCATCGAAACCAGGTTTAATCGACTGTTTCAGTGTGGTACCACATTACTATGTGATCCAAACCAGAAAATAACCCAGGATCTGTTCAACAAGTATGTGAATTGTGCGAAAGTATGAGTCTGATGAGAGCAAATCCCAGACCAAACCTAGACCTAACATGAATTATTCTCTAAAATATTCATCGAAACCAGGTTTAATCGACTGTTTCAGTGTGGTACCACATTACTATGCGATCCAAACCAGAAAAACCCCAGGATCCGTTCAACAAGTATGTGAAGAATGCGAAAGTATGAGTCTGATGAGTGAAAATCCCAGGCCTGACCTAGACCTAACATGCGTTATCCTCTAAAATATTGATCCAAACCAGGTTTAATGGACTGTTTCAGTGTGGTACCACACTACTACGTGATCCAAACCAGAAAAACCCCAGGATCCGTTCAACAAGTATGTGAAGAATGCGAAAGTATGAGTCTGATGAGTGAAAATCCCAGGCCTGACCTAGACCTAACATGCGTTATCCTCTAAAATATTGATCCAAACCAGGTTTAATGGACTGTTTCAGTGTGGTACCACACTACTACGTGATCCAAACCAGAGAAAACCCAGGATCTGTTCAACAAGTATGTGAAAAACGCGAAAGTATGAGCCTGATGAGGGCAAATCCCAGACCTATCCCAGACCTAACTTGCGTTGTCCTCTAAGATATTGATGGAAACCAGGTTTAATTGACTGTTTCAGTGTTGTACTTCATTACTACGTGATGCAATCCAGAAAAAGCCCAGGATCTAGCCATCAAGTATGAGAAATATGCGAAAGAACGAGCCTGATGAGAGCAAATCCCAGACCTAACCTAGACCTAACATGAATTATTCTCTAAAATATTGATCGAAACCAGGTTTAATCGACTGTTTCAGTGTGGTACCACATTACTATGTGATCCAAACCAGAAAATAACCCAGGATCTGTTCAACGAGTATGTGAAGTGTGCGAAAGTATGAGTCTGATGAGGTCGAATCCCAGACCTATCCCAAACCTAACTATGCGTTATCCTCTAAAATATTGATGATAACCAGGTTTGATCGACTGTTTCAGTGTGGTACCACATTACTACGTGATCCAAACCAGAGAAAACCCAGGATCAGTTCAACAAGTATGAGAAGAATGCGAAAGTATGAGTCTGATGAGTGAAAATCCCAGGGCTAACCTAGACCTAACATGCGTTATCCTCTAAACAATTGATCCAAACCAGGTTTAATGGACTGTTTCAGTGTGGTACCACACTACTACGTGTTACAAACCAGAAAAAAACCCAGGATCTGTTCAACAAGTATGAGAAGAATGCGAAAGTATGAGTCTGATGGGTGAAAATCCCAGGGCTAACCTAGACCTAACATGCGTTATCCTCTAAACAATTGATCCAAACCAGGTTTAATGGACTGTTTCAGTGTGGTACCACTTTACTACGTGATCCAAAGCAGAAAAAACCCTCGATCAGGTCAACATGTATGTTAAAACTGCGAAAGAATGACCCTGATCAGGGCAAATCCCAGGCCTAACCTAGACCTAACATGCGCTGTCCTCTAAAATATTGATGGAAACCAGGTTTAATTGACTGTTTCAGTGTTGTACTTCATTACTACGTGATCCACTCCAGAAAAAACCCAGGATCTGTTCAACGAGTATGTGAAGTGTGCGTAGGTATGAGTCTGATGAGGGCAAATCCCAGACCTATCCCAGACCTAACTTGCGTTATCCACTAAAATATTGATCGAAACCAGGTTTAGCCGACTGTTTCAGTGTGGAACCACATTACTACGTGATCCAAACCAGAAAAAACCCAGTTTCAGTTCAACAAGTATGTGAAGAATGCGAAAGTATGAGTCTGATGAGTGAAAATCCCAGGCCTAACCTAGACCTAACATGCGTTGTCCTCAAAAATAGTGATCGAAACCTGGTTTAATCGACTGTTTCAGTGTGGTACCACATTACTATGTGATCCAAACCAGAAAATAACCCAGGATCTGTTCAACGAGTATGTGAAGTGTGCGAAAGTATGAGTCTGATGAGGGCAAATCCCAGACCTATCCCAGACCTAACATGCGTTATCCTCTAAAATATTTATCAAGACCAGGTTTAATTGATTGTTTCAGTGTGGACCCACATAACTACGTGATCCAAACCAGAAAAAACCCAGGATCCGTTCAACAAGTATGTGAAGAATGCGAATGTATGAGTCTGATCAGTGAAAATCTCAGGCCTTACCTAGACCTAACTTGCGTTGTCCTCTAAAATATTGATGGAAACCAGGTTTCATTGACTGTTTCAGTGTGGTACTACATTACTACGTGATGCAATCCAGAAAAAGCTCAGGATCTAGCCATCAAGTACGAGAGATATGCGAAAGATTGAGCCTGATGAGAGCAAATCCCAGACCTATCCCAGACCTAACTTGCGTTATCCTCCAAAATATTTATCAAGGCCAGGTTTAATTGAATGTTTCAGTGTGGTACCACATTACTATGTGATCCAAACCAGAAAATAATGCAGGATCTGTTCAACGAGTACGTGAAGTGTGCGAAAGTATGAGTCTGATGAGGGCAAATCCCAGACCTATCCCGGACCTAACATGCGTTATCCTCTAAAATATTTATCAAGACCAGGTTTAATTGATTGTTTCAGTGTGGACCCACATTACTACGTGAACCAAACCAGAAAAAAACCCAGGATCTTGTCAACGAGTATGTGAAGTGTGCGAAAGTATGGGTCTGATGAGGGCTAATCCCAGACCTATCCCAGACCTAGCTTGCGTGATCCTGTAAGATATTGATCGAAACCAGGTTTAATTGACTGTTTTAGTGTGGACCCACATAACTACGTGATCCAAACCAGAAAAAACCCAGGATCCGTTCAACAAGTATGTGAAGAATGCGAATGTATGAGTCTGATCAGTGAAAATCTCAGGCCTTACCTAGACCTAACTTGCGTTGTCCTCTAAAATATTGATGGAAACCAGGTTTCATTGACTGTTTCAGTGTGGTACTACATTACTACGTGATGCAATCCAGAAAAAGCTCAGGATCTAGCCATCAAGTACGAGAGATATGCGAAAGAATGAGCCTGATGAGAGCAAATCCCAGACCTATCCCAGACCTAACTTGCGTTATCCTCCAAAATATTTATCAAGGCCAGGTTTAATTGAATGTTTCAGTGTGGTACCACATTACTATGTGATCCAAACCAGAAAATAATGCAGGATCCGTTCAACAAGTATGTGAAAAACGCGAAAGTATGAGCCTGATGAGGGCAAATCCCAGACCTGTCCCAGACCTAACTTGCGTTATCCTCTAAAATATTGATCGAAACCAAGTTTAATCGACTGTATCAGTGTGGAACCACATTACTACGTCATCCAAGCCAGAAAAAAACCCAGGATCATGTCAACGAGTATGTGAAGTGTGCGAAAGTATGAGTCTGATGAGGGCTAATCCCAGACCTATCCCAGACCTAGCTTGCGTGATCCTGTAAAATATTGATCGAAAACAGGTTTAATTGACTGTTTTAGTGTGGTACCACATTACTACGAGATACAATGCAGAAACAGCCCAGGATCTAGCCATGAAGTATGAGAAATATGCGAAAGTATGAGCCTGATGAGGGAAAATCCTAGACGTAACCCAGACCTAACATGCGTTATCCTCTAAAATATTTATCAAGACCAGGTTTAATTGAATGTTTCAGTGTGGTACCACATTACTACGTGATCCAAACCAGAAAAAACCCAGGATCCGTTCAACAAGTATGTGAAGAATGCGAATGTATGAGTCTGATCAGTGAAAATCTCAGGCTTTACCTAGACCTAACTTGCGTTGTCCTCTAAAATATTGATGGAAACCAGGTTTCATTGACTGTTTCAGTATGGTACTACATTACTACGTGATGCAATCCAGAAAAAGCCCAGGATCCGTTCAACAAGTATGAAGAAAGCGAAAGTATGAGTCTGATGAGGGCTA
This sequence comes from Colletes latitarsis, assembly GCF_051014445.1. Lineage (NCBI taxonomy): Eukaryota > Metazoa > Arthropoda > Insecta > Hymenoptera > Colletidae > Colletes > Colletes latitarsis. Next base: position 26,917,691 of record NW_027488367.1, on the reverse strand, counting down.
ATCCCAGACCTATCCCAGACCTAACATGCGTTATCCTCAAAAATATTGATCGAAACCAGGTTTAATCGACTGTTTCAGTGTGGTACCACATTACTGCGTGAGCCAAACTAGAAAAAAACCCAGGACCTCGTCAACGAGTATGTGAAGTGTGCGAAAGTATGAGTCTGATGAGGGCTAATCCCAGACCTATCCCAGACCTAACATGCGTTATCCTCTAAAATATTTATCAAGACCAGGTTTAATTGAATGTTTCAGTGTGGTACCACAATACTACGTGATCCAAACCACAAAAAACCCAGGATCTGTTCGACAAGTATGTGAAAAACGCGAAACTGTGAGCCTGATGAGGGCAAATCTTAGACCTAACCTTGACCTAACATGCGTTATCCTTTAAAATTTTTATCCAGACCAGGTTTCATTGAATGTTTCAGTGTGGTACCACTTTACTACGTGATCCAATCCAGAAATAGCCCAGGCTCTAGCCATGAAGTATGAGAAATATGCGAAAGTATGAGTCTGATGAGGGCTAATCCCAGACCTATCCCAGACCTAACTTGCGTTATCCTCTAAAATATTTATCCAGACCAGGTTTCATTGGATGTTTCAGTGTGGTACCACATTACTACGTGATCCAATCCAGAAAAAACAAAGGATCCGTTCAACAAGTATGTGAAGAATGCGAAAGTATGAGCCTGATGAGGGCAAATCCCAGACCTATCCCAGACCTAACATGCGTTATCCTCTAAAATATTGATCGAAACCTGGTTTAACCGACTGTTTCAGAGTGGTACCACATTGCTATGTGATCCAAACCAGAAAATAACCCAGGATCTGTTCAACGAGTATGTGAAGTGTGCGAAAGTATGAGTCTGATGAGGTCAAATCCCGGACCAATCCCAGACTTAACTTGCGTTATCCTCTAAAATATTGATCGAAACCAGGTTTAATCGACTGTTTCAGTGTGGTACCACATTACTATGTGATCCAAACCAGAAAATAACCCAGGATCTGTTCAACGAGTATGTGAAGTGTGCGAAAGTATGAGTCTGATGAGGGCAAATCCCAGACCTATCCCAGACCTAACATGCGTTATCCTCTAAAATATTTATCAAGACCAGGTTTAATTGATTGTTTCAGTGTGGACCCACATAACTACGTGATCCAAACCAGAAAAAACCCAGGATCCGTTCAACAAGTATGTGAAGAATGCGAATGTATGAGTCTGATCAGTGAAAATCTCAGGCCTTACCTAGACCTAACTTGCGTTGTCCTCTAAAATATTGATGGAAACCAGGTTTCATTGACTGTTTCAGTGTGGTACTACATTACTACGTGATGCAATCCAGAAAAAGCTCAGGATCTAGCCATCAAGTACGAGAGATATGCGAAAGATTGAGCCTGATGAGAGCAAATCCCAGACCTATCCCAGACCTAACTTGCGTTATCCTCCAAAATATTTATCAAGGCCAGGTTTAATTGAATGTTTCAGTGTGGTACCACATTACTATGTGATCCAAACCAGAAAATAATGCAGGATCTGTTCAACGAGTACGTGAAGTGTGCGAAAGTATGAGTCTGATGAGGGCAAATCCCAGACCTATCCCGGACCTAACATGCGTTATCCTCTAAAATATTTATCAAGACCAGGTTTAATTGATTGCTTCAGTGTGGACCCACATTACTACGTGAACCAAACCAGAAAAAAACCCAGGATCTTGTCAACGAGTATGTGAAGTGTGCGAAAGTATGGGTCTGATGAGGGCTAATCCCAGACCTATCCCAGACCTAGCTTGCGTGATCCTGTAAGATATTGATCGAAACCAGGTTTAATTGACTGTTTTAGTGTGGACCCACATAACTACGTGATCCAAACCAGAAAAAACCCAGGATCCGTTCAACAAGTATGTGAAGAATGCGAATGTATGAGTCTGATCAGTGAAAATCTCAGGCCTTACCTAGACCTAACTTGCGTTGTCCTCTAAAATATTGATGGAAACCAGGTTTCATTGACTGTTTCAGTGTGGTACTACATTACTACGTGATGCAATCCAGAAAAAGCTCAGGATCTAGCCATCAAGTACGAGAGATATGCGAAAGAATGAGCCTGATGAGAGCAAATCCCAGACCTATCCCAGACCTAACTTGCGTTATCCTCCAAAATATTTATCAAGGCCAGGTTTAATTGAATGTTTCAGTGTGGTACCACATTACTATGTGATCCAAACCAGAAAATAATGCAGGATCCGTTCAACAAGTATGTGAAAAACGCGAAAGTATGAGCCTGATGAGGGCAAATCCCAGACCTGTCCCAGACCTAACTTGCGTTATCCTCTAAAATATTGATCGAAACCAAGTTTAATCGACTGTATCAGTGTGGAACCACATTACTACGTCATCCAAGCCAGAAAAAAACCCAGGATCATGTCAACGAGTATGTGAAGTGTGCGAAAGTATGAGTCTGATGAGGGCTAATCCCAGACCTATCCCAGACCTAGCTTGCGTGATCCTGTAAAATATTGATCAAAACCAGGTTTAATTGACTGTTTTAGTGTGGTACCACATTACTACGAGATACAATGCAGAAACAGCCCAGGATCTAGCCATGAAGTATGAGAAATATGCGAAAGTATGAGCCTGATGAGGGAAAATCCTAGACGTAACCCAGACCTAACATGCGTTATCCTCTAAAATATTTATCAAGACCAGGTTTAATTGAATGTTTCAGTGTGGTACCACATTACTACGTGATCCAAACCAGAAAAAACCCAGGATCCGTTCAACAAGTATGTGAAGTGTGCGTAGGTATGAGTCTGATGAGGGCAAATCCCAGACCTATCCCAGACCTAACTTGCGTTATCCACTAAAATATTGATCGAAACCAGGTTTAATCGACTGTTTCAGTGTGGTACCACATTACTATGTGATCCAAACCAGAAAATAACCCAGGATCTGTTCAACGAGTATGTGAAGTGTGCGAAAGTATGAGTCTGATGAGGGCAAATCCCAGACCTATCCCAGACCTAACTTGCGTTGTCCTCTAAAATATTGATGGAAACCAGGTTTCATTGACTGTTTCAGTATGGTACTACATTACTACGTGATGCAATCCAGAAAAAGCCCAGGATCCGTTCAACAAGTATGAAGAAAGCGAAAGTATGAGTCTGATGAGGGCTAATCCCAGACCTATCCCAGACCTAACATGCGTTATCCTCAAAAATATTGATCGAAACCAGGTTTAATCGACTGTTTCAGTGTGGTACCACATTACTGCGTGAGCCAAACTAGAAAAAAACCCAGGACCTCGTCAACGAGTATGTGAAGTGTGCGAAAGTATGAGTCTGATGAGGGCTAATCCCAGACCTATCCCAGACCTAACATGCGTTATCCTCTAAAATATTTATCAAGACCAGGTTTAATTGAATGTTTCAGTGTGGTACCACAATACTACGTGATCCAAACCACAAAAAACCCAGGATCTGTTCGACAAGTATGTGAAAAACGCGAAACTGTGAGCCTGATGAGGGCAAATCTTAGACCTAACCTTGACCTAACATGCGTTATCCTTTAAAATTTTTATCCAGACCAGGTTTCATTGAATGTTTCAGTGTGGTACCACTTTACTACGTGATCCAATCCAGAAATAGCCCAGGCTCTAGCCATGAAGTATGAGAAATATGCGAAAGTATGAGTCTGATGAGGGCTAATCCCAGACCTATCCCAGACCTAACTTGCGTTATCCTCTAAAATATTTATCCAGACCAGGTTTCATTGGATGTTTCAGTGTGGTACCACATTACTACGTGATCCAATCCAGAAAAAACAAAGGATCCGTTCAACAAGTATGTGAAGAATGCGAAAGTATGAGCCTGATGAGGGCAAATCCCAGACCTATCCCAGACCTAACATGCGTTATCCTCTAAAATATTGATCGAAACCTGGTTTAACCGACTGTTTCAGAGTGGTACCACATTGCTATGTGATCCAAACCAGAAAATAACCCAGGATCTGTTCAATGAGTATGTGAAGTGTGCGAAAGTATGAGTCTGATGAGGTCAAATCCCGGACCAATCCCAGACTTAACTTGCGTTATCCTCTAAAATATTGATCGAAACCAGGTTTAATCGACTGTTTCAGTGTGGTACCACATTACTATGTGATCCAAACCAGAAAATAACCCAGGATCTGTTCAACGAGTATGTGAAGTGTGCGTAGGTATGAGTCTGATGAGGGCAAATCCCAGACCTATCCCAGACCTAACTTGCGTTATCCACTAAAATATTGATCGAAACCAGGTTTAACCGACTGTTTCAGTGTGGAACCACATTGCTACGTGATCCAAACCAGAAAAAAACCCAGTTTCAGTTCAACAAGTATGTGAAGAATGCGAAAGTATGAGTCTGATGAGTGAAAATCCCAGGCCTAACCTAGACCTAACATGCGTTGTCCTCAAAAATATTGATCGAAACCTGGTTTAATCGACAGTTTCAGTGTGGTACCACATTACTATGTGATCCAAACCAGAAAATAACCCAGGATCTGTTCAACGAGTATGTGAAGTGTGCGAAAGTATGAGTCTGATGAGGGCAAATCCCAGACCTATCCCAGACCTAACATGCGTTATCCTCGAAAATATTTATCAAGACCAGGTTTAATTGATTGTTTCAGTGTGGACCCACATTACTACGTGGTCCAAACCAGAAAAAACCCAGGATCCGTTCAACAAGTATGTGAAGAATGCGAAAGTATGAGTCTGATGAGTGAAAATCCCAGGCCTAACCTAGACCTAATATGCGTTATCCTCAAAAATATTGATCGAAACCTGGTTTAATCGACTGTTTCAGTGTGGTACCACATTACTATGTGATCCAAACCAGAAAATAACCCAGGATCTGTTCAACGAGTATGTGAAGTGTGCGAAAGTATGAGTCTGATGAGGGCAAATCCCAGACCTATCCCAGACCTAACTTGCGTTATCCACTAAAATATTGATCGAAACCAGGTTTAAGCGACTGTTTCAGTGTGGAACCACATTGCTACGTGATCCAAACCAGAAAAAAACCCAGTTTCAGTTCAACAAGTATGTGAAGAATGCGAAAGTATGAGTCTGATGAGTGAAAATCCCAGGCCTAACCTAGACCTAACATGCGTTGTCCTCAAAAATATTGATCGAAACCTGGTTTAATCGACAGTTTCAGTGTGGTACCACATTACTATGTGATCCAAACCAGAAAATAACCCAGGATCTGTTCAACGAGTATGTGAAGTGTGCGAAAGTATGAGTCTGATGAGGGCAAATCCCAGACCTATCCCAGACCTAACATGCGTTATCCTCTAAAATATTTATCAAGACCAGGTTTAATTGATTGTTTCAGTGTGGACCCACATTACTACGTGATCCAAACCAGAAAAAACCCAGGATCCGTTCAACAAGTATGTGAAGAATGCGAAAGTATGAGTCTGATGAGTAAAAATCCCAGGCCTAACCTAGACCTAATATGCGTTATCCTCAAAAATATTGATCGAAACCTGGTTTAATCGACTGTTTCAGTGTGGTACCACATTACTATGTGATCCAAACCAGAAAATAACCCAGGATCTGTTCAACGAGTATGTGAAGTGTGCGAAAGTATGAGTCTGATGAGGGCAAATCCCAGACCTATCCCAGACCTAACACGCGTTATCCTCTAAAATATTTATCAAGACCAGGTTTAATTGATTGTTTCAGTGTGGACCCACATAACTACGTGATCCAAACCAGAAAAAACCCAGGATCCGTTCAACAAGTATGTGAAGAATGCGAATGTATGAGTCTGATCAGTGAAAATCTCAGGCCTTACCTAGACCTAACTTGCGTTGTCCTCTAAAATATTGATGGAAACCAGGTTTCATTGACTGTTTCAGTGTGGTACTACATTACTACGTGATGCAATCCAGAAAAAGCTCAGGATCTAGCCATCAAGTATGAGAAATATGCGAAAGAATGAGCCTGATGAGAGCAAATCCCAGACCTATCCCAGACCTAACTTGCGTTAACCTCCAAAATTGTTATCAAGGCCAGGTTTAATTGAATGTTTCAGTGTGGTACCACATTACTATGTGATCCAAACCAGAAAATAATGCAGGATCTGTTCAACGAGTACGTGAAGTGTGCGAAAGTATGAGTCTGATGAGGGCAAATCCCAGACCTATCCCGGACCTAACATGCGTTATCCTCTAAAATATTTATCAAGACCAGGTTTAATTGATTGTTTCAGTGTGGGCCCACATTACTACGTGAACCAAACCAGAAAAAAACCCAGGATCTTGTCAACGAGTATGTGAAGTGTGCGAAAGTATGGGTCTGATGAGGGCTAATCCCAGACCTATCCCAGACCTAGCTTGCGTGATCCTGTAAGATATTGATCGAAACCAGGTTTAATTGACTGTTTTAGTGTGGTACCACATTACTACGTGATCCAAACCAGAAAATAATGCAGGATCTGTTCAACGAGTATGTGAAGTGTGCGAAAGGATGAGCCTGCTGAGGGCAAATCCTAGACCTAACCCAAACCTAACACGCGTAATCCTCTAAAATATTTATCAAGACCAGGTTTAATTGATTGTTTCAGTGTGGTACCACATTACTACCTGATCCAAACCTGAAAAAACCCAGGATCCGTTCAACAAGTATGTGAAGAATGCGAAAGTATGTTTCTGATGAGGGAAAATCCCAGGCCTAACCTAGACCTAACATGCGTTACCCTCAAAAATATTGATAGAAACCAGGTTTAATCGACTATTTCAGTGTGGTACCACATTACTACGTGATCCAAACCAGAAATAGCCCAGGATCTAGCCATGAAGTATGAGAAATATGCGAAAGTATGAGCCTGACGAGGGCAAATACCAGACCTAACCCAGACATAACCAGCGTTATCCTCTAAAATATTAATCGCAACCAGGTTTAATTGACTGTTTCAGTGTTGTACTTCATTACTACGTGATGCAATCCAGAAAAAGCCCAGGATCTAGCCATCAAGTATGAGAAATATGCGAAATGATGAGCCTGATGAGAGCAAATCCCAGACCTAACCTAGACCTAACGTGAATTATTCTCTAAAATATTGATCGAAACCAGGTTTAATTGACTGTTTCAGTGTGGTACCACATTACTACGTGACCCAAACCAGAAAAAGGCCAGGATCCGTTCAACAATTATGTGAAGAATGCGAAAGTATGAGACTGATGAGTGAAAATCCCAGGCCTAACCTAGACCTAACATGCGTTATCCTCAAAAATATTGATCGAAACCTGGTTTAATCGACTGTTTCAGTGTGGTACCACATTACTACGTGACCCAAACTAGAACAAACCCAGGATCTGTACAACAAGTATGTGAAAAACGCGAAAGTATGAGCCTGATGAGGGCAAATCCCAGACCTATCCCAGACCTAACTTGCGTTATCCTCTAAAATACTGATCGAAACCAGGTTTAATCGACTGTTTCAGTGTGGTACCACATTGCTACGTGATCCAAACCAGAAAAAACCCTGGATCAGTTCAACAAGTATGTGAAAAACGCGAAAGTATGAGCCTGATGAGGGCGAATCCCAGACCTATCCCAGACCTAACTTGCGTTATCCTCTAAAATATTGATCGAAACCAGGTTTAATCGACTGTTTCAGTGTGGTACCACATTACTACGTGATCCAAACCAGAAGAAAACCCAGGATCTGATCAACAAGTATGTGAAGTATGCGAAAGTATGAGTCTGATGAGGGCAAATCCCAGACCTAAACTAGACATAACTCTCGTTATCCTCTAAAATATTGATCGAAACCAGGTTTAATTGACTGTTTTAGTGTGGTACCACATTACTACGTGATCCAATCCAGAAATAGCCCAGGATCTAGCCATGAAGTATGAGAAATATGCGAAAGTATGAGCCTGACGAGGGCAAATCCTAGACCAAACCCTGACCTAACATGCGTTATCCTCTAAAATATTTATCATGACCAGGTTTAATTGATTGTTTCAGTGTGGTCCCACATTACTACGTGATCCAAACCAGAAAAAACCCAGGATCCGTCCAACAAGTATGTGAAGAATGCGAAAGTATGAGTCTGATGAGTGAAAATCCCCGGCCTAACCTAGACCTAACATGCGTTATCCGCAAAATTATTGATCGAAACCTGGTTCAATCGACTGTTTCAGTGTGGTACCACGTTGCTACGTGACCCAAACCAGGAAAAACCCAGGATCTGTTCAACAAGTATGTGAAAAACGCGAAAGTATGAGCCTGATGAGGGCAAATCCCAGACCTATCCCAGACCTAACTTGCGTTATCCTCTAAAATATTGATCGAAACCAGGTTTAATTGACTGTTTCAGCGTGGTACCGCATTACTACGTGATACAATCCAGAAACCGCCCAGGATCTAGCCATGAAGTATGAGAAATATGCGAAAGTATGAGCCTGATGAGGGCAAATCCTAGACCTAACCCAAACCTAACATGCGTTATCCTCTAAAATATTGATCGAAACCTGGTTTAATCGACTGTTTCAGTGTGGTACCACATTACTATGTGATCCAAACCAGAAAATAACCCAGGATCTGTTCAACGAGTATGTGAAGTGTGCGAAAGTATGAGCCTGATGAGGGCATATCCCAGGCCTAACCTAGACCTAACATGCGTTGTCCTCTAAAATACTGATGGAAACCAGATTTAATTGACTGTTTCAGTGTTGTACCACATTACTACGTGATGCAATCCAGAAAAAGCCCAGGATCTAGCCATCAAGTATGAGAAATATGCGAAAGAATGAGCCTGATGAGAGCAAATCCCAGACCTAACCTAGACCTAACATGAATTATTCTCTAAACTATTGATCGAAACCAGGTTTAATTGACTGTTTCAGTGTGGTACCACATTACTACGTGATCCAAACCAGTAAAAACCCAGGATCCGTTCAACAAGTATGTGAAGAATGCGAAAGTATGAGTCTGATGAGGGCAAATCCCAGACCTAAACTAGACATAACTTTCGTTATCCTCTAAAATATTGATGGAAACCAGGTTTAATTGACTGTTTTAGTGTGGTACCACTTTACTACGTGATCCAAAGCAGAAAAAACCCTCGATCAGGTCAACATGCATGTCATAACTGCGAAAGAATGAGCCTGATGAGGGCAAATCCCAGACCTATCCCAGACCTAACATGCGTTATCCTCAAAAATATTAATCGAAACCAGGTTTAATCGACTGTTTCAGTGTGGTACCACATTAATACGTGATCCAAACCAGAAAAAACCCAGGATCTTGTCAACGAGTATGTGAAGTGTGCGAAAGTATGAGTCTGATGAGGGCTAATCCCAAACCTATCCCAGACCTAACGTGCGTTATCCTCTAAAATAATGATCGAAACCAGGTTTAATTGACTGTTTTCGTTGTGGTACCACTTTACTACGTGATCCAAAGCAGGAAAAACCCTCGATCAGGTCAACATGCATGTTAAAACTGCGAAAGTATGACCCTGATGAGCGCAAATCCCAAGCCTAACCCAAACCTAACATACGTTATCCTCTAAAATATTGATCCAAACCAGGTTTAATGGACTGTTTCAGTGTGGTACCACACTACTACGTGATCCAAACCAGAAAAAAACCCAGGATCAGTTCAACAAGTATGTGAAAAACGCGAAAGTATGAGCCTGATGAGGGCAAATCCCAGACCTATCCCAGACCTAACATGCGTTATCCTCAAAAATATTAATCGAAACCAGGTTTAATCGACTGTATCAGTGTGGTACCACACTACTACGTGTCACAAACCGGAAAAAACCCAGGATCTGTTCAACAGGTATGTGAAAAACGCGAAAGTATGAGCATGATGAGGGCAAATCCCAGACCTATCACAGACCTAACTTGCGTTATCCTCAAAAATATTGATCGAAACCTGGTTTAATCGACTGTTTCAGTGTTGTACTTCATTACTACGTGATGCAATCCAGAAAAAGCCCAGGATCTAGCCATCAAGTATGAGAAATATGCGAAAGAATGAGCCTGATGAGAGCAAATCCCAGACCTAACCTAGACCTAACATGAATTATTCTCTAAAATATTGATCGAAACCAGGTTTAATTGACTGTTCCAGTGTGGTACCACATTACTACGTGATCCAAACCAGAAAAAGCCCAGGATCTAGCCATGAAGTAGACCTAACCCAGACCTAACATGCGTTATCCTCTAAAATATTTATCAAGACCAGGTTTAATTGACTGTTTCAGTGTTGTACTTCATTACTACGTGATGCAATCCAGAAAAAGCCCAGGATCTAGCCATGAAGTGTGAGAAATATGCGGAAGTATGAGCCTGATGAGGGCAAATCCCAGGCCTATCCCAGACCTAACATGCGTTGTGCTCTAAAATATTGACGGAAACCAGGTTTAATTGAATGTTTCAGTGTTGTACTTCATTACTACGTGATGCAATCCAGAAAAAGCCCAGGATCTAGCCATGAAGTATGAGAAATATGCGAATGTATGAGCCTGATGAGGGCAAATCCTAGACCTAACCCAAACCTAACATGCGTTACCCTCTAAAATATTTATCAAGACCAGGTTTAATTGAATGTTCCTGTGTGTTCCCACATTACTACGTGAACCAAACCAGAAAAAACACAGGAGCCGTTCAACAAGTATGTGAAGAATGCGAAAGTATGAGTCTGATGAGTGAAAATCCACGGCCTAACCTAGTCCTAACATGCGTTATCCCCAAAAATATTGATCGAAACCAGGTTTAATCGACTGTATCAGTGTGGTACCACACTACTACGTGTCACAAACCGGAAAAAACCCAGGATCTGTTCAACAGGTATGTGAAAAACGCGAAAGTATGAGCATGATGAGGGCAAATCCCAGACCTATCACAGACCTAACTTGCGTTATCCTCAAAAATATTGATCGAAACCTGGTTTAATCGACTGTTTCAGTGTTGTACTTCATTACTACGTGATGCAATCCAGAAAAAGCCCAGGATCTAGCCATGAAGTATGAGAAATATGCGAATGTATGAGCCTGATGAGGGCAAATCCTAGACCTAACCCAAACCTAACATGCGTTACCCTCTAAAATATTTATCAAGACCAGGTTTAATTGAATGTTCCTGTGTGTTCCCACATTACTACGTGATCCAAACCAGAAAAAACCCAGGATCCGTTCAACAAGTATGTGAAGAATGCGAAGGTATGTGTCTGATGAGTGAAAATCCCAGGCCTAACCTAGACCTAACATGCGTTATCCTCAAAAATATTGATCGAAACCAGGTTTAATCGACTGTTTCAGTGTGGTACCACATTACTACGTGATCCAAACCAGAAAAAAACCCAGGATCTGTTCAACAAGTATGTGAAGTATGCGAAAGTATGAGTCTGATGAGGGCAAATCCCAGACCTAAACTAGACATAACGTTCGTTATCCTCTAAAATATTGATCGAAACCAGGTTTGATTGACTGTTTTAGTGTGGTACCACTTTACTACGTGATCCAAAGCAGAAAAAACCCTCGATCAGGTCAACATGCATGTTATAACTGCGAAAGAATGAGCCTGATGAGGGCAAATCCCAGACCTATCCCAGACCTAACATGCGTTATCCTCAAAAATATTAATCGAAACCAGGTTTAATCGACTGTTTCAGTGTGGTACCACATTAATACGTGATCCAAACCAGAAAAAACCCAGGATCTTGTCAACGAGTATGTGAAGTGTGCGAAAGTATGAGTCTGATGAGGGCTAATCACAAACCTATCCCAGACCTAACTTGCGTTATCCTCTAAAATAATGATCGAAACCAGGTTTAATTGACCGTTTTCGTTGTGGTACCATTTTACTACGTGATCCAAAGCAGGAAAAACCCTCGATCAGGTCAACATGCATGTTAAAACTGCGAAAGTATGACCCTGATGAGCGCAAATCCCAGGCCTAACCCAAACCTAACTTGCGTTAACCTCTAAAATATTGATCGAAACCAGGTTTAATTGACTGTTTCAGTGTTGTACTTCATTACTACGTGATGCAATCCAGAAAAAGCCCAGGATCTAGCCATCAAGTATGAGAAATATGCGAAAGAATGAGCCTGATGAGAGCAAATCCCAGACCTAACCTAGACCTAACATGAATTATTCTCTAAAATATTGATCGAAACCAGGTTTAATTGACTGTTTCAGTGTGGTACCACATTACTACGTGATCCAAACCAGAAAAAGGCCAGGATCCGTTCAACAAGTATGTGAAGAATGCGAAAGTATGAGACTGATGAGTGAAAATCCCAGGCCTAACCTAGACCTAACATGCGTTATCCTCAAAAATATTGATCGAAACCTGGTTTAATCGACTGTTTCAGTGTGGTTCCACATTACTACGTGACCCAAACTAGAACAAACCCAGGATCTGTACAACAAGTATGTGAAAAACGCGAAAGTATGAGCCTGATGAGGGCAAATCCCAGACCTATCCCAGACCTAACTTGCGTTATCCTCTAAAATACTGATCGAAACCAGGTTTAATCGACTGTTTCAGTGTGGTACCACATTGCTACGTGATCCAAACCAGAAAAAACCCTGGATCAGTTCAACAAGTATGTGAAAAACGCGAAAGTATGAGCCTGATGAGGGCGAATCCCAGACCTATCCCAGACCTAACTTGCGTTATCCTCTAAAATATTGATCGAAACGAGGTTTAATCGACTGTTTCAGTGTGGTACCACATTACTACGTGATCCAAACCAGAAGAAAACCCAGGATCTGTTCAACAAGTATGTGAAGTATGCGAAAGTATGAGTCTGATGAGGGCAAATCCCAGACCTAAACTAGACATAACTCTCGTTATCCTCTAAAATATTGATCGAAACCAGGTTTAATTGACTGTTTTAGTGTGGTACCACATTACTACGTGATCCAATCCAGAAATAGCCCAGGATCTAGCCATGAAGTATGAGAAATATGCGAAAGTATGAGCCTGACGAGGGCAAATCCTAGACCTAACCCTGACCTAACATGCGTTATCCTCTAAAATATTTATCATGACCAGGTTTAATTGATTGTTTCAGTGTGGTCCCACATTACTACGTGATCCAAACCAGAAAAAACCCAGGATCCGTCCAACAAGTATGTGAAGAATGCGAAAGTATGAGTCTGATGAGTGAAAATCCCCGGCCTAACCTAGACCTAACATGCGTTATCCGCAAAATTATTGATCGAAACCTGGTTCAATCGACTGTTTCAGTGTGGTACCACATTACTACGTGACCCAAACCAGGAAAAACCCAGGATCTGTTCAACAAGTATGTGAAAAACGCGAAAGTATGAGCCTGATGAGGGCAAATCCCAGACCTATCCCAGACCTAACTTGCGTTATCCTCTAAAATATTGATCGAAACCAGGTTTAATTGACTGTTTCAGCGTGGTACCGCATTACTACGTGATACAATCCAGAAACAGCCCAGGATCTAGCCATGAAGTATGAGAAATATGCGAAAGTATGAGCCTGATGAGGGCAAATCCTAGACCTAACCCAAACCTAACATGCGTTATCCTCTAAAATATTGATCGAAACCTGGTTTAATCGACTGTTTCAGTGTGGTACCACATTACTATGTGATCCAAACCAGAAAATAACCCAGGATCTGTTCAACGAGTATGTGAAGTGTGCGAAAGTATGAGCCTGATGAGGGCATATCCCAGGCCTAACCTAGACCTAACATGCGTTGTCCTCTAAAATACTGATGGAAACCAGATTTAATTGACTGTTTCAGTGTGGTACCACATTACTACGTGATCCAAACCAGAAAAAAACCCAGGATCTGTTCAACAAGTATGTGAAGTATGCGAAAGTATGAGTCTGATGAGGGCAAATCCCAGACCTAAACTAGACAAAACTTTCGTTATCCTCTAAAATATTGATGGAAACCAGGTTTAATTGACTGTTTTAGTGTGGTACCACTTTACTACGTGATCCAAAGCAGAAAAAACCCTCGATCAGGTCAACATGCATGTCATAACTGCGAAAGAATGAGCCTGATGAGGGCAAATCCCAGACCTATCCCAGACCTAACTTGCGTTATCCTCTAAAATATTGATCGAAACCAGGTTTAATTGACTGTTTCAGCGTGGTACCGCATTACTACGTGATACAATCCAGAAACAGCCCAGGATCTAGCCATCAAGTATGAGAAATATGCGAAAGAATGAGCCTGATGAGAGCAAATCCCAGACCTAACCTAGACCTAACATGAATTATTCTCTAAACTATTGATCGAAACCAGGTTTAATTGACTGTTTCAGTGTGGTACCACATTACTACGTGATCCAAACCAGTAAAAACCCAGGATCCGTTCAACAAGTATGTGAAGAATGCGAAAGTATGAGTCTGATGAGTGAAAATCCTTGGCCTAACCTAGACCTAACATGCGTTATCCTCAAAAATATTGATCGAAACCAGGTTTAATCGACTGTTTCAGTGTGGTACCACATTACTACGTGATCCAAACCAGAAAAAAACCCAGGATCTGTTCAACAAGTATGTGAAGTATGCGAAAGTATGAGTCTGATGAGGGCAAATCCCAGACCTAAACTAGACAAAACTTTCGTTATCCTCTAAAATATTGATGGAAACCAGGTTTAATTGACTGTTTTAGTGTGGTACCACTTTACTACGTGATCCAAAGCAGAAAAAACCCTCGATCAGGTCAACATGCATGTCATAACTGCGAAAGAATGAGCCTGATGAGGGCAAATCCCAGACCTATCCCAGACCTAACATGCGTTATCCTCAAAAATATTAATCGAAACCAGGTTTAATCGACTGTTTCAGTGTGGTACCACATTAATACGTGATCCAAACCAGAAAAAACCCAGGATCTTGTCAACGAGTATGTGAAGTGTGCGAAAGTATGAGTCTGATGAGGGCTAATCCCAAACCTATCCCAGACCTAACGTGCGTTATCCTCTAAAATAATGATCGAAACCAGGTTTAATTGACTGTTTTCGTTGTGGTACCACTTTACTACGTGATCCAAAGCAGGAAAAACCCTCGATCAGGTCAACATGCATGTTAAAACTGCGAAAGTATGACCCTGATGAGCGCAAATCCCAAGCCTAACCCAAACCTAACATACGTTATCCTCTAAAATATTGATCCAAACCAGGTTTAATGGACTGTTTCAGTGTGGTACCACACTACTACGTGATCCAAACCAGAAAAAAACCCAGGATCAGTTCAACAAGTATGTGAAAAACGCGAAAGTATGAGCCTGATGAGGGCAAATCCCAGACCTATCCCAGACCTAACTTGCGTTATCCTCTAAAATATTGATCGAAACCAGGTTTAATTGACTGCTTCAGTGTTGTACTTCATTACTACGTGATGCAATCCAGAAAAAGCCCAGGATCTAGCCATCAAGTATGAGAAATATGCGAAAGAATGAGCCTGATGAGAGCAAATCCCAGACCTAACCTAGACCTAACATGAATTATTCTCTAAAATATTGATCGAAACCAGGTTTAATTGACTGTTTCAGTGTGGTACCACATTACTACGTGATCCAAACCAGAAAAAGCCCAGGATCTAGCCATGAAGTAGACCTAACCCAGACCTAACATGCGTTGTCCTCTAAAATATTTATCAAAACCAGGTTTAATTGATTGTTTCAGTGTCGTCCCACATTACTACGTGATGCAATCCAGAAAAAGCCCAGGATCTAGCCATCAAGTATGAGAAATATGCGAAAGAATGAGCCTGATGAGAGCAAATCCCAGACCAAACCTAGACCAAACATGAATTATTCTCTAAAATATTGATCGAAACCAGGTTTAATTGACTGTTTCAGTGTGGTCCCACATTACTACGTGATCCAAACCAGAAAAAACCCAGGATCCGTTCAACAAGTATGTGAAGAATGCGAAAGTATGTGTCTGATGAGTGAAGATCCCAGGCCTAACCTAGTCCTAACATGCGTTATCCTCAAAAATATTGATCGAAACCTGGCTTAATCGACTGTTTCAGTGTGGTACCACATTACTACGTGACCCAAACCAGAAAAAACCCAGGATCTGTTCAACAAGTATGTGAAAATCGCGAAAGTACGAGCCTGATGAGGGCAAATCCCAGACCTATCCCAGACCTAACTTTCGTTGTCCTCTAAGATATTGATGGAAACCAGGTTTAATTGACTTTTTCAGTGTTGTACTTCATTACTACGTGATGCAATCCAGAAAAAGCCCAGGATCTAGCCATCAAGTATGAGAAATATGCGAAAGAATGAGCCTGATGAGAGCAAATCCCAGACCTAACCTAGACCTAACATGCGTTATCCTCTAAAATAATGATCGAAACCAGGTTTAATTGACTGTTTTCGTTGTGGTACCACTTTACTACGTGATCCAAAGCAGGAAAAACCCTCGATCAGGTCAACATGCATGTTAAAACTGCGAAAGTATGACCCTGATGAGCGCAAATCCCAAGCCTAACCCAAACCTAACATACGTTATCCTCTAAAATATTGATCCAAACCAGGTTTAATGGACTGTTTCAGTGTGGTACCACACTACTACGTGATCCGAACCAGAAAAAAACCCAGGATCAGTTCAACAAGTATGTGAAAAACGCGAAAGTATGAGCCTGATGAGGGCAAATCCCAGACCTATCCCAGACCTAACTTGCGTTATCCTCTAAAATATTGATCGAAACCAGGTTTAATTGACTGTTTCAGTGTTGTACTTCATTACTACGTGATGCAATCCAGAAAAAGCCCAGGATCTAGCCATCAAGTATGAGAAATATGCGAAAGAATGAGCCTGATGAGAGCAAATCCCAGACCTAACCTAGACCTAACATGAATTATTCTCTAAAATATTGATCGAAACCAGGTTTAATTGACTGTTTCAGTGTGGTACCACATTACTACGTGATCCAAACCAGAAAAAGCCCAGGATCCGTTCAACAAGTATGTGAAGAATGCGAAAGTATGAGTCTGATGAGTGAAAATCCCAGGCCTAACCTAGACCTAACATGCGTTATCCTCAAAAATATTGATCGAAACCTGGTTTAATCGACTGTTTCAGTGTGGTACCACATTACTACGTGACCCAAACCAGAACAAACCCAGGATCTGTACAAGAAGTATGTGAAAAACGCGAAAGTATGAGCCTGATGAGGGCAAATCCCAGACCTATCCCAGAACTAACTTGCGTTATCCTCTAAAACATTGATCGAAACCAGGTTTAATCGACTGTTTCAGTGTGGTACCACATTGCTACGTGATCCAAACCAGAAAAAACCCAGGATCAGTTCAACAAGTATGTGAAAAACGCGAAAGTATGAGCCTGATGAGGGCGAATCCCAGACCTATCCCAGACCTAACTTGCGTTATCCTCTAAAATATTGATCGAAACCAGGTTTAATTTACTGTTTCAGCGTGGTACCACATTACTACGCGAGACAATCCAGAAACAGCCCAGGATCTAGCCATGAAGTATGAGAAATATGCGAAAGTATGAGCCTGATGAGGGCATATCCTAGATCTAACCCAAACCTAACATGCGTTATCCTCTAAAATATTCATCCAAACCAAGTTTAATGGACTGCTTCACTGTGGTACCACTTTGCTACGTGATTCAAAGCAGAAAAAACCCTCGATCAGGTCAACATGTATGTTAAAACTACGAAAGTATGACCCTGATGAGGGCAAATCCCAGGCCTAACCTAGACCTGACATGCTTTGTCCTTTGAAATATTGATAGAAACCAGGTTTAATTGACTGTTTCAGTGTTGTACCACATTACTACGTGATCCAATCCAGAAATAGCCCAGGATCCAGCCATGAAGTATGAGAAATATGCGAAAGTATGAGCCTGATGAGGGCAAATCCTAGACCTAACCCAGACCAAATCTACGTTATCCTATAAAATATTTATCAAGACCAGGTTTATTTGACTGCTTCAGTGTGGTACCACATTACTACGTGATCCAATCCAGAAATAGCCCAGGATCCAGCCATGAAGTATGAGAAATATGCGAAAGTATGAGCCTGATGAGGGCAAATCCTAGACCTAACCCAGACCAAATCTACGTTATCCTATAAAATATTTATCAAGACCAGGTTTATTTGACTGCTTCAGTGTGGTACCACATTACTACGTGATCCAATCCAGAAATAGCCCAGGATCTAGCCATGAAGTATGAGAAATATGCGAAAGTATGAGCCTGACGAGGGCAAATCCTAGACCTAACCCAGACCTAACCTGCGTTATCCTCTAAAATATTTATCATGACCAGGTTTAATTGATTGTTTCAGTGTAGTCCCACATTACTACGAGATCCAAACCAGAAAAAACCCAGGATCCGTCCAACGAGTATGTGAAGAATGCGAAAGTATGAGTCTGATGAGTGAAAATCCCAGGCCTAACCTAGACCTAACATGCGTTATCCTCTAAAATATTGATCGAAACCAGGTTTAATCGACTGTTTCAGTGTGGTACCACATTACTACGTGACCCAAACCAGAACAAACCCAGGATCTGTACAAGAAGTATGTGAAAAACGCGAAAGTATGAGCCTGATGAGGGCAAATCCCAGACCTATCCCAGAACTAACTTGCGTTATCCTCTAAAACATTGATCGAAACCAGGTTTAATCGACTGTTTCAGTGTGGTACCACATTGCTACGTGATCCAAACCAGAAAAAACCCAGGATCAGTTCAACAAGTATGTGAAAAACGCGAAAGTATGAGCCTGATGAGGGCGAATCCCAGACCTATCCCAGACCTAACTTGCGTTATCCTCTAAAATATTGATCGAAACCAGGTTTAATTTACTGTTTCAGCGTGGTACCACATTACTACGCGAGACAATCCAGAAACAGCCCAGGATCTAGCCATGAAGTATGAGAAATATGCGAAAGTATGAGCCTGATGAGGGCATATCCTAGATCTAACCCAAACCTAACATGCGTTATCCTCTAAAATATTCATCCAAACCAAGTTTAATGGACTGCTTCACTGTGGTACCACTTTGCTACGTGATTCAAAGCAGAAAAAACCCTCGATCAGGTCAACATGTATGTTAAAACTACGAAAGTATGACCCTGATGAGGGCAAATCCCAGGCCTAACCTAGACCTGACATGCTTTGTCCTTTGAAATATTGATAGAAACCAGGTTTAATTGACTGTTTCAGTGTTGTACTTCATTACTACGTGATGCAATCCAGAAAAAGCCCAGGATCTAGCCATCAAGTATGAGAAATATGCGAAAGAATGAGCCTGATGAGAGCAAATCCCAGACCTAACCTAGACCTAACATGAATTATTCTCTAAAATATTGATCGAAACCAGGTTTAATTGACTGTTTCAGTGTGGTACCACATTACTACGTGATCCAATCCAGAAATAGCCCAGGATCCAGCCATGAAGTATGAGAAATATGCGAAAGTATGAGCCTGATGAGGGCAAATCCTAGACCTAACCCAGACCAAATCTACGTTATCCTATAAAATATTTATCAAGACCAGGTTTATTTGACTGCTTCAGTGTGGTACCACATTACTACGTGATCCAATCCAGAAATAGCCCAGGATCTAGCCATGAAGTATGAGAAATATGCGAAAGTATGAGCCTGACGAGGGCAAATCCTAGACCTAACCCAGACCTAACCTGCGTTATCCTCTAAAATATTTATCATGACCAGGTTTAATTGATTGTTTCAGTGTAGTCCCACATTACTACGAGATCCAAACCAGAAAAAACCCAGGATCCGTCCAACGAGTATGTGAAGAATGCGAAAGTATGAGTCTGATGAGTGAAAATCCCTGGCCTAACCTAGACCTAACATGCGTTATCCTCTAAAATATTGATCGAAACCAGGTTTAATCGACTGTTTCAGTGTGGTACCACATTGCAACGTGATCCAAACCAGAAAAAACCCAGGATCAGTTCAACGAGTATGTGAAAAACGCGAATGTATGAGCCTGATGAGGACGAATCCCAGACCTATCCCAGACCTAACTTGCGTTATCCTCTAAAATATTGATCGAAACCAGGTTTAATTGACTGTTTCAGCGTGGTACCGCATTACTACGTGATACAATCCAGAAACAGCCCAGGGTCTAGCCATGAAGTATGAGAAATATGCGAAAGTATGAGCCTGATGAGAGCAAATCCTTGACCTAACCCAAACCTAACATGCGTTATACTCTAAAATATTGATCCAAACCGGGTTTAATGGACTGCTTCAGTGTGGTACCACTTTACTACGTGATCCAAAGCAGAAAAAACCCTCGATCAGGTCAACATGTATGTTAAAACTGCGAAAGTATGACCCTGATGAGGGCATATCCCAGGCCTAACCAAGACCTAACTTGCGTTGTCCTCTAAAATATTGATGGAAACCAGGTTTAATTGACTGTTTCAGTTTTGTACGTCATTACTACGTGATGCAATCCAGAAAAAGCCCAGGATCTAGCCATCAACTATGAGAAATATGCGAAAGAATGAGCCTGATGAGAGCAAATCCCAGACCTAACCTAGACCTAACATGAATTATTCTCTAAACTATTGATCGAAACCAGGTTTAATTGACTGTTTTAGTGTGGTACCACATTACTACGTGATCCAAACCAGAAAAAAACCCAGGATCTGTTCAACAAGTATGTGAAGTATGCGAAAGTATGAGTCTGATGAGGGCAAATCCCAGACCTAAACTAGACATAACTTTCGTTATCCTCTAAAATATTGATCGAAACCAGGTTTAAATGACTGTTTTAGTGTGGTAACACTTTACTACGTGATCCAAACCAGAAAAAAACCCAGGATCTGTTCAACAAGTATGTGAAGTATGCGAAAGTATGAGTCTGATGAGGGTAAATCCCAGACCTAAACTAGACATAACTTTCGTTATCCTCTAAAATAATGATCGAAACCAGGTTTAATTGACTGTTTTCGTTGTGGTACCACACTACTACGTGATCCAAACCAGTAAAAACCCAGGATCCGTTCAACAAGTATGTGAAGAATGCGAAAGTATGAGTCTGATGAGTGAAAATCCTCGGCCCAACCTAGACCTAACATGCGTTATCCTCAAAAATATTGATCGAAACCAGGTTTAATCGACTGTTTCAGTGTGGTACCACATTACCTCGTGATCCAAACCAGAAAAAAACCCAGGATCTGTTCAACAAGTATGTGAAGTATGCGAAAGTATGAGTCTGATGAGGGCAAATCCCAGACCTAAACTAGACATAACTTTCGTTATCCTCTAAAATATTGATCGAAACCAGGTTTAATTTACTGTTTTAGTGTGGTACCACTTTACTACGTGATCCAAAGCAGAAAAAACCCTCGATCAGGTCAACATGCATGTTATAACTGCGATAGAATGAGCCTGATGAGGGCAAATCCCAGACCTATCCCAGACCTAACATGCGTTATCCTCAAAAATATTAATCGAAACCAGGTTTAATCGACTGTTTCAGTGTGGTACCATATTAATACGTGATCCAATCCAGAAAAAACCCAGGATCTTGTCAACGAGTATGTGAAGTGTGCGAAAGTATGAGTCTGATGAGGGCTAATCCCAAACCTATCCCAGACCTAACTTGCGTTGTCCTCTAAAATAATGATCGAAACCAGGTTTAATTGACTGTTTTCGTTGTGGTACCACTTTACTACGTAATCCAAAGCAGGAAAAACCCTCGATTGGGTCAACATGCATGTTAAAACTGCGAAAGTATGACACTGATGAGCGCAAATCCCAGGCCTAACCCAAACCTAACATACGTTATCCTCCAAAATATTGATCCAAACCAGGTTTAATGGACTGTTTCAGTGTGGTACCACACTACTACGTGATCCAAACCAGAAAAAACCCAGGATCAGTTCAACAAGTATGTGAAAAACGCGAAAGTATGAGCCTGATGAGGACAAATCCCAGACCTGTCCCAGACCTAACTTGCGTTATCCTCTAAAATATTGATCGAAACCAGGTTTAATTGACTGTTTCAGTGTGGTACCACATTACTACGTGATCCAATCCAGAAAAAGCCCAGGATCCGTTCAACAAGTAGGTGAAGAATGCGAAAGTATGAGTCTGATGAGTGAAAATCCCAGGCCTAACCTAGACCTAACATGCGTTATCCTCTAAAATAATGATCGAAACCAGGTTAGTTGACTGTTTTCGTTGTGGTACCACTTTACTACGTGATCCAAAGCAGGAAAAACCCTCGATCAGGTCAACATGCATGTTAAAACTGCGAAAGTATGACCCTGATGAGGGCGTATCCCAGGCCTAACCTAGACCTAACATGCGTTGTCCTCTAAAATATTGATGGAAACCAGGTTTAATTGACTGTTTCAGTGTTGTACTTCATTACTACGTGATGCAATCCAGAAAAAGCCCAGGATCTAGCCATCAACTATGAGAAATATGCGAAAGAATGAGCCTGATGAGAGCAAATCCCAGACCTAACCTAGACCAAACATGAATTATTCTCTAAACTATTGATCGAAACCAGGTTTAATTGACTGTTTCAGTGTGGTACCATATTACTACGTGATCCAAACAAGTAAAAACCCAGGATCCGTTCAACAAGTATGTGAAGAATGCGAAAGTATGAGTCTGATGAGTGAAAATCCTCGGCCTAACCTAGACCTAACATGCGTTATCCTCAAAAATATTGATCGAAACCAGGTTTAATCGACTGTTTCAGTGTGGTACCACATTACCTCGTGATCCAAACCAGAAAAAAACCCAGGATCTGTTCAACAAGTATGTGAAGTATGCGAAAGTATGAGTCTGATGAGGGCAAATCCCAGACCTAAACTAGACATAACTTTCGTTATCCTCTAAAATATTGATCGAAACCAGGTTT
This sequence comes from Colletes latitarsis, assembly GCF_051014445.1. Classification (NCBI taxonomy): domain Eukaryota; kingdom Metazoa; phylum Arthropoda; class Insecta; order Hymenoptera; family Colletidae; genus Colletes; species Colletes latitarsis. The sequence goes on along the minus strand of NW_027488367.1, from coordinate 26,894,796 downwards.
AATTGACTGTTTTAGTGTGGTACCACTTTACTACGTGATCCAAAGCAGAAAAAACCCTCGATCAGGTCAACATGCATGTTATAACTGCGATAGAATGAGCCTGATGAGGGCAAATCCCAGACCTATCCCAGACCTAACATGCGTTATCCTCAAAAATATTAATCGAAACCAGGTTTAATCGACTGTTTCAGTGTGGTACCATATTAATACGTGATCCAAACCAGAAAAAACCCAGGATCTTGTCAACGAGTATGTGAAGTGTGCGAAAGTATGAGTCTGATGAGGGCTAATCCCAAACCTATCCCAGACCTAACTTGCGTTATCCTCTAAAATAATGATCGAAACCAGGTTTAATTGACTGTTTTCGTTGTGGTACCACTTTACTACGTGAACCAAACCGGAAAAAACCCAGGATCCGTTCAACAAGTATGTGAAGAATGCGAAAGTATGAGCCTGATGAGGGCGAATCCCAGACCTGACCCAGACCTAACATGCGTTATCCTCTAAAATATTGATCGAAACCAGATTTAATTGACTGTTTCACTGTGTTACCACTTTACTACGTGATCCAAAGCAGAAAAAACCCAGGATCTGTTCAACAAGTATGTGAAAAAAGCGAAAGTATGAGCCTGATGAGGGCAAATCCTAGACCTAACCCAGACCTAACATGCGTTATCCTCTAAAATATTGATCGAAACCAGGTTTAATTGACTGTTTCAGTGTGTTACCACTTTACTACGTGATCCAAAGTAGAAAAAACCCTCGATCATGTCAACATGTATGTTAAAACTGCGAAAGTATGACCCTGATTAGGGCAAATCCAAGGCCTAACCCAGACCTAACATGCGTTATCCTCTAAAACATTGATCGAAACCAGGTTTAATTGACTGTTTCAGCGTGGTACCACATTACTACGTGATACAATCCAGAAATAGCCCAGGATCTAGCCATGAAGTATGAGAAATATGCGAACGAATGAGCCTGATGAGGGCAAATCCTAGACCTAACCCAGACCTAACATGCGTTATCCTCTAAAATATTGATCGAAACCAGGTTTAATTGACTGTTTCAGTGTGTTACCACTTTACTACGTGATCCAAAGCAGAAAAAACCATCGATCAGGTCAACATGCATTTTAAAACTGCGAAAGTATGAGCCTGATGAGGGCAAAGCCCAGACCTATCCCAGACCTAACATGCGTTATCCTCAAAAATATTATACGAAACCAAGTTTACCCGACTGTTTCAGTGTGGTACCACATTACTACGTGAACCAAACCGGAAAAAACCCAGGATCCGTTCAACAAGTATGTTAAAACTGCGAAAGCATGACACTGATGAGGGCAAATCCCTGGCCTAACTTATACCTAACATGCGTTGTCCTCTAAAATATTGATGGAAACCAGGTTTAATTGACTGTTTCAGTGTCGTACTTCATTACTACGTGATGCAATCCAGAAAAAGCCCTGGATCTAGCCATCATGTTTGAGAAATATGCGAAAGAATGAGCCTGATGAGAGCAAATCCCAGACCTATACCAGACCTAACTTGCGTTGTCCTCTAAAATCTTGATCGAAACCAGGTTTAATGGACTGTTTCAGTGTGGTACCACATTACTACGTGATGCAATCCAGAAAAAGACCAGGATCTAGCCATCCAGTATGAGAAATATGCGAAAGAATGAGCCTGATGAGAGCAAATCCCAGACCTAACCTAGACCTAACATAAATTATTCTCTAAAATGTTGATCGTAACCAGGTTTAATGGACTGTTTCAGTGTGGTACCACATTACTACGTGATCCAAACCAGAAAAAACCCAGGATCTGTTCAACAAGTATGTGAAAAACGCGAAAGTATGAGCCTGATGAGGGCAAATCCTAGACCTAACCCAGACCTAACATGCGATATCCTCTAAAATATTGATCGAAACCAGGTTTAATGGACTGTTTCAGTGTGGTACCACACTACTACGTGAACCAAACCAGAAAAAACCCAGGATCTGTTCAACAAGTATGTGAAAAACGCGAAAGTATGAGCCTGATGAGGGCATATCCCAGACCTATCCCAGACCTAACTTCCGTTATCCTATAAAATATTGATCGAAACCAGGTTTAATTGACTGTTTCAGCGTGGTACCACATTACTACGTGATCCAATGCAGAAATAGCCCAGGATCTAGCCATGAAGTATGAGAAATATGCGAAAGTATGAACCTGATGAGGGTAAATCCTAGACGTAACCCAGACCTAACTTACGTTATCCTCTAAAATGTTTATCAAGACCAGGTGTAATTGAATGTTTCAGTGTGGTACCACATTACTACGTGAACCAAACCAGAAAATAACCCAGGATCTGTTCAACGAGTATGTGAAGTGTGCGAAAGTATGAGTCTGATGAGGGCAAATCCCAGACCTATCCCAGACCTAACTTGCGTTGTCCTCTAAAATATTGATGGAAACCAGGTTTCATTCACTGTTTCAGCGTGGTACCACATTACTACGTGATACAATCCAGAAATAGCCCAGGATCTAGCCATGAAGTATGAGAAATATGCGAAAGTATGAGCCTGATGAGGGCAAATCCTAGACGTAACCCAGACCTAACATACGTTATTCTCTAAAATATTGATCGAAACCAGGTTTAATTGACTGTTTCAGTGTTGTACCACATTACTACGTGATCCAATCCAGAAAAAGCCCAGGATCTGGCCATCAAGTATGAGAAATATGCGGAAGTATTACACTGATGAGCGCAAATCCCAGATCTAACCCAGACCTAACATGCGTTTTCCTCCAAAATATTGATCGAACACAGGTTTAATTGACTGTTTCAGTGTGGTACCACTATACTACCTGATCCAAAGTAGAAAAAACCCAGGATCTGTTCAACAAGTATGTGAAGTATGCGAAAGTATGAGTCTGATGAGGGAAAATCCCAGGCCTAACCAGGACATAACATGCGTTATCCTCTAAAATATTGACCGAAGCCAGGTTTAGTGGACTGTTTCAGTGTGGTACCACATTACTACGTGATCCAATCCTGAAAAAGTCCAGGATCTAGCCATCAACTATGAGAAATATGCGAAAGTACGAGCCTGATGAGAGCAAATCCCAGACCTATCCTAGACCTAACATGCGTTATCCTCTAAAATAATGATCGAAACCAGGTTCAATGGACTGTTTCTGTGTGGTACCACATTACTACGTGATCCAGTCCAGAGAAAGTCCAGGATCTAGCCATCAAGTATGAGAAATATGCGAAAGAATGAGCCTGATGAGGGCAAATCCCAGACCTAACCCAGACCTGACATGCGTTATCCTCTAAAATATTGATCGAAACCAGGTTTAATTGACTGTTTCAGTGTGGTACCACATTACTACGTGATCCAAAGTAGAAAAACCCCTCGATCAGGTCAACATGTATGTTAAAACTGCGAAAGTATGACCCTGATTAGGGCAAATCCCAGGCCTAACCTAGACCTAACATGCGATACCCCCTAAAATATTTATCCAGACCAGGTTTAATTGAATGTTTCGGTGTGGTACCACATTACTGCGTGATCCAATCCAGAAAAAACCCGGGAACAGTTCAACAAGTATGTGAAAAACGCGAAAGTATGAGCCTGATGAGGGCGAATCCCAGACCTATCTCAGACCTAACATGCGATACCCCCTAAAATATTTATCCAGACCAGGTTTAATTGAATGTTTCGGTGTGGTACCACATTACTGCGTGATCCAATCCGGAAAAAACCCCGGATCTGTTCTACAGGTATGTGAAAAACGCGAAAGTACGAGCCTGATGAGGGCAAATCCCAGACCTAACCCAGACCTAACTTGCGTTATCCACTAAGATATTGATCGAAACCAGGTTTAATGGACTGTTTCAGTGTGGTACCACGCTACAACGTGATCCGAACCAGAAGAAACCCAGGATCTGTTCAACATGTATGTGAAAAACGCGAAAGTATGAGCCTGATGAGGGCAAATCCCAGACCTATCCCAGACCTAACTTGCGTTATCCTCTAAAATATTGATCGAAACCAGGTTTGATTGACCGCTTCAGTGTGGTACCACATTACTACGTGATCCAATCCAGAAATAGCCCAGGACATAGCCATGAAGTATGAGAAATATGCGAAAGTATGACCCTGATGAGGGCAAATCCCAGACCTATCCCAGTTCTAACTTGCGTTGTCCTCTAAAATATTGATCGAAACCAGGTTTAATGGATTGTTTCAGTGTGGTACCACACTACTACGTGATCCGAACCAGAAAAAACGCAGGATCCGTTCAACAAGTATGTGAAGAATACGAAAGTATGAGTCTGATGGGGGCAAATCTCTGACCTATCCCGGACCTAACTTGCGTTATCCACTAAAATATTGACCGAAACCAGGTTTAATTGACTGTTTTAGTGTGGTACCACTTTACTACGTGATCCAAAGTAGAAAAAACCCTCGATCAGGTCAACATGTATGTTAAAACTGCGAAAGTATGACCCTGATTAGGGCAAATCCCAGGCCTAACCTAGACCTAACATGCGATACCCCCTAAAATGTTTATCCAGACCAGGTTTAATTGAATGTTTCGGTGTGGTACCACATTACTGCGTGATCCAATCCAGAAAAAACCCCGGATCTGTTCTACAGGTATGTGAAAAACGCGAAAGTACGAGCCTGATGAGTGAAAATCCCAGGCCTAACCTAGACCTAACATGCGTTTTCCTCAATAATATTGATCGAAACCTGGTTTAATCGACAGTTTCAGTGTGGTACCACATTACTACGTGATCCAAACCAGAAAAAAATCCAGGATCTGTTCAACGAGTATGTGAAGTGTGCGAAAGTATGAGTCTGATGGGGGCAAATCTCTGACCTATCCCGGACCTAACTTGCGTTATCCACTAAAATATTGATCGAAACCAGGTTTAATTGACTGTTTTAGTGTGGTACCACTTTACTACGTGATCCAAAGCAGAAAAAACCATCGTTCAGGTCAACATGCATTTTAAAACTGCGAAAGTATGAGCCTGATGAGGGCAAAGCCCAGACCTATCCCAGACCTAACATGCGTTATCCTCAAAAATATTATACGAAACCAGGATTACCCGACTGTTTCAGTGTGGTACCACATTACTACGTGATCCAAACCGGAAAAAAACCCAGGATCTTGTCAACGAGTATGTGAAGTGTGCGAAAGTATGAGTCTGGTGAGGGCTAATCCCAGACCTATCCCAGACCTAACTTGCGTTATCCTCTAAAATATTGATCGAAACCAGGTTTAATTGACTGTTTTATTTGTGGTACCACTTTACTACGTGATCCAAAAAAGAAAAAACCCTCGATCAGGTCAACATGCATGTTACAACTGCGAAAGTATGACCCTAATGAGGGCAAATCCCAGGCCTAACCTAGACCTAACATGCGTTATCTTCTAAAATATTGAGCGAAACAAGGTTTAATGGACTGTTTCAGTGTAGTACCACACTACTTCGTGATCCAAACCAGAAGAAACACAGGATCTAGCCATGAAGTATGAGAAATATGCGAAAGTATGACCCTGATGAGGGCAAATCCCAGACCTATCCCAGACCTAACTTGCGTTGTCTTCTAAAATATTGATCGAAACCAGTATGAGCCTGATGAGGGCGAATCCCAGACCTATCTCAGACCTAACTTGCGTTATCCTCTAAAATATTGATCGAAACCAGGTTTAATGGACTGTTTCAGTGTGGTACCACATTACTACGTGATCCAAACCAGAAAAAACCCAGGATCTGTTCAACAAGTGTGTGAAAAACGCGAAAGTATGAGCCTGATGAGGGCAAATCCTAGACCTAACCCAGACCTAACATGCGATATCCTCTAAAATATTGATCGAAACCAGGTTTACTGGACTGTTTCAGTGTGGTACCACACTACTACGTGAACCAAACCAGAAAAAACCCAGGATCTGTTCAACAAGTATGTGAAAAACGCGAAAGTATGAGCCTGATGAGGGCATATCCCAGACCTATCCCAGACCTAACTTCCGTTATCCTATAAAATATTGATCGAAACCAGGTTTAATTGACTGTTTCAGCGTGGTACCACATTACTACGTGATACAATCCAGAAATAGCCCAGGATCTAGCCATGAAGTATGAGAAATATGCGAAAGTATGAACCTGATGAGGGCAAATCCTAGACGTAACACAGACCTAACACACGTTATTCTCTAAAATATTGATCGAAACCAGGTTTAATTGCCTGTTTCAGTGTTGTACCACATTACTACGTGATCCAACCCAGAAAAAGCCCAGGATCTGGCCATCAAGTATGAGAAATATGCGGAAGTATTACACTGATGAGCGCAAATCCCAGATCTAACCCAGACCTAACATGCGTTTTCCTCCAAAATATTGATCGAACACAGGTTTTATTGACTATTTCAGTGTGGTACCACTATACTACGTGATCCAAAGTAGAAAAAACCCAGGATCTGATCAACAAGTATGTGAAGTATGCGAAAGTATGAGTCTGATGAGGGAAAATCCCAGGCCTAACCAGGACATAACATGCGTTATCCTCTAAAATATTGACCGAAGCCAGGTTTAGTGGACTGTTTCAGTGTGGTACCACATTACTACGTGATCCGAACCAGAAGAAACCCAGGATCTGTTCAACATGTATGTGAAAAACGCGAAAGTATGAGCCTGATGAGGGCAAATCCCAGACCTATCCCTGACCTAACTTGCGTTATCCTCTAAAATATTGATCGAAACCAGGTTTAATTGACCGCTTCAGTGTGGTACCACATTACTACGTGATCCAATCCAGAAATAGCCCAGGACATAGCCATGAAGTATGAGAAATATGCGAAAGTATGACCCTGATGAGGGCAAATCCCAGACCTATCCCAGACCTAACTTGCGTTGTCCTCTAAAATATTGATCGAAACCAGGTTTAATGGACTGTTTCAGTGTGGTACCACACTACTACGTGATCCGAACCAGAAAAAACGCAGGATCCGTTCAACAAGTATGTCAAGAATGCGAAAGTATGAGTCTGATGAGGGAAAATCTCAGACCTATCCCGGACCTAATTTGCGTTATCCTCTAAAATATTGACCGAAACCAGGTTTAATTGACTGTTTTAGTGTGGTACCACTTTACTACGTGATCCAAAGTAGAAAAAACCCTCGATCATGTCAACATGTATGTTAAAACTGCGAAAGTATGACCCTGATTAGGGCAAATCCCAGGCCTAACCTAGACCTAACATGCGATACCCCCTAAAATGTTTATCCAGACCAGGTTTAATTGAATGTTTCGGTGTGGTACCACATTACTGCGTGATCCAATCCAGAAAAAACCCCGGACCTGTTCTACAGGTATGTGAAAAACGCGAAAGTACGAGCCTGATGAGTGAAAATCCCAGGCCTAACCTAGACCTAACATGCGTTTTCCTCAATAATATTGATCGAAACCAGGTTTAATCGACAGTTTCAGTGTGGTACCACATTACTACGTTATCCAAACCAGAAAAAAATCCAGGATCTGTTCAACGAGTATGTGAAGTGTGCGAAAGTATGAGTCTGATGGGGGCAAATCTCTGACCTATCCCGGACCTAACTTGCGTTATCCTCTAAAATATTGATCGAAACCAGGTTTAATTGACTGTTTTAGTGTGGTACCACTTTACTACGTGATCCAAAGCAGAAAAAACCATCGATCAGGTCAACATGCATTTTAAAACTGCGAAAGTATGAGCCTGATGAGGGCAAAGCCCAGACCTATCCCAGACCTAACATGCGTTATCCTCAAAAATATTATACGAAACCAGGATTACCCGACCGTTTCAGTGTGGTACCACATTACTACGTGATCCAAACCGGAAAAAAACCCAGGATCTTGTCAACGAGTATGTGAAGTGTGCGAAAGTATGAGTCTGGTGAGGGCTAATCCCAGACCTATCCCAGACCTAACTTGCGTTATCCTCTAAAATATTGATCCAAACCAGGTTTAATGGACTGTTTCAGTGTGGTACCACACTACTACGTGATCCAAACCAGAAAAAACCCAGGATCTGTTCAACAAGTATGTGAAAAACGCGAAAGTATGAGCCTGATGAGGGCAAATCCCAGACCAATCCCAGACCTAACTTGCGTTTCCTCTAAGATATTGATGGAAACCAGGTTTAATTGACTGTTTCAGTGTTGTACTTCATTACTACCTGATGCAATCCAGAAAAAGCCCAGGATCTAGCCATCAAGTATGAGAAATATGCGAAAGAATGAGCCTGATGAGAGCCAATCTCAGACCTAACCTAGACCTAACATGAATTATTCTCTAAAATATTCATCGAAACCAGGTTTAATCGACTGTTTCAGTGTGGTACCACACTACTGCGTGATACAGACCAGAAAATAACCCAGGATCTGTTCAACGACTATGTGAAGTGTGCGAAAGTATGAGTCTGATGAGGTCAAATCCCAGACCAATCCCAGACTTAACTTGCGTTATCCTCTAAAATATTGATCGAAACCAGGTTTAATCGACTGTTTCAGTGTGGTACCACATTACTACGTGATCCAAACCAGAAAAAACCCAGGATCAGTTCAACAAGTATAAGAAGAATGCGAAAGTATGAGTCTGATGAGTGAAAATCCCAGGCCTAACCTAGACCTAACATGCGTTATCCTCAAAAATATTGATCGAAACCTGGTTTAATCGACTGTTTCAGTTTGGTACCACAATACTATGTGATCCAAACCAGAAAATAACCCAGGATCTGTTCAACGAGTATGTGAAGTGTGCGTAGGTATGAGTCTGATGAGGGCAAATCCCAGACCTATCCCAGACCTAACTTGCGTTATCCACTAAAATATTGATCGAAACCAGGTTTAACCGACTGTTTCAGTGTGGAACCACATTGCTACGTGATCCAAACCAGAAAAAAACCCAGTTTCAGTTCAACAAGTATGTGAAGAATGCGAAAGTATGAGTCTGATGAGTGAAAATCCCAGGCCTAACCTAGACCTAACATGCGTTGTCCTCAAAAATATTGATCGAAACCTGGTTTAATCGACAGTTTCAGTGTGGTACCACATTACAATGTGATCCAAACCAGAAAATAACCCAGGATCTGTTCAACGAGTATGTGAAGTGTGCGAAAGTATGAGTCTGATGAGGGCAAATCCCAGACCTATCCCAGACCTAACATGCGTTATCCTCTAAAATATTTATCAAGACCAGGTTTAATTGATTGTTTCAGTGTGGACCCACATTACTACGTGATCCAAACCAGAAAAAACCCAGGATCCGTTCAACAAGTATGTGAAGAATGCGAAAGTATGAGTCTGATGAGTGAAAATCCCAGGCCTAACCTAGACCTAATATGCGTTATCCTCAAAAATATTGATCGAAACCTGGTTTAATCGACTGTTTCAGTGTGGTACCACATTACTATGTGATCCAAACCAGAAAATAACCCAGGATCTGTTCAACGAGTATGTGAAGTGTGCGAAAGTATGAGTCTGATGAGGGCAAATCCCAGACATATCCCAGACCTAACTTGCGTTATCCACTAAAATATTGATCGAAACCAGGTTTAACCGACTGTTTCAGTGTGGACCCACATTACTACGTGATCCAAACCAGAAAAAACCCAGGATCCGTTCAACAAGTATGTGAAGAATGCGAAAGTATGAGTCTGATGAGTGAAAATCCCAGGCCTAACCTAGACCTAATATGCGTTATCCTCAAAAATATTGATCGAAACCTGGTTTAATCGACTGTTTCAGTGTGGTACCACATTACTATGTGATCCAAACCAGAAAATAACCCAGGATCTGTTCAACGAGTATGTGAAGTGTGCGAAAGTATGAGTCTGATGAGGGCAAATCCCAGACCTATCCCAGACCTAACACGCGTTATCCTCTAAAATATTTATCAAGACCAGGTTTAATTGATTGTTTCAGTGTGGACCCACATAACTACGTGATCCAAACCAGAAAAAACCCAGGATCCGTTCAACAAGTATGTGAAGAATGCGAATGTATGAGTCTGATCAGTGAAAATCTCAGGCCTTACCTAGACCTAACTTGCGTTGTCCTCTAAAATATTGATGGAAACCAGGTTTCATTGACTGTTTCAGTGTGGTACTACATTACTACGTGATGCAATCCAGAAAAAGCTCAGGATCTAGCCATCAAGTATGAGAAATATGCGAAAGAATGAGCCTGATGAGAGCAAATCCCAGACCTATCCCAGACCTAACTTGCGTTAACCTCCAAAATATTTATCAAGGCCAGGTTTAATTGAATGTTTCAGTGTGGTACCACATTACTATGTGATCCAAACCAGAAAATAATGCAGGATCTGTTCAACGAGTACGTGAAGTGTGCGAAAGTATGAGTCTGATGAGGGCAAATCCCAGACCTATCCCGGACCTAACATACGTTATCCTCTAAAATATTTATCAAGACCAGGTTTAATTGATTGTTTCAGTGTGGACCCACATTACTACGTGAACCAAACCAGAAAAAAACCCAGGATCCGTTCAACAAGTATGTGAAAAACGCGAAAGTATGAGCCTGATGAGGGCAAATCCCAGACCTGTCCCAGACCTAACTTGCGTTATCCTCTAAAATATTGATCGAAGCCAAGTTTAATCGACTGTATCAGTGTGGAACCACATTACTACGTGATCCAAGCCAGAAAAAAACCCAGGATCTTGTCAAGGAGTATGTGAAGTGTGCGAAAGTATGGGTCTGATGAGGGCTAATCCCAGACCTATCCCAGACCTAGCTTGCGTGATCCTGTAAGATATTGATCGAAACCAGGTTTAATTGACTGTTTTAGTGTGGTACCACATTACTACGTGATCCAAACAAGAAAATAATGCAGGATCTGTTCAACGAGTATGTGAAGTGTGCGAAAGTATGAGCCTGCTGAGGGCAAATCCTAGACCTAACCCAAACCTAACACGCGTTATCCTCTAAAATATTTATCAAGACCAGGTTTAATTGATTGTTTCATTGTGGACCCACATTACTACGTGATCCAAACCCGAAAAAACCCAGGATCCGTTCAACAAGTATGTGAAGAATGCGAAAGTATGAGTCTGATGAGTGAAAATCCCAGGCCTGACCTAGACCTAACATGCGTTATTCTCTAAAATATTGAGCGAAACCAGGTTTAATGGACTGTTTCAGTGTGGTACCACACTACTACGGGATCCAAACCAGAAAAAACCCAGGATCTGTTCAACAAGTATGTGAATTGTGCGAAAGTATGAGTCTGATGAGGTCAAATCCCAGACCAATCCCAGACTTAACTTGCGTTATCCTCTAAAATATTGATCGGAACCAGGTTTAATCGACTGTTTTAGCGTGGTACCACATTACTACGTGATACAATCCAGGAACAGCCCAGGATCTAGCCATCAAGTATGAGAAATATGCGAAAGAATGAGCCTGATGAGAGCAAATCTCAGACCTAACCTAGACCTAACATGAATTATTCTCTAAAATATTCATCGAAACCAGGTTTAATCGACTGTTTCAGTGTGGTACCACATTACTATGTGATCCAAACCAGAAAATAACCCAGGATCTGTTCAACGAGTATGTGAAGTGTGCGAAAGTATGAGTCTGATGAGGTCAAATCCCAGACCAATCCCAAACCTAACTATGCGTTATCCTCTAAAATATTGATCAAAACCACGTTTAATGGACTGTTTCAGTGTGGTACCACATTAGTACGTGATCCATACCAGAAAAAACCCAGCATCCGTTCAACAAGTATGTGAAGAATGCGAAAGTATGAGTCTGAAGGGTGAAAATCCCAGACCTAACCTAGACCTAACATGCGTTATCCACTAAAATATTGATCCAAACCAGGTTTAATGGACTGTTTCAGTGTGGTACCACACTACTACGTGATCCAAACCAGAGAAAACCCAGGATCTGTTCAACAAGTATGTGAAAAACGCGAAAGTATGAGCCTGATGAGGGCAAATCCCAGACCTATCCCAGACCTAACTTGCGTTGTCCTCTAAGATATTGATGGAAACCAGGTTTAATTGACTGTTTCAGTGTTGTACTTCATTACTACGTGATGCAATCCAGAAAAAGCCCAGGATCTAGCCATCAAGTATGAGAAATATGCGAAAGAACGAGCCTGATGAGAGCAAATCCCAGACCTAACCTAGACCTAACATGAATTATTCTCTAAAATATTGATCGAAACCAGGTTTAATCGACTGTTTCAGTGTGGTACCACATTACTATGTGATCCAAACCAGAAAATAACCCAGGATCTGTTCAACGAGTATGTGAAGTGTGCGAAAGTATGAGTCTGATGAGGTCAAATCCCAGACCTATCCCAAACCTAACTATGCGTTATCCTCTAAAATATTGATCAAAACCAGGTTGAATCGACTGTTTCAGTGTGGCACCACACTACTACGTGATCCAAACCAGAAAAAACCCAGGATCCGTTCAACAAGTATGTGAAGAATGCGAAAGTATGAGTCTGATGAGTGAAAATCCCAGGGCTAACCTAGACCTAACATGCGTTATCCTCTAAACAATTCATCCAAACCAGGTTTAATGGACTGTTTCAGTGTGGTACCACACTACTACGTGATACAGACCAGAAAAAACCCAGGATCTGTTCAACAAGTATGTGAAAAACGCGAAAGTATGAGCCTGATGAGGGCGAATCCCAGACCTATGCCAGACCTAACTTGCGTTATCCTCTAAAATATTTATCAAGACCAGGTTTAATTGAATGTTTCAGTGTGGTACCACATTACTACCTAAACCAAACCAGAAAAAACCCAGGATCCGTTCAGCAAGTATGTGAAGAATGCGAAAGTATGAGTCTCATGAGCGAAAATCCCAGACCTAACCTAGACCTAACATGCGTTATCCTCTAAAATATTGATCCAAACCAGGTTTAATGGACTGTTTCAGTGTGGTACCACACTACTACGTGATCCAAACCAGAAAAAACCCAGGATCTGTTCAACAAGTATGTGAAAAACGCGAAAGTATGAGCCTGATGAGGGCAAAACCAAGACCAATCCCAGACCTAACTTGCGTTGTCCTCTAAGATATTGATGGAAACCAGGTTTAATTGACTGTTTCAGTGTTGTACTTCATTACTACGTGAAGCAATCCAGAAAAAGCCCAGGATCTAGCCATCAAGTATGAGAAATATGCGAAAGAACGAGCCTGATGAGAGCAAATCCCAGACCTAACCTAGACCTAACATGAATTATTCTCTAAAATATTGATCGAAACCAGGTTTAATCGACTGTTTCAGTGTGGTACCACATTACTATGTGATCCAAACCAGAAAATAACCCAGGATCTGTTCAACGAGTATGTGAAGTGTGCGAAAGTATGAGTCTGATGAGGTCAAATCCCAGACCTATCCCAAACCTAACTATGCGTTATCCTCTAAAATATTGATCAAAACCACGTTTAATGGACTGTTTCAGTGTGGTACCACATTACTACCTGATGCAATCCAGAAAAAGCCCAGGATCTAGCCATCAAGTATGAGAAATATGCGAAAGAATGAGCCTGATGAGAGCAAATCTCAGACCTAACCTAGACCTAACATGAATTATTCTCTAAAATATTCATCGAAACCAGGTTTAATCGACTGTTTCAGTGTGGTACCACACTACTGCGTGATACAGACCAGAAAATAACCCAGGATCTGTTCAACGAGTATGTGAAGTGTGCGAAAGTATGAGTCTGATGAGGTCAAATCCCAGACCAATCCCAGACTTAACTTGCGTTATCCTCTAAAATATTGATCGAAACCAGGTTTAATCGACTGTTTCAGTGTGGTACCACATTACTACGTGATCCAAACCAGAAAAAACCCAGGATCAGTTCAACAAGTATAAGAAGAATGCGAAAGTATGAGTCTGATGAGTGAAAATCCCAGGCCTAACCTAGACCTAACATGCGTTATCCTCAAAAATATTGATCGAAACCTGGTTTAATCGACTGTTTCAGTTTGGTACCACAATACTATGTGATCCAAACCAGAAAATAACCCAGGATCTGTTCAACGAGTATGTGAAGTGTGCGTAGGTATGAGTCTGATGAGGGCAAATCCCAGACCTATCCCAGACCTAACTTGCGTTATCCACTAAAATATTGATCGAAACCAGGTTTAACCGACTGTTTCAGTGTGGAACCACATTGCTACGTGATCCAAACCAGAAAAAAACCCAGTTTCAGTTCAACAAGTATGTGAAGAATGCGAAAGTATGAGTCTGATGAGTGAAAATCCCAGGCCTAACCTAGACCTAACATGCGTTGTCCTCAAAAATATTGATCGAAACCTGGTTTAATCGACAGTTTCAGTGTGGTACCACATTACAATGTGATCCAAACCAGAAAATAACCCAGGATCTGTTCAACGAGTATGTGAAGTGTGCGAAAGTATGAGTCTGATGAGGGCAAATCCCAGACCTATCCCAGACCTAACATGCGTTATCCTCTAAAATATTTATCAAGACCAGGTTTAATTGATTGTTTCAGTGTGGACCCACATTACTACGTGATCCAAACCAGAAAAAACCCAGGATCCGTTCAACAAGTATGTGAAGAATGCGAAAGTATGAGTCTGATGAGTGAAAATCCCAGGCCTAACCTAGACCTAATATGCGTTATCCTCAAAAATATTGATCGAAACCTGGTTTAATCGACTGTTTCAGTGTGGTACCACATTACTATGTGATCCAAACCAGAAAATAACCCAGGATCTGTTCAACGAGTATGTGAAGTGTGCGAAAGTATGAGTCTGATGAGGGCAAATCCCAGACATATCCCAGACCTAACTTGCGTTATCCACTAAAATATTGATCGAAACCAGGTTTAACCGACTGTTTCAGTGTGGAACCACATTGCTACGTGATCCAAACCAGAAAAAAACCCAGTTTCAGTTCAACAAGTATGTGAAGAATGCGAAAGTATGAGTCTGATGAGTGAAAATCCCAGGCCTAACCTAGACCTAACATGCGTTGTCCTCAAAAATATTGATCGAAACCTGGTTGAATCGACAGTTTCAGTGTGGTACCACATTACTATGTGATCCAAACCAGAAAATAACCCAGGATCTGTTCAACGAGTATGTGAAGTGTGCGAAAGTATGAGTCTGATGAGGGCAAATCCCAGACCTATCCCAGACCTAACATGCGTTATCCTCTAAAATATTTATCAAGACCAGGTTTAATTGATTGTTTCAGTGTGGACCCACATTACTACGTGATCCAAACCAGAAAAAACCCAGGATCCGTTCAACAAGTATGTGAAGAATGCGAAAGTATGAGTCTGATGAGTGAAAATCCCAGGCCTAACCTAGACCTAATATGCGTTATCCTCAAAAATATTGATCGAAACCTGGTTTAATCGACTGTTTCAGTGTGGTACCACATTACTATGTGATCCAAACCAGAAAATAACCCAGGATCTGTTCAACGAGTATGTGAAGTGTGCGAAAGTATGAGTCTGATGAGGGCAAATCCCAGACCTATCCCAGACCTAACACGCGTTATCCTCTAAAATATTTATCAAGACCAGGTTTAATTGATTGTTTCAGTGTGGACCCACATAACTACGTGATCCAAACCAGAAAAAACCCAGGATCCGTTCAACAAGTATGTGAAGAATGCGAATGTATGAGTCTGATCAGTGAAAATCTCAGGCCTTACCTAGACCTAACTTGCGTTGTCCTCTAAAATATTGATGGAAACCAGGTTTCATTGACTGTTTCAGTGTGGTACTACATTACTACGTGATGCAATCCAGAAAAAGCTCAGGATCTAGCCATCAAGTATGAGAAATATGCGAAAGAATGAGCCTGATGAGAGCAAATCCCAGACCTATCCCAGACCTAACTTGCGTTAACCTCCAAAATATTTATCAAGGCCAGGTTTAATTGAATGTTTCAGTGTGGTACCACATTACTATGTGATCCAAACCAGAAAATAATGCAGGATCTGTTCAACGAGTACGTGAAGTGTGCGAAAGTATGAGTCTGATGAGGGCAAATCCCAGACCTATCCCGGACCTAACATACGTTATCCTCTAAAATATTTATCAAGACCAGGTTTAATTGATTGTTTCAGTGTGGACCCACATTACTACGTGAACCAAACCAGAAAAAAACCCAGGATCCGTTCAACAAGTATGTGAAAAACGCGAAAGTATGAGCCTGATGAGGGCAAATCCCAGACCTGTCCCAGACCTAACTTGCGTTATCCTCTAAAATATTGATCGAAGCCAAGTTTAATCGACTGTATCAGTGTGGAACCACATTACTACGTGATCCAAGCCAGAAAAAAACCCAGGATCTTGTCAAGGAGTATGTGAAGTGTGCGAAAGTATGGGTCTGATGAGGGCTAATCCCAGACCTATCCCAGACCTAGCTTGCGTGATCCTGTAAGATATTGATCGAAACCAGGTTTAATTGACTGTTTTAGTGTGGTACCACATTACTACGTGATCCAAACCAGAAAATAATGCAGGATCTGTTCAACGAGTATGTGAAGTGTGCGAAAGTATGAGCCTGCTGAGGGCAAATCCTAGACCTAACCCAAACCTAACACGCGTTATCCTCTAAAATATTTATCAAGACCAGGTTTAATTGATTGTTTCATTGTGGACCCACATTACTACGTGATCCAAACCCGAAAAAACCCAGGATCCGTTCAACAAGTATGTGAAGAATGCGAAAGTATGAGTCTGATGAGTGAAAATCCCAGGCCTGACCTAGACCTAACATACGTTATTCTCTAAAATATTGAGCGAAACCAGGTTTAATGGACTGTTTCAGTGTGGTACCACACTACTACGGGATCCAAACCAGAAAAAACCCAGGATCTGTTCAACAAGTATGTGAATTGTGCGAAAGTATGAGTCTGATGAGGTCAAATCCCAGACCAATCCCAGACTTAACTTGCGTTATCCTCTAAAATATTGATCGGAACCAGGTTTAATCGACTGTTTTAGCGTGGTACCACATTACTACGTGATACAATCCAGGAACAGCCCAGGATCTAGCCATCAAGTATGAGAAATATGCGAAAGAATGAGCCTGATAAGAGCAAATCTCAGACCTAACCTAGACCTAACATGAATTATTCTCTAAAATATTCATCGAAACCAGGTTTAATCGACTGTTTCAGTGTGGTACCACATTACTATGTGATCCAAACCAGAAAATAACCCAGGATCTGTTCAACGAGTATGTGAAGTGTGCGAAAGTATGAGTCTGATGAGGTCAAATCCCAGACCAATCCCAAACCTAACTATGCGTTATCCTCTAAAATATTGATCAAAACCACGTTTAATGGACTGTTTCAGTGTGGTACCACATTAGTACGTGATCCATACCAGAAAAAACCCAGCATCCGTTCAACAAGTATGTGAAGAATGCGAAAGTATGAGTCTGAAGGGTGAAAATCCCAGACCTAACCTAGACCTAACATGCGTTATCCTCTAAAATATTGATCCAAACCAGGTTTAATGGACTGTTTCAGTGTGGTACCACACTACTACGTGATCCAAACCAGAGAAAACCCAGGATCTGTTCAACAAGTATGTGAAAAACGCGAAAGTATGAGCCTGATGAGGGCAAATCCCAGACCTATCCCAGACCTAACTTGCGTTGTCCTCTAAGATATTGATGGAAACCAGGTTTAATTGACTGTTTCAGTGTTGTACTTCATTACTACGTGATGCAATCCAGAAAAAGCCCAGGATCTAGCCATCAAGTATGAGAAATATGCGAAAGAACGAGCCTGATGAGAGCAAATCCCAGACCTAACCTAGACCTAACATGAATTATTCTCTAAAATATTGATCGAAACCAGGTTTAATCGACTGTTTCAGTGTGGTACCACATTACTATGTGATCCAAACCAGAAAATAACCCAGGATCTGTTCAACGAGTATGTGAAGTGTGCGAAAGTATGAGTCTGATGAGGTCAAATCCCAGACCTATCCCAAACCTAACTATGCGTTATCCTCTAAAATATTGATCAAAACCAGGTTGAATCGACTGTTTCAGTGTGGCACCACACTACTACGTGATCCAAACCAGAAAAAACCCAGGATCCGTTCAACAAGTATGTGAAGAATGCGAAAGTATGAGTCTGATGAGTGAAAATCCCAGGGCTAACCTAGACCTAACATGCGTTATCCTCTAAACAATTCATCCAAACCAGGTTTAATGGACTGTTTCAGTGTGGTACCACACTACTACGTGATACAGACCAGAAAAAACCCAGGATCTGTTCAACAAGTATGTGAAAAACGCGAAAGTATGAGCCTGATGAGGGCGAATCCCAGACCTATGCCAGACCTAACTTGCGTTATCCTCTAAAATATTTATCAAGACCAGGTTTAATTGAATGTTTCAGTGTGGTACCACATTACTACCTAAACCAAACCAGAAAAAACCCAGGATCCGTTCAGCAAGTATGTGAAGAATGCGAAAGTATGAGTCTCATGAGCGAAAATCCCAGACCTAACCTAGACCTAACATGCGTTATCCTCTAAAATATTGATCCAAACCAGGTTTAATGGACTGTTTCAGTGTGGTACCACACTACTACGTGATCCAAACCAGAAAAAACCCAGGATCTGTTCAACAAGTATGTGAAAAACGCGAAAGTATGAGCCTGATGAGGGCAAAACCAAGACCAATCCCAGACCTAACTTGCGTTGTCCTCTAAGATATTGATGGAAACCAGGTTTAATTGACTGTTTCAGTGTTGTACTTCATTACTACGTGATGCAATCCAGAAAAAGCCCAGGATCTAGCCATCAAGTATGAGAAATATGCGAAAGAACGAGCCTGATGAGAGCAAATCCCAGACCTAACCTAGACCTAACATGAATTATTCTCTAAAATATTGATCGAAACCAGGTTTAATCGACTGTTTCAGTGTGGTACCACATTACTATGTGATCCAAACCAGAAAATAACCCAGGATCTGTTCAACGAGTATGTGAAGTGTGCGAAAGTATGAGTCTGATGAGGTCAAATCCCAGACCTATCCCAAACCTAACTATGCGTCATCCTCTAAAATATTGATCAAAACCAGGTTGAATCGACTGTTTCAGTGTGGCACCACATTACTACGTGATCCAAAGCAGAAAAAACCCTCGATCAGGTCAACATGTATGTTAAAACTGCGAAAGTATGGCCCTGATGAGGGCAAATCCCAGGCCTAACCTAGACCTAACTTGCGTTATCCTCTAAAATATTGATCGAAACCAGGTTTAATTCGCTGTTTCAGCGTGGTACCACATTACTACGTCATACAATCCAGAAACAGCCCAGGATCTAGCCATCAAGTATGAGAAATATGCGAAAGAATGAGCCTGATGAGAGCAAATCCCAGACCTAACCTAGACCTAACATGAATTATTCTCTAAAATATTGTTCGACACCAGGTTTAATCGACTGTTTCAGTGTGGTACCACATTACTACGTGATCCAAACCAGTAAAAACCCAGGATCCGTTTAATAAGTATGTGAGGAATGCGAATGAATGAGTCTGATGAGTGAAAATCCCAGGCCTAACCTAGACCTAGCATGCGTTATCCTCAAAAATATTGATCGAAACCTGGTTTAATCGACTGTTTCAGTGTGGTACCACATTACTATGTGATCCAAACCAGAAAATAACCCAGGATCTGTTCAACAAGTATGTGAAGAATGCGAAAGTATGAGTCTGATGAGTGAAAATCCCAGGCCTAACCTAGACCTAATATGCGTTATCCTCAAAAATATTGATCGAAACCAGGTTTAACCGACTGTTTCAGTGTGGAACCACATTGCTACGTGATCCAAACCAGAAAAAAACCCAGTTTCAGTTCAACAAGTATGTGAAGAATGCGAAAGTATGAGTCTGATGAGTGAAAATCCCAGGCCTAACCTAGACCTAACATGCGTTGTCCTCAAAAATATTGATCGGAACCTGGTTTAATCGACAGTTTCAGTGTGGTACCACATTACAATGTGATCCAAACCAGAAAATAACCCAGGATCTGTTCAACGAGTATGTGTAGTGTGCGAAAGTATGAGTCTGATGAGGGCAAATCCCAGACCTATCCCAGACCTAACATGCGTTATCCTCTAAAATATTTATCAAGACCAGGTTTAATTGATTGTTTCAGTGTGGACCCACATTACTACGTGATCCAAACCAGAAAAAACCCAGGATCCGTTCAACAAGTATGTGAAGAATGCGAAAGTATGAGTCTGATGAGTGAAAATCCCAGGCCTAACCTAGACCTAATATGCGTTATCCTCAAAAATATTGATCGAAACCTGGTTTAATCAACTGTTTCAGTGTGGTACCACATTACTATGTGATCCAAACCAGAAAATAACCCAGGATCTGTTCAACGAGTATGTGAAGTGTGCGAAAGTATGAGTCTGATGAGGGCAAATCCCAGACATATCCCAGACCTAACTTGCGTTATCCACTAAAATATTGATCGAAACCAGGTTTAACCGACTGTTTCAGTGTGGAACCACATTGCTACGTGATCCAAACCAGAAAAAAACCCAGTTTCAGTTCAACAAGTATGTGAAGAATGCGAAAGTATGAGTCTGATGAGTGAAAATCCCAGGCCTAACCTAGACCTAACATGCGTTGTCCTCAAAAATATTGATCGAAACCTGGTTGAATCGACAGTTTCAGTGTGGTACCACATTACTATGTGATCCAAACCAGAAAATAACCCAGGATCTGTTCAACGAGTATGTGAAGTGTGCGAAAGTATGAGTCTGATGAGGGCAAATCCCAGACCTATCCCAGACCTAACATGCGTTATCCTCTAAAATATTTATCAAGACCAGGTTTAATTGATTGTTTCAGTGTGGACCCACATTACTACGTGATCCAAACCAGAAAAAACCCAGGATCCGTTCAACAAGTATGTGAAGAATGCGAAAGTATGAGTCTGATGAGTGAAAATCCCAGGCCTAACCTAGACCTAATATGCGTTATCCTCAAAAATATTGATCGAAACCTGGTTTAATCGACTGTTTCAGTGTGGTACCACATTACTATGTGATCCAAACCAGAAAATAACCCAGGATCTGTTCAACGAGTATGTGAAGTGTGCGAAAGTATGAGTCTGATGAGGGCAAATCCCAGACCTATCCCAGACCTAACACGCGTTATCCTCTAAAATATTTATCAAGACCAGGTTTAATTGATTGTTTCAGTGTGGACCCACATAACTACGTGATCCAAACCAGAAAAAACCCAGGATCCGTTCAACAAGTATGTGAAGAATGCGAATGTATGAGTCTGATCAGTGAAAATCTCAGGCCTTACCTAGACCTAACTTGCGTTGTCCTCTAAAATATTGATGGAAACCAGGTTTCATTGACTGTTTCAGTGTGGTACTACATTACTACGTGATGCAATCCAGAAAAAGCTCAGGATCTAGCCATCAAGTATGAGAAATATGCGAAAGAATGAGCCTGATGAGAGCAAATCCCAGACCTATCCCAGACCTAACTTGCGTTAACCTCCAAAATATTTATCAAGGCCAGGTTTAATTGAATGTTTCAGTGTGGTACCACATTACTATGTGATCCAAACCAGAAAATAATGCAGGATCTGTTCAACGAGTACGTGAAGTGTGCGAAAGTATGAGTCTGATGAGGGCAAATCCCAGACCTATCCCGGACCTAACATACGTTATCCTCTAAAATATTTATCAAGACCAGGTTTAATTGATTGTTTCAGTGTGGACCCACATTACTACGTGAACCAAACCAGAAAAAAACCCAGGATCCGTTCAACAAGTATGTGAAAAACGCGAAAGTATGAGCCTGATGAGGGCAAATCCCAGACCTGTCCCAGACCTAACTTGCGTTATCCTCTAAAATATTGATCGAAGCCAAGTTTAATCGACTGTATCAGTGTGGAACCACATTACTACGTGATCCAAGCCAGAAAAAAACCCAGGATCTTGTCAAGGAGTATGTGAAGTGTGCGAAAGTATGGGTCTGATGAGGGCTAATCCCAGACCTATCCCAGACCTAGCTTGCGTGATCCTGTAAGATATTGATCGAAACCAGGTTTAATTGACTGTTTTAGTGTGGTACCACATTACTACGTGATCCAAACCAGAAAATAATGCAGGATCTGTTCAACGAGTATGTGAAGTGTGCGAAAGTATGAGCCTGCTGAGGGCAAATCCTAGACCTAACCCAAACCTAACACGCGTTATCCTCTAAAATATTTATCAAGACCAGGTTTAATTGATTGTTTCATTGTGGACCCACATTACTACGTGATCCAAACCCGAAAAAACCCAGGATCCGTTCAACAAGTATGTGAAGAATGCGAAAGTATGAGTCTGATGAGTGAAAATCCCAGGCCTGACCTAGACCTAACATGCGTTATTCTCTAAAATATTGAGCGAAACCAGGTTTAATGGACTGTTTCAGTGTGGTACCACACTACTACGGGATCCAAACCAGAAAAAACCCAGGATCTGTTCAACAAGTATGTGAATTGTGCGAAAGTATGAGTCTGATGAGGTCAAATCCCAGACCAATCCCAGACTTAACTTGCGTTATCCTCTAAAATATTGATCGGAACCAGGTTTAATCGACTGTTTTAGCGTGGTACCACATTACTACGTGATACAATCCAGGAACAGCCCAGGATCTAGCCATCAAGTATGAGAAATATGCGAAAGAATGAGCCTGATGAGAGCAAATCTCAGACCTAACCTAGACCTAACATGAATTATTCTCTAAAATATTCATCGAAACCAGGTTTAATCGACTGTTTCAGTGTGGTACCACATTACTATGTGATCCAAACCAGAAAATAACCCAGGATCTGTTCAACGAGTATGTGAAGTGTGCGAAAGTATGAGTCTGATGAGGTCAAATCCCAGACCTATCCCAAACCTAACTATGCGTTATCCTCTAAAATATTGATCAAAACCACGTTTAATGGACTGTTTCAGTGTGGTACCACATTAGTACGTGATCCATACCAGAAAAAACCCAGCATCCGTTCAACAAGTATGTGAAGAATGCGAAAGTATGAGTCTGAAGGGTGAAAATCCCAGACCTAACCTAGACCTAACATGCGTTATCCTCTAAAATATTGATCCAAACCAGGTTTAATGGACTGTTTCAGTGTGGTACCACACTACTACGTGATCCAAACCAGAGAAAACCCAGGATCTGTTCAACAAGTATGTGAAAAACGCGAAAGTATGAGCCTGATGAGGGCAAATCCCAGACCTATCCCAGACCTAACTTGCGTTGTCCTCTAAGATATTGATGGAAACCAGGTTTAATTGACTGTTTCAGTGTTGTACTTCATTACTACGTGATGCAATCCAGAAAAAGCCCAGGATCTAGCCATCAAGTATAAGAAATATGCGAAAGAACGAGCCTGATGAGAGCAAATCCCAGACCTAACCTAGACCTAACATGAATTATTCTCTAAAATATTGATCGAAACCAGGTTTAATCGACTGTTTCAGTGTGGTACCACATTACTATGTGATCCAAACCAGAAAATAACCCAGGATCTGTTCAACGAGTATGTGAAGTGTGCGAAAGTATGAGTCTGATGAGGTCAAATCCCAGACCTATCCCAAACCTAACTATGCGTTATCCTCTAAAATATTGATCAAAACCAGGTTGAATCGACTGTTTCAGTGTGGCACCACACTACTACGTGATCCAAACCAGAAAAAACCCAGGATCCGTTCAACAAGTATGTGAAGAATGCGAAAGTATGAGTCTGATGAGTGAAAATCCCAGGGCTAACCTAGACCTAACATGCGTTATCCTCTAAACAATTCATCCAAACCAGGTTTAATGGACTGTTTCAGTGTGGTACCACACTACTACGTGATACAGACCAGAAAAAACCCAGGATCTGTTCAACAAGTATGTGAAAAACGCGAAAGTATGAGCCTGATGAGGGCGAATCCCAGACCTATGCCAGACCTAACTTGCGTTATCCTCTAAAATATTTATCAAGACCAGGTTTAATTGAATGTTTCAGTGTGGTACCACATTACTACCTAAACCAAACCAGAAAAAACCCAGGATCCGTTCAGCAAGTATGTGAAGAATGCGAAAGTATGAGTCTCATGAGCGAAAATCCCAGACCTAACCTAGACCTAACATGCGTTATCCTCTAAAATATTGATCCAAACCAGGTTTAATGGACTGTTTCAGTGTGGTACCACACTACTACGTGATCCAAACCAGAAAAAACCCAGGATCTGTTCAACAAGTATGTGAAAAACGCGAAAGTATGAGCCTGATGAGGGCAAAACCAAGACCAATCCCAGACCTAACTTGCGTTGTCCTCTAAGATATTGATGGAAACCAGGTTTAATTGACTGTTTCAGTGTTGTACTTCATTACTACGTGATGCAATCCAGAAAAAGCCCAGGATCTAGCCATCAAGTATGAGAAATATGCGAAAGAACGAGCCTGATGAGAGCAAATCCCAGACCTAACCTAGACCTAACATGAATTATTCTCTAAAATATTGATCGAAACCAGGTTTAATCGACTGTTTCAGTGTGGTACCACATTACTATGTGATCCAAACCAGAAAATAACCCAGGATCTGTTCAACGAGTATGTGAAGTGTGCGAAAGTATGAGTCTGATGAGGTCAAACCCCAGACCTATCCCAAACCTAACTATGCGTCATCCTCTAAAATATTGATCAAAACCAGGTTGAATCGACTGTTTCAGTGTGGCACCACATTACTACGTGATCCAAAGCAGAAAAAACCCTCGATCAGGTCAACATGTATGTTAAAACTGCGAAAGTATGGCCCTGATGAGGGCAAATCCCAGGCCTAACCTAGACCTAACTTGCGTTATCCTCTAAAATATTGATCGAAACCAGGTTTAATTCGCTGTTTCAGCGTGGTACCACATTACTACGTCATACAATCCAGAAACAGCCCAGGATCTAGCCATCAAGTATGAGAAATATGCGAAAGAATGAGCCTGATGAGAGCAAATCCCAGACCTAACCTAGACCTAACATGAATTATTCTCTAAAATATTGTTCGACACCAGGTTTAATCGACTGTTTCAGTGTGGTACCACATTACTACGTGATCCAAACCAGTAAAAACCCAGGATCCGTTTAATAAGTATGTGAGGAATGCGAATGAATGAGTCTGATGAGTGAAAATCCCAGGCCTAACCTAGACCTAGCATGCGTTATCCTCAAAAATATTGATCGAAACCTGGTTGAATCGACTGTTTCAGTGTGGTACCATATTACTATGTAATCCAAACCAGAAAATAACCCAGGATCTGTTCAACAAGTATGTGAAAAACGCGAAAGTATGAGCCTGATCAGGGCAAATCCCAGACCAATCCCAGACCTAGCTTGCGTTGTCCTCTAAGATATTGATGGAAACCAGGTTTAATTGACTGTTTCAGTGTTGTACTTCATTACTACCTGATGCAATCCAGAAAAAGCCCAGGATCTAGCCATCATGTATGAGAAATATGCGAAAGAATGAGCCTGATGAGAGCAAATCTCAGACCTAACCTAGACCTAACATGAATTATTCTCTAAAATATTCATCGAAACCAGGTTTAATCGACTGTTTCAGTGTGGTACCACACTACTGCGTGATACAAACCAGAAAAACCCCAGGATCTGTTCAAGAAGTATGTGAAAAACGCGAAACTGTGAGCCTGATGAGGGCAAATCTTAGACCTAACCTTGACCTAACATGCGTAATTCTCTAAAATTTTTATCCAGACCAGGTTTCATAGAATGTTTCAGTGTGGTACCACTTTACTAAGTGATCCAATCCAGAAATAGCCCAGGATCTAGCCATGAAGTATGAGAAATATGCGAAAGTATGAGCCTAATGAGAGCAAATCCCAGACCCAACCTAGACCTAACATGCGTTATCCTCTAAAATATTGAGCGAAACCAGGTTTGATGGACTGTTTCAGTGTGGTACTACACTACTACGTGATCCAAACCAGAAAAAACCCAGGATCAGTTCAACAAGTATGAGAGGAATGCGAAAGTATGAGCCTGATGAGGGCGAATCCCAGACCTATGCCAGACCTAACTTGCGTTATCCTCTAAAATATTGATCGAAACCAGGTTTAATTGACTGTGTCAGCGTGGTACCACATTACTACGTGATACAATCCAGAAGCAGCCCAGGATCTAGCCATGAAGTATGAGAGATATGCGAAAGTATGAGCCTGCTGAGGGCAAATCCTAGACCTAACCCAAACCTAACAGGCGTTATCCTCTAAAATATTTATCAAGACCAGGTTTAATTGATTGTTTCAGTGTGGTCCCACACTACAACGTGATCCAAACCAGAAAAAACCCAGGATCAGTTCAACAAGTATGTGAAGAATGCGAAAGTATGAGTCTGATGAGTGAAAATCCCAGGCCTGACCTAGACCTAACATGCGTTATCCTCTAAAATATTGAGCGAAACCAGGTTTAATGGACTGTTTCAGTGTGGTACCACACTACTACGGGATCCAAACCAGAAAAAACCCAGGATCTGTTCAACAAGTATGTGAAGGGTGCGAAAGTATGAGTCTGATGAGGTCAAATCCCAGACCAATCCCAGACTTAACTTGCGTTATCCTCTAAAATATTGATCGGAACCAGGTTTAATCGACTGTTTCAGCGTGGTACCACATTACTACGTGATACAATACAGAAATAGCCCAGGATCTAGCCATGATGTATGAGACAGATGCGAAAGTATGAGCATGATGAGGGCAAATTCTAGACCTGACCCAGACCTAACATGCGTTATCCTCTAAAATATTGATCGAAACCAGGTTTAATCGACTGTTTCAGTGTGGTACCACACTACTACGTGATCCAAACCACAAAAAACCCAGGATCTGTTCGACAAGTATGTGAAAAACGCGAAACTGTGAGCCTGATGAGGGCAAATCCTAGACCTAACCCAAACCTAACATGCGTTATCCTCTAAAATATTTATCAAGACCAGGTTTAATTGAATGTTTCAGTGTGGTACCACTTTACTACGTGATCCAAAGCAGAAAAAACCCTCGATCAGGTCAACATGTATGTTAAAACTGCGAAAGTATGGCCCTGATGAGGGCAAATCCCAGGCCTAACCTAGACCTAACTTGCGTTATCATCTAAAATATTGATCGAAACCAGGTTTAATTCGCTGTTTCAGCGTGGTACCACATTACTACGTCATACAATCCAGAAACAGCCCAGGATCTAGCCATCAAGTATGAGAAATATGCGAAAGAATGAGCCTGATGAGAGCAAATCCCAGACCTAACCTAGACCTAACATGAATTATTCTCTAAAATATTGTTCGACACCAGGTTTAATCGACTGTTTCAGTGTGGTACCACATTACTACGTGATCCAAACCAGTAAAAACCCAGGATCCGTTTAATAAGTATGTGAGGAATGCGAATGAATGAGTCTGATGAGTGAAAATCCCAGGTCTAACCTAGACCTAACATGCGTTATCCTCAAAAATATTGATCGAAACCTGGTTTAATCGACTGTTTCAGTGTGGTACCATATTACTATGTAATCCAAACCAGAAAATAACCCAGGATCCGTTCAACAAGTATGTGAAGAATGCGAAAGTATGAGTCTGATGGGTGAAAATCCCAGGCCTAACCTAGACCTAACATGCGTTATCCTGAAAAATATTGATCGAAACCTGGTTCAATCGACTGTTTCAGTGTGGTACCACATTACTATGTGATCCAAACCAGAAAATAACCCAGGATCTGTTCAACGAGTATGTGAAGTGTGCGAAAGTATGAGTCTGATGAGGTCAAATCCCAGACCAATCCCTGACTTAACTTGCGTTATCCTCTAAAATATTGATCGAAACCAGGTTTAATCGACTGTTTCAGTGTGGTACCACATTACTACGTGATCCAAACCAGAAAAAACCCAGGATCAGTTCAACAAGTATCAGAAGAATGCGAAAGTATGAGTCTGATGAGTGAAAAAACCAGGCCTGACCTAGACCTAACATGCGTTATCCTCTAAAATATTGAGCGAAACCAGGTTTAATGGACTGTTTCAGTGTGGTACCACACTACTACGGGATCCAAACCAGAAAAAACCCGGGATCTGTTCAACTAGTATGTGAAAAACGCGAAAGTATGAGCCTGATGAGGGCAAATCCCAGACCTATCCCAGACCTAACTTGCGTTATCCTCTAAAATATTGATCGAAACCAGGTTTAATCGACTGTTTCAGTGTGGAACCACATTAGTACGTGATTCAAACCAGAAAAAAACCCAGGATCTTGTCAACGAGTATGTGAAGTGTGCGAAAGTATGAGCCTGACGAGGGCAAATCCTAGACCTAACCCAGGCCTAACATGCGTTATCCTCTAAAATATTTATCAAGACCAGGTATAATTGAATGTTTCAGTGTGGTACCACATTACTACGTGAACTAAACCAGAAAAAAACCCAGGATCTGATCAACGAGTATGTGAAGTGTGCGAAAGTATGAGTCTGATGAGGGCAAATCACAGACCTATCCCAGACCTAACTTGCGATATCCTCTAAAATATTGATCGAAACCAGGTTTAATTGACAGTTTTAGTGTGGTACCACTTTACTACGTGATCCAAAGCAGAAAAAACCCTCGATCAGGTCAGCATGCATGTTAAAACTGCGAAAGTATGAGCCTGATGATGGCAAATCCCACACCTATCCCAGACCTAACATGCGTTATCCTCTAAAATATTTATCAGGACCAGGTTTAATTGAATGTTTCAGTGTGGTACCACATTACTACGTGATGCAATCCAGAAAAAGCCTAGGATCTAGGCATCAAGTATAAGAAATATGCGAAAGAATGAGCCTGATGAGGGCAAATCCTAGACCTAACCCAGACCTAACATGCGTTATCCTCTAAAATATTGATCGCAACCAGGTTTAATGGACTGTTTCTGTGTGGTACCACACTACTACGTGATCCAAACCAGAAAAAACCCAGGATCTGTTCAACGAGTATGTGAAGAATGCGAAAGTATGGGTCTGATGAGTGAAAATCCCAGACCTAACCTAGACCTAACATGCGTTATCCTCTAAAATATTGATCCAAACCAGGTTTAATGGACTGTTTCGGTGTGGAACCACACTACTACGTGATCCAAACCAGAAAAAACCCAGGATCTGTTCAACAAGGATGTGAAAAACGCGAAAGTATGAGCCTGATGAGGGCAAATCCCTGACCTATCCCAGACCTAACTTGCGTTGTCCTCTAAGATACTGATGGAAACCAGGTTTAATTGACTGTTTCAGTGTTGTACTTCATTACTACGTGATGCAATCCAGAAAAAGCCCAGGATCTAGCCATCAAGTTTGAGAAATATGCGAAAGAATGAGCCTGATGAGAGCAAATCCCAGATCTAAACTAGACCTAACATGAATTATTCTCTTAAATATTGATCGAAACCAGGTGTAATTGATTGTTTCAGTGTGGTCCCACATTACTACGTGATCCAAACCAGAAAAAACCTAGGATCCGTTCAACAAGTATGTGAAGAATCGGGCGGGATGTCTCGCTGCCGGGCGTGGTGCGCGCCATGCTCGGCAGCGAGGAGAAGTGGAGGGCCGTGGCCTCCTTCTGCGAGAACGTAATGTTGCAGAAGGAGGCCGCGGGGAGGGAGCGCGAGCTTCAGCGGCGCGCTGAAGCTCGCGCTCGTGCGGTGGCCCGAGGTCGTCGCCCGGTCGCGAGGCGTCGCGGGCGGCCGCCTCGGCGTGGCGGATGACCTAGGCTGGGAGGGGGGTCCTGAGGGGACCCTCCTCCCGCCAGGCGGCGCCGGGTCGGACCGGTTGGGGGTAGGAGTGCCTCCCCCTACCGGTCCGACGCAGGGGGAGGCACCCTGGGCGGTCTGATGCGGCCATGAACGCGCGGCCGCCGAGGGGTGGAAACGGGGTCGCGGGCGGTTGCGAGTTGGGGCTCGCAGCCGCCACTAAACGCGGCCCCGGGACGGATAGCGGCGGGATGGAGTGGCCCCGTCCCGCCGCTATGAGGCAGTGTGTCGACTGGGGGGACCGATTGTCCCCCCGGGGGATGGGCGCGAAAGCGCGGGCACGGGGAGGATACCGGAAGAATGCTTCGAGCGATTCCCGGTATCCTCCCAAAGCGTGCCGAAGGGTCACCGTGGGGTTTTTAGTGGGTAGGTCCCGCGCCTGTCGTTGTACGGGCGCGGGGAATCCCACACACCCCTCCCACCTCTCCCCAAGGAGGTGGGAGGGAGTCTTTCGAAGATTTTCCCCACGACAAAAAAAAAAAAAAAAAAAAAAAAAAAAAAAAAAAGTATGTGAAGAATGCGAAAGTATGAGTCTGATGAGTGAAAATACCAGACCTAACCTAGACCTAACATGCGTTATCCTCAAAAATACTGATCGGAACCTGGTTTAATCGACTGTTTCAGTGTGGTACCACATTACTATGTGATCCAAACCAGAAAGTAACCCAGGATATGTTCAACGAGTATGTGAAGTGTGCGAAAGTATGAGTCTGATGAGGGCAAATCCCAGACCTATCCCAGACCTAACTTGCGTTATCCTCAAAAATATTGATCGAAACCTGGTTTAATCGACTGTTTCACTGTGGTCCCACATTACTACGTGATGCAATCTAGAAAAAGCCCAGGATCTAGCCATCAAGTATGAGAAATATGCGAAAGAATGAGCCTGATGACAGCAAATCCCAGACCTAACCTAGACCTAACATGCGTTATCCACTAAAATATTGAGCGAAACCAGGTTTAATGGACTGTTTCAGTGTGGTACCACATTACTACGTGATACAATCCAGAAACAGCCCAGGATCTAGCCATGAAGTATGAGAAATATGCGAAAGGATGAGCCTGATGAGTGCAAATCCTAGACCTAACCCAAACCTAACATACGTTATCCTCTAAAATATTTATCAAGACCAGGTTTAATTGAATGTTTCAGTGTGGTACCACATTACTACGTGATCCAAACCAGAAAAAACCGAGGATCCGTACAACAGGTATGTGAAGAATGCGAAAGTATGAGTCTGATCAGTGAAAATCTCAGGCCTTACCTAGACCTAACTTGCGTTGTCTTCTAAAATATTGATGGAAACCTGGTTTCATTGACTGTTTCAGTGTGGTACCACATTACTACGTGAACCAAACCAGAAAATAACCCAGGATCTGTTCAACAAGTATGTGAAGACTGCGAAAGTATGAGTCTGATGAGGGCAAATCCCAGACATAACCCAGACCTAACATGCGTTATCCTCTAAAATATTTATCAAGACCAGGTTTAATTGAATGTTTCAGTGTGGTACCACATTACTACGTGATCCAATCCAGAAAAAGCCCAGGATCAGTTCAACAAGTACGTGACAAACGCGAATGTATGAGCCTGATTAGGGCGAATCCCAGACCTATCCCAGACCTAACTTGCGTTATCCTCTAAAATATTGAGCGAAACCATGTTTAATGGACTGTTTCAGTGTGGTACCACATTACTACGTGATACAATCCTGAAACAGCCCAGGATCTAGCCATGAAGTATGAGAAATATGCGAAAGGATGAACCTGATGAGTGCAAATCCTAGACCTAACCCAAACCTAACATGCGTTATCCTCTAAAATATTTATCAAGACCAGGTTTAATTGAATGTTTCAGTGTGGTACCACATTACTACGTGATCCAAACCAGAAAAAACCGAGGATCCGTACAACAGGTATGCGAAGAATGCGAAAGTATGAGTCTGAGCAGTGAAAATCTCAGGCCTTACCTAGACCTAACTTGCGTTGTCTTCTAAAATATTGATGGAAACCTGGTTTCATTGACTGTTTCAGTGTGGTACTACATTACTACGTGATGCAATCTAGAAAAAGCCCAGGATCTAGCCATCAAGTATGAGAAATATGCGAAAGAATGAGCCTGATGACAGCAAATCCCAGACCTAACCTAGACCTAACATGCGTTATCCTCTAAAATATTGAGCGAAACCTGGTTTAATGGACAGTTTCAGTATGGTACCACAGTACTACGTAAACCAAACCAGAAAAAACCCAGGATCTGTTCAAAAAGTATGTGAAAAATTCGAAAATGTGAGCCTGATGAGGGCAAATCTTAGACCTAACCTTAACCTAACATGCGTTATCCTCTAAAATATTTATCCAGACCAGGTTTCATTGAATGTTTCAGTGTGGTACCACTTTACTACGTGATCCAATCCAGAAATAGCCCAGGATCTAGCCATGAAGTATGAGAAATATGCGAAAGTAAGAGCCTGATGAGGGCAAATCCTAGACCTATCCCAGACCCAACTTGCGTTATCCTCTAAAATATTGATCGAAATCAGGTTTAATTGACTGTTTCAGCGTGGTGCCACATTACTACGTGATACAATCCAGAAACAGCCCAGGATCTAGCCATGAAGTCTGAGCAATATGCGAAAGTATGAGCCTGATGAGGGCAAATCCTGGACCTAACCCAGACCTAACATGCGTTATCCTCTAAAATATTTATCAAGACTAGGTTTAATTGAATGTTTCAGTGTGGTACCGCATTACTACGTGATGCAATCCAGAAATAGCCCAGGATCTAGCCATGAAGTATGAGAAATATGCGAAAGTATGAGCCTGATGAGGGCAGATCCTAGACCTAACCCAGACCTAACATGCGTTATCCTCTAAAATATTTATCAAGACCAGGTTTAATTGAATGTTTCAGTGTGGTACCACATTACTACGTGATGCAATCCAGAAAAAGCCCAGTACCAAGCCATCAAGTTTGAGAAATATGCGAAAGAATGAGCCTGATGAGGGCAAATACTAGACCTAACCCAGACCTAACATGCGTTATCCTCTAAAATATTGATCGCAACCAGGTTTAATGGACTCTCTCAGTGTGGTACCACACTACTACGTGATCCAAACCAGAAAAAACCCAGGATCTGTTCAACAAGTATGTGAAAAACGCGAAAGTATGAGTCTGATGAGGTCAAATCCCAGACCTATCCCAGACTTAACTTGTGTTATCCTCTAAAATAATGATCGAAACCAGGTTTCATTGAATGTTTCAGTGTGGTACCACTTTACTACGTGATGCAATCCAGAAAAAGCCCAGGATCTAGCCATGAAGTATGTGAAATATGCGAAAGTATGAGCCTGATGAGGGCAAATCCTAGAACTAACCCAAACCTAACATGCGTTATCCTCTAAAATATTTATCAAGACCAGGTTTAATTGAACGTTTCAGTGTGGTACCACATTACTACGAGAACCAAACCAGAAAAAACCCAGGATCCGTTCAACAAGTATGTGGAGACTGCGAAAGTATGAGTCTGATGAGGTCAAATCCCAGACCTATCCCAGACTTAACTTGCGTTATCATCTAAAATATTGATCGAAACCAGGTTTAATCGACTGTTTCAGCGTGGTACCACATTACTACGTGGTACAATCCGGAAACAGCCCAGGATCTAGCCATGAAGTATGAGAAATATGCGAAAGTATGAGCCTGATGAGGGCAAATCCTAGACCTAACCCAAACCTAACATGCGTTATCCTCTAAAATATTTATCAAGACCAGGTGTAATTGAATGATTCAGTGTGGTACCACATTACTACCTGAACCAAACCAGAAAAATCCCAGGATCCGTTCAACAAGTATGTTAAAACTGCGACAGTATGACCCTGATAAGGGCAAATCCCAGGCCTAACCTAGACCTAACATGCGTTGTCCTCTAAAATATTGATGGAAACAAGGTTTAATTGACTGTTTCAGTGTTGTACTTCATTACTACGTGATGCAATCCAGAAAAAGCCCAGGATCTAGCCATGAAGTATGAGAAATATGCGAAAGTAAGAGCCTGATGAGGGTAAATCCTAGACCTATCCCAGACCTAACTTGCGTTATCCTCTAAAATATTGATCGAAATCAGGTTTAATTGACAGTTTCAGCGTGGTACCACATTACTACGTGATACAATCCAGAAACAGCCCAGGATCTAGCCATGAAGTCTGAGCAATATGCGAAAGTATGAGCCTGATGAGGGCAAATCCTAGACCTAACCCAGACCTAACATGCGTTATCCTCTAAAATATTTATCAAGACCAGGTTTAATTGATTGTTTCAGTGTGGTCCCACATTACTACGTGATACAAAACAGAAAAAACCCAGGATCTGTTCTACATGTATGAGAAATATGCGAAAGAATGAGCCCGATGAGAGCAAATCCCAGACCTAACCTAGACCTAACATGAACTATTTTCTAAAATATTGATCGAAACCAGGTTTAATTGACTGTTTCAGTGTGGTCCCACATTGCTACGTGATCCAAACCAGAAAAAACCCAGGATCCGTTCAAAAAGTATGTGAAGAATGCGAAAGTATGTGTCTGATCAGTGAAAATCCCAGGCCTAACCTAGACCTAACATGCGTTATCCTCAAAAATATTGATCGAAACCTGGTTTAATCGACTGTTTCAGTGTGGTACCACATTACTATGTGATCCAAACCAGAAAATAACCCAGGATCTGTTCAACGAGTATGTGAAGGGTGCGAAGGTATGAGTCTGATGAGGTCAAATCCCAGACCTATCCCAGACCTAACTTGCGTTATCCTCCAAAATATTGATCGAAACGAGGTTTAATCGACTGTTTCAGTGTGGTACCACAGTACTACGTAAACCAAACCAGAAAAAACCCAGGATCTGTTCAAAAAGTATGTGAAAAATTCGAAAATGTGAGCCTGATGAGGGCAAATCTTAGACCTAACCTTAACCTAACATGCGTTATCCTCTAAAATATTTATCCAGACCAGGTTTCATTGAATGTTTCAGTGTGGTACCACTTTACTACGTGATCCAATCCAGAAATAGCCCAGGATCTAGCCATGAAGTATGAGAAATATGCGAAAGTAAGAGCCTGATGAGGGCAAATCCTAGACCTATCCCAGACCTAACTTGCGTTATCCTCTAAAATATTGATCGAAATCAGGTTTAATTGACTGTTTCAGCGTGGTGCCACATTACTACGTGATACAATCCAGAAACAGCCCAGGATCTAGCCATGAAGTCTGAGCAATATGCGAAAGTATGAGCCTGATGAGGGCAAATCCTGGACCTAACCCAGACCTAACATGCGTTATCCTCTAAAATATTTATCAAGACCAGGTTTAATTGAATGTTTCAGTGTGGTACCGCATTACTACGTGATTCAAACCAGAAAAAAACCCAGGATCTTGTCAACGAGTATGTGAAGTGTGCGAAAGTATGAGTCTGATGAGGGCAAATCACAGACCTATCCCAGACCTAACTTGCGATATCCTCTAAAATATTGATCGAAACCAGGTTTAATTGACAGTTTTAGTGTGGTACCACTTTACTACGTGATCCAAAGCAGAAAAAACCCTCGATCAGGTCAGCATGCATGTTAAAACTGCGAAAGTATGAGCCTGATGATGGCAAATCCCACACCTATCCCAGACCTAACATGCGTTATCCTCTAAAATATTTATCAAGACCAGGTTTAATTGAATGTTTCAGTGTGGTACCACATTACTACGTGATGCAATCCAGAAAAAGCCTAGGATCTAGGCATCAAGTATAAGAAATATGCGAAAGAATGAGCCTGATGAGGGCAAATCCTAGACCTAACCCAGACCTAACATGCGTTATCCTCTAAAATATTGATCGCAACCAGGTTTAATGGACTGTTTCTGTGTGGTACCACACTACTACGTGATCCAAACCAGAAAAAACCCAGGATCTGTTCAACGAGTATGTGAAGAATGCGAAAGTATGGGTCTGATGAGTGAAAATCCCAGACCTAACCTAGACCTAACATGCGTTATCCTCTAAAATATTTATCCAGACCAGGTTTCATTGAATGTTTCAGTGTGGTACCACTTTACTACGTGATCCAATCCAGAAATAGCCCAGGATCTAGCCATGAAGTATGAGAAATATGCGAAAGTAAGAGCCTGATGAGGGTAAATCCTAGACCTATCCCAGACCTAACTTGCGTTATCCTCTAAAATATTGATCGAAATCAGGTTTAATTGACAGTTTCAGCGTGGTACCACATTACTACGTGATACAATCCAGAAACAGCCCAGGATCTAGCCATGAAGTCTGAGCAATATGCGAAAGTATGAGCCTGATGAGGGCAAATCCTAGACCTAACCCAGACCTAACATGCGTTATCCTCTAAAATATTTATCAAGACCAGGTTTAATTGATTGTTTCAGTGTGGTCCCACATTACTACGTGATACAAAACAGAAAAAACCCAGGATCTGTTCTACATGTATGAGAAATATGCGAAAGAATGAGCCCGATGAGAGCAAATCCCAGACCTAACCTAGACCTAACATGAACTATTTTCTAAAATATTGATCGAAACCAGGTTTAATTGACTGTTTCAGTGTGGTCCCACATTGCTACGTGATCCAAACCAGAAAAAACCCAGGATCCGTTCAAAAAGTATGTGAAGAATGCGAAAGTATGTGTCTGATCAGTGAAAATCCCAGGCCTAACCTAGACATAACATGCGTTATCCTCAAAAATATTGATCGAAACCTGGTTTAATCGACTGTTTCAGTGTGGTACCACATTACTATGTGATCCAAACCAGAAAATAACCCAGGATCTGTTCAACGAGTATGTGAAGGGTGCGAAGGTATGAGTCTGATGAGGTCAAATCCCAGACCTATCCCAGACCTAACTTGCGTTATCCTCCAAAATATTGATCGAAACGAGGTTTAATCGACTGTTTCAGTGTGGTACCACAGTACTACGTAAACCAAACCAGAAAAAACCCAGGATCTGTTCAAAAAGTATGTGAAAAATTCGAAAATGTGAGCCTGATGAGGGCAAATCTTAGACCTAACCTTAACCTAACATGCGTTATCCTCTAAAATATTTATCCAGACCAGGTTTCATTGAATGTTTCAGTGTGGTACCACTTTACTACGTGATCCAATCCAGAAATAGCCCAGGATCTAGCCATGAAGTGTGAGAAATATGCGAAAGTAAGAGCCTGATGAGGGCAAATCCTAGACCTATCCCAGACCTAACTTGCGTTATCCTCTAAAATATTGATCGAAATCAGGTTTAATTGACTGTTTCAGCGTGGTGCCACATTACTACGTGATACAATCCAGAAACAGCCCAGGATCTAGCCATGAAGTCTGAGCAATATGCGAAAGTATGAGCCTGATGAGGGCAAATCCTGGACCTAACCCAGACCTAACATGCGTTATCCTCTAAAATATCTATCAAGACCAGGTTTAATTGAATGTTTCAGTGTGGTACCGCATTACTACGTGATTCAAACCAGAAAAAAACCCAGGATCTTGTCAACGAGTATGTGAAGTGTGCGAAAGTATGAGCCTGACGAGGGCAGATCCTAGACCTAACCCAGGCCTAACATGCGTTATCCTCTAAAATATTCATCAAGACCAGGTATAATTGAATGTTTCAGTGTGGTACCACATTACTACGTGAACTAAACCAGAAAAAAACCCAGGATCTGATCAACGAGTATGTGAAGTGTGCGAAAGTATGAGTCTGATGAGGGCAAATCACAGACCTATCCCAGACCTAACTTGCGATATCCTCTAAAATATTGATCGAAACCAGGTTTAATTGACAGTTTTAGTGTGGTACCACTTTACTACGTGATCCAAAGCAGAAAAAACCCTCGATCAGGTCAGCATGCATGTTAAAACTGCGAAAGTATGAGCCTGATGATGGCAAATCCCACACCTATCCCAGACCTAACATGCGTTATCCTCTAAAATATTTATCAAGACCAGGTTTAATTGAATGTTTCAGTGTGGTACCACATTACTACGTGATGCAATCCAGAAAAAGCCTAGGATCTAGGCATCAAGTATAAGAAATATGCGAAAGAATGAGCCTGATGAGGGCAAATCCTAGACCTAACCCAGACCTAACATGCGTTATCCTCTAAAATATTGATCGCAACCAGGTTTAATGGACTGTTTCTGTGTGGTACCACACTACTACGTGATCCAAACCAGAAAAAACCCAGGATCTGTTCAACGAGTATGTGAAGAATGCGAAAGTATGGGTCTGATGAGTGAAAATCCCAGACCTAACCTAGACCTAACATGCGTTATCCTCTAAAATATTGATCCAAACCAGGTTTAATGGACTGTTTCAGTGTGGAACCACACTACTACGTGATCCAAACCAGAAAAAACCCAGGATCTGTTCAACAAGGATGTGAAAAACGCGAAAGTATGAGCCTGATGAGGGCAAATCCCTGACCTATCCCAGACCTAACTTGCGTTGTCCTCTAAGATACTGATGGAAACCAGGTTTAATTGACTGTTTCAGTGTTGTACTTCATTACTACGTGATGCAATCCAGAAAAAGCCCAGGATCTAGCCATCAAGTTTGAGAAATATGCGAAAGAATGAGCCTGATGAGAGCAAATCCCAGATCTAAACTAGACCTAACATGAATTATTCTCTTAAATATTGATCGAAACCAGGTCTAATTGATTGTTTCAGTGTGGTCCCACATTACTACGTGATCCAAACCAGAAAAAACCTAGGATCCGTTCAACAAGTATGTGAAGAATGCGAAAGTATGAGTCTGATGAGTGAAAATACCAGACCTAACCTAGACCTAACATGCGTTATCCTCAAAAATACTGATCGGAACCTGGTTTAATCGACTGTTTCAGTGTGGTACCACATTACTATGTGATCCAAACCAGAAAGTAACCCAGGATCTGTTCAACGAGTATGTGAAGTGTGCGAAAGTATGAGTCTGATGAGGGCAAATCCCAGACCTATCCCAGACCTAACTTGCGTTATCCTCAAAAATATTGATCGAAACCTGGTTTAATCGACTGTTTCACTGTGGTCCCACATTACTACGTGATGCAATCTAGAAAAAGCCCAGGATCTAGCCATCAAGTATGAGAAATATGCGAAAGAATGAGCCTGATGACAGCAAATCCCAGACCTAACCTAGACCTAACATGCGTTATCCTCTAAAATATTGAGCGAAACCAGGTTTAATGGACTGTTTCAGTATGGTACCACATTACTACGTGATCCAAACCAGAAACAACCCAGGATCTGTTCAACAAGTATGTGAAAAACGCGAAAATGTGAGCCTGATGAGGGCAAATCTTAGACCCAACCTTGACCTAACATGCGTTATCCTCTAAACTATTTATCCAGACCAGGTTTCATTTAATGTTTCGGTGTGGTACCACTTTACTACGTGATCCAATCCAGAAATAGCCCAGGATCTAGCCATGAAGTATGAGAAATATGCGAAAGTAAGAGCCTGATGAGGGCAAATCCTAGACCTATCCCAGACCTAACTTGCGTTATCCTCTAAAATATTGATCGAAATCAGGTTTAATTGACTGTTTCAGCGTGGTACCACATTACTACGTGATACAATCCAGAAACAGCCCAGGATCTAGCCATGAAGTATGAGCAATATGCGAAAGTATGAGCCTGATGAGGGCAAATCCTAGACCTAACCCAGACCTAACATGCGTTATCCTCTAAAATATTTATCAAGACCAGGTTTAATTGATTGTTTCAGTGTGGTCCCACATTACTACGTGATCCAAAACAGAAAAAACCCAGGATCTGTTCTACATGTATGAGAAATATGCGAAAGAATGAGCCTGATGAGAGCAAATCCCAGACCTAACCTAGACCTAACATGAATTATTCTCTAAAATATTGATCGAAACCAGGTTTAATTGACTGTTTCAGTGTGGTCCCACATTACTACGTGATCCAAACCAGAAAAAACCCAGGATCCGTTCAACAAGTATGTGAAGAATGCGAAAGTATGAGTCTGATGAGTGAAAATCCCAGGCCTAACCTAGACCTAACATGAATTATTCTCTAAAATATTGATCAAAACCAGATTTAATTGACTGTTTCAGTGTGGTCCCACATTACTACGTGATCCAAACCAGAAAAAACCCTCGATCAGGTCAACATGCATCTTAAAACTGCGAAAGTATGAGCCTGACGAGGGCAAATCACAGACCTAACCCAGACCTAACATGCGTTATCCTCTAAAATATTTATCAAGACCAGGTTTAATTTAATGTTTCAGTGTGATACCACATTACTACGTGATCCAAACCAGAAAAAACCCTGGATCTGTTCAACAAGTATGTGAAAAACGCGAGACTGTGAGCCTGATGAGGGCAAATCTTAGACCTAACCTTGACCTAACATGCGTTATCCTCTAAAATATTTATCCAGACCAGGTTTCATTAAATGTTTCAGTGTGGTACCACTTTACTACGTGATCCAATCCAGAAATAGCCCAGGATCTAGCCATGAAGTATGAGAAATATGCGAAAGTATGAGCCCGATGAGGGCAAATCCTAGACCTAACCCAGTCGTAACATGCGTTATTCTCTAAAATATTTATCAAGACCAGTTTTAATTGAATGTTTCAGTGTGGTACCACATTACTGCGTGATCCAAACCAGGAAAAACCCAGGGTCAGTTCAACAAGTATGTGAAAAACGCGAAAGTATGAGCCTGATTAGGGCGAATCCCAGACCTATCCCAGACCTAACTTGCGTTATCCTCTAAAATATTGATCGAAACCAGGTTTAATTGACTGTTTCAGCGTGGTACCACATTACTACCTGATACAATCCAGAAACAGCCCAGGATCTAGCCATGAAGTATGAGAAATATGCGAAAGTATGAGCCTGATGAGGGCAAATCCTAGACCTAACCCAAACCTAACATGCGTTATCCTCTAAAATATTTATCAAGGCCAGGTTTAATTGAATGTTTCAGTGTGGTACCACATTACTACGTGAAACAAACCAGAAAAAAACAAGGATCAGTTCAACAAGTATGTGAAGAATGCGAAAGTATGAGTCTGATGAGTGAAAACCCCAGGGCTAACCTAGACCTAACATGAATTGTTCTCTAAAATAGTGATCGAAACCAGGTTTAATTGACTGTTTCAGTGTGGTCCCACATTACTACGTGATCCAAACCAGAAAAAACCCAGGATCCGTTCAACAAGTATGTGAAGAATGCGAAAGTATGAGTCTGATGAGGGCAAATTCTAGACATGACCCAGACCTAACATGCGTTATCCTCTAAAATATTTATCAAGACCAGGTTTAATTGAATGTTTCAGTGTGGTACCACATTACTACGTGAACCAAACCAGAAAATAACCCAGGATCTGTTCAACAAGTATGTGAAGACTGCGAAAGTATGAGTCTGATGAGGGCAAATCCCAGACATAACCCAGACCTAACATGCGTTATCCTCTAAAATATTTATCAAGACCAGGTTTAATTGAATGTTTCAGTGTGGTACCACATTACTACGTGATCCAATCCAGAAAAAGCCCAGGATCAGTTCAACAAGTACGTGAAAAACGCGAATGTATGAGCCTGATTAGGGCGAATCCCAGACCTATCCCAGACCTAACTTGCGTTATCCTCTAAAATATTGAGCGAAACCAGGTTTAATGGACTGTTTCAGTGTGGTACCACATTACTACGTGATACAATCCTGAAACAGCCCAGGATCTAGCCATGAAGTATGAGAAATATGCGAAAGGATGAGCCTGATGAGTGCAAATCCTAGACCTAACCCAAACCTAACATGCGTTATCCTCTAAAATATTTATCAAGACCAGGTTTAATTGAATGTTTCAGTGTGGTACCACATTACTACGTGATCCAAACCAGAAAAAACCGAGGATCCGTACAACAGGTATGCGAAGAATGCGAAAGTATGAGTCTGAGCAGTGAAAATCTCAGGCCTTACCTAGACCTAACTTGCGTTGTCTTCTAAAATATTGATGGAAACCTGGTTTCATTGACTGTTTCAGTGTGGTACTACATTACTACGTGATGCAATCTAGAAAAAGCCCAGGATCTAGCCATCAAGTATGAGAAATATGCGAAAGAATGAGCCTGATGACAGCAAATCCCAGACCTAACCTAGACCTAACATGCGTTATCCTCTAAAATATTGAGCGAAACCTGGTTTAATGGACAGTTTCAGTATGGTACCACAGTACTACGTAAACCAAACCAGAAAAAACCCAGGATCTGTTCAAAAAGTATGTGAAAAATTCGAAAATGTGAGCCTGATGAGGGCAAATCTTAGACCTAACCTTAACCTAACATGCGTTATCCTCTAAAATATTTATCCAGACCAGGTTTCATTGAATGTTTCAGTGTGGTACCACTTTACTACGTGATCCAATCCAGAAATAGCCCAGGATCTAGCCATGAAGTATGAGAAATATGCGAAAGTAAGAGCCTGATGAGGGCAAATCCTAGACCTATCCCAGACCTAACTTGCGTTATCCCCTAAAATATTGATCGAAATCAGGTTTAATTGACTGTTTCAGCGTGGTGCCACATTACTACGTGATACAATCCAGAAACAGCCCAGGATCTAGCCATGAAGTCTGAGCAATATGCGAAAGTATGAGCCTGATGAGGGCAAATCCTGGACCTAACCCAGACCTAACATGCGTTATCCTCTAAAATATTTATCAAGACCAGGTTTAATTGAATGTTTCAGTGTGGTACCGCATTACTACGTGATGCAATCCAGAAATAGCCCAGGATCTAGCCATGAAGTATGAGAAATATGCGAAAGTATGAGCCTGATGAGGGCAGATCCTAGACCTAACCCAGACCTAACATGCGTTATCCTCTAAAATATTTATCAAGACCAGGTTTAATTGAATGTTTCAGTGTGGTACCACATTACTACGTGATGCAATCCAGAAAAAGCCCAGTACCAAGCCATCAAGTTTGAGAAATATGCGAAAGAATGAGCCTGATGAGGGCAAATACTAGACCTAACCCAGACCTAACATGCGTTATCCTCTAAAATATTGATCGCAACCAGGTTTAATGGACTCTCTCAGTGTGGTACCACACTACTACGTGATCCAAACCAGAAAAAACCCAGGATCTGTTCAACAAGTATGTGAAAAACGCGAAAGTATGAGTCTGATGAGGTCAAATCCCAGACCTATCCCAGACTTAACTTGTGTTATCCTCTAAAATAATGATCGAAACCAGGTTTCATTGAATGTTTCAGTGTGGTACCACTTTACTACGTGATGCAATCCAGAAAAAGCCCAGGATCTAGCCATGAAGTATGTGAAATATGCGAAAGTATGAGCCTGATGAGGGCAAATCCTAGAACTAACCCAAACCTAACATGCGTTATCCTCTAAAATATTTATCAAGACCAGGTTTAATTGAACGTTTCAGTGTGGTACCACATTACTACGAGAACCAAACCAGAAAAAACCCAGGATCCGTTCAACAAGTATGTGAAGACTGCGAAAGTATGAGTCTGATGAGGTCAAATCCCAGACCTATCCCAGACTTAACTTGCGTTATCATCTAAAATATTGATCGAAACCAGGTTTAATCGACTGTTTCAGCGTGGTACCACATTACTACGTGGTACAATCCAGAAACAGCCCAGGATCTAGCCATGAAGTATGAGAAATATGCGAAAGTATGAGCCTGATGAGGGCAAATCCTAGACCTAACCCAAACCTAACATGCGTTATCCTCTAAAATATTTATCAAGACCAGGTGTAATTGAATGATTCAGTGTGGTACCACATTACTACGTGAACCAAACCAGAAAAATCC
Source organism: Colletes latitarsis (assembly GCF_051014445.1). Taxonomy (NCBI): domain Eukaryota; kingdom Metazoa; phylum Arthropoda; class Insecta; order Hymenoptera; family Colletidae; genus Colletes; species Colletes latitarsis. The sequence continues at coordinate 26,851,035 of NW_027488367.1, read as the reverse complement.
CAGGATCCGTTCAACAAGTATGTTAAAACTGCGACAGTATGACCCTGATAAGGGCAAATCCCAGGCCTAACCTAGACCTAACATGCGTTGTCCTCTAAAATATTGATGGAAACAAGGTTTAATTGACTGTTTCAGTGTTGTACTTCATTACTACGTGATGCAATCCAGAAAAAGCCCAGGATCTAGCCATGAAGTATGAGAAATATGCGAAAGTAAGAGCCTGATGAGGGTAAATCCTAGACCTATCCCAGACCTAACTTGCGTTATCCTCTAAAATATTGATCGAAATCAGGTTTAATTGACAGTTTCAGCGTGGTACCACATTACTACGTGATACAATCCAGAAACAGCCCAGGATCTAGCCATGAAGTCTGAGCAATATGCGAAAGTATGAGCCTGATGAGGGCAAATCCTAGACCTAACCCAGACCTAACATGCGTTATCCTCTAAAATATTTATCAAGACCAGGTTTAATTGATTGTTTCAGTGTGGTCCCACATTACTACGTGATACAAAACAGAAAAAACCCAGGATCTGTTCTACATGTATGAGAAATATGCGAAAGAATGAGCCCGATGAGAGCAAATCCCAGACCTAACCTAGACCTAACATGAACTATTTTCTAAAATATTGATCGAAACCAGGTTTAATTGACTGTTTCAGTGTGGTCCCACATTGCTACGTGATCCAAACCAGAAAAAACCCAGGATCCGTTCAAAAAGTATGTGAAGAATGCGAAAGTATGTGTCTGATCAGTGAAAATCCCAGGCCTAACCTAGACCTAACATGCGTTATCCTCAAAAATATTGATCGAAACCTGGTTTAATCGACTGTTTCAGTGTGGTACCACATTACTATGTGATCCAAACCAGAAAATAACCCAGGATCTGTTCAACGAGTATGTGAAGGGTGCGAAGGTATGAGTCTGATGAGGTCAAATCCCAGACCTATCCCAGACCTAACTTGCGTTATCCTCCAAAATATTGATCGAAACGAGGTTTAATCGACTGTTTCAGTGTGGTACCACATTACTACGTGATCCAAACCAGAAAAAACCCAGGATCAGTTCAACAAGTACGTGAAAAACGCGAATGTATGAGCCTGATTAGGGCGAATCCCAGACCTATCCCAGACCTAACTTGCGTTATCCTCTAAAATATTGAGCGAAACCATGTTTAATGGACTGTTTCAGTGTGGTACCACATTACTACGTGATACAATCCTGAAACAGCCCAGGATCTAGCCATGAAGTATGAGAAATATGCGAAAGGATGAGCCTGATGAGTGCAAATCCTAGACCTAACCCAAACCTAACATGCGTTATCCTCTAAAATATTTATCAAGACCAGGTTTAATTGACTGTTTCAGTGTTGTACTTCATTACTACGTGATGCAATCCAGAAAAAGCCCAGGATCTAGCCATCAAGTATGAGAAATATGCGAAAGAATGAACCTGATGAGAGCAAATCCCAGACCTAACCTAGACCTAACATGAATTATTCTCTAAAATATTGATCGAAACCAGGTTTAATTGACTGTTTCAGTGTTGTACTTCATTACTACGTGATGCAATCCAGAAAAAGCCCAGGATCTTGCCATCAAGTATGAGAAATATGCGAAAGAATGAGCCTGATGGGAGCAAATCCCTGACCTAACCTAGACCTAACATGAATTATTCTCTAAAATTTTGATCAAAACCAGGTTTATTTGACTATTTCAGTGTGGTACCACATTACTACGTGATCCAATCCAGAAACAACCCAGGATCTAGCCATGAACTATGAGAAATATGCGAAATTATGAGCCTGATGAGGGCAAATCCTAGACCTAACCCAAACCTAACATGCGTTATCCTCTAAAATATTTATCAAGACCAGGTTTAATTGAATGTTTCAGTGCGGTACCACAGTACTACGTGAACCAAACCAGAAAAAACACAGGATCCGTTCAACAAGTATGTTAAAACTGCGACAGTATGACCCTGATGAGGGCAAATCCCAGGCCTAACCTAGACCTAACATGCGTTGTCCTCTAAAATATTGATGGAAACCAGGTTTAATTGACTGTTTCAGTGTTGTACTTCATTACTACGTGATGCAATCCAGAAAAAGCCCAGGATCTAGCCATGCAGTATGAGAAATATGCGAAAGTAAGAGCCTGATGAGGGCAAATCCCAGACCTAACCTAGACCTAGCATGTATAATTCTCTAAAATATTGATCGAAACCAGGTTTAATTGACTGTTTCAGTGTTGTACTTCATTATTACGTGATGCAATCCAGAAAAAGCCCAGGATCTAGCCATCAAGTATGAGAAATATGCGAAAGAATGAGCCTGACGAGGGCAAATCCCAGACCTAACCTAGACCTAACATGAATTATTCTCTAAAATATTGATCGAAATCAGGTTTACTTGCCTGTTTCAGTGTGGCCCCACATTACTACGTGATCCAAACCAGAGAAAAACCCGGGGTCTGTTCAACAAGTATGTGAAAAGCGCGAAAGTATGAGTCTGATGAGGTCAAATCTCAGACCTATCCCAGACTTAAATTGCGTTATCCTCTAAAATATTGACCGAAACCAGGTTTAATCGACTGTTTCAGCGTGGTGCCACATTACTACGTGATACAATCCAGAAACAGCCCAGGATCTAGCCATTAAGTATGAGAAATATGCGAAAGTATGAGCCTGATGAGGGCAAATCCTAGACCTAACCCAAACCTAACATGCGTTATCCTCTAAAATATTTATCAAGACCAGGTTTAATTGAATGTTTCAGTGTGGTACCACATTACTACGTGAACCAAGCCTGAAAAAACCCAGGATCCGTTCAACAAGTATGTTAAAACTGCGACAGTATGACCCTGATGCGGGCAAATCCCAGGCCTAACCTAGACCTAACATGCGTTGTCCTCTAGAATATTGATGGAAACCAGGTTTAATTGACTGTTTCAGTGTTGTACTTCATTACTACGTGATCCACTCCAGAAAAAACCCAGGATCTAGCCATGAAGTATGAGAAATATGCGAAAGTAAGAGCCTGATGAGGGCAAATCCTAGACCTATCCCAGACGTAACTTGCGTTATCCTCTAAAATATTGATCGAAACCAGGTTTAATTGACTGTTTCAGCGTGGTACCACATTACTGCGTGATACAATCCAGAAACAGCCCAGGGTCTAGCCTTGAAGTATGAGAAATATGCAAAAGTATGAGCCTGATGAGGGCAAATCCCAGACCTAACCTGGACCTAACATGAATTATTCTCTAAAATATTCATCGAAACCAGGTTTAATTGACTGTTTCAGTGTGGTCCCACATTACTACGTGATCCAAACCAGAAATAACCCAGGATCCGTTCAACAAGTATGTGAAGAATGCGAAAGTATGTGTCTGATGAGTGAAAATCCCAGGCCTAACCTAGACCTAACATGCGTTATCCTCTAAAATATTGATGGAAAGCAGGTTTAATTGACTGTTTCAGTGTTGTACTTCATTACTACGTGATGCAATCCAGAAAAAGCCCAGGATCTAGCAATCAAGTATGAGAAATATGCGAAAGAATGAGCCTGATGAGAGCAAATCCCAGACCTGACCTAGACCTAACATGAATTATTCTCTAAAATATTGATCGAAACCAGGTTTAATTCGCTGTTTCAGTGTGGTCCCACATTACTACGTGATCCAAACCAGAAAAAACCCAGGATCCGTTCAACAAGTATGTGAAGAATGCGAAAGTATGAGTCTGATGAGTGAAAATCCCAGGCCTAACCTAGACCTAACATGCGTTATCCTCAAAAATATTGATCGAAACCTGGTTTAATCGTCTGTTTCAGTGTGGTGCCACATTACTATGTGATCCAAACCAGAGAATAACCCAGGATCTGTTCAACGAGTATGTGAAGTGTGCGAAAGTATGAGTCTGATGAGGTCAAATCCCAGACCAATCCCAGACTTAACATGCGTTATCCTCTAAAATATTGATCGAAACCTGGTTTAATCGACTGTTTCAGTGTGGTACCACATTACTACGTGATCCAAACCAGAAAAAACCCAGGATCTGTTCAACAAGTATGTGAAAAACGCTAAACTATGAGCCTGATGAGGGCAAATCCTAGACCTATCCCAGACCTAACTTGCGTTATCCTCTAAAATAATGATCGAAACCAGGTTTAATTGACTGTTTCAGCGTGGTACCACATTACTACGTAATACAATCCAGAAACAGCCCAGGATCTAGCCTTGAAGTATGAGAAATATGCGAAAGTATGAGCCTGATGAGGGCAAATCCTAGACCTAACCCAGACCTAACATGCGTTATCCTCTAAAATATTTATCAAGACCAGGTTTAATTGATTGTTTCAGTGTGGTCCCACATTACTACGTGATCCAAACCAGAAAAAACCCAGGATCTGTTCAACATGTATGAGAAATATGCGAAAGAATGAGCCTGATGAGAGCAAATCCCAGACCTAACCTAGACCTAACATGAATTATTCTCTAAAATATTGATCGAAACCAGGTTTAATTGACTGTTTCAGTGTGGTCCCACATTACTACGTGATCCAAACCAGAAAAAAACCAGGATCCGTTCAACAAGTATGTGAAGAATGCGAAAGTATGAGTCTGATGAGTGAAAATCCCAGACCTAACCTAGACCTAACATGCGTTATCCTCTAAAATATTGATCGAAACCTAGTTTAATCGACTGTTTCAGTGTGGTACTACATTACTACGTGATGCAATCCAGAAAAAGCCCAGGATCTAGCCATCAAGTATGAGAAATATGCGAAAGAATGAGCCTGATGAGAGCAAATCCCAGACCTAACCTAGACCTAACATGCGTTATCCTCTAAAATATTGAGCGAAACCAGGTTTAATGGACTTTTTCAGTGTGGTACCACACTACTTCGTGATGCAAACCAGAAAAAACCCAGGATCTGTTCAACAAGTATGTGAAAAACGCTAAACTGTGAGCCTGATGAGGGCAAATCTTAGACCTAACCCAGACCTAAGATGCGTTATCCTCTAAAATATTTATCCAGACCAGGTTGCATTGAATGTTTCGGTGTGGTCCCACATTACTACGTGATCCAAACCAGAAAAAACCCAGGATCCGTTCAACAAGTATGTGAAGAATGCGAAAGTATGAGTCTGATGAGTGAAAATCCCAGGCCTAACCTAGACCTAACATGCGTTATCCTCAAAAATATTGATCGAAACCTGGTTTAATCGTCTGTTTCAGTGTGGTGCCACATTACTATGTGATCCAAACCAGAAAATAACCCAGGATCTGTTCAACGAGTATGTGAAGTGTGCGAAAGTATGAGTCTGATGAGGTCAAATCCCAGACCAATCCCAGACTTAACATGCGTTATCCTCTAAAATATTGATCGAAACCAGGTTTAATCGACTGTTTCAGTGTGGTACCACATTACTACGTGATCCAAACCAGAAAAAACCCAGGATCTAGCCATCAAGTATGAGAAATATGCGAAAGAATGAGCCTGATGAGAGCAAATCCCAGACCTAACCTAGACCTTACATGCGTTATCCACTAAAATATTGAGCGAAACCAGGTTTAATGGACTGTTTCAGTGTGATACCACACTGCTTCGTGATCCAAACCAGAAAAAACCCAGGATCTGTTCAACAAGTATGTGAAAAACGCTAAACTGTGAGCCTGATGAGGGCAAATCTTAGACCTAACCCAGACCTAAGATGCGTTATCCTCTAAAATAATTATCCAGACCAGGTTTCATTGAATGTTTCAGTGTGGTACCACTTTACTACGTGATCCAATCCAGAAAAAGCCCAGGATCTAGCCATCAAGTATGAGAAATATGCGAAAGTAGGAGTCTGATAAGGCCAAATCCTAGACCTATCCCAGACCTAACTTGCGTTATCCTCTAAAATATTGATCGAAACCAGGTTTAATTGACTGTTTCAGCGTGGTACCACATTACTACGTGATACAATCCAGAAACAGCCCAGGGTCTAGCCTTGAAGTATGAGAAATATGCGAAAGTATGAGCCTGATGAGGGCATATCCTAGACCTAACCCAGACCTAACATGCGTTATCCTCTAAAATATTTATCAAGACCAGGTTTAATTGATTGTTTCAGTGTGGTCCCACATTACTACGTGATCCAAACCAGAAAAACCCAGGATCTGTTCAACATGTATGAGTAATATGCGAAAGAATGAGCCTGATGTGAGCAAATCCCAGACCTAACCTAGACCTAACATGCGTTATCCTCTAAAATATTTATCAAGACCAGGTTTAATTGAATGTTTCAGTGTGGTACCACATTACTACGTGAACCAAGCCTGAAAAAACCCAGGATCCGTTCAACAAGTATGTTAAAACTGCGACAGTATGACCCTGATGCGGGCAAATCCCAGGCCTAACCTAGACCTAACATGCGTTGTCCTCTAGAATATTGATGGAAACCAGGTTTAATTGACTGTTTCAGTGTTGTACTTCATTACTACGTGATGCAATCCAGAAAAAGCCCAGGATCTGGCCATGCAGTATGAGAAATATGCCAAAGTAAGAGCCTGATGAGGGCAAATCCCAGACCTAACCTAGACCTAGCATGTATAATTCTCTAAAATATTGATCGAAACCAGGTTTAATTGACTGTTTCAGTGTTGTACTTCATTATTACGTGATGCAATCCAGAAAAAGCCCAGGATCTAGCCATCAAGTATGAGAAATATGCGAAAGAATGAGCCTGACGAGGGCAAATCCCAGACCTAACCTAGACCTAACATGAATTATTCTCTAAAATATTGATCGAAATCAGGTTTACTTGCCTGTTTCAGTGTGGCCCCACATTACTACGTGATCCAAACCAGAGAAAAACCCGGGGTCTGTTCAACAAGTATGTGAAAAGCGCGAAAGTATGAGTCTGATGAGGTCAAATCCCAGACCTATCCCAGACTTAAATTGCGTTATCCTCTAAAATATTGATCGAAACCAGGTTTAATCGACTGTTTCAGCGTGGTGCCACATTACTACGTGATACAATCCAGAAACAGCCCAGGATCTAGCCATCAAGTATGAGAAATATGCGAAAGTATGAGCCTGATGAGGGCAAATCCTAGACCTAACCCAAACCTAACATGCGTTATCCTCTAAAATATTTATCAAGACCAGGTTTAATTGAATGTTTCAGTGTGGTACCACATTACTACGTGAACCAAGCCTGAAAAAACCCAGGATCCGTTCAACAAGTATGTTAAAACTGCGACAGTATGACCCTGATGCGGGCAAATCCCAGGCCTAACCTAGACCTAACATGCGTTGTCCTCTAGAATATTGATGGAAACCAGGTTTAATTGACTGTTTCAGTGTTGTACTTCATTACTATGTGATGCAATCCAGAAAAAGCCCAGGATCTAGCCATGAAGTATGAGAAATATGCGAAAGTAAGAGCCTGATGAGGGCAAATCCTAGACCTATCCCAAACGTAACTTGCGTTATCCTCCAAAATATTGATCGAAACCAGGTTTAATTGACTGTTTCAGCGTGGTACCACATTACTGCGTGATACAATCCAGAAACAGCCCAGGGTCTAGCCTTGAAGTATGAGAAATATGCAAAAGTATGAGCCTGATGAGGGCAAATCCCAGACCTAACCTGGACCTAACATGAATTATTCTCTAAAATATTCATCGAAACCAGGTTTAATTGACTGTTTCAGTGTGGTCCCACATTACTACGTGATCCAAACCAGAAATAACCCAGGATCCGTTCAACAAGTATGTGAAGAATGCGAAAGTATGTGTCTGATGAGTGAAAATCCCAGGCCTAACCTAGACCTAACATGCGTTATCCTCTAAAATATTGATGGAAAGCAGGTTTAATTGACTGTTTCAGTGTTGTACTTCATTACTACGTGATGCAATCCAGAAAAAGCCCAGGATCTAGCAATCAAGTATGAGAAATATGCGAAAGAATGAGCCTGATGAGAGCAAATCCCAGACCTGACCTAGACCTATCATGAATTATTCTCTAAAATATTGATCGAAACCAGGTTTAATTCGCTGTTTCAGTGTGGTCCCACATTACTACGTGATCCAAACCAGAAAAAACCCATGATCCGTTCAACAAGTATGTGAAGAATGCGAAAGTATGAGTCTGATGAGTGAAAATCCCAGGCCTAACCTAGACCTAACATGCGTTATCCTCAAAAATATTGATCGAAACCTGGTTTAATCGTCTGTTTCAGTGTGGTGCCACATTACTATGTGATCCAAACCAGAAAATAACCCAGGATCTGTTCAACGAGTATGTGAAGTGTGCGAAAGTATGAGTCTGATGAGGTCAAATCCCAGACCAATCCCAGACTTAACATGCGTTATCCTCTAAAATATTGATCGAAACCTGGTTTAATCGACTGTTTCAGTGTGGTACCACATTACTACGTGATCCAAACCAGAAAAAACCCAGGATCTGTTCAACAAGTATGTGAAAAACGCTAAACTATGAGCCTGATGAGGGCAAATCCTAGACCTATCCCAGACCTAACTTGCGTTATCCTCTAAAATATTGATCGAAACCAGGTTTAATTGACTGTTTCAGCGTGGTACCACATTACTACGTAATACAATCCAGAAACAGCCCAGGATCTAGCCTTGAAGTATGAGAAATATGCGAAAGTATGAGCCTGATGAGGGCAAATCCTAGACCTAACCCAGACCTAACATGCGTTATCCTCTAAAATATTTATCAAGACCAGGTTTAATTGATTGTTTCAGTGTGGTCCCACATTACTACGTGATCCAAACCAGAAAAAACCCAGGATCTGTTCAACATCTATGAGAAATATGCGAAAGAATGAGCCTGATGAGAGCAAACCCCAGACCTAACCTAGACCTAACATGAATTATTCTCTAAAATATTGATCGAAACCAGGTTTAATTGACTGTTTCAGTGTGGTCCCACATTACTACGTGATCCAAACCAGAAAAAAACCAGGATCCGTTCAACAAGTATGTGAAGAATGCGAAAGTATGAGTCTGATGAGTGAAAATCCCAGACCTAACCTAGACCTAACATGCGTTATCCTCTAAAATATTGATCGAAACCTAGTTTAATCGACTGTTTCAGTGTGGTACTACATTACTACGTGATGCAATCCAGAAAAAGCCCAGGATCTAGCCATCAAGTATGAGAAATATGCGAAAGAATGAGCCTGATGAGAGCAAATCCCAGACCTAACCTAGACCTAACATGCGTTATCCTCTAAAATATTGAGCGAAACCAGGTTTAATGGACTGTTTCAGTGTGGTACCACACTACTTCGTGATGCAAACCAGAAAAAACCCAGGATCTGTTCAACAAGTATGTGAAAAACGCTAAACTGTGAGCCTGATGAGGGCAAATCTTAGACCTAACCCAGACCTAAGATGCGTTATCCTCTAAAATATTTATCCAGACCAGGTTGCATTGAATGTTTCGGTGTGGTCCCACATTACTACGTGATCCAAACCAGAAAAAACCCAGGATCCGTTCAACAAGTATGTGAAGAATGCGAAAGTATGAGTCTGATGAGTGAAAATCCCAGGCCTAACCTAGACCTAACATGCGTTATCCTCAAAAATATTGATCGAAACCTGGTTTAATCGTCTGTTTCAGTGTGGTGCCACATTACTATGTGATCCAAACCAGAAAATAACCCAGGATCTGTTCAACGAGTATGTGAAGTGTGCGAAAGTATGAGTCTGATGAGGTCAAATCCCAGACCAATCCCAGACTTAACATGCGTTATCCTCTAAAATATTGATCGAAACCAGGTTTAATCGACTGTTTCAGTGTGGTACCACATTACTACGTGATCCAAACCAGAAAAAACCCAGGATCTAGCCATCAAGTATGAGAAATATGCGAAAGAATGAGCCTGATGAGAGCAAATCCCAGACCTAACCTAGACCTTACATGCGTTATCCACTAAAATATTGAGCGAAACCAGGTTTAATGGACTGTTTCAGTGTGATACCACACTGCTTCGTGATCCAAACCAGAAAAAACCCAGGATCTGTTCAACAAGTATGTGAAAAACGCTAAACTGTGAGCCTGATGAGGGCAAATCTTAGACCTGACCCAGACCTAAGATGCGTTATCCTCTAAAATAATTATCCAGACCAGGTTTCATTGAATGTTTCAGTGTGGTACCACTTTACTACGTGATACAATCCAGAAACAGCCCAGGGTCTAGCCTTGAAGTATGAGAAATATGCGAAAGTATGAGCCTGATGAGGGCATATCCTAGACCTAACCCAGACCTAACATGCGTTATCCTCTAAAATATTTATCAAGACCAGGTTTAATTGATTGTTTCAGTGTGGTCCCACATTACTACGTGATCCAAACCAGAAAAACCCAGGATCTGTTCAACATGTATGAGTAATATGCGAAAGAATGAGCCTGATGTGAGCAAATCCCAGACCTAACCTAGACCTAACATGCGTTATCCTCTAAAATATTGATCGAAACCTGGATTAATCGACTGTTTCAGTGTGGTACCACATTACTATGTGATCCAAACCAGAAAATAACCCAGGATCTGTTCAAGGAGGTTGTGAAGTGTGCGAAAGTATGAGTCTGATGAGGTCAAATCCCAGACCTATCCCAGACCTAACTTGCGTTATCCTCAAAAATATTGATCGAAACCAGGTTTAATCGACTGTTTCAGTGTGGTACCACATTACTACGTGATCCAAGCCAGAAAATACCCAGGATCTAGCCATGAAGTATGAGAAATATGCGAAAGGATGAGCCTGATGAGTGCAAATCCTAGACCTATCCCAGACGTAACTTGCGTTATCCTCTAAAATATTGATCGAAACCAGGTTTAATTGACTGTTTCAGCGTGGTACCACATTACTGCGTGATACAATCCAGAAACAGCCCAGGGTCTAGCCTTGAAGTATGAGAAATATGCAAAAGTATGAGCCTGATGAGGGCAAATCCCAGACCTAACCTGGACCTAACATGAATTATTCTCTAAAATATTCATCGAAACCAGGTTTAATTGACTGTTTCAGTGTGGTCCCACATTACTACGTGATCCAAACCAGAAATAACCCAGGATCCGTTCAACAAGTATGTGAAGAATGCGAAAGTATGAGTCTGATGAGTGAAAATCCCAGGCCTAACCTAGACCTAACATGCGTTATCCTCAAAAATATTGATCGAAACCTGGTTTAATCGTCTGTTTCAGTGTGGTGCCACATTACTATGTGATCCAAACCAGAAAATAACCCAGGATCTGTTCAACGAGTATGTGAAGTGTGCGAAAGTATGAGTCTGATGAGGTCAAATCCCAGACCAATCCCAGACTTAACATGCGTTATCCTCTAAAATATTGATCGAAACCTGGTTTAATCGACTGTTTCAGTGTGGTACCACATTACTACGTGATCCAAACCAGAAAAAACCCAGGATCTGTTCAACAAGTATGTGAAAAACGCTAAACTATGAGCCTGATGAGGGCAAATCCTAGACCTATCCCAGACCTAACTTGCGTTATCCTCTAAAATATTGATCGAAACCAGGTTTAATTGACTGTTTCAGCGTGGTACCACATTACTACGTAATACAATCCAGAAACAGCCCAGGATCTAGCCTTGAAGTATGAGAAATATGCGAAAGTATGAGCCTGATGAGGGCAAATCCTAGACCTAACCCAGACCTAACATGCGTTATCCTCTAAAATATTTATCAAGACCAGGTTTAATTGATTGTTTCAGTGTGGTCCCACATTACTACGTGATCCAAACCAGAAAAAACCCAGGATCTGTTCAACATCTATGAGAAATATGCGAAAGAATGAGCCTGATGAGAGCAAACCCCAGACCTAACCTAGACCTAACATGAATTATTCTCTAAAATATTGATCGAAACCAGGTTTAATTGACTGTTTCAGTGTGGTCCCACATTACTACGTGATCCAAACCAGAAAAAAACCAGGATCCGTTCAACAAGTATGTGAAGAATGCGAAAGTATGAGTCTGATGAGTGAAAATCCCAGACCTAACCTAGACCTAACATGCGTTATCCTCTAAAATATTGATCGAAACCTAGTTTAATCGACTGTTTCAGTGTGGTACTACATTACTACGTGATGCAATCCAGAAAAAGCCCAGGATCTAGCCATCAAGTATGAGAAATATGCGAAAGAATGAGCCTGATGAGAGCAAATCCCAGACCTAACCTAGACCTAACATGCGTTATCCTCTAAAATATTGAGCGAAACCAGGTTTAATGGACTGTTTCAGTGTGGTACCACACTACTTCGTGATGCAAACCAGAAAAAACCCAGGATCTGTTCAACAAGTATGTGAAAAACGCTAAACTGTGAGCCTGATGAGGGCAAATCTTAGACCTAACCCAGACCTAAGATGCGTTATCCTCTAAAATATTTATCCAGACCAGGTTGCATTGAATGTTTCGGTGTGGTCCCACATTACTACGTGATCCAAACCAGAAAAAACCCAGGATCCGTTCAACAAGTATGTGAAGAATGCGAAAGTATGAGCCTGATGAGTGAAAATCCCAGGCCTAACCTAGACCTAACATGCGTTATCCTCAAAAATATTGATCGAAACCTGGTTTAATCGTCTGTTTCAGTGTGGTGCCACATTACTATGTGATCCAAACCAGAAAATAACCCAGGATCTGTTCAACGAGTATGTGAAGTGTGCGAAAGTATGAGTCTGATGAGGTCAAATCCCAGACCAATCCCAGACTTAACATGCGTTATCCTCTAAAATATTGATCGAAACCAGGTTTAATCGACTGTTTCAGTGTGGTACCACATTACTACGTGATCCAAACCAGAAAAGACCCAGGATCTAGCCATCAAGTATGAGAAATATGCGAAAGAATGAGCCTGATGAGAGCAAATCCCAGACCTAACCTAGACCTTACATGCGTTATCCACTAAAATATTGAGCGAAACCAGGTTTAATGGACTGTTTCAGTGTGATACCACACTGCTTCGTGATCCAAACCAGAAAAAACCCAGGATCTGTTCAACAAGTATGTGAAAAACGCTAAACTGTGAGCCTGATGAGGGCAAATCTTAGACCTGACCCAGACCTAAGATGCGTTATCCTCTAAAATAATTATCCAGACCAGGTTTCATTGAATGTTTCAGTGTGGTACCACTTTACTACGTGATCCAATCCAGAAAAAGCCCAGGATCTAGCCATCAAGTATGAGAAATATGCGAAAGTAGGAGTCTGATAAGGCCAAATCCTAGACCTATCCCAGACCTAACTTGCGTTATCCTCTAAAATATTGATCGAAACCAGGTTTAATTGACTGTTTCAGCGTGGTAGCACATTACTACGTGATACAATCCAGAAACAGCCCAGGGTCTAGCCTTGAAGTATGAGAAATATGCGAAAGTATGAGCCTGATGAGGGCATATCCTAGACCTAACCCAGACCTAACATGCGTTATCCTCTAAAATATTTATCAAGACCAGGTTTAATTGATTGTTTCAGTGTGGTCCCACATTACTACGTGATCCAAACCAGAAAAACCCAGGATCTGTTCAACATGTATGAGTAATATGCGAAAGAATGAGCCTGATGTGAGCAAATCCCAGACCTAACCTAGACCTAACATGCGTTATCCTCTAAAATATTGATCGAAACCTGGATTAATCGACTGTTTCAGTGTGGTACCACATTACTATGTGATCCAAACCAGAAAATAACCCAGGATCTGTTCAAGGAGGTTGTGAAGTGTGCGAAAGTATGAGTCTGATGAGGTCAAATCCCAGACCTATCCCAGACCTAACTTGCGTTATCCTCAAAAATATTGATCGAAACCAGGTTTAATCGACTGTTTCAGTGTGGTACCACATTACTACGTGATCCAAACCAGGAAAAACCCAGGATCCGTTCAACAAGTATGTGAAGAATGCGAAAGTATGAGTCTGTTGAGGTCAAATCCCAGACCTATCCCAGACCTAACTTGCGTTATCCTCAAAAATATTGATCGAAACCAGGTTTAATCGACTGTTTCAGTGTGGTACCACATTACTACGTGATCCAAGCCAGAAAATACCCAGGATCTAGCCATGAAGTATGAGAAATATGCGAAAGGATGAGCCTGATGAGTGCAAATCCTAGACCTAACCCAAACCTAACATGCGTTATCCTCTAAAATATTTATCAAGACCAGGTTTAATTGAATGTTTCAGTGTGGTACCACATTACTACGTGATCCAAACCAGAAAAAACCGAGGATCCGTACAACAGGTATGCGAAGAATGCGAAAGTATGAGCCTGAGCAGTGAAAATCTCAGGCCTTACCTAGACCTAACTTGCGTTGTCTTCTAAAATATTGATGGAAACCTGGTTTCATTGACTGTTTCAGTGTGGTACTACATTACTACGTGATGCAATCTAGAAAAAGCCCAGGATCTAGCCATCAAGTATGAGAAATATGCGAAAGAATGAGCCTGATGACAGCAAATCCCAGACCTAACCTAGACCTAACATGCGTTATCCTCTAAAATATTGAGCGAAACCTGGTTTAATGGACAGTTTCAGTATGGTACCACAGTACTACGTAAACCAAACCAGAAAAAACCCAGGATCTGTTCAAAAAGTATGTGAAAAATTCGAAAATGTGAGCCTGATGAGGGCAAATCTTAGACCTAACCTAAACCTAACATGCGTTATCCTCTAAAATATTTATCCAGACCAGGTTTCATTGAATGTTTCAGTGTGGTACCACTTTACTACGTGATCCAATCCAGAAATAGCCCAGGATCTAGCCATGAAGTATGAGAAATATGCGAAAGTAAGAGCCTGATGAGGGCAAATCCTAGACCTATCCCAGACCTAACTTGCGTTATCCTCTAAAATATTGATCGAAATCAGGTTTAATTGACTGTTTCAGCGTGGTGCCACATTACTACGTGATACAATCCAGAAACAGCCCAGGATCTAGCCATGAAGTCTGAGCAATATGCGAAAGTATGAGCCTGATGAGGGCAAATCCTGGACCTAACCCAGACCTAACATGCGTTATCCTCTAAAATATTTATCAAGACCAGGTTTAATTGAATGTTTCAGTGTGGTACCGCATTACTACGTGACGCAATCCAGAAATAGCCCAGGATCTAGCCATGAAGTATGAGAAATATGCGAAAGTATGAGCCTGATGAGGGCAGATCCTAGACCTAACCTAGACCTTACATGCGTTATCCTCTAAAATATTGAGCGAAACCAGGTTTAATGGACTGTTTCAGTGTGGTACCACACTACTTCGTGATCCAAACCAGAAAAATCCCAGGATCTGTTCAACAAGTATGTGAAAAACGCTAAACTGTGAGCCTGATGAGGGCAAATCTTAGACCTAACCCAGACCTAAGATGCGTTAACCTCTAAAATATTTATCAAGACCAGGTTTAATTGATAGTTTCAGTGTGGTCCCACATTACTACGTGATCCAAACCAGAAAAAACCCAGGATCTGTTCAACATGTATGAGAAATATGCGAAAGAATGAGCCTGATGAGGGCAAATCCTAGACCTAACCCAGACCTAACATGCGTTATCCTCTAAAATATTTATCAAGACCAGGTTTAATTGATTGTTTCAGTGTGGTCCCATATTACTACGTGATCCAAACCAGAAACAGCCCAGGATCTAGCCTTGAAGTATGAGAAATATGCGAAAGTATGAGCCTGATGAGAGCAAATCCCAGACCTAACATAGACCTAACATGAATTATTCTCTAAAATATTGATCGAAACCAGGTTTAATTGACTGTTTCAGTGTGGTCCCACATGACTACGTGATCCAAACCAGAAATAACCCAGGATCCGTTCAACAAGTATGTGAAGAATGCGAAAGTATGAGCCTGATGAGGGCAAATCCCAGACATATCCCAGACCTAACTTGCGTTATCCTCTAAAATATTGATCGAAATCAGGTTTAATTGACTGTTTCAGCGTGGTGCCACATTACTACGTGATACAATCCAGAAACAGCCCAGGATCTAGCCATGAAGTCTGAGCAATATGCGAAAGTATGAGCCTGATGAGGGCAAATCCTGGACCTAACCCAGACCTAACATGCGTTATCCTCTAAAATATTTATCAAGACCAGGTTTAATTGAATGTTTCAGTGTGGTACCGCATTACTACGTGATGCAATCCAGAAATAGCCCAGGATCTAGCCATGAAGTATGAGAAATATGCGAAAGTATGAGCCTGATGAGGGCAGATCCTAGACCTAACCCAGACCTAACATGCGTTATCCTCTAAAATATTTATCAAGACCAGGTTTAATTGAATGTTTCAGTGTGGTACCACATTACTACGTGATGCAATCCAGAAAAAGCCCAGTACCAAGCCATCAAGTTTGAGAAATATGCGAAAGTATGAGCCTGATGAGGGCAAATCCTAGACCTAACCCAGACCTAACATGCGTTATCCTCTAAAATATTTATCAAGACCAGGTTTAATTGATTGTCTCAGTGTGGTCCCACATTACTACGTGATCCAAACCAGAAAAAACCCAGGATCTGTTCAACATGTATGAGAAATATGCGAAAGAATGAGCCTGATGAGAGCAAATCCCAGACCTAACCTAGACCTAACATGAATTATTCTCTAAAATATTGATCGAAACCAGGTTTAATTGACTGTTTCAGTGTGGTCCCACATTACTACATGATCCAAACCAGAAATAACCCAGGATCCGTTCAACAAGTATGTGAAGAATGCGAAAGTATGAGTCTGATGAGGGCAAATCCTAGACCTATCCCAGACCTAACTTGCGTTATCCTCTAAAATATTTATCAAGACCAGGTTTAATTGAATGTTTCAGTGTGGTACCACATTACTGCGTGATCCAAACTAGAAAAAACCCAGGATCCGTTCAACAAGTATGTGAAGAATGCGAAAGTATGAGTCTGTTCAGTGAAAATCTCAGGCCTTACCTAGACCTAACTTGCGTCGTCCTCTAAAACATTGATGGAAACCAGGTTTCATTGACTGTTTCAGTGTGGTACTACATTACTACGTGATGCAATCCAGGAAAAGCCCAGGATCTAGCCATCAAGTATGAGAAATATGCGAAAGAATGAGCCTGATGAGAGCAAATCCCAGACCTAAACTAGACCTAACATGAATTATTCTCTAAAATATTGATCGAAACCAGGTTTAATTGACTGTTTCAGTGTGGTCCCACATTACTACATGATCCAAACCAGAAATAACCCAGGATCCGTTCAACAAGTATGTGAAGAATGCGAAAGTATGAGTCTGATGAGGGCAAATCCTAGACCTATCCCAGACCTAACTTGCGTTATCCTCTAAAATATTTATCAAGACCAGGTTTAATTGAATGTTTCAGTGTGGTACCACATTACTGCGTGATCCAAACTAGAAAAAACCCAGGATCCGTTCAACAAGTATGTGAAGAATGCGAAAGTATGAGTCTGTTCAGTGAAAATCTCAGGCCTTACCTAGACCTAACTTGCGTCGTCCTCTAAAACATTGATGGAAACCAGGTTTCATTGACTGTTTCAGTGTGGTACTACATTACTACGTGATGCAATCCAGGAAAAGCCCAGGATCTAGCCATCAAGTATGAGAAATATGCGAAAGAATGAGCCTGATGAGAGCAAATCCCAGACCTAAACTAGACCTAACATGAATTATTCTCTTAAATATTGATCGAAACCAGGTGTAATTGATTGTTTCAGTGTGGTCCCACATTACTACGTGATCCAAACCAGAAAAAACCTAGGATCCGTTCAACAAGTATGTGAAGAATGCGAAAGTATGAGTCTGATGAGGGCAAATCCCAGACCTATCCCAGACCTAACTTGCGTTATCCTCTAAAATATTGATCGAAACCAGGTTTAATTGACTGTTTTAGTGTGGTACCACATTACTACGTGATCCAAACCAGAAAAAACCCAGGATCTGTTCAACAAGTATGTGAAAAACGCGAAACTGTGAGCCTGATGAGGGCAAATCTTAGACCTAACCCAGACCTAAGATGCGTTATCCTCTAAAATATTTATCCAGACCAGGTTTCATTGAATGTTTCAGTGTGGTACCACTTTACTACGTGATCCAATCCAGAAATAGCCCTGGATCTAGCCATGACGTATGAGAAATATGCGATAGTATGAGCCTGATGAGTGAAAATCCCAGGCCTAACCTAGACCCAACATGCGTTATCCTCTAAAATATTGATCGAAACCCGGTTTAATCGACTGTTTCAGTGTGGTACCATATAACTATGTGATCCAAACCAGAAAATAACCCAGGATCTGTTCAAGGAGCATGTGAAGTGTGCGAAAGTATGAGTCTGATGAGGTCAAATCCCAGACCTATCCCAGACCTAACTTGCGTTATCCTCTAAAATATTTATCCAGACCAGGTTTCATTGAATGTTTCAGTGTGGTCCCACATTACTACGTGATCCAAACCAGAAAAAGCCCAGGATCTAGCCATCAAGTATGAGAAATATGCGAAAGAATGAGCCTGGTGAGAGCAAATACCAGACCTAACCTAGACCTTACATGCGTTATCCTCTAAAATATTGAGCGAAACCAGGTTTAATGGACTGTTTCAGTGTGGTACCACACTACTTCGTGATCCAAACCAGAAAAATCCCAGGATCTGTTCAACAAGTATGTGAAAAACGCTAAACTGTGAGCCTGATGAGGGCAAATCTTAGACCTAACCCAGACCTAAGATGCGTTAACCTCTAAAATATTTATCAAGACCAGGTTTAATTGATAGTTTCAGTGTGGTCCCACATTACTACGTGATCCAAACCAGAAAAAACCCAGGATCTGTTCAACATGTATGAGAAATATGCGAAAGAATGAGCCTGATGAGGGCAAATCCTAGACCTAACCCAGACCTAACATGCGTTATCCTCTAAAATATTTATCAAGACCAGGTTTAATTGATTGTTTCAGTGTGGTCCCATATTACTACGTGATCCAAACCAGAAACAGCCCAGGATCTAGCCTTGAAGTATGAGAAATATGCGAAAGTATGAGCCTGATGAGAGCAAATCCCAGACCTAACATAGACCTAACATGAATTATTCTCTAAAATATTGATCGAAACCAGGTTTAATTGACTGTTTCAGTGTGGTCCCACATTACTACGTGATCCAAACCAGAAATAACCCAGGATCCGTTCAACAAGTATGTGAAGAATGCGAAAGTATGAGCCTGATGAGGGCAAATCCCAGACATATCCCAGACCTAACTTGCGTTGTCCTCTAAGATAATGATGGAAACCAGGTTTCATTGACTGTCTCAGTGTTGTACTTCAATACTACGTGATGCGATCCAGAAAAAGCCCAGGATCTAGCCATCAAGTATGAGAAATATGCGAAAGAATGAGCCTGATGAGAGCAAATCCCAGACCTAACCTAGACCTAACATGCGCTATCCTCAAAAATATTGATCGAAACCTGGTTTAATCGACTGTTTCAGTGTGGTGCCACATTACTATGTGATCCAAACCTGAAAAAACCCAGGATCTGTTCACCAAGTATGTGAAAAACGCGAAAGTATGAGTCTGATGAGGTCAAATCCCAGACCTATCCCAGACTTAACTTGCGTTATCCTCTAAAATATTTATCAAGACAAGGTTTAATTGAATGTTTCAGTGTGGTACCACATTACTACGAGAAACAAACCAGAAAAAACCCAGGATCCGTTCAACAAGCATGTGAAGAATGCGAAAGTATGAGTCTGATCAGTGAAAATCTCAGGCCTTACCTAGACCTAACTTGCGTTGTCCTCTAAAATATTGATGGAAACCAGGTTTCATTGACTGTTTCAGTGTGGTGCTACATTACTACGTGATGTAATCCAGAAAAAGCCCAGGATCTAGCCATCAAGTATGAGAAATATGCGAAAGAATGAGCCTGATGAGAGCAAATCCCAGACCTAACCTAGACCTAACATGCGTTATCCTCTAAAATATTGAGCGAAACCAGGTTTAATGGACTGTTTCAGTGAGGTACCACACTACTTCGTGATCCAAACCAGAAAAAGCCCAGGATCTGTTCAACAAGTATGTGAAAAACGCTAAACTGTGAGCCTGATGAGGGCAAATCTTAGACCTAACCCAGACATAAGATGCGTTATCCTCTAAAATATTTATCCAGACCAGGTTTCATTGAATGTTTCAGTGTGGTACCACTTTGCTACGTGATCCAATCCAGAAATAGCCCAGGATCTAGCCATGAAGTATGAGAAATATGCGAAAGTATGAGCCTGATGTGGGCAAATCCTAGACCTAACCCAGACCTAACATGCGTTATCCTCTAAAGTATTTATCAAGATCAGGTTTAATTGATTGTTTCAGTGTGGTCCCACATTACTACGTGATCCAAACCAGAAATAACCCAGGATCTGTTCAACATGTATGAGAAATATGCGAAAGAATGAGCCTGATGAGAGCAAATCCCAGACCTAACCTAGACCTAACATGAATTATTCTCTAAAATATTGATCGAAACCAGGTTTACTTGACTGTTTCAGTGTGGTCCCACATTACTACGTGATCCAAACCAGAAGAAACCCAGGATCTGTTCACCAAGTATGTGAAAAACGCGAAAGTATGAGTCTGATGAGGTCAAATCCCAGACCTATCCCAGACTTAGCTTGCGTTATCCTCTAAAATATTGATCGAAACCAGATTTAATCGACTGTTTCAGCGTGGTGCCACATTACTACGTGATACAATCCAGAAACAGCCCACGATCTAGCCATCAAGTATGAGAAATATGCGAAAGAATGAGCCTGATGAGAGCAAATCCCAGACCTAACATAGACCTAACATGAATTATTCTCTAAAATATTGATCGAAACCAGGTTTAATTGACTGTTTCAGTGTGGACCCACATTACTACGTGATCCAAACCAGAAATAACCCAGGATCCGTTCAACAAGTATGTGAAGAATGCGAAAGTATGAGTCTGATGAGTGAAAATCCCAGGCCTAACCTAGACCTAACATGCGTTATCCTCTAAAATATTGATCCAAACCAGGTTTAATGGACTGTTTCAGTGTGGTACCACACTACTACGTGATACAAACCAGAAAAAGCCCAGGATCTAGCCACAAGTATGAGAAATATGCGAAAGAATGAGCCTGATGAGAGCAAATCCCAGACCTAACCTAGACCAAACATGAATTATTCTCTAAAATATTGATCAAAACCAGGTTTAATTGACTGTTTCAGTGTGGCACCACATTACTGCGTGATCCAATCCAGAAATAGCCCAGGATCCAGCCATGAAGTATGAGAAATATGCGAAAGAATGAGCCTGACGAGGGCAAATCCCAGACCTAACCTAGACCTAACATGAATTATTCTCTAAAATATTGATCGAAACCAGGTTTGCTTGACTGTTTCAGTGTGGCCCCACATTACTACGTGATCCAAACCAGAAAAAACCCAGGATCTAGCCATCAAGTATGAGAAATATGCGAAAGTATGAGCCTGATGAGGGCAAATCCTAGACCTAACCCAAACCTAACATGCGTTATCCTCTAAAATATTTATCAAGACCAGTATTAATTGAATGTTTCAGTGTGGTACCACATTACTACGTGAACCAAGCCTGAAAAAACCCGGGATCCGTTCAACAAGTACGTGAAGAATGCGAAAGTATGAGTCTGATGAGTGAAAATCCCAGGCCTAACCTAGACCTAACATGCGTTATCGTCAAAAATATTGATCGAAACCTGGTTTAATCGTCTGTTTCAGTGTGGTGCCACATTACTATGTGATCCAAACCAGAAAATAACCCAGGATCTGTTCAACGAGTATGTGAAGTGTGCGAAAGTATGAGTCTGATGAGGTCAAATCCCAGACCAATCCCAGACTTAACATGCGTTATCCTCTAAAATATTGATCGAAACCTGGTTTAATCGACTGTTTCAGTGTGGTACCACATTACTACGTGATCCAAACCAGAAAAAACCCAGGATCTAGCCACCAAGAATGAGAAATATGCGAAAGAATGAGCCTGATGAGAGCAAATCCCAGACCTAACCTAGACCTTACATGCGTTATCCTCTAAAATATTGAGCGAAACCAGGTTTAATGGACAGTTTCAGTGTGATACCACACTGCTTCGTGATCCAAACCAGAAAAAACCCAGGATCTGTTCAACAAGTATGTGAAAAACGCTAAACTGTGAGCCTGATGAGGGCAAATCTTAGACCCAACCCAGACCTAAGATGCGTTATCCTCTAAAATATTTATCCAGACCAGGTTTCATTGAATGTTTCAGTGTGGTACCACTTTACTACGTGATCCAATCCAGAAAAAGCCCAGGATCTAGCCATCAAGTATGAGAAATATGCGAAAGTAGGAGCCTGATGAGGGCAAATCCTAGACCTATCCCAGACCTAACTTGCGTTATCCTCTAAAATATTGATCGAAACCAGGTTTAATTGACTGTTTCAGCGTGGTACCACATTACTACGTGATACAATCCAGAAACAGCCCAGGGTCTAGCCTTCAAGTATGAGAAATATGCGAAAGTATGAGCCTGATGAGGGCAAATCCTAGACCTAACCCAGACCTAACATGCGTTATCCTCTAAAATATTTATCAAGACCAGGTTTAATTGATTGTTTCAGTGTGGTCCCACATTACTACGTGATCCAAACCAGAAAAAACCCAGGATCTGTTCAACATGTATGAGAAATATGCGAAAGAATGAGCCTGATGAGAGCAAATCCCAGGCCTAACCTAGACCTAACATGAATTATTCTCTAAAATATTGATCGAAACCAGGTTTAATTGACTGTTTCAGTGTGGTCCCACATTACTACATGATCCAAACCAGAAATAACCCAGGATCCGTTCAACAAGTGTGTGAAGAATGCGAAAGTATGAGTCTGATGAGTGAAAATCCCAGACCTAACCTAGACCTAACATGCGTTATCCTCTAAAATATTGATCGAAACCTGGTTTAATCGACTGTTTCAGTGTGGTACTACATTACTACGTGATGCAATCCAGAAAAAGCCCAGGATCTAGCCATCAAGTATGAGAAATATGTGAAAGAATGAGCCTGATGAGAGCAAATCCCAGACCTAACCTAGACCAAACATGCGTTATCCTCTAAAATATTGAGCGAAACCAGGTTTAATGGACTGTTTCAGTGTGGTACCACACTACTTCGTGATGCAAACCAGAAAAAACCCAGGATCTGTTCAACAAGTATGTGAAAAACGCTAAACTGTGAGCCTGATGAGGGCAAATCTTAGACCTAACCCAGACCTAAGATGCGTTATTCTCTAAAATATTTATCCAGACCAGGTTGCATTGAATGTTTCGGTGTGGTCCCACATTACTACGTGATCCAAACCAGAAAAAACCCAGGATCCGTTCAACAAGTATGTGAAGAATGCGAAAGTAGGAGCCTGATAAGGCCAAATCCTAGACCTATCCCAGACCTAACTTGCGTTATCCTCTAAAATATTGATCGAAACCAGGTTTAATTGACTGTTTCAGCGTGGTACCACATTACTACGTGATCCAATCCAGAAAAAGCCCAGGATCTAGCCATCAAGTATGAGAAATATGCGAAAGTAGGAGCCTGATAAGGCCAAATCCTAGACCTATCCCAGACCTAACTTGCGTTATCCTCTAAAATATTGATCGAAACCAGGTTTAATTGACTGTTTCAGCGTGGTACCACATTACTACGTGATACAATCCAGAAACAGCCCAGGGTCTAGCCTTGAAGTATGAGAAATATGCGAAAGTATGAGCCTGATGAGGGCAAATCCTAGACCTATCCCAGACCTAACTTGCGTTATCCTCTAAAATATTGAGCGAAACCAGGTTTAATGGACTGTTTCAGTGTGGTACCACACTACTTCGTGATCCAAACCAGAAAAATCCCAGGATCTGTTCAACAAGTATGTGAAAAACGCTAAACTATGAGCCTGATGAGGGCAAATCTTAGACCTAACCCAGACCTAAGATGCGTTAACCTCTAAAATATTTATCAAGACCAGGTTTAATTGATTGTTTCAGTGTGGTCCCACATTACTACGTGATCCAAACCAGAAAAAACCCAGGATCTGTTCAACATGTATGAGAAATATGCGAAAGAATGAGCCTGATGAGGGCAAATCCTAGACCTAACCCAGACCTAACATGCGTTATCCTCTAAAATATTGATCGAAACCAGGTTTAATTGACTGTTTCAGCGTGGTACCACATTACTACGTAATACAATCCAGAAACAGCCCAGGATCTAGCCTTGAAGTATGAGAAATATGCGAAAGTATGAGCCTGATGAGGGCAAATCCCAGACCTATCCCAGACTTAGCTTGCGTTATCCTCTAAAATATTGATCGAAACCAGGTTGAATCGACTGTTTCAGCGTGGTGCCACATTACTACGTGATACAATCCAGAAACAGCCCACGATCTAGCCATCAAGTATGAGAAATATGCGAAAGAATGAGCCTGATGAGAGCAAATCCCAGACCTAACATAGACCTAACAGGAATTATTCTCTAAAATATTGATCGAAACCAGGTTTAATTGACTGTTTCAGTGTGGACCCACATTACTACGTGATCCAAATCAGAAATAACCCAGGATCCGTTCAACAAGTATGTGAAGAATGCGAAAGTATGAGTCTGATGAGTGAAAATCCCAGGCCTAACCTAGACCTAACATGCGTTATCCTCTAAAATATTGATCCAAACCAGGTTTAATGGACTGTTTCGGCGTGGTACCACACTACTACGTGATCCAAACCAGAAAAAACCCAGGATCTGTTCAACAAGTATGTGAAAAACGCGAAAGTATGAGCCTGATGAGGGCAAATCCCAGACATATCCCAGACCTAACTTGCGCTGTCCTCTAAGATATTGATGGAAACCAGGTTTCATTGACTGTTTCAGTGTGGTACTACATTA
Organism: Colletes latitarsis; assembly: GCF_051014445.1. Classification (NCBI taxonomy): domain Eukaryota; kingdom Metazoa; phylum Arthropoda; class Insecta; order Hymenoptera; family Colletidae; genus Colletes; species Colletes latitarsis. The sequence goes on along the minus strand of NW_027488367.1, from coordinate 26,826,060 downwards.
CTACGTGATGCAATCCAGAAAAAGCCCAGGATCTAGCCATCAAGTATGAGAAATATGCGAAAGAATGAGCCTGATGACAGCAAATCCCAAACCTAACATAGACCTAACATGAATTATTCTCTAAAATATTGATCGAAACCAGGTTTAATTGACTGTTTCAGTGTGGTCCCACATTACTACGTGATCCAAACCAGAAATAACCCAGGATCCGTTCAACAAGTATGTGAAGAATGCGAAAGTATGAGTCTCATGAGTGAAAATCCCAGGCCTAACCTAGACCCAACATGCGTTATCCTCAAAAATATTGATCGAAACCTGGTTTAATCGACTGTTTCAGTGTGGTACCACATTACTATGTGATCCAAACCTGAAAATAACCCAGGATCTGTTCAACAAGTATGTGAAACACGCGAAAGTATGAGTCTGATGAGGTCAAATCCCAGACCTATCCCAGACTTAACTTGTGTTATCTCTCCACATTACTACGTGATACAATCCAGAAACAGCCCGGGATCTAGCCACGAAGTATGTGAAATATGCGAAAGTATGAGCCTGATGAGGGCAGTCCTAGACCTAACCCAAACCTAACATGCGTTATCCTCTAAAATATTTATCAAGACCAGGTTTAATGGACTGTTTCAGTGTGGTACCACACTACTACGTGATACAAACCAGAAAAAGCCCAGGATCTAGCCATCAAGTATGAGAAATATGCGAAAGAATGAGCCTGATGAGAGCAAATCCCAGACCTAACCTAGACCAAACATGAATTATTCTCTAAAATATTGATCAAAACCAGGTTTAATTGACTGTTTCAGTGTGGCACCACATTACTGCGTGATCCAATCCAGAAATAGCCCAGGATCCAGCCATGAAGTATGAGAAATATGCGAAAGAATGAGCCTGACGAGGGCAAATCCCAGACCTAACCTAGACCTAACATGAATTATTCTCTAAAATATTGATCGAAACCAGGTTTGCTTGACTGTTTCAGTGTGGCCCCACATTACTACGTGATCCAAACCAGAAAAAACCCAGGATCTGGCCATCAAGTATGAGAAATATGCGAAAGTATGAGCCTGATGAGGGCAAATCCTAGACCTAACCCAAACCTAACATGCGTTATCCTCTAAAATATTTATCAAGACCAGTATTAATTGAATGTTTCAGTGTGGTACCACATTACTACGTGAACCAAGCCTGAAAAAACCCGGGATCCGCTCAACAAGTATGTGAAGAATGCGAAAGTATGAGTCTGATGAGTGAATATCCCAGGCCTAACCTAGACCTAACATGCGTTATCCTCAAAAATATTGATCGAAACCTGGTTTAATCGTCTGTTTCAGTGTGGTGCCACATCACTATGTGATCCAAACCAGAAAATAACCCAGGATCTGTTCAACGAGTATGTGAAGTGTGCGAAAGTATGAGTCTGATGAGGTCAAATCCCAGACCAATCCCAGACTTAACATGCGTTATCCTCTAAAATATTGATCGAAACCTGGTTTAATCGACTGTTTCAGTGTGGTACCACATTACTACGTGATCCAAACCAGAAAAAACCCAGGATCTAGCCATCAAGAATGAGAAATATGCGAAAGAATGAGCCTGATGAGAGCAAATCCCAGACCTAACCTAGACCTTACATGCGTTATCCTCTAAAATATTGAGCGAAACCAGGTTTAATGGACTGTTTCAGTGTGATACCACACTGTTTCGTGATCCAAACCAGAAAAAACCCAGGATCTGTTCAACAAGTATGTGAAAAACGCTAAACTGTGAGCCTGATGAGGGCAAATCTTAGACCCAACCCAGACCTAAGATGCGTTATCCTCTAAAATATTTATCCAGACCAGGTTTCATTGAATGTTTCAGTGTGGTACCACTTTACTACGTGATCCAATCCAGAAAAAGCCCAGGATCTAGCCATCAAGTATGAGAAATATGCGAAAGTAGGAGCCTGATGAGGGCAAATCCTAGACCTATCCCAGACCTAACTTGCGTTATCCTCTAAAATATTGATCGAAATCAGGTTTAATTGACTGTTTCAGCGTGGTACCACATTACTACGTGATACAATCCAGAAACAGCCCAGGGTCTAGCCTTGAAGTATGAGAAATATGCGAAAGTATGAGCCTGATGAGGGCAAATCCTAGACCTAACCCAGACCTAACATGCGTTATCCTCTAAAATATTTATCAAGACCAGGTTTAATTGATTGTTTCAGTGTGGTCCCACATTACTACGTGATCCAAACCAGAAAAAACCCAGGATCTGTTCAACATGTATGAGAAATATGCGAAAGAATGAGCCTGATGAGAGCAAATCCCAGCTCTAACCTAGACCTAACATGAATTATTCTCTAAAATATTGATCGAAACCAGGTTTAATTGACTGTTTCAGTGTGGTCCCACATTACTACATGATCCAAACCAGAAATAACCCAGGATCCGTTCAACAAGTGTGTGAAGAATGCGAAAGTATGAGTCTGATGAGTGAAAATCCCAGACCTAACCTAGACCTAACATGCGTTATCCTCTAAAATATTGATCGAAACCTGGTATAATCGACTGTTTCAGTGTGGTACTACATTACTACGTGATGCAATCCAGAAAAAGCCCAGGATCTAGCCATCAAGTATGAGAAATATGCGAAAGAATGAGCCTGATGAGAGCAAATCCCAGACCTAACGTAGACCTAACATGCGTTATCCTCTAAAATATTGAGCGAAACCAGGTTTAATGGACTGTTTCAGTGTGGTACCACACTACTTCGTGATGCAAACCAGAAAAAACCCAGGATCTGTTCAACAAGTATGTGAAAAACGCTAAACTGTGAGCCTGATGAGGGCAAATCTTAGACCTAACCCAGACCTAAGATGCGTTATCCTCTAAAATATTTATCCAGACCAGGTTGCATTGAATGTTTCGGTGTGGTCCCACATTACTACGTGATCCAAACCAGAAAAAACCCAGGATCCGTTCAACAAGTATGTGAAGAATGCGAAAGTATGAGTCTGATGAGTGAAAATCCCAGGCCTAACCTAGACCTAACATGCGTTATCCTCAAAAATATTGATCGAAACCTGGTTTAATCGTTTGTTTCAGTGTGGTGCCACATTACTATGTGATCCAAACCAGAAAATAACCCAGGATCTGTTCAACGAGTATGTGAAGTGTGCGAAAGTATGAGTCTGATGAGGTCAAATCCCAGACCAATCCCAGACTTAACATGCGTTATCCTCTAAAATATTGATCGAAACCAGGTTTAATCGACTGTTTCAGTGTGGTACCACATTACTACGTGATCCAAACCAGAAAAAACCCAGGATCTAGCCATCAAGTATGAGAAATATGCGAAAGAATGAGCCTGATGAGAGCAAATCCCAGACCTAACCTAGACCTTACATGCGTTATCCTCTAAAATATTGAGCGAAACCAGGTTTAATGGACTGTTTCAGTGTGATACCACACTGCTTCGTGATCCAAACCAGAAAAAACCCAGGATCTGTTCAACAAGTATGTGAAAAACGCTAAACTGTGAGCCTGATGAGGGCAAATCTTAGACCTAACCCAGACCTAAGATGCGTTATCCTCTAAAATAATTATCCAGACCAGGTTTCATTGAATGTTTCAGTGTGGTACCACTTTACTACGTGATCCAATCCAGAAAAAGCCCAGGATCTAGCCATCAAGTATGAGAAATATGCGAAAGTAGGAGCCTGATAAGGCCAAATCCTAGACCTATCCCAGACCTAACTTGCGTTATCCTCTAAAATATTGATCGAAACCAGGTTTAATTGACTGTTTCAGCGTGGTACCACATTACTACGTGATCCAATCCAGAAAAAGCCCAGGATCTAGCCATCAAGTATGAGAAATATGCGAAAGTAGGAGCCTGACAAGGCCAAATCCTAGACCTATCCCAGACCTAACTTGCGTTATCCTCTAAAATATTGATCGAAACCAGGTTTAATTGACTGTCTCAGCGTGGTACCACATTACTACGTGATACAATCCAGAAACAGCCCAGGGTCTAGCCTTGAAGTATGAGAAATATGCGAAAGTATGAGCCTGATGAGGGCAAATCCTAGACCTAACCCAGACCTAACATGCGTTATCCTCTAAAATATTTATCAAGACCAGGTTTAATTGATTGTTTCAGTGTGGTCCCACATTACTACGTGATCCAAACCAGAAAAACCCAGGATCTGTTCAACATGTATGAGAAATATGCGAAAGAATGAGCCTGATGTGAGCAAATCCCAGACCTAACCTAGACCTAACATGCGTTATCCTCTAAAATATTGATCGAAACCTGGTTTAATCGACTGTTTCAGTGTGGTACCACATTACTATGTGATCCAAACCAGAAAATAACCCAGGATCTGTTCAAGGAGGTTGTGAAGTGTGCGAAAGTATGAGTCTGATGAGGTCAAATCCCAGACCTATCCCAGACCTAACTTGCGTTATCCTCAAAAATATTGATCGAAACCAGGTTTAATCGACTGTTTCAGTGTGGTACCACATTACTACGTGATCCAAACCAGGAAAAACCCAGGATCCGTTCAACAAGTATGTGAAGAATGCGAAATTATGAGTCTGATGAGTGAAAATCCCAGACCTAACCTAGACCTAACATGCGTTATCCTCTAAAATATTGATCGAAACCTGGTTTAATCGACTGTTTCAGTGTGGTACCACATTACTATGTGATCCAAACCAGAAAATAAACCAGGATCTGTTCAACGAGTATGTGAAGTGTGCGAAAGTATGAGTCTGATGAGGTCAAATCCCAGACCAATCCCAGACTTAACATGCGTTATCCTCTAAAATATTGATCGAAACCAGGTTTAATCGACTGTTTCAGTGTGGTACCACATTACTACGTGATCCAAGCCAGAAAAAACCCAGGATCTAGCCATCAAGTATGAGAAATATGCGAAAGAATGAGCCTGATGAGAGCAAATCCCAGACCTAACCTAGACCTTACTTGCGTTATCCTCTAAAATATTGAGCGAAACCAGGTTTAATGGACTGCTTCAGTGTGGTACCACACTGCTTCGTGATCCAAACCAGAAAAAACCCAGGATCTGTTCAACAAGTATGTGAAGAATGCGAAAGTATGAGTCTGATGAGTGAAAATCCCAGACCCAACCTAGACCTTACATGCGTTATCCTCTAAAATATTGAGCGAAACCAGGTTTAATGGACTGTTTCAGCGTGGTACCACATTACTACGTGATACAATCCAGAAACAGCCCAGGGTCTAGCCTTGAAGTATGAGAAATATGCGAAAGTATGAGCCTGATGAGGGCAAATCCTAGACCTAACCAAGACCTAACATGCGTTATCCTCTAAAATATTTATCAAGACCAGGTTTAATTGATTGTTTCAGTGTGGTCCCACATTACTACGTGATCCAAACCAGAAAAAACCCAGGATCTGTTCAACATGTATGAGAAATATGCGAAAGAATGAGCCTGATGAGAGCAAATCCCAGACCTAACCTAGACCTAACATGAATTATTCTCTAAAATATTGATCGAAACCAGGTTTAATTGACTGTTTCAGTGTGGTCCCACATTACTACATGATCCAAACCAGAAATAACCCAGGATCCGTTCAACAAGTATGTGAAGAATGCGAAAGTATGAGTCTGATGAGGGCAAATCCTAGACCTATCCCAGACCTAACTTGCGTTATCCTCTAAAATATTTATCAAGACCAGGTTTAATTGAATGTTTCAGTGTGGTACCACATTACTGCGTGATCCAAACTAGAAAAAACCCAGGATCCGTTCAACAAGTATGTGAAGAATGCGAAAGTATGAGTCTGTTCAGTGAAAATCTCAGGCCTTACCTAGACCTAACTTGCGTCGTCCTGTAAAACATTGATGGAAACCAGGTTTCATTGACTGTTTCAGTGTGGTACTACATTACTACGTGATGCAATCCAGGAAAAGCCCAGGATCTAGCCATCAAGTATGAGAAATATGCGAAAGAATGAGCCTGATGAGAGCAAATCCCAGACCTAACCTAGACCTAACATGCGTTATCCTCCAAAATATTGATCGAAACCAGGTTTAATTGACTGTTTCAGCGTGGTACCACATTACTACGTGATACAATCCAGAAACAGCCCAGGATCTAGCCATGAAGTATGAGAAACATGCGAAAGTATGAGCCTGATGAGTGAAAATCCCAGGCCTAACCTAGACCTAACATGCGTTATCCTCTAAAATATTGATCGAAACCCGGTTTAATCGACTGTTTCAGTGTGGTACCATATAACTATGTGATCCAAACCAGAAAATAACCCAGGATCTGTTCAAGGAGTATGTGAAGTGTGCGAAAGTATGAGTCTGATGAGGTCAAATCCCAGACCTATCCCAGACCTAACTTGCGTTATCCTCTAAAATATTTGTCCAGACCAGGTTTCATTGAATGTTTCAGTGTGGTCCCACATTACTACGTGATCCAAACCAGAAAAAACCCAGGATCCGTTCAACAAGTATGTGAAGAATGCGATAGTATGAGTCTGATGAGTGTAAATCCCAGGCCTAACCTAGACCTAACATGCGTTATCCTCTAAAATATTGATCGAAACCCGGTTTAATCGACTGTTTCAGTGTGTTACCACATTACTATGTGATCCAAACCAGAAAATAACCCAGGATCTGTTCAAGGGGTATGTGAAGTGTGCGAAAGTATGAGTCTGATGAGGTCAAATCCCAGACCAATCCCGGACTTAACTTGCGTTATCCTCTAAAATATTGATCGAAACCAGGTTTAATCGACTGTTTCAGTGTGGTACCACATTACTACGTGATCCAAACCAGAAAAAGCCCAGGATCTAGCCATCAAGTATGAGAAATATGCGAAAGAATGAGCCTGGTGAGAGCAAATACCAGACCTAACCTAGACCTTACATGCGTTATCCTCTAAAATATTGAGCGAAACCAGGTTTAATGGACTGTTTCAGTGTGGTACCACACTACTTCGTGAACCAAACCAGAAAAATCCCAGGATCTGTTCAACAAGTATGTGAAAAACGCTAAACTGTGAGCCTGATGAGGGCAAATCTTAGACCTAACCCAGACCTAAGATGCGTTAACCTCTAAAATGTTTATCCAGACCAGGTTTCATTGAATGTTTCAGTGTGGTACCACTTTACTACGTGATCCAATCCAGAAATAGCACAGGATCTAGCCATGAAGTATGAGAAATATGCGAAACTGAGAGCCTGATGAGGGCAAATCCTAGACCTATCCCAGACCTAACTTGCGTTATCCTCTAAAATATTGATCGAAACCAGGTTTAATTGACTGTTTCAGCGTGGTACCACATTACTACGTAATACAATCCAGAAACAGCCCAGGATCTAGCCTTGAAGTATGAGAAATATGCGAAAGTATGAGCCTGATGAGGGCAAATCCTAGACCTAACCCAGACCTAACATGCGTTATCCTCTAAAATATTTATCAAGACCAGGTTTAATTGATTGTTTCAGTGTGGTCCCACATTACTACGTGATCCAAACCAGAAAACACCCTGGATCTGTTCAACATGTATGAGAAATATGCGAAAGAATGAGCCTGATGAGAGCAAATCCCAGACCTGACATAGACCTAACATGAATTATTCTCTAAAATATTGATCGAAACCAGGTTTAATTGACTGTTTCAGTGTGGTCCCACATTACTACGTGATCCAAACCAGAAATAACCCAGGATCCGTTCAACAAGTATGTGAAGAATGCGAAAGTATGAGTCTGATGAGTGAAAATCCCAGGCCTAACCTAGACCTAACATGCGTTATCCTCTAAAATATTGATCCAAACCAGGTTTAATGGACTGTTTCAGGGTGGTACCACACTACTACGTGATCCAAACCAGAAAAAACCCAGGATCTGTTCAACAAGTATGTGAAAAACGCGAAAGTATGAGCCTGATGAGGGCAAATCCCAGACATATCCCAGACCTAACTTGCGTTGTCCTGTAAGATATTGATGGAAACCAGGTTTCATTGACTGTCTCAGTGTTGTACTTCAATACTACGTGATGCGATCCAGAAAAAGCCCAGGATCTAGCCATCAAGTATGAGAAATATGCGAAAGAATGAGCCTGATGAGAGCAAATCCCAGACCTAACCTAGACCTAACATGAATTATTCTCTAAAATATTGATCGAAACCAGGTTTAATTGACTGTTTCAGTGTGGTCCCACATTACTACGTGATCCAAACCAGAAAAAAACCAGGATCCGTTCAACAAGTATGTGAAGAATGCGAAAGTATGAGTCCGATGAGTGAAAATCCCAGGCCTAACCTAGACCTAACATGCGCTATCCTCAAAAATATTGATCGAAACCTGGTTTAATCGACTGTTTCGGTGTGGTACCACATTACTATGTGATCCAAACCTGAAAAAACCCAGGATCTGTTCACCAAGTGTGTGAAAAACGCGAAAGTATGAGTCTGATCAGTGAAAATCTCAGGCCTTACCTAGACCTAACTTGCGTTGTCCTCTAAAATATTGATGGAAACCAGGTTTCATTGACTGTTTCAGTGTGGTACTACATTACTACGTGATGCAATCCAGAAAAAGCCCAGGATCTAGCCATCAAGTATGAGAAATATGCGAAAGAATGAGCCTGATGAGAGCAAATCCCAGACCTAACCTAGACCTAACATGCGTTAACCTCTAAAATATTGAGCGAAACCAGGTTTAATGGACTGTTTCAGTGAGGTACCACACTACTTCGTGATCCAAACCAGAAAAAGCCCAGGATCTGTTCAACAAGTATGTGAAAAACGCTAAACTGTGAGCCTGATGAGGGCAAATCTTAGACCTAACCCAGACATAAAATGCGTTATCCTCTAAAATATTTATCCAGACCAGGTTTCATTGAATGTTTCAGTGTGGTACCACTTTGCTACGTGATCCAATCCAGAAATAGCCCAGGATCTAGCCATGAAGTATGAGAAATATGCGAAAGTAAGTGCCTGATGAGGTCAAATCCCAGACCTATCCCAGACTTAACTTGTGTTATCCTCTAAAATATTGATCGAAACCAGGTTTAATCGACTGTTTCAGCGTGGTACCACATTTCTACGTGATCCAATCCAGAAACAGCCCAGGATCTAGCCATGAAGTATGAGAAATATGCGAAAGTAAGAGCCTGATGAGGGCAAATCCTAGACCTATCCCAGACGTAACTTGCGTTATCCTCTAAAATATTGATCGAAACCAGGTTTAATCGACTGTTTCAGCGTGGTACCACATTACTACGTGATACAATCCAGAAACAGCCCAGGATATAGCCACGAAGTATATGAAATATGCGAAAGTATGAGCCTGATGAGGGCAAATCCTAGACCTAACCCAAACCTAACAAGCGTTATCCTCTAAAATATTTATCAAGACCAGGTTTAATTGACTGTTTCAGTGTTGTACTTCATTACTACGTGATCCAATCCAGAAACAGCCCAGGATCTAGCCATGCAGTATGAGAAATATGCGAAAGTATGAGCCTGATGAGGGCAAATCCCAGACCTCACCTAGACCTAGCATGTATTATTCTCTAAAATATTGATCGAAACCAGGTTTAATTGACTGTTTCAGTGTTGTACTTCGCTACTACGTGATGCAATCCAGAAGAAGCCCAGGATCTGTTCAACAAGTATGTGAAAAACGCTAAACTGTGAGCCTGATGAGGGCAAATCTTAGACCTAACCAAGACATAAGATGCGTTATCCTCTAAAATATTTATCCAGACCAGGTTTCATTGAATGTTTCAGTGTGGTACCACTTTGCTACGTGATCCAATCCAGAAATAGCCCAGGATCTAGCCATGAAGTATGAGAAATATGCGAAAGTAAGAGCCTGATGAGGGCAAATCCTAGACCTATCCCAGACCTAACTTGCGTTATCCTCTAAAATATTGATCGAAACCAGGTTTAATTGACTGTTTCAGCGTGGTACCACATTACTACGTGATCCAATCCAGAAACAGCCCAGGATCTAGCCATGCAGTATGAGAAATATGCGAAAGTATGAGCCTGATGAGGGCAAATCCCAGACCTAACCTAGACCTAGCATGTATTATTCTCTAAAATATTGATCGAAACCAGGTTTAATTGACTGTTTCAGTGTTGTACTTCATTACTACGTGATGCAATCCAGAAAAAGCCCAGGATCTAGCCATCAAGTATGAGAAATATGCGAAAGAATGAGCCTGACGAGGGCAAATCCCAGACCTAACCTAGACCTAACATGAATTATTCTCTAAAATATTGATCGAAACCAGGTTTACTTGACTGTTTCAGTGTGGCCCCACATTACTACGTGATCCAAACCAGAAAAAACCCAGGATCTGTTCAACAAGTATGTGAAAAACGCGAAAGTATGAGTCTGATGAGGTCAAATTCCAGACCTATCCCAGACTTAAATTGCGTTATCCTCTAAAATATTGATCGAAACCAGGTTTAATCGACTGTTTCAGCGTGGTGCCACATTACTACGTGATACAATCCAGAAACAGCCCAGGATCTAGCCATCAAGTATGAGAAATATGCGAAAGTATGAGCCTGATGAGGGCAAATCCTAGACCTAACCCAAACCTAACATGCGTTATCCTCTAAAATATTTATCAAGACCAGTATTAATTGAATGTTTCAGTGTGGTACCACATTACTACGTGAACCAAGCCTGAAAAAACCCGGGATCCGTTCAACAAGTATGTTAAAACTGCGACAGTATGACCCTGATGAGTGCAAATCCCAGACCTATCCTAGACCTAACATGAATTATTCTCTAAAATATTGATCGAAAACAGGTTTACTTGAATGTTTCAGTGTGGTACCACATTACTACGTGATCCAAACCAGAAAAAACCCAGGATCCGTTCAACAAGTATGTGAAGAATGCGAAAGTATGAGTCTGATGGGTGAAAATCCCAGGCCTACCCTAGACCTAACATGCGTTATCCTCTAAAATATTGATCGAAACCTGGTTTAATCGACTGTTTCAGTGTGGTACCACATTACTATGTGATCCAAACCAGAAAATAACCCAGGATCTGTTCAAGGAGTATGTGAAGTGTGCGAAAGTATGAGTCTGATGAGGTCTAATCCCAGACCTATCCCAGACCTAGCTTGCGTTATCCTCTAAAATATTGATCGAAACCAGGTTTAATCGACTGTTGCAGTGTGGTACCACATTACTACGTGATCCAAACCAGAAAAAGCCCAGGATCTAGCCATCAAGTATGAGAAATATGCGAAAGAATGAGCCTGATGACAGCAAATCCCAAACCTAACATAGACCTAACATGAATTATTCTCTAAAATATTGATCGAAACCAGGTTTAATTGACTGTTTCAGTGTGGTACCACATTACTATGTGATCCAAACCAGAAAATAACCCAGGATCTGTTCAACGAGTATGTGAAGTGTGCGAAAGAATGAGTCTGATGAGGTCAAATCCCAGACCATTCCCAGACTTAACTTGCGTTATCCTCTAAAATATTGATCGAAACCAGGTTTAATCGACTGTTCCACTGTGGTACCACATTACTACGTGATCCAAACCAGAAAAAACCCAGGATCTAGCCATCAAGTATGAGAAATATGCGAAAGAATGAGCCTGATGGGAGCAAATCCCAGACCTAACCTAGACCTTACATGCGTTATCCTCTAATATATTGAGCGAAACCAGGTTTAATGGACTGTTTCAGTGTGGTACCACACTACTTCGTGATCCAAACCAGAAATAACCCAGGATCCGTTCAACAAGTATGTGAAGAATGCGAAAGTATGAGTCTGATGAGTGAAAATCCCAGGCCTAACCTAGACCTAACATGCGTTATCCTCTAAAATATTGATGGAAAGCAGGTTTAATTACTGTCTCAGTGTTGTACTTCATTACTACGTGATGCAATCCAGAAAAAGCCCAGGATCTAGCCATCAAGTATGAGAAATATGTGAAAGAATGAGCCTGATGAGAGCAAATCCTAGACCTGACCTAGACCTAACATGAATTATTCTCTAAAATATTGATCGAAACCAGGTTTAATTGGCTGTTTCAGTGTGGTCCCACATTACTACGTGATCCAAACCAGAAAAAACCCAGGATCCGTTCAACAACTATGTGAAGAATGCGAAAGTATGAGTCTGATGAGTGAAAATCCCAGGCCTAACCTAGACCTAACATGCGTTATCCTCAAAAATATTGATCGAAACCTGGTTTAATCGTCTGTTTCAGTGTGGTACCACATTACTATGTGATCCAAACCAGAAAATAACACAGGATCTGTTCAACGAGTATGTGAAGTGTGCGAAAGTATGAGTCTGATGAGGTCAAATCCCAGACCAATCCCAGACTTAACATGCTTTATCCTCTAAAATATTGATCGAAACCAGGTTGAATCGACTGTTTCAGTGTGGTACCACATTACTACGTGATCCAAACCAGAAAAAACCCAGGATCTAGCCATCAAGTATGAGAAATATGCGAAAGAATGAGCCTGATGAGAGCAAATCCCAGACCTAACCTAGACCTTACATGCGTTATCCTCTAAAATATTGAGCGAAACCAGGTTTAATGGACTGTTTCAGTGTGATACCACACTGCTTCGTGATCCAAACCAGAAAAAACCCAGGATCTGTTCAACAAGTATGTGAAAAACGCTAAACTGTGAGCCTGATGAGGGCAAATCTTAGACCTAACCCAGACCTAAGATGTGTTATCCTCTAAAATATTTATCCAGACCAGGTTTCATTGAATGTTTCAGTGTGGTACCACTTTACTACGTGATCCAATCCAGAAAAAGCCCAGGTTCTAGCCATCAAGTATGAGAAATATGCGAAAGTAGGAGCCTGATGAGGCCAAATCCTAGACCTATCCCAGACCTAACTTGCGTTATCCTCTAAAATATTGATCGAAACCAGGTTTAATTGACTGTTTCAGCGTGGTACCACATTACTACGTGATACAATCCAGAAACAGCCCAGGGTCTAGCCTTGAAGTATGAGAAATATGCGAAAGTATGAGCCTGATGAGGGCAAATCCTAGACCTAACCCAGACCTAACATGCGTTATCCTCTAAAATATTTATCAAGACCAGGTTTAATTGATTGTTTCAGTGTGGTCCCACATTACTACGTGATCCAAACCAGAAAAACCCAGGATCTGTTCAACATGTATGAGAAATATGCGAAAGAATGAGCCTGATGTGAGCAAATCCCAGACCTAACCTAGACCTAACATGAATTATTCTCTAAAATATTGATCGAAACCAGGTTTAATTGACTGTTTCAGTGTGGTCCCACATTACTACATGATCCAAACCAGAAATAACCCAGGATCCGTTCAACAAGTATGTGAAGAATGCGAAAGTATGAGTCTGATGAGGTCAAATCCCAGGCCTAACCCAGACCTAACATGCGTTATCCTCAAAAATATTGATCGAAACCTGGTTTAATCGACTGTTTCCGTGTGGTACCACATTACTATGTGATCCAAACCAGAAAGTAACCCAGGATCTGTTCAACGAGTATGTGAAGTGTGCGAAAGTATGAGTCTGATGAGGTCAAATCCCAGACCATTCCCAGACTTAACTTGCGTTATCCTCTAAAATATTGATCGAAACCAGGTTTAATCGACTGTTTCAGTGTGGTACCACATTACTACGTGATCCAAACCAGAAAAAACCCAGGATCTAGCCATCAAGTATGAGAAATATGCGAAAGAATGAGCCTGATGGGAGCAAATCCCAGACCTAACCTAGACCTTACATGCGTTATCCTCTAATATATTGAGCGAAACCAGGTTTAATCGACTGTTTCAGTGTGGTACCACATTACTACGTGATCCAAACCAGAAAAAACCCAGGATCTAGCCATCAAGTATGAGAAATATGCGAAAGAATGAGCCTGATGGGAGCAAATCCCAGACCTAACCTAGACCTAACATGCGTTATCCTCTAAAATATTGATGGAAAGCAGGTTTAATTACTGTTTCAGTGTTGTACTTCATTACTACGTGATGCAATCCAAAAAACGCCCAGGATCTAGCAATCAAGTATGAGAAATATGCGAAAGAGTGAGCCTGATGAGAGCAAATCCCAGACCTGACCTAGACCTAACATGAATTATTCTCTAAAATATTGATCGAAACCAGGTTTAATTCGCTGTTTCAGTGTGGTCCCACATTACTACGAGATCCAAACCAGAAAAAACCCAGGATCCGTTCAACAAGTATGTGAAGAATGCGAAAGTATGAGTCTGATGAGTGAAAATCCCAGGCCTAACCTAGACCAAACATGCGTTATCCTCAAAAATATTGATCGAAACCTGGTTTAATCGTCTGTTTCAGTGTGGTGCCACATTACTATGTGATCCAAACCAGAAAATAACCCAGGATCTGTTCAACGAGTATGTGAAGTGTGCGAAAGTATGACTCTGATGAGGTCAAATCCCAGACCAATCCCAGACTTAACATGCGTTATCCTCTAAAATATTGATCGAAACCAGGTTGAATCGACTGTTTCAGTGTGGTACCACATTACTACGTGATCCAAACCAGAAAAAACCCAGGATCTAGCCATCAAGTATGAGAAATATGCGAAAGAATGAGCCTGATGAGAGCAAATCCCAGACCTAACCTAGACCTTACATGCGTTATCCTCTAAAATATTGAGCGAAACCAGGTTTAATGGACTGTTTCAGTGTGGTACCACACTGCTTCGTGATCCAAACCAGAAAAAACCCAGGATCTGTTCAACAAGTATGTGAAGAATGCGAAAGTATGAGTCTGATGAGTGAAAATCCCAGGCCTAACCTAGACCTAACATGCGTTATCCTCAAAAATATTGATCGAAACCTGGTTTAATCGTCTGTTTCAGTGTGGTACCACATTACTGCGTGATCCAAACTAGAAAAAACCCAGGATCCGTTCAACAAGTATGTGAAGAATGCGAAAGTATGAGTCTGATCAGTGAAAATCTCAGGCCTTTCCTAGACCTAACATGCGTTATCCTCTAAAATATTGATCAAAACCAGGTTTAATTGACAGTTTCAGCGTGGTACCACATTACTACGTGATACAATCCAGAAACAGCCCAGGGTCTAGCCATGAAGTATGATAAACATGCGAAAGTATGAGCCTGATGAGGGCAAATCCCAGGCCTAACCCAGACCTAAGATGCGTTATCCTCTAAAATATTTATCCAGACCAGGTTTCATTGAATGTTTCAGTGAGGTACCACACTACTTCGTGATGCAAACCAGAAAAAACCCAGGATCTGTTCAACAAGTATGTGAAAAACGCTAAACTGTGAGCCTGATGAGGGCAAATCTTAGACCTAACCCAGACCTAAGATGCGTTATCCTCTAAAATATTTATCCAGACCAGGTTGCATTGAATGTTTCGGTGTGGTCCCACATTACTACGTGATCCAAACCAGGAAAAACCCAGGATCCGTTCAACAAGTATGTGAAGAATGCGAAATTATGAGTCTGATGAGTGAAAATCCCAGACCTAACCTAGACCTAACATGCGTTATCCTCTAAAATATTGATCGAAACCTGGTTTAATCGACTGTTTCAGTGTGGTACCACATTACTATGTGATCCAAACCAGAAAATAACCCAGGATCTGTTCAACGAGTATGTGAAGTGTGCGAAAGTATGAGTCTGATGAGGTCAAATCCCAGACCAATCCCAGACATAACATGCGTTATCCTCTAAAATATTGATCGAAACCAGGTTTAATCGACTGTTTCAGTGTGGTACCACATTACTACGTGATCCAAACCAGAAAAAACCCAGGATCAGTTCAACAAGTATGTGAAGAATGCGAAAGTATGAGTCTGATGAGTGAAAATCCCAGACCTAACCTAGACCTTACATGCGTTATCCTCTAAAATATTGAGCGAAACCAGGTTTAATGGTCTGTTTCAGCGTGGTAGCACATTACTACGTGGTACAATCCAGAAACAGCCCAGGGTCTAGCCTTGAAGTATGAGAAATATGCGAAAGTATGAGCCTGATGAGAGCAAATCCCAGACCTAACCTAGACCTAACATGCGTTATCCCCTAAAATATTGATCGAAACCTGGTTTAATCGACTGTTTCAGTGTGGTACCACATTACTACGTGATCCAAACCAGAAAAAACCCAGGATCTGTTCAACAAGTATGTGAAAAACGCTAAACTGTGAGCCTGATGAGGGCAAATCTTAGACCTAACCCAGACCTAAGATGCGTTATCCTCTAAAATATTTATCCAGACCAGGTTGCATTGAATGTTTCGGTGTGGTCCCACATTACTACGTGATCCAAACCAGGAAAAACCCAGGATCCGTTCAACAAGTATGTGAAGAATGCGAAATTATGAGTCTGATGAGTGAAAATCCCAGACCTAACCTAGACCTAACATGCGCTATCCTCTAAAATATTGATCGAAACCAGGTTTAATGGACTGTTTCAGCGTGGTAGCACATTACTACGTGGTACAATCCAGAAACAGCCCAGGGTCTAGCCTTGAAGTATGAGAAATATGCGAAAGTATGAGCCTGATGAGAGCAAATCCCAGACCTAACCTAGACCTAACGTGCGTTATCCTCTAAAATATTGATCGAAACCTGGTTTAATCGACTGTTTCAGTGTGGTACCACATTACTATGTGATCCAAACCAGAAAATAACCCAGGATCTGTTCAACGAGTATGTGAAGTGTGCGAAAGTATGAGTCTGATGAGGTCAAATCCCAGACCAATCCCAGACATAACATGCGTTATCCTCTAAAATATTGATCGAAACCAGGTTTAATCGACTGTTTCAGTGTGGCACCACATTACTACGTGATCCAAACCAGAAAAAACCCAGGATCTAGCCATCAAGTATGAGAAATATGCGAAAGAATGAGCCTGATGAGAGCAAATCCCAGACCTAACCTAGACCTAACATGCGTTATCCTCTAAAATATTGATCGAAACCTGGTTTAATCGACTGTTTCAGTGTGGTACCACATTACTATGTGATCCAAACCAGAAAATAACCCAGGATCTGTTCAACGAGTATGTGAAGTGTGCGAAAGTATGAGTCTGATGAGGTCAAATCCCAGACCAATCCCAGACATAACATGCGTTATCCTCTAAAATATTGATCGAAACCAGGTTTAATCGACTGTTTCAGTGTGGTACCACATTACTACGTGATCCAAACCAGAAAAAACCCAGGATCTAGCCATCAAGTATGAGAAATATGCGAAAGAATGAGCCTGATGAGAGCAAATCCCAGACCTAACCTAGACCTTACATGCGTTATCCTCTAAAATATTGAGCGAAACCAGGTTTAATGGACTGTTTCAGTGTGGTACCACACTGCTTCGTGATCCAAACCAGAACAAACCCAGGATCTGTTCAACAAGTATGTGAAGAATGCGAAAGTATGAGTCTGATGAGTGAAAATCCCAGACCTAACCTAGACCTTACATGCGTTATCCTCTAAAATATTGAGCGAAACCAGGTTTAATTGACTGTTTCAGTGTGGTACCACATTGCTACGTGATCCAAACCAGAAAAAACCCAGGATCAGTTCAACAAGTATGTGAAGAATGCGAAAGTATGAGTCTGATCAGTGAAAATCTCAGGCCTTTCCTAGACCTAACATGCGTTATCCTCTAAAATATTGATCAAAACCAGGTTTAATTGACAGTTTCGGCGTGGTACCACACTACTACGTGATCCAAACCAGAAAAAACCCAGGATCTGTTCAACAAGTATGTGAAAAACGCGAAAGTATGAGCCTGATGAGGGCAAATCCCAGACATATCCCAGACCTAACTTGCGCTGTCCTCTAAGATATTGATGGAAACCAGGTTTCATTGACTGTTTCAGTGTGGTACTACATTACTACGTGATGCAATCCAGAAAAAGCCCAGGATCTAGCCATCAAGTATGAGAAATATGCGAAAGAATGAGCCTGATGACAGCAAATCCCAAACCTAACATAGACCTAACATGAATTATTCTCTAAAATATTGATCGAAACCAGGTTTAATTGACTGTTTCAGTGTGGTCCCACATTACTACGTGATCCAAACCAGAAATAACCCAGGATCCGTTCAACAAGTATGTGAAGAATGCGAAAGTATGAGTCTCATGAGTGAAAATCCCAGGCCTAACCTAGACCCAACATGCGTTATCCTCAAAAATATTGATCGAAACCTGGTTTAATCGACTGTTTCAGTGTGGTACCACATTACTATGTGATCCAAACCTGAAAATAACCCAGGATCTGTTCAACAAGTATGTGAAACACGCGAAAGTATGAGTCTGATGAGGTCAAATCCCAGACCTATCCCAGACTTAACTTGTGTTATCTCTCCACATTACTACGTGATACAATCCAGAAACAGCCCAGGATCTAGCCACGAAGTATGTGAAATATGCGAAAGTATGAGCCTGATGAGGGCAGTCCTAGACCTAACCCAAACCTAACATGCGTTATCCTCTAAAATATTTATCAAGACCAGGTTTAATGGACTGTTTCAGTGTGGTACCACACTACTACGTGATACAAACCAGAAAAAGCCCAGGATCTAGCCATCAAGTATGAGAAATATGCGAAAGAATGAGCCTGATGAGAGCAAATCCCAGACCTAACCTAGACCAAACATGAATTATTCTCTAAAATATTGATCAAAACCAGGTTTAATTGACTGTTTCAGTGTGGCACCACATTACTGCGTGATCCAATCCAGAAATAGCCCAGGATCCAGCCATGAAGTATGAGAAATATGCGAAAGAATGAGCCTGACGAGGGCAAATCCCAGACCTAACCTAGACCTAACATGAATTATTCTCTAAAATATTGATCGAAACCAGGTTTGCTTGACTGTTTCAGTGTGGCCCCACATTACTACGTGATCCAAACCAGAAAAAACCCAGGATCTAGCCATCAAGTATGAGAAATATGCGAAAGTATGAGCCTGATGAGGGCAAATCCTAGACCTAACCCAAACCTAACATGCGTTATCCTCTAAAATATTTATCAAGACCAGTATTAATTGAATGTTTCAGTGTGGTACCACATTACTACGTGAACCAAGCCTGAAAAAACCCGGGATCCGCTCAACAAGTATGTGAAGAATGCGAAAGTATGAGTCTGATGAGTGAATATCCCAGGCCTAACCTAGACCTAACATGCGTTATCCTCAAAAATATTGATCGAAACCTGGTTTAATCGTCTGTTTCAGTGTGGTGCCACATCACTATGTGATCCAAACCAGAAAATAACCCAGGATCTGTTCAACGAGTATGTGAAGTGTGCGAAAGTATGAGTCTGATGAGGTCAAATCCCAGACCAATCCCAGACTTAACATGCGTTATCCTCTAAAATATTGATCGAAACCTGGTTTAATCGACTGTTTCAGTGTGGTACCACATTACTACGTGATCCAAACCAGAAAAAACCCAGGATCTAGCCATCAAGAATGAGAAATATGCGAAAGAATGAGCCTGATGAGAGCAAATCCCAGACCTAACCTAGACCTTACATGCGTTATCCTCTAAAATATTGAGCGAAACCAGGTTTAATGGACTGTTTCAGTGTGATACCACACTGTTTCGTGATCCAAACCAGAAAAAACCCAGGATCTGTTCAACAAGTATGTGAAAAACGCTAAACTGTGAGCCTGATGAGGGCAAATCTTAGACCCAACCCAGACCTAAGATGCGTTATCCTCTAAAATATTTATCCAGACCAGGTTTCATTGAATGTTTCAGTGTGGTACCACTTTACTACGTGATCCAATCCAGAAAAAGCCCAGGATCTAGCCATCAAGTATGAGAAATATGCGAAAGTAGGAGCCTGATGAGGGCAAATCCTAGACCTATCCCAGACCTAACTTGCGTTATCCTCTAAAATATTGATCGAAATCAGGTTTAATTGACTGTTTCAGCGTGGTACCACATTACTACGTGATACAATCCAGAAACAGCCCAGGGTCTAGCCTTGAAGTATGAGAAATATGCGAAAGTATGAGCCTGATGAGGGCAAATCCTAGACCTAACCCAGACCTAACATGCGTTATCCTCTAAAATATTTATCAAGACCAGGTTTAATTGATTGTTTCAGTGTGGTCCCACATTACTACGTGATCCAAACCAGAAAAAACCCAGGATCTGTTCAACATGTATGAGAAATATGCGAAAGAATGAGCCTGATGAGAGCAAATCCCAGCTCTAACCTAGACCTAACATGAATTATTCTCTAAAATATTGATCGAAACCAGGTTTAATTGACTGTTTCAGTGTGGTCCCACATTACTACATGATCCAAACCAGAAATAACCCAGGATCCGTTCAACAAGTGTGTGAAGAATGCGAAAGTATGAGTCTGATGAGTGAAAATCCCAGACCTAACCTAGACCTAACATGCGTTATCCTCTAAAATATTGATCGAAACCTGGTATAATCGACTGTTTCAGTGTGGTACTACATTACTACGTGATGCAATCCAGAAAAAGCCCAGGATCTAGCCATCAAGTATGAGAAATATGCGAAAGAATGAGCCTGATGAGAGCAAATCCCAGACCTAACGTAGACCTAACATGCGTTATCCTCTAAAATATTGAGCGAAACCAGGTTTAATGGACTGTTTCAGTGTGGTACCACACTACTTCGTGATGCAAACCAGAAAAAACCCAGGATCTGTTCAACAAGTATGTGAAAAACGCTAAACTGTGAGCCTGATGAGGGGGGTAATCTTAGACCTAACCCAGACCTAAGATGCGTTATCCTCTAAAATATTTATCCAGACCAGGTTGCATTGAATGTTTCGGTGTGGTCCCACATTACTACGTGATCCAAACCAGAAAAAACCCAGGATCCGTTCAACAAGTATGTGAAGAATGCGAAGGTATGAGTCTGATGAGTGAAAATCCCAGGCCTAACCTTTACCTAACATGCGTTATCCTCAAAAATATTGATCGAAACCTGGTTTAATCGTTTGTTTCAGTGTGGTGCCACATTACTATGTGATCCAAACCAGAAAATAACCCAGGATCTGTTCAACGAGTATGTGAAGTGTGCGAAAGTATGAGTCTGATGAGGTCAAATCCCAGACCAATCCCAGACTTAACATGCGTTATCCTCTAAAATATTGATCGAAACCAGGTTTAATCGACTGTTTCAGTGTGGTACCACATTACTACGTGATCCAAACCAGAAAAAACCCAGGATCTAGCCATCAAGTATGAGAAATATGCGAAAGAATGAGCCTGATGAGAGCAAATCCCAGACCTAACCTAGACCTTACATGCGTTATCCTCTAAAATATTGAGCGAAACCAGGTTTAATGGACTGTTTCAGTGTGATACCACACTGCTTCGTGATCCAAACCAGAAAAAACCCAGGATCTGTTCAACAAGTATGTGAAAAACGCTAAACTGTGAGCCTGATGAGGGCAAATCTTAGACCTAACCCAGACCTAAGATGCGTTATCCTCTAAAATAATTATCCAGACCAGGTTTCATTGAATGTTTCAGTGTGGTACCACTTTACTACGTGATCCAATCCAGAAAAAGCCCAGGATCTAGCCATCAAGTATGAGAAATATGCGAAAGTAGGAGCCAGATAAGGCCAAATCCTAGACCTATCCCAGACCTAACTTGCGTTATCCTCTAAAATATTGATCGAAACCAGGTTTAATTGACTGTTTCAGCGTGGTACCACATTACTACGTGATCCAATCCAGAAAAAGCCCAGGATCTAGCCATCAAGTATGAGAAATATGCGAAAGTAGGAGCCTGACAAGGCCAAATCCTAGACCTATCCCAGACCTAACTTGCGTTATCCTCTAAAATATTGATCGAAACCAGGTTTAATTGACTGTCTCAGCGTGGTACCACATTACTACGTGATACAATCCAGAAACAGCCCAGGGTCTAGCCTTGAAGTATGAGAAATATGCGAAAGTATGAGCCTGATGAGGGCAAATCCTAGACCTAACCCAGACCTAACATGCGTTATCCTCTAAAATATTTATCAAGACCAGGTTTAATTGATTGTTTCAGTGTGGTCCCACATTACTACGTGATCCAAACCAGAAAAACCCAGGATCTGTTCAACATGTATGAGAAATATGCGAAAGAATGAGCCTGATGTGAGCAAATCCCAGACCTAACCTAGACCTAACATGCGTTATCCTCTAAAATATTGATCGAAACCTGGTTTAATCGACTGTTTCAGTGTGGTACCACATTACTATGTGATCCAAACCAGAAAATAACCCAGGATCTGTTCAAGGAGGTTGTGAAGTGTGCGAAAGTATGAGTCTGATGAGGTCAAATCCCAGACCTATCCCAGACCTAACTTGCGTTATCCTCAAAAATATTGATCGAAACCAGGTTTA
Source organism: Colletes latitarsis (assembly GCF_051014445.1). Lineage (NCBI taxonomy): Eukaryota > Metazoa > Arthropoda > Insecta > Hymenoptera > Colletidae > Colletes > Colletes latitarsis. The sequence continues at coordinate 26,803,641 of NW_027488367.1, read as the reverse complement.
ATCGACTGTTTCAGTGTGGTACCACATTACTACGTGATCCAAACCAGGAAAAACCCAGGATCCGTTCAACAAGTATGTGAAGAATGCGAAATTATGAGTCTGATGAGTGAAAATCCCAGACCTAACCTAGACCTAACATGCGTTATCCTCTAAAATATTGATCGAAACCTGGTTTAATCGACTGTTTCAGTGTGGTACCACATTACTATGTGATCCAAACCAGAAAATAAACCAGGATCTGTTCAACGAGTATGTGAAGTGTGCGAAAGTATGAGTCTGATGAGGTCAAATCCCAGACCAATCCCAGACTTAACATGCGTTATCCTCTAAAATATTGATCGAAACCAGGTTTAATCGACTGTTTCAGTGTGGTACCACATTACTACGTGATCCAAGCCAGAAAAAACCCAGGATCTAGCCATCAAGTATGAGAAATATGCGAAAGAATGAGCCTGATGAGAGCAAATCCCAGACCTAACCTAGACCTTACTTGCGTTATCCTCTAAAATATTGAGCGAAACCAGGTTTAATGGACTGCTTCAGTGTGGTACCACACTGCTTCGTGATCCAAACCAGAAAAAACCCAGGATCTGTTCAACAAGTATGTGAAGAATGCGAAAGTATGAGTCTGATGAGTGAAAATCCCAGACCCAACCTAGACCTTACATGCGTTATCCTCTAAAATATTGAGCGAAACCAGGTTTAATGGACTGTTTCAGCGTGGTACCACATTACTACGTGATACAATCCAGAAACAGCCCAGGGTCTAGCCTTGAAGTATGAGAAATATGCGAAAGTATGAGCCTGATGAGGGCAAATCCTAGACCTAACCAAGACCTAACATGCGTTATCCTCTAAAATATTTATCAAGACCAGGTTTAATTGATTGTTTCAGTGTGGTCCCACATTACTACGTGATCCAAACCAGAAAAAACCCAGGATCCGTTCAACAAGTATGTGAAGAATGCGATAGTATGAGTCTGATGAGTGTAAATCCCAGGCCTAACCTAGACCTAACATGCGTTATCCTCTAAAATATTGATCGAAACCCGGTTTAATCGACTGTTTCAGTGTGTTACCACATTACTATGTGATCCAAACCAGAAAATAACCCAGGATCTGTTCAAGGGGTATGTGAAGTGTGCGAAAGTATGAGTCTGATGAGGTCAAATCCCAGACCAATCCCGGACTTAACTTGCGTTATCCTCTAAAATATTGATCGAAACCAGGTTTAATCGACTGTTTCAGTGTGGTACCACATTACTACGTGATCCAAACCAGAAAAAGCCCAGGATCTAGCCATCAAGTATGAGAAATATGCGAAAGAATGAGCCTGGTGAGAGCAAATACCAGACCTAACCTAGACCTTACATGCGTTATCCTCTAAAATATTGAGCGAAACCAGGTTTAATGGACTGTTTCAGTGTGGTACCACACTACTTCGTGAACCAAACCAGAAAAATCCCAGGATCTGTTCAACAAGTATGTGAAAAACGCTAAACTGTGAGCCTGATGAGGGCAAATCTTAGACCTAACCCAGACCTAAGATGCGTTAACCTCTAAAATGTTTATCCAGACCAGGTTTCATTGAATGTTTCAGTGTGGTACCACTTTACTACGTGATCCAATCCAGAAATAGCACAGGATCTAGCCATGAAGTATGAGAAATATGCGAAACTGAGAGCCTGATGAGGGCAAATCCTAGACCTATCCCAGACCTAACTTGCGTTATCCTCTAAAATATTGATCGAAACCAGGTTTAATTGACTGTTTCAGCGTGGTACCACATTACTACGTAATACAATCCAGAAACAGCCCAGGATCTAGCCTTGAAGTATGAGAAATATGCGAAAGTATGAGCCTGATGAGGGCAAATCCTAGACCTAACCCAGACCTAACATGCGTTATCCTCTAAAATATTTATCAAGACCAGGTTTAATTGATTGTTTCAGTGTGGTCCCACATTACTACGTGATCCAAACCAGAAAACACCCTGGATCTGTTCAACATGTATGAGAAATATGCGAAAGAATGAGCCTGATGAGAGCAAATCCCAGACCTGACATAGACCTAACATGAATTATTCTCTAAAATATTGATCGAAACCAGGTTTAATTGACTGTTTCAGTGTGGTCCCACATTACTACGTGATCCAAACCAGAAATAACCCAGGATCCGTTCAACAAGTATGTGAAGAATGCGAAAGTATGAGTCTGATGAGTGAAAATCCCAGGCCTAACCTAGACCTAACATGCGTTATCCTCTAAAATATTGATCCAAACCAGGTTTAATGGACTGTTTCAGGGTGGTACCACACTACTACGTGATCCAAACCAGAAAAAACCCAGGATCTGTTCAACAAGTATGTGAAAAACGCGAAAGTATGAGCCTGATGAGGGCAAATCCCAGACATATCCCAGACCTAACTTGCGTTGTCCTGTAAGATATTGATGGAAACCAGGTTTCATTGACTGTCTCAGTGTTGTACTTCAATACTACGTGATGCGATCCAGAAAAAGCCCAGGATCTAGCCATCAAGTATGAGAAATATGCGAAAGAATGAGCCTGATGAGAGCAAATCCCAGACCTAACCTAGACCTAACATGAATTATTCTCTAAAATATTGATCGAAACCAGGTTTAATTGACTGTTTCAGTGTGGTCCCACATTACTACGTGATCCAAACCAGAAAAAAACCAGGATCCGTTCAACAAGTATGTGAAGAATGCGAAAGTATGAGTCCGATGAGTGAAAATCCCAGGCCTAACCTAGACCTAACATGCGCTATCCTCAAAAATATTGATCGAAACCTGGTTTAATCGACTGTTTCGGTGTGGTACCACATTACTATGTGATCCAAACCTGAAAAAACCCAGGATCTGTTCACCAAGTATGTGAAAAACGCGAAAGTATGAGTCTGATCAGTGAAAATCTCAGGCCTTACCTAGACCTAACTTGCGTTGTCCTCTAAAATATTGATGGAAACCAGGTTTCATTGACTGTTTCAGTGTGGTACTACATTACTACGTGATGCAATCCAGAAAAAGCCCAGGATCTAGCCATCAAGTATGAGAAATATGCGAAAGAATGAGCCTGATGAGAGCAAATCCCAGACCTAACCTAGACCTAACATGCGTTAACCTCTAAAATATTGAGCGAAACCAGGTTTAATGGACTGTTTCAGTGAGGTACCACACTACTTCGTGATCCAAACCAGAAAAAGCCCAGGATCTGTTCAACAAGTATGTGAAAAACGCTAAACTGTGAGCCTGATGAGGGCAAATCTTAGACCTAACCCAGACATAAAATGCGTTATCCTCTAAAATATTTATCCAGACCAGGTTTCATTGAATGTTTCAGTGTGGTACCACTTTGCTACGTGATCCAATCCAGAAATAGCCCAGGATCTAGCCATGAAGTATGAGAAATATGCGAAAGTAAGTGCCTGATGAGGTCAAATCCCAGACCTATCCCAGACTTAACTTGTGTTATCCTCTAAAATATTGATCGAAACCAGGTTTAATCGACTGTTTCAGCGTGGTACCACATTTCTACGTGATCCAATCCAGAAACAGCCCAGGATCTAGCCATGAAGTATGAGAAATATGCGAAAGTAAGAGCCTGATGAGGGCAAATCCTAGACCTATCCCAGACGTAACTTGCGTTATCCTCTAAAATATTGATCGAAACCAGGTTTAATCGACTGTTTCAGCGTGGTACCACATTACTACGTGATACAATCCAGAAACAGCCCAGGATATAGCCACGAAGTATATGAAATATGCGAAAGTATGAGCCTGATGAGGGCAAATCCTAGACCTAACCCAAACCTAACAAGCGTTATCCTCTAAAATATTTATCAAGACCAGGTTTAATTGACTGTTTCAGTGTTGTACTTCATTACTACGTGATCCAATCCAGAAACAGCCCAGGATCTAGCCATGCAGTATGAGAAATATGCGAAAGTATGAGCCTGATGAGGGCAAATCCCAGACCTCACCTAGACCTAGCATGTATTATTCTCTAAAATATTGATCGAAACCAGGTTTAATTGACTGTTTCAGTGTTGTACTTCGCTACTACGTGATGCAATCCAGAAGAAGCCCAGGATCTGTTCAACAAGTATGTGAAAAACGCTAAACTGTGAGCCTGATGAGGGCAAATCTTAGACCTAACCAAGACATAAGATGCGTTATCCTCTAAAATATTTATCCAGACCAGGTTTCATTGAATGTTTCAGTGTGGTACCACTTTGCTACGTGATCCAATCCAGAAATAGCCCAGGATCTAGCCATGAAGTATGAGAAATATGCGAAAGTAAGAGCCTGATGAGGGCAAATCCTAGACCTATCCCAGACCTAACTTGCGTTATCCTCTAAAATATTGATCGAAACCAGGTTTAATTGACTGTTTCAGCGTGGTACCACATTACTACGTGATCCAATCCAGAAACAGCCCAGGATCTAGCCATGCAGTATGAGAAATATGCGAAAGTATGAGCCTGATGAGGGCAAATCCCAGACCTAACCTAGACCTAGCATGTATTATTCTCTAAAATATTGATCGAAACCAGGTTTAATTGACTGTTTCAGTGTTGTACTTCATTACTACGTGATGCAATCCAGAAAAAGCCCAGGATCTAGCCATCAAGTATGAGAAATATGCGAAAGAATGAGCCTGACGAGGGCAAATCCCAGACCTAACCTAGACCTAACATGAATTATTCTCTAAAATATTGATCGAAACCAGGTTTGCTTGACTGTTTCAGTGTGGCCCCACATTACTACGTGATCCAAACCAGAAAAAACCCAGGATCTGTTCAACAAGTATGTGAAAAACGCGAAAGTATGAGTCTGATGAGGTCAAATTCCAGACCTATCCCAGACTTAAATTGCGTTATCCTCTAAAATATTGATCGAAACCAGGTTTAATCGACTGTTTCAGCGTGGTGCCACATTACTACGTGATACAATCCAGAAACAGCCCAGGATCTAGCCATCAAGTATGAGAAATATGCGAAAGTATGAGCCTGATGAGGGCAAATCCTAGACCTAACCCAAACCTAACATGCGTTATCCTCTAAAATATTGATCGAAACCAGGTTTAATCGACTGTTGCAGTGTGGTACCACATTACTACGTGATCCAAACCAGAAAAAGCCCAGGATCTAGCCATCAAGTATGAGAAATATGCGAAAGAATGAGCCTGATGACAGCAAATCCCAAACCTAACATAGACCTAACATGAATTATTCTCTAAAATATTGATCGAAACCAGGTTTAATTGACTGTTTCAGTGTGGTACCACATTACTATGTGATCCAAACCAGAAAATAACCCAGGATCTGTTCAACGAGTATGTGAAGTGTGCGAAAGAATGAGTCTGATGAGGTCAAATCCCAGACCATTCCCAGACTTAACTTGCGTTATCCTCTAAAATATTGATCGAAACCAGGTTTAATCGACTGTTCCACTGTGGTACCACATTACTACGTGATCCAAACCAGAAAAAACCCAGGATCTAGCCATCAAGTATGAGAAATATGCGAAAGAATGAGCCTGATGGGAGCAAATCCCAGACCTAACCTAGACCTTACATGCGTTATCCTCTAATATATTGAGCGAAACCAGGTTTAATGGACTGTTTCAGTGTGGTACCACACTACTTCGTGATCCAAACCAGAAATAACCCAGGATCCGTTCAACAAGTATGTGAAGAATGCGAAAGTATGAGTCTGATGAGTGAAAATCCCAGGCCTAACCTAGACCTAACATGCGTTATCCTCTAAAATATTGATGGAAAGCAGGTTTAATTACTGTCTCAGTGTTGTACTTCATTACTACGTGATGCAATCCAGAAAAAGCCCAGGATCTAGCCATCAAGTATGAGAAATATGTGAAAGAATGAGCCTGATGAGAGCAAATCCTAGACCTGACCTAGACCTAACATGAATTATTCTCTAAAATATTGATCGAAACCAGGTTTAATTGGCTGTTTCAGTGTGGTCCCACATTACTACGTGATCCAAACCAGAAAAAACCCAGGATCCGTTCAACAACTATGTGAAGAATGCGAAAGTATGAGTCTGATGAGTGAAAATCCCAGGCCTAACCTAGACCTAACATGCGCTATCCTCAAAAATATTGATCGAAACCTGGTTTAATCGTCTGTTTCAGTGTGGTACCACATTACTATGTGATCCAAACCAGAAAATAACACAGGATCTGTTCAACGAGTATGTGAAGTGTGCGAAAGTATGAGTCTGATGAGGTCAAATCCCAGACCAATCCCAGACTTAACATGCGTTATCCTCTAAAATATTGATCGAAACCAGGTTGAATCGACTGTTTCAGTGTGGTACCACATTACTACGTGATCCAAACCAGAAAAAACCCAGGATCTAGCCATCAAGTATGAGAAATATGCGAAAGAATGAGCCTGATGAGAGCAAATCCCAGACCTAACCTAGACCTTACATGCGTTATCCTCTAAAATATTGAGCGAAACCAGGTTTAATGGACTGTTTCAGTGTGATACCACACTGCTTCGTGATCCAAACCAGAAAAAACCCAGGATCTGTTCAACAAGTATGTGAAAAACGCTAAACTGTGAGCCTGATGAGGGCAAATCTTAGACCTAACCCAGACCTAAGATGTGTTATCCTCTAAAATATTTATCCAGACCAGGTTTCATTGAATGTTCCAGTGTGGTACCACTTTACTACGTGATCCAATCCAGAAAAAGCCCAGGTTCTAGCCATCAAGTATGAGAAATATGCGAAAGTAGGAGCCTGATGAGGCCAAATCCTAGACCTATCCCAGACCTAACTTGCGTTATCCTCTAAAATATTGATCGAAACCAGGTTTAATTGACTGTTTCAGCGTGGTACCACATTACTACGTGATACAATCCAGAAACAGCCCAGGGTCTAGCCTTGAAGTATGAGAAATATGCGAAAGTATGAGCCTGATGAGGGCAAATCCTAGACCTAACCCAGACCTAACATGCGTTATCCTCTAAAATATTTATCAAGACCAGGTTTAATTGATTGTTTCAGTGTGGTCCCACATTACTACGTGATCCAAACCAGAAAAACCCAGGATCTGTTCAACATGTATGAGAAATATGCGAAAGAATGAGCCTGATGTGAGCAAATCCCAGACCTAACCTAGACCTAACATGAATTATTCTCTAAAATATTGATCGAAACCAGGTTTAATTGACTGTTTCAGTGTGGTCCCACATTACTACATGATCCAAACCAGAAATAACCCAGGATCCGTTCAACAAGTATGTGAAGAATGCGAAAGTATGAGTCTGATGAGGTCAAATCCCAGGCCTAACCCAGACCTAACATGCGTTATCCTCAAAAATATTGATCGAAACCTGGTTTAATCGACTGTTTCCGTGTGGTACCACATTACTATGTGATCCAAACCAGAAAGTAACCCAGGATCTGTTCAACGAGTATGTGAAGTGTGCGAAAGTATGAGTCTGATGAGGTCAAATCCCAGACCATTCCCAGACTTAACTTGCGTTATCCTCTAAAATATTGATCGAAACCAGGTTTAATCGACTGTTTCAGTGTGGTACCACATTACTACGTGATCCAAACCAGAAAAAACCCAGGATCTAGCCATCAAGTATGAGAAATATGCGAAAGAATGAGCCTGATGGGGGCAAATCCCAGACCTAACCTAGACCTTACATGCGTTATCCTCTAATATATTGAGCGAAACCAGGTTTAATCGACTGTTTCAGTGTGGTACCACATTACTACGTGATCCAAACCAGAAAAAACCCAGGATCTAGCCATCAAGTATGAGAAATATGCGAAAGAATGAGCCTGATGGGAGCAAATCCCAGACCTAACCTAGACCTAACATGCGTTATCCTCTAAAATATTGATGGAAAGCAGGTTTAATTACTGTTTCAGTGTTGTACTTCATTACTACGTGATGCAATCCAAAAAACGCCCAGGATCTAGCAATCAAGTATGAGAAATATGCGAAAGAGTGAGCCTGATGAGAGCAAATCCCAGACCTGACCTAGACCTAACATGAATTATTCTCTAAAATATTGATCGAAACCAGGTTTAATTCGCTGTTTCAGTGTGGTCCCACATTACTACGTGATCCAAACCAGAAAAAACCCAGGATCCGTTCAACAAGTATGTGAAGAATGCGAAAGTATGAGTCTGATGAGTGAAAATCCCAGGCCTAACCTAGACCAAACATGCGTTATCCTCAAAAATATTGATCGAAACCTGGTTTAATCGTCTGTTTCAGTGTGGTGCCACATTACTATGTGATCCAAACCAGAAAATAACCCAGGATCTGTTCAACGAGTATGTGAAGTGTGCGAAAGTATGACTCTGATGAGGTCAAATCCCAGACCAATCCCAGACTTAACATGCGTTATCCTCTAAAATATTGATCGAAACCAGGTTGAATCGACTGTTTCAGTGTGGTACCACATTACTACGTGATCCAAACCAGAAAAAACCCAGGATCTAGCCATCAAGTATGAGAAATATGCGAAAGAATGAGCCTGATGAGAGCAAATCCCAGACCTAACCTAGACCTTACATGCGTTATCCTCTAAAATATTGAGCGAAACCAGGTTTAATGGACTGTTTCAGTGTGGTACCACACTGCTTCGTGATCCAAACCAGAAAAAACCCAGGATCTGTTCAACAAGTATGTGAAGAATGCGAAAGTATGAGTCTGATGAGTGAAAATCCCAGGCCTAACCTAGACCTAACATGCGTTATCCTCAAAAATATTGATCGAAACCTGGTTTAATCGTCTGTTTCAGTGTGGTACCACATTACTGCGTGATCCAAACTAGAAAAAACCCAGGATCCGTTCAACAAGTATGTGAAGAATGCGAAAGTATGAGTCTGATCAGTGAAAATCTCAGGCCTTTCCTAGACCTAACATGCGTTATCCTCTAAAATATTGATCAAAACCAGGTTTAATTGACAGTTTCAGCGTGGTACCACATTACTACGTGATACAATCCAGAAACAGCCCAGGGTCTAGCCATGAAGTATGATAAACATGCGAAAGTATGAGCCTGATGAGGGCAAATCCCAGGCCTAACCCAGACCTAAGATGCGTTATCCTCTAAAATATTTATCCAGACCAGGTTTCATTGAATGTTTCAGTGAGGTACCACACTACTTCGTGATGCAAACCAGAAAAAACCCAGGATCTGTTCAACAAGTATGTGAAAAACGCTAAACTGTGAGCCTGATGAGGGCAAATCTTAGACCTAACCCAGACCTAAGATGCGTTATCCTCTAAAATATTTATCCAGACCAGGTTGCATTGAATGTTTCGGTGTGGTCCCACATTACTACGTGATCCAAACCAGGAAAAACCCAGGATCCGTTCAACAAGTATGTGAAGAATGCGAAATTATGAGTCTGATGAGTGAAAATCCCAGACCTAACCTAGACCTAACATGCGTTATCCTCTAAAATATTGATCGAAACCTGGTTTAATCGACTGTTTCAGTGTGGTACCACATTACTATGTGATCCAAACCAGAAAATAACCCAGGATCTGTTCAACGAGTATGTGAAGTGTGCGAAAGTATGAGTCTGATGAGGTCAAATCCCAGACCAATCCCAGACATAACATGCGTTATCCTCTAAAATATTGATCGAAACCAGGTTTAATCGACTGTTTCAGTGTGGTACCACATTACTACGTGATCCAAACCAGAAAAAACCCAGGATCAGTTCAACAAGTATGTGAAGAATGCGAAAGTATGAGTCTGATGAGTGAGAATCCCAGGGCTAACATAGACCTAACATGCGTTATACTCTAAAATATTGATCGAAACCAGGTTTAATCGACTGTTTCAGTGTGGTACCACATTGCTACGTGATCCAAACCAGAAAAAACCCAGGATCAGTTCAACAAGTATGTGAAGAATGCGAAAGTATGAGTCTGATGAGTGAAAATCCCAGACCTAACCTAGACCTTACATGCGTTATCCTCTAAAATATTGAGCGAAACCAGGTTTAATGGTCTGTTTCAGCGTGGTAGCACATTACTACGTGGTACAATCCAGAAACAGCCCAGGGTCTAGCCTTGAAGTATGAGAAATATGCGAAAGTATGAGCCTGATGAGAGCAAATCCCAGACCTAACCTAGACCTAACATGCGTTATCCCCTAAAATATTGATCGAAACCTGGTTTAATCGACTGTTTCAGTGTGGTACCACATTACTACGTGATCCAAACCAGAAAAAACCCAGGATCTGTTCAACAAGTATGTGAAAAACGCTAAACTGTGAGCCTGATGAGGGCAAATCTTAGACCTAACCCAGACCTAAGATGCGTTATCCTCTAAAATATTTATCCAGACCAGGTTGCATTGAATGTTTCGGTGTGGTCCCACATTACTACGTGATCCAAACCAGGAAAAACCCAGGATACGTTCAACAAGTATGTGAAGAATGCGAAATTATGAGTCTGATGAGTGAAAATCCCAGACCTAACCTAGACCTAACATGCGCTATCCTCTAAAATATTGATCGAAACCAGGTTTAATGGACTGTTTCAGCGTGGTAGCACATTACTACGTGGTACAATCCAGAAACAGCCCAGGGTCTAGCCTTGAAGTATGAGAAATATGCGAAAGTATGAGCCTGATGAGAGCAAATCCCAGACCTAACCTAGACCTAACGTGCGTTATCCTCTAAAATATTGATCGAAACCTGGTTTAATCGACTGTTTCAGTGTGGTACCACATTACTATGTGATCCAAACCAGAAAATAACCCAGGATCTGTTCAACGAGTATGTGAAGTGTGCGAAAGTATGAGTCTGATGAGGTCAAATCCCAGACCAATCCCAGACATAACATGCGTTATCCTCTAAAATATTGATCGAAACCAGGTTTAATCGACTGTTTCAGTGTGGCACCACATTACTACGTGATCCAAACCAGAAAAAACCCAGGATCTAGCCATCAAGTATGAGAAATATGCGAAAGAATGAGCCTGATGAGAGCAAATCCCAGACCTAACCTAGACCTAACATGCGTTATCCTCTAAAATATTGATCGAAACCTGGTTTAATCGACTGTTTCAGTGTGGTACCACATTACTATGTGATCCAAACCAGAAAATAACCCAGGATCTGTTCAACGAGTATGTGAAGTGTGCGAAAGTATGAGTCTGATGAGGTCAAATCCCAGACCAATCCCAGACATAACATGCGTTATCCTCTAAAATATTGATCGAAACCAGGTTTAATCGACTGTTTCAGTGTGGTACCACATTACTACGTGATCCAAACCAGAAAAAACCCAGGATCTAGCCATCAAGTATGAGAAATATGCGAAAGAATGAGCCTGATGAGAGCAAATCCCAGACCTAACCTAGACCTTACATGCGTTATCCTCTAAAATATTGAGCGAAACCAGGTTTAATGGACTGTTTCAGTGTGGTACCACACTGCTTCGTGATCCAAACCAGAACAAACCCAGGATCTGTTCAACAAGTATGTGAAGAATGCGAAAGTATGAGTCTGATGAGTGAAAATCCCAGACCTAACCTAGACCTTACATGCGTTATCCTCTAAAATATTGAGCGAAACCAGGTTTAATTGACTGTTTCAGTGTGGTCCCACATTACAACATGATCCAAACCAGAAATAACCCAGGATCCGTTCAACAAGTATGTGAAGAATGCGAAAGTATGAGTCTGATGAGGGCAAATCCTAGACCTATCCCAGACCTAACTTGCGTTATCCTCTAAAATATTTATCAAGACCAGGTTTAATTGAATGTTTCAGTGTGGTACCACATTACTGCGTGATCCAAACTAGAAAAAACCCAGGATCCGTTCAACAAGTATGTGAAGAATGCGAAGGTATGAGTCTGATCAGTGAAAATCTCAGGCCTTACCTAGACCTAACTTGCGTCGTCCTCTAAAACATTGATGGAAACCAGGTTTCATTGACTGTTTCAGTGTGGTACTACATTACTACGTGATGCAATCCAGGAAAAGCCCAGGATCTAGCCATCAAGTATGAGAAATATGCGAAAGAATGAGCCTGATGAGAGCATATCCCAGACCTAACCTAGACCTAACATGCGTTATCCTCTAAAATATTGATCGAAACCAGGTTTAATTGACTGTTTCAGCGTGGTACCACATTACTACGTGATACAATCCAGAAACAGCCCAGGATCTAGCCATGAAGTATGAGAAACATGCGAAAGTGTGAGCCTGATGAGGGCAAATCCCAGGCCTAACCCAGACCCAATATGCGTTATCCTCTAAAATATTTATCCAGACCAGGTTTCATTGAATGTTTCAGTGTGGTCCCACATTACTACGTGATCCAAACCAGAAAAAACCCAGGATCCGTTCAACAAGTATGTGAAGAATGCGATAGTATGAGTCTGATGAGTGAAAATCCCAGGCCTAACCTAGACCTAACATGCGTTATCCTCTAAAATATTGATCGAAACCCGGTTTAATCGACTGTTTCAGTGTGGTACCACATTACTATGTGATCCAAACCAGAAAATAACCCAGGATCTGTTCAAGGAGTATGTGAAGTGTGCGAAAGTATGAGTCTGATGAGGTCAAATCCCAGACCTATCCCAGACCTGACTTGCGTTATCCTCTAAAATATTGATCGAAACCAGGTTTAATCGACTGTTTCAGTGCGGTACCACATTACTACGTGATCCAAACCAGAAAAAACCCAGGATCAGTTCAACAAGTATGTGAAGAATGCGAAAGTATGAGTCTGATGAGTGAGAATCCCAGGGCTAACATAGACCTAACATGCGTTATACTCTAAAATATTGATCGAAACCAGGTTTAATCGACTGTTTCAGTGTGGTACCACATTGCTACGTGATCCAAACCAGAAAAAACCCAGGATCAGTTCAACAAGTATGTGAAGAATGCGAAAGTATGAGTCTGATGAGTGAAATTCCCAGGGCTAACCTAGACCTGACATGCGTTATCCTCTAAAATATTGATGGAAACCAGGTTTAATCGACTGTTTCAGTGTGGTACCACATTACTATGTGATCCAAACCAGAAAATAACCCAGGATCTGTTCAACGAGTATGTGAAGTGTGCGCAAGTATGAGTCTGATGAGGTCAAATCCCAGACCTATCCCAGACCTAACTTGCGTTATCCTCTAAAATATTGATCGAAACCAGGTTTAATTGACCGTTTCAGTGTGGTACCACATTACTACGTGATTCAAACCAGAAAAAACCCAGGATCAGTTCAACAAGTATGTGAAGAATGCGAATGTATGAGCCTGATGAGGGCAAATCCCAGACCTATCCCAGACCTAACTTGCGTTATCCTCTAAAATATTGATCGAAACCAGGTTTAATTGACCGTTTCAGTGTGGTGCCACATTACTACGTGATCCAAACCAGAAAAAACCCAGGATCTGTTCAACCAGTATGTGAAGTGTGCGAAAGAATGAACCTGATGAGAGCAAATCCCAGACCTAACCTAGACCTTATATGCGTTATCCTCTAAAATATAGATGGAAACCAGGTTTCATTGACTGTTTCAGTGTGGTACCACATTGTTACGTGATCCAAACCGGAAAAAACCCAGGATCTGTTCAACAAGTATGTGAAAAACGCGAAACTGTGAGCCTGATGAGGGCAAATCTTAGACCTAACCCAGACCTAAGATGCGTTATCCTCTAAAATATTTATCCAGACCAGGTTTCATTGAATGTTTCAGTATGGTACCACTTTACTACGTGATCCAAACCAGAAATAGCCCAGGATCTAGCCATGAAGTATGAGAAATATGCGATAGTAAGAGCCTGATGAGGGCAAATCCTAGACCTATACCAGACCTTACTTGCGTTATCCTCTAAAATATTGATCGAAACCAGGTTTAATTGACTGTTTCAGCGTGGTACCACATTACTACGTGATACAATGCAGAAACAGCCCAGGATCTAGCCATGAAGTATGAGAAATATGCGAAAATATGAGCCTGATGAGGGCAAATCCTAGACGTAACCCAGACCTAACATGCGTTATCCCCTAAAATATTTATGAAGACCAGGTTTAATTGAATGTTTCAGTGTGGTGCCACATTACTACGTGATCCAAACCAGAAAAAACCCAGGATCCGTTCAACAAGTATGTGAAAAACGCGAAAGTATGAGCCTGATGAGGGCGAATCCCAGAACTATGCCAGACCTAACTTGCGTTGTCCTCTAAAATATTGATGGAAACCAGGCTTAATTGACTGTTTCAGTGTTGTACTTCATTACTACGTGATACAAACCAGAAAAAACCCAGGATCTGTTCAACAAATATGTGAAAAACGCGAAAGTATGAGCCTGATGAGGGTGAATCCCAGTCCTATGCCAGACCTAACTTGCGTTGTCCTCTAAGATATTGATGGAAACCAGGTTTAATTGACTATTTCAGTGTTGTACTTCATTACTACGTGATGCAGTCCAGAAAAAGCCCAGGATATAGCCATCAAGTATGAGAAATATGCGAAAGAATGAGTCTGATGAGGGCAAATCCCAGACCTATCCCAGACCTAACATGCGTCATCCTCTAAAATATTTATCAAGACCAGGTTTAATTGATTGTTTCAGTGTGGACCCACATTACTACGTGATCCAAACCAGAAAAAACCCAGGATCCGTTCAACAAGTATGTGAAGAATGCGAAAGTATGAGTCTGATGAGTGAAAATCCCAGGCCTAACCTAGACCTAACATGCGTTATCCTCAAAAATATTGATCGAAACCTGGTTAAATCGACTGTTTCAGTGTGGTACCACATTACTGTGTAATCCAAACCAGAAAATAACCCAGGATCTGTTCAACGAGTATGTGAAGTGTGCGAAAGTATGAGTCTGATGAGGGCAAATCCCAGACCTATCCCAGACCTAACTTGCGTTATCCTCTAAAATATTGATCGAAACCAGGTTTAATTGACCGTTTCAGTGTGGTACCACATTACTACGTGATTCAAACCAGAAAAAACCCAGGATCAGTTCAACAAGTATGTGAAGAATGCGAATGTATGAGCCTGATGAGGGCAAATCCCAGACCTATCCCAGACCTAACTTGCGTTATCCTCCAAAATATTGATCGAAACCAGGTTTAATTGACTGTTTTAGTGTGGTACCACATTACTACGTGATCCAAACCAGAAAAAACCCAGGATCTGTTCAACAAGTATGTGAAAAACGCGAAACTGTGAGCCTGATGAGGGCAAATCTTAGACCTAACCCAGACCAAAGATGAGTTATCCTCTAAAATATTTCTCCAGACCAGGTTTCATTGAATGATTCAGTGTGGTACCACTTTACTACGTGATCCAATCCAGAAATAGCCCAGGATCTAGCCATGAGGTATGAGAAATATGCGAAAGTATGAGCCTGATGAGGGCAAATCCTAGACCTAACCCAGACCTAACATGCGTTATCCTCTAAAATATTTATCAAGACCAGGTTTAATTGAATGTTTCAGTGTGGTACCACATTACTACGTGATCCAAACCAGAAAAAACCCAGGATCCGTTCAACAAGTATGTGAAGAATGCGAAAGTATGAGTCTGATGAGTGAAAATCCCAGGCCTGGCCTAGACCTAACATGCGTTATCATCTAAAATATTGAGCGAAACCAGGTTTAATCGACTGTTTCAGTCTGGTACCACATTACTATGTGATCCAATCCAGAAAATGCCCAGGATCTAGCCATCAAGTATGAGAAATACGCGACAGAATGAGCCTGATGAGAGCAAATCCCAGACCTAACCTAGACCTAACATGAATTATTCTCTAAAATATTGGTCGAAACCAGGTTTAATTGACTGTTTCAGTGTGGTCCCACTTTACTACGTGATCCAAACCAGAAAAAACGCAGGATCCGTTCAACAAGTATGTGAAGAATGCGAAAGTATGAGTCTGATGAGTGATAGTCCCAGGCCTAACCTAGACCAAACATGCGTTATCCTCAAAAGTATTGATCGAAACCTGGTTTAATCGACTGTTTCAGTTTGGTACCACATTACTATGTGATCCAAAGCAGAAAATAACCCAGGATCTGTTCAACGAGTATGTGAAGTGTGCGTAAGTATGAGTCTGATGAGGGCAAATCCCAGACCTATCCCATACCTAACTTGCGTTATCCTCTAAAATATTTATCAAGACCAGGTTTAATTGAATGTTTCAGCGTGGTACCACATTACTACGTGATACAATCCAGAAATAGCCCAGGATCTAGCCATGAAGTATGAGAAATATGCGAAAGTATGAGCCTGATGAGGGCAAATCCTAGACCTAACCCAGACCTAACATGCGTTATCCTCTAAAATATTTATCAAGACCAGGTTTAAATGAATGTTTCAGTGTGGTACCACATTACTACGTGATGCAATCCAGAAAAAGCCTAGGATCTAGCCATCAAGTATAAGAAATATGCGAAAGAATGAGCCTGATGAGGGCAAATCCTAGACCTAACCCAGACCTAACATGCGTTATCCTCTAAAATATTGATCGCAACCAGGTTTAATGGACTGTTTCTGTGTGGTACCACACTACTACGTGATCCAAACCAGAAAAAAACCCAGGATCTGATCAACGAGTATGTGAAGTGTGCGAAAGTATGAGTCTGATGAGGGCAAATCACAGACCTATCCCAGACCTCACTTGCGATATCCTGTAAAATATTGATCGACACCAGGTTTAATTGACAGTTTTAGTGTGGTACCACTTTACTACGTGATCCAAAGCAGAAAAACCCTCGATCAGGTCAGCATGCATGTTAAAACTGCGAAAGTATGAGCCTGATGATGGCAAATCCCACACCTATCCCAGACCTAACATGCGTTATCCTCTAAAATATTTATCAAGACCAGGTTTAATTGAATGTTTCAGTGTGGTACCGCATTACTACGTGATGCAATCCAGAAAAAGCCTAGGATCTAGCCATCAAGTATAAGAAATATGCGAAAGAATGAGCCTGATGAGGGCAAATCCTAGACCTAACCCAGACCTAACTTGCGTTATCCTCTAAAATATTGATCGAAACCAGGTTTAATTGACTGTTTTAGTGTGGTACCACATTACTACGTGATCCAAACCAGAAAAAACCCAGGATCTGTTCAACAAGTATGTGAAAAACGCGAAACTGTGAGCCTGATGAGGGCAAATCTTAGACCTAACCCAGACCTAAGATGCGTTATCCTCTAAAATATTTATCCAGACCAGGTTTCATTGAATGTTTCAGTGTGGTACCACTTTACTACGTGATCCAATCCAGAAATAGCCCTGGATCTAGCCATGACGTATGAGAAATATGCGATAGTAAGAGCCTGATGAGGGCAAATCCTAGACCTATCCCAGACCTAACTTGCGTTATCCTCTAAAATATTGATCGAAACCAGGTTTAATTGACTGTTTCAGCGTGGTACCACATTACTACGTGATCCAATCCAGAAATAGCCCTGGATCTAGCCATGACGTATGAGAAATATGCGATAGTAAGAGCCTGATGAGGGCAAATCCTAGACCTATCCCAGACCTAACCTGCGTTATCCTCTAAAATATTGATCGAAACCAGGTTTAATTGACTGTTTCAGCGTGGTACCACATTACTACGTGATCCAATTCAGAAATAGCCCAGGATCTAGCCTTGATGTATGAGAAATATGCGAAAGTATGAGCCTGATGAGGGCAAATCCTAGACGTAACCCAGACCTAACATGCGTCATCCTGTAAAATATTTATCAAGACAAGGTTTAATTGAATGTTTCAGTGTAGTACCACATTACTACGCGATCCAAACCAGAAAAAACCCAGGATCCGTTCAGCAAGTATGTGAAGAATGCGAAAGTATGAGTCTGATGAGTGAAAATCCCAGGCCTGACCTAGACCTAACATGCGTTATCGTCTAAAATATTGAGCGAAACCAGGGTTAATGGACTGTTTCAGTGTGGTACCACACTACTACGTGATCCAAACCAGAAAAAACCCAGGATCCGTTCAACAAGTATGTGAAGTGTGCGAAAGTATGCGCCTGATGAGAGCAAATCCCAGACCTAACCTAGACCTAACATGAATTATTCTCTAAAATATTGGTCGAAACCAGGTTTAATTGACTGTTTCAGTGTGGTCCCACATTACTACGTGATCCAAACCAGAAAAAACCCAGGATCCGTTCAACAAGTATGTGAAGAATGCGAAAGTATGAGTCCGATGAGTGAAAATCCCAGGCCTGACCTAGACCTAACATGCGTTATCCTCTAAAATATTGAGCGAAACCAGGTTTAATGGACTGTTTCAGTGTGGTACCACACTACTACGGGATCCCAACCAGAAAAAACCCAGGATCTGTTCAACAAGTATGTGAAAAACGCGAAAGTATGAGCCTGATGAGGGCAAATCCCAGACCTATCCCAGACCTAACTTGCGTTGTCCTCTAAAATATTGATGGAAACCAGGTTTAATTGACTGTTTCAGTGTTGCACTTCATTACTACGTGATGCAATCCAGAAAAAGCCCAGGATCTAGCCATCAAGTATGAGAAATATGCGAAGGAATGAGCCTGATGAGAGCAAATCCCAGACCTAACCTAGACCTAACATGAATTATTCTCTAAAATATTGGTCGAAACCAGGTTTAATTGACTGTTTCAGTTTGGTCCCACATTACTACGTGATCCAAACCAGAAAAAACCCAGGATCCGTTCAACAAGTATGTGAAAAACGCGAAACTGTGAGCCTGATGAGGGCAAATCTTAGACCTAACCCAGACCAAAGATGAGTTATCCTCTAAAATATTTCTCCAGACCAGGTTTCATTGAATGATTCAGTGTGGTACCACTTTACTACGTGATCCAATCCAGAAATAGCCCAGGATCTAGCCATGAGGTATGAGAAATATGCGAAAGTATGAGCCTGATGAGGGCAAATCCTAGACCTAACCCAGACCTAACATGCGTTATCCTCTAAAATATTTATCAAGACCAGGTTTAATTGAATGTTTCAGTGTGGTACCGCATTACTACGTGATGCAATCCAGAAAAAGCCTAGGATCTAGCCATCAAGTATAAGAAATATGCGAAAGAATGAGCCTGATGAGGGCAAATCCTAGACCTAACCCAGACCTAACATGCGTTATCCTCTAAAATATTGATCGCAACCAGGTTTAATGGACTGTTTCTGTGTGGTACCACACTACTACGTGATCCAAACCAGAAAAAACCCAAGATCTGTTCAACAAGTATGTGAAAAACGCGAAAGTATGAGCCTGATGAGGGCAAATCCCAGACCTATCCCAGACCTAACTTGCGTTATCCTCCAAAATATTGATCGAAACCAGGTTTAATTGACTGTTTCAGTGTGGTCCCACATTACTACGTGATGCAAACCAGAAAAAACCCAGGATGCGTTCAACAAGTATGTGAAGAATGCGAAAGTATGAGTTTGATGAGTGAAAATCCCAGGCGTAACCTAGACCTAACATGCGTTATCCTCAAAAATATTGTTCGAAACCTGGTTTAATCGACTGTTTCAGTTTGGTACCACATTACTATGTGATCCAAACCAGAAAATAACCCAGGATCTGTTCAACGAGTATGTGAAGTGTGCGTAAGTATGAGTCTGATAAGGGCAAATCCCAGACCTATCCCAGACCTAACTTGCGTTATCCTCTAAAATATTTATCAAGACCAGGTTTAATTGAATGTTTCAGTGTGGTACCACATTACTACGTGATCCAAACCAGAAAAAACCCAGGATCCGTTCAACAAGTATGTGAAGAATGCGAAAGTATGAGTCTGATGAGTGAACATCCCAGGCCTGGCCTAGACCTAACTTGCGTTATCATCTAAAATATTGAGCGAAACCAGGTTTAATCGACTGTTTCAGTGTGGTACCACATTACTATGTGATCCAATCCAGAAAAAGCCCAGGACCTAGCCATCAAGTATGAGAAATATGCGACAGAATGAGCCTGATGAGAGCAAATCCCAGACCTAACCTAGACCTAACATGAATTATTCTCTAAAATATTGGTCGAAACCAGGTTTAATTGACTGTTTCAGTGTGGTCCCACTTTACTACGTGATCCAAACCAGAAAAAACGCAGGATCCGTTCAACAAGTATGTGAAGAATGCGATAGTATGAGTCTGATGAGTGATAATCCCAGGCCTAACCTAGACCAAACATGCGTTATCCTCAAAAGTATTGATCGAAACCTGGTTTAATCGACTGTTTCAGTTTGGTACCACATCACTATGTGATCCAAAGCAGAAAATAACCCAAGATCTGTTCAACGAGTATGTGAAGTGTGAGTAAGTATGAGTCTGATGAGGGCAAATCCCAGACCTATCCCAGACCTAACTTGCGTTATCCTCTAAAATATTTATCAAGACCAGGTTTAATTGAATGTTTCAGCGTGGTACCACATTACTACGTGATACAATCCAGAAATAGCCCAGGATCTAGCCATGAAGTATGAGAAATATGCGAAAGTATGAGCCTGATGAGGGCAAATCCTAGACCTAACCCAGACCTAACATGCGTTATCCTCTAAAATATTTATCAAGACCAGGTTTAAATGAATGTTTCAGTGTGGTACCACATTACTACGTGATGCAATCCACAAAAAGCCTAGGATCTAGCCATCAAGTATAAGAAATATGCGAAAGAATGAGCCTGATGAGGGCAAATCCTAGACCTAACCCAGACCTAACATGCGTTATCCTCTAAAATATTGATCGCAACCAGGTTTAATGGACTGTTTCTGTGTGGTACCACACTACTACGTGATCCAAACCAGAAAAAAACCCAGGATCTGATCAACGAGTATGTGAAGTGTGCGAAAGTATGAGTCTGATGAGGGCAAATCACAGACCTATCCCAGACCTCACTTGCGATATCCTGTAAAATATTGATCGAAACCAGGTTTAATTGACAGTTTTAGTGTGGTACCACTATACTACGTGATCCAAAGCAGAAAAAACCCTCGATCAGGTCAGCATGCATGTTAAAACTGTGAAAGTAAGAGCCTGATGATGGCAAATCCCACACCTATCCCAGACCTAACATGCGTTATCCTCTAAAATATTTATCAAGACCAGGTTTAATTGAATGTTTCAGTGTGGTACCACATTACTACGTGATGCAATCCAGAAAAAGCCTAGGATCTAGCCATCAAGTATAAGAAATATGCGAAAGTATGAGCCTGATGAGGGCAAATCCTAGACCTAACCCAGACCTAACATGCGTCATCCTCTAAAATATTTATCAAGACCAGGTTTAATTGAATGTTTCAGCGTGGTACCATATTACTACGTGATACAATCCAGAAATAGCCCAGGATCTAGCCATGAAGTATGAGAAATATGCGAAAGTATGAGCCTGATGAGGGCAAATCCTAGACCTAACCCAGACCTAACATGCGTCATCCTCTAAAATATTTATCAAGACCAGGTTTAATTGAATGTTTCAGTCTGGTACCACATTACTACGTGAACTAAACCAGAAAAAAACCCAGGATCTGATCAACGAGTATGTGAAGTGTGCGAAAGTATGAGTCTGATGAGGGCAAATCACGAACCTATCCCAGACCTAACTTGCGATATCCTCTAAAATATTGATCGAAACTTGGTTTAATTGACAGTTTTAGTGTGGTACCACTTTACTACATGATCCAAAGCAGAAAAAACCCTCGATCAGGTCAGCATGCATGTTAAAACTGCGAAAGTATGAGCCTGATGATGGCAAATCCCACACCTATCCCAGACCTAACATGCGTTATCCTCTAAAATATTTATCAAGACCAGGTTTAATTGAATGTTTCAGTGTGGTACCACACTACTACGTGATGCAATCCAGAAAAAGCCTAGGATCTAGCCATCAAGTATAAGAAATATGCGAAAGAATGAGCCTGATGAGGGCAAATCCTAGACCTATCCCAGACCTAACATGCGTTATCCTCTAAAATATTGATCGCAACCAGGTTTAATGGACTGTTTCTGTGTGGTACCACACTACTACGTGATCCAAACCAGAAAAAACCCAGGATCTGTTCAACAAGTATGTGAAGAATGCGAAAGTATGAGTTTGATGAGTGAAAATCCCAGGCCTAACCTAGACCTAACATGCGTTATCCTCAAAAATATTGATCGAAACCTGGTTTAATCGACTGTTTCAGTGTGGTACCACATTACTATGTGATCCAAACCAGAAAATAACCCAGGATCTGTTCAACGAGTATGTGAAGAATGCGAAAGTATGGGACTGATGAGTGAAAATGCCAGACCTAACCTAGACCTAACATGCGTTATCCTCTAAAATATTGATGCAAACCAGGTTTAATGGACTGTTTCAGTGTGGAACCACACTACTGCGTGATCCAAACCAGAAAAAACCCAGGATCTGTTCAACAAGGATGTGAAAAACGCGAAAGTATGAGCCTGATGAGGGCAAATCCCTGACCTATCCCAGACCTAACTTGCGTTGTCCTCTAAGATATTGATGGAAACCAGGTTTAATTGACTGTTTCAGTGTTGTACTTCATTACTACGTGATGCAATCCAGAAAAAGCCCAGGATCTAGCCATCAAGTTTGAGAAATATGCGAAAGAATGAGCCTGATGAGAGCAAATCCCAGACCTAAACTAGACCTAACATGAATTATTCTCTTAAATATTGATCGAAACCAGGTGTAATTGATTGTTTCAGTGTGGTCCCACATTACTACGTGATCCAAACCAGAAAAAACCTAGGATCCGTTCAACAAGTATGTGAAGAATGCGAAAGTATGAGTCTGATGAGGGCAAATCCCAGACCTATCCCAGACCTAACTTGCGTTATCCTCTAAAATATTGATCGAAACCAGGTTTAATTGACTGTTTTAGTGTGGTACCACATTACTACGTGATCCAAACCAGAAAAAACCCAGGATCTGTTCAACAAGTATGTGAAAAACGCGAAACTGTGAGCCTGATGAGGGCAAATCTTAGACCTAACCCAGACCTAAGATGCGTTATCCTCTAAAATATTTATCCAGACCAGGTTTCATTGAATGTTTCAGTGTGGTACCACTTTACTACGTGATCCAATCCAGAAATAGCCCTGGATCTAGCCATGACGTATGAGAAATATGCGATAGTAAGAGCCTGATGAGGGCAAATCCTAGACCTATCCCAGACCTAACTTGCGTTATCCGCTAAAATATTGATCGAAACCAGGTTTAATTGACTGTTTCAGCGTGGTACCACATTACTACGTGATCCAATTCAGAAATAGCCCAGGATCTAGCCTTGATGTATGAGAAATATGCGAAAGTATGAGCCTGATGAGGGCAAATCCTAGACGTAACCCAGACCTAACATGCGTCATCCTGTAAAATATTTATCAAGACAAGGTTTAATTGAATGTTTCAGTGTGGTACCACATTACTATGTGATCCAAACCAGAAAATAACGCAGGATCTGTTCAACGAGTATGTGAAGTGTGCGAAAGTATGAGCCTGATGAGGGCAAATCCCAGACCTATCCCAGACCTAACATGCGTTATCCTCTAAAATATTTATCAAGACCTCGTTTAATTGATTGTTTCAGTGTGGACCCACATTACTACGCGATCCAAACCAGAAAAAACCCAGGATCCGTTCAGCAAGTATGTGAAGAATGCGAAAGTATGAGTCTGATGAGTGAAAATCCCAGGCCTGACCTAGACCTAACATGCGTTATCGTCTAAAATATTGAGTGAAACCAGGGTTAATGGACTGTTTCAGTGTGGTACCACACTACTACGTGATCCAAACCAGAAAAAACCCAGGATCCGTTCAACAAGTATGTGAAGTGTGCGAAAGTATGCGCCTGATGAGAGCAAATCCCAGACCTAACCTAGACCTAACATGAATTATTCTCTAAAATATTGGTCGAAACCAGGTTTAATTGACTGTTTCAGTGTGGTCCCACATTACTACGTGATCCAAACCAGAAAAAACCCAGGATCCGTTCAACAAGTATGTGAAGAATGCGAAAGTATGAGTCCGATGAGTGAAAATCCCAGGCCTGACCTAGACCTAACATGCGTTATCCTCTAAAATATTGAGCGAAACCAGGTTTAATGGACTGTTTCAGTGTGGTACCACACTACTACGGGATCCCAACCAGAAAAAACCCAGGATCTGTTCAACAAGTATGTGAAAAACGCGAAAGTATGAGCCTGATGAGGGCAAATCCCAGACCTATCCCAGACCTAACTTGCGTTGTCCTCTAAAATATTGATGGAAACCAGGTTTAATTGACTGTTTCAGTGTTGCACTTCATTACTACGTGATGCAATCCAGAAAAAGCCCAGGATCTAGCCATCAAGTATGAGAAATATGCGAAGGAATGAGCCTGATGAGAGCTAATCCCAGACCTAACCTAGACCTAACATGAATTATTCTCTAAAATATTGGTCGAAACCAGGTTTAATTGACTGTTTCAGTTTGGTCCCACATTACTACGTGATCCAAACCAGAAAAAACCCAGGATCCGTTCAACAAGTATGTGAAAAACGCGAAACTGTGAGCCTGATGAGGGCAAATCTTAGACCTAACCCAGACCAAAGATGAGTTATCCTCTAAAATATTTCTCCAGACCAGGTTTCATTGAATGATTCAGTGTGGTACCACTTTACTACGTGATCCAATCCAGAAATAGCCCAGGATCTAGCCATGAGGTATGAGAAATATGCGAAAGTATGAGCCTGATGAGGGCAAATCCTAGACCTAACCCAGACCTAACATGCGTTATCCTCTAAAATATTTATCAAGACCCGGTTTAATTGAATGTTTCAGTGTGGTACCACATTACTACGTGATCCAAACCAGAAAAAACCCAGGATCCGTTCAACAAGTATGTGAAGAATGCGAAAGTATGAGTCTGATGAGTGAAAATCCCAGGCCTGGCCTAGACCTAACATGCGTTATCATCTAAAATATTGAGCGAAACCAGGTTTAATCGACTGTTTCAGTCTGGTACCACATTACTATGTGATCCAATCCAGAAAATGCCCAGGATCTAGCCATCAAGTATGAGAAATACGCGACAGAATGAGCCTGATGAGAGCAAATCCCAGACCTAACCTAGACCTAACATGAATTATTCTCTAAAATATTGGTCGAAACCAGGTTTAATTGACTGTTTCAGTGTGGTCCCACTTTACTACGTGATCCAAACCAGAAAAAACGCAGGATCCGTTCAACAAGTATGTGAAGAATGCGAAAGTATGAGTCTGATGAGTGATAGTCCCAGGCCTAACCTAGACCAAACATGCGTTATCCTCAAAAGTATTGATCGAAACCTGGTTTAATCGACTGTTTCAGTTTGGTACCACATTACTATGTGATCCAAAGCAGAAAGTAACCCAGGTTCTGTTCAACGAGTATGTGAAGTGTGCGTAAGTATGAGTCTGATGAGGGCAAATCCCAGACCTATCCCATACCTAACTTGCGTTATCCTCTAAAATATTTATCAAGACCAGGTTTAATTGAATGTTTCAGCGTGGTACCACATTACTACGTGATACAATCCAGAAATAGCCCAGGATCTAGCCATGAAGTATGAGAAATATGCGAAAGTATGAGCCTGATGAGGGCAAATCCTAGACCTAACCCAGACCTAACATGCGTTATCCTCTAAAATATTTATCAAGACCAGGTTTAAATGAATGTTTCAGTGTGGTACCACATTACTACGTGATGCAATCCAGAAAAAGCCTAGGATCTAGCCATCAAGTATAAGAAATATGCGAGAGAATGAGCCTGATGAGGGCAAATCCTAGACCTAACCCTGACCTAACATGCGTTATCCTCTAAAATATTGATCGCAACCAGGTTTAATGGACTGTTTCTGTGTGGTACCACACTACTACGTGATCCAAACCAGAAAAAAAACCAGGATCTGATCAACGAGTATGTGAAGTGTGCGAAAGTATGAGTCTGATGAGGGCAAATCACAGACCTATCCCAGACCTCACTTGCGATATCCTGTAAAATATTGATCGACACCAGGTTTAATTGACAGTTTTAGTGTGGTACCACTTTACTACGTGATCCAAAGCAGAAAAAACCCTCGATCAGGTCAGCATGCATGTTAAAACTGCGAAAGTATGAGCCTGATGATGGCAAATCCCACACCTATCCCAGACCTAACATGCGTTATCCTCTAAAATATTTATCAAGACCAGGTTTAATTGAATGTTTCAGTGTGGTACCGCATTACTACGTGATGCAATCCAGAAAAAGCCTAGGATCTAGCCATCAAGTATAAGAAATATGCGAAAGAATGAGCCTGATGAGGGCAAATCCTAGACCTATCCCAGACCTAACTTGCGTTATCCTCTAAAATATTGATCGAAACCAGGTTTAATTGACTGTTTTAGTGTGGTACCACATTACTACGTGATCCAAACCAGAAAAAACCCAGGATCTGTTCAACAAGTATGTGAAAAACGCGAAACTGTGAGCCTGATGAGGGCAAATCTTAGACCTAACCCAGACCTAAGATGCGTTATCCTCTAAAATATTTATCCAGACCAGGTTTCATTGAATGTTTCAGTGTGGTACCACTTTACTACGTGATCCAATCCAGAAATAGCCCTGGATCTAGCCATGACGTATGAGAAATATGCGATAGTAAGAGCCTGATGAGGGCAAATCCTAGACCTATCCCAGACCTAACTTGCGTTATCCGCTAAAATATTGATCGAAACCAGGTTTAATTGACTGTTTCAGCGTGGTACCACATTACTACGTGATCCAATTCAGAAATAGCCCAGGATCTAGCCTTGATGTATGAGAAATATGCGAAAGTATGAGCCTGATGAGGGCAAATCCTAGACGTAACCCAGACCTAACATGCGTCATCCTGTAAAATATTTATCAAGACAAGGTTTAATTGAATGTTTCAGTGTGGTACCACATTACTATGTGATCCAAACCAGAAAATAACGCAGGATCTGTTCAACGAGTATGTGAAGTGTGCGAAAGTATGAGCCTGATGAGGGCAAATCCCAGACCTATCCCAGACCTAACATGCGTTATCCTCTAAAATATTTATCAAGACCTCGTTTAATTGATTGTTTCAGTGTGGACCCACATTACTACGCGATCCAAACCAGAAAAAACCCAGGATCCGTTCAGCAAGTATGTGAAGAATGCGAAAGTATGAGTCTGATGAGTGAAAATCCCAGGCCTGACCTAGACCTAACATGCGTTATCGTCTAAAATATTGAGTGAAACCAGGGTTAATGGACTGTTTCAGTGTGGTACCACACTACTACGTGATCCAAACCAGAAAAAACCCAGGATCCGTTCAACAAGTATGTGAAGTGTGCGAAAGTATGCGCCTGATGAGAGCAAATCCCAGACCTAACCTAGACCTAACATGAATTATTCTCTAAAATATTGGTCGAAACCAGGTTTAATTGACTGTTTCAGTGTGGTCCCACATTACTACGTGATCCTAACCAGAAAAAACCCAGGATCCGTTCAACAAGTATGTGAAGAATGCGAAAGTATGAGTCCGATGAGTGAAAATCCCAGGCCTGACCTAGACCTAACATGCGTTATCCTCTAAAATATTGAGCGAAACCAGGTTTAATGGACTGTTTCAGTGTGGTACCACACTACTACGGGATCCCAACCAGAAAAAACCCAGGATCTGTTCAACAAGTATGTGAAAAACGCGAAAGTATGAGCCTGATGAGGGCAAATCCCAGACCTATCCCAGACCTAACTTGCGTTGTCCTCTAAAATATTGATGGAAACCAGGTTTAATTGACTGTTTCAGTGTTGCACTTCATTACTACGTGATGCAATCCAGAAAAAGCCCAGGATCTAGCCATCAAGTATGAGAAATATGCGAAGGAATGAGCCTGATGAGAGCTAATCCCAGACCTAACCTAGACCTAACATGAATTATTCTCTAAAATATTGGTCGAAACCAGGTTTAATTGACTGTTTCAGTTTGGTCCCACATTACTACGTGATCCAAACCAGAAAAAACCCAGGATCCGTTCAACAAGTATGTGAAAAACGCGAAACTGTGAGCCTGATGAGGGCAAATCTTAGACCTAACCCAGACCAAAGATGAGTTATCCTCTAAAATATTTCTCCAGACCAGGTTTCATTGAATGATTCAGTGTGGTACCACTTTACTACGTGATCCAATCCAGAAATAGCCCAGGATCTAGCCATGAGGTATGAGAAATATGCGAAAGTATGAGCCTGATGAGGGCAAATCCTAGACCTAACCCAGACCTAACATGCGTTATCCTCTAAAATATTTATCAAGACCCGGTTTAATTGAATGTTTCAGTGTGGTACCACATTACTACGTGATCCAAACCAGAAAAAACCCAGGATCCGTTCAACAAGTATGTGAAGAATGCGAAAGTATGAGTCTGATGAGTGAAAATCCCAGGCCTGGCCTAGACCTAACATGCGTTATCATCTAAAATATTGAGCGAAACCAGGTTTAATCGACTGTTTCAGTCTGGTACCACATTACTATGTGATCCAATCCAGAAAATGCCCAGGATCTAGCCATCAAGTATGAGAAATACGCGACAGAATGAGCCTGATGAGAGCAAATCCCAGACCTAACCTAGACCTAACATGAATTATTCTCTAAAATATTGGTCGAAACCAGGTTTAATTGACTGTTTCAGTGTGGTCCCACTTTACTACGTGATCCAAACCAGAAAAAACGCAGGATCCGTTCAACAAGTATGTGAAGAATGCGAAAGTATGAGTCTGATGAGTGATAGTCCCAGGCCTAACCTAGACCAAACATGCGTTATCCTCAAAAGTATTGATCGAAACCTGGTTTAATCGACTGTTTCAGTTTGGTACCACATTACTATGTGATCCAAAGCAGAAAGTAACCCAGGTTCTGTTCAACGAGTATGTGAAGTGTGCGTAAGTATGAGTCTGATGAGGGCAAATCCCAGACCTATCCCATACCTAACTTGCGTTATCCTCTAAAATATTTATCAAGACCAGGTTTAATTGAATGTTTCAGCGTGGTACCACATTACTACGTGATACAATCCAGAAATAGCCCAGGATCTAGCCATGAAGTATGAGAAATATGCGAAAGTATGAGCCTGATGAGGGCAAATCCTAGACCTAACCCAGACCTAACATGCGTTATCCTCTAAAATATTTATCAAGACCAGGTTTAAATGAATGTTTCAGTGTGGTACCACATTACTACGTGATGCAATCCAGAAAAAGCCTAGGATCTAGCCATCAAGTATAAGAAATATGCGAGAGAATGAGCCTGATGAGGGCAAATCCTAGACCTAACCCTGACCTAACATGCGTTATCCTCTAAAATATTGATCGCAACCAGGTTTAATGGACTGTTTCTGTGTGGTACCACACTACTACGTGATCCAAACCAGAAAAAAAACCAGGATCTGATCAACGAGTATGTGAAGTGTGCGAAAGTATGAGTCTGATGAGGGCAAATCACAGACCTATCCCAGACCTCACTTGCGATATCCTGTAAAATATTGATCGACACCAGGTTTAATTGACAGTTTTAGTGTGGTACCACTTTACTACGTGATCCAAAGCAGAAAAAACCCTCGATCAGGTCAGCATGCATGTTAAAACTGCGAAAGTATGAGCCTGATGATGGCAAATCCCACACCTATCCCAGACCTAACATGCGTTATCCTCTAAAATATTTATCAAGACCAGGTTTAATTGAATGTTTCAGTGTGGTACCGCATTACTACGTGATGCAATCCAGAAAAAGCCTAGGATCTAGCCATCAAGTATAAGAAATATGCGAAAGAATGAGCCTGATGAGGGCAAATCCTAGACCTAACCCAGACCTAACATGCGTTATCCTCTAAAATATTGATCGCAACCAGGTTTAATGGACTGTTTCTGTGTGGTACCACACTACTACGTGATCCAAACCAGAAAAAACCCAAGATCTGTTCAACAAGTATGTGAAAAACGCGAAAGTATGAGCCTGATGAGGGCAAATCCCAGACCTATCCCAGACCTAACTTGCGTTATCCTCCAAAATATTGATCGAAACCAGGTTTAATTGACTGTTTCAGTGTGGTCCCACATTACTACGTGATGCAAACCAGAAAAAACCCAGGATGCGTTCAACAAGTATGTGAAGAATGCGAAAGTATGACCCTGATGAGGGCAAATCCCATACCTATCTCAGACCTAACTCGCGTTGTCCTCTAAAATATTGATCGAAACCAGGTTTAATTGACTGTTTTAGTGTGGTACCACTTTACTACGTGATCCATAGCAGAAAAACCCTCGATTAGGTCAACATGTATGTTAAAACTACGAAAGTGTGACCCTGATGAGGGCAAATCCCATGCCTAACCTAGACCTAACATGCGTTATCCTCTAAAATATTTATCAAGACCAGGTTTAATTGAATGTTTCAGTGTGGTAACACACTACTGCGTGATCCAAACCAGAAAAAACCCAGGATCTGTTCAACAAGTATGTGAAAAATGCGAAAGTATGATCCTGACGAGGGCAAATCCCAGACCTATCCCAGACCTAACTTGAGTTGTCGTCTAAAATAGTGATGGAAACCAGGTTTAATTGACTGTTTCAGTGTGGTACTACATTACTGCGTGATGCAATCCAGAAATAGCCCAGGATCTAGCCATGAATTATGAGAAATATGCGAAAGTATGAGCCTGATGAGGGCAAATCCTAGACCTAACCCAGACCTAACATGCGTTATCCTCAAAAATATTGATCGAAACCAGGTTTAATGGACTGTTTCAGTGTGGTACCACATTACTACGTTATCCAAACCAGAAAAGGCCCAGAATCTGGCCATCAAGTGTGAGAAATATGCGAAAGCATGACCCTGATGAGACTATCCCAGACCTAACTTGAGTTGTCCTCTAAAATAGTGATGGAAACCAGGTTTAATTGACTGTTTCAGAGTGGTACTACATTACTACGTGATGCAATCCAGAAATAGCCCAGGATCTAGCCATGAATTATGAGAAATATGCGAAAGTATGAGCCTGATGAGGGCAAATCCTAGACCTCACCCAGACCTAACATGCGTTATCCTCAAAAATATTGATCGAAACCAGGTTTAATGGACTGTTTCAGTGTGGTACCACATTACTACGTGATCCAAACCAGAAAAGGCCCAGAATCTGGCCATCAAGTATGAGAAATATGCGAAAGAATGAGCCTGACGTGAGCAAATCCCAGACCTAACCTAGACCTAACATGAATTATTCTCTAAAATATTGATCGAAACCAGGTTTCATGGACTGTTTTAGTGTGGTACCACATTACTACGTGATCCAAACCATAAAAAACCCAGGATCTGTTCAACAAGTATGTGAAAAATCCGAAAGTATGAGTCTGATGAGGGCAAATCCCAGGCCTAACCTAGACATAACATGCGTTATCCTCTAAAATATTGATAGAAACCACGTTGAGTGGACTGTTTCAGTGTGGTACCACATTACTACGTGATCCAATGCAGAAATAGCTCAGGATCTAGCTATGAAGTGTGAGAAATATGCGAAAGTATGAGCCTGATGAGGGCAAATCCCAGGCTTAACCTAGACCTAACATGCGTTATCCTCAAAACTATAGATCGAAACCAGGTTTAATCGATTGTTTCAGTGTGGTACCACATTACTACATGATCCAAACCAGAAAAAAACCCAGGATCTGTTCAACAAGTATGTGAAGTATGCGAAAGTATGAATCTGATGAGAGCTAATCCCAGGCCTAACCTAGACATAACATGCGTTATCCTATAAAATATTCATCGAAACCAGGTTGAGTGGACTGTTTCAGTGTGGTACCACATTACTGCGTGATCCAAACCAGGAAAAACCCAGTATCTAGCCATCAAGTATGTGAAATATGCGAAAGAATGAGCCTGATGAGAGCAAATCCCAGACCTAACCTAGACCTAACATGTGTTATCCTCAAAAATATTGATCGAAACCAGGTTTAATGGACTGTTTCAGTGTGGTACCACATTACTACGTGATCCAATCCAGGAAGAGCCCAGGATCTAGCCATGAAGTATTAGAAATATGCGAAAGTATGATCCTGACGAGGGCAAATCCTAGAACTAACCCAGACCTAACATGCGTTATCCTCAAAAATATTGATCGAAACCAGGTTTAATGGACTGTTTCAGTGTGGTACCACATTACTACGTGATCCAAACCAGAAAAAACCCAGGATCTGTTCAACAAGTATGTGAAAAACGCGAAAGTATGACCCTGATTAGGCCAAATCGCAGGCCTAACCTAGACCTAACATGCGTTATCCTCTAAAATATTCATCGAAACCAGGTTTAATGGACTGTTTCAGTGTGGTACCACATTACTACGTGATCCAATCCAGGAAGAGCCCAGGATCTAGCCATGAAGTATTAGAAGTATGCGAAAGTATGATCCTGACGAGGGCAAATCCTAGAACTAACCCAGAACTAACATGCGTTATCCTCAAAAATATTGATCGAAACCAGGTTTAATGGACTGTTTCAGTGTGGTACCACATTACTATGTGATCCAAACCAGAAAAAACCCAGGATCTGTTCCAGAAGTATGTGAAGAACGCGATAGTATGAGCCTGATGGGGGCGAATCCCAGACCTATCCCAGACCTAACTTGCGTTATCCTCTAAAATATTGATCGAAACCAGGTTTAATCGACTGTGTCAGTGTGGCACCGCATTACTACGTGATCCAAACCAGAAAAAAAACCAGGATCTGTTCAGCGTGTATGTGAAGTGTGCGAAACTATGAGTCTGACGAGGGCAAATCCCAGAACTATCCCATACCTAACATGCGTTATCCTCTAAAATAGTGATCGAAACCAGGGTTAATTGACTGTTTCAGTGTGGTTCTACATTACTACGTGATCCAATCCAGAAAAAGCACAGGATCTAGCCATCAAGTATGAGTAATATGCGAAAGAATGTGCCTGATGGGAGCAAATCCCAGACCTAACCTAGACCTAACATGTGTTATCCTCAAAAATGTTGATCGAAACAAGGTTTAATGGACTGTTTCAGTGTGGTACTACATTACTACGTGATGCAATCCAGAAATAGCCCCGGATTTAGCCATGAATTATGAGAAATATGCGAAAGTATGAGCCTGATGAGGGCAAATCCCAGGCCTAACCTAGACCTAACATGCATTATCCTCTAAAATATTTATCAAGACCAGGTTTAATTGACTGTTTTAGTGTGGTACCACTATACTACGTGATCCATAGCAGAAAAAACCCACGATTAGGTCAACATGTATGTTAAAACTACGAAAGTGTGACCCTGATGAGGGCAAATCCCAGGCCTAACCTAGACCTAACATGCGTTATCCTCTAAAATATTTATCAAGACCAGGTTTAATTGAATGTTTCAGTGTGGTACCACACTACTGCGTGATCCAAACCAGAAAAAACCCAGGATCTGTTCAACAAGTATGTGAAAAATGCGAAAGTATGATCCTGACGAGGGCAAATCCCAGACCTATCCCAGACCTAACTTGAGTTGTCGTCTAAAATAGTGATGGAAACCAGGTTTAATTGACTGTTTCAGTGTGGTACTACATTACTGCGTGATGCAATCCAGAAATAGCCCAGGATCTAGCCATGAATTATGAGAAATATGCGAAAGTATGAGCCTGATGAGGGCAAATCCTAGACCTAACCCAGACCTAACATGCGTTATCCTCAAAAATATTGATCGAAACCAGGTTTAATGGACTGTTTCAGTGTGGTACCACATTACTACGTTATCCAAACCAGAAAAGGCCCAGAATCTGGCCATCAAGTGTGAGAAATATGCGAAAGCATGACCCTGATGAGACTATCCCAGACCTAACTTGAGTTGTCCTCTAAAATAGTGATGGAAACCAGGTTTAATTGACTGTTTCAGAGTGGTACTACATTACTACGTGATGCAATCCAGAAATAGCCCAGGATCTAGCCATGAATTATGAGAAATATGCGAAAGTATGAGCCTGATGAGGGCAAATCCTAGAGCTCACCCAGACCTAACATGCGTTATCCTCAAAAATATTGATCGAAACCTGGTTTAATGGACTGTTTCAGTGTGGTACCACATTACTACGTGATCCAAACCAGAAAAGGCCCAGAATCTGGCCATCAAGTATGAGAAATATGCGAAAGTATGACCCTGATGAGGGCAAATCCCAGGCCTAACCTAGACCTAACATGCGTTATCCTCTAAAATATTTATCAAGACCAGGTTTAATTGAATGTTTCAGTGTGGTACCACATTACTGCGTGATCCAAACCAGAAAAAACCCAGGATCTGTTCAACAAGTATGTGAAGAATGCGAAAGTATGATCCTGACGAGGGCAAATCCCAGACCTATCCCAGACCTAACTTGAGTTGTCGTCTAAACTAGTGATGGAAACCAGGTTTAATTGACTGTTCAGTGTGGTACTACATTACTGCGTGATGCAATCCAGAAATAGCCCAGGATCTAGCCATGAATTATGAGAAATATGCGAAAGTATGAGCCTGATGAGGGCAAATCCTAGACCTAACCCAGACCTAACATGCGTTATCCTCAAAAATATTGATCGAAACCAGGTTTAATGGACTGTTTCAGTGTGGTACCACATTACTACGTTATCCAAACCAGAAAAGGCCCAGAATCTGGCCATCAAGTGTGAGAAATATGCGAAAGCATGACCCTGATGAGACTATCCCAGACCTAACTTGAGTTGTCCTCTAAAATAGTGATGGAAACCAGGTTTAATTGACTGTTTCAGAGTGGTACTACATTACTACGTGATGCAATCCAGAAATAGCCCAGGATCTAGCCATGAATTATGAGAAATATGCGAAAGTATGAGCCTGATGAGGGCAAATCCTAGACCTCACCCAGACCTAACATGCGTTATCCTCAAAAATATTGATCGAAACCAGGTTTAATGGACTGTTTCAGTGTGGTACCACATTACTACGTGATCCAAACCAGAAAAGGCCCAGAATCTGGCCATCAAGTATGAGAAATATGCGAAAGTATGACCCTGATGAGGGCAAATCCCAGGCCTAACCTAGACCTAACATGCGTTGTCCTCTACAATATTGATGGAAACCAGGTTTAATTGACTGTTTCAGTGTTGTACTACATTACTGCGTGACGCAATCCAGAAAAAGCCTAGGATCTAGCCATCAAGTATGAGAAATATGCGAAAGAATGAGCCTGACGTGAGCAAATCCCAGACCTAACCTAGACCTAACATGAATTATTCTCTAAAATATTGATCGAAACCAGGTTTCATGGACTGTTTTTGTGTGGTACCACATTACTACGTGATCCAAACCACAAAAAACCCAGGATCTGTTCAACAAGTATGTGAAAAATCCGAAAGTATGAGTCTGATCAGGGCAAATCCCAGGCCTAACCTAGACATAACATGCGTTATCCTCTAAAATATTGATAGAAACCACGTTGAGTGGACTGTTTCAGTGTGGTACCACATTACTACGTGATCCAATGCAGAAATAGCTCAGGATCTAGCTATGAAGTATGAGAAATATGCGAAAGTATGAGCCTGATGAGGGCAAATCCCAGGCTTAACCTAGACCTAACATGCGTTATCCTCAAAAGTATAGATCGAAACCAGGTTTAATCGACTGTTTCAGTGTGGTACCACAATACTACATGACCCAAACCAGAAAAAAACCCAGGATCTGTTCAACAAGTATGTGAAGTATGCGAAAGTATGAATCTGATGAGAGCTAATCCCAGGCCTAACCTAGACATAACATGCGTTATCCTATAAAATATTCATCGAAACCAGGTTGAGTGGACTGTTTCAGTGTGGTACCACATTACTGCCTGATCCAAACCAGGAAAAACCCAGTATCTAGCCATCAAGTATGTGAAATATGCGAAAGAATGAGCCTGATGAGAGCAAATCCCAGACCTAACCTAGACCTAACATGTGTTATCCTCAAAAATATTGATCGAAACCAGGTTTAATGGACTGTTTCAGTGTGGTACCACATTACTACGTGATCCAATCCAGGAAGAGCCCAGGATCTAGCCATGAATTATGAGAAATATGCGAAAGTATGATCCTGACGAGGGCAAATCCCAGACCTATCCCAGACCTAACTTGAGTTGTCGTCTAAAATAGTGATGGAAACCAGGTTTAATTGACTGTTCAGTGTGGTACTACATTACTGCGTGATGCAATCCAGAAATAGCCCAGGATCTAGCCATGAATTATGAGAAATATGCGAAAGTATGAGCCTGATGAGGGCAAATCCTAGACCTCACCCAGACCTAACATGCGTTATCCTCAAAAATATTGATCGAAACCAGGTTTAATGGACTGTTTCAGTGTGGTACCACATTACTACGTGATCCAAACTAGAAAAAACCCAGGATCTGTTCAACAAGTATGTGAAAAGCGCGAAAGTATGACCCTGATGAGGCCAAATCGCAGGCCTAACTTAGACCTAACATGCGTTATCCTCTAAAATCTTCATCGAAACCAGGTTTAATGGACTGTTTCAGTGTGGTACCACATTACTATGTGATCCAAACCAGAAAAAACCCAGGATCTGTTCCAGAAGTATGTGAAGAACGCGATAGTATGAGCCTGATGGGGGCGAATCCCAGACCTATCCCAGACCTAACTTGCGTTATCCTCTAAAATATTGATCGAAACCAGGTTTAATGGACTGTTTCAGTGTGGTACCACATTACTACGTGATCCAATCCAGGAAGAGCCCAGGATCTAGCCATGAAGTATTAGAAGTATGCGAAAGTATGATCCTGACGAGGGCAAATCCTAGAACTAACCCAGACCTAACATGCGTTATCCTCAAAAATATTGATCGAAACCAGGTTTAATGGACTGTTTCAGTGTGGTACCACATCACTATGTGATCCAAACCAGAAAAAACCCAGGATCTGTTCCAGAAGTATGTGAAGAACGCGATAGTATGAGCCTGATGGGGGCGAATCCCAGACCTATCCCAGACCTAACTTGCGTTATCCTCTAAAATATTGATCGAAACCAGGTTTAATCGACTGTGTCAGTGTGGCACCGCATTATTACGTGATCCAAACCAGAAAAAAAACCAGGATCTGTTCAGCGAGTATGTGAAGTGTGCGAAACTATGAGTCTGATGAGGGCAAATCCCAGAACTATCCCATACCTAACTTGCGTTATCCTCTAAAATATTGATCGAAACCAGGTTTAATCGACGGTGTCAGTGTGGCACCGCATTATTACGTGATCCAAACCAGAAAAAAAACCAGGATCTGTTCAACAAGTATGTGAAAAATGCGAAAGTATGATCCTGACGAGGGCAAATCCCAGACCTATCCCAGACCTAACTTGCGTTGTCCTCTAAAATATTGATGGAAACCAGGTTTAATTGACTGTTTCAGTGTGGTACTACATTACTACGTGATGCAATCCAGAAATAGCCCAGGATTTAGCCATGAATTATGAGAAATATGCGAAAGTATGACCCTGATGAGGGCAAATCGCAGGCCTAACCTAGACCTAACATGCGTTATCCTCTAAAATATTCATCGAAACCAGGTCTAATGGATTGTTTCAGTGTGGTAACACATTACTACGTGATCCAAACCAGAAAAAACCGAGATCTGTTCAACAAGTATGTGAAAAACGAGAAAGTATGAGCCTGATGAGGGCGTATCCCAGACTTATCCCAGACCTAACTTGCGTTATCCTCTAAAATATTGATCGAAACCAGGTTTACTTTACTGTTTCATTGTGGTAACACATTACGACATGATCCAATCCAGAAATAGCCCAGGATCTAGCCATGAAGTATGAGAAATATGCGAAAGTATGAGCCTGATGAGGGCAAATCCTAGTCATAACCCAGACCTAACATGCGTTATCCTCTAAAATATTTATCAAGACCAGGTTTAATTGATTGCTTCAGTGTGGTACCACATTACTACATGATCCACACCAGAAAAAACCCAGGATCCGTTCAAGAAGTATGTGAAAAATGCGAAAGTATGAGTCTGATGAGTGAAAATCTCAGGCCTAACATAGACCTAACATGCGTTATCCTCTAAAATATTGATCGAATCCAGGTTTAATTGACTGTTTTAGTGTGGTACCACATTACTACGTGATCCAAACCAGAAAAAAACCCAGGAGTTGTTCAACAAGTACGTAAAGAATGCGAAAATATGTGTCTGATGAGGGCAAATCCCAGGCCTAACCTAGACCTAACATGCGTTATCCTCTAAAATATTCATTGAAACCAGGTTTAATGGACTGTTTCAGTGTGGTACCACGTTACTACGTGATCCAAACCAGAAAAAAACCCAGGATCTTGTCAACGAGTATGTGAAGTGTGCGAAAGTATGAGTCTGATGGGTGAAAATCCCAGACCTATCCCAGACCTAACATGCGTTGTCCTCTAAAATATTGATCGAAACCAGAGTTAATTGACTGTTTCAGTGTGGTTCTACATTACTACGTGATCGAATCCAGAAAAAGCTCAGGATCTAGCCATCAAGTATGAGAAATATGCGAAAGAATGAGCCTGATGAGAGCAAATCCCAGACCTAACCTAGACCTAACGTGTGTTATCCTCAAAAATATTGATCGAAACCAGGTTTGATGGACGGTTTCAGTGTGGTACAACAATAATACGTGATCCAATCCAGAAGAGCCCAGGATCTAGCCATGAAGTATTAGAAATATGCGAAAGTATGAGCCTGATGAGGGCAAATCCCAGGCCTAACCTAGACATAACATGCGTTATCCTCTAAAATATTGATGGAAACCAGGTTTAATTGACTGTTTCAGTGTGGTACTACATTACTACGTGATGCAATCCAGAAATAGCCCAGGATC
Organism: Colletes latitarsis; assembly: GCF_051014445.1. NCBI lineage: Eukaryota > Metazoa > Arthropoda > Insecta > Hymenoptera > Colletidae > Colletes > Colletes latitarsis. The sequence goes on along the minus strand of NW_027488367.1, from coordinate 26,764,699 downwards.
TAGCCATGAAGTATGAGAGATATGCGAAAGTATGAGCCTGATGAGGGCAATTCCTAGACCTAACCCAGGCCTAACATGCGTTATCCTCAAAGATATTGATCGAAACCAGGTTTAATGGACTGTTTCAGTGTGGTACCACATTACTACGTGATCCAAACCAGAAAAAACCCAGGATCTGTTCAACAAGTATGTGAAAAATGCGAAAGTATGAGTCTGATGAGGGCAAATCCCAGACCTAACCTAGACCTAACATGAGTAATTCTCTAATATATTAATCGAAAGCAGGTTTAATCGACAGTTTCAGTGTGGTACCACATTACTACGTGATCCAAACTAGAAAAAGCCCAGAATCTGGTCATCAACTATGAGAAATATGCGAAAGTACGAGCCTGATGAGAGCAAATCCCAGGCCTAACCAAGACCTAACATGCGTTGTTCTCTAAAATATTGATCGAAACCAGGTTTAATGGACTGTTTCAGTGTGATACCACATTACTACGTGATCCAATCCAGAAAAAATCCAGGATCCGTTCAACAAGTATGTGAAGAATGCGAAAGTATGAGTCTGATGAAGGAAAATCCCAGACCTAACCTAGACCTAACATGAGTTATTCTCTAAAATATTGATCGAAACCAGGTTTAATGGACTGTTTCAGTGTGCTACCACATTACTACGTGATTTAAACCAGAAAAAACCCAGGATCCGTTCAACAAGTATGTGAAGAATGCGAAAGTATGTGTCGGATGAGGGAAAATCCCAGTCCTAACCTAGACCTAACATGCGTTATCCTCTAAAATATTGATCGAAACCAGGTTTAATGGACTGTTTCAGTGTGATACCACATTACTACGTGATCCAAACCAGAAAAAACCCAGGATCCGTTCAACAAGTATGTGAAGAATGCGAAAGTATGAGTCTGATGAAGGAAAATCCCAGACCTAACCTAGACCTAACATGAGTTATTCTCTAAAATATTGATCGAAACCAGGGTTAACCGACTGTTTCAGTGTGGTACCACATTATTGCGTGATCCAAACCAGAAAAATACCCAGGATCTGTTCAACAAGTATGTGAAGAACGCGGAAATATGACCCTGATGAGGGCAAATCCCGGGCCTAACCTAGACCTAACATGCGTTATCCTCAAAAATATTGATCGAAACCAGGTTTAATCGACTGCTTCAGTGTGGTACCACAATACTACCTGATCCATTCCAGAAAAAGCCCTGGGTCTAGCCATCAAGTATGAGAAATATGCGAAGGTATGAGCCTGATAAGGGCAAATCATAGGCCTAACCTAGACATAACATGCGTTATCCTCTAAAATATTGATCGAAACCAGGTTTAATGGACTGTTTCAGTGTGGCACCACATCACTACGTGATCCAAACGAGAAAAATACCCAGGATCCGTTCAACAAGTATGTGAGGAATGCGAAAGTATGTGTCTGATGAGGGCAAATCACAGGCCTAACCTAGACATAACATGCGTTATCCTCAAAAATATTAATCGAAACCAGGTTTAATGGACTGTTTCAGTGTGGTACCACATTACTACGGGATCCAAACCAGAAAGAGCACAGAATCAGGCCATCAAGTATGAGAAATTTGCGAAAGTACGAGCCTGATGAGAGCAAATCCCAGACCTAACCTAGACCTAACATGAGTAATTCTCTAATATATTAATCGAAAGCAGGTTTAATCGACAGTTTCAGTGTGGTACCACATTACTACGTGATCCAAACCAGAAAAAACCCAGGATCCGTTCAACAAGTATGTGAAGAATGCGAAAGTATGTGTCTGATGAGGGCAAATCACAGGCCTAACCTAGACATAACATGCGTTATCCTCTAAAATATTGATCGAAACCAGGTTTAATGGACTGTTTCAGTGTGGTACTACATTACTACGGGATCAAATCCAGAAAAAGCCCTGGGTCTAGCCATCAAGTATGAGAAATATGCGAAAGTATGAGCCTGATGAGGGCAAATCCTAGACCTGACCCAGACCTAACATGCGTTATCCTCTAAAATATTTATCAAGACCAGGTTTAATTGGCCGTTTCAGTGTGGTACCACATCACTACGTGATCCAAACCAGAAAAATACCCAGGATCCGTTCAACAAGTATGTGAAGAATGCGAAAGTATGTGTCTGATGAGGGCAAATCACAGGCCTAACCTAGACATAACATGCGTTATCCTCAAAAATATTGATCGAAACCAGGTTTAATGGACTGTTTCATTGTGGTACCACATTACTACGGGATCCAGACCAGAAAAAGCACAGAATCAGGCCATCAAGTATGAAAAATTTGCGAAAGTACGAGCCTGATGAGAGCAAATCCCAGACCAATCCTAGACCTAACATGAGTTATTCTCAAATATATTGATCGAAAGCAGGTTTAATCGACAGTTTCAGTGTGGTACCACATTACTACGTGATCCAAACCAGAAAAAACCCAGGATACGTTCAACAAGTATGCGAAGAATGCGAAAGTATGTGTCTGATGAGGGAAAATCCCAGGCCTATCTTAGACCTAACATGCGTTATCCTCTAAAATATTGATCGAAACCAGGTTTAATGGACTGTTTCAGTGTGGTACCATATTACTACACGATCGAAACCAGAAAAAACCCAGGATCTGTGCAACAAGTATGTGAAAAACGCGAAACTATGAGCGTGATGAGGGCAAATCCCAGACCCATCCTAGACCTAACATGAGTTATGCTCTAAAATATTGATCGAAAGCAGGTTTAATGGACTGTTTCAGTGTGGTACCACATCACTACGTGATCCAAACCAGAAAAATACCCAGGATCCGTTCAACAAGTATGTGAAGAATGCGAAAGTATGTTTCTGATGAGGGAAAATCCCAGGCCTAACCTAGACCTAACATGCGTTACCCGCAAAAATATTTATCAGTACCAGGTTTAGTTGAATGTTTCAGTGTGGTACCACATTTCTACGTGATCCAAACCAGAAAAAACCCAGGATCTGTGGAAGAAGTATGTGAAAAACTCGAAACGATGAGCGTGATGAGGGCAAATCCCAGACCTATCCTAGACCTAACATGCGTTACCCTCAAAAATATTGATAGAAACCAGGTTTAATCGACTATTTCAGTGTGGTACCACATTACTACGTGATCCAAACCAGAAAAAACCCAGAATCTGACCATCAACTACGAGAAATATGCGAAAGTACGAGCCTGATGAGAGCAAATCCCAGACCTAACCAAGAGCTAACATGAGTTATCCTCTAAAATATTGATCGAAACCAGGTTTAATCGACTATTTCTGTGTGGTGCCACATTACTACGTGATCCAAACCAGAAAAATACCCAGGATCGGTTCAACAAGTATGTGAAGAACCCGGAAATATGACCCTGATGAGGGCAAATCCCAGACCTATACCGGACCTAACTAGCGTTATCATCTAAGATATTGATCGAAACCAGGTTTAATCGACTGTTTCAGTGTGGTACCACATTACTACGTGATCCAAACCAGAAAAAGCACAGAATCTGGCCATCAAGTATGAGAAACTTGCGAAAGTACGAGCCTGATAAGAGCAAATCCCAGACCTAACCTAGACCTAACACGAGTTATTCTCAAAAGTATTGATCGAAACCAGGTTTTATGGACTGTTTCAGTGTGGTACCACATCACTACGTGATGCAAACCAGAAAAATACCCAGGATCCGTTCAACAAGTATGTGAAGTATGCGAAAGTATGAATCCGATGAGGGCAAATCCCAGGCCTAACCTAGACCTAACATGCGTTTCCCTCGAAAATATTTATCAGTACCAGGTTTAATTGAATGTTTCAGTGTGGTACCACATTTCTATGCGATCCAAACCGGAAAAAAACCCAGGATCTGTTCAACAAGTATGTGAAGTATGCGAAAGTATGAATCCGATGAGGGCAAATCCCAGGCCTAACCCAGACCTAACTTGCGTTGTCCTCTAAAATATTGATGGAAACCAGGTTTAATTGACTGTTTTAGTGTGGTACCACTTTACTACGTGATCCATAGCAGAAAAAACACTCGATTAGGTCAACATGTATGTTAAAACTGCGAAAGTATGACCCTGATGAGGGCAAATCCCTGGCCTAACCTAGACCTAACATGCGTTATCCTCTAAAATATTTATCAAGACCAGGTTTAATTGAATGTTTCAGTGTGGTACCACACTACTGCGTGATCCAAACCAGAAAAAACCCAGGATCTGTTCAACAAGTATGTGAAAAATGCGAAAGTATGATCCTGACGAGGGCAAATCCCAGACCTATCCCAGACCTAACTTGAGTTGTCGTCTAAAATAGTGATGGAAACCAGGTTTAATTGACTGTTTCAGTGTGGTACTACATTACTACGTGATGCAATCCAGAAACAGCCCAGGATCTAGCCATGAATTATGAGAAATATGCGAAAGTATGAGCCTGATGAGGGCAAATCCTAGACCTAACCCAGACCTAACATGCGTTATCCTCAAAAATATTGATCGAAACCAGGTTTAATGGACTGTTTCAGTGTGGTACCACATTACTACGTGATCCAAAACAGAAAAGGCCCAGAATCTGGCCATCAAGTATAAGAAATATGCGAAAGCATGACCCTGATGAGACTAACCCAGACCTAACTTGAGTTGTCCTCTAAAATAGTGATGGAAACCAGTTTTAATTGACTGTTTCAGTGTGGTACTACATTACTACGTGATGCAATCCAGAAATAGCCCGGGATCTAGCCACAAAATTATGAGAAATATGCGAAAGTATGAGCCTGATGAGGGCAAATCCTAGACCTCATCCAGACCTAACATGCGTTATCCTCAAAAATATTGATCGAAACCAGGTTTAATGGACTGTTTCAGTGTGGTACCACATTACTACGTGATCCAAACCAGAAATGGCCCAGAATCTGGCCATCAAGTATGAGAAATATGCGAAAGTATGACCCTGATGAGGGCAAATCCCAGGCCTAACCTAGACCTAACATGCGTTGTCCTCTAAAATATTGATGGAAACCAGGTTTAATTGACTGTTTCGGTGTTGTACTACATTACTGCGTGACGCAATCCAGAAAAAGCCCAGGATCTAGCCATCAAGTATGAGAAATATGCGAAAGAATGAGTCTGATGAGAGCAAATCCCACACCTAACCTAGACCTAACATGAATTATTCTCTAAAATATTGATCGAAACCAGGTTTAATGGACTGTTTTAGTGTGGTACCACATTACTACGTGATCCAAACCATAAAAAACCCAGGATACGTTCAACAAGTATGCGAAGAATGCGAAAGTATGTGTCTGATGAGGGAAAATCCCAGGCCTATCTTAGACCTAACATGCGTTATCCTCTAAAATATTTATCATGACCAGGTTTAATTGAATGTTTCAGTGTGGTACCACATTACTACGTGATCCAAACCAGAAATAGCCCAGGATCTAGCCATGAAGTATGAAAAATATGCGAAAGTATGAGCCTGATGAGGGCAAATCCTAGACATAACCCAGACATAACATACGTTATCCTCTAAAATATTGATCGAAACCAGGTTTAGTGGACAGTTTCAGTGTGGTACCACATTACTGCGTGATCCAAACCAGAAAAACCCAGGATCTGTTCAACACGTATGTGTAGAATGCGAAAGTATGACCCTGATGAGGGCAAATCCCATACCTATCTCAGACCTAACTCGCGTTGTCCTCTAAAATATTGATCGAAACCAGGTTTAATTGACTGTTTTAGTGTGGTACCACTTTACTACGTGATCCATAGCAGAAAAAACCCTCGATTAGGTCAACATGTATGTTAAAACTACGAAAGTGTGACCCTGATGAGGGCAAATCCCAGGCCTAACCTAGACCTAACATGCGTTATCCTCTAAAATATTTATCAAGACCAGGTTTAATTGAATGTTTCAGTGTGGTAACACACTACTGCGTGATCCAAACCAGAAAAAACCCAGGATCTGTTCAACAAGTATGTGAAAAATGCGAAAGTATGAGCCTGATGAGGGCAAATCTTAGACCTGACCCAGACCTAACATGCGTTATCCTCTAAAATATTTATCAAGACCAGGTTTAATTGGCCGTTTCAGTGTGGTACCACATCACTACGTGATCCAAACCAGAAAAATACCCAGGATCCGTTCAACAAGTATGTGAAGAATGCGAAAGTATGTGCCTGATGAGGGCAAATCCTAGACCTAACCCAGACCTAACATGCGTTATCCTCAAAAATATTGATCGAAACCAGGTTTAATGGACTGTTTCAGTGTGGTACCGCATTACTACGTTATCCAAACCAGAAAAGGCCCAGAATCTGGCCATCAAGTGTGAGAAATATGCGAAAGCATGACCCTGATGAGACTATCCCAGACCTAACTTGAGTTGTCCTCTAAAATAGTGATGGAAACCAGGTTTAATTGACTGTTTCAGAGTGGTACTACATTACTACGTGATGCAATCCAGAAATAGCCCAGGATCTAGCCATGAATTATGAGAAATATGCGAAAGTATGAGCCTGATGAGGGCAAATCCTAGACCTCACCCAGACCTAACATGCGTTATCCTCAAAAATATTGATCGAAACCAGGTTTAATGGACTGTTTCAGTGTGGTACCACATTACTACGTGATCCAAACCAGAAAAGGCCCAGAATCTGGCCATCAAGTATGAGAAATATGCGAAAGAATGAGCCTGACGTGAGCAAATCCCAGACCTAACCTAGACCTAACATGAATTATTCTCTAAAATATTGATCGAAACCAGGTTTCATGGACTGTTTTAGTGTGGTACCACATTACTACGTGATCCAAACCATAAAAAACCCAGGATCTGTTCAACAAGTATGTGAAAAATCCGAAAGTATGAGTCTGATGAGGGCAAATCCCAGGCCTAACCTAGACATAACATGCGTTATCCTCTAAAATATTGATAGAAACCACGTTGAGTGGACTGTTTCAGTGTGGTACCACATTACTACGTGATCCAATGCAGAAATAGCTCAGGATCTAGCTATGAAGTATGAGAAATATGCGAAAGTATGAGCCTGATGAGGGCAAATCCCAGGCTTAACCTAGACCTAACATGCGTTATCCTCAAAACTATAGATCGAAACCAGGTTTAATCGATTGTTTCAGTGTGGTACCACATTACTACATGATCCAAACCAGAAAAAAACCCAGGATCTGTTCAACAAGTATGTGAAGTATGCGAAAGTATGAATCTGATGAGAGCTAATCCCAGGCCTAACCTAGACATAACATGCGTTATCCTATAAAATATTCATCGAAACCAGGTTGAGTGGACTGTTTCAGTGTGGTACCACATTACTGCGTGATCCAAACCAGGAAAAACCCAGTATCTAGCCATCAAGTATGTGAAATATGCGAAAGAATGAGCCTGATGAGAGCAAATCCCAGACCTAACCTAGACCTAACATGTGTTATCCTCAAAAATATTGATCGAAACCAGGTTTAATGGACTGTTTCAGTGTGGTACCACATTACTATGTCATCCAAACCAGAAAAAACCCAGGATCTGTTCCAGAAGTATGTGAAGAACGCGATAGTATGAGCCTGATGGGGGCGAATCCCAGACCTATCCCAGACCTAACTTGCGTTATCCTCTAAAATATTGATCGAAACCAGGTTTAATCGACTGTGTCAGTGTGGCACCGCATTACTACGTGATCCAAACCAGAAAAAGCACAGGATCTAGCCATCAAGTATGAGTAATATGCGAAAGAATGTGCCTGATGGGAGCAAATCCCAGACCTAACCTAGACCTAACATGTGTTATCCTCAAAAATGTTGATCGAAACCAGGTTTAATGGACTGTTTCAGTGTGGTACTACATTACTACGTGATGCAATCCAGAAATAGCCCCGGATTTAGCCATGAATTATGAGAAATATGCGAAAGTATGAGCCTGATGAGGGCAAATCCCAGGCCTAACCTAGACCTAACATGCATTATCCTCTAAAATATTCATCGAAACCAGGTCTAATGGATTGTTTCAGTGTGGTACCACATTACTATGTGATCCAAACCAGAAAAAACCCAGGATCTGTACATGAAGTATGTGAAGAACGCGATAGTATGAGCCTGATGTGGGCGAATCCCAGACATATCCCAGACCTAACTTGCGTTATCCTCTAAAATATTGATCGAAACCAGGTTTAATGGACTGTTTCATTGTGGTACCACTTTACTACGTGATCCAAAGCAGAAAAAACCCTCGATCAGGTCAACATGTATGTTGAAACTGCGAAAGTATGACCCTGATGAGGGCAAATCGCAGGCCTAACCTAGACCTAACATGCGTTATCCTCTAAAATATTCATCGAAACCAGGTCTAATGGATTGTTTCAGTGTGGTAACACATTACTACGTGATCCAAACCAGAAAAAACCGAGATCTGTTCAACAAGTATGTGAAAAACGAGAAAGTATGAGCCTGATGAGGGCGTATCCCAGACTTATCCCAGACCTAACTTGCGTTATCCTCTAAAATATTGATCGAAACCAGGTTTACTTTACTGTTTCATTGTGGTAACACATTACCACATGATCCAATCCAGAAATAGCCCAGGATCTAGCCATGAAGTATGAGAAATATGCGAAAGTATGAGCCTGATGAGGGCAAATCCTAGTCATAACCCAGACCTAACATGCGTTATCCTCTAAAATATTTATCAAGACCAGGTTTAATTGATTGCTTCAGTGTGGTACCACATTACTACATGATCCACACCAAAAAAAACCCAGGATCCGTTCAAGAAGTATGTGAAAAATGCGAAAGTATGAGTCTGATGAGTGATAATCTCAGGCCTAACATAGACCTAACATGCGTTATCCTCTAAAATATTGATCGAATCCAGGTTTAATTGACTGTTTTAGTGTGGTACCACATTACTACGTGATCCAAACCAGAAAAAAACCCAGGAGTTGTTCAACAAGTACGTAAAGAATGCGAAAATATGTGTCTGATGAGGGCAAATCCCAGGCCTAACCTAGACCTAACATGCGTTATCCTCTAAAATATTGATCGAGACCAGGGTTAATCGACAGTTTCAGAGTGGTACAACAATTACTACGTGATCCAATCTAGAAAAAGCCCAGGATCTAGCCATCAAGTATGAAAATTTGCGAAAGTATGAGCCTGATGAGGGCAAATTCTAGACCTATCCCAGACCTAACATGCGTTATCCTCTAAAATATTCATTGAAACCAGGTTTAATGGACTGTTTCAGTGTGGTACCACATTACTAGGTGATCCAAACCAGAAAAAACCCAGGATCTGTTCAACAAGTATGTGAAAACTGCGAAAGTATGAGCCTGATGATGGCAAATCCCACACCTATCCCAGACCTAACATGCGTTATCCTCTAAAATATTGATCGAAACCAGGTTTAATCGACTGTGTCAGTGTGGCACCGCATTATTACGTGATCCAAACCAGAAAAAAAACCAGGATCTGTTTAGCGAGTATGTGAAGTGTGCGAAACTATGAGTCTGACGAGGGCAAATCCCAGAACTATCCCATACCTAACATGCGTTATCCTCTAAAATAGTGATCGAAACCAGGTTTAATCGACTGTGTCAGTGTGGCACCGCATTATTACGTGATCCAAACCAGAAAAAAAACCAGGATCTGTTCAGCGAGTATGTGAAGTGTGCGAAACTATGAGTCTGACGAGGGCAAATCCCAGAACTATCCCATACCTAACATGCGTTATCCTCTAAAATAGTGATCGAAACCAGGGTTAATTGACTGTTTCAGTGTGGTTCTACATTACTACGTGATCCAATCCAGAAAAAGCCCAGGATCTAGCCATCAAGTATGAGTAATATGCGAAAGAATGTGCCTGATGGGAGCAAATCCCAGACCTAACCTAGACCTAACATGTGTTATCCTCAAAAATGTTGATCGAAACCAGGTTTAATGGACTGTTTCAGTGTGGTACTACATTACTACGTGATGCAATCCAGAAATAGCCCGGGATCTAGCCATGAATTATGAGAAATATGCGAAAGTATGAGACTGATGAGGGCAAATCCTAGACCTAACCCAGACCTAACTTGCGTTATCCTGTAAAATATTGATCGAAACCAGGTTGAGTGGACTGTTTCAGTGTGGTACCACACTACTGCGTGATCCAAACCAGAAAAGACCCAGGATCTGTTCAACAAGTATGTGAAAAATGCGAAAGTATGATCCTGACGAGGGCAAATCCCAGACCTATCCCAGACCTAACTTGCGTTGTCCACCAAAATATTGATGGAAACCAGGTTTAATTGACTGTTTCAGTGTGGTACTACATTACTACGTGATGCAATCCAGAAATAGCCCAGGATTTAGCCATGAATTATGAGAAATATGCGAAAGTATGAGCCTGATGAGGGCAAATCCCAGGCCTAACCTAGACCTAACATGCATTATCCTCTAAAATATTGATCGAAACCAGGTTTAATGGACTGTTTCAGTGTGGTACCACATTACTATGTGATCCAAACCAGAAAAAACCCAGGATCTGTTCATGAAGTATGTGAAGAACGCGATAGTATGAGCCTGATGGGGGCGAATCCCAGACATATCCCAGACCTAACTTGCGTTATCCTCTAAAATATTGATCGAAACAAGGTTTAATGGACTGTTTCAGTGTGGTACCACTTTACTACGTGATCCAAAGCAGAAAAAACCCTCGATCAGGTCAACATGTATGTTGAAACTGCGAAAGTATGACCCTGATGAGGGCAAATCGCAGGCCTAACCTAGACCTAACATGCGTTATCCTCTCAAATATTCATCGAAACCAGGTCTAATGGATTGTTTCAGTGTGGTAACACATTACTACGTGATCCAAACCAGAAAAAACCGAGATCTGTTCAACAAGTATGTGAAAAACGAGAAAGTATGAGCCTGATGAGGGCGTATCCCAGACTTATCCCAGACCTAACTTGCGTTATCCTCTAAAATATTGATCGAAACCAGGTTTACTTTACTGTTTCATTGTGGTAACACATTACCACATGATCCAATCCAGAAATAGCCCAGGATCTAGCCATGAAGTATGAGAAATATGCGAAAGTATGAGCCTGATGAGGGCAAATCCTAGTCATAACCCAGACCTAACATGCGTTATCCTCTAAAATATTTATCAAGACCAGGTTTAATTGATTGCTTCAGTGTGGTACCACATTACTACATGATCCACACCAGAAAAAACCCAGGTTCCGTTCAAGAAGTATGTGAAAAATGCGAAAGTATGAGTCTGATGAGTGAAAATCTCAGGCCTAACATAGACCTAACATGCGTTATCCTCTAAAATATTGATCGAATCCAGGTTTAATTGACTGTTTTAGTGTGGTACCACATTACTACGTGATCCAAACCAGAAAAAAACCCAGGAGTTGTTCAACAAGTACGTAAAGAATGCGAAAATATGTGTCTGATGAGGGCAAATCCCAGGCCTAACCTAGACCTAACATGCGTTATCCTCTAAAATATTGATCGAAACCAGGGTTAATCGACAGTTTCAGTGTGGTACAACAATTACTACGTGATCCAATCTAGAAAATGCCCAGGATCTAGCCATCAAGTATGAAAATTTGCGAAAGTATGAGCCTGATGAGGGCAAATTCTAGACCTATCCCAGACCTAACATGCGTTATCCTCTAAAATATTCATTGAAACCAGGTTTAATGGACTGTTTCAGTGTGGTACCACATTACTACGTGATCCAAACCAGAAAAAAACCCAGGATCTTGTCAACGAGTATGTGAAGTGTGCGAAAGTATGAGTCTGATGGGTGAAAATCCCAAACCTATCCCAGACCTAACATGCGTTGTCCTCTAAAATATTGATCGAAACCAGAGTTAATTGACTGTTTCAGTGTGGTTCTACATTACTACGTGATCGAATCCAGAAAAAGCTCAGGATCTAGCCATCAAGTATGAGAAATATGCGAAAGAATGAGCCTGATGAGAGCAAATCCCAGACCTAACCTAGACCTAACGTGTGTTATCCTCAAAAATATTGATCGAAACCAGGTTTGATGGACGGTTTCAGTGTGGTACAACAATAATACGTGATCCAATCCAGAAGAGCCCAGGATCTAGCCATGAAGTATTAGAAATATGCGAAAGTATGAGCCTGATGAGGGCAAATCCCAGGCCTAACCTAGACATAACATGCGTTATCCTCTAAAATATTGATGGAAACCAGGTTTAATTGACAGTTTCTGTGTGGTACTACATTACTACGTGATGCAATCCAGAAATAGCCCAGGATCTAGCCATGAAGTATGAGAAATATGCGAAAGTATGAGCCTGATGAGGGCAATTCCTAGACCTAACCCAGGCCTAACATGCGTTATCCTCAAAGATATTGATCGAAACCAGGTTTAGTGGACTGTTTCAGTGTGGTACCACATTACTTCGTGATCCAAACCAGAAAAAACCCAGGATCTGTTCAACAAGTATGTGAAATATGCGAAAGAATGAGCCTGATGAGAGCAAATCCCAGACCTAACCTAGACCTAACATGTGTTATCCTCAAAAATATTGATCGAAACCAGGTTTAATGGACTGTTTCAGTGTGGTACCACATTACTACGTGATCCAATCCAGGAAGAGCCCAGGATCTAGCCATGAAGTATTAGAAATATGCGAAAGTATGATCCTGACGAGGGCAAATCCTAGAACTAACCCAGACCTAACATGCGTTATCCTCAAAAATATTGATCGAAACTAGGTTTAATGGACTGTTTCAGTGTGGTACCACATTACTACGTGATCCAAACCAGAAAAAACCCAGGATCTGTTCAACAAGAATGTGAAAAACGCGAAAGTATGACCCTGATGAGGCCAAATCGCAGGCCTAACCTAGACCTAACATGCGTTATCCTCTAAAATATTCGTCGAAACCAGGTTTAATGGACTGTTTCAGTGTGGTGCCACATAACTACGTGATACAAACCAGAAAAAAACCCAGGATCTGCCCATCAAGTATGAGAAATATGCGAAAGTACGAGCCTGATGAGAGCAAATCCCTTACCTAACCTAGACCCAACATGAATTATTCTCTAAAATATTGATCGATACCAGGTTTAATGGACTGTCTCAGTGTGGTACCACATTACTAGGTGATCCAAACCAGAAAAAACCCAGGATCTGTTCAACAAGTATGTGAAAAACGCGAAAGTATAAGCCTGATGAGGGCTAATCCCAGACCTATCCCAGACCTAACATGCGTTATCCTCAAAAATATTGATCGAAACCAGGTTTAATGGACTGTTTCAGTGTGGTACCACATTACTATGTGATCCAAACCAGAAAAAACCCAGGATCTGTTCCAGAAGTATGTGAAGAACGCGATAGTATGAGCCTGATGGGGGCGAATCCCAGACCTATCCCAGACCTAACTTGCGTTATCCTCTAAAATATTGATCGAAACCAGGTTTAATCGACTGTGTCAGTGTGGCACCGCATTATTACGTGATCCAAACCAGAAAAAAAACCAGGATCTGTTCAGCGAGTATGTGAAGTGTGCGAAAGTATGAGTCTGACGAGGGCAAATCCCAGAACTATCCCATACCTAACATGCGTTATCCTCTAAAATAGTGATCGAAACCAGGGTTAATGGACTGTTTCAGTGTGGTACTACATTACTACGTGATGCAATCCAGAAATAGCCCAGGATTTAGCCATGAATTATGAGAAATATGCGAAAGTATGAGCCTGATGAGGGCAAATCCCAGGCCTAACCTAGACATAACATGCGTTATCCTCTAAAATATTCATTGAAACCAGGTTTAATGGACTGTTTCAGTGTGGTACCACATTACTTCGTGATCCAAACCAGAAAAAACCCAGGATCTGTTCAACAAGTATGTGAAATATGCGAAAGAATGAGCCTGATGAGAGCAAATCCCAGACCTAACCTAGACCTAACATGTGTTATCCTCAAAAATATTGATCGAAACCAGGTTTAATGGACTGTTTCAGTGTGGTACCACATTACTACGTGATCCGAATCAGAAAAAACCCAGGATCTGTTCAACAAGTATGTGAAAAAGCTAAAGTATGAGCCTGATGAGGGCATATCCCAGCCCTATCCTAGACCTAACGTGTGTTATCCTCAAAAATATTGATCGAAACCAGGTTTGATGGACGGTTTCAGTGTGGTACAACAATAATACGTGATCCAATCCAGAAGAGCCCAGGATCTAGCCATGAAGTATTAGAAATATGCGAAAGTATGAGCCTGATGAGGGCAAATCCCAGGCCTAACCTAGACATAACATGCGTTATCCTCTAAAATATTGATGGAAACCAGGTTCAATTGACTGTTTCACTGTGGTACTACATTACTACGTGATGCAATCCAGAAATAGCCCAGGATCTAGCCATGAAGTATGAGAGATGTGCGAAAGTATGAGCCTGATGAGGGCAATTCCTAGACCTAACCCAGGCCTAACATGCGTTATCCTCAAAGATATTGATCGAAACCAGGTTTAATGGACTCTTTCAGTGTGGTACCACATTACTACGTGATCCGAATCAGAAAAAACCCAGGATCTGTTCAACAAGTATGTGAAAAACGCGAAAGTATGAGCCTGATGAGGGCATATCCCAGCCCTATCCTAGACATAACTTGCGCTATCCGCTAAAATATTGATCGAAACCAGGTTTAATTGACTGTTTCAGTGTGGTGCCACATTACTACCTGATCCAATCCATTAATAGCCCAGGATCTAGCCATGAAGTATGAGAAATATGCGAAAGTATGGGTCTGATGGGGGCAAATCTCAGGCCTAACCTAGACCTAGCATGAGTTATCCTCTAAAATATTGGTCGAAACCAGGTTTAGTGGACTGTTTCAGTGTGGTACCACATTACTTCGTGATCCAAACCAGAAAAAACCCAGGATCTGTTCAACAAGTATGTGAAAAATGCGAAAGTATGACCCTGATGAGGGCAAATCCCAGACCTATCCCAGACCTAACATGCGTTATCCTCTAAAATATTCGTCGAAACCAGGTTTAATGGACTGTTTCAGTGTGGTGCCACATAACTACGTGATACAAACCAGAAAAAAACCCAGGATCTGCCCATCAAGTATGAGAAATATGCGAAAGTACGAGCCTGATGAGAGCAAATCCCTTACCAAACCTAGACCCAACATGAATTATTCTCTAAAATATTGATCGAAACCAGGTTTAATGGACTGTCTCAGTGTGGTACCACATTACTAGGTGATACAAACCAGAAAAAACCCAGGATCTGTTCAACAAGTATGTGAAAAACGCGAAAGTATAAGCCTGATGAGGGCTAATCCCAGACCTATCCCAGACCTAACTTGCGTTGTCCTCTAAAATATTGATGGAAACCAGGTTTAATCGAATGTTTCTGTGTGGTCCCACATTACTACGTGATCCAAACCAGAAAAAACCCAGGATCAGTTCAACAAGTATGTGAAAAACGCGAAAGTATGAGCCTGATGAGGGCGAATCCCAGACCTATCCCAGACGTAACTTGCGTTATCCTCTAAAATATTGATCGAAACCAGGTTTAATTGACTGCTTCAGTGTGGTACCACATTACTACGTGATCCAATCCAGAAATAGCCCAGGATCTAGCCATGAAGTATGAGAAATATGCGAAAGTATGAGCCTGATGAGGGCAAATCCTAGACCTAACCCAGACCTATCATGCGTTATCCTCAATAATATTGATCGAAACCAGGTTTAATGGACTGGTTCAGTGTGGTACCACATTACTACGTGATCCAATCCAGAAATAGCCGAGGATCTAGCCATGAAGTATTAGAAATATGCGAAAGTATGAGCCTGATGAGGGCAAATCCTAGACCTTACCCAGACCTAACATGCGTTATCCTCTAAAATATTTATCAAGACCAGGTTTAATTGAATGTTTCACTGTGGTACCACATTACTACGTGAACCAAACCAGTAAAAACCCAGGACCCGTTCAACGAGTATGTGAAGAATGCGAAAGTATGAGTCTGATGAGGGCAAATCCCAGACCTATCCCAGACCTAACTTGCGTTATCCTCTAAAGTATTGATCGAAACCAGGTTTAATTGACTGTTTCAGTGCGGTACCACACTACTACGTGATCCAAACCAGAAAAAAACCCAGGAGCTGTTCAACAAGTTCGTGAAATATGCGAAAGTATGAGCCTGATGAGGGCAAATCCTAGACCTCACCCAGATCTAACATGCGTTATCCTCAAAAATATTGATCGAAACCAGGTTTAATGGACTGTTTCAGTGTGGTACCACATTACTACGTGATCCAAACCAGAAAAGGCCCAGAATCTGGCCATCAAGTATGAGAAATATGCAAAAGTATGACCCTGATGAGGGCAAATCCCAGGCCTAACCTAGACCTAACATGCGTTATCTTCTAAAATATTGATCGAAAGCAGGTTTAATGGTCTGTTTCCGTGTGGTACCACATTACTACGTGATCCAAACCAGAAAAAGCCCAGAATCTGCCTATCAAGTATGAGAAATATGCGAAAGAATGAGCCTGATTAGGGCAAATCCCCAGACCTATCCCAGACATAACTTGCGTTATCCTCTAAAATATTGGTCGAAACCAGGTTTAATTGACAGTTCTAGTGTGGCACCACTTTACTACGTGGTCCAAAGCAGAAAAAACCCTCGATGAGGTCAACATGTATGTTAAAACTGCGAAAGTATGACCCTGATGAGGGCATATCCCAGGCCTAACCTAGACCTAACATGCGTTATCCTCTAAAATATTGATCGTAACCAAGGTTAATCGACTGTTTCAGTGTGGTACTACATTACTACGTGATCCAATCTAGAAAAAGCCCAGGATCTAGCCATCAAGTATGAGAAATATGCGAAAGTACGAGCCTGATGAGAGCAAATCCCAGACCTAACCTAGACCTAACATGCGTTATGCTCAAACATATTGATCGAAACCAGGTTTAATCAACTGTTTCAGTGTGGTACCACACTACTACGTGATCGAAACCGGAACAAAACCCAGGATCTGTTCAACAAGTATGTGAAGTATGCGAAAATATAAGTCTGATGAGGGCAAATCCCAGGCCTAACCCAGACCTAACTAGCGTTGTCCACTAAAATATTGTTGGAAACCAGGTTTAATTGAAAGTTTCAGTGTGGTACCACATTACTACGTGATCCAAACCAGTAAAAACCCAGGATCCGTTCAACGAGTATGTGAAGAATGCGAAAGTATGAGTCTGATTCCCCGACGGCGTCAGCACGGTGTGTTATGCGGATGACACACTGGTGCTGGCCGTCGGGGCGCACTGGGGGAGGGCCATGCGTCGCGCGGAGGAGGGGTCGCAACGCGTCGTCGACCGGATCAGGGGGATGGGGATGACGGTGGCGGTCCATAAGACCGAGGTGATTGCGTTTCATTCACCTCGGCAGGATCCGCCACCCCCTCTGATTCGGGTGGGTGGGGCTGACATCGAGGTGAAGCCCCAGATCAGGTATCTGGGACTGATCCTCGATAGCCACTGACGTTTCGAGAAGCATTTCCGCTGCCTGGTCCCCCGGTTGGAAAGGATGGTTGCGGCTCTGGGCCGGATCCTGCCCAACCTGGGGGGCCCGGCGGGCCGAGTTCGTCGCCTCTATGTGGCAATGGTCCAGTCGGTGGCCCTATACGGGGCCCCCGTCTGGGCGGACGACCTGGCTGCCTCCCGGCGCAGCATGACTATGCTGCGTCGGGTGCAGAGGCGCATGGCGCTCAGGGTCGTCCGCGGGTATCGGACCATGTCACATGAGGCGGCGACGGTTCTAGCGGGGATGCCGCCCATGGACCTGCTCGCGCGGTCGCACGCGGTGATGTACCGGCACCGCGTCGACCGTCGCGCGGGGGTGGGGGCGGTCCCGGGCGGGCAGGAACCTGCTTGGGGCGATTTGAAGCGCCAGGCCCGGCAGTCCGTGTTGCTCGCGTGGCAGGAGCGGCTGGCTCTGCCAACCGCGGGGCACCGGACTGTCGGGGCTGTTCGGCCACTCCTGAAGGAGTGGCTGGACAGAGGCCATGGCAGCCTCACCTACCGGCTGGCACAGGTATTTTCCGGGCATGGCAGCTTCGGAAGATACCTGTGCCGGATAGGGAAGGAGCCGACGGCGCGTTGCTGCCACTGCGACGCTGAGCAGGACACGGCGGATCATACCCTGGAGGTATGCCCCGCGTGGGAGGGGGAGCGCCGTGTCCTGGTCGGCGTCGTCGGGCGGGATGTCTCGCTGCCGGGCGTGGTGCGCGCCATGCTCGGCAGCGAGGAGAAGTGGAGGGCCGTGGCCTCCTTCTGCGAGAACGTAATGTTGCAGAAGGAGGCCGCGGGGAGGGAGCGCGAGCTTCAACGGCGCGCTGAAGCTCGCGCTCGTGCGGTGGCCCGAGGTCGTCGCCCGGTCGCGAGGCGTCGCGGGCGGCCGCCTCGGCGTGGCGGATGACCTAGGCTGGGAGGGGGGTCCTGAGGGGACCCTCCTCCCGCCAGGCGGCGCCGGGTCGGACCGGTTGGGGGTAGGAGTGCCTCCCCCTACCGGTCCGACGCAAGGGGAGGCACCCTCGGCGGTCTGGTGCGGCCATGAACGCCCGGCCGCCGAGGGGTGGAAACGGGGTCGCGGGCGGTTGCGAGTTGGGGCTCGCAGCCGCCACTAAACGCGGCCCCGGGACGGATAGCGGCGGGATGGAGTGGCCCCGTCCCGCCGCTATGAGGCAGTGTGTCTACTGGGGGGACCGATTGTCCCCCCGGGGGATGGGCGCGAAAGCGCGGGCACGGGGAGGATACCGGAAGAATGCTTCGAGCGATTCCCGGTATCCTCCCAAAGCGTGCCGAAGGGTCACCGTGGGGTTTTTAGTGGGTAGGTCCCGCGCCTGTCGTTGTACGGGCGCGGGGAATCCCACACACCCCTCCCACCTCTCCCCAAGGAGGTGGGAGGGAGTCTTTCGAAGATTTTCCCCACGACAAAAAAAAAAAAAAAAAAAAAAAAAGTATGAGTCTGATGAGTGAAAATCCCAGGCCTAACCTAGACCTGACTTGCGTTGTCCTCTAAAATATTGATGGAAACCAGGTTTAATTGACTGTTTCAGTGTTGTACTTCATTACTACGTGATGCAATCCAGAAAAAGCCCAGGATCTAGCCATCAAGTATGAGAAATATGCGAAAGAATGAGCCTGATGAGGGCAAATCCTAGACCTAACCCAGACCTAACATGCGTTATCCTCTAAAATATTTATCAAGACCAGGTTTAATTGATTGTTTCAGTGTGATACCACATTACTACGTGACACACGCCAGAAAAAACCCAAGACCCGTTCAACAAGTATGTGAAAAACGCGAAAGTATGAGCCTGATGAGGGCAAATCCCAGACCTATCCCAGACATAACTTGCGTTATCCTCTAAAATATTGATCGAAACCAGGTTGAATTGACTGTTTCAGTGTGGTACAACATTACTACGTGATCCAAAGCAGAAAAGACCCTGGATTAGGCCAACATGTATGTTAAAACTGCGAAAGTATGACCCTGATGATGCCAAATCCCAGGCCTAACCTAGACCTAACATGCGTTATCCTGAAAAATATTGATCGAAACCTGGTTTAATCGACTGTCTCAGTGTGGTACCACATTACTATGTGATCCAAACCAGAAAAAACCCAGGATCCGTTCAACAAGTATGTGAAGAATGCGAAAGTATGAGTCTCATGAGTGAAAATCCCAGGGCTAACCTAGACCGAACATGCGTTATCCTCTAAAATATTGATCCAAACCAGGTTTAATGGACTGTTTCAGTGTGGTACCACTTTACTACGTGATCCAAAGCAGAAAAAACCCTCGATCAGGTCGACATGTATGTTAAAACTGCGAAAGTATGACCCTGATGAGGGCAAATTCCAGGCCTAACCTGGGTCGAACTTGCGTTGACCTCTAAAATATTGATGGGAACCACGTTGAATTGACTGTTTCAGTGTGGTACTACATTACTACGTGATGCAATCCAGAAAAAGCCCAGGATCTAGCCATCAAGTAAGAGAAATATGCGAAAGTATGATCCTGACGAGGGCAAATCCTAGACCTAACCTAGACATAACATGCCTTATCCTCTAAAATATTAATCGAAACCAGGTTTAATGGAATGTTCAGTCTGGTACCACATTACTACGTGATCCAAAACCAGAAAAATCCCAGGATCTGTTAAACATGTATGTGAAAAACGCGAAAGTATGAGCCTGATGAGGGCAAATCCCAGACCTATCCCAGACCTAACATGCGTTATCCTCTAAAATATTGATCGAAACCAGGTTTAATTGACTGTTTCAGTGTGGTACCACATTACTACGTGATCCAATCCAGAAATAGCCGAGGATCTAGCCATGAAGTATGAGAAATATGCGAAAGAATGAGCCTGATGAGAGCAAATCCCAGACATAACCTAGACCTAACATGTGTTATCCTCTAAAATAAAAATCGAAACCAGGTTTATTGGTATGCTTCAGTGTGGTACCACATTACTACGTGATCGAAACCAGAAAAAACCCTCGATGAGGTCAACATGTATGTTAAAACTGCGAAAGTATGACCCTGATGAGGGCATATCCCAGGCCTAACCTAGACCTAACATGCGCTGTCCTCTAAAATATTGATGGAAACCAGGTTTAATTGACTGTTTCAGTGTTGTACTTCATTACTACGTGATCCAATCCAGAAATAGCCGAGGATCTAGCCATGAAGTATGAGAAATATGCGAAAGAATGAGCCTGATGAGAGCAAATCCCAGACATAACCTAGACCTAACATGTGTTATCCTCTAAAATAAAAATCGAAACCAGGTTTATTGGTATGCTTCAGTGTGGTACCACATTACTACGTGATGCAATCCAGAAAAAGCCCAGGATCTAGCCATCAAGTATGAGAAATATGCGGAAGTATGATCCTGACGGGGGCAAATCCTAGACCTAACCTAGACATAACATGCCTTCTCCTCTAAAATATTTATCAAGACCAGGTTTAATTGAATGTTTCAGTGTGGTACCACATTACTACGTGATCCAAACCAGTAAAAACACAGGATCCGTTCAACAAGTATGTGAAGAATGCGAAAGTATGAGACTGATGAGGGCAAATCCCCAGACCTATCCCAGACATAACTTGCGTTATCCTCTAAAATATTGATCGATACCAGGTCTAATTGACAGTTTTAGTGTGGCGCCACTTTACTACGTGATCCAAAGCAGAAAAAGCCCTCGATGAGGTCAACATGTATGTTAAAACTGCGAAAGTATGACCCTGATGAGGGCATATCCCAGGCCTAACCTAGACCTAACATGCGTTATCCTCTAAAATATTGACCGAAACCAGGGTTAGTCGACTGTTTCAGTGTGGTACTACATTACTACGTGATCCAATCCAGAAAAAGCCCAGGATCTAGCCATCAAGTATGAGAAATATGCGAAAGAATGAGCCTGATGAGAGCAAATCCCACTCCTAACCTAGACCTAACATGTGTTATCCTCAAAAATATTGATCGAAACCAGATTTAATGGACTGTTTCAGTGTGGTACCACATTACTACGTGATCCAATCCAGAAAGAGCCCAGGATCTAGCCATGAAGTATTAGAAATATGCGAAAGTATGAGCCTGATGAGGGCAAATCCTAGACCTTACCCTGACCTAACATGCGTTATCCTCTAAAATATTTATCAAGACCAGGTTTAATTGAATGTTTCAGTGTGGTACCACATTACTACGTGATCCAAACCAGTAAAAACACAGGATCCGTTCAACAAGTATGTGAAGAATGCGAAAGTATGAGTCTGATGAGTGAAAATCCCAGGCCTAACCTAGACCTAACATGCGTTATCCTCAAAAATATAGATCGAAACCAGGTTTAATCGACTGTTTCAGTGTGCTACCACATTACTACGTGATCCAAACCAGAAAAAAACCCAGGATCTGTTCAACAAGTATGTGAAGTATGCGAAAGTATGAATCTGATGAGGGCTAATCCCAGGCCTAACCTAGACATAACATGCGTTATCCTCTAAAATATTGATCGAAACCAGGTTGAGTGGACTGTTTCAGTGTGGTACCACATTACTGCGTGATCCAAACCAGGAAAAACCCAGTATCTAGCCATCAAGTATGTGAAATATGCGAAAGAATGAGCCTGATGAGAGCAAATCCCAGACCTAACCCAGACCTAACATGCGTTATCCTCAAAAATATTGATCGAAACCAGGTTTAATGGACTGTTTCAGTGTGATACCACATTACTACGTGATCCAAACTAGAAAAAACCCAGGATCTGTTCAACAAGTATGTGAAAAACGCGAAAGTATGACCCTGATGAGGGCAAATCCCAGGCCTAACATAGACCTAACATGCATTATCCTCTAAAATATTGATCGAAACCAGGTTTAATGGACTGTTTCAGTGTGGTACCACATTACTACGTGATCCAAACCAGAAAGAAACCCTGGAGCTGTTCAACAAGTACGTGAAGAATGCGAAAGTATGTGTCTGATGAGGGCAAATCCTAGACCTTACCCTGACCTAACATGCGCCATCCTCTAAAATATTTATCAAGACCAGGTTTAATTGAATGTTTCAGTGTCGTACCACATTACTACGTGATCCAAACCAGTAAAAACACAGGATCCGTTCAACCAAGTATGTGAAAAATACGAAAGTATGATCCTGACGAGGGCAAATCCCAGACCTATCCCAGACCTAACTTGAGTTGTCCTGTAAAATAGTGATGGAAACCAGGTTTAATTGACTGTTTCAGTGTGGTACTACATTACTACGTGATGCAATCCAGAAATGGCCCAGGATGTAGCCATGAAGTATGAGAAATATGCGAAAGTATGAGCCTGATGAGGGCAAATCCTAGACCTAACCCAGACATAACTTGCGTTATCCTCTAAAATATTGATCGAAACCAGGTTTAATTGACTGTTTCAGTGTGGTGCCACATTACTACGTTATCCAATCTATAAATAGCCCAGGATCTAGCCATGAAGTATGAGAAATATGCGAAGGTATGGGTCTGATGGGGGCAAATCCCAGGCCTAACCTAGACCTAGCATGCGTTATCCTCTAAAATATTTATCAAGACCAGGTTTAATTGAATGCTTCAGTGTGGTAACACATTACTACGTGAACCAACGCAGAAAAAACCCTGGATCCGTTCAACAAGTATGTGAAGAATGCGAAAGTATGACCCTGATGAGGGCAAATCCCAGGCCTAACCTAGACCTAACATGCGCTGTCCTTTAAAATATTGATGGAAACCAGGTTTAATTGACTGTTTCGGTGTTGTACTTCATTACTACGTGATGCAATCCAGAAAAAGCCCAGGATCTAGCCATGAAGTATGAGAAATATGCGAAAGTATGGGTCTGATGAGGGCAAATCCCAGACCTGTCCCAGACCTAGCATGCGTTATCCTCTAAAATATTGATGGGAACCACGTTTAATTGACAGTTCTAGTGTGGCACCACTTTACTACGTGGTCCAAAGCAGAAAAAACCCTCGATGAGGTCAACATGTATGTTAAAACTGCGAAAGTATGACCCTGATGAGGGCATATCCCAGGCCTAACCTAGACCTAACATGCGTTATCCTCTAAAATATTGATCGTAACCAAGGTTAATCGACTGTTTCAGTGTGGTACTACATTACTACGTGATCCAATCTAGAAAAAGCCCAGGATCTAGCCATCAAGTATGAGAAATATGCGAAAGTACGAGCCTGATGAGAGCAAATCCCAGACCTAACCTAGACCTAACATGCGTTATGCTCAAACATATTGATCGAAACCAGGTTTAATCAACTGTTTCAGTGTGGTACCACACTACTACGTGATCGAAACCGGAACAAAACCCAGGATCTGTTCAACAAGTATGTGAAGTATGCGAAAATATAAGTCTGATGAGGGCAAATCCCAGGCCTAACCCAGACCTAACTAGCGTTGTCCACTAAAATATTGTTGGAAACCAGGTTTAATTGAAAGTTTCAGTGTGGTACCACATTACTACGTGATCCAAACCAGTAAAAACCCAGGATCCGTTCAACGAGTATGTGAAGAATGCGAAAGTATGAGTCTGATTCCCCGACGGCGTCAGCACGGTGTGTTATGCGGATGACACACTGGTGCTGGCCGTCGGGGCGCACTGGGGGAGGGCCATGCGTCGCGCGGAGGAGGGGTCGCAACGCGTCGTCGACCGGATCAGGGGGATGGGGATGACGGTGGCGGTCCATAAGACCGAGGTGATTGCGTTTCATTCACCTCGGCAGGATCGGCCACCCCCTCTGATTCGGGTGGGTGGGGCTGACATCGAGGTGAAGCCCCAGATCAGGTATCTGGGACTGATCCTCGATAGCCACTGACGTTTCGAGAAGCATTTCCGCTGCCTGGTCCCCCGGTTGGAAAGGATGGTTGCGGCTCTGGGCCGGATCCTGCCCAACCTGGGGGGCCCGGCGGGCCGAGTTCGTCGCCTCTATGTGGCAATGGTCCAGTCGGTGGCCCTATACGGGGCCCCCGTCTGGGCGGACGACCTGGCTGCCTCCCGGTGCAGCATGACTATGCTGCGTCGGGTGCAGAGGCGCATGGCGCTCAGGGTCGTCCGCGGGTATCGGACCATGTCACATGAGGCGGCGACGGTTCTAGCGGGGATGCCGCCCATGGACCTGCTCGCGCGGTCGCACGCGGTGATGTACCGGCACCGCGTCGACCGTCGCGCGGGGGTGGGGGCGGTCCCGGGCGGGCAGGAACCTGCTTGGGGCGATTTGAAGCGCCAGGCCCGGCAGTCCGTGTTGCTCGCGTGGCAGGAGCGGCTGGCTCTGCCAACCGCGGGGCACCGGACTGTCGGGGCTGTTCGGCCACTCCTGAAGGAGTGGCTGGACAGAGGCCATGGCAGCCTCACCTACCGGCTGGCACAGGTATTTTCCGGGCATGGCAGCTTCGGAAGATACCTGTGCCGGATAGGGAAGGAGCCGACGGCGCGTTGCTGCCACTGCGACGCTGAGCAGGACACGGCGGATCATACCCTGGAGGTATGCCCCGCGTGGGAGGGGGAGCGCCGTGTCCTGGTCGGCGTCGTCGGGCGGGATGTCTCGCTGCCGGGCGTGGTGCGCGCCATGCTCGGCAGCGAGGAGAAGTGGAGGGCCGTGGCCTCCTTCTGCGAGAACGTAATGTTGCGTAACATGCGCTGTCCTTTAAAATATTGATGGAAACCAGGTTTAATTGACTGTTTCGGTGTTGTACTTCATTACTACGTGATGCAATCCAGAAAAAGCCCAGGATCTAGCCATGAAGTATGAGAAATATGCGAAAGTATGGGTCTGATGAGGGCAAATCCCAGACCTGTCCCAGACCTAGCATGCGTTATCCTCTAAAATATTGATGGGAACCACGTTTAATTGACTGTTTCAGTGTGGTACTACATTACTACGTGATGCAATCCAGAAAAAGCCCAGGATCTAGCCATCAAGTATGAGAAATATGCGAAAGTATGATCCTGACGAGGGCAAATCCTAGACCTAACCTAGACATAACATGTGTTACCCTCTAAAATAAAAATCGAAACCAGGTTTATTGGTATGCTTCAGTGTGGTACCACATTACTACGTGATCGAAACCAGAAAAAACCCGGGATCTGTTCAAGAAGTATGTGAGGAATGCGAAAGTATGAGACTGATGAGGGCAAATCCCCAGACCTATCCCAGACATAACTTGCGTTATCCTCAAAAATATTGATCGAAACCATGTTTAATCGACTGGTTCAGAGTGGTACCACATTACTACGTGATCCAAACCAGAAAAAAACCCAGGATCTGTTTAACAAGTATGTGAAGTATGCGTAAGTATGAGTCTGATGAGCGCAAATCCCAGGCCTAACCTAGACATAACATACGTTATCCTCTAAAATATTGATCGAAACCAGGTTTAGTGGACAGTTTCAGTGTGGTACCACATTACTGCGTGATCCAATCCAGAAAAAACCCAGGATCTGTTCAACAAGTATGTGTAAAATGCGAAAGTATGATCCTGACGAGGGCAAATCCCAGACCTATCCCAGACCTAACTTGAGTTGTCCTCTAAAATAGTGATGGAAACCAGGTTTAATTGACTGTTTCAGTGTGGTACTTCATTACTACGTGATGCAATCCAGAAATAGCCCAGGATCTAGCCATGAATTATGAGAAATATGCGAAAGTATGAGCCTGATGAGGGCAAATCCTAGACCTAACCCAGACCTAACATGCGTTATCATCAAAAATATTGATCGAAACCAGGTTTAATGGACTGTTTCAGTGTCGTACCACATTACTACGTGATCCAAACCAGAAAAGGCCCAGAATCTGGCCATCAAGTATGCGAAATATGCGAAAGCATGACCCTGATGAGACTATCCCAGACATAACTTGAGTTGTCCTCTAAAATTGTGATGGAAACCAGGTTTAATTGACTGTTTCAGTGTGGTACTACATCACTACGTGATGCAATCCAGAAATAGCCCAGGATCTAGACATGAATTATGAGAAATATGCGAAAGTATGAGCCTGATGAGGGCAAATCCTAGACCTCACCCAGATCTAACATGCGTTATCCTCAAAAATATTGATCGAAACCAGGTTTAATGGACTGTTTCAGTGTGGTACCACATTACTACGTGATCCAAACCAGAAAAGGCCCAGAATCTGGCCATCAAGTATGAGAAATATGCAAAAGTATGACCCTGATGAGGGCAAATCCCAGGCCTAACCTAGACCTAACATGCGTTGTCCTCTAAAATATTTATCAAGACCAGGTTTAATTGAATGTTTCAGTGTGGTACCACACCACTGCGTGATGCAATCCAGAAATAGCCCAGGATCTAGCCATGAAATATGAGAAATATGCGAAAGTATGAGCCTGATGAGGGCAAATCCTAGACCTAACCCAGACATAACTTGCGTTATCCTCTAAAATATTGATCGAAACCAGGTTTAATTGACTGTTTCAGTGTGGTGCCACATTACTACGTGATCCAATCTATAAATAGCCCAGGATCTAGCCATGAAGTATGAGAAATATGCGAAGGTATGGGTCTGATGGGGGCAAAACCCAGGCCTAACCTAGACCTAGCATGCGTTATCCTCTAAAATATTTATCAAGACCAGGTTTAATTGAATGCTTCAGTGTGGTAACACATTACTACGTGAACCAACCCAGAAAAAACCCAGGATCCGTTCAACAAGTATGTGAAGAATGCGAAAGTATGAGTCTGATGAGTGAAAATCCCAGGGCTAACCTAGACCGAACATGCGTTATCCTCTAAAATATTGATCCAAACCAGGTTTAATGGACTGTTTCAGTGTGGTACCACTTTACTACGTGATCCAAAGCCGAAAAAACCCTCGATCAGGTCTTCATGTATGTTAAAACTGCGAAAGTATGACCCTGATGAGGGCAAATCCCAGGCCTAACCTAGACCTAACATGTGCTGTCCTCTAAAATATTGATCGAAACCAGGTTTAATTGACTGTTTCAGTGCGGTACCACACTACTACGTGATCCAAACCAGAAAAAAACCCAGGAGCTGTTCAACAAGTACGTGAAGAATGCGAAAGTATGTGTCTGATGAGGGCATATCCCAGGCCTAACCTAGACCTAACATGCGTTATCTTCTCAAATATTGATCGAAAGCAGGTTTAATGGTCTGTTTCCGTGTGGTACCACATTACTACGTGATCCAATCTAGAAAAAGCCCAGGATCTAGCCATCAAGTATGAGAAATATGCGAAAGTACGAGCCTGATGAGAGCAAATCCCAGACCTAACCTGGACCTAACATGCGTTATGCTCAAACATATTGATCGAAACCATGTTTAATCGACTGTTTCAGAGTGGTACCACACTACTACGTGATCCAAACCGGAACAAAACCCAGGATCTGTTCAACAAGTATGTGAAGTATGCGAAAACATAAGTCTGATGAGGGCAAATCCCAGGCCTAACCCAGACCTAACAAGCGTTGTCCTCTAAAATATTGTTGGAAACCAGGTTTAATTGAATGTTTCACTGTGGTACCACATTACTACGTGATCCAAACCAGTAAAAACCCAGGATCCGTTCAACGAGAATGTGAAGAATGCGAAAGTATGAGTCTGATGAGTGAAAATCCCAGGCGAACCTAGGTCTAACTTGCGTTGACCTCTAAAATATTGATGGGAACCACGTTTAATTGACTGTTTCAGTGTGGTACTACATTACTACGTGATGCAATCCAGAAAAAGCCCAGGATCTAGCCATCAAGTATGAGAAATATGCGAAAGTATGATCCTGACGAGGGCAAATCCTAGACCTAACCTAGACATAACATGCCTTATCCTCTAAAATATTAATCGAAACCAGGTTTAATGGAATGTTTCAGTCTGGTACCACATTACTACGTGATCCAAAACCAGAAAAATCCCAGGATCTGTTAAACATGTATGTGAAAAACGCGAAAGTATGAGCCTGATGAGGGCAAATCCCAGACCTATCCCAGATCTAACATGCGTTATCCTCTAAAATATTGATCGAAACCAGGTTTAATTGACTGTTTCAGTGTGGTCCCACATTACTACGTGATCCAATCCAGAAATAGCCGAGGATCTAGCCATGAAGTATGAGAAATATGCGAAAGAATGAGCCTGATGAGAGCAAATCCCAGACATAACCTAGACCTAACATGTGTTATCCTCTAAAATAAAAATCGAAACCAGGTTTATTAGTATGCTTCAGTGTGGTACCACATTACTACGAGATCGAAACCAGAGAAAACCCGGGATCTGTTCAAGAAGTATGTGAAGAATGCGAAAGTATGAGACTGATGAGGGCAAATCCCCAGACCTATCCCAGACATAACTTGCGTTATCCTCTAAAATATTGATCGATACCAGGTTTAATTGAGAGTTTTAGTGTGGCACCACTTTACTACGTGATCCAAAGCGGAAAAAACCCTCGATGAGGTCAACATGTATGTTAAAACTGCGAAAGTATGACACTGATGAGGGCATATCCCAAGCCTAACCTAGACCTAACATGCGTTATCCTCTAAAATATTGATCGAAACCAGGGTTAATCGACTGTTTCAGTGTGGTACTACATTACTACGTGATCCAATCCAGAAAAAGCCCAGGATCTAGCCATCAAGTATGAGAAATATGCGAAAGAATGAGCCTGATGAGAGCAAATCCCAGTCCTAACCTAGACCTAACATGTGTTATCCTCAAAAATATTGATCGAAACCAGGTTTAATGGACTGTTTCAGTGTGGTACCACATTACTACGTGATCCAATCCAGAAAGAGCCCAGGATCTAGCCATGAAGTATTAGAAATATGCGAAAGTATGAGCCTGATGGGGGCAAATCCTAGACCTTACCCTGACCTAACATGCGTTATCCACAAAAATATTTATCAAGACCAGGTTTAATTGAATGTTTCAGTGTGGTACCACATTACTACGTGATCCAAACCAGTAAAAGCACTGGATCCGTTCAACAAGTATGTGAAGAATGCGAAAGTATGAGTCTGATGAGTGAAAATCCCAGGCCTAACCTAGACCTAACATGCGTTATCCTCAAAAATATAGATCGAAACCAGGTTTAATCGACTGTTTCAGTGTGGTACCACATTACTACGTGATCCAAACCAGAAAAAAAACCAGGATCTGTTCAACAAGTATGTGAAGTATGCGAAAGTATGAATCTGATGAGGGCTAGTCCCAGGCCTAACCTAGACATAACATGCGTTATCCTCTAAAATATTGATCGAAACCAGGTTGAGTGGACTGTTTCAGTGTGGTACCACATCACTGCGTGATCCAAACCAGGAAAAACCCAGTATCTAGCCATCAAGTATGTGAAATATGCGAAAGAATGAGCCTGATGAGAGCAAATGCCAGACCTAACCCAGACCTAACATGCGTTATCCTCAAAAATATTGATCGAAACCAGGTTTAATGGACTGTTTCTGTGTGGTACCACATTACTACGTGATCCAAACTAGAAAAAACCCAGGATCTGTTCAACAAGTATGTGAAAAACGCGAAAGTATGACCCAGATGAGGGCAAATCCCAGGCCTAACATAGACCTAACATGCATTATCCTCTAAAATATTGATCGAAACCAGATTTAATGGACTGTTTCAGTGTGGTACCACATTACTATGTGATCCAAACCAGAAAAAACCCAGGATCTGTTCAAGAAGAATGTGAAAAACGCGAAAGTATGAGCCTGACGAGGGCGACTCCCAGACCTATCCCAGACCTAACTTGCGTTATCCTCTAAATTATTGATCGAAACCAGGTTTAATGGACTATTTCAGTGTGGTACCACTTTACTACGTGATCCAAAGCAGAAAAAACCCTCGATCGGGTCAACACGTATGTTAAAACTGCGAAAGTATGACCCTGATGAGGGCAAATCGCAGGCCTAACCTAGACCTAACATGCGTTATCCTCTAAAATATTCATCGGAACCAGGTTTAATGGATTGTTTCAGTGTGGTAACACATTATTACGTGATCCAAACCAGAAAAACCCGAGATCTGTTCAACAAGTATGTGAAAAACGCGAAAGTATGAGCCTGATGAGGGCGTATCACAGACTTATCCCAGACCTAACTTGCGTTATCCTCTAAAATATTGATCGAAACCAGGTTTAATCGACTGCTTCAGTGTGGTACCACATTACTACCTGATCCATTCCAGAATTAGCCCAGGATCTAGCCATGAAGTATGAGAAATATGCGAAAGTATGAGCCTGATGAGGGCAAATCCTAGACCTAACCCAGACCTAACATGCGTTATCCACTAAAATATTTATCATGACCAGGTTTAATTGAATGTTTCAGTGTGGTACCACATTACTACGTGATGCAATCCAGAAAAAGCCCAGGATCTAGCCATCAAGTATGAGAAATATGCGAAAGAACGAGCCTGATGGGGGCAAATCCCAGACCTAACCTAGACCTAACGTGAATTATTCTCTAAAATATTGATCGAAACCAGGTTTAATCGACTGTTTCAGTGTGGTACCACATTACTATGTGATCCAAACCAGAAAAAACCCAGTATCCGTTCAACAAGTATGTGAAGAATACGAAAGTATAAGTCTGATGAGTGAAAATCCCAGGCCTGACCTAGACCTAACATGCGTTATCCTCAAAAATATTGATCGAAACCTGGTTTAATGGACTGTTTCAGTGTGGTACCACGCTACTACGTGATACAAACCAGAAAAAACCCAGGATCTGTTCAACAAGTATGTGAAAAACGCGAAAGTATGAGCCTGATGAGGGCGAATCCCAGACCTATGCCAGACCTAACTTGCGTTATCCTCTAAAATATTGATCGAAACCAGGTTTAATTGACTGTTTTAGCGTGGTACCACATTACTACGTGATACAATCCAGAAACAGCCCAGGATCTAGCCATGAAGTATGAGAGATATGCGAAAGTATGAGCCTGCTGAGGGCAAATCCTAGACCTAACCGAAGCCTAACATGCGTTACCCTCTAAAATATTTATCAAGACCAGGTTTAATTGATTGTTTCAGTGTGGTCCCACATTACAACGTGATCCAAACCAGAAAAAACCCAGGATCCGTTCAACAAGTATATGAAGAATGCGAAAGTATGAGTCTGATGAGTGAAAATCCCAGGCCTGACCTAGACCTAACATGCGTTATCCTCAAAAATATTGATCGAAACCTGGTTTAATGGACTGTTTCAGTGTGGTACCACGCTACTACGTGATACAAACCAGAAAAAACCCAGGATCTGTTCAACAAGTATGTGAAAAACGCGAAAGTATGAGCCTGATGAGGGCGAATCCCAGACCTATGCCAGACCTAACTTGCGTTATCCTCTAAAATATTGATCGAAACCAGGTTTAATCGACTGTTCTAGAGTGGTACCACACTACTGCGTGATCCAAACCAGAAAAAACCCAGGATCTGTTCAACAAGTATGTGAAAAATGCGAAAGTATGATCCTGATGAGGGCAAATCCTAGACCTCACCCAGACCTAACATGCGTTATCCTCAAAAATATTGATCGAAACCAGGTTTAATGGACTGTTTCAGTGTGGTACCACATTAATACGTGATCCAAACCAGAAAAGGCCCAGAATCTGCCCATCAAGTATGAGAAATATGCAAAAGTATGACCCTGATGAGGGCAAATCCCAGGCCTAACCTAGACCTAACATGCGTTGTCCTCTAAAATATTGATGGAAACCAGGTTTAATTAACTGTTTCAGTGTTGTACTACATTACTGCGTGACGCAATCCAGAAAAAGCCCAGGATCTAGCCATCAAGTACGAGAAATATGCGAGAGCATGAGTCTGATGAGAGCAAATCCCACACCTAAACTAGACCTAACATGAATTATTCTCTAAAATATTGATGGAAACCAAGATTTATTGACTGTTTCAGTGTGGTACTACATTACTACGTGATGCTATCCAGAAAAGCCTATGATCTAGCCATCAAGTATGAGAAATATGCGAAAGTATGTGTCTGATGAGGGCAAATCCCAGATCTGTCCCAGACCTAGCATGCGCTATCCTCTAAAATATTGATGGGAACTACGTTTAATTGACTGTTTCGGTGTGGTACCACATTACTACGTGATCCAATCCAGAAATAGCCGAGGATCTAGCCATGAAGTATGAGAAATATGCGAAAGAATGAGCCTGATGAGAGCAAATCCCAGACATAACCTAGACCTAACATGTGTTATCCTCTAAAATAAAAATCGAAACCAGGTTTATTGGTATGCTTCAGTGTGGTACCACATTACTACGAGATCGAAACCAGAGAAAACCCGGGATCTGTTCAAGAAGTATGTGAAGAATGCGAAAGTATGAGACTGATGAGGGCAAATCCCCAGACCTATCCCAGACATAACTTGCGTTATCCTCTAAAATATTGATCGATACCAGGTTTAATTGAGAGTTTTAGTGTGGCACCACTTTACTACGTGATCCAAAGCAGAAAAAACCCTCGATGAGGTCAACATGTATGTTAAAACTGCGAAAGTATGACACTGATGAGGGCATATCCCAAGCCTAACCTAGACCTAACATGCGTTATCCTCTAAAATATTGATCGAAACCAGGGTTAATCGACGGTTTCAGTGTGGTACTACATTACTACGTGATCCAATCCAGAAAAAGCCCAGGATCTAGCCATCAAGTATGAGATATATGCGAAAGAATGAGCCTGATGAGAGCAAATCCCAGTCCTAACCTAGACCTAACATTTGTTATCCTCAAAAATATTGATCGAAACCAGGTTTAATGGACTGTTTCAGTGTGGTACCACATTACTACGTGATCCAATCCAGAAAGAGCCCAGGATCTAGCCATGAAGTATTAGAAATATGCGAAAGTATGAGCCTGATGGGGGCAAATCCTAGACCTTACCCTGACCTAACATGCGTTATCCTCAAAAATATTTATCAAGACCAGGATTAATTGAATGTTTCAGTGTGGTACCACATTACTACGTGATCCAAACCAGTAAAAGCACTGGATCCGTTCAACAAGTATGTGAATAATGCGAAAGTATGAGTCTGATGAGTGAAAATCCCAGGCCTAACCTAGACCTAACATGCGTTATCCTCAAAAATATAGATCGAAACCAGGTTTAATCGACTGTTTCAGTGTGGTACCACATTACTACGTGATCCAAACCAGAAAAAAACCCAGGATCTGTTCAACAAGTATGTGAAGTATGCGAAAGTATGAATCTGATGAGGGCTAGTCCCAGGCCTAACCTAGACATAACATGCGTTATCCTCTAATATATTGATCGAAACCAGGATGAGTGGACTGTTTCAGTGTGGTACCACATCACTGCGTGATCCAAACCAGGAAAAACCCAGTATCTAGCCATCAAGTATGTGAAATATGCGAAAGAATGAGCCTGATGAGAGCAAATCCCAGACCTAACCCAGACCTAACATGCGGTATCCTCAAAAATATTGATCGAAACCAGGTTTAATGGACTGTTTCAGTGTGGTACCACATTACTACGTGATCCAAACTAGAAAAAACCCAGGATCTGTTCAACAAGTATGTGAAAAACGCGAAAGTATGACCCAGATGAGGGCAAATCCCAGGCCTAACATAGACCTAACATGCATTATCCTCTAAAATATTGATCGAAACCAGATTTAATGGACTGTTTCAGTGTGGTACCACATTACTATGTGATCCAAACCAGAAAAAACCCAGGATCTGTTCAAGAAGAATGTGAAAAACGCGAAAGTATGAGCCTGACGAGGGCGACTCCCAGACCTATCCCAGACCTAACTTGCGTTATCCTCTAAAATATTGATCGATACCAGGTTTAATTGAGAGTTTTAGTGTGGCACCACTTTACTACGTGATCCAAAGCAGAAAAAACCCTCGATGAGGTCAACATGTATGTTAAAACTGCGAAAGTATGACACTGATGAGGGCATATCCCAAGCCTAACCTAGACCTAACATGCGTTATCCTCTAAAATATTGATCGAAACCAGGGTTAATCGACTGTTTCAGTGTGGTACTACATTACTACGTGATCCAATCCAGAAAAAGCCCAGGATCTAGCCATCAAGTATGAGAAATATGCGAAAGAATGAGCCTGATGAGAGCAAATCCCAGTCCTAACCTAGACCTAACATGTGTTATCCTCAAAAATATTGATCGAAACCAGGTTTAATGGACTGTTTCAGTGTGGTACCACATTACTACGTGATCCAATCCAGAAAGAGCCCAGGATCTAGCCATGAAGTATTAGAAATATGCGAAAGTATGAGCCTGATGGGGGCAAATCCTAGACCTTACCCTGACCTAACATGCGTTATCCTCAAAAATATTTATCAAGACCAGGTTTAATTGAATGTTTCAGTGTGGTACCACATTACTACGTGATCCAAACCAGTAAAAGCACTGGATCCGTTCAACAAGTATGTGAAGAATGCGAAAGTATGAGTCTGATGAGTGAAAATCCCAGGCCTAACCTAGACCTAACATGCGTTATCCTCAAAAATATAGATCGAAACCAGGTTTAATCGACTGTTTCAGTGTGGTACCACATTACTACGTGATCCAAACCAGAAAAAAACCCAGGATCTGTTCAACAAGTATGTGAAGTATGCGAAAGTATGAATCTGATGAGGGCTAGTCCCAGGCCTAACCTAGACATAACATGCGTTACCCTCTAAAATATTGATCGAAACCAGGTTGAGTGGACTGTTTCAGTGTGGTACCACATCACTGCGTGATCCAAACCAGGAAAAACCCAGGATCTGTTCAACAAGTATGTGAAAAACGCGAAAGTATGACCCAGATGAGGGCAAATCCCAGGACTAACATAGACCTAACATGCATTATCCTGTAAAATATTGATCGAAACCAGATTTAATGGACTGTTTCAGTGTGGTACCACATTACTATGTGATCCAAACCAGAAAAAACCCAGGATCTGTTCAAGAAGAATGTGAAAAACGCGAAAGTATGAGCCTGACGAGGGCGACTCCCAGACCTATCCCAGACCTAACTTGCGTTATCCTCTAAATTATTGATCGAAACCAGGTTTAATGGACTGTTTCAGTGTGGTACCACTTTACTACGTGATCCAAAGCAGAAAAAACCCTCGATCGGGTCAACATGTATGTTAAAACTGCGAAAGTATGACCCTGATGAGGGCAAATCGCAGGCCTAACCTAGACCTAACATGCGTTATCCTCTAAAATATTCATCGGAACCAGGTTTAATGGATTGTTTCAGTGTGGTAACACATTATTACGTGATCCAAACCAGAAAAACCCGAGATCTGTTCAACAAGTATGTGAAAAACGCGAAAGTATGAGCCTGATGAGGGCGTATCACAGACTTATCCCAGACCTAACTTGCGTTATCCTCTAAAATATTGATCGAAACCAGGTTTAATCGACTGCTTCAGTGTGGTACCACATTACTACCTGATCCATTCCAGAAATAGCCCAGGATCTAGCCATGAAGTATGAGAAATATGCGAAAGTATGAGCCTGATGAGGGCAAATCCTAGACCTAACCCAGACCTAACATGCGTTATCCACTAAAATATTTATCATGACCAGGTTTAATTGAATGTTTCAGTGTGGTACCACATTACTACGTGATGCAATCCAGAAAAAGCCCAGGATCTAGCCATCAAGTATGAGAAATATGCGAAAGAACGAGCCTGATGGGGGCAAATCCCAGACCTAACCTAGACCTAACATGAATTATTCTCTAAAATATTGATCGAAACCAGGTTTAATCGACTGTTTCAGTGTGGTACCACATTACTATGTGATCCAAACCAGAAAAAACCCAGTATCCGTTCAACAAGTATGTGAAGAATGCGAAAGTATAAGTCTGATGAGTGAAAATCCCAGGCCTGACCTAGACCTAACATGCGTTATCCTCAAAAATATTGATCGAAACCTGGTTTAGTGGACTGTTTCAGTGTGGTACCACGCTACTACGTGATACAAACCAGAAATAACCCAGGATCTGTTCAACAAGTATGTGAAAAACGCGAAAGTATGAGCCTGATGAGGGCGAATCCCAGACCTATGCCAGACCTAACTTGCGTTATCCTCTAAAATATTGATCGAAACCAGGTTTAATTGACTGTTTTAGCGTGGTACCACATTACTACGTGATACAATCCAGAAACAGCCCAGGATCTAGCCATGAAGTATGAGAGATATGCGAAAGTATGAGCCTGCTGAGGGCAAATCCTAGACCTAACCCAAGCCTAACATGCGTTACCCTCTAAAATATTTATCAAGACCAGGTTTAATTGATTGTTTCAGTGTGGTCCCACATTACAACGTGATCCAAACCAGAAAAAACCCAGGATCCGTTCAACAAGTATATGAAGAATGCGAAAGTATGAGTCTGATGAGTGAAAATCCCAGGCCTGACCTAGACCTAACATGCGTTATCCTCAAAAATATTGATCGAAACCTGGTTTAATGGACTGTTTCAGTGTGGTACCACGCTACTACGTGATACAAACCAGAAAAAACCCAGGATCTGTTCAACAAGTATGTGAAAAACGCGAAAGTATGAGCCTGATGAGGGCGAATCCCAGACCTATGCCAGACCTAACTTGCGTTATCCTCTAAAATATTGATCGAAACCAGGTTTAATGGACTGTTTCAGTGTGGTACCACTTTAGTACGTGATCCAAAGCAGAAAAAACCCTCGATCGGGTCAACATGTTTGTTAAAACTGCGAAAGTATGACCCTGATGAGGGCAAATCGCAGGCCTAACCTAGACCTAACATGCGTTATCCTCTAAAATATTCATCGGAACCAGGTTTAATGGATTGTTTCAGTGTGGTAACACATTATTACGTGATCCAAACCAGAAAAACCCGAGATCTGTTCAACAAGTATGTGAAAAACGCGAAAGTATGAGCCTGATGAGGGCGTATCACAGACTTATCCCAGACCTAACTTGCGTTATCCTCTAAAATATTGATCGAAACCAGGGTTAATCGACTGTTTCAGTGTGGTACTACATTACTACGTGATCCAATCCAGAAAAAGCCCAGGATCTAGCCATCAAGTATGAGAAATATGCGAAAGAATGAGCCTGATGAGAGCAAATCCCAGTCCTAACCTAGACCTAACATGTGTTATCCTCAAAAATATTGATCGAAACCAGGTTTAATGGACTGTTTCAGTGTGGTACCACATTACTACGTGATCCAATCCAGAAAGAGCCCAGGATCTAGCCATGAAGTATTAGAAATATGCGAAAGTATGAGCCTGATGGGGGCAAATCCTAGACCTAACCCAAGCCTAACATGCGTTACCCTCTAAAATATTTATCAAGACCAGGTTTAATTGATTGTTTCAGTGTGGTCCCACATTACAACGTGATCCAAACCAGAAAAAACCCAGGATCCGTTCAACAAGTATATGAAGAATGCGAAAGTATGAGTCTGATGAGTGAAAATCCCAGGCCTGACCTAGACCTAACATGCGTTATCCTCTAAAATATTGAGCGAAACCAGGTTTAATGGACTATTTCAGTGTGGTACCACATTACTACGTGATCCAAGCCAGAAAAAACCGAGGATCTGTTCAACAAGAATGTGAAAAACGCGAAAGTATAAGCCTGATGAGGGCAAATCCCCAGACCTATCCCAGACATAACTCGCGTAATCCTCTAAAATATTGATGGAAACCAGGTTTAATTGTCTGTTTCAGAGTTGTACTACATTACTACGTGATCCAATGCAGAAATAGCCCAGGATCTAGCCATCAAGTATGAGAAATATGCGAAAGAATGAGCCTGATGAGAGCAAATGCCAGACCTACCCTAGACCTAACTTGCGTTATCCTCTAAAATATTGATCGAAACCCAGGTTTAATTGACTGCTTCAGTGTGGTACCACATTACTACGTGATCCAATCCAGAAATAGCCCAGGATCTAGCCATGAAGTATGAGAAATATGCGAAAGTATGAGCCTGATGAGGGCAAATCCTAGACCTAACCCAGACCTATCATGCGTTATCCTCAATAATATTGATCGAAACCAGGTTTAATTGACTGTTTCAGTGCGGTACCACACTACTACGTGATCCAAACCAGAAAAAAACCCAGGAGGTGTTCAACAAGTACGTGAAGAATGCGAAAGTACGTGTCTGATGAGGGCATATCCCAGGCCTAACCTAGGTCTAACTTGCGTTGACCTCTAAAATATTGATGGAAACCAGGTTTAATTGACTGTTTCAGTGTTGTACTTCATTACTACGTGATGCAATCCAGAAAAAGCCCAGGATCTAGCCATCAAGTATGAGAAATATGCGAAAGAACGAGCCTGATGAGAGCAAATCCCAGACCTAACCTAGACCTAACATGAATTATTCTCTAAAATATTGATCGAAACCAGGTTTAATCGACTGCTTCAGTGTGGTACCACATTACTACGTGATCCAAACCAGAAAAAACCAAGGATCCGTTCAACAAGTATGTGAAGAATGCGAAAGTATGAGTCTGATCGGTGGTCGCGTCCTCCACAGCACCCTCCCAAGGGGGGGTGGCGTGGAGTGAGGTGGTGGGGCGGAAGGCGAAGCGGGCGGCGAGGAAGGCCTCGCAACCGCAGCCTCCGCCTCCGCCGCCGGCGGCCAAGGTAAAGGCCGCGAAGGTCGGGAAGGCACGACCAGCTCGTCCCCCAAAAACGGCAGCGGTGACGCTGACCGTTGCGCAGGGGGGCGACCTGACACTCGCGGAGGCGATGCGGCTCGCCAGGGAGAATATCTCCCTGGAAGAGCTGGGCATCGCCTCCGTGAGGGCGAAGAGGGCCGTGACCGGGGGTCTCTTGCTGGAGATCCCCGGTGCAGAAGGCGGCGCGAAGGCGGATCGTCTCGCCCAGAGGCTCCGGGAGCAGCTGGGCGAGCGAGGTGTCCGGGTCGCCCGGCCCACGAAGCGCACGGAGATGCGCGTTTGTGGGCTGGACGACTCGGTCAGCGCACAGGATGTGTCCCGTGCCCTTGCGAGGGCGGGGGACTGTCCTGTGGAGGACCTGCGGATCGGAGAGATCCGCAGGTCGCCCTCCGGCCTCGGGTCGGTGTGGGCCCGGTGCCCCCTCTCCGCCGCCCGTAAGGTGGCGGAATCCGGGAGGGTGTTGGTGGGGTGGGTTTCGGCGCGAGTGGAAATCCTCGCGCCGCGCCCGCTCCAGTGTCACCGCTGCCTCGAATTGGGGCACGTGAGGCAGTGGTGCACCTCGCCGGTGGACCGCAGCGGTCAGTGTTACCGCTGCGGTGCCAAAGAGCACCGTGCGAGCCAGTGCTCGGCGGCCCCCCACTGCCCGCTGTGTGCGGACATGGGGAGGCCAGCCGATCACAGGGTGGGGAGCAAGAAGTGCTCCCCCCCCTCCCGGAAGGAGAGGAAGAGGCGGGCTGCACCGGCTCCGGTGCCGAGGGCGGTGGCATCGTCCTCCATGGAGGTGGACGGTGCTACGGGGACGGACGGCCGGGAGGAGGCTGGCGCGGCCATTAATTAATGCCGCCCCGCCTCCTCCTCCAGGCCAACCTCAACCACTGCCGCGCGGCACAGGACTTGATGTCCCAAGTCCTCGCGGAGTGGGGGGTTGGCCTGGCGGTCGCCGCCGAGCCGTACCGCGTCCCTGATCACCCTCATTGGGTGGGCGATGCGGACGGCTTGGTGGCGACGGTATGGGGAGGGAGCGACGGGTCCCCACCGTTCTCCTTGTTGGAGCGCGGTCGGGGATTCGTCGCCGTGGACTGGGGGGGAGTCGCTGTGGTGGGGTGCTACATTTCGCCCCGTAGCGGTCACGCTGCGTTCGAGCTGTACTTGGCCGAGGTCGCGGCATGCGTGCAGCGCTACGCGGCCCGGCCGGTGCTGGTCCTGGGGGATTTTAATGCCAAGTCGGTGGCTTGGGGATCCCCCAGGACCTCCGTTCGCGGCGGGATCCTGGGCGATTGGGCGGCGGGGCTCGACCTCCGGGTATTGAACCGGGGGTCGGGGCACACATGCGTGCGGCGATATGGGGGGTCCATCGTGGATGTTGGATTCGCGACCCCCAACGCCGTGCGCATGGTGTCGGGTTGGCACGTGGTCGCGGGGGCAGAGACACTCTCCGATCACCGGTACATCCGGATGGAGGTCTCTGCCGCCGCGAGTGCATCCCGACACGGCCGCCTGCGTGGCACCCCACCACGCCGCTGGGCGCTTCGGCGCCTGGACAAGGACGCCCTGATGGCAGCTGCCCTCGCTGCAACTTGGCCGCAGGGAGCGGCCGAGTTGTCGAGCATAGAGGAGGAGGTCGCCCGGCTCGGAGCATTGGTCGCGGGTATTTGCGACGCGGCGATGCCTCGGGTCGGGCGGGCTTCTCCTCGCCGGGCGGTGTACTGGTGGTCGGACGCGATCGCGGAGTTGCGAGTCGCGACTGTCCGCGCCCGACGCCAGTACACCCGCGCGCGCCGTCGTCAACGTACAGGCGACGGCGTGGCGCGAGCGAGGGCAGCTGATGACCTGTATGGAGCATACCGCGTGGCGCGGGTTGCTCTGCAGGTCGCCATCAAACGGGCCAAGACCCAGGCATGGAAGGAGCTCCTCCAGACCCTTGATGACGATCCATGGGGGCGCCCATATAAGGTGGTGCTGAATAAGCTCCGCCCGTGGGCGCCCCCCGTCACCGAGGGTCTTGACCCCCGGCTGCTGGAGGACGTGGTCAATACACTCTTCCCAATTGGGGAGAGGGGACCGCGTCCTCCGGCGGCGGCGGCTGTCCCAGTGGAGTGGACGGCCGAGCTGGGGGTCACGCAGGAGGAGCTGGCAGCGGCCATCAGACGGCTCGGGGTTCGTAACACGGCCCCGGGTCCGGATGGTGTGCCCGGCCGGGTTTGGGTCTTGACCCAGGGCGTCCTTGGGGCCGACCTCAGGCGGTTGTTCGACCGCTGCCTGAGGGACGGGCGATTCCCCCCCAGTTGGAAGGTGGCGAGGATGGTCCTCCTCCGGAAGGAGGGTCGGCCCGCGGAGTCTCCCTCCGCATACCGGCCCATTTGTCTCCTCGACGAGGTGGGCAAGCTCTTCGAGCGTGTGATTGCTGCCCGCCTCGTCGAGCACCTGTCGCGGGGTGATCCCGGTCTGGCCGACTGCCAGTTCGGTTTCCGGGGGGGCCGATCGACTATCGACGCGATAGGTCGTGTGAGGGCCCTCTCGGGGGCGGCCGTCTCCCGGGGAGGGGTGGCATTGGCAATATCCTTGGATATTGCCAATGCTTTTAACACCCTCCCCTGGGAAGAGATAAGGAGGGGACTCGAATATCATCGAGTCCCCCCTTGTCTCAGGTCGGTCGTCGGGGATTATCTCCGCGGCAGGTGGATCGAGTATCCGGGCCGGGATGGTGATATGCGGAGGGAGGTGTACTGCGGTGTTCCGCAGGGGTCGGTCCTCGGGCCACTCCTGTGGAACATCGCGTACGACTCGGTGTTGCGGGCCGGCCTCCCCGACGGCGTCAGCACGGTGTGTTATGCGGATGACACACTGGTGCTGGCCGTCGGGGCGCACTGGGGGAGGGCCATGCGTCGCGCGGAGGAGGGGTCGCAACGCGTCGTCGACCGGATCAGGGGGATGGGGATGACGGTGGCGGTCCATAAGACCGAGGTGATTGCGTTTCATTCACCTCGGCAGGATCCGCCACCCCCTCTGATTCGGGTGGGTGGGGCTGACATCGAGGTGAAGCCCCAGATCAGGTATCTGGGGCTGATCCTCGATAGCCACTGGCGTTTCGAGAAGCATTTCCGCTGCCTGGTCCCCCGGTTGGAAAGGATGGTTGCGGCTCTGGGCCGGATCCTGCCCAACCTGGGGGGCCCGGCGGGCCGAGTTCGTCGCCTCTATGTGGCAATGGTCCAGTCGGTGGCCCTATACGGGGCCCCCGTCTGGGCGGACGACCTGGCTGCCTCCCGGCGCAGCATGACTATGCTGCGTCGGGTGCAGAGGCGCATGGCGCTCAGGGTCGTCCGCGGTTATCGGACCGTGTCACATGAGGCGGCGACGGTTCTAGCGGGGATGCCGCCCATGGACCTGCTCGCGCGGTCGCACGCGGTGATGTACCGGCACCGCGTCGACCGTCGCGCGGGGGTGGGGGCGGTCCCGGGCGGGCAGGAACCTGCTTGGGGCGATTTGAAGCGCCAGGCCCGGCAGTCCGTGTTGCTCGCGTGGCAGGAGCGGCTGGCTCTGCCAACCGCGGGGCACCGGACTGTCGGGGCTGTTCGGCCACTCCTGAAGGAGTGGCTGGACAGAGGCCATGGCAGCCTCACCTACCGGCTGGCACAGGTATTTTCCGGGCATGGCAGCTTCGGAAGATACCTGTGCCGGATAGGGAAGGAGCCGACGGCGCGTTGCTGCCACTGCGACGCTGAGCAGGACACGGCGGATCATACCCTGGAGGTATGCCCCGCGTGGGAGGGGGAGCGCCGTGTCCTGGTCGGCGTCGTCGGGCGGGATGTCTCGCTGCCGGGCGTGGTGCGCGCCATGCTCGGCAGCGAGGAGAAGTGGAGGGCCGTGGCCTCCTTCTGCGAGAACGTAATGTTGCAGAAGGAGGCCGCGGGGAGGGAGCGCGAGCTTCAGCGGCGTGCTGAAGCGCGCGCCCGTGCGGTGGCCCGAGGTCGTCGCCCGGTCGCGAGGCGTCGCGGGCGGCCGCCTCGGCGTGGCGGATGACCTAGGCTGGGAGGGGGGTCCTGAGGGGACCCTCCTCCCGCCAGGCGGCGCCGGGACGGACCGGTTGGGGGTAGGAGTGCCTCCCCCTACCGGTCCGACGCAAGGGGAGGCACCCTCGGCGGTCTGGTGCGGCCATGAACGCCCGGCCGCCGAGGGGTGGAAACGGGGTCGCGGGCGGTTGCGACTTGGGGCTCGCAGCCGCCACTAAACGCGACCCCGGGACGGATAGCGGCGGGATGGAGTGGCCCCGTCCCGCCGCTATGAGGCAGTGTGTCTACTGGGGGGACCGGTCCCCCCGGGGGATGGGCGCGAAAGCGCGGGCACGGGGAGGATACCGGAAGAATGCTTCGAGCGATTCCCGGTATCCTCCCAAAGCGTGCCGAAGGGTCACCGTGGGGTTTTTAGTGGGTAGGTCCCGCGCCTGTCGTTGTACGGGCGCGGGGAATCCCACACACCCCTCCCACCTCTCCCCAAGGAGGTGGGAGGGAGTCTTTCGAAGATTTTCCCCACGACAAAAAAAAAAAAAAAAAAAAAAAAAAAGTATGAGTCTGATGAGTGAAAATCCCAGGCCTAACCTAGACCTAACATGCGTTATCCTCAAAAATATTGATCGAAACCTGGTTTAATCGACTGTTTCAGTGTGGTACCACATTACTATGTGATCCAAACCAGAAAATAACCCAGGATCTGTTCAACGAGTATGTGAAGTGTGCGAAAGTATGAGTCTGATGAGG
This sequence comes from Colletes latitarsis, assembly GCF_051014445.1. Classification (NCBI taxonomy): domain Eukaryota; kingdom Metazoa; phylum Arthropoda; class Insecta; order Hymenoptera; family Colletidae; genus Colletes; species Colletes latitarsis. The sequence continues at coordinate 26,720,657 of NW_027488367.1, read as the reverse complement.
TCAAATCCCAGACCTATCCCAAACCTAACTATGCGTTATCCTCTAAAATATTGATCATAACCAGGTTTAATCGACTGCTTCAGTGTGGTACCACATTACTACGTGATCCAAACCAGAAAAAACCAAGGATCTGTTCAACAAGTATGTGAAAAACGCGAAAGTATGAGCCAGATGAGGGCGAATCCCAGACCTATGCCAGACCTAACTTGCGTTGTCCTCTAAAATATTGATCGAAACCAGGTTTAATTGACTGTTTTAGCGTGGTACCACATTACTACGTGATACAATCCAGAAACAGCC